>NC_136878.1:29187133-30536858 GCF_949152265.1 Phoxinus phoxinus | reverse complement strand
AGAGCAGTTGACCCCTGGCTGCTTCTAGTTGCAATGGCATCAGCAGTGCCCATATCTAAACAAAGATGCCTGGAGCTAAACACACATGAAAGCAGGAATTCTCTCCAGAGCTTGGGGGGGAAAACAACAGAGCCGCTCTTTGACTGTACTTTGCTCCTCAGTGCCAACTGATATGCTTTCCATTGTCCCTAACATTTCTTTCTAAGCAAAGGAATACATTTTCACCCTAGTTTAACAATATTTGTCATCAGAGGAACTACTTACAATGTAGTTTTGCTGTGTTTCTTTTTTAAAATAAAAGTAAAATAGATAAAACATAAATAATTTAAAAATACACCACAGCCAGATACTAAGGTGACTTATTAATGCAAAGAAATGACAGAGAAATAAAATGATTTATTTTATATTACTTTATAAATCTGTGTGGAAAATTGCATTCCCAGGCGGTGGATAATTGGCTCACTTTTAATTTATGTGTGTGAATGTAATACAAAATACATAAATAATAAATAAATAAATAAATAATGCATTTACCATGTAATGAAGGTAAATTAACCATTTTAAAAAAAATGTTTTAAAATACAACTTGCAGTATTCTGTGCTGTGCTGTTGACAAAGCTGATTTTTAGCACCAATTACAGTCTTCAGTGTCACATGATCTTTCATAAATAGAAAGTTCGAAAGAACAACATTTATTTGAAATAGAAAGCTTCTGTAACATCATAAATATATTTACTGTCACTTTTGATCAATTTAATGCATCCTTGCTGAATAAAAGTATACAAAAAAATCGTACTGACCCCAAACATTTGAACAGTATAGCGTATAATGTTACAAAATCTTCCAAATTCAGATACATGCCGTTCTATTGAACTTTCTATTCATGAAATAATCCTAAAAAAGTGTACACAAATGTTTTCAACATTCAATAAATGTTTTGAGCAGCAAATCAGCATATTTGATTTGACAACACAGGAATAAATTGTATCTTAAAATATATTAAAATAGAAAATTTCAATTGTAACTGTTTTTGCTGTATTTTGGATCAAATAAATGTATATTTGATGAGCAGAAGAGACTGTTGAGTATATACATACATATATATATGCTGCATATTTATGCTGTGATTGAGTCTGGTGGGCCAGCGGCAAACAGCTGTTGTACAAGCTTGCTGGACTGTTCACATGCACGGTGGGTTTCCCTATATCCTAGAACATGCTGAAACACACTTTCATTGCTGACCACCATAAAGTCGTAATACAAACACACTCACACACGGCCACAAGGTGCATACCCAAACACACACATACCCCAAAACACCTGACCTGGAAAAGACCCAAGGTGACCCAAGGAAACGCTGGGGTAGGCCCAATTAATTGGACTTTTTGCTCAGGCCCCGTCTCCCCCAATTGTCCAAATCCCCCGGACATGATTAATGTGTACACTGGTGAAGAGAAAATATTTTTAACCCCATTAAAGTCAACCAAGGGTAAAGCGGGTGTATGCTTATCCTGGCACCATTTCAAACTACCCTATTAGCTGGGCTGCAAGTGTGTATGGCTCAATGTATGTGTGGTGCTGTAATTTGTGTGTGTATCTGAATGGGTATGACTGTGTGTTTTAGTGTGGGGTGGAGGGATATAGGGTATCTTGGATAAACAGTCTATGTAAGAACATTATTATTTTTTCTAAAAATCCTGCTTACTGGAGGCTTAAAGGTAACACTGAACGGCATTAAAGTGAAGTGGTATTACTGCTATTGTGCAGAGGGTTCAAAAGTTCACATCCAGGTCTTGCTCACTGAACCCTGGTGGCCAATGAAAATAGCGCCGTGTAGATTAGTCCAATGACCTTCCTTTTTGCCAAATATTCATGCCTGGGTGCTGAGCTTTGAACGCTTTGAGCAGCGGGATTAGTCTGCCGGAGTTTGACCCACACCATGACAGTCTTACTGCAACACTGTGAGCTGACCTAGCTACTGAAGTCAGAGAGAGCTGTGACTCTTATCAGAATACACTCTCACTGACAAACATGTGAACATGCAAAACATTAATATTCTTTGCATTCCCAACATGCAAAGCATAAGAAAACATCCGACTACCGTTAATCTCTGCATCCAAATGTTTAATAGTGCACTGAAATTCTAGAGCTTTTGGCTTCTCCACCCAACAATGCCATGACACTTTTTTTCTTAACATAATTATATTAATATAATTCATCTAATATAAATAATTATATTTGAGTTAAATCAGTTTTACAATTTTGCTTGTATTTAAAATTCCCCAAACAGACCACAGAGCTATATTTGAAAACAAATTTAGGTCGAGAGCTCATGTCTGCAGGGACCCTATCATCTGAAAAGCCAAAATGTCATGTGAAACAGATGTCAGATCAAAATTCTGGATCCACAAACAATGGGATGAGTCAAAAACAGGGTGCAAGTGGCTCAGGGACTTTTGTTTCTACATGAATGGCTGTACTATAATGGCATTTTATAAATAAATAAAAATTTGACGATAAATCTTGATACAGGATACAAAATATACCTAGTTAGTTAAATGTTTGTATTTATTGTATTGTTTGTATTTATAGAATGTTGAGTCTGTATTTGCCATGAAATAGACTGTGAAGCTGATATGACAATAAACATAAATACTACAACAACAACAACAACCCTGATGTGTATTTTATAAGGTATGTGTGTTGTTTATTTGTTTTATAGTATGGTCTGTTCATTGTTGCAGTTTTAGTATGTTCCATTTATTCTAAATGGACAGTATATGGAATAAAAAAATAAATAAAATAAAATAAAAAGCTGATTTAACTTTGAAACTAATGCTTGAAATGTTTAAATTTCCCCCCTTTGTTTTATATTCCACGCCCTATTACTCTCAGTAGTGCAATAGATGTTGTATTCTCTCAGCATTGACACATCACTCATACAGCACCTACTTCTAAATATCTGGTCTGACAAACTCGGAATGCGGTTGAATGAGGGGCTGTTTTTCAATAGCCCAAATGCCCTGCACGCAAGTACAGAAACTGAGAATCATCCAATCAGAAATATGTCTGCAGGGAGTGCGGTTATGGCTGAGGGTCTTTGAGAACTGTTTCCTACTCTCTCTGGAATGACATTAGTTTAGCTCGTAAGTGAAGTTGCTGAGGCACCTTATTTATGCATGTTCTGCTTTCAGCAGCCGACACAAATCCAAAGCATGAGTGAGCAACCCTCTCCGCTTACAAAGGAAGCCAAACAAATTACCACACGTGTTATGGTGACAATTACAAAGCGCTACAGAAAGTTCAGTCATTTCCTTCTCTACCTCCCTCCCTCATTCTGTTTTGCTTTCTCCCTCTCTCATTACCTCATCTTGTACTTTGATTGTGTAAGGAATGTAAATGAGAGCTTTGACTCTGCCAAATGTAACATTGCGAGCACTGTTGCACAAAACAGTGCCATCTATCCAATTAAGATGAACACAATCACAAGTAGTGAAGGGAATAGCTTTCGAAAATGCGCACAAACATGCCCAAATGCAGTATGAGAAAACCCCAACAAGAGACTTGCAACTCTTTCAAGAATCTGCCACTCATTGAAAGCATGAGGCTTTTTGGCCCTTTGGAGTTACTCCATGGAATTTGAGTTACATGAGTTTCTCCATGTTAAAAATGAAAGCACTGACAATTTAGTTGGGTGAGGCACTTGGAAAAGATACTTCTGCTCCCTTCCTTTTATCTCCTTTTTAAAAAACACATGAGTGGTTTTCTGAGCACTTAGGGGTCATTCATCGGCCTTGCTTGGAGTTTGCTTGCTTTGTTATTGAAGGAGAAATATTTGTACTTGAGTTTGTACCATATTTGAAGAATAACTTACTTATTTACTTTTGATGAAATGTGTTCTTTAAAATATGTGGGTTCCTCTGTACTAAACAAAAAACACCTGATTTTATTAAGCAGAACTCGCACTGATGTGGCTACAGCAGATTTCCAACCAGGGCTTGACATTAACACCCGCCAACTTGCCAAATGCTGTTGGATTTCAGAAGTGACCTGTAACACAATCACTATAGCCACTTTGGGCTATACATTTTTTCAATTGTAGTCTTTTAAAAAGCCATCTGAAATAATAAACTAAGTGCAATGTAGTGTTGTCAAAAGTATTGATTTTTCCATATATATCGATACTGAAATATCTGAAACGCTTCCAATAGCCTATTTTCAACATAATAGCTGCACAATACTGCTTTCTCACTCTCTCATCTCTCAGACAGCAAGTTGACTCCGCCTCCTCTCACTCATTTCATTTGCTCTGGATGAATATCATTGGTGTTACATGGGCTTGAATTGTGGAGTGGTAATTTTGGGATTTACTTATTCCCACAGATTTTGTGTTTTGTACACCCAAAGTTTGCAGAGATAAAACCGCCTCTCATCCCTAAATTGAGTTCTTTTTCACTGCTTATTGCGCTTAAACAGTCAAATACACATAAAATAATATGAAAATGCCGGTCTTGGTGAATATTTACGTAAACACAGTCCGTTATGTTTGTAAACAGTTGAAGAAAAACAATAAATAAAGAAATTTTCTGGATCCGTCTTACAAAACAAGTCCTTCAAAGTTTTTCCTGATAAAAAATCATCTCGTGTCACATACAAAATCGGGCAGATCAAAATATTTGTCTTATAGTCAAGAGATTGCTATAATACTGACATTTTGGAAGATTTTAAATGAGTAATATGCAATGTTCCCTGCCTGTAAGTCTAACTCTGAGCTAATACGAATACTGAGGTGGTGCTATGTGCAAAACCTAATTTCTAAAGCCAACTGTTACAGAAACGTTTTGCCATTTTTATTTTTATTTAAAGGTCTGTTTTCATCATGGGAATCATTGGCTAGTCCCTATAATGTAGGCAATACCTGACATAAAAAACGGATGGCTCAAATAAAAGGCTCAAATACACAATCATTTGTTGTATAAGCAGGATTATTTCCAGTGAGTGTGTGGTCAGTCACATCATGTAATTAACCATGAGGATTACAGAACATACATGCACACAAAGGAATTAAAAGGAAGATTAGTTAGAACAAGGTTAAGGGTCAGCAAGTTCGAATGACCTGATGAACACAATGGTCATGCAAGCACCTTGCAGGTGGGCGTTTTTGCTGAATTCATTGTTGCCCATTAATATCTAGTTGCATTTTAACTGAGAAACATTATAATATATAAATGGAAACTTAACAAATGTGTTATGTCAGCAAATGTCGATCGCATTTACTGTTGTTCAGCGAAAATTTGTGGGTCAAAAGGTTTCAAAATGCAATTGTGAATTTCTCGTCCGGGCTGAAGATTTCTCCAAGCAGATTTCGCAACGGGTTCAAGGAATTTGGCAAATTGAATTGGAAAGTGACTTCTGTGTGAGCTGTGCTTCATATATGACACCTGTCAGGGTTTGAAACACGGAGAGAGATGACGTAAGTTGTAAACACACTTTTATTGAACAATGCAGTTGCGGACACACAGTGGAATGGTAAGTGAGACAGTCTATGGCAAATATGGAGAGTCTTAGCTGAATGATTGATTCCGTGATGTGTATACAGGTGCGGATCCAGGAGAGGGAGTTGAAGAGAAGGAGCCTTGGGGACGGGACTGAGACGAGACGATGGGATCCGAGGAGGAATGCAGGTAAGCTCGGGTAAGTAGCGGGTTAGCATAGGAGAGTGTTCACGGTGGGTCTGTGGTCAGGAAATGACGAGATCAGACAACGGAGGTGAGGTGAATGCTGGGTTAAAAAGGGAACTGGTGATGAGTCACAGGTGATGGGAATCAGTAATCAGGGGACTGTGAACGGGTGATTGAAGGAGTGGGAGGAGTCAGTGATGATCTGGGAGGTAATGGAGAGTGATGTGAAGGAGGAATCCTGACAGTACCCCCCCCCTCCCGAAGCGGCTCTTGACGCCTGTGAAGGATGCTGTCGGCGGCGAGGTCTACCCCGACCTCTGGGTGCTGGTCGATTGGGATGTTCCTCGTGAAACTGGGAAAGGAGAGTGGGATCCATTACGTCGTCGCGCAGCACCCAAGAACGTTCCTCCGGCCCGTAATCCTCCCAGTCAATGAGGTACTCGAGACGGGGGCCTCGCCGCCTGGAGTCCAAGATGGAACGGATCCTATAGATGGGCTCATCCTCCACAGGCACCGGAGGAGGAGGTACGTCAATGGCAGGTGTATCTGAAGGAAGAGGAAGGACAGGGTCAACGTAAGGTTTTAACAATGACACATGGAAGGATGGAGAGATGCGATACTGCCTTGGGAGTGTAAGTCTGTAGGTGACCTCGTTCAACTGCCTCTCAATGGGGAAAGGTCCAATGAATCGAGGACTCAGCTTACGACATGGCAACTTGAGACGAATGTCCCTGGTGGACAACCACACCTTCTGCCCAGGCTGATAAGAGGGAGTTGGTAGTCTTCGACGATCAGCCTGGGTCTTGTGTCTCCTTATTGCCTGTTGGAGATGAACGTGAGCTGAGTCCCATACCCCCTCGCTCTGCTGGAACCAGAAGTCGACAGCTGGAACCTCAGATAACTCCCCAGACCAGGGGAACAGAGGAGGTTGGTAACCGAGAATGCATTGGAAGGGAGTAAGACCAGTGGTGCTTTGTCGGAGAGAGTTTTGAGCATACTCAGCCCAGGGAAGGTAACGGTTCCAGCTGTCCTGGTACTGGTGGCAGTAGGTCCTTAGAAAGCGACCGATTTCCTGGATCTTGCGCTCAGTCTGGCCATTGGTCTGAGGATGGTATCCGGAAGAGAGACTGACAGTGACCCCGAGGAGCTGAAAGAAGGCACGCCAAACTCTGGAGATGAATTGGGGACCTCTATCAGAGACGATGTCCTCCGGGATTCCGAAGTTGCGAAAGACTCCCTGGAAGAGGGCTTCGGCGGTTTCCAGAGCAGTCGGCAGTCCTGGTAGAGGGATTAATTTACAGCCCTTAGAGAACAACGACTACAAGTACCGTGGTGAAACCATCAGATGGAGGAAGGTCGGTCATGAAGTCGATACCGATATGGGACCAAGGACGCTGAGGAATCGGAAGGGGCACCAATTTACCCTCTGGCAGTCTCCTCGGGGTGTTGACAATGGCGCAGACTGAACAACCCTTGACGAACCTTGTTACATCCTCGGAGATGGTTGGCCACCAGTACCGTTGACTGAGAAGCGAGAGGGTACGCTTGCTACCCGGATGTCCAGAGCCCGGTACGGAGTGAGCTGAGTCCAGAAGAGAAGTTCTTAGATGTTCCGGTACAAAGATACTCCCTTCTGGACCTCCCGGCGGAGCAGGATGGAGACGGTTTTCTTGGTGGATCCGATTGTCAATGTCCCACACAATCGGACTGAGAAATAAGGCTGGAGGGAGGATAGGCACAGGTTCACTATCTTCGTGAGGGACTTGATGAATTCTGGAAAGAGCATCAGCTCTACAATTCTTGCTGCCTGGACGATATGACACCTTGAAGTCGAATCGAGTGAAGAAGAGGGCCCAACGGGCTTGTCTCGGATTTAGTCTACGAGCTTCTCGTAGATACTCCAGGTTTCGATGATCCGTGATGACCTCAAACGGATGGTTAGCTCCCTCCAGCCAGTGTCTCCATTCCTCCAGGGCTAACTTAATAGCCAGTAGCTCACGATTCCCGATATCGTAGTTTAACTCCGCCGGGGCAAGCTTTTTGGAGAAGGCACATGGATGAAGTACGGAGAGATCCCCCTGCCGCTGAGACAAAACGGCCCCCACTCCTGAGGATGAAGCATCGACTTCCACGATGAATGGCAGATCAGGATTAGGGTGAGTGAGTATTGGAGCAGAAGAGAAGGCTTCCTTGAGCGACTGAAAGGCCTGTAGAGCCGCAGATGATAAGGACAGAGACTTGGGCCGACCCTTCAGAGCAGTGGTAAGTGGAGAGCTGAGTTGACTGTAATCTTGAATGAAACGTCGATAGAAGTTGGCGAATCCTAGGAAGCGCTGGAGTTCCTTTACAGTAGATGGTAAGGGCCAGTTTAAAATGGTCTCCACCTTCCTCTGGTCCATCTGGATTCCATCTTGGCTGATGATATAGCCGAGGAATTGAACAGTAGTGATGTTAAACTCGCACTTCTCCAGTTTGAGGAAAAGCTGATGCTCGCGTAGTTTCTGGAGCACTTGAACGACATGATGATGATGTTCAGCCTGGGAAGATGAGTATATAAGTATATCGTCGATGTAGACGATCACGAAGCGATTGAGGAAGGGGCGAAGGATCTCATTCATATACCCCTGGAAAACTGCTGGAGCATTTGACAGTCCGAAGGGCATCACCTGATATTCATAGTGACCGGAGGGAGTCACGAAGGCGGTCTTCCATTCATCGCCGTGGCGGATACGGATGAGGTTATAGGCGCTTCGAAGGTCTAACTTGGAAAAGATTTGGGCGCCTCGGAGCTGTTCCAGAGCAGCCGGGACCAGAGGAAGAGGATACCGAAACTTCACTGTCTGAGAGTTAAGCTGACGGTAATCGATGCACGGCCGCAAGCCTCCGTCCTTCTTGGCCACGAAGAAGAAGCTCGAAGCGGCAGGGGAGATGGATGGTCGAATGAACTCTTGCTGTAATGCCTCTTCTACGTACTCCTCCATGGCCTTCTGTTCCGGGATGGACAAAGGATAGATACGGCCCTTAGGTAGAGTTGGACCGGGTAGCAAGTCGATTGCGCAGTCCCATGGTCGATGTGGTGGTAATTTGGTGGCCAGCGCCTTACTAAATACGTCCTGGAACGCCCGGTACTCCACTGGAATTTCATACTGACGTTGAGTCTCAGGGCTCTCCACCGAAGTGGAATGCAGTGACACTTCGGAGACATCAGACGAGGATGGAGGGATAATATCCGAAGAAACTTCTGAGGAAGGACTCTCTATTTCAGCGGATGACGGAGAAGGGGTAATCTTGGTGATAGTGACTAGACAGGCAGAATGACAGTCCGAACCCCATTGGAGTATTTCACCGGTCTTCCAGTGGAGATGGGATTGATGTTGTATTAACCACGGGCGTCCCAGGATGATTTCGGCTGTAGACTCCTCCAGCACCATAAAAGAGATCTCCTCAGTGTGTAAGCATCCAATCTGCAGAGTTAACATGGGAGAACTGTAACGGATTCGACCCCTTCCTAGCGGTTTACCTTGGATGGTATGAATAGCGAGATCGTACTCAAGTCGTTTCTTTTTCAGATTCATCTTCTGGAGACATTGGGAGGAGATGAAGTTTCCCGCGGAACCGGAGTCAATGAGGGCTTGTACTGGGAAACAGAATTTAGGGGTTATTAGATGGACTTGAGTTTTGATAAGATGTTCAACGCTAGGAGGATGGTAGATTGAGCTTACCGCAAGGCGCGGAGGTCGAATGGGGCAGCTGTTGAGTAGATGTTTGTCAGAAGCACAATATAGACAGAGATGGGCTTGTATTCTTCGTTGTCGTTCAGAACGGGTTAGTCGAGAAGAATCAATTTCCATAGGAATAGGTGCTGGAGGAGTAAGATGAGAAGGTTGGGACGCCGGGGGCGAAGGATGTGCAGTGGGTATATTGACGTCACAAGCAGTTAGTAGTTGAGAGACTCTGATAGTTTTCTGAATGAGCGCTTCTATGCCCATGACGTCATCGTAAACCACGACCAGCTGACGGATCTTCGGAGTTAATCCTTGACGATATGCAGTAATTAAAGCGGGTTCGTTCCACCCACTAGCAGCAGCGAGGGTTCTGAATCGAAGGGAATATTCAGTCACCGAAGAACGGCCTTGTTTTAGATGGAACAGCTGATCGTGGATAGAGAGGGAAGCCACGGACTGTCCAAACACATCCCTAAAGTGTTGAATAAAATCCTTGCAAACATGAATGGTCGGAGAATTGGAATTCCAAAGAGATTGAGCCCACTGGAGGGCGGAACCGGTGAGTAATGAGATGATGAAAGCCACGCGGGCGGCGTCATTATGGAATTGTTGTTCATTCATAGTGAAATATAACGATACCTGGAGGAGGAACCCACTGCAATCCTCCGCCTCGCCGGAGTAAGGCGCTGGTTTGGCCATGGGACTGGAAGAGGCAGTGAACGAAGCAGCGGGTGAATGCGGAAGTGGATCCGGGGATGGACTGGTTGAAGCAGACGCTGATGCGGTGGGCACTGGGTGAGGAACAGCGTCTCGTGTATCCGATTGCATGTTGTAGGTCTGATCTTCTGTCAGGGTTTGAAACACGGAGAGAGATGACGTAAGTTGTAAACACACTTTTATTGAACAATGCAGTTGCGGACACACAGTGGAATGGTAAGTGAGACAGTCTATGGCAAATATGGAGAGTCTTAGCTGAATGATTGATTCCGTGATGTGTATACAGGTGCGGATCCAGGAGAGGGAGTTGAAGAGAAGGAGCCTTGGGGACGGGACTGAGACGAGACGATGGGATCCGAGGAGGAATGCAGGTAAGCTCGGGTAAGTAGCGGGTTAGCATAGGAGAGTGTTCACGGTGGGTCTGTGGTCAGGAAATGACGAGATCAGACAACGGAGGTGAGGTGAATGCTGGGTTAAAAAGGGAACTGGTGATGAGTCACAGGTGATGGGAATCAGTAATCAGGGGACTGTGAACGGGTGATTGAAGGAGTGGGAGGAGTCAGTGATGATCTGGGAGGTAATGGAGAGTGATGTGAAGGAGGAATCCTGACAACACCATTGATAATAGACAACAGGCAGATTTCTGTTGGTCAATGTGGTATCTGCATTAATACTTGAACCTGTTGCAGAGTCTGCATGGGTAAATCTTCCGTCCTTCATGCGAAATTCCTATTGAAATGACTGCATTTTTCCCATGAAATACACAGAACAAGGGTATACGTGAACACACCATTAGAAGGTCAGGTTGCTTGATGTTTACAAAAGCATGTTTTCTCACACAAATGAATATTAAAACATAAGTGATATGCCAGTTTGGCTGAAACTGCAAATATCACATATTAGCTATAATGACATCACAATTTTTGCTATAAGATGTTTGTCCCCCAAGAGAAATTGCGCATAGGAACGAAAGGAGAACGAGAGCCGTCAGTGCTCCCACCAGCTGCATCCCAGCCCTGGCATGATGGGAGAAGAAGTCGCTCACCCGGCACGGGGCAACCCTCGGGGGCAGACTAGACACGTCCGTCAAAAAAAAAAATAAAAAAAAAAATAACTTCCCCCAGATGCACCTGGAGCATCTCCCAAAATCCCAACCAGCCTCATCCATCCATCTCCCATGCAGCCCGAGAGTTAACCCAGATGTGAGCCTCACGGGGCGGATCAGGGCCCGGGAACGTGCGCACTCTGTTGTGACTAGTACCAGATGTGCTCCATTGACCCAAAACACCCAGCCAGTAGACATGCCACATAGGCATCACACAGACCCACCACACAATCAGCGACACACCTGTTTCCATTCACACTCTGGCCTGGGAGCCCTGCACGGCCGTCAGCGCTCACCACATGTCTCTTTTCTCTTTCTTTCTCCGTTTTCTGCCCCCTCCCTCTCTCTTTATTTTTTTCTATCTGTCAAACTCATCTCCAAAGTGTTTACTCTTGGGGCTAATAAGAAACTCGAACAGATTTATTCATTAGAACACGGCAGCTAATGATATGAAAAGAAATAATAATTTAATTTTCCATCCAAACACTGAGAGTCAATTTCAGGACGTGGAAACAAGATACGGGACAGAAGAGGCCTGTTTGATTTGAGGGCTTGTTTCATGTTACTGATTCTAAATTAGCGTAAGTAAATACACCTGCATGACCCCGGAGCCCCACAGAGGTCAAAGTCATTCAAACATTTAAAGAATGGTAATTAAATTACCCTTGGTGCTGAATAACTTTAATTTGGTAGCATCACAAATTGTTTCCAGCCTTTTTCCACCCACAAGTAGCTCCTTCAGCCTCCTGGTTTAATATTTTATCAGCTTAGACTTGTAGCTACAAACAAGTGCTCATTTTCAGAACCGTAAGTAATCAAAGACAATTCGCCTCAATTAAACGTGCTCCGAGTCGCAGTGCGGTTTACTTTGCGAAAGGGTAAAACAGGAGGGGGGCGTTCAGATGCGTTTCAGGGCGATTACGCTCAAGCGTGAAACTGTACTAAACTAAAAATGGAATACAAGATGAAGAAGCGCTTCAGGCTAATCAAACCGCTGAACTTGCCGCTATCATGATTTATAGACTGAAATAAAGTTGTCTCAGAGTGTTATTAAAATAGGACCGAGGACTTCGGGGTCCTATTTCAGTGGCTTGCGGTCAAGCACTGGGTCCAGGTGGGCCTGCTTATGAGTCCTCTACCGAGGTCCTATAGGAAGTGCTGCCACTAGAGCACAATAACTCTTAATTCTGAGGCCTGGCTAGGATCCAGCAGCTCTACTACCTGAGTCTGTTTGAAGAACGACATGTTTGGCCGGGTATTTAGCCATGCTGTTTGAGCTCTAACGCCCAGAGCACAGAACATGGCAGCCTGGCAAAGCAATTCTGCCCTTCTCTATGATGAAATTATTCACTTCACCAGCTGATATGATTGGCGATCGCATTACCCATAAACTCTTTGACCTGGACAATGAACAAGTTATTTCAAAATGTCCCTTTCTATTCCCTTTCAAAAGGGAATTCACAATGATAAACTACACAATAGGTTACTGTGAGTTGCCTGCTAACGCTCATAAAAATAGGATCATACAGACTTAAATTCCCCTAAAAAATATACAGTATGACTTGAAGAAGATTCACCTAAAGCAGCCAAAAGGACAGATCTGTAGTCTAAAACAGACAACCATCCTCTTATAATCACTTTCAACAAACACACACTGACACACACTGTGCAGCAACATTATATGGTCATCACTGTTTTTTTCTCTTCATATTTCAGAGGGCATGAGGGCTGAGGGGTGTTGCTCTGGCTTTGATTTTGCTCTGTGCTGGAACATTTTTTTATGTTGCATTAAAAATTAATAACGATTAACCCAGTTGAAGTTCTGCACAGGCTGAGTTCAAAGAGCTGTGAGCCCAGAGCAGGCTCACTCGGTTAAACTCCATCTGGGTTATTGCGCTGCAGAGCAGTACACACTCCGCTCTCTTCCTACAAACTGGGCTGAAATCGTGTGTCGTGGTATAAATGCGAAAATTTCAAGTCCTATTCTTTCAGAAGCATCCTATTTAGCTCGCTCTCTTCTCTCTCTCTCTCTCTCTCTCTCTCTCTCTCTCTCTCACTCTCTCTCTCTCTCTCTCTCTCTCTCTCTCTCTCTCTCTCTCTCTCTCTCTCCTCTCTCCTCCCTCTCTCCTCTCTCTCTCTCTCTCTCTCTCTCTCTCTCTCCCTCTCTCTCTCTCTCCCTCTCTCTCTCTCTCCATTCACCTGATTCTGACCTCATGGTCAACTGCGAGTGTTCTGTAACATGGCATGTTCAGCCCGAGACTGGACACCTCAGAGATCAAAAGCAATCTCCACTGAGCTGCAATTACCCAGACCTAAAACCCTCAAGCCCTTTCTCTCTTTCTCTTTATTTCTTTCTCGATCCCCCCTTAGCTGACCCCCCTCAGAGCGGGTGGCTTCAGCATATTTGGCCCCAACAAAAATGGCTTTGTTTACATGGAATGACTGTGAAGAGTTTGAAAGCAGCCAAACGCTGTCAGAAGACTTGCATGCTCTGCAGAGCTCCGAATGCTTGCATGTGTGGGTGTGTTAACACATGATCCCATGACCCATTCGACCCATTCGCTGCGATTTCACCACTGAAGGCACGTTAAGTCCTAAGAACAGGGTTCTGTGTGTGTGAGGATGTTTATGCATCACGGTGGATGTGTTTTTGAATATCAAAGATATACATGATGAAGAGTCTGCAAAGCGAAGCGCAAGTATATGCTTTGTTTGTGTAATAAATGAAAAGAGAGAAATACAAATCCCCTTGGGGAATATTCTTGCTACTTGGGATCAGCACTTCTCAATGGCTCTTGTTTTCTTGGCCTGGTATGACTTGATGGACTTACATCATCTGCATACAATGTAGCTTGTGTTTTTGGGTCCCATTATGGTTTGACATGGACTTTCATGTTTCTGCATTGTTTGTTGTTCTAGAATCAGGCAAAATGAAAACACATGAGGTGCGGAGCGATTTATTTGCTCCGGCAGTTCGCTGCGTCTGACAATGCCTGTAATCTCTGCCAAACCACTCCACAGCACTCATAATCAGCCGTCATCTCTTCCTTCTTTCATATCCCCTGCCTGACCCCGGCCCAGGAACTCACTTCATAGAACTCTCATTGTCTTGAAGCAAAGAGCATCCGCGTCCCAGGAGCGTCGGCCTTCGAAGTCAATGTCAGAAAAACCATGAGGCTAATACCCAGCCTACAGTCAGGGGAGGGCCTTGGGCAGACAGGCTGGAGAAAGCAAAAGGGATGCGGTGGGGGGATTGGTTCCTGGCATCTTTCCCCACTCCTAGACTATGTGACTGCTACATGGTAGAAAGGAGAGGTCACGCTGTCTGCGCTCGGTCTGCAGTGATGCATCCGCACAAATATGGCCTCGCTGTTAGCCATTATGTACCTATTAGTGCTGATTATCTCCTGATAGCTCCAGAGTCTGTTGGTTTCCCTCAGCTTGATGTGAGTGAGGGGCTTTGTTTAACCTCAGTGGAACATATCTACTGACCCTGTGGATAAATGGCCAGAGAAATTGTTGGAGAATACTTGCAAAATAGGCATCGGTTTAGGCAAACATAAACTATCTCAGGTTAATGCAGAATGTTCAGGAATACATTGGAAACATTAGTCTACTTCCCATGGTTAGGTGTAAAAACAGGGTCAACAATTAAGAAAATCTAAAGGTTTAAACTCATAATTTCACATTTAGTCGAACATTTTTGTAAACAATTTTTAAAAGTGCAAATGCAATGACTCTAAAAATGTCATGTGGTGTAACAAATCAAGCAAAAAATTACATCTTCAGCATAATTACTCCAGTCTTCAGTGTCACATGATCCTTCAGAAATCATATACTGATTTGGTGCTCAAGAAATTTTGAAATATTTTATAACATTTGAAATTTGGGTGATATTGCATAAGATTGGTTGGAAGAGTATGTATACGATGTAAGTTTGGTTGTGTGTTATATGTTATTTTAGGATAAGTGTAATTTAAGTGTGAGTTGGCAAGTTTATTGTGTCTATGTTATTTGTGTATGGTTTTGAATTTGATGGAATTTGATTAAAAAAAAATGAAAACAAATTGCTTTAACTTGCTGTCACGTTTGATCAGTTTAATGCATCCTTGCTGCAAAAGTGTGACAAATAAACAGTGAAGCACATTTATTAATCACAAAAGAGTGTTTTATATTATTCAGGCATTTTGAAAAGAAAGTTAAGGATATGATAAGGTCTTAAACTGGAATTAAATAGAATATCATTTCAAACAACATTTAGATCCCACGGTAGACCCTTCCTATTCTCCTAAAAAAGCAAGAAAATTCGAGGTGAAAAAAGCCAACAAAAAATAGTCAGCCGTTGCTTTTCCATTCCATATTCCTTTTATCTTTACACCCTCCTCCATTATGCATTCTGTGGTGTTATAAAACATGGAAAAGACTAGCCTTTCTCTCCACCAACACTCCCCTAGAGTCCTCACAGATCTGGCCTGGCAAACATATTCAATTTACAGTTATCATTGCTTTCACTTCGAGCTCCAAACTCACACACATTCGCCCAAGATATCTCTGCTCGAGGTACCAAGTGATTTGCCCGGATCCTCTTTTTTTTTTCCTGGCTAGTATACCAAATTGAGGGACAGCAGGTATTTGTGTCAGGTCAGAAGTGAAACCGAGACCTGACATGAGTTTCTGGCAGTGGGGACAGGTGACCGTGGTCCAGCATGCCAGAGGAGAGCACACCTCATAAAGGGTAAGAAGTGTGGCAGACCCCCTGTGGCTGGAGCTGTGATGAGTCTTGGTGTTGTTATGTTAAAAAGAATCCCTGTGGCTGGCTTTGCTTCTAGCTGATAAGAGGAGCAGAAGGTACTTGTCTAGGGCTGAGGGTGAAACTTAGCATACACTCTCCTTGAGGGGAATGCGAGAATGACTTTCACACTCCTGTCCAAATATCATATAAACTTGTTGTTTTTAACTTTGAGAGGTTGTGGCCTATTAGTTATTACTACATACCAATTATCACTGTGGAATTCCAGACTGCATATTGAAAATTATTGAAAATCACCATCTTAATTACTAGAGACAATGACATTTAAAACGGTTCACAGAGAAGAAAATGAACTGATATCTTCAAATATAATTTAAAATACATGTCAAGTGTAATCTTTGTATTCATGTTGGTTTCATATAGAAACCAACTATTATTAAAAACAAACAAACAAACACAAAATATATGTTCAAGACCATACTTTCCTTAAATCTTAAATACTTGTGAGTCAGATTTATTTCCACAAACATGTTAGACTATATTTATTATATTTTACTATTTCGTATTATTATTTCTAATAAATGTTGTTCTTTTGAACTTTCTATTCTTCAAAGTATCACATATCATGATTTCCACAAAAATGTTAAGTAGCGCAACTTTGTCAACATTGATAATAAGAAGCACCAAATCAGCATATTAAAATGATTTCTGAACGATAACATGACACTGAAGACTGGAGTAATGCTGAAAATTACAAAATTACAAGTGAGGTTGTACACATTCCCATTTAACCCACTCGTACGAATTAGTAAATTGGTCGTGAGATAGTGTTGGAAAATTCAGCTTCAGCTTCACAGTACTATTCACAACATTTCACAGTATGAGTTTTATTGCATTTCTGATCAAATAAATGCAGCCTTGGTGATAACAGACCTCTTTAAAAAGTATTTAAAAACCGTACCACCCCTCAAACTTTTAAATGGTAACATGTTCGTAATAACATTGGTGTATTCAAGTCATTGAAGAATATCATTTTGAGTGTCATTGACCCACCATTCTCTAAAGCACTAGCATTAAAGTGCAGCTTGTCCACATTTACTAAATGAGACACCTTTCTAACTCAAAAAAACATGACATTTATGACATTTACACTCTCACAGCCAGCTGGATTTTGAACCCAAGCCACGGGGTGCTTGAGGGATCAGGCACAGGCCAAACCTTGTTGATTTCTCTGGCTTGGGTCAAGAGGGCTATAAATTGGAGCTGGTGTGAAAGGTAAACACATAGCCCTCTGGCTGGATTAGACAGAAGGGGCAAGGACAATGTGGTAACCCCTAATCCCCCGAGTGCTGGACCGCAGGTGCCCAGACAATCAAAGAGAGAGAGACAGAGAAGGATAGGGTTTTAAAGGAAAGATGCACTTTCCCCTCAGAGATCCATATACACAAACATACGTATTATATAGAGAGGGCGGGGAGAGATAGAGCGATAAATTGAGATAAACAAGGTCTTGGTGAGGTTGAACCTTTGAACTCTGGCTAAGGAGGGGCTCAACCCTATTGAACCCAGGTTGTATTTGTCGTTGTCTTCAAAGAGATTATGACTGGACAACTAATGTCAAAGAGATCATCCAACAATTTGGGCGACACCTGTAAAAGGGCTACTATTGACATTTACCGGGTAGATAGTAAGAAGCATTTAACAGCTAATCAGGTGCCTGTTTCTTTCACTTTTTTGCTGGTATGTTGGTTTATCAGTGAGCAGAGATGTGGAGGCAATGTTCAGACGGAGCCGTTCTCCTGTCTGCCCTCTGTAGACCTCTTTCACTGACACCCAGACAAAGGTCATGAACCCTGTGAATTTGCCACAATCACTCAAGAGAGATTCACCATGTGCAATATATTTACACTTTTACCTTATGTGCATGTGCACACATATAACCACACATACATGTTCAAGGTTTAATCCTGCTCTTGCCAGTAGTGAGAGTGTGTGTGTGTGTGTGTGTGTGTGTGTGTGTGTGTGTGTGTGTGTGTGTGTGTGTGTGTGTGTGTGTGTGTGTGTGTGTGTGTGTGTGTGTGTGTGTAGATCAATGGCTTGCATATTGATTAGATTTGCTGACGAGCACCAGGTGCTCCTCCATTAGGCTTAACACATTAGAACCAGCTAAAGGAGAATTCAATACTCTTGGAGAACATTGAACTCAGATCAAACAGATTAATAGTTTTATTCAGCAAGGATGCATTACAAGTGATATAGAAAATACATTTATAATGTTACAAATATACAAACAAATATATATATATATATATATATATATATATATGATTAACATAAAATGATGTTCTTTTGAACTTTATATACAACAAATCCTGAAAAAAATGATCCCACAAAAATATTGAGCTGCAAAATAATTTTTTAAATAATAAGAAGTGTTTCTTGAGCACCAAATCAGCATAGCCTACTAAAGATTTCTGAAGGATCATGCAAACTGGAATAATGACTGCTGTAACTTCAGCTTTGCCATCACAGGAATAAATTACTTTTAAAAACACATTAAAGAAAACAATTATTTTAAATTGTAATAATATTTCACAATATTACTGTTTTTGTTGCATTTTTACAGCCTTGCTAAGCTTATCAGTATATCTTAATATGATAGATGATGATCGATGAGTTCTATATGGCAGTTTGATCTCTCAACCATACCTTTAAAACTCGAAAACTTTTAATTTAACCATCATGGTTTGAACAGATAAAGAGTTAACACTCTGTCTTAACCAGGCACGACACAACAAGCAATTTGTCTGCCCACACCAAAAGTGAAAATGGGGCATGACATAACACTATCAACAACGAAACCCAGCCAATCTGAACAGTTCTCTCTTCTCACACAATGTCTGTTGGACAATGTGCTGCATATTTTATATGATTTTGCTTCTGGAACTTGAGGGATTTGTCATATAATATCTGTAAACTTCATCAGTTTCTCCTTGGCAATGTTTGATGAGAGGTTTCATAATACTCACAAGGATGGTACTTCACTCCAATGATTTTGTTGTTGTGGGTGATGTCACAAAATAAGAAACAAACCCCCAGTTTACAGACAAGGCTTAAAGGTGAAATTGGTGACCTGGGAAATGCTAACTTTAGCCAGCTAGCATTGAAAGCATACGATCCCACCCTCCCTGCGAACCACCGCCTCCTCTAAAACACATGAACGTGCACAGACCAGAAGAGAGACGACCAGAGACAACATTATTGGATTACATCAGGTGTCATTAACCGGTCAGAAAACGTTACTGTACAGTGAGTAACGGTACTACAATAATGAATGTAAATAATAGTTTAACCTGGCATTCTTGCTCAGTCTGCACAGCGTACATGGATTAACTGATGGCGTATGGTGTCTGTGTGAACAGGCCGCGCAGTTGTATGCAATAATTTTGAGGTCCTTCGCCTTCCACAGACGATATATTTATAAAAATACATTTAGACAGATTAACACCGTGATTGCTATCAGGATATGAGGAGACTTTCAACCAGCAAAAAAATAATAATCACCTATTGCACCTTTAAGCCTATAGTCTCAGATTAAATGCAGGAGTTAAAATCTGTCTTAACTCAAAGCAACTTATTACTGTATCTTAAAATATGTCAGTGCCATTTTTTCTTTCTAAGGCATGTTTATAAATGCTAAATGTCCTAATTGAACTAAGGCCTAATCCTGGCTTAATCTAAACCCTGTCTGTGAAACCAGGCCTACAGTAAATCACAGACAAAATGTGATGTCGCTTGTTGCTTTATGACATTGCTTCTGGTTAGGACATGGCGTAAAGTGAAGTCTACATGTACATGATTGATGAGGTAAACGTTTTAGTTCAGGATTATCAAAATGAAAAATGAAAAACAAAATAAATAAATGATGCGAGCTTGCGATGGCTTCTTTTACTCATGTCTATCTAAGAAAACAAGAAAAAGTGCTTCTGTAGTTTTTATACTTTCTTTACTAGCTACAGTATATGAACATAAATCTTACATTATTGAAAATAAAATTGTTTAAAGAAACATAGATGCTAAGCTGCGAGAGAACAAATTTGACTCCTTTGATAAATACCAAGGACATAAAGACAGTGAAGTTTATTTTTGTTTATTTTAATAAATCAGATTGAGGCAAACCCCTCCTCATCCGCATTCCTTCTGCCTTTCAATGGCAGCGTGTTAGGGGTGCATGCTCTCCGTTAAGTACTTTAGTCTGATGGGAGCCGCAGGGGGCCGATAAGCAGATTAGGCCTGATTAAACTTGTATCAGTGGAATAGGAGCCGGAGACCTGCCAGGACAGAGGCACTCCTCCGCTCCTTCTATTCCTCTTCTTTCCCCTCATTCTCTCCATCAGGCATCTTCGGTTTATCTGCCATTTTGGCAATGAGCCAGATGCCATCAGCGACAAGTGAGTGTCATCAGATACTTGAGCGATACAGACGAGCTGTCCTACACATGTACGCAGACACTCACTCTGAGATACGCGCATCCAAGATTTGGCTGTCACCCCAGGGGCGCTGTAGTTTTTTGGGTCAAAAGTGAGGGGCGGAGAGCGAGAAAGAAAACTGAGAGTGAATAAGGGAGAGGGAGAGTGAGGGAGAGAGAGGGGGGGGGGGGGGATTTGGGTTATCTTTTTAGGAAAAGGTGGTGCCCTGAGGTCAAGAGAGGTTTACTAAAATTAGACTGGCAGGCTCAGTGTTTACTGCCTAATATCAACGATTTGTGAGGAGAACTGACTGAAAGGTATCTTTCACAGCCTAAATAAACATAAAATAAGTAAAAATAAACTTTTTAAAAAAATCCACAACATATTGGGACCAGGTCGGATACTGGACAATATATCGTTTAACATATCGGTACATACATTTATCCTATTTTTACATTTAGTTATCAAACCATGACAAAGATCGGGCCACACAATATAGTAGTAACTAGACAATATTAGATATTTTTTAACATGTATAGTATCTGTTAGTGTTTATTTGCCCTATTTTTACATCTACAATACTTGTCATCATCTAATAATCACTTCACTTTAATAAAAAAATAAAATCAAATAAATTAGACGTATGTATATATATATATATATATATATATATATATATATATATATATATATATATATATATATATATATATATTACTAAATCGATATAATTATATATACATTTATATAAAAATATATACATGACTAAAAATTATAAAACTAAAATTGATATTATTAATGATATTATTAATATAAATCAAAATATTTAAATAAACCTACTGTGGAGAAAAATTAGTTTTAACAGAAATAATCTGTATTTTAATATTGCTGCATCCCAACGTTTCCATGTTTACCAATATAGTACCTGTAACTACTCCTGAGAGAAAGTAATTAACCCAGAAATTGAACTTTATCAGGATTTTTTTATTATTAATTATCAAACCATAGTGCCTGATACTAAAACAACATCATCATTTCCCTTCCGCCTCAGTGCTCGTCTCTTATCAATGTGAAAGTGTGGGGTCATCCAGAGTGGCACTGCAGGCTGAAGCTCTTAACAGAACACTGTTCCCATATCTAAGACACATGCCCTCTGGGGCCTGACATCTTGCTAAACAAACGAACTGTAAAAGGCTAAAGAGTTAGACAGAGGAGGGGGAAGAGGCAAGGAGGGGAATTCCAGAGCACTGGGGCCATCTGTGGAGGTGAGCCAAGCTCTGAGGCCGCTACAACCCTGTGACAGATCCTCCGCACTTCAAGCTAGCGTAAATAAAGCTAGCGCTGTTGTTCTAACTCCCACCCTGGAGCTCTGACAGCTGTGTGATGATGTCGGTAGCCCTGTGACCCACAGATGTGGGCCTGAGGGAAGGAAGGCTACCTGTGATGGGCTGAGAGAAGAGGTGAGACGAGTGGAGAGGGCAATGGACTCATTTAAAGGTGAAGTGTGTAATTTTTCCGATGCTAGGGTATTTTCTCCTCTCTTAAACGTGAAGAGACATAGCCTATGAGGGAGTCTGTTGTACTGTAAGCTCCTTCCCAAAGAGTGTAAAGACTGTGGCTCGTTTAATAAAATCCCAACTATTGTGTTCATATGGAGGGAACCCAGCTGTGATTAGCTAGTTAGCAAGTGATGGACTAGCTTAACCAAGCAATGGAAGGCGGATTCCATTTGGAGCCGCTAGTGACTCAACTATACACGTTACAATAAGGTTCTATATGGTTCTATACATACCTTTAGTTTCTTTATGCAATATCTAACATGAAATAGAAAACTGGGTTTGTATTAATTTCAATAATGTCATTCAAATATTTGGGGTTGGTAAGATTAATGGTCCCACTTTATATTAAGTGGCTTTAACTACTATGTACTTACATAGAAAAATAAGTACCATGTACTTATTGTGTTCATGTTGTATTGTAAAATACTTTTTCTGCTATTGAGGTGTGATACAGGTAAGGTTAGGGACAGGTGTGCTGGTATGGGTAGGTTTAAGGGTGGGTTAAGGTGTAAGAGACAGGTCAACAGTGTAATTATAAATGTAATTACATAAATTATTTACCGCTGTAATTACAAGCAGGTATTTTTAAAGTATAAGTATAATGTAAAAACATGTATGTACACAATAAGTCCATTGTATCAAATTATTAATTTCAATGTTAGTACATAGTAGTTAAAGCCACTTAATATAAAGTGGGACCGTAATATTTTGAAAAAGTATAAAAATAAAAAAAAAACTGTTTTCTTCTTGGGAATCTCTTCTTGGGATGGAAAAGCTGAATTTTCAGTCTCTGTCTTCATGTGTCACATGATCCTTCAGTAATCATTGCTACTGTAACGGTTATAATTTTTATTCTCTTCTGTTTTGGCTGGGTTTTAGTTCTGTGGCTGTTTGTTTGTGTTTGTGTGACCTATGTTTCCTAGTGTGTTCCAGTTTGCTCCCTTGATTGATTATCCCGTTCACCCTTTTTCCCAATTAATGAGCTCTTTTGTTCCTCTGTGTATTTAAGCCCCATCTTCATTCAGTTCATTGTTCGGTGTCGTCATTGTTAAGTTGTTGTGAATGTTTTCCTGACTGTTCCTGTGAGTTTTTTTTGGATTAAAGAATACTGGTATTGAATTATCCTTCGTTGTGCGCTTCCTTGCAGCCACATGTGACACTTATATGCTGATTTGGTGCTCAAGAAATGTTTCTTATTATTATCAATGTTAAAAAACAATTAATTCATAAAAAAAATAAAAAAATAAAAACATTATATAGATTTTATTTGATGAATGTTTGAAAGAACAGCATTTATTTGAAATAGAAATCTTTTGTAACATTGAAATGTTTTATATCACTTTTATATCTTCGTACTGACCCCAAACTTTTTAATGGTGGTGTACATATTGTGATGCATTTTTATTAATTTTAGTAATATACATTAACACTACTTAGTTATGAGTGAAATGAATGAACACTAAGTGAATATATCAATTCAAGTATATAGCTATTATTTAAAACATAATACACCATACTATTGCTGTGTCTAACCAGCATCTTTCTCCTGGTTGTCAGTATTCTTTTCTTTCTCTCTACTCGAGATGCAGTACAGTGTCAGGAAAGGTAGAAAGTGTGGGAATAAAAGTGATGGGTGAGTGCAGAAGGCCTGACAACTGTTTTACTCTCTCTGTAAAGCCATTAGACAGATATATGGTGGACCTGTTGGAGGAGTGCACAGTGAGAGAGATGGGAAGAAGGGAACAGAAGACAAGAACGAATAAAGCTTGAAAAGGATGGCAGAAAGGAGACATCTCTCTTATTCTGATGTCATAACAAAACATCACTGCAGGAAGTCGCGCATGTTACATTAGCAGCAGAACGAGAGTGAGTGTTTGTGACTGTGCGGCTGTAGGTCATCCGTTCATAATGCTATTTAGATAATATTCAACCAGACTGTTCTGATACAGCCACATCAGTACGTCTCTCTCACACACATACTCTCATGGATTGTGACCTGCAGTTGACCGTTTGAACCCAGGAGTGTGGGTCAGAGAGGTCTTGTGCAGAAAGGTCAAATTGTGGTCATGTTGTCCTGCCTGAATGCAAAGGCCACTTTATTGCAGTGATTTACACAATTAACAGAGACAGTTGGGAGAAAAAAAAAAAAAAAAACAAGAGTTGGTGGGCAGCCTCTTGTTCTCCACTCCCCTCAGCCTTGCCACACATTCACAATCCGTTCTCGGATATAAATTTTAGATGTCCGACAAACCCCCCTTCCTACTCCAGTTAGGGAGTCATATAAAAAAGAGAGAGAGAGAGTGTGTGTTCGAGAGAAAAACGAAAAGAGAGAAACGATTCATTTCCCACACTCGACCCCAGCCGGGCCAAGGTTAGGCTTAGCCCCCCCTCTCCTCCGTTTATTCAAACAATACAGACAGGCCAAATGTTCCCCTGTTTTAGAATCAAAAAGAAAAGCCAGCTGATGAATTGTCAAGGCAGAACGCTTTCATGAGTAATGAATTATATTAATGACGGGCGACTCTTACAAAAACAAAGCTCTTAAATCACGCAGTGACTTGGGGCTTTTGTGGAGGTCATTTTCTTTCCCCATTCCCTTCGGCATTCGGACCATGAACCATGATGAAAGAGAAAATTAGTCTTTCGGTTGAAAAAAAAAAAGGCCAGAATGATTCCATAACTCTCCATTCTTGTTTCTATGTGTGTATGTATATAGATACATGTCCCCTTAAAGGGACAGTTCTCCCAAAAATAAAAATGATGTCATCATTTAATTACCCTCACGTTGTTCTAAACCTTAATGGCTTGTTTTCTTCTTCTGCAGAACACAAAATAAGATATTTTGAAGAATGTTGGACAGTTTTGCTCACCATTGACCATTCTGTTATATGGGAAAAAATACAATTAAAAGTAAATGAGTAAATGATTATATCGTTTTATTTTTTTGGGTGAACTATCCCTTTAATTCTGCTATCTAATATTGTTTACAATATTCTAGAGACAGCAATTAGGCATTCAATTTTGTGTCATGCATAAGAACACTGAAAATCACAGTAACCCAGCAACTCAAGTGGCTTATTGCTTTTATAAACAACTACAATGAGATAAACAGTTTTATTATATTAGTTTATATATTTATTATATTGTATTATGTATTTTTATTCTAATATTGTTTCATAATGGTTTAGCACTCATTATGTCATTTTATTAGTCATTTATATTAGAATAAATACTTCTTAGTTTTATAGTTCATTATCATAGGGACGATTTTCAGCAACAAAGCAAGCAGACATCATTAATTTTCAATGAGAATTGGAAAGTTCTTGTGACACTACTGGCAGAGACCTCTAAAAGTGCAGAAGGGTTGAAGAGCTCAATTTTCTTCAAATGAGCAGTGACAGAGTAATATCTCCTTTAAGAAACCAATTATTTAAAACGACTGTTACTAAACATGGCACTGGTGTGCTTTTGCCAGAATTTTAAAATGATTTCAAACACAGCTCATCCAATCAGAATGTAGAGCATTTTTATAATTAGGGATATTTTGCAATGCCTAATAATTGGTAACTACACAACAAATGAAGACATCTCAGCAAAATACCTGATAAAGTAATTCAATACTCTCACTCTCACTCTCAAGTCAGTTGTAAATGCCACTTAATTTTTGGTGATCTGGGCCGAATCTAAGCCACTCTGTTTTGACTTTATTGTTCTTGTAGTCTCCAGGGTGGACATAGTTCTGATTGGCCCTTTAACCATTTGGCAAAAGCAAAACTAACTTAACCTCAATAATTCTAATAGCATATTACGGACTACCCCTGTAAGCATCTGCATATTACCTGTAAAATAATCCAATCAAAATACTTCCTGGTCTCTTGGCAACCAAACCCAGCAGCCGTCATTCACCTGTGGCTAACACAATCCATGTCGGTTGATAAATGGTTCATGAAATTCCAAATATTTAGTGTTTACACTTAAATTCCCCATTTACATTCTAATCAAGCATGTAAGAGAAGTAATAATAAAAAATAAAATAAAAACAGGAACAAATGAGGGAAATGTGCCCTTGTTAAAAAGTTATTAAAGAGCTGTCCTCTACCCTTGATCCAACCTAAGGAGGGTAAACCCTCACCAGCAGGGTGAAATGAACCACATAATTGAAAAATCCAGTGTGCAATCCAAAACTAAGTGGGTCTCCATGAAACAATATCACCATGCAACAAATTTAATAAATAACTTCTGGGAGGGCTGTGAAAGGACTCCAATGTTTCCAGGGGCCCCAGATCAGGGTGTGTTTATGTGTGCACGTGTGTGTTGTGAGTGCATCGGGCGGAGGTGACACTGACTGTGTTGTCAAGCGTAAATCCCAACGCTGAGGGGCCAGTGAGATGGGTGTCCATATATCAAAGGATCCAGTGAAGAGGACTGTCATTTGATCGGCCTGCAGGAAATTCGGGATTCCAAGCAGATGAGGGTCTGAAACTGAGAGGGCCGCAAAGCCCTGAGCCCTGGAGCTCTGTGCCCTGAAGAGCACCAGCTGTTTTCACTCACCCAGCCGGAGGACTTGAACTCAACCTGCGGCGTGACATGGGTGGCTCGGGCGGCGAGAGGGAGTTATGAGTATCAGTGATGGGTGATGCTAACTGCAGTGTTGATTGCATGTGACGTGTACGTGTGAGTGACACAGCTACTGTATATGCGCTATATTCATGTAAAAATTCAAATTCTGACATAATTTACTCACATTCATGTCATTCCAAAAATGATTTGTCCATTCAATGAAAGTCAAAGGGGTTCAAAACCACATTGAACGAAGATTTTTTTTGTAGAAGGTTGGTAACCAAACCATTGACAATTGATTTCATTTGTATTGACAAATACATTTTTCCAGAATATCTTTGTTTGTGCTCCACAGAAAAAAAACATACAGGGGTGCGTTTCCCAAAGCCAACTATGGTCGCAAGTTCTGTTGTTACCAATAGAGTTCAATGGAACTTGCGACCATAGTTGGCTAACGATGCTTTTGGGAAACGCACCCCAGGTTTTGAGAGCATCGACATGAGGCCGTTTTTTTTTTGTTATTATCAATATTTATGTGTGTAATCTATTTCTTTTAAGGAATAGTTCAATCAAAATTAATTTTCCGTCATCATGTTGTTCCAACTCCTGTGTGATTTTCTTTCTTCCATGGAACCTAAAAAAAAAGATTACTGTTTTTGTAGACATTACACAAGTCGAAAGGGTTCAAAACCATATTGGAAGCAGATCATTTCAAGAATCAACACAATTGTGGTGACCATTGATTTCCGTTGTAAAAGCAAACAGAAACACAGAGATGTTTCTTTCAAAAATGAAAGGGTTAGTTTCCCCCAAAATGAAAATTCTGTCATAATTTACACACACCCATGTCATTCCAAACCGGACTTTCTGTCCTCTATGTAACATAAAAGAAGGATATTATGAGAATTGTATTAGTGGTCAATGGTTACCAAAACTGTTTGGTTACCAACATCATCATCTTCAAAATATCTGCATTTATATAACACAGAGGACAGCAAGTCATACAGATTCAACTTAAAATCATCATTTATCATTTTTGTGTGTACTATCCACCTAAGTGTGTGATCAAACAACTCCAATGTAAAGAAAGCAACACTTTTTGGGGGGCCCCAAATCCTGCTGTGATGCATGTAGTTGGACATGACAATGAAGAAGAGCAAAAGAGGATCGAGTGAGACAGATGAGGATGGAGGATGGAGGAAGAGCTGTGCGACAGATGCAGGGAAAATGAAGTGAGAAGGTAAACGAGCATAAGTGAAAGAGAGGGAGAAGGAGTTTGGCATATAAACGATTAGTCCCAAACGTGAGCTGACAGCTGGACCATGACCTTCCTGCTGTTGGAGCAAAGCTTTGGCTTCATTTACATTACTGCCATGCCAAGTCATTTAGACTCCATTCTTATTCTGACCCGATATTGTGCTGAGTCTCCCCAAAGGCTTAACAGGCCTAGTTTAGAGTAATAGCTTACACGGTGGTGCTATCTGCATTACAGGCCAAGGCTCTGATAGCCCTCCTCCCAGCTAGTTGACAGAATTAGCTTAAGAGTCATGTTCCACAGTCAAAGATAGTGTCTTTGGATGAGTGAAGTAAAGTTAAAACTCTCTCTGTGTGTGCAATAAACAATCAATGGTCTGTGTCCAGTAAAAGCGAGGTGAGGTCAGTGGGGCTCAAGGGTCGACACCTGTCTTGTCAGTCACAATTATGGCTATATGTGTCTGTATATACAGGATATTTGTGAGCTTTTACACACACATGTGAACACAACATTTTTAGAACCAACGGACAAGACGTTTCAGGAAAAACATTTACTGATGAGACCTTAATAAGTGACACATTCATAACACATCTGACCCAGTGCTGAACTCCGTCTTGTGGACCGTGCAGTCTTACAGATAGATAACTAAAGAGTGATAACTCATTAACAGGAACGTTTTCACAAAATTCAGTCACCTAGGCTTACGCAGTGTGACTGACATGCTGTCTACACTGCAACGTCATTTGTTTAATTGATCAACATAACAAATTTTTTTAAAATATATATATATATAATATAATATGATATAATATAACTTTATTTTCAAATGACACTTCAGTCCCATGACCTCCATCAGGCATATACCTGATGCCTGATGAAGGTCATGGGACCACAACATTGTGAATAAATCTATTTTGATACATGCGCAAGTACTGATAGTACTGATATTTTTAGTTTAGTATATTTCACCCATCTATCACCTGCAGGTGTGCAAGGGTAATTGTTAAATGTTTGATTTTTAAATGCATGTGTGTAAAACTACAACTACAATGTAAAAAAAGCATTTAAAAACAATATATACACTTCTAAAGTCACTTTTGTCTATTGAATGCATTGCTCAACAATAATGCTTTGGATCATATGATGAATTCAACTGAAAAAATCAAACGATTGACATCCCTACTTATTATGTTAAGTAAGTATAGGACAGTGAAGGGTGGCACCAGGTCAGTTGGTGCAATGCTGTGAGGATGATTCAGTCTCAGTGTTGTCCTCGCATTTCTCTGTGAGATGGATTTATGGCGCATTTCACACTTTGCTGCCACTCTGAGAGCCATAGCTCCATTCAGAGCACCGCCATGTTAATTAGGAGCGTTTGGCTTCATTTCATTGAGTAGAAGGAAAGAAATATGCCCTGCTCCTCCACTGCTGCCTGGCATCAGGATTGGAGGATGACTGTAAGGCGAAGTGCGACTGTGTGTGTGTGTTTCTTTTGCAAGTAAATTAACCTGGTGAAGTGTGTGTGACAGTAGGTAATTTGTGTGAGTATGAGATCATGAATGACTCTGTGAGCATGTCATTCTTACACAAGATGCAGAAAGTGGTAATAATATACAAAGTTCAAATAAAAGTTATATAGTTCATATCTACACACTGATCCCTACTGTAGTGACCAAAAATAGAAGAAATCTTTTCAGATGTTAGTCATTTGTTTTGATGCAACTATGCTTTGTATCAAACAATGACTGCATTATAGGTAGTCCACTTGTGCCTTCTCCAGTTTTTCAGTCAATCATTTTCATTTTACTAGACCAGCAAGTGGATGACAGACACCCTGAATTCGCCAAGTTAGAAACATATTTTGTTGATCCCGGAACAATATTCCTGTCCGAAGGTTTAATCCTAACCATATCCATAACCCTAAACCTAACCCTATCCATAAGCTATCCCTAAAATCAAAGGGAAATGATAGCTGAATAACACTGATCTAGAAGTACCTAACCCTGATTATAAGCCAGGGTTACTTGACAATGACTTAAACTGTAAACTTGTTCCTCAAATCTTATTGGTTGACTGGAATGTTTTTCTAGGATCAACAAAGATGTTGATCCAGGAACATGTTGTACTTGGTGAAATGTTCTGAGACAGACTCAGCAGTGCAAAAAAAAAAAAAACTAAAAAAAAAAAACCCAACACACTCTCATTGTACAACATGGATTGTATGATTTATTTATTTTTTGGCTAGGTTAAGGTTATAACTTTTTACATCCAAAACTGTAGAGTTTCACAATCTCGCATGAATTATAATTCCTAAGAATGAGTTGAAACTAACATGGCTGCGCAAAAAGCGATAATCACTTATCTGTCTTATATATTATAATATAATTGTGATGCAATTATTAATATATAAATTATAACATAACATTAGATAAATCAGGTGAACAAGTCAACTAAAAATAAGATTTTGATACATTCAAATGTATTCATTTACATAGTGACAAATCTAGGTTTGGTCCACACTATGTTTGCAAATGATTTTGGATAGATTCGCAACTAAACTAAAACCAAACTAACTAAAACCAAAAAATAAACATCCACACTACTCATAAAATACTCCAGTCCTCCAGCATGAAGGTGCCTCCAGTGTCATGTGACAAGCTCTTTGCAGCACAATGGAATTCGGAAGGTGAGACATTCAATGATGCCGCATTAAAAACGCATGGCGGGGGAATCAGTCGGAACATTTTGAACTTGCGTGTGAAAAGGTTCACATACTTATGACTACTTTGCTGCCAGTAGAGCCTAACTACTTTTCCAACAGAATAGGCAGACATGGTTTATTCTGCATTACGTTACTGCATTTCAGTCAGAGAGCAATCAGAGGTTTGATGATACACAAATAATGTAAGCCCACTGGCAGTTGTACAAGCATAATGCATCAAAATCTGTTTCTCATCAAAATATGTGGTTATCTGTTCTTATAACACACATGTAAATAATGTCATGCAGCCCATATGTTGTCCATAGCCCAAGTCTACATCTGGTCTAAGGTCAATTTTTTCAAATGTCATGCCATTGATTTGGAAGATCCCGATATTATTGACTGCTTGCCTTTGTATCTGCTGCTGCCACCTCTTGACCTGCTGGGCCAAGATCACTATTACACTGTCAGACCACATAATGGAAGCATAGAACAAGGGCTCAATCGTCTGAGAGTGATTCATTATAGAAAACAATGTCATGAGCAGAGGTGATCATTATTTTACTGCAGAAAAAAAAAAAGACTTCCCGAAAACGTAATATCTGTCATGGTGGCTTTGTTACTTTCAAACCAAAAGCTAAGTGACTTTCATAACACTAGGCTGGGAAAGGGGTGTTTATGTTCCATCACCTCTTCAAGTGGTTTATTTTGAAATTCTCTCATAGTCGATGATACTACAGAGAGCGGTTTCCTAAGAAGAGCCCTCCTCTGGGTGTCTGAGGCAACAGTCCTTTGGCCTCCTCCGGTTTGGCCCAATTATTTGAAATGTGCCGTAGAGTAAACTATTATGCTTAGCCAACCTCAGCAGTAATGTTTCAGTACGCTCTATTTACATTCTAGTAAATTAGCTGATGACCACACAGCTGAAGTGTCTCATTCATGTGGGGCGGCTCATCAGAGACATCATTTGGATATGACGTAGAATGGGTAACAAATCAGTACTCTCTACGCTCACAGAAAAGCTTAGATCTGTTTTCATTTAAAATCTGAGAATGTCAGACAACACATGCTTCTGCCTTGAAACAAATCTGAAAAAAGATGAATACTTTTATCAGTAAGTTGTGATGTCACAATGCATCACAACAGCTTGTGTGCAGGTTCCGTTTTGTGATATGGATGTGGATATATAGGCCCACAACAGGCTCATTGGAAAACTGTTCCTCTACCTTCATTTTTTTGCGAAACTTCAAACGCATAAAGAAATGAACTCCAGTGCTGTCAATGATCTGTTTAGTTAGTTTCATTTTCATGGACTTTTAGTTTATTTCCAGTCACATGTGTTTCCTTTGTCTACTTTCTCGCTACTTATAAGTTGTCATGGTTACTGATATGATTAGTTATCTTAGTTCAGCTGTCTCCTTATTAACCTTGTTACCACTACTTAAGTTCCGTTGGTACCTCAGTTCATTGTAGGTTGTTATTTGTGCACAGCACACTGAGTTTCTTGTTAAATCCTGATATTCTTGTAACCTGCCTTCATCTTTGTCATCTCTAGATCAGTGTTACAATTGGCAGTAAACAAATGTTGTTCCTTTTGACAAAGTATGATTACAGGGCAGACTTATTTTCACACATTTCTTGCACAATATTATGTAATGACCTCAAAACATTTTTACCATAGTGCGTGACTTGTAAACTAAAACATCTTGACATTTGCATCACATGACTTTTCTGAAGTAGTAAAATTGCATGTACACATGCTACACCATTGCACTTGTGTTGTGGAGTGCTCAGGTATGAGTCAAAGACAGGCAATGATAAAAGATGTGTAAGCAAGGTTGTTTCAGCAGTTTTTATCTCACTTTAGGTTAGGTTAGGGCAGATGGTATGTTATTTTAAAACTAAGCTACAACCTTTTAGCACCTTCTCACTGGACATTTAATATCTGAACTGACACAATACAACAACCAACCTAATACAACATTGCCAGATTCACATGCATCTGTAAAACTGAACATGCTTTTAGCATCACACACTGTAAATTTAACGTTGAACATGTTGTGAAACGTGAAAAAAAACATAATTTTGCAGAAATGTCGCCACAGGCACGTTTTTTTCCAATGAGCCAACTGACTTATAAAGCAACTTTTTAAAAATCTATTCAATGATTTAAGGCCATTGGACACTGAGTCTGAAATTTTCGTAAGCGTTTTTTCGTATTCGTGATTCGGTGGCTCTGAATTGTCAAAGCACCATTCAAACTTCTTGTTACGGATGCGAAAAACGCAGAAAATCGAACCCGTTTCGATTTTTTTTATGACGGACGAAAGTTTCGGAGGCAGTGTGCAAGCGTGATTGACATAACGTGAGGTCGTATTTATTTTTTAACGTGCGAAAATTTCGGATGCGAATTTCGGACTCAGTGTGCAATGGCCTTTACTCATCCAGAACAATAGCAGTGCATTTTAGGGTGTGCTATGACATACACTGACGTCCTAGTTTCTCTTTAAAAGTGATCCACCCTCTCCCCCTCTCTCCCCCTCTCCCCCTCTCCAACAAGGAAAACGCTATAAGAGGAGCCATTATTATTTCCATCACGGCCACCAAGAGCTTCTCAATGCTCACTGTATTTAGTGTTTTCCCTAAACAGGCATTAAGGTCTAATTCTGCCCGCCCATGGAAGAGCAGGCGCTAAAGCCCATGTCAATTGGCAGACTCCCTGTGGGACGAGAGAGAGAGAGAGAGATAGAGAGAGGCTTCCCTACCAGGCAGTGCACCCACCACTCCACCCTCTGCACTGGGCCTGTAATCACAGATTAGAGGGCGGATCAAAGGCTGGATTAAATTTGGGCCACTGGGCAAAGGCGGAGATTATGGCACGGTGGCACAATTTTTTTTTTTTGGAGCTTGCATGTGTCTGAGACACATATGTGTGTGTGCACGTGTATGCGAGTTATCCGGTTAGCCATCCAGAAGTCCAACCAAAGTTGTTCAGTTTTCTCAACACTTGTTTCCTCAAACCTCTAGGGTGAGATTATGGAGAAAAAAAAGGAGCATAACCTCTGATTTCCACCCCCAGAGCTTCACACTACAGCACAGCCCTGCCGTCCCAGCTAAAGGTAGGAGGCGAGGTGCACTGAATAGCGATAGCCAACCAATTTCTCCACTATTGTTGCAGAGCTGTGACTTTTAGCTGCGTGTAATCCTAGCCCCCTCACCCCCTTTCCTCTTAAAGGGGCTCATCACAAACAAATAAATCAGCCATGAATTTCATATCGTTCACTAGAGCCTTTCAACCTTCTCCCTTTTCCTCCTCCTTTTCTCTTTTAATTCAAACTTGTTAATCAGCCTTTAGAAGCCAATTAAGTAGATTGTAACGCTCTCAATTGGATAATTTGCCTTTGTTGGGCTCTGGGTGATCCTTCTGATACAGTTTGCAAGCAGTAATTGGCCTAGCATCACAAACAAACATCAATGAAGAGAGGCACTAAACACGTCTGTTTGATAAATTTAGCACTAATGCACATGTTCCTGTTAAATATCTTTATTTTTTTCACACTTTACATTGCAAGGACAGTGGCGAGATAACAGAAAGAAATGAGAAGACAAGGGGATGGACTTAAACCGGATTCGAGCTGAAACCAAGTGTGAGAGCGTGTGCCATGTAAAGTATGCAATTATGATAAAATTAAGATAATGTAAAGGAATTATAAAGAAAAGAGTGACTTTTTATTGACTTTGCAGTCGTTGTAATATTTTTCAAAGTTGCCGTGATAAACCCTGCCGTTTAAATTAATACAGTTGTTTGATTCGCTGCCCAGGACTGTGCATTAGTGGGTGGATAAGGAATACAAATAAAATTCACCCCGTCTACGACTTCTCGCCCTCGGCTCCTGTTCTCAAAGCTCGTAGAGCCGCTAAGAGAATATATATCGCAAGGTGCCTGTCGTTCTTCGTCTGTCTGTCTTTCTTTCTCTCTCAAAGACCCTCTTGTCACCCAGGGCTCCAACCGAACAGTGGGAGTGCACAGCCCAGCAAAAGGGCAACCATTTATCACAGTCACCCCAAATGAAAGGACCCAAACGTCTCTCTTTCGGCTTTCCCCCCTTCCTTCTTTCTTCTGCTCTCTCTTTTCCTCTTTCAACATCCCGTCTTTCCCCTTTTGTCTGATCGTAACAGTCTGGCTGGCGAAGAGGAGGGAAAGAAAAAAAGAGGGCCGTTAGCTCGCTCAGCCCGGCTGCAGTTGGGCCAGCTCTCTCACGCTGTGGATCAAGCAGCCCTTTGTGTGTGTGGGGGTGATTTGTCAGGCGACGGTGGCAGAAGTCAAGACCCAGAGGTTGAAAGGCCCTGACCCCAGGAGTGCCTGGCCCCCAAGCTTTTGCTATAATAGAAAAGGGCCGGGAGAATGGCCGCCTGTCCAGTGCCCGAACGCCACAAAGCGGCTCATCTGCATACTTCAGGTAGGGCACTTTTATTGGAACTGACAGGGGTGTGACAGCCTCAATGGTGGACCGAATGTGTGTGTGGGAGGGTGCTGGCTAAAAGCAGCTTTTCCTCCACCAGTCTTGGAGGAAACCAATAACAGCTAATCTCTCCCAGCATAATAAACAAAACAGTAAACAATGCCATTGTTTACACATCCAACAGGCAGTGCAGTTACTAGCCTTTTGTGAGCGCTCAACGGCAGAATGAAGTGTCAGGGCAGAGGCCATCAGAGAGAGAGAGAGAGAGAGAGAGAGAGAGAGAGAGGCAGTGTGAGACAAATAGAGAGAACTGTGACAACTGACATGCCAGTCTGCCTGTTAGTTCTCACCCCGTTTTGTTCCCTTTTCATCCGCTCCTAAAAGACGACAGAAACGCATTCCTCCAGCGAATTGTTTGTTTGCTTGTTCCCACCTTTCTCGGGGCAGAGGGAGACAGTAACGTAAGCCTCTCGCTCTCTCGTGCATGGTTAGTCGAAGGGGGCAATTCTGCACCGCTTATTTGCACGTGGTATCTGCATAGTTTTAGTGCCTGATTCACTGAAGGAATTATGCAAATCAGATAACGGCAAAAACGCTTACAAAATTCTAATGTTATACCATTTTATGAGGTAGTGCTCGTTTTGGAGGACGCAGCAAACTACCACAATGTGACATATTTTACAGGAAAATCCTTTTTTAATGCAAAAAACTGATCTCAACTGGATATATGCCCAGTTATAATGCTCTTCTCCATAATTTGATCATCATTTAATGAGTTACTGCTCCCATGATCAATAGTGCCTAAACTTTACCCACCTGCATTCAATGGACAATAGTAGTGCAACATCAATTGTGCATGGCAAACAATTTCATAAATAGGCAAATTCTCATAGTAAGGAGGAGTGGTTGTTCTATGGGGAAAAAAAGAATACTCGCAGTGCAACCTTACTTAAACACATTCAGTGTTTGATTAAACTGGATTGGACGCAGGTTTTTTGGACTGTGATCCACAGCACAATTTTGTTTAATGCATGGCTAACATAATTCACTTTGCCCTCTGGCCCAGGATTATTCAAACCCACACTAATAGATTTTGTAATAATAATAGCGTTGTAAAAATATGTGATATAAATAACAAATAATAATATTTGTGTAATAACAATACTGTACACTGTCTTTTTTTGCAACCTTTTCATTGATCTCTCTAAATGTTTTATTGTCATTGGCAATCTGTTTTATGGGAATTATTATTTTATTTATTAATATTGTTTTGTATTTTGTATTTTATATTTTGTATTTAGTATAGTATTGCACCTTTTCCTGATAGTTTGTGGAGAAACATTGAAGTAAGAATTTCCTTTTACGTGTACATACAACAATAAAAGTTGACTTCATTTTTTTAACTTGTAAAGTTTCTCAATTAATAACCATCTTGATAATAATCAATAAACGTGATAGAGCTATACGGAAGTTGTCTATTTGAGATCATTTCAAAAACCACACCAATACTTCTTTGGGGAACATTTCACCTGTTCAAGAAAACTAAACCAAAGGTTTATGTGGGAGGATTTACAGAAGGGTAAAATACATCTGAGAGAAAATATTGTGCAAAGGATCTGGACTCTTTCAAGTCACACAGTGTAAAACTAGAATACACCAAGTTTTTAGACAAATGGGTTTTATTTCCAGGGGTTTTCTTACATTCTGTCTGGACAAAAAGAAAAAAAAGAGACCCTTTTGTAGTTTAATTTAGACAGCATGATATTGTTAATAACCTTGATGTGTAACAAATCGAGTCCTGCAATCCTTGAGCCATCACCTTGCCTAATCGGCACAATCAAAAGCAATCAAATAATCACATAATCAGTGAACAGGCCTGTTGGCGCAGATTCAGCAGTTTTGGATCCATTCTGTGCCTGAGTGACATGATTATAAAGACTATGGGAGTAAAGCAGTTGTCATTGGAAGCAGATGGAGCATTTTTAAAAGACAGAGGGAAGATCTTTCAGCATAGCGTCCTTGTGCGATGTCTGGAAGCATTTATGATCCACAGAGGCTTCTTATTGTCAAAAGAAAAAAAAGGAAGGAAGGAAAGGAGAGGAATAAGGAGGGGAAATCTCTGAATCATCTCCAGGCTGAAGACACTCTCATATTAAAAGGACATTATAGACCTTAAGAATTCTCAAGCATGATCAAAATCCATAATGTCAATGATTAAAACAGTTAATTTAGAACTCTTCATGACTTTATTTATTCAATGGAACATAAATGGAGAAACTTGAATAATTGTGCTGGTTGCTCTTTTCCACACAATGACATGGAACTAACGCTTCAAAAGGATGCAACAACACCATAATAGTATCATAAATGTGGATCATATGACTCATATGTCTTCAAAACCCTCATGATAGTTTTATTTGTGACAAACATTTAATTGTAATGTATTATTCACTGAAATTATTCTGATTGTCTGAATGAATCATTCTTTTGACTTCATTTGAATGAATTGGTTGATCCAGATCCTCAAATTGGTCTAAAAGATTAGTTTACTTATCACCCTGATGGTTCTCAGTTTTTGGATGGTTGTCACTGACTCATAATGAGATACATATGTGATGCGATCTGGGAAAACCCATCACATGGTGAAATTTTACCTATTACAGGTTTTTGATACCATATTAAATCTGGTTTGAAGCCCTTTCAAAATCTGTTTTTATTTCTTTCATCGTTTGTCGGTAACAAAAGTTATGGTTATCTGAAGTCGGCTGATCGCTATGATTTATGGAATTTTGAGAAAAACAGGTTTAATTAACTGTCACGTCCTACTAGCGGGATAATTGGCATTATTTTTTTATTACCTTTTTTTCATATCACATATTTTAGTAATCATCATAAGGCTATCAGGTATCATTCGAAAGCTTACAAACTCAAAATTCATCCTGTGAAAACCATTTTGAAATTGGACGATTGAGAGGCGAGCAAGATCTTTTAAGCAAGCCGCTACTTCAGACTCCGTTGTTATTTTGTGCTCGGCTCCGCATCTCACGATAACGTTGGATAAAAAATTACATTTAAAAAACTTGCGTGCCGTAATTGTTTGCACAGGACTAGTGGGAAATGTGCGGTGATATACCTTTATTCTAGATGTCATGTGGTTTATTTTGATAGGTGAACTGTCTTTGTGTTAAGAGAAGGAGAGCTATGGGCGATTTTTTGAGCGAAAGAGAAAGACAGTCTTTTCAGCTTGCCACTTTAAATCGCAATTTTGTTCTGCACTAAACAAGTGAATTTTGCCAAGATACATTCAGAGATGATAGACAAGATGTTATAGAATAATAATTGAATGAAAACCCAATTTTGACAAAAAAAAAACTGACATTCGACCTATTTTTAGACCTTACTGAAAACGTACCAGCGCGACATCCAACGGGTTTTACCAGATCGCATCACATATTATCAGTGAATATTTAAAATTGACATACAGCGGGGCTAAAGGCGCACCGTGGTAAAAGGCGCATTTGACTTTATTCTCTTTTAAACCACTAGATGGCACAAAAATGTTGCTCAGCACTTGTCTTCACAGCAACTTTTGATTATGTACATGGGAATTTGGCTGATCCTGGCTGATCCATTTCAGTTTGTTTTGCACACGACTATTGTATAAAGTCATGCAGTGATGCCATATTTTTGTCGGCCAATCCAGAAGCTATCATCAATCTGGTTCCCTTGAGAAAACAGTATTTTCCATTGGCTTCCATTACTTTTGCAGAAAATAAGCTCTGTGACCAAACAACAGTTTATTATTCTTACACGTTTTGTTCATCGTAATAATCTTCACAAATGACTTTTTATGCATTTTAAAGCCTAAATACAGAAGTAAAACGTAGGCTATAAACAAACTAGCCAACACCATGATCACATGATTTCAGCGTCACCACCATTAAGCTTCTGACAACTCTTTTAGTCTTTATTTAAAATAATTTTCCCCGAAAGTTTGAGTTATAATAGTTATAATAAACGGTTTTGAGTGATTATGAACATAATGAGGCTGTAAAAGCCACCTAAGTAGTAGGCTAGTGCTTTTTCCTGTTCGCAACAACCTCTGTAGTCCTAGTTAGCCACTTTTAGCAGCATTCTATAGCTTCAGAAAACTCATATGGACTACTTTCATGATGCTTTAATAAATGCTTTTTGCATTATCTTGAGGCTTCAATTCATGTACTGAAATACTTTTTATTAAAATAGTCCCCGCAAATAAAGAATGCACGAAGCTAGAGTATTATTATTTGTTCTAAAGCTACACTGTGTGATTTTTACCCCCATCTAGCGGTGAAAAGGTATATGACCATCCAGTGAATATTAGTTTCTGTTCCTCTCAATTCCGATTTCGTTTTAACTCCTACGGTGGCCAATGTAGTCCAAGATTAACATGGCTTCCAGTTCGACCTCGTCCATGAGTATTCCTTCAAGTGATGAGGTTACTTTAGAAAACTATTATAATTTGCAGTAATTTAATTAGTCAGTTAACATATAGGTTATGACATCTATGTAAAATGAATAATAGTTTTATGTTTTCGTTATTTTTTTACCATTTCATTGCTACACTCTAAAAAATGCTGGGTTGTTTCAACCCAATCTTGGCTAAAATATGGACAAACCCAAACGTTGGGTTAAAAATGTAATGTAAAAATTTAACCCAACGGCTGGGTTTGTCCATATTTTACCCAAAATTGGGTTGAAACAACCCAGCATTTTTTAGAGTGTAACATCAGCTATCAGGTTCCCAGATGAATGCAAGCTAATCTTAGTAAAGTAACTTTTATCAGTGCTATCGTTATTCTGTATATTGTACGACATCACTAGCGTAAGGCAAAGTTTACATTGTAGGCTAAATAATTTTCTCCGTGAGCAGAGATCAGTTGATGTGACGGAGGTGCGAGGGAGAGGTAGAGGTAGAGGGAAAGGAAAAAATAAAAACAGGGCCGGTGCCAGTGAATTGCAGAGACGCGAAAGGCGAAGCTTGAATTAACGGATATGTCCCTCTTTGGCTAATGTACTTTCAAGATGGAGGGGCAACATGGCGACCGACATTCGAACCCCTCACCCGTATGTATTTTCAATGGCATATTATACACTCACGAGAATACTTTATTACTTGAACGAAGTAAATATACATTAATGAGCACATATATTTTTGAAAGAACTAAGTGTTTTTAGCTAAGAATAAACTAAAAAAGTTACACAGTGTAGCTTTAAAGTAGAGACTCTGTTATTTATTTTGACATAATTGCGTGTTACGATATCAATACAACAAAATATTCCGAGCCCATTATTTATTTATTTTTTTAAATGCTGGTGGTGGCTAGCAATTATTTTTTTAAATGCAGGCGGGGAAAGAGTGAAAAAAAATAAGTAGGAAAAAATGTAGGACCTAAAGGTTTGAAATGCTATTAGAGTAAGTAAATAATGACATAATTTTTGGATAAATGACTCATTTGACACAACTTCTAGAAACCAGAGACCAGAGAGAACAGCTATGGTGTCAAATACAGAAAGTGTCAGACCCTTGACTGTGTGTCTTCTGCTCTCATTTGGGGTATGGAGAGGATGCATCCAGGCAAAGAAAGAGGCAGGGCGGCGCTTTTATCCTCTACGTTTGGAGGCAAGAGTCTCTGTGTGCATGCATGTGTATGAACAGGAAGATGAATGGTCTCGAAGATAAATGCATGTGGGTTACTCTGCATTGGCCTCCCGCTCCATGTAGCCCACTACCATGACATCAGAACAGAAGGGGCAAACATCCCCTCTTTGTGGAGGGGCTAATTTAATTTGTACCTTCCAATGAGGGGTAAATATGCTTGAACTGTCTGAGTGAGCAGTGTGTACCCGACTCCCGTTCTCACGGGAAACTGGCGCGCGGCAGGATATTGTGCGGCGTTGCATTGCTAGTTCAGTTCAAAAAGCTAATTTGATTATTTCCTTTCGCCTTTTTTCACTCTATCTCGCTCACCATCCCGCTCTCTCTCTCTCTCTCCATCTGTTCCTCTCTTAGGAACTGTGTGCCTCTTTCCTGGCGTACACACAAACACTAACATACACACACCAACTCTTGACATTCCCCTGGGATGACCCCGGTGACCTTTTTCATGTCTGTTCGGAATCTGACGTCAAAAGGTCTCGTTGCTAGGAATGGGGGCTTGTTTAGTAACAAATATGACCTCTCTCGCCTTTCCTGGTCTCTGTGGCTATCGAATATATAATTTCTTCCTGTTTTAGCTGCTGCATACATAAATGAACTCAATGAGTCAATGAAAGGTTATGAGGATACATGGTCCACTATCAATATCCATAAGTCCAGAGGGTTTGATAAGCACACTCTTCCAGTGATCCAGGGTGTCAGGGTCACACCTAGCCTTTCACACCATAGAGGCACCCTGGAGATGCCTGGTGACCCCTGGGCTTGGCCTGACCTCTTTGGACTCAGCTGATTCTGATTACTCCACTGGGATCCCAGACTAGCAGCACCAAGCTCTAAGTTTGACATGTGAAGAGGAACACTATAAATATACAGAGCAATAACGACAATACAGCATTCTCCTAACAAGTATACTGGACAAAATGAAGGGTTCAGCACATTGTCCATCTGCCATCTGTTCTGGACAGTGACCTTTTAATGCACACCTGATCTATATTTAATTAAAACTCCAGATTGTATCTCCTTATAAAGGACCTAATAAATATTTGGACAATTAAAAATGCATGAATTTAACAAATCATCAAACCAAGTGGCTTTTTTTTTAAGGAAAGAATGCACAAACACACTTCATGCAAAACATTGAATCATTTTTCTAATTGATAAAACAATAGATATAGTGTTCAAATGTCAAGTGCTAGTGTTTTCAGTTAATGTGATGAACAACATAGTTGGTTACTCTGTGTAAACATGAGGAATTTACTTCATACATCCATTAAAAATCATCTTGAGACCAAATGAATAAAATTCATAGCAAAAAGTGTTCGTTTTGAGAAACGATCAGCATATAATGTATTTGCAGCAGCCACTTTGTCTGATGTATTGTTATGTAATTCAGTGACATTTAAACATTTTTTAAGTGTCACTTAAGTTTCCAAAAGTTCCCATTGGGGGGTCTTACGTATTTTTTTCAAACATTAAAATAAAAGTTCTGACCAACACAAACTGTGATGTTCTAGTGCAGCTAAAGCTGAAGCTATAGTTGTAGCATGTGAGTTAGTTCTCTAAACTGAGGCAACCATCTCTCCCCCCCCCCCCCCCCCCCTCTCTCTCTCTCTCTCTCTCTCTCTCTCTCCACACGGACCCAGTGTCTGACCAGTCTGGTACTCTGACCTGCAGCTGTGTTTATAGTCAACACAGCACCATGTTAGGACAGCTGGGAGAACAAGAGAGGCAGCCACCATGCAGCCCAGCACTCACAAGATTAGACACACAAATGACAACAAAGTAAGAAACGTACAAACAGGATGTATGCGAGAATAACTTCACAGATGAACATTTCAGTACCGACGCATGATTCCCAACACATTTGCACTTAAAAAAAAAAATTTAAATCAACTTTACAATTCTCAAACAATAGTTTCCTGCGACACTTCGTTTGATTGAGTAAATGAGGAAGCATTTCCAGATCCACTGGCATGTTCTTTGTATCATTGTATCATTCATTACTTTGTATCATTGTATCATTCATCACCTCTGTGCGTGAGACTGTGTGACTTTGTGTGTGCAAGGCCAAAACAACATCCGTTTGTAGCATTATCAATGACACCAAGGAGAATAGCAGCCTGAGAGACCTCTCTTTCCCCTCGATGCATCAAGTTTCACACACAAACACAAATAGTCTCTCTCCGTCAATCGTGTTCTCTCGGCCACCCCGGGGGTATCCTTCATGGGAGCCGGCAAACCCCGGCATATTTGTGGGCAGCCTCCTAGTGTGAAGCCTTTATTTAGGTGCATGGAAACTTTACTTATTTGATTTTTCAAATCTCATCCCGCATTAAAACCAGCTTTATTTTCCATTGCCTTTGTTCTATTGTTCACATTATAGTTATAGTAGGCTATATCATAATGCCGAGAATAAGCAATCAGAGGAAGTTCAGACCTCTTTTTGGATGAACGTTGGATGGAATCAATCAGTGCAAAGGCTGCAATACTGATAGAGGTATTGACAGTTCCTCATTGTTATTGACACGGCCAGCATACGTCAAGGGCGTTAACGTAAAGTGGCTATTGACATCCCACTTTGGCCATTGATGTCCCGGTCTCACTCGCTAAGTGCTTTACTATCATGTCCATTTCTGTGCTAATGTGAAGTTTCTCTCAATATCTTGACATGGAGAGGCATATCAATGTCGTCCAGTGGTTAGAGTGGAGGGTCATGGAAGAACAACACTTAACTACAACTAAATCTGGAGTTGTGGTAGAAATTTACGGAAAACAATGATTGACTCAAAATTAGGAGCCAAGAGAGAACATATAAATAACAATCCATTTACCTCAAAATCCCTCAAGACTAAGATGATTGAAGCAGGCAAAGAGAAGGGTAGAATAAGTCATATTTGTGGGTTTGTGGGATATTCTGTGACTTATTCAGAGAGCTAATTTGTGGTTGGCAAAAGCATTTATGTTGTTTATTCAAAAAAATATGGGTAAAAGACACACAAAAAAAGGTATTAGTATATATATATATATATATATATATATATATATATATATATATATATATATATATATATATATATATGTGTGTGTGTGTGTGTGTGTGTGTGTGTGTGTGTGTGTGTGTGTTTGTATATATGTACATAATGCATTTTATCCATATATTTACTTAAATACACCCCTCATATGATGAGCATGTTTGGATTTATTTTGGATTTAATAAAAAAAATAAAAAAAATTATATATATATATATTTTTTTAACAAATATTCATATTATGAATACATACATATCATTATAAATGTAATGTTTTTTTGCGTATAATGCATGTGGAGCAATTCCTCAAAAACATTACATTTATAATGATATGTATGTATTAATAATATGAATTTTTGGAAAAAAATCTTATTTTATTTTATTTAACATTTTTTAAAAACGTTTCCGAAAATAATGATTAATGTGTTATTTAAAGGTTTATGTTTAGGCTACTTGTACTTTATTGTTATTTTATTTATTTATGATTGCATCATATGACATTGATTACATTTTAAAATTTTGCTTTGTTGTAAATGGTATAAACATTTTTTCAAAACTATATGAAACCAAATTGAAAACTAATTTTTTCAAAAGATTTTTCCATTATTGTGGACAATCTTAAATGTCACTGATCCATATACTATATAATGATATGAACAATTAGAGACAAACAGAGGAATTGGATTTGAGAAAGAGATATATAAAAAAGAAGCGAGGAAGCATATTTATCACAGTCAATAATGTAATAATGTGTCATCTGAAAGCTTGGAAAAGCACACTAACAGTGCCACAACAGAGATTCATCAGCCGGGGCATTCCGTGCATTTCTTCCAACAAGCGCCATGAATGAGAGCACTTATAATGGAAATCAGCAGGCAAGTTCACGGAACTTAATCAATCAGCAGTGTTTGATGATTAATAACCCAGTCAAGTAGGGAGAAAAAATGAAATCTAAATGCTAAAATGGACCCTTTTGTGCCTCAAGTGGGCTTGTTTGGAGATCAGAGAGAGCTTGACATGAAGTCAAATCGGAAGTGTCAAAGGTAAAAGAGAGGGAGCTACACCATATGTTAGCTTTATCTGTCAGGGTACTCAAGTTCAATAGACTCTTCACTGAATAGAAACCAAAAAATAACCCAAAATAATCCTTCAAATTTTTCTTGTTGAGCATGTGGAAAATCGTTTGGAGGGGAAGGGTGATATTGGGTCACGATGGCAGTTGAAGACCGAGCAGATGCTCTTGTGACATTGAGGAAGCACCGTCGACGTACGTGATGCTCTGTTGGTGGAGTCAGGAAAACTGATGAGGGATCATGAAAAAGCGGTGGGAGTCTCCCATCACTCTCCCTCTGCTCAGGATGTGTCAATACACAGCCAGGCCACAGAGGAAGGGTGAAACAAATATATGTTGGAGATTTGATACCCCCAATTGGCATTATATAGTTTATAAAAGCCAAAACCCAATGATGGACGCTTTAGTTCTTCCAGGCACTGGAGGGAAAATCAGTTTTTGTTCCTTTCAGCATCATTTTAGCAGAAGCTTGACATGTTTAACATGATCCATTCCAGGTAGAAGCGCAGAGCTGACGATGAGTTCACACCACCTGATCTTGACCTTTACTGAGATATGAAGCCTTGTTCCATACAGACAAATCCAGCTCTGGGTGACAGCTCCAGCATAGAATCACCTCTACTCAAGAACAGTGTCCATAATCACCAGAAACTGAGGGAGAGAGGAAGAGAGAGAGAGAGAGAGAGAGAGAGAGAGAGAGAGAGAGAGAGAGAGGGGGGGGGGGGGGGGGGGGGTTGGGATTGAAAGAAAGATGGAAAAAGAGGAGCCCAAGAGAGCACTCCAGGAATGATGGAATATCAATATGGCAGAATGAGACTTTCACACACTAACATGAGCACAGGGCTCCTTCCTTTCACTAAATCTGATGCATTGCACACAAAGAAGCACTCTAGTGAGCTGCCTCACTGCCTACTCCCTACATACAGTATAGGTCACATTATAACTGTCAAGGAACCGTATAAGTCACTGATTCTAAAAACTCAACATCAGGAACTATGGGTGGGTACAATAAAGCTCTCCATTAGCATGTTGCTAAGCTAATTATGTAGCTATTGTGGGATTTTCTTTTCTGTGAAGAATATATGCAATCATGCCTTAGAATTTGCCAACAACAAGGTATCCTTAAATGCAGTTTCCACTTGGAGCTACCCATTTATAAATTAGCATATTCATATTTAAATCAGAAAGGCAAAGTTATTTAACAATATTAAGCTTAATGACAAAGTCGTTTGTGCTGATGAGATAGATATTAATGTAAGCCACTGGACAACAAAACCCCTAATTTTGCAAATATATATATATATTATAGTCAGAAACACTTTATCTGAATATATCCTTCGGATGAGACGTAAAACCAAGGTCCTGACTCTCTGTGGTCATTAAAAATCCCATGGCATTTCTCGTAAAGAGTAGGGGTGTAACCCCGGTGTCCTGGCCACATTCCACCCATTGGCCCTTACCAATCATGGCCTCCTAATAATCCCCATGAATTGTCTCTATCACTCTCTCTCCTCTCTCCACTATAGCTGATGTGTGCGCACTGGCGCCGTTGTACTGTGGCTGCCGTCGCATCATCCAAGTGGATGCTCACACTGGTGGTGTTGAGGAGAGACCCCGATATCATTGTAAAGCGCTTTGGGTGTACAGTAGTACATATGAAAGCGCTATATAAATGCCGCATTCTATTCTATTCTATTCTATTCTGTTCTGTTCTGTTCTGTTCTATTCTATTCTATTCTATTCTATTCTATTCTGTTCTGTTCTATTCTATTCTATTCTATTCTATTCTGTTCTATTCTGTTCTATTCTATTCTATTCTATTCTATTCTATTCTATTCTATTCTATTCTTTATTTCGATGGTCCACTTTAGACATTCTACAAACAACAAGTAACTTTGCAACTACTTGCAAAGGGGTAATCCGCAGAGTTTGCTGTCTTGTAAACATTTGGAAGTATGACTGAAATAACAAGATTAGAGCTGTTTTCTTGGTTGTGGTTTGTTGTTTGCCATTTACATGCGAATGTTGGCCCGTCTTAAAAAAAATTAAAGACAATCAAATTTATAAATGACCAACTTCTAAAAACAAAATTATAGTTGTCTTTGTAAAGAAATGCTCGCATCACTTGTTTCTGCTTCTTCAAAATTCACCTGTGTTTTGATCCAGAGATTCCGTGTTATTTCAGAAGATGCGTAATAGCACCTCCTACCAAATAACAGTGAAACCATGGATAGCCGTACAATTCTGTCAATGGCAGGGAAAGAGTAAAGTAGATTTGAGGTAAATTCCTATGTATACTACCAGTGGACTAGCCTACACAAACAAATCACATACTCAGAATTAGGAACATATCTTGAAATCACAACTTCAAGCCAAGAATTATACTTAGAATACTTAAAGGATGTATCAGTGATTTTCCGACAGGGGCTGGGTGTTGTGAGGTTTTGCGCTCGTGCACGGCTGCACGCGAAGTCGGAGCTGAAGAAGAAGCCATCGTCCATCAATGAGCAAGAGAAATTGAACATGGTTGAGTCAATCCCCAAGAGGAAAAGGAGGATTAGGGCGAGGGAATACCATCGTGTTTATTCCAAGACACGGCTTCTTCAGCTCCGACTTCGCGTGCAGCCGTGCACAAGCACAAAACCTCACAACACCCAGCCCCTGTCGGTGATTGGTTGGAACACTGTTTATTTTGGTTTTGAGTGGTTGGTGAAACCAATTGTTTTTGTGTGCAGATCTCAGAGCCTAGGCTGCCTACAGAGATGCGTTTTTTGATGGCCTGCTTATGGGGCGGGCAGCTAGCGAATCGTTGGGAAATATTAGATGAATGTGATCATTTATTTTTGGGCCTGAAATCGCTGATACAACCTTTAATTATACTTTTATTACAAATATACTTACTTTATTTTGTATTTTACTGTATTTTACATAAATATACTTGCACTTTTCTGTCAGTATAAGTCAAGTATACGTGTAATTTTAAGTACATTTCTGAGAAGTAGAATTTTTTTTGACTGAAAGTACTTTCTTATTTTTGAGTTTAAAATAAGTATACTAATAGCACACTTGAATAAACTTGTCTTTCATAAGGACCTAGTCTCTTTTCACATTCATTTGATCTGAAAAGTATATGTATCAAAAACCAAAAGTACCGATTTAACTAGGTTACCAAGGACAACTTTTCCCATTTGTATTACTTTGGATTTAATACCAAAACTTTACATGCATAAAAATTCATTTGCATTTGCCTGCTGAATTGCAAGAGATGCAAAGAATATAAAGAAAACTGCTTTATTCAGATTCAAGAAAGCATTTTATTCAGAAAAAAAGCAGCTATGAAAATGCATTAAACTATAATGAATACAATAACATTTTACAATGAATTATATAGTATCAACAATAACACTTCATAGGACATATTGCTTTAATAATAAGGGCTATGTGTACCAGATCGAGCCACCTTTTCAAGCAGACTTTCGTGCTTTTAGGAAAACAGCTGTCACACCAACCAAATGAACTAAACTTAAAAGGACATGAGTCCACACCAAAAGCTCTAGTGTTGAAGCACCTTTGCATTAACACATCACTTCCTCTCAGATTTTGTTTTTGTTGCTTCCCATCTGAGAGCTGAAGCAGGTATTAAAAGTCTCCTGTTCCTCCCGTCTCTGTGCACCGCTGAGAGAGTCCTCCTCCCCAAGAGCCAGGCAGATTATTTAAAGACTGATTGAGACGCCAACGTCAGCCGGATTGCCAGCGCGGAGGCAATCAGGAGGCAGATAAGGACCTGTTACCTGAAGTGGGATTCTCAACCTGCATCGTCAGAGAATCCATCCTGTGCAGACTGATAACAGCTGGCTTTTAATGACCACTGAAAAGCTGGCAGGAGACGGACGTGAAACGTATAGAGGGTGTTATCCGCATCACTGTTAGAGGCTAAGGGAAGTGGGAGGTTAGGCTAACCATCCCGATCCAGCATTTCTGTGTAGAAGTAAGGACATACACGTGTTTATGCCTACAATCCATACACACACAAACAAATACACACACAAACCCTACACACATGAACTCAATGTGACTTATGCACTACACAACCTGAAAAACATCAAACACACATACTGTACACACACAATTAACTGGATGAACTTCAGTGTTGAGGGTAATGTTAAGTAAAGTGCATTGTGTGTGTATCAGGTAACTTTTTTGAAGTACCTAATTAAGTAATGCATTACTTGTTCAATTTACACCATACTGTAATTTTATAAAATTGAAAATTCCTTATTTTGACATTCCACATACAAATCGGAAATTAAAATAATCTGATTTAAAATGGAAAATGATTATTTCGTCTTCCTGATTTATGCATGCTATCCAACCGAAGTATTTATGTTACATAAAGCAAATCGTGGAAATCGAGTCATTGACTTTACACTTGTCTATCAGCTGTTCCCCAGACAGCAACAGTGTCGCCCAGATCCGGCCCACATCTGGTACGTGTGGAATCCACATGTGGGCCGGATCTGGGCTGACACTATGTTGCTGTCTGGGTCCTTGTATCACAACTTTAAAATGATTGAAATACAGAATTAAAAATCGAAATATCTTGGAAAATATTCATTATAATTCAATGCAGACATGCTTTCCGCTCACTGATCTCTATATAGCCTATGCTGCTCCTGCCAATCGACTGTCCTGCACAGTTCCTCTCCAACCCTAATCAAACACACCTGAAGTAACCAATTAATGTCTTCAGGATCACTTAAAAATTAAAGGCAGGTGTGTTTGATTAGGGTTGGAGATGAACTGTGCAGGACAGTCGATTGGCAGGGCTCCCCTGTTGTAGACACATTGCATGACATCATCAATTCATGAGTCAGTTAGTCCATCCATCCATCCATCCATCCATCCATCCGTGTTTACGCAATGTTTCAAATTGACACACCCCTTTCATCATCTCAACCTGGCAACTTGAGTATCATCCAGAATTCTAAGTTTCCTACTCAAATATGTCTTTGCAATGATACTCGTAAATACGACTCGCAATTACGATATTTTCAACTCCACTTGAAGTACTACTTATAGACGGAGAGTGTCCATTGTTCTGTCAATTATATGCCGTGATTGAGATTTCTGTGTAAATTCACTTAGGCTGCATTGGTATACCTGTTCTTGACATAGCTTATATATTATGGCACGTAAACTCAGAGGACTCTGAAAAAGTCAGGAAGGAACATCTAGTCTAAAAAAAGACTGCAAGCTATGCAGAACTCTACTCTGAATGAGAGTCAGTTAATGGTGAGAAAAAAATAATAGAAAATTAACTCGTTAAAACGTACCAGTGCAACACAATTAGTTACTTTTTCCATCACAAAACGCAATATTGTAACACGTTACTTTTAAAATGAACATTCCCCAACACTGATCCTTAAACAAAAACACACTCTCTCCCACATAACCCTTTAAAGCTCTTCATGGCATAGGTAGGCCCTTCTCGTGCCTGCTCGACTCCTCTCCTGGCAGATCTCAATTAGCCAGGGATTCTCCTCGAGGGCAAAAATGTGTTTCTGTCAGATACGTAGGATTCATTTGACTCTAATGTAATTACTGCAGAGGGGCAAAGCTCTCCATGCCCTCATCTGGAGAAGATTATGGGCGCTCTCTCGCCCACAAGATGCTCTCACCTTTGGCACCTTTCTCTAAAACCAGCCTAAGCACCCTCATCCAGCAATATCTCACTCCATTTGTTTGTTTTCCCTCCGCCCCCTTTCTACTGAACCAGTCAGGCTGGAGGGTTTGTGGGTGGGGGACTGATTGTTCTAATGTTCGGGCCATCAACACAGGCAAATAGAGCCAATAGAGCAAACCTGCATAGGCCGCCACCCCCTCAGTGACCCCCCACTTATGGTAGCCAAGGTGATACACTTGTACAAACACGGCCCCTGGTATGGCGTGTCACATGCCTTGCCAAGGGGGGTTGAAGGGTTTGGGGGGGGGGGGGGGGGGGCATCTGCTTCCTTGGCAAGCAGCTACCAGATTATACATCTGGTCCCTACTTGCCAAGAGGGATTCTATCACATTCCTAACACTTCTTCTATCTCGCTCTATCCTTCTTTCGTCGTCCTTTCCTTTCGTTCTCAACTGTCTTTCTTTAGCCTGTTCTCACCCCCCCCCCCATTCTTTTCGTTTTTGTGATATGTGGTTTTGACATCAAAGTGGGAGAGAATATTAATCCTGGCTGAACTATCTGCTCAGAGCGCAGGGATCAAGCCAGGGCTAAGATCACGCTTTGTTCCCCTCAGGAAGAGAGGGGAAAATGAGAGAAAGAAAAGAGAGAGGCAAAAAAAAGAGAGACAGAGACGGTGGGTGACTGAAGTTGACTGAAGACGATGCCTCATTGAAGAAGAAAAAAAATACTCAAAACAATGTCTTTCTTCTTTGTCAAAAGTAAAAGTGTATCATCATCTGATCATTTCATTAACATAATGTTAATATGCTCAAGAAATTAAAGAATTTAATACTTTGATTCAGCAAGTATGCATTACATTAATAAAAAGTAAATACGTGTAGAATGTTAAAAGAACAAAAGTTCCTGAAAAAAAGGTTTCCACAAAAATAATAAGTCGCACAACGGTTAACAACATTGATAAGAAATGTTTCTCGAGCAACACATGTGTACAGCACACACTGAGGCTATGTTTACACGGAAACGATCTGAAGAGAAAACGCAAAAGTGGGGTGGCGTTATCACTTTTTATTCTGCGTTTAGACGAGCGTTTTGGGGGGGAAATCTGCGTGCATATGGTGACGCAAAAGTGTGTGAAATTCTATGTAGTATGCACTCCAGGTGGCAATGTGAAGCACTGAAAGTGAAAGAGACGCAGACACAGTTTTTCATGTTTAAAACGCCTTCACTGTCTAGCAGACTTTTCCATTTTTACCGTTTTTATACCCTTTAGACTGGAACGCGACGGTGGAGCGTTTTTAAGATTTCCACTCTGGAGGGTGGTTTCACTTTTTTGCATTTTTAAGCCCCAAAAACGCCGTCGCCGTGTAAACGAAAGGCACATCCGATAAAATATTTTTACTTTTTCACCCGCGAGCGTTCTTGTGTAAACAGGGCCTGAGACTGAACCCAAACCCAGGGAGTTTAATACAGGTTATATGAGAAGATGAAATATGCATCACAGATAGAGTACACAGGTAAGAATGCAGAAAAACATACAATATTTCCATACTATACGGAGTAACTGAGTTAGAACAATCACAGAAGGTGCAGGAATCACAGGCAAGTATAACAGACAGGTATAGTTATTTCCTTTACCTAACTGTGACCAAGTAGTATAAAGATACATGGTTTCTATTTTGTGTTAAAAATGTTCGTGGCCCCTTTAAGAAATATCTCTCTTCTCGCGATATTATTCACTAGTTTTGGATGCGTGCGCGCGACCAGAGAAGCCATTTTCAGAGTACAGAAGAGCTTCATGTTGTTGTGCGTGCATCGATCTGATTTGCTGGTTTAAACTATCGTCTTTCTGGGTAAATATTACTCCAATATCTTTAATATGCACAAATATGTTGTGAAGCGGATTTTCAAGAACATATGATGTGTACTTTTCTTGTAGATTTATTTGGAGCGCATGTGTGACGAGTGAACCTCGTGGTGATTGGTTAAAGGATTGGGTGTACTTTTCATGATTTATGTGGTAAAATACTGATGCCATGTTTATTTGATAAATCTGTTAATGAGTTTAAGCTATATTCTGTGATTTTACAGTATAACTGTATGGCTTAATGCATATTTCTGGTACTGCATAAATATGTGAAACGTAGGTTGTGGTTTTGTTAATGTGCTTTTATTTCTTTTGTACCCTCAGCCACTGCCGTATTCCAGTTTTTGTTATTGTATTTCAATTAGATCTAACCCATTTTTGGTTTGGAGAAATATATAATCTGACCTGTTGCAGTGCATTACGCCTTATTTCAGTTTGAATTAACGTTAAGTATTCTGTGGATTTGTGCATTGATCCACTGATTGAGCTTGAGGTTTTTCGTGACATTATGTCATCTTCAAATTTATTGTAAACTGTTTCCAAAATTTCTGTTTTTTTGTTTAACTAGTGAAATCTGATTGTGAAAATCTAAATTGTGAAATCTTTTCGAACAAGGCAAACTTTTGACTTAATTAGACTTTTATCTGTCTAATTGTGCTCCCATTGACCGCTGTCATATATTTTAAACAGCAGTCAGAATAAAACCCCGATTTAAAAAAACATAGTTTGCTTCTGGCGTGTATTTCCTCCATTTCACCCGGTTACATAACAATAACAATAAATCATAAGCAAAACGAAGGTAAATTGGCAGGATGACAATAAACAGGAGTTACAGGTACACTGATTCAATAGGATCAAGATATCTCAGAGAAACACAGTCACTTATCTTCCAGAGGTAAATACAGGATTACAAAAGGCCTTCAACTCAACAAACAGTGAAATACAGGTAAAGTCCACTTTTAGCGAGTGACATTGAGAGGTCAGTCCAGAATCCTTCTGCATAACAACAAAACCAACATAAACAACATCAGCATCAACATAAAAACACGTACATTTACACGACAACGATGTACTAAAAACGGAAACATTTTTTTTTCTTTCGTTTTCCCCCCAAGGTTTCTACAGACGACAACGTTGTCAAAACGATCCCCGTTCAAGCTTGAGCTTCTCGTCACACTGCCACCTACAGGGTTGGCTTGATCTTGAAGGCATATACACGGGTTCGTGTAAACTAACACTTTTCTGAAAACTGACTGGTTTGCACAATGTTATTTTTTGAAAACGGAGAGGGGTGAAATGTCAGTTTATGAAAATAGCCATCCACATGTAAACGTAGCCTCAGCTAAGAACTTAAAGTCCGCGTGAACCGGAAGTTGCAAACGACTTTTCTCAAGTGTTGTGACGCATTTCCGAGTGAAAGGGAATATTGAACAGAGGGTAGGGTTTTACTTTAGCGCTCCTCCTCTCCATCTCTCGCCCATAGCAGAGTAACGGTTTGAGGGGAGTGGCTAAGCGTTTAAACAACCCAAGTTCTCATGCCTACGTCATCAGAAAAAAGAACCATTCCAGACCCGGAAGTAACTTTTCAGACTTTGATTAAAGATAACTTCGGCAAACAATTTTTTTCCGTGTATTAACTTGCACGGATTAATTGTTCACCACAAGACTAGTAATATCCGCTAACAAAGTAAATAGGGTCAATTTTGATTTCATGCCGACTTTAAAGAGTCAAACAAGCAGTTAACGAGCTGCAGGTGAGTGTGATCAATATACTGGTGAGGGAGAGAGTGTGTCAGAGAGTGACAGTGCGTAATGCCTTCTGTACACCTAAAGACTTTGAAAAGATTTAGAAAAGACTTTATAAGATTATCAGCTCACATCTAAAGACTTGGTTTCACAGACTCACAGTCTCAGACTAAAGATTTTACAAACACTGAATCTTGTAGTGACACTATTTACAAGACTACAACAAATTTTTTCCTCCATTAAAATAGGCTTTTTTATGCATATTTTTTGTTTGATGAGTAAAAATATGTTAATTTATATTGTTTAATTACAATAAATCACTTTCTTTTCAAAGGAAAAAAAATCAAATTAGACATTATGTGAACATCTCTTAATAAAGAGTTGACTATTTAATGGGATGACCTAACTTTTTCACATGACTGTATATGGGGGTTATGAATCTATATCATTATATGTTGAGAACAATAGTTTGAACTAAATGTCTTGAAAGGGTATACTTTTAAATGCAGGCATGTCGATGGCTTCGGCAATATCGGTCCACTTCTTTTCTTTTTCCACTCTGTCGTGGTATAAATGGCAGTTTTCATCAAAAAGACACGGCTGCTCTGCCCCAACCCGATCACACCAAATGCGTCTATACAGCAAGCAGTGTGTTTATCGTGTAATATATACGCGAAAATTAGTTTTTACGTGCATAGTATACGCATGGATAGCACATGGGTAGGTTTAGGGTGGGGTGTGTGTGTATGTATTATACGCTTGGGTAGGATTAGTGCTGTGGGGTGCGTGTGTATATCACGCAATAAAGTGCGTATCATATGCACGCGCAAAACTGCATATCATATCCACGTAAAATCTCATTTTCGCGTATAAATTGCACGATAAACACACTGCGTGCTATAGAGACGCATTTGCGTGCTCAACAAGGCGCTCCTCTTTATCCACGGTCCATTTTCGCCTACTTGGCGCTCGTTGTGTTTCCACGTCCGTCGACATGTTTCTTTGTGACTGATGGCTTCCTGTTTCCGTCACTATGACTACGCTAGGACTTGCGATAATATCAAACATGTTTGATATGAAAGACTAGAGAAAGACTGGCATAAATCGGGTCGCCGACTGCAGATTATCCCCTCACATTTAACGATCGAGACGACGGGAGCGCGCCGAGACTCCAGGAAGATTCCTAAAGACTGCCGGTCTTTAGTCTGGGACTGTGAAAATCCTTTGGTGTACGCCCAGCATAAGACACTGACACTGAAGACTGGAGTAATAATGCTGAAAATTCAGCTCTGTCGTCATAAGAGTTAATTAATAAGCTTTGCACACAATGTACTGACTGGAGGTATCAAGTACTTGAGTGATTGTTAATTTCATTACATTATTTTGAAGAAAGTACTGGAATATTTGTGTAATAATAAATTATAATTAGTAACAGAAAAAAAAAAAAAAAACTTTTTTTCTTCTTCATCATGACCTAAAACTAAAGTGCTACATAATTAGACTATAGAGTATTGTTAGTATGCATGTTGCTTTAAAAACATTTTTTGCTTTAATGAGAACATATTTCATCAATTTACTTTTCAGATTATCTTATTTTGTGTTCCACAGAAGAAAGAAAGTCATACATGATTTAGAACTACTTCAGGGTGAGTACATTTTTGTACTATTCCTTTAATTTTGTATTACTTTTTTATACCTCTGGCACAGTACAAGCTTGATAAACGAGTGATTTGGGAAGACATTTTAGCCAAAGTTTGTCAGGTTAGTGGCATCAAATCTTTGAAAGCGCAGTCAGTCATATGGTCTTTTCTGGTCTAACTGGGTGATTCTTGTCCACAATAAGACAATGATAGGTGCTGAACTATCAAGAATGTGACAATAAGAAGTGACCTTGGCAAACCTCTCTGGGAGGTATAGAGGTGTCAGGAGGCCTCGAGGCCCAGGTCTCTCTGTTTCTTTGAATTGTCCTTCGGGGCAAGTATAGCCTCCAGGAACTATGGTTGTAATTATCAAAACAAATAGAGCTAAGTGACTGGGTGTGAAACTAAACAGAATTAGCCAAGTACTCATAGAGTGACAAGTAAACCGAGACTGCCGTTTACATGTTCTGGTGCCAGAAACAGTGCAGGGGATTAAACAATCCAGATAGCGGCAAGCAAATCCTCTGACAAAATATTACACAGTCAACAAGAAAATACTGTCAGAGAGGTGAAACGTGACATTTTAGTGCTGTGAGAGTTTGTGTTTGCTGATGAGGTGAGTTGATGCAGAGGTGAGTTGATGCAGTGGTAATAGTGAGGGTGTTTATTCACTTCATCACAACTTGCCAATCATCTGTTTGTATCTGCATCACTTCCTTTATGATGTCTTTATACTCAGTGAGAGAGTTTATATGCTGTGTTTAACAGCACATAAACACACACACACATACACGCATATACAGAACATTGTTCAAAAATGGACCATTGGGTTGTAAACTGCAAATGTAAAACCAAAGACATTTTGCAGCATAAATCTATTTTTGCAGCATTTATTAGAACTGAAACATACAACCCCACTTAGCAAAAATGTTATATTACAAACTTCAAGAATACTTTTCATCAGATAGAATGTAGTGTCTAATTGGGCCAGAGGTAGGTGTCATATTCCTTATGCAGACCCGGGATCATAAAATGATATGTTTTTAAATGGCTACAATTTGTCTGATTTAATAAAGTAGTTACAAAAATGTACCAATAACTACAAGGTAGATCACAAATATGTATTTAATATTAAATTAATATAAATAAAGGGTTTAAACTGCACTTAGACATGTTCTAAATTTAGGTAACAGGGTGGCAAGCTTTGCTAACCCTTTTGAAATTGAATACAACAAAATACAAAAGCTCACTAAATGCTTTACTCTTTAGATCTCCTATGATTGATTATCAGCATTTTTTGGGTAACCTCCTGATCATTTGTTGAATTTCTACAAAATAGTGCATACGGTAATAGCATTTTGCATGCTGAAATGGTCCAGATTGCTAGTGACCAGCTAGAGAGAAGAAAAAGATAAACTAAGAGAGAGATAAACGAAGAAAAGTAAATCAAAGCAGAACACAGACGTGATGACAAAGACCCCCACCCTGTGGACAACCACACTAGACCTGCTGCTGCTGTTGTCAGTAAGTGTGTCCTCATCCAAAACTCCTTATAAAACTACATTATGTCAGTTTTCTCTGACTCAAATTAATGGCAAAGTACACAATTTTCACTCTTTACTCAAATAGCAGTATAAACTTTTCCAAAATCACACAATTGTTTGAGCAAATAAGCTAATGCTAGCTAATCCTGTGTTAGGCTGGTTTGAATATTCAAAGTCACAGTGATTACACTTTTTTTTCAGGAATCAACATTATTATTACTTCATTACAGTTGTCTCTATATATTAAGTTTGGACAGGAGATGGCATTTTAGCATCTAGCACATTTAAGTCTAGTAATGAAGTCTAGTCTCATAGAGCCTCGTTAACGAAAATGGGCACTAAAGGCCTTTTTATGCTTCTACGTCGAATCGACGGCGTAACCCCGCAGACCCTTCTGCGTCGACGCGAACCCCTCTCCGCCCCCTCCGCCGTAGCTCGACGTGCACCTCCAAAAAATTGTAACTACGCGTCGAGGCGACGCAGACCATAAGGGCTGTGATTACCGCCCCCCTAGCGTTCTCGTGGTGAAATGCACCGTGATGCAACACAACCAGACGCAGAGCCATAAAACGGCCACGACGCCGTAGGAGTAACGGCGTAGCTACGGCGTGGAGTTGACGCAGAAGCATAAAAAAGGCTTAAGTGTCTCAATACGGTAATTTCCAGGAAAATAAATGGTAAGTTCATGTTTGTTATTGAGGAAATTAATGACTTAATTTTCTCCACAAAACAATTGTGACTGATAAAGAGATACATTTTACTTCCTTCTGGACAGGATCAGAAATACAAGGCATCTTGATTAAACATGTAAGATGCACATTAACACAATTCTAAGCTTACAAATTGTGTAATAAGAAATTATTATTTAAGAATCATTTGCTTATTGAATGTAAATTCTGGTAAATTAAGAAAAATAAGCTTCTTTTAACAGCAGATGATCATTTAAACAGAGTACTGCACTTTTTGGTGTTTAAGAGCGACTGGAAAAATAAATAAATGAATAGAATTTTAAGTAAATAATTCATAACAAGTCAAATAGATTAAGGAAACACTAGTGATATGTTTCCTAAATCCCATGCTATTAAAGACAAATTACACAAACTCACAAATTAGGATAAGAATGTACAAAGTAATATTCGAGGGAATGTCTTTTCTACAGAGTGAGAGAATGAGAGCGAGCAGGGGTTTTAACATTCAACACTGATGACAATTCCAGCAGCATCTGACAGGCCTGTATCTGCATGCTGTGCACTTATCTCTCCAATAAATGAACCAGAGTCCAATGAACACAGTCCATTGAACCAGACATTGAATTCAACATGATCAGGTCATGTAAAATTGCAGATACTTATTTGTGTATACAAATACACAAACATTTGATCCATTATGTAGTGACCTCTTGGTTAGTTCATGTGTCCAATATATATATGACCATTTTTTACAGATAAGGCAGCTAGTCCCAGACTAAAATGCATGTTTGAGATGTCTTATCTGAAAACTTGAAATTACATATTATCTTAAAGGGGTCATGACATGAGAAACCAAATTTGCCTTGATCTTTTGGTATATAAGAGGTCTTTGTACCATTAAAACGTCCTGCAAGTTTCATAGCTTAAGACGTCCTCCCCATTATAAACGAATAATTTATTTAATCAAGCTCTAAATACAGCTCGTTCTGGATCCATGGTAAGAAGTGACGTCACGGTGCGAAGTGACGTACCAGCGTTTGCATATGACCGCCTCCAGCACAAGACAACTACGCTTTAAGCGCAAGACAACTATGCTCATTTATCGTTGATTATTCATTATCGTTGTCGCGCCGCGCGCCTCACAAGTGTTCAGTCGACAGACAGCGAGTGGGTTTGTGTACAGTAAAATTACGATGCCACGCAGATGTGCTGTTCCTGGCTGTGGACAAACAACATCTTTGAATACGCTGCCGAAAGATCCAGACTTCAGGGAAAAATGGATGCACTTTATTTTTTGCGGACGTCCCAGTCACGGCAGTGTTAATTTAAGCGTTTGTTCTATACATTTTAAGGATGACTGTTTTGAGGAAAAAATCCCAATATGATGCTGGCTTTGCCAGAAAACTGTTGCTCAAAGATCAAGCAGTGCCGACTATTCTGGGCTCAACAACGACAACGCAAACTTACTTTTTATCACTGGCTAATATAAACCCATTTGTATAAGAGAATCTTGAAAATATGTCGCTTTTCTAGTAGGACTACATGTGATAGACAATTTAAAATGTTGCCTTTATCAATGCTGCATCTTCAAATATGGCCTGTGCATGCATTTTTGTCCGTGGTACACCCTATCATTTCATTGAAATTAGTTAAATAATGTTAAACTGTTAGCAAATTAAGCTATAGGATAATTATGCAACAATAATCCGTTTTCAAGTGTCTCGGGTTACAATTTTTTTTATTAATTCAAAATAGTTTCACGTTCCATGTGGACATGGGCTGATCCAGTCTTCGCTGTTGAGGTGATGGTTCATTTTCCTCTGATTCCTCATCTGATTCTGGCTCAAACATATAAGGTTTTATCATTGCAAGAGCCATCGCTTCGCATGCATCACCCGCTATTAAACAGTTGCGCCGAATCCGCAAATGTTCTGGCTGGTGGCGTTAATAATTGATGCATAGGCACTGACGTTAGCCAATCATAACAGTGGGCGTTAACACTGAACTCTTAAAGGGGAAACACCCCCAAAACAGACTGTTTGAATCAGAGGATGAGAAACAGGGTGGGAAAAGGTCATAAATCACTACATTTTAAAAGTTTTTTGTAAAAAAAACTAGTAATACTATAATTGCACCTAAGGGAACATAATAATAAAATAAAAAACCCATGTCATGACCCCTTTAAAATATGTCAGTGTCATTGTTTTGTCTCAAGATGCACACCAGTAATGTTTTTTTTCTTTTTCTTTTGAGACATGTCCTTAAATGTCTTAAATTTACTAAAGCTTAATGCTGGCTTAATCTAAGACCATGTCTGTGAAACCGGCCCGTTGAGCGGTCAGTTCAACCTGTTACACTCCAATACGGTTTCCCCGTTTTCTCTCCCCAACATTTCCCCGTCCTTCCATTCACCTTCACCATCCAGTAAAATAATATAATTGTTAATAATAAAAATGAATAAAATTATAATTAAAAATGTAAACATACAAAACATTTGTAATTGTAATTGGTCATCCTCCTTTTATTATTATTATTATTGTGCTGTCATGTAATGATCATTTATCAATCTTTAAAAAGTTAAAAGTTAATCTTTAACTAATTTCATCTAATCATCTTTTTTTTCACTCGGTGCAATGTGCATTATAATATTGATGCCTACATTCACTTGTAGTGTAACAATATAGTCCAGAGAGAGCGAGAGGGAGAGAGAGAGAGATAAAATATGGACTCAAGTGCAGGAGTTTATTCATCCAACAGAGAACCAAACAGAGCTATTTCCCAAAAGCATCGTAAGCCTAAGTATATCTTAGAGAACATTGGTGGCAATGGTCTCCACAATCAACTTAGGCTCAAAATGCTTTTGGGAAACACGGGTAGGTATTCAGGCAATGTGGTGTAGTGATTTATGTTCTTAAATATTCATATCTTAAATATTAATATTTAGTATCAATATTGATTTCGAAGACCATAAATCACTACAGTGCTTCAAGTGATTCACAGGATTGATCATCAGTATTAACATGGATACAATGCTTTTAACATACAGAGCCACTCTATAGTCTGTGAAAATCGTAAACTCAGGTAAGTAATAGACGGGTAAACATCTTTAAGGCTTCCGAGAAGCTCAAAAGGAAACCCAAAGTACTTAACTTGCAGGATGACTCGTGGAAAACATGTAAGCATACAGGTAAGTTCATAAAACAAACACAAACAGGTAGTATAATCAAGAAATGGCAGTAGAAACTGTCCATAAGAAGCAGCAGTCAATATGTCTATGTTCCTTTACTAACACCAGACATTGTTGAACTGTAGAGGTGGGTATATATAGAGAGAGTCTTAGGGTATGCATTGCATACACAACAACGATGTACTAAAAACAGACAACAATGTTGTCAAAATGATCCCCGTTCACAAAGATCTGCTAAAATGACTAAAAAGGCTGGATTATGCATTCCAGGCCAGAAGTTGGCGATGTCAATTTGTCAAGAAGCACCCGCTGACACATAATACGCATGTTGGAACAGGTAATACGCATGTAATGGCATTTGAATGGTAGTTGCAGTTTGTACATTGATCTTAACACCTTTAACTTTTTAAAATATATATATTATTATTCTGAGGTTAGGTAAAGCAAGTTGAGTCTGGCCTAAATTATAAGCATTTTAAATTATTTAAAATTTGGTCGGAAGGCTCAGTAACTTTGCAACTACATGTCAACCAACTCTCATTAGAGTATTAGTAGACTGTCATTAGACTGTTAGGTTGGGGTTTGGATAATAAGTTGACTTGTACAGTAGTTGCCAAGCTGTACTTATAGTCTGTATATTATGTATGTTGGGGGACCATCACTATAAAGTTTTAGCAGATATTAAGCAGACAGTCTACTAACACTCCAATGACTAATGTAGCTGCAAAGTTACTTATAGTTTGTAGAATGTCTAAAGTGGACTATCAAAATAGTGTTACCGTCTTTTATAATCCTGTTGTTTCCTACCGAAGGTTCTACTTTTCTTGATTGACACTAGTTTTAACTTTCCCAAAGTTTTTAAGATCATTCTCGCAAGTGCAAGCTGTCTACCCTTTCATGTCCTCGAACTCAACCAAGATGGCTGGTTTCATTTTAAGTTTCTAGGAACCAGTAGACCAGTAGAACCACAGTCATATGTGTCCTTGAGCACACACACATAAATGCCTAACTATTACTGTACATCTGTCAATACAGTATAAGGCATTTCTTAAAACAAAATAAATAACATTGTGCTCAATGCATTATATTCAATACATTGTCTAAATATGTGAAACAAAAAGCATATATAGACAAGTAGGGTAATTGCATTTCCTTGATATTATACAACAGTCTACTACAAACCCATTAACATATTTACTGACATATCGCTTGAGACTTACTGATATAAATATTATAATTCAACTTTATTTGGAGTAGCACAATGCACATTTCTTAAGGTTATCCCTCAAATGTGTTTTGATATCACTATTAGTAAGGAAAGTATGATGGATAATATCTGTACAGTAAATGCAAGATATTCAAAGTGTACCTAAAGTATACTTGAAATAGTTCCACTTTAGCACAATCAAATAGACTTAAGTATATCTTTATTTGGACCCTTAGCACTTTTTCTGGATAACTAAAGTGCATTAAGCACAAAATTCAAATTTAGCAGATTGTAAGTAACAATTTAGTATACTAAAAGTACAATGCAGGGTATTAGTACATACGTATGTAAATGTATTTGTAGTATACTTAGTATAAAATAAATGTATTTCAAATACATTTTAGTACAGTATATTTCATTTTCACTAGGGATGACTTCAAGAAAAGAAGTGCAATTTGTAACAAATGTAAATCAGTTTAAGATTCAATATGCTAAAAACAAAACTTCATCTATACCCTGTATTACCAATCATCACCTATTCTATTATAACCAAGAGCACTTCTCAAGCCAAAATGCCTGACAGGCAGTACACGCATGTTTCATGTGGCACACTTTATGAAGAAAGGTATTATGGGAATTTGGTCAATAGGGAAAGAAACACATGCAAGAGAATGTTATAATGTAGTGAAGAGCTGTAAATTTCAACCTGAGTCATGAGTTATGGACTGAGCTCACAAGTGCATGGTTAATGTGGCCATATCAAATGCATGGGAATACACTCCTACTGCGAAATGGGACACAACAGGAAATAGCTCAATGTTTTTTCCTGGGCGAGAGGGGCCAATAACTGTCACTTTAGTTTAGATGGCTCGAGCGCAGTGGTCCAATGTCTGTTTAACAGTTTGGGGTTGGAAACTTCTGCAATTAAAGAGTCCATGTGCACATGGAGATGCACTTCCCAGACCCTTGCTCTGACTGGAAGCACATTATGGACACCTGTGCATTTAAGAGTGTGTGGTTTTAAGTCGTACCACAGTCTACACCTCATCTGTCCTCGCTGTCTGAAGAAACATGACATTTACAGGCAAGCTCTCTCAGCATTGCTGAGTTGTCCAATGTAAGTGACCCGACACGCATATACACGTACACATGAACTGTCTTTCAGCAACACACTGCTCCTTGTATCCTCTCTTCATCCATAAAACGTGTACATTTTCACTAAACGTACACTAGAGAAAAGGAGGAGACAGAGGAAAACAAACAAGAGGATGAGAGGAGAAAGCTCATAAAGCATTGCTCTGAGGTCAGCAGCACATAGCTCACCTGCACAATAAAAACTGACCCTAATCAGCTCAGGAAGTCTAAAAACTATGAGAATCTTTATTCATAAGACAACTGAAGATGGCCAAACATTAGACGGCAATATTAATAAATAAATAAATAAATAAATAATAGCAATAATCTCACTAAGTACACAACAGTATTTAAAGTTGCCCTCAAAACACAGATGTACAGTATAGATCGTTGAATAACATTCGTTGACTTATTCAACTTACAATTATACATATACAAATTGCACTAACAATACATATACAAATGATACTTAGTATGTTTATACTAACTTATTTAGTAACTTAACAGTAGAATGTTGGCGCTTACAACACCAAGGTCATGGGTTCGATTCCCAGGGAAAGCAAGAACCGATAAGAATGTAAATGTGTACCTTGAAATATAATGTAAGTCGCTTTGGATAAAAGCGTCTGCCAAATGCATACAAGTAAATGTACTAATGACACAAATATTGAATACTTTATGTAGCAAATGGTCACCCTTTCTATAAGGTGTCTTTGCAGGTATTTTTTACATGAAAAAAATAAAAATAAATAAGTGCATTGGATCATATAATAATTTCAATATTAGTAGTTAAAGTAACTTAATATAAAGTGGGACCCAACAAACGAACAAATAAATAAATACTTTTTTTGTGTGATTTATTACCTTGTAAGCTCTCATTGCATGCTAAAAAAACAGGTAAATGATAAAATAAATGAAGATTCAAACCTACACAGGATTTAAGTTCTTAATTTGTTCAAAATCTGTCAGCTGGGAAAATAATCCTCATTGAATTTTAACCATCACAGTCCAATAAAACATGGTCCATACTGTATTTCCCTAACTAACAAAAATAAAGATATACACAGACAAACAGATGAAACTTGTAATTACAACAATTCTGCCATGACGTACACACAGTGGACACAAGATTGCACCGACACATTAAACGTGTTAAACAGAGAGGATGTAAAATAACCATGTTCCTCCATGACAAGCCCATTTATGGCCCCATGTGCATCCCTCCCTGTCCACCACAGGCATCTGAGGAACATAAACTGTGTGTGTGTGTGGGGGGGGGGGGGGGGTTCTGTTGTAAGATTGTGTGGGATGAACCATGGGCCACAGGCTTCTCCCTTGCTGGGACCCATCCCTCAGCCATCTGCAAGGGAGGTTAAGCAGAACCTCTAGATCAGGGGAGGATGAGACCAGGCAAGTGAGAGAAAAAAAAAAAAGAGACCACCTACCGACTAGGAGAACGACTATGGAAACTCCACCCCACAGCAGGCCAATGCTAGGCCCCCTCCAATGCATAAATAACTCTGACGGGAGCCGTTTATCATCACTTATTGGTGTATGTACATGCTGTGGGTTTGCAGGAACATGATTGGTTGGTGCATTCATCAATCTGATAGAGATCAGTCCCATGTTAGGGAGTATAAATCATTAGTCTGGAGCCTAACACTACTGATAGTGCTTATTGATGGTTTAATCCGCCCCACGCAAGTTTGCATTCAGGAATCTGTCCCAAATGTTATTATTGCCTAAACTGTCTCTGAATATCACTAAGAACTAAAAAAGAACACAAAAGGCTTTCATTACAACTAGCATTCAGTATTCAACGATTTTAGGCTATTGGTGGTTATAATCATTATATTAAACGGCCATTTTCATAACATTATAAAGCTATCACTGCAATGTGCCTGTGTGTCTACCATAATGGACAGGTCACGATCTGGCAGTGAAAATGAACTAGAAGCAAAAGTCCTTTTCAAGTAATTTGATTTGTAATAAACATAAGACAAGTATGCACTTTGCAGGTGAAAAAAAAATTAAGAACTAAACGGAGTGGTTAAATTAGTCTTGTGAATTATACTGACAATCACGAAGCACGGCCTGGTTGCTTTAAACTATGCAGATGTAATTCCTCCTCTTATAATGAGCTCTGGCATCCTGGAGCCTAACTTTATAATGCTGTCCGTGATCTGAGATGTGAGGGTGTATATTTTCTTTCCTTCTGCTTTTCTTGGCTGAACTTTCACAGGATGCTTTCAAAAAGCCCAGAGGGTAAATATTCTTCTGAAAAGTAAACAGAATCATTGTGGCCTTGCCAAAAGAGCCGTGCTGTTGACAAACCATTCTGCTTCAACTCAGGACGACAACCAAACCTTTACTGATATCAGAGCACAAAAATGGGAGTTTAACAACAGTATACAATAAATCATTTGAATCAGAATATTTGCATTTTACCAGAGTGCACGACTTTAAGAAATATCTGGCGAACTGAGGTTCAGATCCTAAATTGAATCATTATTTAGGTAGAATTGTCATAAAGGCATCACAACACAATATAATTACTTTAAAAACATAAGCAAAACTGATGCTACATCAAGCAATGCAACAGAACATGATGGCTGTATGCATGGGGATCAAATTAACATGAAACACTTGGATACTTGGAAATATAAGACAAGACAAGGCGAACAAAGATAGAATAACATGAGGCACTTAAAAATTAAATTACAACTAAATACAGTTTTACATATGCTTTTATACATACAGTATACTATACATACGGTTTTACATAACTTCATATGCTACGCATATGAAGTTATACAAATAACAGTCCGAAGGTGGTAAAAAAATTCCTCACCAGCTTATTTAAGGGCCGGATATGAGTCAGTTCACAGGCATCTGTTTTTGGTTTAACACTTAGGTCAGAGGTCAGCAGTCCTTGGCTTGAAGCAAGGTTGGTCAGTTCTTCTGACATGCAACATGATAAGCCTCCAAATACTTCAGAGTGACTCCCCTGACTCCACATGCTCAACACACACACACACATACACACACACGTATACATGGGTAGTCAAATTGCAAATGTCGACCACTTAGGACAGCGACAAGTCAGGCTTGAACCCTGTGACTGTACCTCTGACCTTGTCCGACACTATCCATGAGTTGTCCCTCATGAGGGACGTTTCACCCCAGTGCTACAGGAAACCCGAGATCTTACGAACATATATGTTTTTTGTTTGTTTGTTTGCAAATGGAACAAGAAAGACAAGAAAAAGCAAACATTCACACACAAAACATTGTAGTATTATGGAACAATCATAGGGCATTGTAATTCCCTTCACAGTAGCACTATCAATCATTATGAATAATTTAGCTCCATTATCATGCAGTTTCAGAACAGAACAATTTATTTCTTCACGAAAACGCACGTTTAATTTTTTTTTTAAATAAACCCGGAAGCAAAGCATTTACTAGTTTCTAAAAATGAAAAAGCTTTTTGTTACTTAAAATAAAATATCACTACAACAAAAAATTATACGTCATACAATCATCTAAGATCATACGTCACAGACACTGTAATAGTTAGCTCTAAATGTTAGCTTAATACTGTAATATATTTATATTAAGAAGATCATCTGAATTTGCCTAAAATATCTCACATTTATATGATGAATGGATGGATGGATGGATGGATGGATGGATGGGTGGGTGGGTGCGTGTGTGGGTGCGTGCGTGCGTGGGTGGATGGATGGATAGATACAGTAGATAGATAGAAAATCATACGTCACAGACACTAGATAGATAGATAGATAGATAGATAGATAGATAGATAGATAGATAGATAGATAGATAGATAGATAGATAGATAGAAAATCATACGTCATACAATCATCTAAGATCATACGTCACAGACACTGTAATAGTTAGCTCTAAATGTTAGCTTAATACTGTAATATATTTATATTAAGAAGATCATCTGAATTTGCCTAAAATATCTCACATCTATATCTCGGATGGATGGATGGATGGATGGATGGATGGATGGATGGATGGATGGATGGATGGATGGATAGATAGATAGTTAGATAGAAAATCAAACGTCATTCAATCATCTAAGATCATACATCACAGACACTGTAATAGTTAGCTCTAAATGTTAGCTTAATACTGTAATATATTAAGAAGACCATCTGAATTTGCCTAAAATATCTCACATCTATATCTCAGATGGTTGGATGGTTGGATGGATGGATTGATGGATGGATGGATGGATGGATGGATGGATGGATGGATGGATGGATGGGTGTATGGGTGGGTGGATGGATGGATGGATGGATGGATGGATGGATGGATGGATGGGTGGATGGATGGATGGATGACAGGGTGGTAAATGCCTATTAAGATGACTACACCCTATCACCTCAACTTAGAAAAGGCCATATTTAGCTTTAAGGGCATGTGTGTGTATATGCTGAAACTAAAGGTATCGGGGCACATCTGCTGCCCTGTCTGTGAGAGGTCGGGTACAGTGTGTCCTGGGGGTGGCGTTTGTCACGTCGGGGAATCTTGTTATATACTTGCTGTTACTCACCCGGGCGATAAGTCATCGTTATGGTGCACCTACCTGGCAACCTGGTGATAAGGGAGCCATGTTCAATCACAACGGCAGCTAATATTTCAAATTCCATATTGTTCGCCTCCAGCTGGAGATACCCCATACCTCACACACATACATGTGCACAGCACACACACACACACAGACACACAAACCGGAGGAGTAACAGAGGAAAGGGAGGGCTTCTAGGGGTCTGGTAGAGCTCTCGGGGGAGAGGGTGAACATTAAGAACCTCACAGTGCCACTGTCACCCAGCGAGACTGATGTCTGAACTCAATGTTAGCCAAACACTGTCTGAGGTCTCTAACAGGAAAGATGTTTGGACTTCAAAATAATTGTTTGTTTGAACTCAACAAGTTCAATGGCACATTAGCACATTCCAGTCAAAAGTTTGGATTAATTAAGATTGTGTTAATGTTTTTGAAATAAGTGTATTTTGCTCACCAAGGCTGCATTTGTCAAACAAACAAACAAACAAAACAAACAAAACAAAAAACAAACAGGAATTGTATTATTACAATTTAAAATAACTTTTGATAACACTATATGAAGACCATGCTTATAATGAATTATAAATCAGTGTATAATGGATAATATTATTTAGTCAGTCGTATGGTTCTGTGAATGTATTTATAAAGATGAGACATGCATCGCTATAATGCTTTTATATTATTGTTACTTAATATAATTGTTATTATTGAATTTTTAGTAACTCAGATTTATTTCTGACAAAATAAGTGAAAATATTGTTATTAATAGCCATTTTGTGTTCTTATAAATACTTATCGTGAGTGATTATACAGTTACTAACCTCTATAAATAAGTAAAGTAAACTTTATGTAGAGTACAAACTTATGATGCAATTTTCCAAAAGCAAATGTTAAGAAATCATGAACATGTGCTCATTTTACATTTTAAGTTGTTGTACATGTAACTAATGAACAATAATTCCTGTAATAAAATAATGAAAAAAAAATATAATAATTAATACAAACAGTTGAAAAAATTACAAAAAACAGCAACCATATTTTTTTTCAGTATCCAAACTGCTTTTTTAAAATCTATTTATCCACATTCATATATTTATACATTCATATCCACATTCATATATGTCCAATACCAGGAGATATTGATTTAACAAAAAATAATTACCATCCATGACCTCTAATGCAAACATTAGCCATTAAATACAACTAATTGGTACACTAAACAAGTGTATAAGTAGACTGTTAGGTTAGGGTTAGGTGTTAGGGTTCGGGTTAGGAGAATACGTTGACTTGTAGTTGCTAAGTTACTTATAATCAGTAGAATGTCTGTTGGGGGACAAACAAAATAAAGTGTTAGCAAATATTAAGCAGACAGTCTACTAACACTCAAATGACAGTTAGTTGACACATGTTGCAAAGTTACTTATACAGGTGAAACTCGAAAAATTTGAATATCGTGCAAAAGTTCTTTATTTCAGTAATTCAACTTAAAAGGAGAAACTGATACATTATATAGACTCATTACATGCAAAGTGAGATATTGCAAGCCTTTATTTGTTATAATTTTGACGATTATGGCTTACAGCTATGAAAACCTTTTCAAAATATTCAAATTTTGAATTTTGGGTTTTCATAAGCTGTAAGCCATAATCATCAAAATGATAACGAATAAAGGCTTGAAATATCTCACTTTGCATGCAATGAATTACTGAAATAAAGGAACTTTTGCACAATATTCAAATTTTTCGAGTTACACCTGTAGTTTGTAAAATGTGGACTATAAAGTGTTACCAAGTATTATGTTATGAAGTTCTTTGTCCGTAGCTCGCAGGGTAACGGAATCTGCATGTCCTACCTAAAGACGAAGGCAGGGGCGCAGCCGACCCCGTGGGATGTATGGACAGGGTTCATCCTGGTGGTGGTGGGGAGGATGGAGGTGAATGTTGGCGTCAGCATCTGCGAACTCAGTCATGTGTAAGTACCAATATTTTATACTACAAGTATTAGAACACGATTGGTTAGATGAGAAGGTAATAAGTGACGTAACAATTGAGTCTTCTGGCAGAAATTATGCTAAAGCTTTCATATCAGTGTAAAATGGATTATGACTTAAACTGTTCTTATTCTTTATAAATATATTTATATAATAGTTATACTTACTTATAAATATATAACTATATAACTATAATTCATTATAAGCATGGTCTTTATAGAAAGTGTTACCAAACTTTTTTTTTCTTGAAGATGTATTTAAAAGGCAATATATTTTTGTGATGGTAATGCTGAATTGTTAGCATCATTACTCCATCTTTAGTGTCACATGATCCTTGACAAAATCATTCTAATATTCTCAATTATTAACAGATATTATTGGTGCTCAGTTATAATTAACCATAGTTAATAATAGTTCTTATTATCATCAATCCTGATCAATATTGTTGTGGAAAATAATACCTAGTTTTTAGGATTCTTTGATGAATCGAAAGTTCAAAAGAACAGCATTTATTTGAAATGGAAATTGTTTGTAACATCATAAATCACTGAAACTTACTTCAACTTGGATGTTTTAAAGCATGTAAGTGATTGGGACATTTATGCAAATGCTAAAAGATTTTGCGCAAACATATTTTTGCATCCACCAAACAGATACTTGCTCAGGGAAATGTTAAATCCACACAGGAGTTGATACCTAATGCCTAAGCACTGCATACAGCTAAAAGAGCTTGTGATGTTGGCTACCTCCAGACTACAAAGTTTCAATAGTTTAATTCTGTAACAGATTTATGCAGAAACTCGCCTGTCCAATCCTGAGCTATACTACTATCAATACCTCAGACTGAATTGGACAGTCCAAGTCCCTGCTAAATAAGTATCTTAGAAAGCCAAGCCTCTCTCCTCTCTCTATCTGCATGCTCAATTGTAGAGAGTCAGTATAGCCTGATGCACCTTTATGTGTGTTTATGCAGCTTTAGCAGGCAGCAGTTTAGCAGGTGCAGTACGCTGTAAGTACAACTGAAATCCAATGCTAAGAGGATTAAAGAGAGGATGATATCTCGCTAGTAAATAACACTTCGTGAGGAGTGAGAGAGGGAGGGAGAGAGACAAACTAAATAACGGCACTCACACTCTGAGGCTTCATCCTGTCCTCGTTGAAAGGCAAAAATAAATATATGAATAAAACACAGGTGTTAAGTTGCCTGCAAATGAAAGCATTTAATGGGGATTCATTTCTGTAGCGTGCTAGAGAAGATAAATGCATTTCAGATAGATGTTCATGTTTTTTTTTTCACGTCGTAAATCCAGTGCATGCTAAACTGCTGTCTTTTTTTTTCTAGGCTCTTCGCACATATTTTTGTTTACCCATAAACATTCACTCTCCACAGCAGTACTGTCAACAGAAACATCACTTCTACACACACTTACACATTAACATGATAGGCAGTGCTGGAGCGCTGGGCTTCCCTTTGAAACCTTCTCATTCCAAACTTCCGGCATAACGCACCCAGTTTCTTGCCATACGATGACAGTATGATGTCAGGTCAACTTCTCAACTCATAGAACATATTGATTGGTCAGTTTGGGATATTAGCAGCTTTAAAATTAAATCAGAAATGGTAGCATGTGAGAATGATGCTCCAGATCTCTGATGTTGAAAATAAATCAGCTTTGCCATCACAGTAATAAATTACATTTAAAAATATTTTTTTTAAAAAGACAGTAGGCCTAATTTAAATTCTAATAATATTTCACAATTTTAGTTTTTGCTGTGTTTCTTTTCAAATAAATGTCTTTCACTTCTATCAAAAACTTAAAAAAATCTTACCAACCTCAAACTTTTGAATGAACATTCAATGTGACATTCATATATAAATGTGATTTAAAAAAAATGTGTTTTGTACATTCATTTGCAGCAATTATTTTTTTTAAAACTGTCAAGTTTCCCATCTCAGGACTAAGGGAGGTTAAGGAGTAGCTGTGCAATGACACAAAACCAGACCTGGTGCACATGCATGTGCCAGCAATGAAACACGAGCTCCCTGCTTTTATTACGATGACTCTCTGACCATGAAGGTAAGTTTACGTGGGGTCCGCTGAATGCGAAAGGTTATCTCGCTCACAACATATTGGGTCATATAATAAGCCTGAACACCTGGGCCCGCTCTCCATATCCTCATTCTCTCCTCGTCCTCCTCCCCCGACATTCGGCCACCCCAAATCCCTCCATTCATCTACTTTTTTCTCTCCTCTCTCTAATTTCTTAATTCCTCTGAGGCACTCTCCATGACTACCTGAGGTTCTTAACTGCCCACTCATGGGGAGAGAAGTGCTGGATGTTTACACCTGCTAGGCCAAGCTCAATGCCCAGGGGTGGGGTTAGGGCGTCCTCACTCACTCCACCCCTCTCCTCCCCTCTCCAAAAGGGAACAATCGACCCAAAGCAGGGTATCAATGGGCCTCCCAGCTGGGAGCTGGGCTCATTGAGTAGAGAGGCGCTTGAGAGGAGTGGAGTGCTGGGGAGATGGGATACTCTGAGCCGTCCTCTCCAGGGCCAGAGAGTGCTTGGGTGGGACATTAAAGTGATTCCAGTTCACTGGAGAAGGAGTGGGTGAAGTGATGGAGACGAAGGGGGGCAACAGAGAGAGAAATCTCTTGCTTTTGGAGGAACATAGTGTTGTATGTATAACTCTAGCTACAATAGAGCAATGTTTAACTTCCATGACAAGAGACATTCATGGTTTGAAGACAGGAAAAAAGGTGGTAAAACTTTATTTTGATGATCCCTTTTGAACATTCTCTTGACTATAAGTAACTTTGCAACTACATGTCAACTAACTCTCATTAGAGTATTGGTAGACTGTCTTACTATCTGCTAACTCTTTATTGTGATGGTCCACCAACAGACATTCTACTGACTATATGTAAGTTTGCAACTACATGTCAACTTGTTCTAACCATAACCAGTCTACTAATACTCTACTAATACTCTAATGAGAGTTAGTAGACATGTAGGTCTAACGTTACTTATAGTCAACAGAATGTGTTAAAGGTACCATCAAAATAAAGTGAAACCAAAAAGGCTGATATGCATATATAGTAGCCTCCAAAACACACCCGGACATTTGAACACTCATTCTAAAAAATGAATGTTATGTCAGATTTAAAACATCAAAACGTGTCATCTGCAAACATAAAATATATTTTCACCCTGCTTAGTTCACATTGGTGTCTTAATGGAGTATCCACAGGATCCATTAACACGTTTTAGAAAGTGTCCAAATGCCTTTAACCTTAAAGTATACATTGCTTTATAAACTTAATAAACTCATTTATATATATATATATATATATATAATATATAATTACACACACACACTCTATATGGACAAACGTATTAGGACAACTGACCATTACACCAACAGAGAGAATAACCTGTTAACCCATGGGAGGACGCCGGCATCCTGAACTGAAGCGTTCTTTGTTTACATTAGTTCAAAGTTTCTGTTTGCTTTAATGTCAAATAATGTAATTAAATTGACAAACTATACATCCTTAAAAAGGTCTAAGACTAAAGCTTCAATTTTTGACTTCTGTTTTACAAAAATCTCGTGGTGACATTAATTTCTGAATATGTGGCAGGATTTATGGAAATAATTAAAGGAATTGATACCTTTAATATGGAAAAAACTCCTATACAGTTTTCATAAAAGCACTTGACTAAACAATGTCCCTCAGGATATTTAGTTAAAAAAAATTGCACATTTGGAGAAATATTGATGGATTCTCTTATGTTTACTTCAAATTTATATAGAGAGGATACATTTATTACATTTTTACCTAAAATGAAGCAATGTTAACATTATGGAGTGCTAAACACTCTCATGTAATGTCTGTTTCATTCATACTGGATGCAGGAGGACGCCCTCACGTAGAAAGTCGTGAGACTTATAAAGTCATATATCTTAAGACGGTCCTAGGAAATCCCTGATTTGGACAAAGGCATTCAGATATCGCTGCACCTGCATAACATGTAGATAGAGTGGGCTTTCACACTGCGATCGTTTGCTGCGATATAAGGATGATTGTTCCCGGTACCCCCCTCAGTGTTGGTCTAGTTTCACTCTCAACTTGAATCTATCGAACTCTGGTGCATTTGCGGTCATCTTACGTTATCACAAACATGCACTGCACATGATGGAAAACATGATTTTTTATTAATTTGGTGCTATTATACAGAGCAGAAAGATCAACACTTGGGTTTACTGTATGTGGATCACGTGAAGAAAGCTCTTTTAAGGAGACCGTGGATTGCAAGCCATTCATTTGCCGCTCTGATTGGATTAACTATGTGCGATTACATTACTCGCTCGTATCCAAGGTAAAAGATCCCCACTGTTATCCCTTGCATGTGTTTTGTTGAACTAAGACATCATCATGGGCTAATGCATGCACAGGTTATGTTACTTCCTAAACAAGTGTGCACGTGAGTCTGAGTTGCTTTGAAATTCATGCTAACAAACTCAGACCACCTCCTACAGGTAATCTTGGGGTTGGTACCCCGAAGTGCTCCTAGGTCCACATGACAGCTTTCTCATTACCAATTTTTAACCGTGTCCCATTTTAAACTAAACTGCTGTGAAAGCACCCGGAGAAGTTTTGACTGATGAAACATGAAGACAATAAACACACGATTTCAACGATATATAGTTTATCTCTGTTTTTCAAGCCATCTAAATACATTGCATTCTAAATACTTAGACATTAATATGGAGTGTGTCCCCCCTTTGCAGCTATAACAGTTTCCACTCTTCTGGGAAGGCTTTCCACAAGATGTTGGAGTGCTTCTGTGAGAAATTTTGCACATTCATCAAGTAGAGCATTTGCTAGGCCAGGCGCTGATGTTGGATGAGAAGGCCTGGCTCACAATCTCTGTTCCATTTCATCCCAAAGGTGTTCGACGGGGTTAAGGTCAAGGCTCTGTATGGGCCAGTCAAGTTCTTCCACACAAAACTTTGTTTTTTATGGACCTTGCTTTGTTCACTGGGACAATCATTCTGGAATAGAAAAGAGACTTGCCCAAACTCTTCCCACAAAGTCCAAAGCAAAGCATTTTCCAAAATATCTTGGTATGCTGAAGCGTTAAGATTTCCCTTTACAGGAAGTACAGTAAGGGTCCAGGCCTAATCACTAAAATACCCTTCACCAAACTTTACAGTTGGCAGAATGCAGTCAGGCAGGTAACTTTCTCCTCCCATTCACCAAATTCAGACTCGCCCATCAGTCTGCCAAAAAGAGAAGCATGAATCGTCACTCCACAGCACACGTTACCACTGCTCCAGAGTCCAAAGGCAGTGTGTTTTACACTACTCCATCCAACGCTTGGCATTGCTTGGTGGAGTGAGGCTTACATGCAGCTGCTTGGCCATAGAAACCCATGAAGCTCCCACCGCACTATTTTTTGTGCTGTTCAGTGGCCCTAAATGTATATGGGCACAATTATAAATGTTATCATTTTCTTGCATTATTTGCCAATTTACACACACACACACACACACACACACACACACACACACACGTGCACACACACACACGTGCACACACACACAGACATTTATATCTGCACACATATATTTGCTTATCAACATGTTGTGTACGCTGTTGTCCAGGTTAGCACAAGAGGGATGACACAATTACAGTGCTAATTCTAGATTATACAGCATGATAATTATCAGTTATAGTTTGTGTGTTCATTCCCCATCTCTTTATGGCTGGAAAGCTGTCAGTAACCACTTGAGGGTTGTCAAAAAACATTTAGTGTGGGACAAATGAAGCAGAGGTGGGCAGCCGTCCAAGCTGGAGACCGCTGGGACACATGTTTAGCTCAATCACACTCTAATTCAGCTGGATGATCCCATAGAAAATAGCACCACCCGTAAAGTATGGCTATTCTATCCAGCAGCCCTTAAAACAAGATTAGGTGTTGCTACCAAGAAAGTGGAAGACTTACGACCCAGACTAATTTGGTCTTAACCTCTTCAGTGTCTACTTTCTAACACCTTCATTATGACATTTTCCCAGTCTGGACTACAAGGTGGATAAATGCATACTGCTGCATGCATGCATACTCACTCACTCACCTCTGTGAACTGTGAGCTGTCCTTCCTTCTCTCTCCTTTAACGTGGGCTGACAACACTCTCTAATCCAAAGGGTTTCAAAGGTTCTCTCCTTCGTGAATACAAAACATACAGGGTTCTGAACTTTTGATCATGGTTGAAGAGAGCGAGTGAGGGAGGAAAAAAATCGAAGCACCTCTTGACGTAGTCTTCACAGGCTTTAGGTTCAAGTACAGTTCATGCCAGGCTTTTTCTGTTTCTCAAACACTCCGACAAATTATTATCTGAGTTCTTCAGAAAAAGTCAAGGGCCGAACTGCAAATACCTGCTGTTCAAGGATGGCACATCCAAATTGCACAATACACACTTAAGGCCATTGCACACTGAGTCCGAAATTCGCATCCGAAATTTTCGCACGTTAAGAAATAAATACGACCTCACGTTATGTCAATCACGCTTGCACACTGCCTCCGAAACTTTCGTCCGTCATAAAAAAAATCGAAACGGGTTCGATTTTCTGCGTTTTTCGCATCCGTAACAAGCAGTTTGAATGGTGCTTTGACAATTCAGAGCCACCGAATCACGAATACGAAAAAACGCTTACGAAAATTTCGGACTCAGTGTGCAATGGCCTTTACAGACATTCTGAAGGCCTACAGGGACACTTCACCCAAAATTAACTTTCTTTTGCAAATACAAAATATTTGGATATTCGGGAAAACCAATAAGTTATTGCAGTCCACTGTTGTTTTGATCCCGTTGACTTTAATTCTATGTACAAAAGCAGATTTCAAAATATAAAAATAGGTTTGGAATGACATGAATGTGAGCTAATTTTTGGTGAACTATTCCTTTAAGACTTTAGAAAAACTGTCCACATCCATGAAGACAAAATCGTGTGCTTAGTTGAAATAATATCAAACAGCTAATCAGTTCAAAGTCAGAGGCCTTTGCTTGCTCAGCACCTCTACGTGTCTTGTTTTCTGAGTAATCAGAGACCATTACAGGCCTGAATTGTCAAGGGTAGCGAGAACCTTCCAATTGTCTCTCAGATGTAAAGCAAACAGGTTTCTGTTCCATATGCTAATCTCATTGTTTAATGCCTACTCATAAAGTGGCCCAGATAATGAGGATCATTAATAAAACCTCTGCAAGCACAGGATTTGTCAATTCTAAGTCACTTGCATAAGGCTGCATTAAGTCCAGCTCCTCCCTGGGAAAACAGCTGGAGTGGTGATGGAAACACTTTTCTATTCTCCCCCCTCATCTTCAGCTATTTGTTTATTTTCCCTTACTCTAGAATGTACAAGGAAATCTCTTAGCTGGAAGTGATGTGATTTTTTTTAACCCACCCTCTCTTATTTTCTCATATTTGGTTCTGTGAGAATTTTCATGACAAGCAGCATATATCAACAGGAATGCAGTAAAAAAAAAAGCAGACACTGGAGTTCCCCGAGAGGAGAGACTGAGAGAGAGACAGGAAGAGTGAGAGTGACATCCAGACAGAGTGACTAAGGCATGTGATATAGTATATAGACAGTGGATCCATCCTTGTTGTATCTTTCCAGAGCTGAGAAGCATCTTATAATCTCAACATTCAAATCTCTCTTTTATTCGCACATTAAAGCAGCATATGGTAATTGGGGGTGACCTCAATTACAAAAACTGTTTGCAAATCCCTTTTGACCTGCATTCATATAAAAAATAGTACACAGACAAGATCATTCATGTTTTAACTAAACCATTTTAATGTTTTTTTATTTTTTATTATCATTATTGTTTAATTAAATAAACAATTGTGTGGGGTTTTTACACACTGTCCTTTATTTTGAAACTCAAAATTGTATAATACCCCCCGCCCATCCCCTAAGCTTATTTTGATAATTCAATGAATTTAGATATTATAGACCAATATTTATTCAGCCTCTGATTTATATAATTCTGCAATTTTAAAAATGACAAATAAGTACAATTATGGAATTTGCAAGTATTTACAAGTTGCCACCCGTGTCCCTCGATTTGACATAGATGCTTCTGCACTCACAACTTTTTCTTTTTACTATGTGGTCAGCTTTCATAATATCAGAAGTTGCAAATTGTGTAAACAAAACTGTACATGACATATATCAAACCATATCTCGACATATATGAGTCAACTATTTGACACAAGCATTGTCTTTAATTGTCTTAATCTAGTGAACTTCTTTTAAAAGGACAATTGAGTATCCTTTATTTCAAAATCAACAAAATCACCAGTTGTCCACTTCTTTGAGCGGAGCAGCTGTATCCTACGGCATCTCATAAATCTGGCTCTATTAAAAGTGTTTTTCAAGCTTTTATAGAGGAAGGCAAAATGAAAGTGGAGAGTTCACCACACCTCCACCACACATGTAGTATTAAAACTCTCCTTTGGTTCCCTTTCGTAGGGAACTCGCACTGCGTCGTTGAAAACGACTCTTTGGGGACGCTCCCTAAGCGTACGCCTCTGAAGTATGAATGAAACTTATCCAATCCTGATTGGTGTTGCGTCGTGACGTAACATGTGACGGCATAACCGGATGCATAAAAGTGTCGCCGGCGCACACACACATTAGCTTTCGCTCTTCAGCAAGCGCTCTCTGTTTTGTCTGTCTTATTTGGTGTTGTCTGTCTGATCCAGTCACTGTATTATGGCGAGTGAGCAATTCATTAGATGTGTGCACCCCTGCCCAAAATATATTACGAGTGGGGACACGCATCAGTTGTGTGTGAATTGTTTTGGAGTGTAACACACGCACGGGCAGCTCTCGAGGGGGCTGTCTGTGATCTCTGTGAAACACTCCCTATCAGTACTGCGCTCGCGTTCCCCGTGGTTCAGGTCCCGCGTCCGTTGAGGCGGCGCGGTGACTCAGATCGCGGGGTTCGCAAAGGGATCTTGCAGATGAGAATGAGACTGCTGCGGCACTTTCTCATTCTTCATCTGAAGGTTCTAAGGCTCTCGTTCATGGTGCAGAAGCCCGCGCTGCGGCTTCTTCTGCCCGTGACGAGACCTCGATGTTTGAACTATCTGCTTCCGAGGGAGTGGATGTGTTCAGCATCGAGGCGGCCGGAGGAGCGTGAGTTAAATTCACCAGCTCGCGTTCCCCGCGGTTCGGGTCCCGCGTCCGTTGAGGCGGCGCGTCGACTCAGATCGCGGGGTTCACGGGGATCTTGCAAAGGAGAATGAGACTGCTGCGGCACATTCTCATTCCCTATTTGAAGGTTCTGTGGCTCCCTTTCATGGTGCAGAAGCCCGCGCTGCGGCTTCTTCTGCCCGTGATGAGAACATGATGTTTGAACTATACACTTCTGAGGGAGTGGATGTGTTCAGCATTAAGGCGGGTGAGCGTGAGTTAAATTCACACAGCTCGCGCGCGGCGAATCAGATCGCGGGGTTCGCGATAGGATCTTGCAGATGAGAATGAGACTGCTGCGGCACTTTCTCATTCCCTATTTAAAGGTTCTGGGGCTCCCGTTCATGGTGCAGAAGCCCGCGCTGCGGCTTCTTCTGCCCGTGATGAGAACCTGATGTTTGAACTATCTGCTTCTGAGGGAGTGGGTGTGTTCAGCATCGAGGCGGATGAACGTGAATTAGACTCGCCAGCTCACGTTCTCCGTTGTTCAGGTCCGCGACTCAGATCGTGGGGTTCGTAAATAAAATAAATAATAAAATATGAATTTTGCTGATGAGAGTGAGACTGCTGCGGCACTTTCTCATTCTAATGGTTCTAAGCCCGCGATGCGGCTTCTTCTGCCCATGACAAGCACCCGATGTTAAAATAAAAAATCTTCAACATCGAGGCTTAATAGCGTGTTGTGATCCGTGCTGTGGCCAGATGAAAATTAACTGGCCACATGTTAGACAGGAAGCGCTTAATAAATAACTAAGAAAGGAAATAAGTGAACACTTCCTGCAGCAACAATCACAACATCAGCGCCGGAGCTTACCATTTTTATTGATTTATTTATTTTTCCTGACTTGTATAATTATCTAAGTCATGGGATAAACCCCACTCCTTCCTCTAGAGCCCCTCCCTCTGGAGTTTGGCAACAGATAAATTTATCTCGCTCTTTTGATCAGAAGGATGACCTGAGGGCCGTCCTTCAGGCAAGAGGGCTTCAGGAAAGAGGTTCTACCTGAAATAAAAATTAGACCCTTTCCCTCCCCCCCGTTGTAGAGCAACTGAGGTTGTTCTCACAGTGGAGCCCTCAGGAAAACTATGCGGTTGCCCGCCGTCCAAGACGCTTCGGGCCACATCAGTTTCCAGCGAACGCATACTGTTGTGTTCGCTCCAAAAAGCTTGAAAAAGGGCACTGACTATGGTTACAAAATCGGTCTCGACTAATCCCTGCCGGTCATCTGCTTCAGGGGGTCGAGAACAATGCTCAAAGAATACCCGAAACCAGCCTCAAGGGGCTGGTTCCCGTAATAGATTTTGTTGAAGCGTGTCAAACGCTTACCCAACATATCTGCATGGGTCCTGCGTATAAGCAGGATTGGGTGATGGAACAAAAAGTATACTCTTTACTGGTCAGAGAGGCCATATGATGGGTTCCTCCTCCAGACAGGGAGTCCGGATTTCTCAGCCGGTACTTTTATAGTTCCAAAGAAGGATGGAGGGTTCCTGCCGATTTTAGATCTGAGTCACTTAAATCGTTCTCTGAGGAGCTTCAGGTTCAAGATGCTCATCGTGAATCAAATCAGGTCCGAGGACTGGTTTATCACGATAGGTCTAAAAGACGCATACTTCCGTGCTCCATCCTTCCAATATACAGGAGGTTCCTGAGGTTCGCTTTCGGGGGCGAAGCGTACCAAATTCGGGTTCTTCCGTTTGGCCTAGCACTCTCCCCTCACAAAAGCTCCAAGTGTATGGATGCAGCTCTGGTCCTACTGAGGCTTCAGGACATCCTCACACTTAATTGAATCGACGACTGGCCCATTCTGGCTCAGTCTCGAGCAATGGCAGTTCGGCATCGAGATGTCGTCCTTGGCCGTATTCCGAGCTTGGGGGTGAGACTCAACACGAAGAAAAGCGTGTTGGTACCAGCTCAGAAAACTACGTTTCTGGGCGTGGTATGGAACTCAGATACAATGTGGGCACATATGTCTTCCGCGTGTATCGAGTCCATCTGGGCCATGGCATCCGGGATAAAGCTAGGCCAGGCCATCACTGTAAAGCAATTTCTAAGACTGCTGGGCCTCATGGCAGCTGTGTCCAACATAATACCTTTTGGACCTTCTACACATGAGGCTCCTTCAGTGGTGGCTGATAGCCAAGGGGATTTCCCCAAGGGGGAATCCGTTCCGAACAATCAGGGTTACGCGCCGATGCCTTCATTTCCCTAATTAATATGGAAGAAACCTTGGTTCCTGTCCCAAGGGCCAGTGTTAGCAGCGTCATGTCGCCGGAAAACCGTTTCGACAGGCGCCTCCTTCACTGGCGTGGGCGCGGTCATGGATGGCCGCTTTGCCAGGGGTCTGTGGCAGAACCATCAACATGTTTGGCATATATTTTGCCTAGAGATGTTGGCTGTGTTCAGGGCTCCGAGGAGCTTCCTCCCAGACATCAATTTATCTGAACCGACAAGGGGGACTCAGATCGCGCCCTCTATCCAGACTGGCGCATCAGATTAATCTATGGTCCCAGGGGAAATTATTATCTATTAGAGCAATATATGTCCCGAGGGTTCAGAATCAGGGAGCAGACATCCTGTCGAGGCAGGGGCTGAGGCCCGGGGAATGGAGACTTCACCCAGAGGTGGTGAAGTTGATATGGCAGAGGTTGGACCAATGGAAGTGGATCTGTTTGCGTCTCGAGAGACGTCCCACTGTCCACTTTGGTTCTCCCTCACTCATCCAGCCCCACTGGGGTTGGATGCCATGGTACAGGCTTGGCTGAGGCTTCGCCTGTATGCTTTTCCCCCGATCGCTCTGCTCCCGGGAGTCCTGGAGAGGGTCCGTCAGGAGGGCATCAGTCTTCTTCTGATAGCCCCGTTGTGGCCGGCCCAAGTATGGTTTTCAGACATATTTTCACTTCTGATAGCTCCACCGTGGCAGATTCCTCTGAGGAGGGATCTGTTGTCTCAGGCGGAGGGCACAATATTCCACCCTCGCCCGGAGCTGTGGAAATTGTGGGTCTGGCCCCTGAGGGGGTCCAGTACCTAGATGCCGGTCTATCAGCTGGGATGGTCAAAACCATACTTAGCTCTAGGGCTCCGTCTACTATGAGATTATATGGCCTCAAGTGGTAGGTTTTTCCACTTGGAGTAGAGAACATGAGTTAGATCCAGTTAACTGCCCAGTGGCTTCAGTTCTGGAGTTTCTTCAAGATCGTTTCTCTGCGGGTCTCTCCCCGTCCACACTTAAGGTGTACGTGGCTGCCAGTTCGGCGGTCCATGCACCACTGAGTGATGGGCTTTTGGGGAGGCACCAACGGGTCATACTATTTCTCCATGGTACATGGAGGTCAGGTCCTTCCTGGGACCTGGTGGTGGTTCTCGAAGGGCTATCCCTGGCTCCCTTCGAATCCCTCCAGTCGGCTTCGCCTAGGACCTCACGTTCAAGATAGCCTTTCTCTTAGCTGTTTCTTAAAATTATTAAGAGAGTGGGAGATCTCCAAGCCCTGGCACTAACGCCAGCTTGCTTGGGGTTTTGCCCCCGGCAGAGTTAAGGCCATCCTGCACCCGGGACCCGGCTATGTGCCTTAAGTGCATTCTAACATGGCTAGGTCCATGGTCCTGCGAGCATTTCATCCTCCACCTCATGTGTCGGCAGAAGAAGAGAGGTTCCTTTGCTCTGCCAGTCAGGGTTCCGAGTATTTACCTTGAGGGGTCCTCTTCTTCGAGGAGGTCGGACCTACTGTTAGTGTGTTTTGGGTCACCTAATAAGGGGCTCCCGGCATCCAAACAAACCATAAGTAGGCCTACAAGGTGCGCAATTTGCCTTCACCTTTGGCCGTAAGGGCTCATTTTAACAGAGGCATGGCGTCCTCTAGGGCCCTCCGTTCGGGAGTGCCCCTCCAGGAGATCTGTGAGGCAGCCGGTTGGGCTACCCTGCACGCTTTCATCAGGTTTTATTGTCTTCACCTCCTTAGTGCGTCTGGCGCACGAGTGCTCTCGTCCTAGCTTAAGTGCCTGAGATCAACTTCACTCTAGGACAGGCTTTTTCGGTGCGTGGCCTAGTGGGTATTCGTTCCCCAAAGAGTCGTTTTCAACGACGCAGTGCGAGTTCCCTACGAAAGGGAACGTCTCGGGTTACGTCTGTAACCCTTGTTCCCTGAGGAGGGAACGAGACACTGCGTCGTCTTGCCACGCCCCTTAACGCCTGGGAGCGGCTTGCTTCATCGCGAGGCTAATGTGTGTGTGCGCCGGCGACACTTTTATGCATCCGGTTATGCCGTCACATGTTACGTCACGACGCAACACCAATCAGGATTGGATAAGTTTCATTCATACTTCAGAGGCGTACGCTTAGGGAGCGTCCCCAAAGAGTCGTTTTCAACGACGCAGTGTCTCGTTCCCTCCTCAGGGAACAAGGGTTACAGACGTAACCCGAGACAATTTCTTTGATGCCTCTAGCAGAGACAGATGTCTTCCCTTCGCCTTGTCCAGAGCTGCAATTGGAAAAAAATAAAAATAATTTCACCCTTTTGCGAGAAGAACATTACATGTCCAAAAGCTTCAAAATATTATAAGCGTGAATGCAGGAGGCATGCTACAGTATTTAATAAAATACAGCAAGAGAGTGTGTGGATTTTCACAGCAGAACTTTGAAAGAATGTTTATTAAGGGGGTGTTGAGGAGGTGTTGAAAGCGTTGAGAGGACAGAGGGGCGGCACAGAGGCCTGTCGGCTCTGGAGCATTTGGGCAAAGCCATCGTTTATTTGCAGATGTTATCAGGTCACAACTCCACCGAGACCTTGGTGTCTCAAAGGAGCCATAAAAACCCAGATGTTAAAGACATCAGGTGGGAAATCTTAACTTTGATTAAGAAGAGAATAACAGCTTTGGGCAAGATGTATCTTGCCTAATGTTTCACCAATTTTGGGCCTGCTATTATTTTTATTTTCTACAATGAAAGACATGAACCAAATCAGGACAGTGGTTATTTTCGTTTTTAGATGCTTGTAGAAATATAATATAGAATATTGCAGAAACAATTGCTGAAGTATAATACAAAAAAAATAAAAAATACAAAAAAAAAGTCAACTTAACAAGCATTTTTGACTTTGCCTGGTGTTTCACCCCAACTGTTGCTATTTAAAATGAGGACATCACTTCCTTTGGACTGTCTGAACGATGTCCTTTAATCTTTAAGGTCCTTGTGGTCATCTTCAACTAAAACACTTGAGAAAGTTTTACTCTCTAACAACCCTTGAAAAAGACATTATGAAAGTAGAGTCATTTCTGCCAAACAGTGATCCCTTGAAGAAACTTTTGGAGCAGACTGGGAGGAGGGGCTCTGTCTTTTAGGAAACATCTCCAAACTTGGGGAAAGTTAAAGTGCACTGCCAAAAGATTTTGGAAGGGTGTTTTTCATGAAGATGAATGCTATGTCTGGAGTTTCTCTGCTATCTTCCTCTATTGCCAATTAAGCCACAGTATTCCGAGAGAATGCATTTAGAGACAACACAGGAATTAGACTTTGAAGACAAAAATATTTTGTTTTGCAATTGGCAGATTATGATTTAAGCATACTCTCATAATTAATGTTGTTAATATGTGGTAATATGGTACATGGCTAGATTATTTTCTACAACCTAAGTTTAAACGTGCTCCAGACGGATGTCTAATTATGCTGCACAATGTGATTTTGGTCATATATATACAGTGTTGTCATGCTAATTGTCATTTTGATGACTAATAAAAAAAAATGTTTGAGCCAATATAGTAGATCCAACAGAGTAGCATAAATGTGACTTCTTATTCTTGTGTTTATTGACGAAATGTTGATGTTGACAAATGAGAGCTCGCCCCATTGGCCCCATTTCTTTAATAATGCTCTTTTGCAAAACTGAGGGATGTCATCCATTATGGATCAAGAGACTTTTCTGTTTGTTTGTTATGTGCAGATGTCAGTATGCACAAGTCAAAGGGAAAAAGCCCTTTGTCTATCATGCCGCTAATAAACACAGGAAGTTAAATATTTCATCTCACGAGGAGCCGCGGCAGGGGCCACCGAGATTGCGACGCCAGTGAGCTTGAGCGAACAGAGCTTGTGTAATCCTCTTTCTTTGGTGTTTGCTGGTAAACGTGCATGTACTGCCGTGGAGACCTCCTCATTTAACTTATTTAACAAGGGCTTGTTCTTCTGAAAGCAGATCCACCCTGAGGATAGACGTTTTGACTCGACTTTGTGTCTGTCTATTAATAAATTAGCCATTCTGTCATAATCGGCCAAGGAAATATTAAATTATTCACAAAAAGTCATGCATAATTGCATCAACTTTGTCTTAAGTGGCTTGTGAAAATTTTTGAGATTTTACTTTTAGAGTAATTGAAGCTGTAAATCGAACTATTAGAAGGGACGGGGCTAATTGGGATTGGCATTGGGCTCAAATCCACATGAACAGATAACTGAAGGCAAGCCCATTTCTATTTGTGAGATAGCAATGAATCTAAAATATATATTAAGCTGTGGGGCGGGGCGTGCGACGCGATTCAGGCACGCCAACATTCATTGGCTCGTTCTGTAGACACTTTAAATAACCACTAATATCACAAAATATTGAAAATTATTATAATGATTTGCACAGCGTTATTAAATACACTGAACAAAATTATAAACGCAACACTTTTGTTTTTGCCCCCATTTTTTATGAGCTGAACTCAAAGGTATAATACTTTTTCTATGTACACAAAATGTCTATTTCTCTCAAAATTGTTCACAAATCTGTCTAAATCTGTGTTAGTGAGCACTTCTCCTTTGCCGAGATAATCCATCCACCTCAGAGGTGTGGCATATCAAGATTATTGCACAGGTGTGCCTTAGGCTGGCCACAATAAAAGGCCACTCTAAAATGTGAAACACTCTAAAATATTTGTGAACAATATTATACTATATATAGGCCTTTTTGTGTACTTAGAAAAGGTCTTAGACCTTTGAGTTCCGTTCATGAAAAATGGGGGCTTTTAATTTTGTAAAAAAAAGTGTTTATAATGGGTTTATAAATGGGTTTATAATTTTGTTCAGTGTATATTAAAACATACATACTACCTCTAAACCTACCAATCACATAAAACTTATCAGGTTACATACTTAATCCAGTTCCCTGAGGGGGGGAGGAGATGCTGTGTGTACGCTTTGCATGAACCGGTGTCTGAAGCACAAATCTACACACATCAATTCCTGATTGGCTAAACATAATGATGTAGCGACGTAGAGCAGTACAGAACCAAAACCATAAATAAACCAGCGCGTTATCAGAAACTAAATTAAGTTTTATTTAACAAAGTTCAGGAGGAACACTTTAGGTAATCATTCAATCAGCACAAGAGGAAGCTGTATATATAGCCGTCCCTCACCTCTGTCCTGCGACAGTTTCACAGCATCCCTCCACCACCCCATCCCCTCATTCTTGGCGGGTTTCTATCCCAGTCAAGGAAGGGGAGAACTTTTTGGCTCGGGCCAAATTCCGAGTTCCGAGTTCTCGCCCGGAAAGCACGCCCACAAGGTTGTGTATCTGTACAGTTGTTGAGCGCAGGCTGAGTCTGGATCAACCTTGAAGGACTTGAGACCCTGGGGTTGAATCTGTGTCCAGACTATAAAACCTGATGAATCTGTGTGGAGAGTACTATCCTGCTGCTGCATAAACATCTTGTAAGGATGCACCCCAGGTAAGAGCTTTAGAAGACACAATGCTCTTATTCCAACTATCCTCTAGCCTGGCAAGCCAGAGGGGTGGGATAAACGGTTGTCTTTCAAATTCCCTCTGCACGCAATAGGATAGCGCTACAGCCAACCAGAGCAATGAAGAAGGTGACGTAGTTAGAGCGGCAAAGAGTAGGGAGAGTAGGGATTCCTTCAAGGCCTCGACAACTCAGTGTTGGAGGTCATGAAAGAACGGGAGATGGTGGCTGGGAGGTTGCTCTCGGCCAGATATTGGGTAGCAGTCATCGAGCTTAGACATAATGACATGCTTTTTTCTCATCAGGCTATTCTAAACTCAACACTTCAAACCTACAACCTCAAGCAGTTCCATGAGCGCAACAGATTAACAGGACTGCTTGCCAAAGCACCCGCCTGTCTAACTGTATCCAACTCCTCAGAATCAGACACAGACATCATAAGTTCCTCATTCTGGTCTGAGGAAATCACAGTGCAAACTTTAAGATCCAGATCGGGGTCCACAGAGTCTGTGGAGAGGTCAAAAGAAATGGCTCAATTGCACGTCTCAAGCCAACTCGAAATGTGAGCCCCATGACCAAAGTCACCCGAGCCACCTTGGCGGCCACAGGACCGATCCTGTGCAGAGGGGTGCAGAGGCTTGGCTATCATCTCAATTCACCCCACCCATGCAAAACAGACACATCTTGTGTGAGTCGTCACCCATAATATAACGCAGGCATGGCATCACAAATTTCCTAAACTTTATGCCTGATATGTTGAAATCTAACTCCTGACTACAGACAGACAGTTCTCACATTCAGATCAGCAAAGACGCGTGGCTCAAACAAGTGGCTTTAACATGCAAATACAGTGGGGAGAACAAGTATTTGATACACTACTGATTTTGCAGGTTTTCCCACTTACAAAGCATGTAGAAATATGTCATTTGTATCATAGGTACTCTTCAAAGTGACGGAATCTAAAACAAAAATCCAGAAAATCACATTGTATGATTTTGTAATTAATTAGCATTTTATTGCATGACATAAGTATTTGATACATCCGCAAAGCAGAACTTAATGTTTGGTACAGAATCCTTTGTTTGCAATTACAGAGATCATACGTTTCCTGTAGTTCTTGACCAGGTTTGCACACACTGCAGCAGGGATTTTGGCCCCCTCCTCCATACAGACCTTCTCCAGATCCTTCAGGTTTCGGGGCTGTCGCTGGGCAATACGGATTTTCAGCTCCCTCCAAAGATTTTCTATTGGGTTCAGGTCTGGAGACTGGCTAGGCCACTCCAAGACCTTGATATGCATCTTACGGAACCACTCCTTAGTTGCCCCGGCTGTGTGTTTCGGGTCGTTGTCATGCTGGAAGACCCAAGCCACGACCCATTTTCAATGCTCTTACTGAGGGTAGGAGGTTGTTGGCCAAGATCCCGCGATACATGGCCCCATCCATCCTCCCCTCGATACGGTGCAGTCGTCCTGTCCCCTTTGCAGAAAAGTATCTCCAATGAATGATGTTTCCACCTCCATGCTTCACGGTTGGGATGGTGTTCTTGGGGTTGTACTCATCCTTCTTCTTCCTCCAAACACGGCGAGTGGAGTTTAGACCAAAAAGCTCTATTTGTCTCATCAGACCACAGGACCTTCTCCCATTCCTCCTCTGGATCATCCAGATGGTCATTGGTAAACTTCAGACGGGCCTGGACATGCGCTGGCTTGAGCAGGGGGACCTTGCGTGCGCTGCAGGATTTGAATCCATGAAGGCATAGTGTGTTACTAATGGTTTTCTTTGAGACTGTGGTCCCAGCTCTCTTCAGGTCATTGACCAGGTCCTGCCATGTAGTTCTGCGCTAATACCTCACCTTCCTCATGATCATTTATGCCCCACAAGGTGAGATATTGCATGGTGCCCCAGGCCGAGGGAGATTGACCGTCATCTTGAAGTTCTTCCATATTCGAATAATTGCGAATCGAATAACAGTTGTTGCCTTCTTACCAAGCTGCTTGCCTATTGTCCTGTAGCCCATCCCAGCCTTTTGTAGGTCTACAATTTTATCCCTGATGTCCTTACACAGCTCTCTGGTCTTGGCCATTGTGGAGAGGTTGGAGTCTGTTTGATTGAGTGTGTGGACAGGTGTCTTTTATACAGGTAACGAGTTCAAACAGGTGCAGTTAATACAGGTAATGAGTGGAGAACAGGAGGGCTTCTTAAAGAAAAACTAACAGGTCTGTGAGAGCCGGAATTCTTACTGGTTGGTTGGTGATCAAATACTTATGTCATGCAATAAAATGCAAATTCATTATTTAAGAATTATACAATGTGATTTTCTGGATTTTTGTTTTAGATTCCGTCTCTCACAGTTGAAGTGTACCTATGATAAAAAATTACAGACCTCTACATGCTTTGTAAGTAGGAAAACCTGCAAAATCGACAGTGTATCAAATACTTGTTCTCCCCATTGTAAGCTGACGACACACTGATCCGGCATCTATTTATGGTACGTACTGTGCTACGTCACTACATCATCATTAGGGCTGCACGATATTGGAAAAAAATTACATTGCGATATTTTTTCCCCAACGATATATATTGCGATATTGAGAGCCATAACTCCAGGCTAAAGACAATAATTACCATTCCATGATATTAATAATTTCACTAATAAGCAAGCTTCATTACAAGTGACAAAAAGGTCACTTAATTTTTTATTCCAAAATTAGAACATTTCTGTAAACACAAAAGCAGAACACATTTTTAAATAAAACAGCAGCTTTACACCAACCCCCTGATTGGTTTACAACAATATAACTTAAAATAAATATATTTTTTATAAATTTTGGTTCACAATCTTTTAAGTCAACTTTTCTTAGCCAAAGTGCCAAAGTAAAACAGTGTTGGTGTTGGTCATCATAATCATATGAAATAAACAAAATGATATAAAACTTTAATATATTTTGTATTAAATCTTCTAAACAGATTAGAGAACATGGCCGTTTCTCAATACCAAGTACGCAAACTTCGGACTTGCGTCCTTGGTAGTTCAGACTTGCCAAGTTCGACTTAGGAGAACGAACTCCCGAGGACGAGAGGACGCAAGTCCGGTTATTCTGCAAATGGGACAGCGGCGTTCTTGATCGCGTCAATCAGCACGCTCTGGCTACTCCGGTTATCTCTTTATGTATATTTTAGGCAACAATAAAACGAAATATGGTATAAAACAACACTCTGCCTCTTTTCATTTAAAAAAAAATCTTAAACACATTAAATGGCCACACAAATGTGGTTCAGGTAACGTGTACATAGATTATCTTCACTGCATAACAACACGGAATAAAACGCAACCCTGCTTCTTTTTGCTTTCATTTTAAAAATATTAAACATTATTGAACATTAAAACTGACATTTAAAAAACAGACGGGGTTGTGTCATTTTATTTTATTATACATGTACAGTGAAGAGAATGTATAATAAAATAAATATAAAAAATATTATATTTTAAAATATATAGCCTAAAATAAAATTACACAACCCTGACTCTTTTTGTTAAATGTCCGTTTTAATGATCTGATATCCAGTAAAAAAGTATAAGTAAATAAAAATAAATAAAGCAAACAATTCAGTCAAACATAAGTCAGCTTAAAATAGCCTATAGCTCAAGTTAAATAGCCTAAATATATAAAATTATGAAACTTCACTTTGCCCTCAGCCAAAACGATTTTTGAGCACATCGCGATGTCGACGTTAAAATCGAATATCGTTCAGCCCTAATCATCATGTTTAGCCAATCAGGAATTGGCATGTCTAGACGTGCTTTAGAGTTAGACACCAACGTTACCATAGCATCCACTTGAAAGGAAACTTTCTGCATTTTTAGTATGCATAACTTAGTTTGATTTATAACATGTTTTCCTCATGGAAACAAAAAAATGTCCCCACAAGGAAAAGGATTTCAGATATTGCCACATTTTGTCCCTATGTATGATATACCTGAACCACACACAAAAACACAAGTGTGTTCAATGCAGAGTGACTCACTGTGACGCGACAGACAACTAGGCTAGTTGTTCCGTTCACACAACACAAGCTAACCATTTGAAATAACAAAAAGAAAAAAATAGAAAAGTGGGAGGATAAAATGAACAAACAGAGCATGTAACTAAAAATGTATGAAGCATGAGAAACTATGAGAATTTAATTAAGACCTTAAAATGAAAGAAAAACAACATGTGTCTGGGAGAGAATAGGAAAAGAGAGACAGAGAGAGAGAGACAGAGAGAGAGAGACAGAGAGAAAGAGTCAAGATGATAATTTCCTCCGGCCTTTTCCCATGCTTAGTTAGTGATTTGGCAGTATCACTCGTACTGTATCAGTGGGAAACCTCTCTACACTGCATACTTACAACAGATGAAAGACACCAGAGAGAGGGTTAGATTGCAGCTAAAGAACTGAAACTTTTCTCTTGTTTTGTTTTCCTTTTAATGTGTTTGTTCTGCCCTGTTGGACACCGTTTCCTATGGACTGAGCTGAGATGATATTTGGACTTTCCTCCAGCCCATGGATCACTTCAGCAACGTTTTTCCGACCCTATCATGTTTTAGCTATGAAAGTTTATTAAAAATGCCTGGAAATATGAACAGGACTTCTATGCACTATGTGGAACACTATTCATGGAACTAATGCAATATCACAATTTTGCTTATTAACAATGTATCATATGTAATACATTTAAACAGTTTTTAAAGAAATTAACACTCTAAATATGATGACACATGGGGTAACTTTTTGAGCAATGTTGCTGGTCAATGTTGCTGGTCAATGTTGCCGTCAACGGGCAACCAGGTGAGACACAGGGCCGACGACCGATCTATCCAGATAGAAATACCCAGATAGAAATGCATTGCCCTTTTTCAATGGGAAAGTGCCCAAGCAACAACACTCAGCAACATTGCCTGGCAACATTGCTTAAAAAAGTTGCCCCATGTATCATCACCTTAACTGTCCTTGCATTAGTCAGGTCATTGGTTGAGTCCGTGTTGCTGTGTCAGAATGCTTGGGATGATCAAATATGTAATACAAAATATTTTTTGAAGCTATTGAAATGAATACTGTGACGGAACGGCTATCTCCCCCTTATTATCATTGCCACCCCGTCACTTAAAATGCCACCCTTCGCCAGGTTCCCGACTGGAGTGGGTGTGAGAAATATGAGGGGCGCTGTAATAACCATGACAGGTGGCACGTTGTGACAATCAGCGGCTGGAGTGCCCGCATGAGCCACTGGAGGGCACTCTCTTCCTGTGTTATTTTCCACCATGGACTCATTATTGTTTAATTATGTTCAGTTGTGTTTGATTACCTGTGATTGAGTTCCTTATTTAAACCTGAGTTTTCCCTGTGTCCTTTGCGAAGTCTTGTTACACTATAAGCGTACATCTCCGAGCATTATTCCCTGTTTTAGTATTTCGTGTTTCCCTGGACTCTTGACCCTTGCCTGTTATCTGGACCGTTTATGAACCTGTGCTGCCTGCCTCGACCTAAGCCTGTTTTGACCACGAGTTACCGGATTGCCCTTCGTTGAACTGTCTGTTTGAGTGTATGTCTGCTTCAACTGCTTGTGTGTCAAGTTTAAATAAAGTGCTGCATATGGATCCGACCGCCTCATTCCGTACGTTACAGAAGACTTCGCCAAACGAGGATCCAGCAGTCTTTCAGCATCTATCCACCGTGATCAAGACCCAAGCTTCCATGCTAGCCTCTCATCGGTTACAGCTGACGAGACTAACATCTCTCCTCGAGGAACTAGCAAGCTCAACGCAATCCTTGTCTCCGCAGAGCTCAAGCACAGCCGCTAATCAAGCCCAAGCTCCCGCTGCACCTGTTCCATTGCAACCCAGTGTGAGTACTGCATCTAGCTATCCTTGTATGTCCCTTCCTGAAAAGTTTAATGGCTCACCTGGGGCGTGTGAAGGATTTCTTCAGCAGTGCAGCTTGTATATTAATCATCAGCCTCAGGTTTACACCTCGGATTACGACCGTGTTTCCTTCATCTGCTCACTGCTCACTGGAAAGGCTCTGGAGTGGGCAGGCGCGTTCTGGGAACCAGGTCGAATTTCGTTCCCCTCTTATGCCGTTTTTGTCGCCCGATTCAGAGAGGCTTTTGAACTCCCCGCAGGAGAGGAGGATCCCGAGGAACTGCTCTTGTCCCTGCGCCGGGGAGGTTCGTATGCGGCGGATAAACTGACTCATATCGCTAAACTGTTTGATCCTCCCTTGATAACCGTCAGAGGGGCTTTCAAATATACCGTTTCTGCCAAACCCACTCATCGTGTTGGATCCCGCGAGCCCGGATTCCACACTGGTCCTGTTGAGTCTGCTAATCCAGAGACAGCGGAGGTTTCGCCAGTCAAACCGGAGTTTGAGCGCGTGCCAGCCGACTCGAAAGAGTCAACAGAGTCAACCGAGTCAACCGAATCCTGTGAGTCAACTGAGTCAAGTGCATCCTGTGAGTCAACTGAGTCAAGTGCATCCTGTGAGTCAACTGAGTCAAGTGCATCCTGTGAGTCAACTGAGTCAAGTGCATCCTGTGAGTCAACTGAGTCAAGTGCATCCTGTGAGTCAACTGAGTCAAGTGCATCCTGTGAGTCAACTGAGTCAAGTGCATCCTGTGAGTCAACTGAGTCAAGTGCATCCTGTGAGTCAACTGAGTCAAGTGCATCCTGTGAGTCAACTGAGTCAAGTGCATCCTGTGAGTCAAGTGCATCCTGTAATGAATCAAGCCCAGTGAAGCGCCGTCGCAGAAGGAGAAGGAGGACTCGTTGGGCTCGCCAGGCTCCGGAGGGCGTTCCCAGACTCCTCGCCCTGCCGGCCCCGCCTCTGCGCCTCGCCCTGCCGGCCCCGCCTCTGCGCCTCGCCCTGCCGGCCCCGCCTCTGCGCCTCGCCCTGCCGGCCCCGCCTCTGCGCCTCGCCCTGCCGGCCCCGCCTCTGCGCCTCGCCCTGCCGGCCCCGCCTCTGCGCCTCGCCCTGCCGGCCCCGCCTCTGCGCCTCGCCCTGCCGGCCCCGCCTCTGCGCCTCGCCTTGCCGGCTCCGCCTCTTCGCCTCGTGTTACCTGCGCCTCTTCCTGTGGTGGTTTCCAGCCTGGAGGCTTTAGCCGTAGATTTTCCCAAGTATTTTTTGGGGGGGGCCGTAGGTACCCTGTGAGGGCCATGGAGGCGACGCCTACATGGACCTTTGCACGTCCACCTTCGCCTGAGTTCATGTCACTGGTCCTGTCCAGCCCTGTGCTCCCCACACCCTGGTCCCCTGTTGAATGTTCTCCGCCCTGGTCGCCCACGCTCCATGGTCCAGGCCCGCCTTGGCTGTGTCCTGGTCCCGTTCCCCTGCACGGGCCTGGCCCTCCATCCCATCCCCCGTTGACCTCCCCCCGGAGCTCTTAAGAGCGTCTGGAAGCCGCTCCTTAGAGGGGGGGTTATGTGACAATCAGCGGCTGGAGTGCCCGCATGAGCCACTGGAGGGCACTCTCTTCCTGTGTTATTTTCCACCATGGACTCATTATTGTTTAATTATGTTCAGTTGTGTTTGATTACCTGTGATTGAGTTCCTTATTTAAACCTGAGTTTTCCCTGTGTCCTTTGCGAAGTCTTGTTACACTATAAGCGTACATCTCCGAGCATTATTCCCTGTTTTAGTATTTCGTGTTTCCCTGGACTCTTGACCCTTGCCTGTTATCTGGACCGTTTATGAACCTGTGCTGCCTGCCTCGACCTAAGCCTGTTTTGACCACGAGTTACCGGATTGCCCTTCGTTGAACTGTCTGTTTGAGTGTATGTCTGCTTCAACTGCTTGTGTGTCAAGTTTAAATAAAGTGCTGCATATGGATCCGACCGCCTCATTCCGTACGTTACACACGTGCTAAGGCACACCTGAATCGAACGGAGCCTTGTCACCGCCACTGTTAAATGCCAAGCATGCCTCTCCTCAAGAGACCAGTCTCGTTTCCCCATTCATGCACTCTGGAGTCGAGGAGGGGAGCGGGGAGGGATTCCTGCACCGACCAGCAGTGAGTTTGCTGGACCTGCATGCCCGAGCAGGGAATGCAAACTTATGCACTCAAACGTATGAACGAAAGCCTATGTCTATATAAATGTAATTACTATGAATTAACATATACTTTTACTTTCTTTCCTTAAAAGGTTTTGTCCTGTAAATAGATTTAAAAAATGTTTTAATACAAATTCACCCCAGAAGCATACTGAGCATATGATATGATAGCAGTTCAATTTTGGTTAATTTATAACTTGTATTTGCAACCCTGTAATACATCACACAACCATTAACCATGCAAATCTAACATTAGTTAGTACTCTTTAATTGTTTAACACACAAACACACACACACACACACACACACATACAGAGGCACTGCGCTACACAGCTACCCTGGCTCAATTAACCCATGCTTAATCTCGGACCTCCCATTGCAACATCTAAAAAGAAGCCGGGGACGAACGCAAGATGCTATCTGCCAAAAAGATTACCCTGCCAGTGGTAGATCAAAGAGGGCTGGACTCTGGGCCCCTGCGATTAGCCATAATTAAACAAAGTATGTCTGTTTAAACTACATTAGCAGCTGGGCGTTTGCTTCAACAGAGTGGGCACAACTCAAGCGTCCTTAATTAAAAGATAATCCAAAGGATTGCCCCCAATCTGCTCCCAAAATATACATTTTTGGCCCCCTCTGTTGTCTCCTGGGGTGTCACTAGTGAGCTTGTGAGGTGTTTTCAAGGAAGTCCGCCAGGAGCTGACCTAGGCTTCCTTAATAACTTCTGTCCAACAAGGAGATTGGGGGTGGAGGAGATGGAGAAAGAGAGAGAAAGGGAAAGGACAGAGGAACGGAAGATAAAGGTAGGAACACTGAAAGAGAGAGAGATAGAGAGAAAGAGAGAAAGACTCTTCCTGATAACATCAATTTAGCATGCTATTATCTAAAATGGTGGAGAAGCACACGCCTGCACAGTCTGACATAAATCTTAGAGAGCTGGGGGGACATTGAATATGCATGAGCTGAAACAGATACGACACTGCCACCACATTAATATTCCTGTCACTGGAGGTTTTCAAACTTTCAAGTGGATGACTTGAGCGAAGCCGGTCTGGAGTCGCTCTAAAACAGGGGCAAAAGAATATGATCCATAATTAAAGACGTACAAGCCTGTGAACCCTAGCAGGAGGCAAAGCAGAGCAGAGAGAGACTCTTCAATGGTGTTTAAATGAACCAACGTGTGAACAGAGTCAAGAAAGAGTATGAACACAAATCAAATCTTGTATTATATCAAATCTGCAGTGCTGTTGGTGGTGAACTGCATGGAAAATGCTGACATGTAATTTAGGACAGAGTAAGATAACACCAATGAAAAGTATCATGATAATATTTATTTACAGTAAATGCCACTTGGCTTTATGGATAATACAAAGACATATAAAGGTATTTTTAAGGTTTAAAAGCTCAAAAAAACTTTCGGGGCCACTGCATCAAAGTGCCATGCATATCCATCTAATGCATTAATATAGCATGGTAAGTGCCTTGTCTCAGAACCAGACATATACCATCTTAAAATATGAAAATCATCACTAAATATGAGAAACATGTTTAAAAGTATTATAATCTGATAAAAAAGTGTAAAAATCATAAAAAATCCTAAACTGTCAATATTCATATAGCAAAAAAATATTTACTAATATATATATATTAATTTATCTGTGTCATTTCCAGCACAGCAAACAATTTTACCACAATACGATTGTTCATAACGTTAGTGTAGCTTAAGATGAAATATGGCAAATGTGTGAAGAAAAGGGTTAATATAACTTTTTGTATCGTACTATTTTTATTGTCTGTCAAGCAGTACTTTTTTAAATCATGCTAATTGTCAAATACTACTTAAAGTATACAAAAAGTAGTATAACATTTTGTTTTACGTTTTGAAATATTAATTTTGTTCATTTCAGATACATAAAATGTTAACTATAAAATTAGTCTTATCAAGACATAAATGCCATTCAAATGTTATTTCCAACACAGAAGGCTTTTAAACACTATTTTGAGATTGGAGAAAACAAACGTGTGAAGAATTATTTCCTGATAGTCCACAAGGCTAAATCTGCTCATAGGTGAAACAACACCATCATATTTACTGTGTAGCCTCTCACTGCTCATTTTGCACAGCTCATCTCAGACAAACTTCAGAGAAAAGTTAATGTGAGGGAAACACTGAGTGACCCATCTAAGACAATAGCTTGATCAGTCTCAGATGTGAGTTTGTTCTTTGGGTACAGAGTGTTTTTTCTTATTCTTTTTTTTTCCAGATAGACTAAGAGAAAGAGGATTTTAGTCCCTGGTTTTAATTTAATAGTGGCTGCATGAACGATGAAAGTCACTATGGGAGGAAGAGGTTATGAAGTCATGTGATATATACGTCACCACTCAAGCCTGCGGCAAATCAAACTTAATCATGACTTAGAATCAGGGATGGTGTCAATTCCATTTTGGTTACACCATTGTATAGGATTTCATTTACTCATCTAAATTAAGTCATCAAAACAATAAAACAAATTAAAAGGGATTTATTTTTTAAGAACCAACTGTAAGAAAACGAAATGATAATAGGCTAATCAGAGATGTAACATAGTGGTTAGCACATCTGCTCAGACACATTGAGTTGAGGTTCGAGGGTGACACAAGTTCAAATCTGGTTTGTGACATTTCATCTCCCCATAATTTCCTGTTTTCTCTCTACTCTACTTTAATAATGACAAAAGGCAAGGCATTCTGGTATTTTCCACAACATTTGGTAACAAGAGAGGAGTCATACCTCAAAACAAATATTTAGGCCTAAATTTATGATTAATGTATTTGAATTACATATCAAATCTCAATTAATTTGCATTACACAGTTTTAACTTAACATAAACTAAGAAACTTAGTGTGGTGCATGGGTTAGATATCTATCAAATATTATAAATATATCAATAATCGATAAATCAATCTTTGTGTTGATTTGTCTATCTGTGTTTCAATCTCACAGATTTTAACTAAATTAATATTGATTGTTTTACAGATAGTCATATTTTAACTATGCTCATACTTTTTAACTGAATAAACTGAACGACATTGGCAACCTCATTTTGTAACCAAACTAACTTTATAAACATTTAGGCTTCACATCCACACGTTGAGAGTTGGTTCAGTAAACCTATTAATTAAGTTATAGTTATAAAAGTCTCAATTTTTTAAATATATTTAGGTCATGGTCATTAGTGGGTTTGACTTTGGTTATTGGTTAAAGAGACATTATTCAATCCACTCCTGTAATATGAACTAGGCAATCTGAGTCACACCTGTTATTAAATACAGTTCTCAATCTCAGATACTGACTGAGTAGCCTTATATTAAACGCAAGCAGCCTTACACGTAAGAATCACACAGTGCAGTGAAGTCCAGAGAGGAGACTGAGGATTTGCTGAAGCGAGACGTTGCTGTTCAAGGGACACTCTTGACATGATGTTTACAATGAGTCTCCCAAAGCCATATAACTGCCTCTCCAGCCTGCTCTATTCAGATCGATGGAGTTCAATCTTCCGTGGGATTACATCTACAATCCACATGGGGGAAGGATACACTTTTACAAGAACCGTACAAGGAAACGTGGAGGAACCTTTCGGGTGCAGCAAATAAACAACGAGTTCTTAACTGATGTGTAAATATCTGAACTTGTCGAAAATACCTCTCTATCCCAGTGCCAAAGCAACAACAGTGGAATATGGGTTACTATGGTGAAACACCGTCGGGTTAGAGAGAGACGAGTGTCAGTAGAATTGTTAACAGACATATTTCGTAAATTGATCCAGCTCACAAAACAAAACCAGGAGAGCAGACACATAGCCTGACCTTGACCATCTCTTAAGCACAGCAACCATAAATAAATAAAATGGCCTCTTTTGACAGGAGCTGTCCATAGCTTGCACACACACACACACACACACACACACACACACACTCTCTCTCTCTCTCTCTCTCTCTCTCTCTCTCTCTCTCTCTCTCTCTCTCTCTCTTTGTAGTGTTTGTGAGTGTTCAGGTCATTCATCACAGCCTGCCATATCCCGCCCTAGTCTCCCCCTCAAATGTATCCATTTTGTCCCTCCTTGCTCTCGCCCTCTGTAGTGCTTCACTGTATACTCCACCATTGACCCTTGGTGATCAGAGTTAGAGAGATTACTTTCTGTGTGTGTGTGGGATTGTGTGTGTATATATATATATATATATATATATTTATTTATATATATATTTGAAGATGTTAATGAAATATTTTATTTCTTATTTATTTTGCTTTCACAATTCACACAAATATTATTAATTTGTGTTGATTTCGATAAATAAATCAACAAAATGTAATAATACTTGTGTGAACGGTGAAAGCTTACTAAACGGTGTGTATTTAATTTAATGTTGCAATAAATTCTAATATATATACTGTATATTATTGCAAGGTTATGTGGCAAATGGCAAAGTATTTTGCCTCAGACCTCAGTGTCCTTCTTTTATGATTCACTATGTTTGCTGTTAACATCAGAACAGAAGGACACCCCTGTCTGCTGTGTCCTCTCTTGTGGCATACCTACTGAAAACACAGAACAGATCAAATGTATGCCTAGTCTGATTTTTACTTAAATATAAAAGGGGAGATACCTGACTATTAAAATTTTTAATTTTGTTATGACAAGGTTTTAAATCAATGTTGTTATAAGTTGACAGCCATGATATTTGCTATTAGCTTGACAAAAGACACATGCTATTAAAATTATATGACTTTAACATTTTTACTTGATTTTTTTTTTTATTTTGCAGAAGGAATGGTCACATGTGGCTGGGAAGAGGGGTTAACTGAGCATGTGTAATATGAATATCATCTCGCTAGCTCATTCCTTATTGAAGAAATAAGCCATGTTGCAACTGCCCCGTACCGCAAACTCTCCCCTATATACACACACAAGCTGCACAAGCTTCTTAAAGCTGCAAGCTATAATTAAAAGTAAAATTATTGTAATTAAAGTTAAATTACGTGAAAGCTGCCTTTTTGAAAATGTATTTAGCTACAAGCTACTGAAGAAAAGTAACTACACTGAAGCTATTTAAGAGGGAATATATGTTAAAAATGCATAACCGATCAGATTATATATTACAATCAAAGCAGTATTGATCTGAACATAAAAATAAAGAGGAACTCAATTAGATCCTCAAATTTACACTAAATACAAATAGTAAAACTAGAAAACAAATCAATTGATGATCAGTGTAATGAGTCAAAAGTATTTATGTTTTTGCTATATTTGCATGCAGCTAAGCTGTATTAGCATTGACAATACACATGTACAATTACTTGTCGTGTCAATAAATCATATAAAATCATATCGAAAAATGACAGGACAGTTTATAAGAGCACATTTGATTATTCAACTTTCAAATTCCAGTATGTTAATAAAGAATGAAGTTAGTAGCATCACTACCCCCTAGTACTGGCACAAGCACTTTTACATTCACCAAATGGAGGTGTATTTAAGATAATAAACCAGACCTTGGGCAGACCAGAACATCCAGTATCAAAAGCCACAGTCTGGACCAGCTAAAGGTGTTTTTTAACCTTCTCCTGTAATAGAGCCAGCTCTTGAAGCAAGGTGCTGAGGTCAGGCCTTTAAATAGCAAGCAGAAATTTATCCTACTGTCCCGCTTGGCCTCCGAATGCTCTTTTGCTCTCATCTCTCCGTTCGTTACGTTAATTTAGCGACTCGAGGTTCTTGCCCATGTCAGCACGCTAAACTGAATGGCCAAATGTCACGGCAGTACAATGGCAGGAGAGGACTTGTCAGCCACCTTGTATCAGTACATGGCAGCTGCACAGGAAGATAATAGATTAATTTCATGAGTGTCAGAGCCCTACAGGACAATATTGCTTTTCTGAGCTTTTTTCCCCCCACTATTCCTCTCAGAGGGGTGGAGCGGTGAGAGCGGAAAGGGGGCGAAGTGGTTTCATTCACAGCCGCTGGACAGATACGACAAGGACAGGCCATTTTGACCTAATTACTGCCGGAGTGGTACGGGATACCTCAACACACACACACACACACACACACACACACACACACACACACACACACACACACACACACACACACACACACACACACACACACACACACACACACACACACACACGCACAGGAAAATCAATGAGAAATGAAGAACAGCTATTTTTTCATCTTTTTCACTCTTAAATAGAATTCTGAATCTGTGTTAAATATATGCTTCATGAGATAAAGCCCAGATGAGAATTACAAGAGCTGATGTCTCTCTAGGAATGTGCATTTGCAGGGGACATGGCCAATACATGAAGAAAATGGCATTTTACAGACACCACATAATCTACTTGTTAAGAAATACCAGTGCAAAACAAGGCAGATTTCATCACAGACTTCTTCACCAATAGCGGCGGAATTCAAACGCGTGTGCACATGCAATGCTTTCTCCATTCACTCGGCTCGAGAGCATTACGGCAGTGACGTCTCACTGGCATAGCTACTATTCTGATGATGCTGCAGAAGTCCTTGGAATTCTTGCCCAGGCATTTCTCGGGGTGCGGAATGCGTCTATGCCACATGTGTGTTCAACACTTCAATAGAATCTCTTCCCCTTATGGGGACCAGGAATGTGACAGACCCTGATGATTTTAAAGACTGTCAAAGGGAAAACGAGAGAGAAAAGAACAAAGGGACCATTGACCATTGAGTGGATTGAGACGTATGAGAAAACACAGCATTATTATGTGACGGCGGAGTCTATCTGCTGTTTCTCAAGATCATGCGCATAGCCAGAATTACAGAGCACACCAACACATAGCTGTCATTCTTCAACTCCCACTGCGGGATGCCACCCTGGTCAGAGCCATTTGCATGTGTGATGTCACTGCACCGCGTAAGGGATTGGAACTGCCGGACGGTTCATTATACGTTCCAGAGATGTTCTTTGAGCGCTGCCCGGAGGCCATGTATTTATCATGGCAAGACAAAGTAATACGTGGCCTGGGTGCTAAAACCGATGCTAATGTTTCGGGAGAGTTTTTCCACATTTCAACATTCTCTTGGCGTTTAGTAAACCGGGGTGAGAATAAAGATGATTCTGCAAAGTGTCAAATAACGCTCATCTGGTTAGCGTGATTCGTATGACCTTCCTTGACATGTCTTAGATGGCGGCTCTCTAAGGCCTTGGCGTTTGCTTCATAGCGCCGCTTTCCCATGTTTGCCTGTGAATGTTAACTAGCTGGTCAGGGTCCTGTCTAAGAAGAGCCAGAGCCTTCACGAAGGGGCACCCTGTAATTGACACAGTCAGGAGGCAAGAGAAAGGGCAAAACAAAAGTCTATTCAAGGCCAAATCCTCTTATAGACTCGCCCATCCCCCCTCTTAAAATGGAAAACGAGAGAAAAGAAAGAATATGAAGGAGGAGAGGAGAAAGAAAAGTGTAAAAGGTCTTTATAAATGGCCTACAGCCATTAAGTAATGAAGAGTGCCTGATCATGGCTGTCGGTGAAGTTCGGCCCTTTTCATAATTGACGTCCAGCAATTTTTTCCCCTGTTTACTTGCCCTTTCCACCATAAACACAGAATATGTGATCTTTTGCATTCCATATTGCTTGCGTAGGACATTAGAAGTTCAGGTCTTAGGTCAGTTTGTTCCATCTAAAAAGAAACCAGACTGAACTCTTGCCCCTGTTCTAAACTTGTGACTTCACACTTGTGGTTATTCGGTGAATCTCAAATCACAAATAACATGCTGAGCTATCGGCATATTTCCAAATAAACCCTAAAGTGCTATCTTAAACGAGAGCAAATGTGAAATTATCTCCATAATTGACTAGCACGGTCATTTTCATTTTCCTTTCTCAACCCCCTCATGAATTCATGCTTGTCACATAATTCGCCCCCATCACCTGAAGATGTGAGGCTTGCTTGCCTGCAGCCCAGCGCAGCCGTTATTGTTCCTTAACAGCCCATAAATCCGCATGGAGATGTTTGCTAAAAGCGGAATCTGGGTCAAAGGTCACCCTTGCTATCCTTTGGCCCCCTCTCACCAGATGGCACCTCTAACTTTCCCAGGCTGTCATGCAGCAGCCAATGGCTGGCCCACCTCTACAGCTCCCGGGTGCTCTGGATCCTTTGTGCTCGGCAGTCTAAACAAAGATTCTTCTCCTTTTCTGGCACTGGGGGATTCAACTACGTGTAAACAGGAAGAGAAACCTAACTACAGTGCATGGCATTTCAGAGGCAAAGTTATTTTCAGACCTTATCAGGGTTATATGACAAAAATATGTGTCAAGTATGTGAATCTTGTAGTGCACTATTTGCAATTAGAATAGTGTAGTTTATTTTTTACATTGCATCATAGGTTGTTTATGTAAATGACAGCATGCTATTAGTTGCTTGGTAAAATAAAGGTAAAGAAAAAAGACTAAGATGCAACATTAGCCCAATTCAGATAACATATTGCAAGCTAAATATATTTGGCTTAATTCTAATACTTTTAGTAGCAAAATTAGGCAATTTTATTGCAATAAAGCGTTATTAATTGTGCGCATAATGACTTAATCTATGCAAATCGCCATATAAATATTGATATGACTTACTCCTACTCTATGTAAATGTAAAACATTAGAGGTGTAATCTCTTTTTGAACCATGACGGTAACTGTAGACATTTAACAAATTAATAAATATGTGCTTATTTCAGCAGCACATCATGCAAATAGATTGACTTAAAATATACAGTGCTCTTGAATACACTAAGAATAACCCAGTTCTCTTTCTTATTCTCTTTTTAAAGTTGTCTTTATTTGTTTAACTGATTTATCTTCTAAAGTTATACTACATATGCAATCTGTTAACAGACAAAACCAATAAACGCAAACAGATGAATGACATGCAAAGCTCTCCAAGTGTACTCAGTTATTGAATGCACAAAAAGGCAGTACTTATCAATAAACTCTATTACTAACTGCAACTTGCTCGCACCAGGCAATGCATCCTGGGCTAAAGAACTCACCATAAAAGCCTACTTGCTGTAATGTGGTATTTTCTCCTTATGATTAACTCACTTGCAAAGCTGCTTTTCCAGCGCTAATGCCGAGACAGACTGTTTTACATTTCTAATTTGTCATTTCAATAGGAGGGGTAATAGCTTGAATTGCCTACTCTAGGCTAAGCTTCTTATGCTCACTTATGCGTTTTAAAGATTTTGTAAGACTGAACTTAACAGCCCAGGTAAGGCGGTCCACTCCTCATGCAACGTAAACAAAGGATATGAAGTCCACAGGTTTCCAAAAGCTCAGCTCAGTGAGGGGCTAGTGTTTTCATTTAAATTTAGTTCAGGTTTCTTCCCGACAAATGCACTTGTGGGCGATGGCTAAAGAGAAAGTGGAAGGATTGCAGTCTGGTTTCCTACAGGTTTGTGATTCCAGAGGTGCAGCATTGAGGTGAAATACTGATTTGTGAACTTGTCAGGGGCAGCAGGAATGACTGAAAGGCGACAGAGGCTAAGTGTGTCAACGTGACTGTGGTGGGGCCATGTTGCTCGGCAGGATGGCCCACTCTCCTGCTTGCGCCAGAATCTCACTCCTGAAACCAGGGCAAGCCTCTAGTGAACAACAAAAAAAGCAACCATGAGAAGGAGAGGCGAAAGTGAAACAGAGTGGATTGGAAATATACAAATGAGAGGGAACAGAATGTCTAAGCTAGCACTGATGTTGTACACAAGTTCCTGATCTTTTTTTTAATCAAGGTATTGTTCTTTTCTTTTCTTTTTCAAAGAAAAATAATGATTTAATATTAATAAAACAACATAATTTTAAAGTGTGAATTCCCTAAAACTGCAAAAATAGCTTCAGACTGTGACTATGATGACAAAAGCAGCATTTCATAGACCATAACCAAGAGCTTCCAGATGGCTTTTTTTCATAACTCGATGACCTACTGACATCCAATTGATGTGCTTGAAGAACCTGATGGCTCATAACCTGGAAAAATTCCACATAGCCATTTAATTGCTAACTTAGCATTAGCTAATCCTTAGTTTATTTGTGCATGTAATACTGCATTCTCGAATAGAGCCCTACTTTTCCAACAATACCTAATAAAAAATATATAATAAAAATACAACATGGAGAATATGATGATAAAGTAATCTCCATGTGAATTGAGGGAGCACAGGGTCTTCAAGGAAATCCCCATGTTAAAACCAACACACTAAGAATTCCGTTGCATCTCTTCCACCACTGGGTAAAAGACATTGCTTAAAGCAGTCTGACACACTTTGGCATTGGGCAAATGTTCGGAAAAAATATTCAACTAAGACAGTGACATTGAGTTTCTCTCAGATCTAGGCAGCATAAACAAGCGTTGGTATTCTCTCAGTTCTGGCAAAAGCACTACTGAGACAAATAGAGTTCTTTGATTGTGAGCAGTAAAATAAAGACATCAGGATTTGTGATTGATGACTTTTGTTGGCAGAGGGGAAAAAATCTGAGGGTCAGACCCTGAGATGTAGCTTGAAGGTTTAAACAGAACTGGCCTTGCTGATCTGTACAATTTATTCTAAAGTCTTAAGGCCAAGGTTGTAGACACATACTCTAAACAGAGCTCTGATATCAACTCAACACCACATCACGCTAACATATTCCCCTGATTCAAAACAAATAAACCAACGAAGACATTTCAAGTAGTTTCCTGGTACTATATGTACCATTTTTAAACACCCGGGTTGTGTTGAGGTCTGATGTTGAAAAATTAGAAGGCCACAGAATTTAATCAATATCTTGGCCATGGAAGTGAGACGTGCTGCCAAGTGAATTGGCACACACAATGTGTCTTATTCAGGCACTATAGAGTGTGAGAGAGAGAGAGAGAGAGAGAGAGAGAGAGAGAGAGAGAGAGAGAGAGAGAGAGAGAGAGAGAGAGAGAGAGAGAGAGAGAGAGAGAGAGAGAGAGAGAGAGAGAGAGAGAGAGAGAGAAGAGACAAATTGTCCTTTTTAGGAGGTGTGCTTTGACCCCTTGGGACTGCCCATATTGGTTAGCCTACAATTCAATGATAAACCACAGAGGGGCGCACTGTATAAACTCAGTGACATTAAACCTTTGATTTTGTTTGTAATGTTTACATTATAGATAGGTATACAACAGTTCTATGTTATGCAACATTCCTGCAAGACTCCATCCTTTTTGGACTGCTAAGATTTGAATTCCCGAATAAAATGGGATAACTTTTCTCAAGTGAGAAGGTTTGTGTTTTTATATGTTTTAACTAAATATGAAACTATAACTTTTTAATGTTGTTAGGTAACGCCTTCATCTTGTCTTTCATCTGCTGAAATCTCTTGCAGATATAGATATTCATACATGTGTATAACAACGGTTGAACATTCAAGTGTTTTTGAGTGTTCACACACCGGCTTTGACCATTCCAGTATGGCCGACGGCTTACGTATTACGGCCCATAGAAGCAGCCGCTAATGAGGCTATATAATATATATATATATATATATATATATGATTCTAATAGCAGGCTAATTACCTAGCGGCATGTACAACTTTGTGATGAAAATATCTCATTAATAATAATAACTTATTACATAATACTTTTAAACAATATACGTAAGTGATGACTGAATGTAATACTTTCCATAAAAAAATAAAATACACATATATATTTATATTTTAAATATATTTTATAATAAATAAAATATATTTATACATAAGAAAATGTATGGTAGTTTAAATTTGTATTTAATTTTTGTATTAATAATTTATTTAAAGTCGTTTGACCCACTTAAGTAGAACTTAACTATTCCATAATTACTCATATTGTTTTTGAAATAATGTGTAAAGTGTACATCTGAATGTACTAAAAAATATATGACAAGCTAAAAATACTTTAAATATATTTCTATTGAAAATTATGTTATGTATTTAAAAATATTTGTCATAGCACATTTGTAATGATGTAATGTTGCAATTTAGTTTATTTAAAATGTTTTAACTTTAAATGCAACATCAAAAAACACACTGGAATTAAAGTTATGATCAAGTACTTTACATGTGCATTGGTATGTTAGTCAACACTTTAGTGCAAAACTTTTAATTTACAAAGTTTACATTTTAAAGTACTTAAGTGTGTAGAAGAAACAGTCACAGAAATGTACTGTCTTTAAGAACACCTAAGGTGCCTTCTATTTCATTAATATTATATTATCTGCAGATATCATATCTTAAGCATATATACTTACATATTGGCTGAAGCCTTGTCTGTGAAACCAGGGGATAGTGTACAAATCTGTAAAGTATATATATATAGTCTTAAAGTATACTGTATCTAGTATTAAGCCCCAGACTAAAAACATGTTTGAGCTGATTTAACTGAAAGCAACTTGCACTGACAAATCTTAAAATATGTCAGTGCCATTGTTTTGCAACTTTAAAAAATATACTTAAATGCCCTAATTGAACTAGGGCCTAATCCTGGCTTAATCTAAGCCCTGTTTGTGAAACAGGCCTACAAGTGCACATTCAATAAAATCAAGTGAAGGGTAACTTAAAACATATAGAACAAGAGTGTCCAATTCTGCCTCTGGTGTGCCACTGTCCTGCAGAGCCCGGCTGTAAATAAACAAAGACAGCTAAGTTGAGGTCTTCAGAATTACTGAAAACCACCAGGTGTGTTGGGGGCAATTTGGAGCTAAACTCCGCGGGGCGTTGGTTCTCCAGTAGAAAGATTGGACACCCCTAATGAACAGTATGTTTAATTTGACCATTTATAGCTTTCTTATAAAATATGATGTGTAATTTAAAAGATATTAATGGTCTCCAAAAAGGGATTCTGTGTGGCCGCACTTTTCCACCATCGGACTGAACTACTGTATTACTGTTGCTGAATCATGACATTATATTGCTTTTAGTTGTTTCCTAATTATCACTTGGATACCAATGTTACTGCAGTAATATTTTGAGGGTAAAGTGGCTTTTTAGAGAAAGCCCATTTATCTTTGGCACAAAAATGAGACGCGTATAAAGGTAGAGAAAGACGTAAACAGAAAGAGAAAGGAAGCCTAAGTCACTTTTAGGCCGTGGGTAGAGTGCTGTGTGAAAAGGGCTTCAGCCTTTGGCTCTCTGTGCATTTTAACACACCATAAATCATTCTCCTAGCCGTCCCATGTATTCCGTGAATGATATATTTTATTTACACTACAGAGGAAAACACACATGGTCGTTATTAATCATCTCCCACCTTTAATAATGACTCAACTTCCACTCATTCATCACACAACTTCTAAGCTGGGCTTAACACAAGAATAAAAAAGAGAGAGAAAGAGACAGATGAAAGAAAACAAACAGTGCTGGCTAACAAGTAAGCTTTTTCAGAGGTTAAGGAACAAAGGGACTAATAGCGCTATTTTCCTATTGTGAATGCAATGACAATAAAATATAGTCTGTTGATCACGTGCCTTCAGGTTCTGGAATAAATACCTGAGCATGATCTTGCTAACCTCACTTATCTTTTTATTGCTAGGTAAACATTAGCAAAGAGCCAGTAAAGTCCATGTGCTTTTCTCTCGAAAGTCACTTGTAATGATGATATAATAGCCTACATATACACACTTATTTTGTGCCATAGAAATTAGAAATCTTTGTGTTTTACTCTGTGGCTGTATCCGTGTCTAAATTCATTCAAAGTGCAGTAGCCGGTTATCCCTCATAACACTGAGGGACAGCCAGACTTCAGTGAACATGAGCCGTGTTGAGGCTCTCGGTGGTATCTTGGTGTGAAAAAAAAAAAAAAAACATCACTTCCTGCAAGCACTTATGTCAGATACAGCCCTACACGTCTTTCAGTCAGCATTGATTTCTCGCAGTTATTAGAGATTTAGCCACATATCTGTCTCGCCGCAGACATTGTAAACGATATCCAACAGTACAGTCTTGGATGGTCTCCAGATCACACAGTTCACGCATGAAGTGTATGCTTAAGCAAGAGAGGCACAAGGGTGAAGAATGAAAATAATTTCTACTATCTAATGTCCGATTCGCGTTTCGAGCGGGTTGCTGTGAAATATCAGGCTTTTGCTGACTTATGGCAAGCAGCTAATGGCAGACTGTGACCAATTCTCTAGTAATTGCTTAAAGGGAGAGTTTACCCCAAAACCACATTTTCATCATTCATCATTCTTATGTCGTTCCAAACCTGGACATGAGGGTATGACTATGAAACACCAAATAAGATGTTTTCAATGTCTTTTTGTTTGTATAATGAAAGCCTATGGGATCCAATGTTGTTTTAGATTCCACTGACTTTAATTCAGTGGTTCTAGACCAGGGGAACAACATCCGAGGGGGCCTCAAGAAGACTTAAAATGATATAAAATAAGATAAAACAAGCTTTAAAATAAATAAAAACAACTAAAAATAATTTTGTCTTCTTGTAATGCCTGGATATAGCCTTTTAAAAGTATGAATTCTATACTTAGAATAGTCATGTAATTTAACTAAAATTGAAAACACAATGTGCATTTTTATAATGAACACAAATTTTTACAAAAATACAAAAGTGAGTGAGTGATGACCGAATGAATGAATGAATGAATGAATGAATGAATGAATGAATGAATGAATGAATGAATGAATGAATGAATGAATGAATGAAGGAAGGAAGGAAGACAGGTCAAAATATTTTCTTGAAAACATATTTTTTTAAATTAAGACATTTTTCAATTTTGGTTGAACTATTCCTTTAACAACCCCATGCAATTATTTGGCGAGTGAGTGGTTTTGTCTTCATTCCGGTGTTGGCGCATTGAAACAGGAACGTCTGGGTGGGAAAAAAGTGCCAGTGGGCCTTTGTTACATCACATCCATCACATTATTTTTACAGAGAGTGTCAAGTGTGTCATTTAACAGTGTTGGGCAAGTTACTTTTAAAAAGTAATTAGTTACAGTTACTAGTTACTACTTCCAAAAAGTAACTAAATTAGTTACTCAGTTACACATTTTAAAAGCAACTAGTTACTTAAGAAAGTAACTATTTCGTTACTTTCAAGTAAAATTAAATTTTAAATGCTCAAATGTGACCCCACCTCTACCCCTCTTTAACGGAACTTAAAATACATGTGTATGTTCAATTATTTATGATAAATCTGAATATTATAATGAAATGGACACTTAATACAATACATTATTAACAGAAACATGAAACATTGTACACACATCTAAAAAAAAAAAAAAAATGTTGCTGTGGGACAAAGTGAGACTAGCCTCCATTATTTGGGCTCGTCGCCATACCTGTCTCTCGTTTACTGACTGACTTGTGTTGTTCCTTGTGTGTCCTGTCCTGTCCGACTATGCGTTATGATGGGTCGTTCGCAATTCATGAGCGTTAGTGATGATGGGTCGTTCGCGAATGAGCGTTAGTGATGATGGATCGACTCGTTCGCGAATGAGCTTTTGATGGGTCGTTCGGGATTCGCGAATGAGCCGACTCGAAGAGCCGGCTCTTTTAGGTGAACGTCGGGAGCTGGCTCGCATATCTGAAGAGCCGACTCTATTTTTACAAATTTAGCCTATAGAAATTAAATAATTATGTAATATTTTTTTTTATATTATAGTCAAAGTCATTTAAAGAGCCATTTGTGAGCCAAAAGAGCCGGCTCTTTTCAGTGAGCTGAGTCAAAAGAGCCGAATGCCCATCACTACTATGCGTGCTTTCGAACACCCGCCCAACTCTACCTCTGATTGGCTTACAATGAAATTTTACTCTACCTCAGCCAATCGTCAGCATTTATGCGCTTGTCTCGTGCTCTGCCCACTAAACAAGGAAGAACAGTAAAAAAAAAAGTATTTGCCTCTCGCTCAGAGAGCTAGTTGGTCTGATGAAAAAAAAACAGCTTCATCAGTTATAGTAACGCGCCGCATTTTTTGGCAGGAACGGTAACGGCGTTATTAAGATGAGAAGAGTAATCAATTAGATTACTCGTTACTGGAAAAAGTAATGCCGTTAGTTATTCCCATCACTGCATTTGAAATGCTAAAAGTTTATTCAATCAACATTTGTACTAGCTTATGGATTAGCTTCAAAGCTAATAGATACAGTTGAAGCTAACAGACAAGTCAAATGTTGATTTCATTAGATTTGTTTAATGGTAACAATCATCAAAATAGTCTTGATTCCTTGAAAGGCAGCTGTTTGAAGCCACCAGGAGGCCAGTGAAATAAAGACAATCAAGCAGATCAGCGCTAACAGCTTGCGCTCCTCCCTTCTTCCTTAAAGAGGCATTCTCCCACGAAATAAACCAGTGTTACAACAGATTGATTTAAATGTCTGTGTGTTTTCCAGCACCTCTGTGGCAGACTCAACAAAAGGGATGAGTTTACAATACCACCCCTTACATCCAAGTAATTTATGGCACGCCATGCGCTCAGCAAAGTGCAGCAAAAGGCACCTGGCCTAAAGCATAAAAGAGCACATAGCACCAGAAAGAGAAGGATTTACCTTGCAAAATAAAGTGGGAAGTAATTGAAACAGTGCAGAAGTGCGCTTTTGATTATGTTGTGGATGCACTCCGTCATGTCATAATGGCTCTTGTCCCCTGAACCGCAAAACCATGTATGCTTAATGAAGCAAAAACAGCTCCACATGAAACAGCTATCTCCATCTTTTGAAGGCAATATTGCTATCATAAAGCATGCTCGGAGTAATAGAAATAAGATTTACACAGGTCCGGCTAATGCATGCTAAGGAGGTTAACTGCTGTGTTTCTTGACAACCCAAAATGCGGCTCCATCTAATAAGGGTGGCAGCGCCTTTATGGTCTCTCTCTCTCAGGATGACTGCTTCTCACTGGCAGCACCAAAAAGCATTGTTTATAAGGCACTGTGTTGAATATGCAATAAAACAGCTAAAAAACAAAACGATTCCCCTTATGCTGACAATAAATGGGGTGAATATGAACATCACTTGCGCTGTTTAAAGAGACTGCATAATTCAGTGTTTACAAGTGCCGTTGCTAAGGGTGATACTGTGATTATTACCGATATCAATTGTACCCTATTAGCACAAGCACTGCATAATATTTTTGCAGTAAAAGCTGCCATTATCATGCTGGCATTGACATGACTGACGTGCAAACTGTTCTGTATAGTAAAGCAATAGGCCACAAAAGGCCATGCGTTACAGTGGTTTTACCGTGTAAGGGGTGTTCTTAGGTACAATGCCAGATAAGCAGATAAGTAATGATGGAAATATAATAAAAGACATGTGTTCAGTGTACTAAATTAAAACTAAATTGTCCAGGTTCAATAAAAGTTAAGGCCAATACACTGCACTTATATTGTATGTTATGTGTTGATTACAACAAAAATGAATTTCCACTTTACCTTCTTTTTCTCTCTCTCCCTCTCTTTGAATATATATTTTAAATAATAATATTTAATATTCACAATTAATATATCGTCCCCTTGGAATTATAAGGTTCTATCTGCATTCTGACTGGTTTTGAGATATTGAGCTTTAAAGTTTTTGCATTCCATTCGACTGTGTAGAAAGAACCTTTTTATTTTCTAAATAAAAAGTTCCAAAATGTACACAACTTAAAAAACAACATCACATAATGTAAATAAGTTGTCACAGAATAAGAATATGTGAATAACTCAATTTTGACAAAAATGTCAGATAGAACCTTATAATTCCAAGGGGACGATATGTCAATTTTCTTTTAATAATTACTCAAATAAACAATTCTGTAGGCAAGTTATGTAAAAATGTAATCTTAGGTGTTTATTAATTGCCTGCAGATCTCACACTTATAACAGTTATATAAATGAAAGCAAACTAAATTTGGCCAGTTAGTTGGAAATTGGTTTATATATATATATATATATATATATATATATATATATATATATATATATATATATATATATATATATATAGTTCTAAAGGGATGAAAAACAACAAGCCTTTCCATTTCCTGCTCTACTTATTTAAAATCAGCAAACACAGACAAGCAAAGTGCTACAATGAACAATGACAAGTCTGGACTGTATATCAGCATACTAGAATGCCCCACAGCCAATCAAATAAAAAGACCAGAAATAACTGTAAATAAACAGCCTCTTTCTGTTTAACACGGGGTCTTTCAATGGTATTAATAATCCTAACTAATTATGGAATAATTTACCTGCTGTCATGTTTGACCACAGAATAATAAGTTAACATCATATACAGATGAGCAATACATTTACCTCATACCTATTACTTTTTGGTGACTATTTTAACCCCCCTCCCATCCTATCCCTGCACATTCAGCCTTGTTATTCACAGCAATCAAATTCCACCAAAATGTCCCACAGTCCTGACAAATAGCTATTAGCATGATTTTTCCCTCCTTTCCCACTTTTGCCTTCGCAAATTTGGTCTCTCCCCTATTTGTGCAGATGATGTATTGAAATCCATGAGCCTATAATCCTATTAATACAGCTCTTGTCCATGTTACATTTATTTTCCTCGTAATCTCCTGCTCCGGCCTCTCCTCTCTCTCTCTCCTCTTGTCCCTTGGCTGACCCCGGCCCACGTTCTCTCCTCTCTGAGCTGAGAGAAATTCAGATTGATACCAAATATAATGGTCATTGCGGGTTTCATAACAAGCTTCCTGATGGTGTGATCAAGGGCTGTTTAGCTTGAATGACCGCGTCAGCCATCTTCTTGAACTGAGGGCAGGCTCATGCCAAACCGGAGAGAGCCGGATGGGAATGTTTACAGTGTCATTCTGTGAAATGCTATCAATACTTGACCTTTCTGTTATTATACGACTACGAGAAGTGCAGGCCAAATAGTTGCAAAAAATGTTTTTTTGTGAGGCTCTAAGAGTCATACTTTTTTAAGTTATACATAAACATTGCATTAAAAATTATTTGTGTACATATCATACTCGCATAGGAGCAGTGCATGATGGGAGTTTTTCATAAGGGCTTACTGTAACTCATTTCTAAAAGGGGGGAAAATATGTATTTCATCCTTTAACTAGATCGTCCGGATGTCTGCCTTGATGTCTGCATAGGCAAAGAAGGCCCCACAAACACGTAATCCTAATGGAAATCCTTGTCATACATGCCCCAGTAATGGTTTATGGTTCGGACCATAAGCGCCAATCCAAACCCAGTCCTCCAAACCCATAAACCAATCAGTTCCACAGCCAAATCCAAATGAATCAATTCCAAACTTCAGATGGCCACAGACGTGCTCACTTACCTATCATCCCACTGAGAACGGCTGCAAATAGAGTATTTTTACAAGCTCAGAGCACTTCATGGAGTCTAATGAATGTGAATGGATGGGCCTTGAGTGAAGTGAAGACATGTATTTACACAGGATCTAGAAACTTCTTTACATGCTGAGAGGAAGAGGACGGTTTACTAAGCTCCTCACAGGATGAGGGAGAGATCCCGATGGAGCGCACACTTTGGACAATAAACGAACCACATTAACCACAAACTCTCGTATTGAGGAAAGATATGTATTTTTTTAGCAGGCACTTGAATGTGACAGTTTAGTTTTACAGTACAGTATGAGCTCATGCTCACAATGTGTCTTTTCTCTCACTTAAGCAAAAATGCAGCCATGTCTACAACACTAGTCATCGACACATAGCTCATTATAGAAATGTATAATATGTAGCAAATAGGTGGAGATTTAAAGTCAGCTACATTTGTTAGCAGTTTATATTCTTTCTTCTATTAACATAAACTAATATTCAGAGGCACAAAATATGTGATGATTTGTTGTCAGAGTCAGAACCAGGCAAATGGAAAGTAACGTTTGCACAGATATGTACTGTGGTGGATATGTCAGTGAATGAGGGCCAAACTATAAAAGTGAGGCATTGAAGGAGTAACTGAAAAGTTTAATATGGCTTTCAGTTCACCCCATAATGCCTTGTGACTGATGAAACGTTTCCCAAGATTCACAGAGTCCTCTGTCAGCAGTGATGTAAAAAGCCCTAGAGGCAGGGACCAGTAGTTTAAATAGCCTCAGTTTCAATTTTAATTTGTTCCTCAACAGAGAGAGAGAGAAAAAAAAAGTTTTAAATGGGAATGGAAATTTACCTCCCAAGAAACCTAAAGGAATTCAGAATGGAAGCAGAATTTATGGAATTTGTTAATGGCTGCACTAACAGGAATGCTTGGACATCAAATTGGTATGCAGAAATGTGCCATTAATTAAACATCATATTAAAAGTGTAAAAAAAAAAAAACACTTCTAGGGCTGAAATATGAGGTAATAATGAGGTAAATGTCTTTATTTTACACAAATAAACTATTTCTAAAGCATGAGGGATTTTATTATAATATCACAAGTGCAGATACCGACTAACGAAAAGAAAAAAAGACATTTAAATATCTTATCTGTGTCATTAAAAATGCTGATATAAAAAAGAACTGTGACAAAAAGAAACCCCCCATGAGTCCCACATAACCTCCTGTTTGTAACTGGAAAATGAACAAGTTATAATGGTGCAGATGGAAGAGTGGAGAGCAAATGGAAGCCCTCATTAAAACATCTCCAGCTGTATTGTGGGAAAAAAAGCTCAGCTGAAGTGCTCAGTGATGTTAATAGAGATCAAATGGAAAGGTAGTGCAAAAAAAAGAGGCAGGTTCATTACTCTGGTAGAGAGTAAAACACACAGAGACACCTCTCATACAGAGACAACTATAGTGGGTCAAGCATCTAATGAACACAAGACAGACAGACAGACCAATATGGCGGTTATGATGGGAAGGAAGAACGAGAGACAGAAAGCTAGAGAACGAGTGAAAGAGCCTCTGGGTCCAGCCTTTGAAGATGTCCGGGTCACATCGGCGAGCACAGAACCTTTGTTCTCGTTCTCTTTTATAATTTGATCACTTCATATACGTGGAGATTTTTTTGAAAGGGAAATAACATTCTAAGCAGTGTTAGGGAAAGTTTTTTACTTTTAAAAGTAATGTGTTATAATATTGCGTTACTCCCTAAAAAGTAACTAATTACTTTACTTAAGTTACATTTTTATGGAAAGTAATGTGCTACGTTTCATTTGTGTTAATTTATATGACCTGGGCTGGCCTTCCTTCTTTGTTTTTTATAAAAACTTAAAAAAAAAGGAAAGTTAAAAAGAACAGTATGTATTTGAAATATAAATATTTTGTAACATTACAAATGTCTTTAATGTCACTGCATCTTTGTAAAATGTGACCCTGGGCCACAAAACCAGTCACATTGGTAATTATTATTATTTTTTAATTAAGATTTATACATCATCTGAAAGCTAAATAAATAATCTTTCCATTGATGTATGGTAAAATATTTGTCCGAAATACACCTATTTGAAAATCTGGAAACCTCTGTGCAAAAAAATAGAAACATTGAGAACATCACCTTTAAAGTTGTCCATTTATGTTCGCCACTGTGCTGCATTCACTTACAAAAATAAATGTTTTATATATTTATGGTAGGAACTTTACAAAATATCTTCATGGAACATGATCTTTACTTAATATCCTAATGATTTTTGGCATAAAAGAAAAATCGATAATTTTGACCCATGTATTGTTGGCTAATGCCTCAAATATACCCGTGCGACTTGTGACTGTTTTTTTGTAATGCAGGGTCACAAATAAAAGTATTAATAAAAGTATTCATTTCTTTAAGAAAAATCATACTGACCCAAAACATTTGAACAGTAGTGTACATAATATACAGTATTTCAGGAAGTCAAACATACATATACATACAGATCTTGATAACATAGCCTAATAACATAATAACATAACGTTTCTTATTTTTATCAATTTTGAAAACAGGTGTGCTGCTTAATTTTTTTTTTGGGTGGAAACCATTATAAAAAAAAATTATATATACCAAGATTCTTTAATGAATGGATTTTCATTAAATATAAATATTTTAATAATGTTATAAAATATTTATATTTAATGAAAATCCATTCATTAAAGAATCTTGGTATATATAATTTTTTTTATAATGGTATTTACTGTCGTTTTTTATCAATTTAATCCTTGCTGAAAAAAAGTATTATTTAAAATAAAGGAACCAAACTAAATCCTTTCAGTCTGTGACAATTGATGTAGTTGATGCAGTTATTAATGTTATTTTAATTGGCACAGATAAATAATCATTTCCATATTTATTTTTAAGGGGGTCCCTGGTTCAGAAAGGGTAGACAACCCCTGCACTAGACAATGAAAGGTAAAAGAATAACGATGTTTTTCTCTGCTCATATGGCAATAAATTGTATCATAAACTGTATTCTCTCACAAGTCTGTCTCTCTCTCTCAGGTGAGAGCACCTCCACACAGAGGAAATGAGGGGGAAAATGATGATCCCCCTTCCAGGCCTAATGTTTTTCTCTTTTTCCTTCTCTCACTCTACATGGCCCTCCCCTGTTTTTCTCTCTTGTCTGCCAAGATGCAAGACTCTCCGGCCAGGATGACAGAAAATCGAGGATACGGTTGCTGAAATCCCTCCTGTGCCTTCAACTCTAAACACAGGGTCAGATGTCAGCCTACAGCTATGCACAAAACTACAGAATAAAAATAAATAAAAAAAACTACAAAAAAATAGAGATACTGGCATTTTTCTGTCCCATTGTCATTCCAATTATGTCTCAAGCAGAGTACAGGCAAGACAGGGTGGGTAGTATCAGTTCCTGAGAGGTTTACCTTTAGTCTGTTTTTTTTTTTTTTTTTATCTATCAAACATTCTTGTGTATTAAGTGTAACCGAGATATGAAAAGGACAACATTATCTAACATGCAATATGCAACGGCACTAGATAATTTATTTATAAATATATCCTTACTTTATCATCAAATACTTCATCAGCTCTGGAAATATATTACGGGCAGAAAATATACTTTGGTGCAAGGATACACATTTCATCAATGCACATTGATGCCACTTGTAAAGGTCTATTTTGAATGACTAAGAGTCTGGTAGTAGGGAAATGTCGCATGAAAACACATCCTTATTTCAGACAGAGCGGATCTACGCCTGCAAGTGTAAAAAAAAGAAAGGCCTCCATAAAACCTTGCCTTTACTGCTTATAGCATTATCTAGCTTATGTGTATCATAAAATGAGAGTAATTCATCTATAAAGTAATAAACTCCGGAATAAGGAGAGCATATATCCTGTGTAACAATACACCTCGCTGGGATAGATTAAACATGACAATATGATTTACAAAGTTCACCTATAAATTACCGGAATATCTAATAGGTTGAATATTCGAGTCGGGGGCAATGCTGAAGTCTTTATCCGGCAGCGGCGGGTCACAAAGAATGTCTGACATGAAGCGTACGGGTCCTGCCACGGTGTCACACAACGCACTGTATCATTCCTCCGCTAATAAAGGCATGGCCGGCAGTAGGGCTTCAGAGCAGAGGCAAAGTTATGGAAAATATTTCTCTCCCAAGGACATGGCACCAGATGTGCAAAGACTTATGGGAGCAATCATAGGTGGCCAAGGCTCGGGCTGTGAGGCCTTATTAAGTTAGGCTGCAATCCAGCACCTTCAACTTATTAAGCTGTCAAGAGTTGCAATGATTAAAACCAAGGAAAGGTCACGAGCAGACCTTCGGCATTGTGCAAGGGCTGGTATTTTCTTTAGTAGTGCCGGCCCTAATGAAGACATTTTACACTTGCAGGTGGGATTTGATGAAATGGCTCTTTAGCAACGAGCTCTTGTTCTTTCTCTTTCTCTCCTTTTTTTGTATGTCTGAGAGGCTTGTGCAAATCTTCAAAAGTTTCGATTTTTTTTTCTCACTCACCTCATTGAAGGTGGCATACAGAGAAATTAACTTATTCTGAAAGACAGGATGAATGGGAGAAAGAGAGAGAGGCCTGAAAGAGAGAATCAAAATCGTTTCTTTCGCCTGGCACACGGGCGACTGGTCTCACTCTCAGATGGTTTTGCATACGATCATCCGCGGAGATCAAAGCCGAGAAGGCCGCGGTAATAATTACCGGCTGGGTGCGCGAACGCAGAAACGTTCAGCACGGGCAGGGCTGTCGCCTAAATATCAGCCGGCACGTTCTGCTGATGAAGGGATTTTAATGTCTGTCGGCTTCGTGCCATCATCTGCCTACGGAGATTAAAGAAACACAGCAATCCGCCAAGAGTTTTATTGAGAGCTGTCACTAGTGTGCGCCTCAATGCCTGAGGTCCGGGAGCGTTCCTGATATATTCACCTGCCAGGTCGGATGGTGTGGTTTGTGGAGTGGACGGCAGCTAAGTTGTGTTGAAAGGACAACTCATTGCCTGAGGGTCAGAAAACTGGCCCAAGACTACTATCTATCGCAACCATATTTATTTTAGTCCAGACAAGATGTCAGTAATGACACCTTCACTTTGTGACACTTTGCCTAGTTTGACCTCTCTAAAACAAAAACATACACTATGAAGCCACAAAGACTGAACTCAACTATTTTGTCACTGAAGCTATGGTTTGGTGGCATTGTGTAGTCGATTTATGTAATATAGTCCTGGATATTGCTGAAACATAAGGTGGAAAAAAGAAGGGTACGGAATGTGCCTGTCTCATTTCAAAGCGTGCCCTTGACATCTTTGTAGATTGGCTTTTTTCTATCTTTCCTGCATTGCCCAGGACACTGCTACAGCTGCAAATTGCCAATGACAGATATGCAAAATGGGGGTCATACAAAGTTCTCAGCCATTTTATAAAGGAGACACATATACTGTGTGTCTGTCGGCTTGCTAGAGGTGCTGTGTGACCTCCAAAAACTATTTTCATATACTGAAATATATATTGAATGGCACATATTGCTGTATCTCCAAATGAGAAATCCCATGTAGCAAGAACTCATTTAGCTGTTCTTGAGGCTAGTATCACTGTCAAAGTTGAAATGAGAACAAGCAAATGTGGTTTAGGGGCACACGGTTTCCAACATTGTCTTACAAAAGTTGCTTGTGCACTGTGAAACGCCAAACTTTTATTTAAGTACACAGGGAATGACTCCTTGACTCTTTCACTTCACAACATTTGCAAACAGCTGTCAAAAAAAAAAAAAAAAAAAATCCTGCCATCCATGTATCGGTTAACATTCTCTTCTTTAAGGTTATGGTGACCTATCTACACGCTGCAGGATCTACGCATATAGTCAAAGCCGCTGAGATGCCCCATTCCTTAGGCTTCAAATGTCCTAATTACTCCTGTGTGCCTCACAGGTCAAGCCAAGCTTTCCGTACTAGCCTGGCACCATAAGAGTATTCTCCACTCCATTAGCATGACATTTCAATGCACCGGGCTAAATGTTCCCACTCCTTAAACTCTCAGCCTCGGAGGATTCTGTGGCCTACATAAAAGACTCAGCTTAGACCTAAGCTGCTCCTTTTTGCTGTTGGGGGAAAATGCTATCAGAGAACTGAATGAGAAAAGTTTGTTCCAATTGAGGCAAAGCAGAGAAATAGAGCTATGACCGTGTTGCATTTATGTTAAATTTGAGACACTGTGAAGCTTGAGGAAAATAAGTATATATGTTGCACACACAGAAGATACAGTGTTTTCTGTTGCCACATATGGTCTTTTATTTTCTTCACACTGTGCGTAATCAACAAACACAACAAGAAATTAGATTTTGTTTCACAGTGTGTTGCAATGTCTGGCAGTGTGACTTCTTCATATAAAAGTGGTTCTGATATGTATTATATCTATTATGTCAAAGAAAATGAGAACAATGTATTCCACCAAATAAAGAATATAACTCATTGACATTAGCGTTACATTAATTAGACAATAACGCTATAACGATTATGTCCTGTAAACACATTCTGCCATATTACTAGAGAGAAGAGCAGCACCATCCCAGGAGGAATGAATACCATCTCTTTTCAACAGGTCAGGTCTGCCCCAAAAACTTTTCCAATTGTCTATGAATTCTATATTATTTTGCGGACACCACTTAGTAGACAGTCTACTAAGCATCTCATCACTCCTGTGAACAGGAAGGGGGCCAGAGCAAATTACAGTGCTTGACATCGTACTTGCGAGTTCACACACCTCTTTAACATTAATTTTGGTGATCTCCGACTGGCGAAGTCGAACATCATTAGTGCCGACGTAAATAATAATCTTTGAGAATTTACGATTAGCATTAGCCAGCACTTTTAAATTTCCTTTGATGTCAGGCGCTCTGGCTCCCGGCAAACATGTGACTATGGTGGTTGGTGTCTCTATTTTCACGTTCCGTGTAATAAAATCGCCAATAACTAGGGCACATTCAACAGGATTCTCAGTGGGTGCTTCACTGAGTGGGGAGAACCTGTTTAATGTTGTTATTGGAACGGAAGAGCGGTGTTTTGTCCCGCGACTACAGCGTCTCACGGTCACCCAGTTGTCCTGCTGCACAGGCTCTACAGCCGGAACCGAACAATGTACAGACTTCACTAAGCTACTCGTATCCAAAGCACTATCTAAAGCCCTTGCACTCTCACTGTCCTTGATTAAAGTTTGGATGCGTGTCTCTAGTTCTGAAATCTTCTCCGTCAACCTGACTGTCTCCCTGCATTTATCACATGTAAATCCTTCAATGCTGACATAGAATGCTATAGTATAGATGTGACACGAAGTGCAAGTGACAATAACAGGAGAAAACATTACTCACCGTGTTTGTTGACTGATCCTTCTTACCTTAGTTGCTTGATAAACTCATAAAAGGCACGAGCGCGCACAAGAAAAAAAAAGACGGCAAGCACGGATGGCAGGTTAACAGGCTAACGAGATACTAGCGTGTTGTGCTAGCGATAATGATTTAGATAAAAGCTATAGATGTCAGATTAATGTAATAGGCAATATTTGACAATATTTAATATGTTGATGAATTAGTTAAATTTAGCAAATAAGAAAAGCAGGTAAATAGAGATTCAAACAGAAAGCTATACTGAGCTTACATACACAGACCAGCAGCAAGGCAGATAGGAGCAATCGAGGTGAACGTTCTAGCGCACTATGGCTGCCATCACATCATCCAGGTTGATGCTGCACAGTGGTGGTGGTTGAGGATCCCCCCAAAAATTTAAATAATAATGGGATTATACTTCAGATGTATTTTACTCATATAACACATTTAGGGGTGCCAATATGTGCCAATGTGTTTTGGAGATTAACATTTATTTCATAATGTGACCCAATTTCAATTATTTTACTTAAATGAAAGCTTAGATTTGTGTCATTTAGGTAAAACGCCATCTTTGATCATATTTACCAAGGGTGCCAATAATTCTGGCCACATTATATCTGGCTTCTCCCAAGTTTTCTTTTCTCCATTCTGTCACCTGCAGTTTTGGTTCCTTGCCACTGTCACCTTTGTCAGCTTTGTTTGCCTTTTTGGAGTCGGCAGTGGCTTAGTAGTTCATGTAGGTTGTCTACAAACCGGAAGGTTGGTGGTTCTATCCCCGGTTCCACTTGACCAATTGTCGAAATGTCCATGAGCAAGACAACCCCAGCTGCTCCTGACGAGCTGGATGGCGCCTTGCGTGGCTGACACCGCCGTCAGTGAATGAATGGGTGAATGTGAGGCATATATAAAGCGCTTTGGAAGCCATGGGTCTGTTAAAGCGCTATATAAATGTAGTCCATTTACCATTTAGCTTTTGGCTTGCTTAGTTGGGGACATTTAATTTAATATTCAACAATATTATTGATCTGCCTTCTTTGACACCATTATATGAGAACTGAACTGAGCTGGATGATATCCAGAGTGGCTATATATAAATTAACTAAATTAATAACTTTTTTTACAACAAAAAATAATCATAACTGAACTTAAGCTAGACTGTGACGCTATTTTCTTCTAAAAACATACTTTGTTGCATTATTTTCATGTTATCTCTGTAAAACTGATTTGAAACAATCTGTAGTGTAAAAAGCGCTATATTAAATAAAGGTGACAATTGACTTGACCACAACTGTATGTACGGTAACATCAAAACTGCTTTAATGATGCTCAACATTAGATCACTTCTAGAGTCGGTCTGAATATTCATTCAAAAGCAATCTTGTCTGGTAGGTTAAAATCAAATGGCTATATCTACCAAGAGAGACAACATACAAGTAAATGTTGTTAAAAGACTTGCCATCAATATCAAGTGCAGATCACACCATATTCACTTTGTTCGCAAAGCAGAATCTATGACAGATCTAAACAGCTCTTCCCATCTCTTTTTCATTCTTTCTAACAGTTCCCAGGATACATTTTTTTGCACCTGAAAGCTCCCGTTACCTGAAACAAATTGCCTGAAGAAATCTGCAATGCTTCTGGTCCTAAAAATGCAAAGGAGATGCAAAAGCTGGTATGTTAAATGAACAATACTCTCATGATTCTGCTCCTTTTTTAAAAAAAAAAAAACAGCACACTTAAGACATAAATAAATAAATAAAAGATGAGAAAGTAACTTTGTAGTCTCTGTGCACTTGTGCTTTGTGCTCTGGGCGAAAACCAGCACTGTTGCGCAATAACTCCCCTGCAAGAAAGCATATCGACACACTGATACAAGATGGAGTTTCACAGTGTGTTTTGAGTGAACATGTTATTAAAAGATGTTAGTGACACAATTTTCATCATAATAGTTGGGTGCGAGATGCTCATTTAAAGACATAAGATTCAACTGGCTGTTTTTATATGAGACCTGCTGTGCCGCATCCAGCTTCATGTCTCTTTAATTTGCTGCTGGAGAGCAAACATTACTTTTTTGCAATGTGAAATGCACAGCAATATCTTCCATATGCATGAGACTACTGTCTGCTTCTTAAGGAGAGATAAAACATATTTACAAATTATGTTATATGACAGAATTAGTGAATGTGTTGGATAAAATGCTAAAAGCACAAATTGGAGAAAAGGAAACACTCAGGTCTTTTAGAAGAGATCTCCATGCTATATATGCTGTACATATAAGATGGGAAGCCGGCCGCAGAGCCCATCCTAATGCAGTCGGAATGACAGAGGAGAGAGCATCCCTTATTTCCTTTTTCCTTCTATCCTTTTCTCGATCCTTGCCGTTAGAGAGCTCATTATAGAGTATGCAGAACTCAGGAGGACCGAGTGAGTGAGAACTGTGGGATTTCTGTATAGCTTTAAGCTACACTGCCATTCTCTTGTTACAGACGGTTACCGACCGTTTGTATCGATTGCCAACTATTCCAAATCAGTTTTGGGAATTTAGCTTACTTGCGACTTGTATTAATCCAAAGATCTGATTGCAGATCAGCTTCTATAGATGGATCCACTAATTACTTCATAAATATCTCAGATGGATGGGGAACTTCGAACAACTCCAGCTTAATCACTTTTAGCCCTGTTGCGCTAATAAAGATTTCAAATCCCCATCCACTCCTGTAAATGCTTTGAAACAAGTCAGGCTTTTAATATTAGACCGGTTCAAAAGGTAACCTTGTGCATATCACCTATTGAGGTAAGACCCGCAGAACAATGCAGAGCTCCACTGAATAACAAATTTCTCAAAAAAAAAGCATGGAAGAAGGCATGAAATATATAAATAACATAGCCAGGTTCACTCCAAGTTCAGCTGCTGAAGGCCAGCAGTAAGACAGGAGAGCAGCAAAAGAGAAAGAAGAAGGCAAAACAGGGAAAACTTTTTCTCTTTCTCCACGTTCGAGCAGTGCCCCTTGCTCATAGGTGTTGCTAAAATGATTAGCTGCCAGCAATCAGCCTGTCGCCGAATCAGCTTTGAACTGGTCAGGGTCGACTTATCACATGACCGGCAGCCGTTTGCGGCGGTGGGCTGAGCCATGCTGTCAGGTGAGAGCCGTGTTTTTTCTTGCATAATTCTCCAGATGGGAGCGATGAGTTCACAGCCAGCTTTAGCAGGCACCAAATTGGGGGGGATTGCTGACATATAATCGTTTTAGAAGGGAGAGCGGTTTGCTATGGATTCTGTAGCGTAGGCAAGTGTACACACGCACACGGAGTGAGTGACGGAGGGTAGACAGAAGGAGGTCAATAACAGAGGCCAGGCTTAGCTTCCCATTTTCAATGCTCACCTCACCCAAGGTTCACCGCTTGTAGCAGCAGGGTATATGTACATGTATGTTGGTGCGGGTGTGTGCTTGTATGCTCCATACACCATCCCAATTACAGATACACATCTCCTGGGTCTGCTTTCCAACTACAACATCAGTGAAATACAATATCACATTAACATTTCCTGTGGTTGAACTCATCCGCAGCCCACCAACAACCTCTTCCAGTGGTAGCGCTTAACTGAGAGATGACCCCAGTCATCAGATCCTGTCTGGGCTGATTTGTGGATATATGCTCTCTCTCCTCCTTATACAAAGTTTCAAGCCATCACCTCACTTCTTTTGTCTGTCTCTCCACCATCCACACAAAGCATTGACTAAATTCACTCCTGCAGATTAGCAAAGAGACAATGAAACAGAAATGTGTGCATGCTGGGGCATTATGCACCAGTCGCAAGCCTTGCTCAATTCTTTCCCTAAGCCTAACCCAGACATGATCCAAAAAAAAGGTATAATATAAAAATACATAACGTATTAATTAATAACTTAAAACAACAAGGAGGTTGTGTGTATATATATATATAAACAAATAACTAAAGACAAAATAAAATATTTAATGTATTAATGTATGATTGAAAAATGTATAAGAAATTCTGGTTAAGGTCTTTTTTAGGGTTATGTTAGGTTTCTTTATGTTTTCGTTCATGTGTCTTTGTTCCTTGTGCTGCATTTCAGTTTGATTTTAATTACTCTCTTTTAGTTGTCCCTCAAACCAGCCCTCAAATGGATTGCCCTTCGCAGAACAGCCACACTTTAGAGGAGTTTCACAGTGAAGATCCTGGATTTAAATCCTGAGGCATGCTGGGATGATGAGGCTCTTAAGTACATATTTTGGAGCGGGATGGATGACATCTTAGGCCAGATGTTGCTTGTGGAGGATAATCTGAGGGGGACTTCATCAACTATGCCTTGTGGGTGTGTGGATCCTTCTTCAAATTGTGAGTCGTAGAGGAAGACACCAACAACTCTGACTCCCCAGAGCCTGTCTCCCATCCAGTTCCAGACCAGAAGCCTCATCTTTCCAGCTGGGAAAGCCCCAGAACCAAGGGAAAATCTTCCGCCAAGGACCCAGCAACAATGTCCGAGCCCGCTATGGAAACAGAGCCCGAGCCAGCGACCGTGTTCTTACTGGAGTCAGAGCAGGATGTCATATCCAACCCAATGCTGGAGCATCATGTCCACCCCAGAGTTGGTAGCGATCCCCTTGGTACACCTTGGTCCTGCAAGCCCATATCTTCACCTCGGCCTGTGGCTCCAACTTGGCTTTTGCCCTACCTCTGCCCCGCTCTGGGCCGCCATCATTTTGGCTCCACAAGGCTCCCTCGGCCCTCCGGCTGCACCTTGGTCTCTTGTTGTCCTGGTTATGCCGTGGACTTCCGGGCCTCTGCCTGTGCCTCAAGCATCCACCCCTTTGGCTCCACCGGACTTCTTCCTTCCTCCGGCTTTGCCTTGGTCCTCACTTCCTCCATAGTCACCCTGTTCTGCCAGGCCCCATCTCCACTTTGGTCCCACAAGCTGCTGCATCTGCCTTGGACTTCCAGGCCGGCGATGTCGCTCTGGGGCGTCGTCCTTGCAGTTTTGCTGGGGTCTCCAACTTGACCAGTTCCACCTCAATCAGTCGGCCCCCAGGCTCAGTCGGTCCATCAGGCCTTCGCCTTGGGTCTTCCCCCTTGGTGTTCCCCTCCTGAAGGCTTCTCAAATTTCCTGTCTTTCACCCTCCTCCAAAACCTTTGGACATATATTGGACACATATACATGATGACACTTTGTGGGAGGGGGGAGTTCTGTTAGGGTTATGTTAGGTTTCTTTGTGTTTTCATTCCTGTGTCTTTGTTCCTAGTGTTTCATTTCAGTTTGACCTTAATTACTCTCTGTTAATTGCCTTAGTTACTGATTAGCCCTACTTCTGTCTTGTTTAGTTCTCCTTGTTGGTTCTCATCTATGTTATATGTGTGGTTACTTCCTGTGAATCTCCTGAGTGTTATCTTTGCTTATCAAAATATTGTTTATTTGTATTGCCTGTGTCTGTCACATATGGTAGTTTAGCACACACAATGCAGAAGATGAGATTCAAAAGTCTGTAATGAATAATCCAAACAGAATAACTCAGAAGAAGGCATGCAACGTATCAAACGCTATACATAGACGAGACTGGACACTAACCTAATGAAACAAGGGAACTTATAGACAGGGAATAAAAAAGGCAACAGCTGAACAGAATGACAAATCAAATGAGTAACCAAGGAGACAACCTAGTGGCAGGAAGTAGAGAACAAAGGAGACAGAAAACTGAAGAGAGCAAATTAAAATTGAAAATGAATCTATCTGAACATAACCGTGACAGTCAGTCGTGTTGGATTGCTATATACCACCATTGTGACACTCATTACATTTGTATACATACATTATATTTATATAATCCAAATCAAAATAAACTTGAAAAATATATAAATTATATATAAAATAATAAAGTACAATATAAATTATTTTTATTTTTAATATATTTTAAAATGACAAAGCTGAATTTTCAGCATCATTACTCCAGTCTGCAGTGCTACATTGTCCTTCAGAAATCATTATAATATGCTAATGTGGTACTCAAGAAACATTTATTATCTTTATCAATGTTGAAAACAGTTGTGCTGCCTAATATTTTTGTAGAATTGATGATACATTGTTCCAGGATGCTATGACCAACAAGAAGTTGAAAAGAACAAAATTCATTTTAAATATAAAAAATTTAACTTACTGACCCTAAACTTTTGAACAGTAGCACTTCATCTGCATTATAGTGGGTAAAAAAAAAGTGTAAGGGCAAGTGGCATGGTCTCTGTGCATGTACTAGAAAGATCAGTGGCTGTTTTAGATGATTTAATCTGTCAAATGAATGGACATTGATTTGTGCCATAATTATGTGATGTTTGTGCAAATAAGATATGGTGACAATTGTGTCACATCACTTTCTCTGAGCTGTTGCGAACAAAATGTAAAATTATGAGAAAATTTGTCATGAGGTGATAAAATGAACAATTAATTTAATTATTTGTTTAATATTTGTTCTCCAGTGAGCGTTACTCTAATGTGACAATACAACATATCTCATATACAGTAATATACAATGCACTCGGTTCCGACGGCATACAGTAAGTGTTAATAGCTGTATGTCACATCCACCTGGGCTCATATGCTTGTTTGTTTGGCACTCTGTCACTTTGAATTGCTGGCAAGTGGCACCAATGCACACTGGCATCATGCCCTCAGGGGTGTAATAGTTTCTCTCACTCACTCTCTCACTCACACTCACCCATCACAATTATCATGCCACAACCACTCAGTGCTCACTGGAGGTCATCTCAGAATGACAGCTGTCACTGCTTTCTGATTACCCCCACATGGGAGAGAATTAAAGACAAATAAACCAGCGGTAAATGGTGTGTGCGTGTTTGTGTTTGACGTGGCTACCCCACAGCCTCTCGTTTCCTCACATATTTCCAACACATTAGAGGTGTCCCAGCTGACTGTACAGCACCAGAGGAAGGTAATAATGTCATTACCTGAATCTCAACATCGGCCTTAGCTAACAAACCAACTATTTTAAAGTTAATGCCAATATATTAACAGATTATCTCGAAAGATACATTCACCATTTTATGAGACAAGATAGCATCTACAAAAAAACCCTGAACAGCATCAGAAGAGTATTTATTTATTTATTTAAATAAATAAAAACAGATAGATAGATAGATAGATAGATAGATAGATAGATAGATAGATAGATAGATAGATAGATAGATAGATAGATAGATAGATAGATAGATAGATAGATAGATAGATAGATAGATAGATAGATAATCTGTATTGATATTCATATATATCCATTTTAAAACTTGAAAACAAATAACACAATACACAATAAATTAATACAAATACATCACTGATGAAATATAAAATACATGCAATAACATCAAATATCCACAAAGAGAAGCATACCTTGTTTTTAACTTAACTAGTGGGGTACATTTGATAAGAATGGGTGTAATTCTTCCAGTACAATTCTGCAGACAGAGATGTGCATCAAGACTTTGTGACTCAGACCTTTGTTATTAGATACATTTGTTGTTCATTATTTCATAATACAGTTCTGTTTTTGAACTGAATTGAATGATGTATGGTTTCTCCATGATAAATAAGATGTGGTAATAATGTGCAGCAAATGTAATACATTTTGTTCATATCCGCCATTGCATTGCAAGATAGTCTGATGGTTATTCTCTCTTAAGGCGAGACACTACAGGTGAATAGGGTACAATTTAAAAATAATAGATATCACCATGACACATCCTCAGTTGATTACTTACACAAGTTCATAAAAAAAATGTATTACAAGTTTTTGAAATTTGTATGTTTAATTATGCAAATTAGGTATTATCTCATTAAATATGCACACTTTTGCATATATTTTCAGTAGATAGATCTGAACATATGATAAAGCCAGGTGCAAAATTCTTTTTTCATTTTGTTTACACACAAGATGAAAAAAGATGTTCAGAGGGATTTCAGGATATATGCTTTCATTACCTAGGAAATCAAAATATACTGTCCATAGCCTTAAAAAATCGATTTTCGCCATATTTTTGGGATTAAAATGTCCCATAAATCAGGCCAGGAATGATTTATTAACAAATCCCTCTGAACATATCTTCAGAATACTGCTAAGTGTATAACTGGAAAATTTGGTGTACAGGTGCTACATAGGCTGAGATGTTTCTACTGGAGGATGACAAAAAACCCATTTTGAGAAAAAGGCATTTAAAGAGTTGTAATGTAAAAAATCATACTTTTTTTAGTAGAAACAACTATTTACTGACACAATATCTTATCAAATAATTAGCAACAACAATACAAACCACCTAAATCACATCAAAACTTATAAACACAGCATTTATGGCCTTTAACTGAGCAGAAAAACAGTCAAAAACACACATCTAAGTGTCAGAGCGCATCACATGATGCATCTGAACCAATCACGTTGTCAGAAATTGACATCAGCCAATGAGATTTCGCTTTTAGGGTTAAATGCCCATTTTACTTTCACGATTGGTTGCTGATTAAAAGGAAATGACCATATTTGGACAGCATTGTACAGGAGAGAGAGAGCTTTTCAGACATGTGCGTGATTAAAGGAAGTACACAGAGATCGCGGAGCAGCGCGTTGATTTCGAACGCCAACTTTTGCTGAATTTCGGAGAAATCTATAGACGCAAATAGACAAAGTGTAGTGAAATAAAGACCTAAATGTGCATTTTGGACTTTTTTTTCACCACAAGTCTGAAAGAAGACATGTTATTGAAGACAAATAGCCTAAAATCTCAAAATTGACCAGTGAAAAAAAAACTATGTTTTTGCCTGCCGTGTCTCGCCTTAAAGACAGCCAAGAGCCTTTGCCCCACATGTTGACCAGCCATCTTGGAGTCCCAGTGCTCCCTTGGCAAGTCCATCCCTAGCTAGGTCAAATATCAAACCATTCAGCATCAGCTCTCTTAGGCGAGTCTTAGGAGCAGCAATGAATGGGGATTTCACCGGGAATGGGGTCCACTTCGTGGTTAACATGTGTCTCGGTCATTTAGCATGCGAGGCGGGTATCATGCCATGATGACTTTTAATCCCAGAGGAGGGAACTTGACGGCAGACCTCAGGGGAGAGCCGCATGGTAATGGTAATTTCGGTGTGAAATGTAGTCCCTGGTAGAAAGGTCAAGGTATCAGCATAAGCCCCCTTGAGCCAGGCTTAAGGCTTTTTCAGGACCGCCGGTACAAGACTGACCCCCATTCTCCTCTGCAGATCCTCCAGATATCGCCACACCTTCCAACCCCTCGGAGAGAGAGAGTCTGAGAGCTGTGGAGCGCCGTGTCGGAGACAGGAGGGGGTCTGGTGAGATGAGGGAAACACTGAAGGATCGCTCCACATCCCAATGAGAGAATTTGGTGTGGAAGTGAGTTTGTGTATGCAAGTGATCGATACCAGCAACCCATCTCGCTCATCTCGAACACACACACACAAACGCACCCAGGGTGCAACAGTGCTGTCTCACTCCGCCTCGTAATGAGTGTGTAGGCTCAACACTGGCAGATGGGAGAAATGCCACCGTTGCAGAGCGTGTCACTCAGCTGTGATAAGATGTATTAGAGAGGAACCGCTCCTTAAATCATGAGAGTATAAGCATATGTTGTTTGTGCTACTTTGTTTGCTTCTGGCTGGATTTTTTTCTGCCTGTTTTATTTTTGAGCTTGCAGTGATGTGGTGGGTCTTAAACAGCTGGCTCAGTCAAAGATGTTTAATCTGGGTGAATTTATGGGAAAAAGGAATCAGAATTGGAAACGAAATGAAATGAAACGTAAAAAATTGCTAAAAGAGCTGTAAAGTGATGTTCCTGCTGTAGGTCGGTAGACTAACATAACAAATATCAGTCGGAAAGCAAAGCTATTTGCCTATTACTGCCCATAAAATTTGGTATAGCTAGATAAAAGTTTAGGAGGAACATGCAAATCATTATCGTTCAAATGTTTGGGGGTCAGTACGTTTTTTTTATTGTTTTTATTATTGTTTATGTGTTTTTGAGATATATTTTTTATGCTCACCAAGGCTGCATTACAACAGTAATAATGTTAAATAATAATACAATTTATAATATTTTTTTTCTATTTTAATGTATTTTAAAATTTTATTTATTAATGTGATGGCAAAGCTGAGTTTTCACATGATCTCCAGTCTTCAGTGCCATATGATCCTTCAGAAATCATTATAATATGCTGGTTTGCTGCAAATTAATTGAAAAATCAAAAGAACAGCCTTTACAGTATTTGAAACAGAAAACTTTTGTAACATCACACGTCTTTACTGTCACTTCTGGGCAATTTAATACATCCCGGATTAATAAAAAGTATTCATTTCTTTCTTTCAAACTTTGAATTGCAGTTTATAAACAACAACTTAATAATTCTGCATTTTCCCACCATTTATTTATATTATTTGTATTAATTAAATAGTAAAAAGAAAGAATATGGCACCTATAGGCAAGCAATATGTTTACCACCATCTCATTCAAAGATTACATGGAAATGTGAAATTGTGAGTTATGATCTCTGATGCAGTTTAATATCCAAAGATCTCTTGAATCACAGTGGTCCCAAAAAGTTTTTGGACGCTTAAGCAAGTTCATGTGATGTAACTACATCTGTTGTTACTCTGTCAGGACACCTGCATATTACAATTGTCCACTACAAATTGACCTTAGGACCAGTTTATTAAAAATAATATTTATCAAGTTAGTCCTTTTGCATGCAGATGCTACTAAGTCAAATGCAATGTCATATATATACACACATATATTCTTAAGTATCCAAATACATTTTGGACATTGTACGTTTAATTGTATGCTGTCACACCTGTGCACAGTACAACATGGATATTGCAACCCTCACATACTGATCGATTGCTCTGCACAAAAGTGCCAGTGTTTCAACAGAGGGAGAGTTAGACAGAAAACAAGGGAGGGGGAATGGCGGGAAGAGATAACTATTAATTTCCCCTCAATCGCTCCATTAGTTAATCATTTCTACTTGAAGGAAGCAGCACTGTATAACAAGAGCTTTAATTACAGAGAAACATATGTGCCCCTATTTGGCAAGAGCCACTCACAGGGAAAGAGAGAGGGAGAGAGAGTGTGTGAGAGAGTGAAAAGGGGGCACAGAGACACTAGGATATAGTTTTACAGAAGAGTGCTATTTAAAAGCTGTAAACTTGGGAGGCTGGGCCCATCTAAACTGTGTTTTCATAATAAAAACAGTGTCAGGGCTAATTTCCCCCATAGACAGCATTTAACAATGAGCGATGCAGCAGGTTTTAGGAGGCTGCCACGAAACACGATCCCAGGAGCATTAAGCATATTTTCAAACATGTGGGAATGCTTTCGTTCTGACATAAAAGCTGACCTATTCCCAAGAGGGAAACCTAGCTACCATCAAATAATGTTCGTTTTGACAACTCTCTGCACTGTTTTGTCCAGAATTAACCTTGAGACAACCCTGCATCTTTGAAGCTTGGGCTCTGATGAGAGGAAAAAACCTGGTCGAGGCCAATAATGCTGACGATCACGGCAGCGTTATCGAAAAATGGCATGTGAGCTTGAATTTTGACCCTGGCGAGGTGATTGCCACAAAGTGTGAAGGGATTTGAACTCTGCTTGAACCTCTGGCATTAAGTGGAGAAAGAATGGAGACATTACAGCAGTGTGTACATTGTAATAATTCCAATCACAGTTTCACGGTGGCTATAGTGAACGACAAGGGGTTCCTGAAGAGTCCAGTGTAGCGAACGCACAAGGAGGACACATGTGGTGTGCAAAAGAGCAGCCCATCTACAACATGCCTATCAAAACAAGCCAGGAAGCATTCGATAAAGCAGGCAAGATGGAACGAAACGCACCTCAGCAAAGAAAATGTCGATGGGCGGAGGATCAATGGGACACTTGTAATGGATGGCAATGGATTGTGCGGTTTAATATTACATCTAGCAGGTCGAGCATTACAATATCTCTTCCGAATAAATGTTAACCTATAATCCCTCCACTAAGAACACCTGCTATGTTTGTCCTCGCAGCCATCGATTCCACTTTATTGAATACTCAAACACAGTGCACCTAGATTGATCACCACTAATTAAACCTTCTCACAACGTTCCCTTTCATGTTTCTCAGCTCGCCCCTTCATATCCGATTGTTAATTTGCAAACCATCTGATACGGTCAGCTCTGTTTGGGTAATGCATTTCGATGTAATGTGTTTATTTTCTTCTTTTGATTTTGCCAGGGAAAATCAGCAGGCTTGACCTGTGCTCTCGACCTCTAACCCTTGACCCTGACACATCTGACCAGGCTCCACTCCAGGGGCAGCGAATTAATACAGGGGCCACAGATTGTTAATTGTCGAAAAGATTGGCTAACTGATTCATCACCTCAGTCATGGCCAATGCTTTGGTTTGACCCCTCTGAGATCCCATAGGGCATCTGTAAGCAACCCCAGCTGCGCTCTCACCCATAGCCGATGTTTGCAGCGTAATTATTCAGTATCGGCCCACTTATTAATCAAGTCAATGCTCCGCATTTTAAATGGAAATTGCAGGATTAATACAAGCATTCATTTTGTCTGGGTGAAATCGTGATGGCTTTAGCTCTGCTAATCAAATTGGAATAAAAAAGCAAGCTGAGAGGAGGCGATGATTGAATTAGGAGAGGCACTTGGGCCACCCACACACACTAACACGTTCTGCTGCATGTTGCAAGCAAGACCCAACCCCAAACCACCAACGCCCCAAAATGAGCACTGCATGCAAATGAGGAGACCTTATCACATTGAAATGAATATATGGTCACACATGTCAATGGTTAATACACAACAACGTCAAGAATGTATACATGCAAGAAACACCAATAACACTATTCAGAGTTTTATTAGAGTTATAAATATTCATAAAGAGTGTTAATTAATATACAGTATAAAGGTTTATTTGGCATCACGATAAATGCATATGATAAATGCAGATGAATTTTTTTTAATGTTGTTAGCATTTGTGTAGGATAGGAACTACTTTCTCTTCGGCCTACCTAGACACAAACAGAAAGTGATAGGAAGTCATAAACACAAAGAGACTGTCTCCTACCAGATGTCATGAGACAGAAACTACGTCTAGAGTTATTTCACATGAAACAATGACTAATGTGACATTTAGTTTAATTGTTTGTTTTTTAATATTATTAAAAGTTTGCATAAAAAATGGTCTGTAATGGTCTTAAACTACATAAACACCCACTGTTCCGCGTGCGTGTGTGCGTGTGTGCATGTGTGTGTGTGTGTGTGTATGCGTGCGTGCGTGCGTGCTCACAATGTGTTGTTCTGTTCACTAACTTGGATGGGTTAAATGAAGAGGACAAATTCCGAGTATGGTTTGCCTAACTTGGCCTTCACTTCACTTAAACGATAAACCAAATCAGAATATCCTACTAATTGGCGATAGGTACAAATGTAATCCTTGCAAAAATATTAAATTTAATCCAACTGGTATCAATACAGTGAAAATGACCTAGATAGTACGCTGTTTGGGTCTGAAAATAAAAACTTCCTTTACAGACAGAATAGTATCATAAGTCTTGTGATTAATTAGTTTATGAACAGGTGGGCACGTCTAGCATCTGTGCTTTTCTTATTATTCACCCTTGCCAGCTTCCTTCCCTTAATTCCCTCTTCACACGCACACTCACACACCACCGATTGATGGACAGATTAGATCAGACAGAGCTGACAATGGTGTCCTATCTGGTGTTTGTAAGTGTTGTTTGTTCAAAATGACAAGGATGCAAAGCGTTCTCTCCATATGAGTTGCCTCCAGTGCTGATAGGTGATATCAGGGCTGCCACATCCACAGTCTTGCTCCGATTACCATCAGGTCGCGCTGAGGTGTTTCCTCAACGTCTGTCATTTCCTGTCATTTGTTTGTCAAGCCCTGGCCAAGCCCCTTCACCACGAGTGTTTGTTCAAGGGAATGCACAGTGTGGCACTTTTTTTTTTCTTCTTTCCACCTGCCCTCCTCCGGGTTGGATTTTCTCTGCTTGATATGGTCTTGACACTCTTTGACAGTATGTAGATTTGTTGCTGAAAGTTAAAGGGATTATAAAATGCATGTGCTGCTAGAAATATTGTTGCAGTTTTATCACTGAATAACTTGTTTACCCTATAATGTGCTTATACTGTAGGAATAATGTTTACAATAAAATGCTTTTAAACTACAATGCAATTATTTTATCATCACAATAAAGTTTTTTTGCAGGAATAGTACACTCTAAATTATTCATGCCATTACAAACACACATGTCTTTTTTTCTTCTACAAGAACACAACATTGCATGAAAATGGGCCTGTCCGGCTCTAAATTAACAAACAAACAAAGTATAATAAAAGTGGTCCATTTATTATACGTTTATGTAGTTTATGTAACAGACCAAAAATTACATTAAAATGTCATTATAATATAAAATACACTGTTCAAGAGGATTTTTTATTCATCAAGGATACATTCAATTCTTAGCAGTAAAGACTTTTATAATTCTACAAAGTATTATTACTTCAAAAATACTGTTCTGATAAACTTTCTGCTCACTAAATAATCCTGAAGAAAAATGTATCACATATTTTACAAAAACATTAAGCATGCAGCACAACTGTTTTCAATATTGTCAATAATGGGGTATTAGAATGATGTCTAAAAGATCATGTGACACTAGACTGGTGTAATGATGCTGGACATTCAGCTTTGACATCACATTAATAAAATAAAATATATTTAAAGTATTGAAATACAAAAATGTAAATACATTTTATTAAATAAAATTAAATACTGGATGATGAACAGAAATGTTATTTAGACTAGTCTTATAGATCGATGTCATTTTTTACTATAATGTCAGTTCCTAAAAGAGCACGGATCCTTTCATGAAGACAGACAAATGAAACTCACAGAGAGAAATGATGGCATCAAACCAATCACTGTGGCTCTAAAATGCAGCCTAGAGGTTCAGTTTGAAAAACGTGGGAATCTCTCAAGTGCTTTCCTGTTCATGGAAACTCTGGGGCCGTATATAAAAAATAGATGAGCGTTGAGTGTTTTTGGCTTGTACATAACAGTCCTCCCATAGTTTTGTACTGATATACAGTTATCTCAGACTGTAGGCCACATAAATCATCCTTGCTCTGTTTAGACACTGTGCATTTGGGCAGTTCAACGAAGTAAACTGTGTACCTCTGAGATGATTGAAGGATGCATCATATTCATGGAACAATATTCCAATTTCTTTTAAAAACTGGTGTCCGTTTCTAATCTGCTGTGTCTGACTGAAAGCAGACCCCATGTGTTCATCAAGGTTACACTGAAAACATACATGGCAACATTACAATGGTAATATCTTCCATATTCATCGCATTTCTTCTTCTGACTTGCTGATGTACTTGATAAACCATAAACTTCTGACCGGGTTAAGTGTTTCCTGGCTTTCTTCATTATTTTCTGTTTACATCAGATGTTGGTCAGATGCTTTAATTAGACCTGTGCTATTTATACAGGCACTAAAATGGAAATGTCAGAAACAAATTGCATAAGGTCATAATCTTCATAGACTGACCAGGTACACATGCTTTCATACATTACATATTTTTATTTAACAATAAATCGAGTGGCTGTGATGAAATTTGAATATGTTCTTTTTTTTTACGGCAACAAAGGTCAACACACTTTCCTTTATATCATTAAAGGTTCACACGTCTTTATCTCAGAGTATTGGATTTACTTGGTTGTTTATGACACAAATATATCGTATGGCTTTAGAACACTTGGACTGTATAGCGCATGAATTGCATGGACAATATATTTGATACTTTCATCACCCTCTCATCCCTCATGCGTCTCTTTTTGTGTTTTACAGAAGAAGAAAACATATATAGGCCTATATGAGTGTGTTTTGTATATTTTGAGAAAAAAATATGTTATATTAAAGCTATTTTTTTGTTAGTAAATTATGACAGAACATTTCATTTTTGGATGAAAAAAATGCAAAGAACATTGTAATGATAGAAAATGCAGTTGCAAGTGCAAATATAGTGACAATATAAAATCACTGCAAGAGTAATAATTAGTGGTTGGAAATTACGTCTGCAAAGTATTTTTAAAAAGTTAAAAAAATATAGGAATAACTGGATTACATTTTCATTCAGAAATATTTTCGATATTTCTGGTTAATAAAAATTTGCTTTTCTCAGTGAATCAATGAATCAATCAATAAATAAATAAATAAATAAATCAATCAATCAATCTTGTTAGGTTGCTTCTGTTTCTTTTTATTCCCAACTACTGAATTAAAATGTGTAAAAAGCATCTTTGAAAAATCCCACAAAAATGTCTAACAAACATAAAATTACTTCAAAATGTAGCATACAGACCTGAAACACAGCACAGCCCACTTTCCCTGATGAATGATGTCGTTAAAGTCAAGCTATCAGTGGACATGAGTGAAGAGATGCCACAACAGCCCATCTCACCAAACAAACAAAAAAGAGAGAGAGAAAAAAAAAAAAGTTTTGATTAATGTCAAGGACATCCTGCATGACTCTTCCGTCTAAAGACATTCATCACTCGATGTTGATGTTGATCCTCCCTCGTCTGTCCTCTCCACTCTTCCGAGATGGAGGCAGAAAAGAAGCTTGTGCTAACAGAGATATTAAACTCGGCTTATTGTGGTCAGTCAGCAAGTAGCCCATGCTAAACCAATTGAAATATATGATGCCCAAATATATGATGTGTGTTTAAAAATGCTTACTGTGAAAGTAAAAACAGTAAAGTCTCTTTTGAGTTCAAATGTATTTAGAGATTTTAATAGTCCACTTTAAAAATTCTACTAACTAGAAGTAACTTTGCAACTACATGTCGACTACCAGTCATTAAGAGTAGTAAACTGTCTGCTTAATATCTGCTAACACTTCATTTTGATAGTCCCCAACAGATATTTTACTGACTATAAGTAACTTTGCAAGTGCTGTACATGTCAACTTATTCTACTATCCCAAACCCCTTATTCTATTAAACCCAACCCAGGGCCGTCGCCAGAACATTATGGGCGAAAAACTAAACTAAAAACGAAACAATCAGCTTTTAATTGTCTTAACCACAAAAATATTTGGTCAGGAATTTAGCCAAATTTAAGCAAATGCACTACTTAAAAAAGCAAGTGCTGTCTCATACAAACATCAAAGACACATTTAAGTTTTTGACAGAATATTGGAAGTTTGTTTCAGAGTGATTCAGCAGAGTTGTGTGGAGTGATGAGTAATACAAGTACTAATAAATGCATCTCTACCACAGTGAAGCATGGATGAAGAGGTGTCATTGTGTGGGAGCCTTTTTAGCAGCTGTTATTGGTGAGATACTTCACTGTGAAATATCATTCAATGCTTTGGAGTACAGGAGAATGTTGCAGAATGGCTTGATTCCCACAATTGAAAAGTTGTTATAATGAGGTGATCAGATGTTATTTTTCAAAAAGATGCTCCTGCCTAAATTGTAAAAATAACCAAGTCCATCAGGCTCATTTTTTGACCCTATAGTGAATATTTGGTCTCACGTTAAACTCAAACTAATTGGGATAATTTTTTTAACTACTCATGAACTGTTTGAAGCTATATATCAACATTGAGTAGAACAACATCTGACTCTTCTCTAAAAAAGCTCCCTGCAAGTTGGGGAAGGCTATTCTGTACGAAGTTACTTTATCTACAGTATTTGTGCAATTTACTGACCAGTGATTTGTGATTTAAATGGTTAAGACCATTATTTAAGAATGGATATTTGAGAAACAGAAATTCACTATTTCACATTTATTATAAATAAAATACACCATGTTATGAATTAAAACAACACCAAAACTATTTGCATTATACACTTCGTAAACACAAACAGTCACAAAAGCTCATCAATTCTACCAACAACAATAATAAATAAAAAAATAAAAAAATACATTCCAAATAATGATTGGTCTGTAGCATATTAAATTGTCCCAAAGAAGACTGTACTCACCATTAACAGTTGAAGGTTGTGGTTCTCCGAGTGATAGTCATTTATAAATATAATTATGTTTCAAGTTCTCTTTTAGTGCATTAAATATGAAATTTTGGCTTGCTTCCCGTTAAAAACACATTTAAATAGATGTCCTTGAAATAGTTTAAAGTTATAGTTATTTATTTAGTTATTATTCTGCGTTCACAAACCACTGTTAATTTGAACAGAAAAGCAAGCATACTGTAAGCAGGATTTGGCATAGTAGAAAATGTGCACAGATTGCTCCCTTTATGATCACTAAAAAGCTGTCACTCATTTTAGTTCATTGTGATCTCACAATGACTGCACAATGAATCGCTTATGTACATACTTTTTTGTTATAATGAGAGGATTTGTGAGAGTGCAGAACTCAGAATCCACTCACCGCCCAAAATGCCGGAGTAGTTGTTCAATGCTAACTTAAACACCTCTGATTGGCCATTGCATTCAAGAAATCAACATATATGTTTGTGATGGGGTACATTGCTCAACACTGCAAAAACATGTTGTGAATAGCAAGCAAGCAAATTTTATTAATATAGCACTTTTCCAAACAAATCAATGCAGTCAAAGTGAGGTGTTCTGACATGCTCTCAGAGCATTGCTCTGACATTTGCGCTTATTTCTGTTAATTGTGACATTTCATGGCTAAAGTCTTATTACACTGTATTCAGAACAAACTCTGCTACAATAGTATATCAGCAGCATGTATGTAAAAGTTTGTAGTTTTGAGATACTGATGTTTATGCGTGGTTTGTGAAAAAAAAAGTCACTGAAATAAGGTCATAATACCCATACTAATTATTTCTTTACAATACTTTTGAAAATTGTATCATGTAGCCTAGAATATTTGCTTCAAAACTATGTGAAAATCATCCTGCATACTCATTCAGATAAAACAATATGTTGATTTAAAATTTGTAAGACATGTTTTGTGTAAGAAAGCTTTATGCGAAGAGGCGTGAACAATGCATTGCAACAACAATGCAAACCATGCATACAAAGACAAAGACCCTCCCCTAATGGCCCTATTAGGAGCTCTCAGGCACTATCATTATGGGGAACGAACCTTGCACAAAGAATGACTGCATTTCAATTTTTTTTTTTTTTGATTTTTGGGATTTATTTACAACACAACATAATCCAAAGATACACAAAAAAGGACAAAAAAGCACATTATTGAACACACTGATCACACCTTTGTGCCATTCCTGAAACATAGGTGTCATACATACCTGTCATTTTCATGTTGTTTGATTTTTCATTTTACCATGTAGCCCTGCATGTACAGAGAATCATGTGAATGTTTAAGTCAGCAGGACTCCATCAGGGGTCTCTCATCTGGTCCTTGTAAAAAAAAAAAAAAAAAAAAAAAAACAACAACAACAACAACAACAAATGAAACAACTGTGAACATTGTGATATCAAGATAAACTAAAAAAAATATATAAATAAGCACTGGCCGCGATCTCACAGAGAGCAATCTGCTCAGAGAGAGATCTCTGAGTCACTTGTGGGCTGCCGCTCAGTCTATCCTTCGCCAAGGGTGTCAGTCCCCTGCGAAAAAATCGAACAAACTCCTCCACTGATAGCTCTACTGCGACGAGGAGTGCCGGGCAGAGAAACCTTTGTTGAATCAATTCTGTTCCGCCACTGGCATCTCAGCCAGCGATATCCAAATTCTCAATAAGAGCAGCTTCTCTATCTCTGGCTCCCAAGAGGGCCAGGCTGGCGGTGTGTGACCCTGCAAAGCCTTGCCACCCTCAGCCCCCTCCTGTATCGCCAGCCGGCAGCCAGGTGTGGTTCGAGGACCCGACTACACCTTCTCACTGACCTGTGGAGACAGGTAAGTGTTGCACCGCATACACTTACCTGTATACACTTTGTAGTCCCTACAAGTAGACCCTACTTCGGTCCGCCCCCCGGGCCTTCCGAGTCGAGTACCTGTCTTCCACCTCGTCTGTGGTGCCCCTGGTTCCCCTGGCTCAGTTTCTGGAAGCCTGGAAAGCGCTTCCCAGTCTGTCCAGCTGGCTCCTCCGTACCATCAGACTCGGCTATACGATTCAGTTCCTCCGGCACGCGCCCAGGTACAGGGGCGTTCACTTTACTTCAGTGCTGAGCGAACGTGCCCGTCATGCACGCGGAGATCTAAGCCCTACTGGCGAAGGGCACAAGTACCGGCTTCCGCAGCCCGTACTTCATTGTACCCAAGAAAAGGGGTGGGTTACGGCCAATCTTGGACCTGCATGTCTTGAATTGGGCCCTTTACAAGCTTCCGTTCAAGATGCTTATGCAGAAACGCATTTTCGAATGCATTTGTCCCCGAGACTGGTTTGCAGCGATCAACCTGAAGGACGCGTGCTTTCATGTCGCCATGCTCCCACGACACAGGCCATTCCTACACTTCACGTTCGAGGGTCGAGCGTATCACTACAAAGTCCTTACCCTTCAGGCTGGCCCTGTCGCCCTGCGTCTTTACGAAAGTCGCAGAGGTGGCCATTGCTCCCATGGTGTTTGCATCCGTAAGGCACCTACATCCAGACCTCTGGAAAATCCATGTCTGGTCCCTGGACGGGACATGGAGGTTCTAGGTAATCAATAACTATGCAGTTTATGGGAGATCCGTGGGGAAGCACGACCTGATCCTCCACACCCCTCGGCAACGGACGTGGCGGAGCGTCCGATGCCAGGCCTAACACTCGTATGTATTGGTGGAAGCTGTGCTTGGCTGGGTCCCATATATTGTGATCCCTACGGTGATCCTATATGTGTATTCTTCCACGGAACGGCTCCCTGCGGCGAGCCCGTATCTTTCCCTTGGCCGGTGTTGTCTCCCCCCTGCTATAGGCCGGAGCCACCTCGGTGACATTCCATATGTTGTATTGCCCTGTTGGCTAGTCCATATGTGTAACCTCGACATGATGCCTCCCTGCGGGCAGGATGTGTCTTCCGCAGCGTCTCCCTTTCCACCGAGAGGGCACACTTTCCCAGTGTTATCCAAGTCGGTCTGAGTGGGTCATGCAGAACAGTAGTGGACTTCCCTGGCCTAAGCCCTGTCCCATCTCCGCCTCAATAAATGCAGGGGGATCAGGAGGCTTTCGGCACTAGAAGGTGGCAGCACTAGGTGGCATGTTAATTGGGATCCCAAATCAGTACGGTACGTCCGACTACGTCGAACAGGACCGAACTGAAAGGGAATGTCTCGCCACTATTGCTGGACCATCGCTGACTCCGGGCTCCACTCTGCTCCTCAGCAGAAAAACAAAGATGCGACGCACCTGCTGCTCATTATAAGCTCGAGCTGCAATTATCGCATGCCAATGTGCATTTGCTCGTTTTATTACACTCAAAGTAGATTGGTCTCTCAAAGAGAATCCAACCAGGGGTGCGTTTCCCGAAAGCATCGTTAGCCAACTATGGTCGCAAGTTCCGTCGTTATCAGCATAGTTCAACGATTTGGTGTTTCCCGAAACCATCGTTCCAACGAACGTTCGCAAACAGCATCGCAAACTTGTGTGGTTGGAACGACTGCTCTCGAGCTGTGGTTAGAAGCATAGTTTCTAGTTTACATGAGATATAGACTGAATAAATCCTTATCTTTAGCAAAATAAGCAAGCTGACATTCAGTACAACCCGTGTTATTTATTTAGAATACATACAAATGTAATTTACGTCTTTTAGTTTGTCAAGAGATTTAAAACACCGTTTTTGAAGACTGCGCATGTGCGAACGTGCTCAACTATGTAAGAACGAGCCAAATATTGAGTCTGGTAATAAAGCAAAATAACTGAGAAAAATTAGAAATGGTCTTCAGATGCCATGTCTGTAACTTATATGACAAAATCTAGCGTTAATTCGATCTCAAACAGATTAATTAAAATAATTTATTAGTCCACCACATGCGAGACGTCATAAACCAGCGTGGTTGAACGATACTTTGCGACATATGGTTTCGGGAAACAGTCGTGACGAGCTAGTTGATTTCTCCAACGATGCATCATACTATGGTAGTTAAGCAGTGAGCTATATAGTTGTACGGGAAACGCACCCCAGTACGGTACGTCTGACTATGTCTCTATTCCCTCCTTCAGGGAACAAGGGTTACATACGTAACCGATACATTTTTTGCTCTCAATACGTTCACTGAATAACCATACGAATAGGGGCGGGCCTGCACTAAATGAACAGTCTACTAATACTCTAATGAGACTTAGTTAACATGTATTTGCAAAATAATGAGAGTTAGTTGACATGTAGTTGCAAAGTTACTTACACTGTTTAAAGTGGACTATCGAAATAAAGTGTATTCAGATATTTTACAGAACAGTTTCAGGGCAGCATGTTGAATGCTTTAAAAGTTTGGAAGCACATTATACATTTCAGTTTCCATGTCCTAAGTATCATATGCCACTTAATGTGCCTTAATACACCTTTTGTAAATTGGGCTATCAATGTTTTTGTTAACAAGAAGAGAGGGCACACGAAACACGACTTTCCTTGTTTTACACTGAACAATCCAGCAACGGCTCTGTGTCATTAATTTCTCATATCTTCATTATACCTCTCTTCATGCAGAGAATAATAAATAGACTATAAGTACATGGAGGTGAAATTATTAACACACTCACATAAACAGACGCAATTGCTCCCCTTGACTTCCTGAGAAATGTTACATGCTGGGAATCCTAAAAAGAAGGTTTGAGAATGCAATACTGTCAGAGTTTACAGAGGTTTAATACAAGCATCTGTTCTAATGTGGGGGGACTGAGAGGACACCCGAGTCTATGGGAAAAACGAGACACTTCAGTGTGCTTATAAAGTTTGATCTAAGGGCAAGAGACTTCCTGCTAATGTAAGCAATCTTCCACTGTTATTACTAAAGCCACTCTGGACGTCCACTCAGGCGCTGAGACATACAACATTATATATCTGCCAGAGGTCAAGAGTAAAATATATTGTCCCAAAAGAAGGAGAAGGGGGTAAAAGTAAATATAGAATAAGGCAATCAATTTAAAATGATTAAAGAGAAAATCCTTACAAAACGTACATATGTATATACATATATATATATATATATATAGGATAAAATACCTGAGTATATATATATACTGTGTATATATATATATATATATATATGTATATATATATATAGAGAGAGAGAGAGAGAGAGAGAGAGAGAGAGAAGAGAGAGAGAGTGTGTGTGTGTGTGTGTGTGTGTGTGTGTGTGTGTGTGTGTGTGTGTGTGTGTGTGTGTGTGTGTGTGTGTGTGTGTGTGTGTGTGTGTAGGCAAATAAGCAACAAAAATATGTAAAAAAGCAGACTACACTTAAAAGAGGAAACCTAAAAACAAAACAGAAGCGATTCATTCAAATCCCACTGTAAAGTGTTCAGAGTCAATCAGAACATATGACACTCACACTCCAGACAGAACCTTATAAACAAAACACCTGATACAAAGCTTCATATTTAATGTGCTCAGTGTCTTAAACATCTAACGTGTGTCTTAAGATGTCAGATATGAAAGGAGCATGACAAGGTGACCTCGTTACAAAAACAAGTGTCAGAACTCAAAGTGTGTCACACTGGAGTTCACGACATTTGGTTTCATGTATAATTCAGAGCAGTGCAAGATACGAAATTATTTCATAGAAATCCCAAGGAAAAGAGCTTGATGAATAAATCCCTCAACTGACTTCCAAAGCTCATAATTAAAAGAGAATATTATAATTAAGAGAATACAAACAGCTTCAGATCAAAAGGTCTTTTCCTTCTGGTTATGAAAACTACAGAAACAGGATTTATCAACATAGCTGCAAGTCAGTTGACTGGTACCAATGCATAAGTGTATAATTTTGAGGCATATTTAGGCTTATGCAATTTGTTACAAAAACTGTCACTAGTAGGAATTCTAATAACATTATACTAATCTTACTAAAATTGTTGCTTCTAATTAAAGGTAAATTTAATGATCCTTTGGTTAAGAGTGTGTACTTAGATCTGTGTATGTGTACAATAAATGTGATGATATTAACAATGCTTAATGACTTTTTAATAACCCATAACTAATGGAGATATCTAATTAACGAAAATAACAATATTCTCAAAGCCAGAATACCCATGTTGGTAATCAAACAGTTGACGGTAGCCGTTGACTTCCATGTAGGAAAATAATACTATGGAAGTCAATGGCTTCCGTCAAATGTCTGATTCTTTAAAATATCTATTTTGTTCAACAGAAGAAAGAAACTCATACCGTTTTGGAACAACATGAGTAAATGATGACAAAATTTACATTTTTGGTTGAACTTTACCTTTAACCGTCTCCACCTCAGTAGCAGCAAAAGTGTTTTGCAATACATGTAGACAATCAGTACATTTTACTGATTTTTGATGTAAGTACATAGTAGTTAAGGACACCTGAAGTGTGGCCAAAGGGTGGCTTCCCAGAATGCACTGAAACCTGGTGAGGAGGTACGTGGTAGTAATGCTATTGCACTTAATCTGTAAGGCCAATCTTGCACTATAAACAGTCTGTAAAATAATGGTTCCATCAGCAATGCCATAGAATAAGTATTTTGGGTCCACCAAAGAACCTTTAAGGGAAACAGTTCTTAAATTAACCTTTTTTATATATAGTGTGAAGAACATTTGAACAAGTTAAAGAATATTTTCAACTTTTAAAACCTTTTGAGTAATAAGAAAGGTTAAATGGATATCTAAATAAAGAGTGAAATAAACAATAATAAAAAAACATGTTTTATGTATTGAATATGTTAAGTATATACGCTGTGAATTAGTCATTTGAATCCAAAAATGTTTTAAATGTTATTTCCATCATGCATATGGTATTAAACACAATACATTTGAGATGTGATGGAATATACACTGTGGTAGAAATATTAACACATGGACAATTATTCAGTGTGTCCACTGTTGGATCTTGTTGGTTAAATAAACTTGAGAGAATATGAAAAAAAAAAAAAAAGGTTTTAATACAAGGCCAAAGTGTCATAGATGAAGCCTAATTCATACTACTTTATAGTTAAGGTATAGTTTAACAGTCCATAAACAAACAATTATAAATGCTCAATAACAGTGGTCATTTGAGCCTTGAGGTCAGAAATCATGATTTTCAAGAATTGAGGGTGGCATTACGGTGGCTGGAGTCTTTAGGAGAGGCGAAGATTTGGGCGAAGATGGCTAAATTAACACAAATGTTACGAGTTCAGTTCAAAGTAGTGTTGACCCAGGATCTGGACAGTTACCAAGATCACATTCCTGCTCTATCACCACACGACCCTTGAGGAAAGAGCTCAAGGTTGCTGCCCTGAATCACTGCACTGTACGTCACTCCAGATAAAAAAAGCTTTTGATTGTTTGAGTATCTGTTTGCTACAGCAATAGCCTCATCCAGGTCTAGTCACACAACTGACATCAACTGACATCACGTGCTGTTTACAGCAACATCTTGAAGTCAAAAGCGTGCCAATTCTTCACCGAACAACAGCAACTTGTGCTGATCTCACAGCGCATGCACCCTAAACTTCACATTGACAGTGTTTAGTATACACTGTGTGAGTGTCTGTGGGGGGAAACACTGACAGACTACGAAAGAGACAAACCAAATCAAACAGAATACCAACCAAGATGGGTGACAGTGTATAGGTCATATGTTCCTTTGACTTCTGACAGCTAGATGGATTGCTTTCATTTGAAGAAAAGGAAAATATTTAAAAAGTAAATGCATTAATATTCATGCACTTCAGGAGGAATAGATGTCTTGTGTCTTCTGAATAAGAGAGGGTAACTAATCCCGACAACAAGAAGTGTGCGGTCTGATGGGGGAAACATTGCATACCACAAACAAGCACAGTCATGAGAAGTCACAGTCACAATCTTTTTTTCTTTTTTTTTCTATTTTAATGTATTAATACATTTAATTTATTCCTCTGATGGCAAAGCTGAAGTCAAGCAGTGTCACATGATCTTTCAGAAATCATTATAATATGTTTATTTGGTGTTTAAGAAACATTTATCTGTATTAGTAATTGTTAATATATAAGAAACATCAAAGAAACTGTGACTTTTTTCAGTATCCAGTATAGAAAAATCAAAGGAACAGCATGCATTTGAAATAGAAATGTTGTGTAAAATTGTAAATGTCTTTAAAATGTATCCTTGCTGAATAAAAGTATTACTTTCTTAATTGTTTATCATACTGACCCTAAACGTTTGAATTAGTGTACAAATATGTCAGGAAGTCAAACATTCCTATATATAGATCCTGATTTTTTTTTTTTTTTAAATAACTAATATTCAGAAGTTTAAATGGACTTGAAACATTTTCTACACCATTCAGAGTCTTTGAAACTCACCTGAATGTTAAAAAGATGAACCTTGACCCGATTTAACATGACGCCATATCTGCTCAAAGGACAACATGTCATTACAGGAAGTAAAGCAATTGTAATATACAAAAGGAGCAGAGGAAGAAGACTAGTGACAATGGGAATTATCACTGTTATTCTCCCTCTCCCCTCTTGACAGGCAGAGCTTTAATTCTGTAATCCACACAGACAAGAGGTGATAAAAACAGCAGAGGAACCTGCTCCCTAATCGCTCACTAATGGTTATGACAAAGACCTGTTTCTTTCACACGTAGGCTACACGTACGCACACACACACACACACACACACACACACACACACACACACACACGCACAGACTTGCTAAAGCAAATACAGTCAATAATTAGCTCCATCATTAGCGAAGCATTAGGAGACATGAAGTTTTTCGTGGGTAGCTGAATGCAAGGCCCGTGTCATTACATGATTTTAAAATTCCTTTGGTGACATTAAGGAGGACTGAAGGCTTTGGCAAAAGACTGTGGTGCATATTAAATAACTAAAATATGCATTAATACCATGGTTATGAGCGATAAACCAAACACGCTGGCTCTTGAAAACAAATGACGAATTAGTATTATGTCAAAATATAATTTGAATGTCTCTAATTAGTATTTCAAATTTAAGCATATATATATTTTATGCATAAGTGTTTTTCTTTAATCCATGTGAATTTAACTTAATTACTCAATGAAATTCATCCCGGCTGAAGTAAGCACTTTAATTTACACTTTAGTTTACATTAGTGATGAAAAACTTGACTCGATTCAGTAGATTGGTTCTTGAATAGTTCATCTCAGTGAACCGGTTCAAAAACGTTTTTACATGTTTTAATCAATGATGAAAGACAAAAACACAATCAGTTCATAAACATAAACATTTCCAACAGTAAAAATCAGAATCAGCATGAGCTTTAATGCCAAGTATGTTTACACACACAAGGACTTCCAGCTTCCAGCGCCGAAAAAAAATCAAGTGTATGCATGTGCTACAGTATGTACAGTTATGTGCAAATGCAAGTGGAATAGTTTTTAATATTTATGCTATTTGGCTATTAATGCCCCAACACTCAAATGTTCAGTCCACTCCAATGCACTTAGCATCAGCTCAAAAAGGATAATTCTCATTTAGTGAGTTGGTGAGTTGTTAACTCGAGCACCGCTTGGATCATTTCAGTTTAATTCATGGACAAATTGTTCAGAACGGTTTTGTGAATATAGTTAAATGGATTCATTGAAAACATCTGAACAACATGTCCATGAGTCGCTAAATAGAATCACATCATTACTGTTTCACATGGATTTTGTTAATGTGGCTAACAATATCTAAAAAAAAAAAACATTTGATAAGGAATTTGGTTCCATGGATGCTAAAGGTTCTTCATGCAAGCATCAATGCCGATGAAGAACCTTTACTTTTTAAGAGTGTAGAAAGCTTTTTTCAATCCCATGAATTGAGAATTTAACTATAACAATAAGAACTCTGAAAAGGACTGACAACCGTATTGAGCTGCAGTATGCATGTGGCCATGAAACTTAGAAATGAATCATATGTTTTTTTGAATTCAATCCAAATGCTAGATAATTCAAGACTTGTTTTCATCTCGGAACAAAAATGGAGAACACCTTTTGAAAATTTGAGCTATTATCAATCAATAAATCATCTGTAACAAACTGTCAGTCAACAAAATGTAATTCTCTAAAGCCTGAAGGCCATGGCTTGGCCAAAGTGAGCAAGGTGCTGCTTTGACAACTTTCTCATGTCTTTCTCATTCAGTAAGCCAAAAATGGGGCGTTCAAATCGCTAAATCACTCTGTTTATGTGCTATTCTGTGTGTCTGTAAGAAGAGAGAGAGTCGCTGTGTCTCCTGAATGATTTATTTGCTGGCCTTCACAGCTATGAGGCTACAGCTCTGATTCAAAGCTCCTCTGTAACACTGACAAATGACATATATTCCTGGCTGACATGAATACTGTACTGAATATGACCTGCTCAATTGGGACAACCATCCCGGGCCTCTCTATTTTGAAGTTCCTCAGAGGGCATCGGGACACAGAAGTGAAGGGCTTGAGATAGAGATCTGTGACATTCATCCTCAGGTGGTTTCTAGTACATATTTAGCACTGTAAAAGCTTTTGCAATCTTGCATAAACGTGTCATCCCTAGAGGTGCAGCATCTCACACATAATGTTAGTACAATAGACCTACTAGAACATCCATTTGCATGTGTTCTCAACCAGTCCCACAATCCACAACATAATATACTGGATAACTTGCGTAAGTACATTGCTAATCTCGTCAAAAGATTTCATGACAAAAGTGTTTGTTATTAGTGTTTCTGTGTGCATGTGTCAATGATAACTAAGAAAAATAAAAAAAGTGCAATAATTAAATGATTTAGTAAAACTTGTAATGATTTTAAACAAACTAAACACCAATCTCAGATGTAGCAATGAATCTGCAAATATTTTAATGCATTTTAACTTTGCTTACAATTATTTATGAAAATATATAATGCATTATAACGTACATTATGTATTATAATGCATTATACATAAAGGCTTTAAGTAAAGTGTTAATGATTTTGAAAAACAACACCACAAGATATTAACTAAGCACTTATGATGCTATTTGAACCAAAAAAAAAAACGATCCAATTATAGTCAAACTAATGTAATCATAAGGGCTTTTCACACTTGAAATAGTTAACGCTGGGTAATTCTAAACCCTGGCACCAAAAGCACTATTGCATAGGTACCATTCCCGTGGGTACTCGGGGAAAAACACAAGGTGTTCCCTATTCCTTTTATCCAATCAAAAAAAACGGTTGAGATTAAGGAACCTCTGATTGGTGGATCTCACATGGGTGGGCTGGTGGTATGGAGTGTGGGAACCCACAGTTAGAAACCTAAATCAATTGGCGCCTATGGCCAATAGTCAAGGAAGCTGAAGCTGAACAGTGGATGAAAACTGATAAAGTGAAGCGCTTTTCTAGTGGGTTAACTAACTCACCCAAAAACATACAGAATATAATATAGTACAGAATATAGACACAGCAGAAACATAATATACAGCACAAGGGCATTTTATATATTGTTTATTAGGGCAAGTTAAATATTGACTACATTTTAAGAATATTTTTTAATCAAAAGACAAAAAAACGACTATACTTATAATCGACAGAAGAAAAAACACTGTGTAATAATGTACACTGTCCATCCATCCATCTTCTTCCGCTTATCCGGGGCCGGGTCGCGGGGGCAGCAGTCTAAGCAGGGATGCCCAGACTTCCCTCTCCCTAGCCACTTCCTCCAGCTCTTCCGGGGGGACTCCGAGGCGTTCCCAGGCCAGCCGGGAGACATAGTCTCTCCAGCGTGTCCTAGGTCTTCCCCGGGGTCTCCTCCCGGTGGGACGCGCCCGGAACACCTTCCCGGGAAGGCGTCCAGGAGGCATCCGGAACAGATGCCCGAGCCACCTCAGCTGACCCCTCTCGATGTGGAGAAGCAGCGGCTCTACTCTGAGCTCCTCCCGAGTGACCGAGCTCCTCACCCTATCTCGAAGGGATCGCCCAGCCACCCTGCGGAGAAAGCTCATTTCGGCCGCCTGTATCCGGGATCTTGTTCTTTCGGTCATGACCCAAAGCTCATGACCATAGGTGTCATATGTATGGTCATAATGTACACTGCTCAACTAAAATGATATTATACAGTGCGTTACTCCACTGTCAAGTAATGGTCAGGCCAGAAGTCTTTAAAAAGTTTTTACATGAATTTGTCAGTCCATTTAACAACTGTTGCAACCTAAATTAATTAGTCATGGTCAGTTTTTTCTCAACTTCTATTCTCAGCTCCTCAAAAAAAAAAAAGAAAAAAAAAAAAGAGAACGATTTTAGTTGTAGAAGTTGACAACCTTGTCTCGACCCCAAGAGACTATGCAGAGAAATGGCTTCCTGTGAAGAAGTTTATCCAAGGGTACGCAAGATTAACGAGGATATTTTCATTGGACGCCTCCGTTCCATGCCACGCATACTCCGAGGTGATAAGATCAGATTATTTATTGTGCCTTCCTCTCCAGGTCATTTACTATGTTAATTTTTATGAGCCGTGTGTTGCCTTTGTCTGTGGGTTGTGTGCTGCTCTTCGCAAACCTCGGGCGAGGGGTGGAAAAAAGGGGATTTGTGTACTTAGCACACGCTCTGCCAAATTAGTCACCCATGCCGATTATTTCTGCCATTCAGGGCTGCTATGGAATGTCTAATTTAAGTTACACTCTGTGAAATTCAATTCTATTAGCAGAGCCGGAAAAATAGGCCTCTATTTGCGGGACCTTGTGGTTTGTATCTGAAGAGATAATGAAATGTTACTTGTAACAGATTGGTTTGACTTGGATCCTTCAGGCAGAGGAGTTCTTTGTTTCTTGAATCTAGGTCTTCTCAAGAGATCACACATATCCCAGACGAACCAAGCTATTTAGAAGAGTCCAAAACGAATGATGCAAATATGAGGCTTTGAACCTGTAACGAAACAAATGACAAGAACACAATTAAGTCATGCATTTATGAAATGTTATTTTTCGGAATTTCAGGCACTACTTATTCAACTTGGGATTGTTTACTTCGGTTTTGTGATATTGAAAACACAAACATAAAGTGGGGTCAGAGAAAAGTCTCGACCCCGTCTCCACTGGAATAGAGCGGGATTAAGGACTTTGCTCCATTGGCCAGAGGAACTGCAGCCCACAGGATATGAAACCAGGAGTAATTACCAACAAACTTACTAGAATATTGTACTATGCATTAGACTAATTGCTCAGTGTACAATTTTCCAGTGACAGCAACTATGAAAAGAACTTGTGTCGAGACTTAAGTGCACCTTTAGTGGCATAAGCCCTCAAAATACCTGCGAGTGATGTGAGAGGCTTAACCGCAGTCTGTCTGTCACCTCTAACAGACACTCTCATGTCGACAGAGACAGCTTTAACATCAAGGCCTTCATGGATAATTCATGTATAATTACAGAAAGCTTTCAAACTGGTTTAAATCATGGTCCCTCCCATCTCTCCATTCCATTCCCCACATTGCATAAAGTGGGGTCCAAAATCCAGAGACCACAAGTGCAATTTGCTTTATAGCATTTTTGACATTTAAAACATTAGTTTTGGATTTTCTATTTAACATATTTTAAAACAATTTATTCCTGTAATTTCAGAACAGTTTGCTCATCACAAAACACTTTTTTTTTCAGAATTTTTTGATGTAAAGTTTAAATGAACAGCATTTATTTGAAATATTCTGTAACACTATAAATGTATTTACTGTAATTTTTTATCAATTTAAAGTATCCTTGTTGAATAAAAGTATAAATTTGTGTATATATACATATAGTGTGTGTGTGTGTGTGTGTGTGTGTGTGTGTGTGTGTGTGTGTGTGTGTGTGTGTGTGTGTGTGTGTGTGTGCGTGCGTGCGTGCGTGTGTGTGTTTGATATTGATCATTTTTAAATGTAAAGAAACATTTGCTCAATGTTATCACTACCCTCGTTCATTCTCAGTCCCATTCACATCAGCGCTAATAATCAAGAGCTCACAGAGAGGTGAGCGGTTCTAACCCTTGATTTTCCCTTTGTGTGTATGTGTGGGTGTGTGTGAGTGAGACAAAGCGAGTGTGTGCATCTGAGAGTGAGAGGGCTTCATTCAAGGTCAACTGCAGGTGAACACCGGGTCAAACGGAGGTCGTTCGAGCTTAGGCGGGTCAATAACGCCCCCGGATCAGCATCCGCACGCGGGCGGCGCCTGAGCCACACATCAATTTGGCAGCTTGAGAAATAATAATAAAAGAAAAAAGCAGGTGTACCCAGAGATGAATTGAAACAGTTACAGAAGGGGAATAAAACAAACGTATGGGGTGACTGCAAAACAGCACTAGCTTTCAAATCCTAACTCCTTTTCATGTAAACGTCTCTGTCTGACACCTCTCATACATCCCTTTTTTTCTGCCTCCCTCCCTCGCTCTCTCTCTCCCTCTCCCTCTCCCTCTCTCCCTCTCTCCCTCTCTCTCTCTCTCTCTCTGTGTGTCCTTTTAAAGAAGAGAACTCAAGCAGAAAGAAACGAGCCACTCGTTGGGGTTGGCAAAAGGTCAGTGCTGACAGGATGCAGGGTTAAACTGCCAGCTTAAAATACTGTTCATGACCCTCGCAGCCTTGTTCTAAATACCCCCCTTTTGTGTCACCGTCACTGGCGGCATCAATATTCGCCCCTCTCAGATTTATTAGACATTGTTGGGCAGGAGGGTAGAGACCATTTATGCACAAAAGTCACATCGATCTGATACCTAATTCAGCCAGAGAGCAAAAACAATTGCGTCACTGAGCTGAGCAGCGCTAAGCAGAGCTTGGTGCTGTTGGGAAAATATTTTTCTATGTTTCATGCTTTTCAAATAAGTTGTTTCTATGTTTTTGGCCTTTAATCATATAGGACAGTGAAGCAACAACAGGAAATAATGGGGAGAAGAGAGGAGGGGTGGGAAATGACCTGAGGAGGAATCAAACTTGCGTTGCTTGCAATTATGTCAAAGCACAGGCACCACACACCAGGCTACATGTTATTTTCTTTTTTCTTTTCTTTTTTTTGGAGCCAATCTAGAATGAAAAAAAAGACATGTATTATAATATAACGAAAATGTTGTGATGTATATGGTGCTTGCATATATCTATTGTATGAGAATACTTTTTTTTTTCTTTGACAAAAGCCATTTCACTTGACGACCATCTGTAATGCCGGCAGCTATTTTACTCATGCAAAGACCAACTCCTATCTACTCGAATGGGGAACAGTGTTATTTTAGCATAATTGTGATTATTTTCATTAAAATTTGGAATTAGTTTGTATATTTTATAGTCACAAAATGTAAGTTTTAATTGTTTTAGAACATAAAGTTAAATTAAATGAAAATAAGAAACTATAGCTGAAATAAAATAACTTACGGGAATTTTACGGGAAGTTAACTCAACAAGAATTTAACATAGGCTATTAGGCAAGGAAAAAAATGTATGTTATCGGAGCACAAACCCCGACAGGGTGATCAGGATCAGGAAGTCTTGCATCACCCTGAAGGGGTTTATTCTATAAAACCAAGTGACTGGATGTACATTATCCCATTACATGGCTACTTGCCACATAAGTAAATAATTTGACATAAAATATTGATCTGAGTCGAAATATAGTATTAGTCCCAAGCCCACATTGCAGGACACTGACTCTTTCTGACTGAGGGACTTTTTTACTTATAGGTGGGACTTCTGCCATATTGTGCATAGCACTTCTCCTGTCATAGTACAATTAATGAACCGTCTTGGTATATATAGGCCCACAGTCTATATGTATATATATATATATATATATATATATATATATATATATATATATATATATATATATATATATATATATATGGCTTTTCTAGTAGGGGCTAGCTGCCGCTGGTAACAAACCCTTTACCCCCTTGCACAATACATAGTAGTATGTTAAGGAAGTTAAAACTAAGTTTGGTCATTTTGGTTAGTGTAATTTTGATGGTACAACTGGAGTTTCTATGAAATCACAGGAGAAATAAGGTAACAAACAAGCGGTCAGGTATGCACTAAAATTGTGAAATGAACACAACGGAGAGCTAATTTCCCTTCTATCATAATTTATCTCCACCCTTTAAATATGTAAGACACATTTAAACGGACCCATGCATGTTCTAGGCAAATTAAAGCAGCTCTAATTAATGCTATGCAAAACACGGCCGTACGTTTATTACTTGATTTATCTTTGTTCTACTTAAGAGGGGCAGAGTTGTCTTGCCAATTTGTCTTCCTCTCGCATACTTAAGATTCAGTATGTGTTTAAATGATTTATTTAATAAATAAGTGAATAAATCACCTCACAGCTAATTTCCCTAATGATATTAGAAAAGAGTAACTGTACAAATTGTGCAAAATAGAAACCGCTATTAACCTGCAGCACCTTTCGTTTGCCGGGTTCACAACGTCCATCCATTTTCATTTGTGCAAAAACAAAAACATGATTAAAAGAATTGACATTTGACACAGATTTCACAAATAAAAACACTTTGCTTTCCGTGTCTAATAGACGAGGGTCAGCTCCCCGGTTCTCACGGTGATGCATCAAAATACGGCACATGCTGTCCCATTTAGGACAGAAGACAACCGCACCAACACTAAGCGGTCTAAATAAAATTACAAAACAAATAGCAATACATATAAATAACCACTGCATGCAATAAAATCTGGTTCACACTGGTGACAAGTTCACAAAGATATTTTTTTAACCCACCATTTTTTTTGGGGGGTCCCTGGAGGCAGTGAGAAATAGATGGTGGAACTTAATAACTAGAAATGAACATTATTCCCCAAGCTACAGCGAATGTTTCACTGCTTGATTATGAGTGAATGGCCGACACAGACTAAAATGTTCCGTTTCCACAAGCATGAAGAGGGCATAAATAATTTAAAATTTATTCCCGCAGAAGGAGGGACAATGAAAATCATAAATTATCCATGTGCGAGGCTTTAATGCAAGAGCTCAATGAACCTGCTCTAACTAACTAGTCTGCTTCCTCATTACACGCTAGGCACAGACCTCTTAACCTTTTAATATTAATTTAGTGACAACTACGGTGGGATGGGCTTTCTGTAAATGGGAATGATGGCTAGTGGAGAGGAAGCATGGGTATTATGAAATGATCCTCAAGAGGTTATTATCTCTATTTGTCTCTGCTATCATCTGTAAATAACAAGCTCAGTTTGAGAGCTGGTTTGTAAGTTGTAAGAGATGGATAGACAAATTTAGAACACCAAAAAGTTGCACGTTTCTGAACTTTTTCCTATTTGAGTAAGTGTTGTATGCTTTATATTGCTTTTTTTAATTGCACGGGTAAATGCCAATATGAAAGGGATTGTTTTTTTAGCGTTCACCTTGTAAAGGCCAAAATGAACAGAATTGTCAGTGACTCACAGTACTGATAATGATAATTTCCTAACAAGGTCTTGAGCACAGGAAGAACAGAACTGTAAATGTACTGTGTTTCATGAGTAACTGTGACATATATGAGTCCCATGATTAGACTAAGAGCTCCATATATTTAACAGGAAACCAGAAACATCTTTTAAAACTGATGAAATTGATAAAACTTGAATGGACCATGAATGGATTTGGCATTGTGGTGCGTCATCTGTCTTATGTTATTACTGATCATAACAGTGATGGGTCCAGACTTCCCCATTATATAATACTTTCAAATTAGAGAATTAGCCCATGACATATGGGATTTGGAGGAATCAGCTGAAATGCCAGATATAATACCAAAGATCTATAAGGTGTTACTCAATCAGTAATTGAAATGAAACATTGAAGATTTCTGGTGGAAGCTTTGGATTACTCTTCTGAATAGGATAGGAAATTATATGTAATAAACTTAAACATGGCTCGTAGGACACGGTGACAACAGCCAACCATTATGCATCATGAGACAATGGCTTTTAGTAGCAATGTTTTTCTAACTTGCTTGCTCAACATGTAAAAATAAAAGTATACGATTATACTTCACAAACTGTCTAAAGAGAAAGTTATATAAAGTTGCTGCATGTGAAAGGACACAACAAAATAAATGTGTACTTCCCACTTAGGAGCTCCACAGTATCAATACAGCAATACTACATGACTAGAACATGTAGTGAATCAACTTCGAGTGAATAAACTTCGGGAAATTAATAAAGATGAACTAAACTGAACTGAACCATGCAAATTTAACTTAAAAAAAAAAAAAAAGTTGGCAAGAAAAATAGTGCAACCTAGAAAAATACATAGACCATGATTAAAGTGATAAAGTAAAGTAAAACAAAACAAAATGGCTAGTTTACCTCCCAACGCACACTTTAAGTGAATCCCCCCATTTCCATATATATATTTGTTCTTGTGACAGCCGCAGGCTTTGAAAAGAGTTTAAAAGGGACATGCCAGGTGCAAGATGGGGGGTAAAAAGAGATATCTGCTTAATATGCGTTTCTCTTTTATAATCCAGAAGTTCTATTAGCAGATTACGAGCTATGGAATGTGATGAGAGACAGAACACAGTGTGTGTGCCAGAAGAGACAATACTGGCTTAAGTAATCCACTTTGTGTGAGAACATTAAAGCACTTTTCCAAAACTTTATGCTGTGACTTCAAAATATCCCAATTTTATTCCATAAACTTGATTTGAAAAGGAAATAAGCATATATTTGTCTCTCCCAGTTGTTTCTGCCCACAGAATGTTGCAGTTATAACATCTACCAGCAGGGGCTAACTGAACAAACCTTGACACTTTGGTGTCCTTAGATACTTTATGCTGTTTTTAACAATTGACACATTCCCAGTGATTTGACCCCTAAAAAAATATCATGGTAGATGTGTTCAAGTGCAACATGTTGGTTAGGGAAACTAGCCAATTGCATTATTGCTCTGAAATTCATCACAATGAAAGCTTTTGAAAAAGGTGGAGTAACCAACAACAACATGTAAACAGTGTATTTTATGCTGTTTGCCTAACTAATCCTGCTAATTGATGAACCTCTGTCTTCATTGTTCCCTTCATTTTATTAGCAAATTTGTTTCTTAAAATTACTTTGGGGCATCAACCAAGTAGGCTAAATATGATCATCTTTTTAGAAGGTTGAGAAATAAATGAGTCTCTTGATGCAGTCTGACTTCTGTCCACAGTGTGTATAAAGTGTGTAAGATAAAATGCATACTCTCTTCATTTCAGAACTGACATCTGTAATATTTACTTCAGCCTTAATAACAAATGTCAATTTATTTTTCCTGTATTCAGTTGAGTATAAATCACATTTTATTTTGTAACCAGGATTGGGAGATCATGAATGTTACACTCCTTGGAGCTCATTTAGCAAAAATATTTTACACAATAAAGTAACAAGAATATGGCTGATTAGGCTATACATTACTTGACTGATGAAGGAAGTACACTGCAATAGATCGAATATTATTCAAATGGAAGAACAAAAAGATAAATGTTGTGAAGTAGCTATTGGTCTGCATATGTTTAGCTGCTCTATATCATTTAAGGAGTTCCTGAATATTAATGCCTGCAAAATGGAGATGTGGCACTATAAATATGAACAACTATGAAACTAATTCGACCTATACAAATGAATCTATAAATAGTCTCCATCCAGACAGATCTGTCTCACTCAATATTGTTGCATGAATTTACTGTATTCTTCCAGCATGATAAAACTTCTTGTTAGACTGTAATTGTTCTCAGACATTAACTAAATTATATTTAGCTATGCTAGAGGTGTGGCAGGCGACTTATAACAGTTGGTGAAGGTCTAATAAAGGAACTAGTTGTAAAATGATATAAATGATAAAAAGGATATGCTAATCATACTTAACTGCTGGTTAGTGATTCAAGATTACATTTAGAGCACAAATTGAAAGTAGGTTGCTGTCTTCTAAATCTGCATTCACACTACCAATGACAAAGCGGCACGATCCCATTAATTTCAATGGAGAGCGGGGCAATTTTCAACGACACGAGTGACAGTGACCGTTGGCGACCAGATGGGGCGTGTCCAGCAATGCAACAAAGTGGAGATGTGTTCATCTTCATGCAAATGAAGAGCGGCTTTCGGGAGCGACAACCAATAGGAGTGAAGTCAGTGGAGTGCACGGGATCCATCGCTCTTCAGTGCCGATGAAAGATAACGGAGAAGCTAATTTTAGCGGTCAGCATTTTTACTTTAATTTATGATATTTCTCAGTGTACTACATACGGTGGCACTCGCCGTGCTGACTCTGAGCCTGAATGGATTTGTGAGCCATGATAGACTGGCATTTGCCCTTTTGCTGCAGATAAATAGCCGTGATGGCAAAGAACGCGCTCTGTTTCTCGTTCATCTTTAATATTAGGTATTTTATGTACTGATTCCATTTATATTTAGACCTTTCATTCCAAATGTTTGTTTGTAAGGGCAAAAAAAAAACTGATTCATTGTCTACAAGATTCATGAAGGTCATTTCCAAACATTACTAGGCAACCAGTAAAACGCCAACCAGTGACCTCACCGCCAGCCTCTGGCGACATGCAGCGACAATGTAATGTGAATGTAGCATTAGGCAGCATCCAAACTGAAATGGAATCTCCATTTGTGACAGATTTACAACACACTAACTAGCAACTAGTGTTTGCCTTTAGTGTGTTGTGATACTGTAACAAGCATTAACATACATCACACACAAATATTAGCTAAAATCACTTTAGCTGGAAAATAGCATTATTGAAGAACCGCTATAAAGCCAAAACAATATGTTACCTTAAATTATACGTTTATCTCTGTAAAGCAGCTTTGAAACAATCTACATTGTTAAAAGCGCTATATAAATGAACATGACTTGACTAAAATAATATTTTCCATATTTTTTTATTTTAAAAAATCAATTAAATTAGATCTATTTTTTGTTGTCATACTCAGCACTGAATGCTTTGGGATTACCTTCTTCCATCTTCAAAGCATAAATGCAATGCTGTATTCATCCGCACAGTCACGCAGAGCCGAAGCACAATCAAAACAATGTTCTTCCACAAAATGCATGCAGTTTTGTTTAACTGCTAGAGGGCCTAAAGTGTGTCTTCCAATTTACTACAAGTTATAGCATGAAATAAACACGAATCCTATAGTTGCTAAAATAAATCATCTCTCATCACCCAATCAGTGTTTCGGTCAAGGAAAGACATCAATAAAACAGCTTGTGAACATGACATTTGACATGTCATTTACCTCGGGAAAACAATGCAATGTTCACAGTTTGTTAGTTAGCTATAAACACACTATATAGAGGATCATGTTTACTGTTAATTTGTGTATGTTTGAAATAAATCAAGTCATATACAAATCATAAACAAATGTTGGCCTCTAACTCAGTTTTTATTAGTTGGCTTATTATACAGTATATGAAAATAAATAGTAGTCGAATATAATAGTTTAGACTGTCATTAATTTTAACATTTAATATTATAGTAATGTACTAAATAAGAGGGTAAGGTTTACAGCAAGGTTTACCTGGAATATTGCAAATTAATTCATTTTGAATCGAATAGTGTAATACTGTAAACCGTGATATTTTAAGAGACTGTTATCGTAGCTTCTCCCGTGTTATTTTCAGAGACTGTTTTGTGCCTTCCCGTGGGATATGTTCAGATACATTTATTGTACTGTCTATAAGGCATGCATTCGACAGCTTAAGGAAATTCAAATGGCACAAAGCTTGAGACTTTACCACTTAACTATTGGAATTGGCATCAACAGATGTCATTATGAAAATTTTGATATCAGAATTGGTGCATCCCATTTTTTTTTTTTTTTTTGAAAGTTTGAGAGTATATTAGCAAAAGTAAAGAAATGCACTACACAGCTGCTCTACAGTAGAGGACAAAATAAGTGACCTGTTTCATCTCAACCACTACCTCCTTTTCCACCACCCTTTCCTCCTTGAGCCTGAACCCAAAGCTCGAGTTGCCAACAAACAACATTCCTCCAGGGGAGCCAAGCGCCCCTAACAAGAATCATTATGGTGTCCTAGGGAGAACGAGGCGACAGCTGGCCCTCCGCACATGTGACCCTTGCCACTTTGTCGACTTAACGTTGGTCATCGTGATCAAAGCCTGCAGAGGAGCAGCTGTGACCGGTAAGCTAAACACAGTGATTTCTGTAAATAGAAGCATCATTTTAAGCTTCTGTACCAGTGGAAACTGGATGCATCAGTAGTGGGCTAAAAAAACGTATTTTGGAGGGACAATGAGGTTTATGGGGGAAGAGGCGGAGTAAGATGAATTAAAACATTAGGGACTGCTTTATTAAATACAGATTTAAAAGTGTCACACTTCCACATTCAACAACAAAATCACACACAAACAAGTCCCATTAAAAATCACCAGCCGTGTACATGCATAATTTAGAGGGCTAACATATAAACCCACTTAAACTTCAAATTAATTTCCCCTTTTTACAAATAAAGAATTAAAGTGAAGTTAAAATAGAAAAGAATCTATACAAGCTCGTTGTGAAAAATAGGCAAGGGAAGCATTTTAATGTGGGAACGCCGAGGTCAGAGAGAGCACTCGGTGCAGCAGACAATTCCTCCCCCCACATCAGTTCCTCTCTTTTAAGTTCTGCCCTCGTTTCTGAACCCATTTTCCACAGAAAGCCTGAATATTTTAACACATACGCCACTAAATATCTAGTTTGGTTTGTCATATTCAGATCTCCCCACAAGGTTACTTCTCTGCCCTTACCTCTTTTTGTTCTTCAGACCACTGGCAAAACAGCAAAAGGTCTTGGCCGCATATAAACGAATTTCAAATGTCATGTCTTGCACGGCTAAAATGAAAGAAAATGCTCTCGCTCACTCGCGGCGGCGGCCGAGTCAATGAATTTGTCAAAATTTTATGATAATTCATTCAATTATTCCTCAGACATTTAAATGATAGCAGAGGGATAGACAAGTGTGGAGAGAACGAAGGGGAGGGCCATAGCAATAATCCCTCTCCTGATATTAGCGAGCCTCCAGAGGGGTTTTAAAAGCTCTGTATCTCTGTGTGGAGAGGACTAAAACTTCACTCCTTCTCACAAAACAGCGTAAATCCCTCCCTACACTCTCAATACCAGGGTCCCACACATACAAATGTGCACACACTCTCACACTCTCTCATTTCCACTCCCATACTAGAAAGCCACAGAAGAATTAACGGGAAAAAAAAGTTCATCAGCCCACACAATCTTAGCAAACGCATCCTTCACCGGTCTCGGAGAGAACTACAATAAAACCGTCCCTGTGCTCCTCGTGCTCCTGTGACCTTTGACCCCTTCAGTCCCTCCTGCTTGGGGTCGAGTCGATGGGAGACTAGAAGGAAGACCCCATGTCAGACCCCTGAACGCTTCTGCATATCCACCATGGCTAAGCTCCCCCTCTAGTGTTCACATGTCTGTATACCTCTAAGCAACAAAAAGCAGCAGCCAGTAAATTCCTGACCTGAGTTTTCTTGTTGGTTTCATGTTGAACGCAACACAGAGCAACATTGGCTGTGCTGCATGTAGTTGTAATGCAGATTTTAACATTAAAAGCAGCCGATTTTTCTTCATTAGCTGATTCTTCCAGTACCTTATTTTTCACATAATGTCTCAGTGCTTTAGACGGTAGAATGGTGGCTGTTTAAATACAATAATGTGAACTTTAGCAATGCAAATATATAGTATTTATTGTTATATTAAGGCCCGGTTTCATAGACAGGGCTTATACTAAGCCAGGATCAAGCCTTATAAACGTGCCTTAGAAAAACACATTACAGGTGTGCACTCTAAGACACAACACTGAAATATCTAAAGATATGTCAGTGCAAGTTGCTTTCAGTTAAAACAGCTCGGACATGCATTTTAGTCTGGGACTACCTTAAGCCTTGTTTGTGAAACCGGGGGATTCTTCTTGAGCACCAAATCAGCATATTAGAATGATTTCTGAATGAGCATGTGCCACTATATAAGTATTAAATAATATATAATGTCCCCAAATAAATTTGTTTTTTTTGTAAACATTTTAAGACATTTAATATGTATTAAAAACTTATCATCTGACAACTTTCTGTGTCCTTTCTTACAGCTTCAGCGGTACAGTGCTTTAAAGTGATGGACACAAGCAGAGGGAGAGAGGGGCGCTTGCCTGCGGGGGAAGCTAATTATGCACTCTCTCTAAATTAACCAACTTTCACTGGGACCCAACCTCCATCTGACGCGCTCGGAGAAAGGGCGGAGAGGTGAGACGAAGAGCGCGAGAGAGAACGGGCGAAGCTGGAAAACAGAAACAAACCAATAATCTTGTACTTTGCCTCTTGAAGGCGAGCCACAGTGCCTCTAATGTAGACAAGTCATTTTGTAGAAACCACTAACGCCCGCGGGGGACGGGGAACACATCACGGGCCGCCTCATTTCAAAGATCTTTTGCAATCAGCGCCACAATGGAGGCCCTCATTTTATGCTGCTACATCATAAAAGTGCTCTTTTGTTACATTTCCATCCTTAAAAGGGCCTTAATCCCTTTCTTTTCAGGCAAGTCTATGGCAAATTCCACAGGGACATCCCATTCGCTGCAAGGGCTAGAGTGACCCACTCAGAAAGCAGCGTGCGAGGCTTTGAGCCTTTCTTCTCCTGCCACTCTCGTGAGAACATTAAATCGTACTTTTCATTCCCCTCACTGTGGGGGGACGCCCCTTAATGATGACAGAGAAAGAGAAATTCCTCCACTCGGGTCCTATGATACCATTCTGCTGTCAAGCAGGCGTCTCGGTGGACAGAGAATCAAACATGGCTTCCTGCAGGTGGAGTGGCGATGAAGGTCACACCGCAGCTCAGAGGAGCAGGGGGAGAGGCAGCACTTCAGAGGAGTCGCCAGCTTTCTCACACCAAATTAAGTCATCCGTGAAAATGTACGTCTCTTTAGCACTGCATAAATGTTTGGCTTTTATTGGTCTGTTAGGCTGGCTAGTTTGATATTTGCACCTTTTTATGTTATAATTTGTGCGTTAGAAAGTAAGCAGGCCACCAATCGTTCCACTAGAGTGATCTATGCCGCACTTTATCGTAACCTGTAGCTTTTAAGCATTTTCTCTTTTTTTAAATCAGAGGGTTTTCTAAAAAATAGCTTGCTGTCGGGTTTGGCTGTCCTTGCCTTTGTGTGGCTCTGTCTCAGAGGGGAGCCGATTAATCAGTTTAAAATTGAGCCGTGTACCTCCAGTCACTCCTTACCCTACTCAGCCTGGCCACTCAATGTTGGGTGCTTCAATAAGAACATTGTACTTGTATAAAACACTTGTCAGTCAAGCCTTAAACTGTAGCCCCCATCACCATTCATCCATGCATCCCACATTTATCGTATTTTAGAGTGAGTTGATAAGTATTCTCAGAAAATGTGTTTCCCCACTAAATATTTAATGTTTAACAACATATGCCAGAACCATGCAAAATATGGTGTCGGCATCATTATCTTTCTTTCAAGAAATATCCATATGTTATACATGTATAAATATCTATTCAAAAATAGTTTTTTAAATGGGTCATGACATGGATTGTTTATTTAATTGTAAAAGTGTTCCTTGAGGTTCACGTTTAATGGTAATAGTTTTCTTTTTTTGCACACATACATTTATATATGTATATTTTCATCCCTCATTCGAACCCTCTGTCTGAATTGATCTGCGATGTGACATTCGGGTCTAGTGTAGACAAGTGTCTGCCATTAAGCAACTGAGCGCCAGTGGGCGGGGCCTGCATTGTGATGATGCAAACTATTCATCTAGGCCTATGTCTTGCTCTAGAGGCAGCCATATGCAAATGTATTTGCCCATGTGATGTTACAGATCCCATAATATACTTCCCTCATCAGTCTTGCCCTTGTTTTACCCCCTCGTGGGTTTTGTTTTCCCTCTTTTCTGTCTGTTAATAAACTGAGTGTGAAGCATCCTGTCTGCGTTTGGGTTCATCCTCATCCTCATAACAATTGTTGGCTATTGCCACAAATATACCCGTGCGACTTGTGACTGGTTTTGTGATACAGGGTCACATATGATGACAAAGCTGAATTTTCAGCAGCCATTACTTCAGTCTTCGGTGTCACATGATCAGTGGCGGAGCCAGGATTTTTTCATGGGGGTGGCCAGGCAAGGGCCAGCAACCAGTCTAGGGTGGCACAGAAATTTTTATTATTTTAATTTAAAAATGAGTTTGACTATAAGCATTGGACTGTTTTAGTGCCTACACTACTGAATACAGTTAATTTATACTTATACTTGTAATTGAGATAGTAGTGAATTAGGAATCATGGAATACTGAGTGAATTTTTATCTTTTTTATTATTATTATTCACCACCTCAGGCATATTAATAAAGGGGCACATACTAAGTTCAACTTGCTCAGTTAGCTTGCTTCTGGTTCTCAAAACCCCCAATAGCTTGTTCTACATTGTTGCACCTTCATGAATGAGACATGCAGATAACTACTGTAGCTCAAAGATTAATCAACCTTCAGTGAATTTTATATAATCATTGAATTCTTCAACCAACCAGTTTGTCAAAAAAAAAAGTTGCAACTGAAAAAGTTAACACTGCATATTAGTTGTCAAAATAAATATTGCAACAGTTCTATCATAGGCTACCTAAATTAAAAAGGGAAAAAAATGTCTCTTTTGAATCCCCATGTGCAAGAATGTGAACAAGGCGGAAGTCAACAGCACATAAATGCCAGAATGTAAAATTAGTTATTTTATGGGTTTAAAAATTATCCATTTTTGTCCTCTTTACAAATTAACGCCAGCTAGTACAAATGCACAGTGCTTATATTTATTTGTAGGCTACATTTAAAAATGACATCAGTTTGTGCCTTATATTGTGATCTCACATAGCAGATTATTTTAGTCAGAGTTGTAACAAATACATGATGCATGCATGCAGTTTTGACACAGCTTTAATCGCCTTTTTGATTATTTCACGAGTCAATTGACGTCAAAACACGCCGCATTTGCGCACCGTATTTGCACAGTACAACGTCTGACAGGACAGTAAAGTTAGTTTTACTGACATTTGGCCTGACAAAATCTCATCTTACCGAAGATAGCCAACTAATGTAGGACAACGCGCGCCGCTTTTCTCAGCATCTGACAGAAGTGTCACCAGCTTTCACACACATCTTTCAAAGTGGCATCAGAAAAGGTTTACGCTTGTTGTTTCTTTGACTGCACACTAGCGACGGTCTTGCAACCCACCAGTTGAGAAACATTGACTATTTACTATGCGTATATCACTGTCTGTTGTTCTGCTGAAGCTCGTTCGGCACCTGCACATTTCCGCACTCGTTTGACTTGCGCTGGCGCTGAGGTGCAGTTGGAGTGCGCGTCTCACTTTTTTTTTTGTGTGTGGTCTTAAAGAGTACGGTTCTGCGTTAAAAAAATTTAATTCTTGACGATAAAAAAGAGACAGAAACAGCAGTTGTGAGAGGGGTGGCCAAAGGGGTGGCCAAGCTTAGGCAAAGGGTGGCCACGGCCACCCCTGCCCCCCCCCCTAGATCCGCCCCTGCACATGATACTTCCGAAATCTTTCTAATTTTGATTTGGAGCTCAAGAAAGATTTCTTATTATTATCAAAGTTGATAACAGTTGTGCTGCTTAATATTTCTGTCGATAACCGTGACACATTTTTTTTAGGATTATTTGATGAATTGAAATATAATAGATTAATAGAAATTATATACTTATGTTTTGAAACAATGTAAGAGTCATTATGTACAAATAATATATACGTTTATTTTTATTGTATGCACACACTTGACACAAAAACACCCTAAAAGTTATAAAACACAATCTATAATCATCCTTATTTCCATAGAAAAGAGGTGGGTTTGTTCTGAAAGGATGATGACTTGACTGTCCGTTTCATTTACCACCCTTTTAAGTTATTTTGAGGGTGGCCAATGAATATGTAATATAATATAATGTAATATAATATAATATAATATAATATAATATAATATAATATAATATAATATAATATAATATAATACAAAAATATTCCAAAACACCTGAAATTCGCATTAACTGTTGACATCCACACACAAAGTTCATTTATGCATAGGTAAGAATGAGATGTGGTTTCTGTGATTCTCTTTCTAAGCACACACTATTGTCTATTCAGGTCAGCGGCAGAGAGACCCGGATGTTGAGTGTGTAATGCGGTGGGATTTAGGCAGGTGAAAAAGTCTGCCAGTGTTCCCGCTGATAGCAGGATAGAGACCTCAACAACACATCCCGAGCTTTGGGAGCATTTTACCATGAGTGTCGCTCCTTTGTAATGGATTTTCTGTCTCCAAGGGGTTAGTAGTGAGCAGAAGAGACAAGGAAATATGGTGGTGTGTAGTGTGTGTACAGAAATGCAATTTCCACATCTTCTTTTGTGATCCCAGACTGGAAATTAAAGTCATATGCGAGCCTTACAACAGGTTCGCATTAAACGCACTCTTTGTGGTGAAGAAGAACAAGAAGGGCTCAGCGACCTTGAACCAAACTTCATTCAGACATATTGACGCTGCTGAAAATAAAGACATCGTCAATGCACTGAATACTTGAACTGCAACATAAAAATACTTGAAGTCAAGGATGATCAATCAATGCAAATCAAATCATTTTTTTTCTACCCTCTTGCATTGCACTTCCCACTTACAGTATTGTTAGGCTAACATACAATGCTATAGCTTGGCAGGGCTGACTATAGTTCGAAGCCAGCAAGTGTGTAAGCTTGTGTGTTTTTGATTTACACTATATAGTGTCAGTCCAAATCATCTGCCATTCCTAACCACCCTCACTCAGATCTGACGGATTACGCAGTGAAACATGGACCGTGTCCTTTGTGGTTAGCACAAAACTTAACATAGTTTCACTCCATAACATGCACGGTGTATACTAATCACAGCTCAGGGTCGACTTCCTATATTACCATTCAAAAGTGTGGGTTCAGGTTACATTTTTTTCACGTACATACTACATTTTTATTTAACAAGGATGGATTAATCAAAAGTGACAATAAAGACATTTATAATTTTACAAACTAATTCTAGTACATATAAATGCTGTTCTTTTGAACTTTTTTTTTACTCAAACTTATCACCGTTTTCACAAAAATATTAAGCATCACAATTGTTTTCAACTGTGTAATAACTCTGTAATAACCGTGTAATAAACATAAGAAATGTTTATTGTGCACCTAATCAGGATAATATAATGATTTCTGAAGGATTAAGGGACACCAAAGACTGGAGTAATGATGCTGAAAAATTCAGCTTTGCCATAATGAATTACATTTTAAAATATATATTTAAAAAAAAAAAACGTTTTTTTTTTTTTTTAATGTATGTAATAATATTCCACAATATTATTAAATATATTCATCCTTGCATTTCAAAAATATATATATAAAAATCTTACCAAGACCAAGCTTTTGAATATATAAACAATCTTTGGGACTTTACTTAAAAAAAAGTATCTTATCAGTTTTTACTAAGACAGACCTCTGAGACTGAATTCAAATAAGAGTTGTTTATGTTTGTAGCGCTGCATTTGCAGTCGAGATCAAAAACTGGACCGAGGTCTACTGTACAAACTCAAACAGCAGCAGGACGCCAGGGAGGTTCCCTGGATGCAAAACAGACCCAGCGTGGAGAACAGGAAATGAAAGCTTAATCCCTCCAACCTTTGACTTGCCTTGGCCTCTTCCATTGACTCAGCAAGCTATTCTATTCTTCTGCTGTACACTGTTCCCCTATTCATCCCATCCCATCTCCTCTCCTCATTCCTCTAGGACATAAAAATGAAGAGGAAAAAGCACAACTGTCTATGTTTACTCATTTTATGATTGAAGCTAGATGGAGCAGGTCAAATGAAGCGGCAGCTCCGAGCGCCATTTCCGATCCCTCTTCATTTTATTTTCCAACAATTTATTAAGCAATTAAAATTCTCCTATTACGCACTCTTTTATGCTGCCGTATTTTTTTTAAGCAGGGCAAAATTATTACACCAAATCATAGCATAATTATCATAACATTACACTAATTCCCAAAGAAGTATTTAAATTATATGGTTGGTTGATTGCAAGATGAATTAGAGAACCGTTTTTCAACAAGCCTCTTCCAAGCCAAATATGGATTAGACCTTGAAACACATAAAGCCGTAAGGAAAGAGATGTGTCTTACCCGAGTCGTAGAGCAAGTCCATTAAAAGGTTAAACAGCAGTGATTAAAATAAAAAGTTGAGAACATGCAGACGCTCAACAGATACACTTACAATCGAGGATATCTTGTGGACAAGTGTTACTCGGTAGCACGAGACTGGCATAGTTTTAATTGAATTTAATGCAGATTTGTAGTACACTGGGGGACAGTCTTTGTTAGCTGATTTCCAAAAAAGGAAAATCCAGTCATAAAAGGGGTATTTTTAAATATCATAAGGTGATTAAGAAGTGTGGAGCTCACCAGAAAATCATTTTGGTAAAATTAGTCATCCGTTTGGGTGGATTTAGTGAAGCGCACTTACACATTTACTTGAAGGCACACAGGCACTAGCAAATACTTCATAGTATTAACGTAACCAATTACAAATGCGCTCTTTTTAACTTAATATTGGCTTTAATGGATGAGGTTAAGCCACATATGAGTATCATAATGGAATGCCTGAGCGCTTCATTGTGGATTTTAGGTGCATTAATTGCATTCATTGTAAACGAATTAACTGTCGTGATTAAGAGGGATCTAAAGCGCAACATACAGCACACCTCGGGATCACGTGGCTGCATTGTTGGTGTCACTCCATACCATATGATGAGCTCTGTTAGCATGTGGCTGTATGGAAGGACAAACAGAGGGGGAATTGAGAGCTATTCAATGCTCAGTGGGCCTTCGTATTCACTTACACCCCCCATTGCTTATAGAATTGAACGGGGCTTTGATCCCCAAATCTAATTGTTTAGTGTTGCACAAATCAAATAAGAGGCTAGTGGATTACTTATCTGAATAAGTTCAAAAAAAGACCTCGTTTTGGGAGAAAAAAATGTGGGCGTGCACGTTATCAATTACAAATGCATAGTAAGACAACACAATAACGATATCAATTATGCTGATGAGCTTGATTGGAGAAATGCATTCAAAATGCAAACAGAGATCAGTGCACGCTAAAGTGGTTATCAGTCTCTCAGGTAAGAACTGTCAAATCCAGCTATGGTCTCAATCCCAGGCCTTTCACATTTCTACTTTCATCACGTTCTCGAGTGCAGCTGGCTCACAATGGAGAGTGTTTACCCCGACGTATTCCCGCAAACAGCAGCGGCACAAAAAAAGATTGGTCTGTCTCCGCGCCTGGCTCATTGTGCGGACGTCAGTAAAGGACTTTTTGTGCCATTGTCCGACGTGTCAGGCAGAATGAGAGGGGGTGTTAAGAGGTGCAAAGATGTGGGAGCACACCTGCTGAGCTGGCCCAAGCAAGCCCTCTCTCTCCCCCACTATTAATTTGTGTTGCTCCGAGAACTCCCTTTGTTGTCACGGAGCTGTTGGTGGCTACATGTTTGAAGTGTCACAAGTGTCAGTCTTTATTACATTCGGTGCGAGGATGGCCAATGAGAGATAGCGAGAATGACGGAGCACGAGAGAAAATAAAGGCAAATAATAATAGCCCCGCTCCAGCCCAAGGAACCTAATGTGTCACGAATTAAGAAAACTTGGCAAGGCTACCTGGGATTGTGATGTTCCGGCGATTTCAGTGCTGGAGGTTGTCACGCTAGCTAATGCCTGACTTTGAGGCTCAATTGTGGCACCATTTGTCAGCGATCATTACCAATGGGCTAACATAATTCCCGCCGCTGATTAAAATGTCTTGTAATTTAACAAAGACACTGGATGGATTAATCTGCCGCTAACTAACAGAGCTGGGATATTAATATGGCTAGAGAAGAAACAGTGCACTGTAGCTCTTACCACACCATATATTAGTGCCGTCAAATCTAACTAAAACATCTAAAAGTTTTTGTTTATATAATGTGTCTTTATATATTATCATATATATTTATATAAGGATTTTTAAAAATAAATTATTAATTTTATTCAGCAAAGACCCATTAAAATAAATTGACCAAACGTGTCAGTAATGCCATTTATTATTTTACATACATTTTGTATTTCAAATAAATGCTGTCCTGCTTTCCAGAAAATATTAACAAGCACAACATTTTATATATAAACTATATTAAAATAGAAACAAAATAATTGGGGTCCGACTTTGTATGGACAAATAAATACATTTTTCTAAATGTCTTATTTTGTGTTCTAGAAAATAAATTAAATGAAACATAAGTTACAAGAGGGTTGTAAATGAAAACATCATTTTTATTTCAGGGTGAACTATCCCTTTAAGAAAAGCACTATTACATTAGGCGTAATAATATTTGCAGCATAAGAGATCAACGACTATTTGACTATTACTTCCAATGCCTTAGGATATCAACACTACAGCATGTGGAAAAATACTTCTGTTTTTGTATAAATATGTATTGCCCACAGTAAAGCCATGCACATTGATTTCTATTTGTTGCTGTAGTCACCCACTGAAAAGTGAAAGCCGATGGAAAATATCCATAATTGCTCTCATCGGCACTTCATTTGGAGCGAGCAATACTGGGAGGGAAACCCAGTGTGACCTTTTGCTTATTTTAATTCCCCAGCAATAAGGCCACATGGAGGTGATCACTGATGCACATAATGGCACACTTAGCGATACATGGATCTACACAGAATAGCGAATAGAGAGATGAGACATGGACGAAAATCACGCGCCACTTGCTTCGTGTTCAATGGCGGGTGTTGATGAAGCCGGAGCAAGTGCATTTGGGCTGCTCACCGGAGTCCCATATGGTGTTCCTGGTCCGTGTCATTGGCTTGTTACAATTCTGACTACCAGCCAAGAACTAGAGTGAGAGAGAGACAGGGAGAAAGAGAGTCGGGCCACCAAAGACAGTGCTACAAACCGGAATGGTCCAGGGTCAACAGTACCATAATTACTTTCAAATGTCAGCCTACAATAAAATACAACAGTTCATCTGGCAGAGAGCAAATTAGCTTTGACCATGGCGTAATTACCCTTTCCAGAAGAACCATTAGCAGAGATCAAATCTGCCCGTCCAGTGTTTGAGGAAAGGCCATCAGAGTACACTCCACCTGACAAGGATGCACATTTGCCATTTTGCAAGGTAATTAATTGTCCTTATAATAGAAATTTTTATATTTGACTCTGGAATTGAAAAGTGTAATAACCTGCCAGCTTTATCTTAAAGCTTTACAAGTTTCAAAGACCCATCTTTTTCTTTCAAGGGTGTCTTTTCAACAAAAAAAAAAAAATGTTTGACAGGTTGAGAGACTATGAATTGGCCAGTGCTGGATTACAACTAGTTGCCCATGCTATCCTGTGCCGTGCTTATGCAAATAATACTTTTATTCATCACATATGCATACAATTAATCAAAAGTGACAGTAAATATATTTATAATGTTAGATTTATATTTGATTTATGATTTGTGAAGGATCATGTGACACTTTAGACTGGAGTAATAATGCTGAAAATGTAGTTTTGTCATCACATAAAATAAATTACATTTGAAAAAAAAGTCAAATTAAATAGTTATTATAAATTCGTATAATATTTCACAATATTGCTGTTTTAATGTATTTTTTTATTAAATAAATGCAGCCTTGGTGAGCATACAAGACTTTAAAAACATTTTACAAACCACAAACCGTTGAATATCAGTGTATAGGGACAAACTAAGGAACAGAAAAAGACTCCTTTATAAGCATAACATTAAGTATTTTGTAAATTATTAAATACTGATAACCTTTCTATACGAACCACTGACCAAGTTTATTGACTTCAGCTTCTAATCAACAGCCAAGATAAAGTCTTAATGACTCTGAGGATACACCATTATCTTCCCCGTTAGAAAGTGAGGATAGTGCAGATAGGACACATTGTCCTGAATGAAATTCTTTAGTCATTTCCATAAAGATGCATTAAGGTGGATTTCTTTATAAGAAGTAATTACATTCAAAGCACACTTTCCCTCAGTCTAAGCGCACAAAGCAGTAGGCAATGAATAGAGTGCTGAAAACCTGTGTACTTTGTTCTTGTCATCCTTAAAACTAATTAGAAAATGCCAATCTCCAATTAGCTAATGTGCTTCTGTTGACCTCTCCGACAATGGCCAACGGTTACGTTTGGGATGATTAACATTTCGGGAACTTCATCCACAGCCTAAAACTTGGTGATGTTTGAAATTAGAAATATATTACTATGCCTAGCACTCACCTAAGGTCATGTGACGTACTGAAAGAGCATTATTATGACAGAGTCTACAAAACAATTTTTTTGTTAGGGAGAGGATGGCTGCTTATGACGAATGCCATACCATATTAATATCAGTGTTGGCCAGTTGACTATTAAAAATAATGCTGTTACCATCTTACTACAGGGTAACAGACCATTTGACACAATTTCATGCTACGTTACATTTTCCCAGACAATATTTCATATCATGTGCCCTGTATTTTCTCTCAGCTATTTTTAAAGGGATAGTCCACCCAAAATTTTTAATTATGTCACCTTCACACAAATTAAGATATTTTAAGAATGTTGGTAACTAATCAGTATTGGTAATCACTGACTTCAGATGTAATGGACAAAAACATTTCTCAAAACATTTTCTTTTGTGTTCCATATAGAAGAAATATCAGGTTTGGAATGTTATGAGGGTGAATAAATAATGGCAAAAACTTTTTTTTTTTTCAATAAATTGGTGAAATACTGAAGACTGAATCACAGAGGACGACTATTTTACAAGCCTAACTCACAAACTTAATTTGGAGTCATTTTCTCACTCTATAAAACAGTAACATGACACTTCAGAACACACAACATTCCGAGTATTGAATGAAATTAAATAATTCCCTCCAATCAAAAAAGCAAACTGCAGTAAATAATTTGTCAGCGTTGTAGAGGTATTTGAACAATTTTAACTTTGTACCCCTTTTAGATACACTTTGATGTGAATGGAAAAACATTCACATCAATGAATGTTGGCAACAAGTTTAAAATTATTATAGAAAAGCTTGTTATGCTACAAATGGCAACAAGTTGTTGCCATTTGGAGCATAACATGCTAGTTTTTCTAAAGGGGTAAATGGTTCTTAAAACTTTTTGTCAGGTAATTGGTAGTTTAGTTTTTCTTTAAGAAATCAAAACAAATGTTCTGTTGTGCACACTAGCTTAAGCTGTACCATACTGAATTTAACATAATTTCATGTTAGGCTATACTGCAAATCAAAGAGGAGTTATTAAACCAAGTAAAAATTTACATTGGCCTATAAAATGTGAGAGGGAAGACTGCCACAAACTTGAATATATTATTCTTAATAGCAATTTACTGGGTCTTAAACTGAGAAAAACATGCAACCATGCTAAGTAATGCTAAGTAGTTGAAAATATGCCTGTTCAATGATATATCACACACTCCAATCCTCCCAAGATATGCAAATTCACCTCAATACCAGTACATATGGGATTATGCCCTTATACGGGTACGGCAAAGAGATTAAGACATGACCTGCTTTTCTCACAATACCTGCAAGTGAGGCATGAAGCATCAGTAATGGTGATGAAAGCCATTACGATCAATTTTCGTAAGCCCCTGTGTGTTCAATAACGCATAGGTGCTGCTTATTTTCCTGGCCGATTATTACTGTAAATTCCTGCTGCCTTTTGTAGGCTGCTTCCTGGCATGCCGATTAGCAGGGCGAGAGCCGCGTGATGAGGAGAGAGAGAGGAGCCGGGCCTAAGAGCCAACTTTCTCCAGAGCTGTGAATGGAGGATTAAGCTCAGGGAGCCGGGCATGGACAGGTGCCCAGCCGAGATGCAGTGCTTCCCAGGTACGTGCCCCAACTACATCTGGCCCCGTTTCCCCCTCTCACAGTTTTTTTGGCTTTATCGAAATACCGCTGGGTTGAGATTGTCAGAGGAGCTCCTGAGTTGGCAGCGGCCACCGTGATTAGTCATATTGAATTATGCGTTGCGAAGATGTCCCCGCATCCGACTCGCGCACACGTGCGAGTTTATTTCCTCCCCGAACGCCCCTCGAACCGCTCTTCCTGCGTTTATGTTTCGTGACAAGAAGATGCGGATGTGGGTAAACAGGATTATCGCTACGGTTCTGCTGTCACACACATCTCATAATTCTCATGCGTTCCTGACAGGCTTGGTGGCATTTAAAGTTACCTAACATGTGCCTTGGCGTACGGCACAGACCCAGGTGCAAATGAGGGCATCAGCCGGAGGTTCTGGTGAATGGCTACGATCCCATTTTTTATTTCTTTTCGCACATTTGATTATCGAATATGATGCATCCTCCACAAGGCTCAATTCACATCGTTATATTCTTTCAGGCAGTCAAATGATTACAATCCTCTTCATTAATTTTATCTCGGACATAAACTTTTAATATGCCCACGATCACATGACTTCCAGGGCAGTTTAAATGACTCCAACCTGTAATTACTGATCCAGCACTCAATTAAAATAATTTGATTGAAATTATTCAGTGGTTTTAAATACAAGCCTTAAGCTACATAACAATATTCAGAGCTGTGACTGAGGAAATGTTTCTGTTTGGGGGGGATCTTATCCATATAATTACAGCAGGAATTCCTGATAAAAAAAAATAAAAAAAAATACATGTTGGTCCATAAATGTGCCAAATTTATGCACTCATGCAAAATAACTTTTGCACTGGCATGAATTCAATTATTGCACCAACAGTGTGGCAGCAATCACTGAATGCAGGCCATTATGGATTGGGGTGCAACCTCTCTCTTGATAAACAGACAGTTATAAAGCTGAGTGCCACGGTCACTGAACAACTATTAACACCAGCCATGCTGGCCATGCTCTGTTAATGGGCTGCGAAAAAATTATCTCTCGAGCTGAAAAGGCCAACAGAAGGAGATCAAGGTTTATTATGGGCATTATTATAATGGGAAACAAATGGCACCAAACTTGTTTTCAGAACTGAGAGAGCAACTACAGCATAAACACAAAACAATGCGTCTATATTCACTATACTGTAGCGAACAACTCTTCAGCTGTAATTCAAACAGAGTGTAGCAGTATATGTCATTGCTTTACAGGTTTAAAATAAATTTGATGTGAAAGTAGCCCAGCTTAGCAGTGTTTCCTTGTCACGTTTATTCCATGATTAGCAGAAATAATCGTTTCAGATTCAGCCTGTTACAGGTCAGTTATCACCTCATTCTGTCAGTGCTGAATTAAACGCTATGTATTTATTTATTGCATCATTACAAAAAATGATATGGTCTTGAATGGATTATTTATTGTGATGCTCTTCAAATATTAGCTTCCTGTATATTTATATTTATATATCAGTGGGGGTTTCTTTAAGACTGCAAGGGACGCTCGGTTTCCCCTGCAATGCAAAACAATGTATGGTCAAATATGTACTATTGTGTTAACATTTTACTGATTAAAAATGTGTTAGAACACGTTCATCTCGAAGACGAGTTCGTTCAGAATCAGCTACATATAGCAGGTCGGCTGAATCTGACCTTCTCATACATTCCCGTAGCGTCACAGTGCATTTCCCTGTTGAAGCCGAGCGTCCATTGACTTCAATGGGGCTGTTTTGAACCGTTTTTTTCAGTGCTTCGAAACTAGACGGTCATTGGATAAATGCTGCGATTATGTCCAGCTCTCGGACGCTCAGCGTCTCTGGGGTTGAATGGAGGAGTGGGTTGGCCTGGACTCCGGGCTTCTGCTTGATGATTGGAGGGTCTGTCGAAAGACTGCATCTCCTTTTGATCAACAGCGATTTCGTACAATAAAAAGTCGCTGACGCTGAAGCTATTCGAGCTTAGTCCCATCGTGGATTTTGCAAGTGTAGTCGAAAGACAAACTGCTGCAACCTATTTATTGGTATTTGCTTGGTGAAATTGCTAACCAATTTTCATCATACATTTCACACAATTATACACCATTATTTCTTTTTTCAGTTTAACCTAATTCCCATTCCTTCATCGAGTTTAATATCTTTTTTTTTAGATCGTTTGTTCATTCATTTTTATAGAAATAAACAAATTGTATATTTATATATTTATTTATAAATAAAATAAATAAATTATGATGTTGGCCGAAAATGAGCTTCCCCTATTTGAAAGACCAGCAGCCACCACTCTCTCTATATACATATGCATAGCCCTACCAGGCTCCACGTCACTCCTTCAGATCTATCAATCATCATCACCTGAGTTCTAATCACGCACCTGCCACCCATCAGGACGCAAATTCCCAGCAGTATATAAACACACACCTCAACAACATTCAATGTCTGGTCTAAATGTGGACAAAGGACTAGCTAAATGACTACTTACCTCCAACAAATTATCCTGTGAACTCCTAGAAATCTCCCTTGTATTATTCTTGCCTCTCCACACTAAAAAAATATGGCAACAAGCAGAACCAGTCACCCAATCACTTGACAGTTTCATAGCCCACTTCCAGGAAGTTTTTGGCAGACCTCATTGTGATTCATCAATCGGTGAGCAACTATATCATTTAAAACAAGGAAAAATGTCAATTAATAATAATGCCCTAAATTTTTTGCACCCTACCCACAGGAAAGCAGATGGAATGAACGCGCGCTAGTCACCACCTATCGACAGGGGTTGAAACCTACTCTGTGGCTGCAACCCTCTGCATACCATAATTCCATTGGTCTTTGCCCACACAGGTCTACAACACTAGACTCACCTTTACTTGGCTGAGCGGCAATGACGGCTGACCCAGGGTCTCTGCCTATATTATGGTGTGAGAGGATATGTCATTTCAGTATGTCCCAGTCTTCCATTTGAGGATTACTGAAAGTTGGTCAACTTCATTTCTAATCAATCAACATCCTGGTTCTGGAGACCACTGACATCATATTAAGGCGCAACTCTGGCTTGTTCAACACAACCCAGGACTATCATAGTATACAGGAGAAGTCCTGAAGGGGGACAATAGCTGTTTCCTAGTTTCCTGTTTTCCAGTCCTTTCACATATTCTTCCTCGACACCCTAAGATCCTGTCAGTTAACACTACATCTATTGAGAGCTCAGTGGAACAGCAGTCCGTGGACATTCCCTCCTGCTATTCCCACTTCTGTCCCAAACGAGCTTCACAACTTCCTCTGCACCGGCCATGGAACTGTGCCCATTAGAAAGATCTATCCTCTCTCAATCCCCGAGCAGAAGGCCATGGAGGAGTATATCGAAGAGGCTCTACAGCAAGGCTATATCTGCCCTTCTACGTCCCCGTCTGCTTCGAGATTCTTCTTCTTGGCAAAGAAGGACGGAGGCTTGCGGCAATGTATTGATTATAGAGTACTCAATAAGATCACAGTGAAGCTCCGTTACCCACTTCCCCTTGTCTCAGCAGCACTGTAACAACTCAGAGGAGCCACTTTGTTTACCAAGTTGGACCACAGCAGTGCATATAACCTCATCCAGATATGTGATTGTGGCGAGTGCAAAACAGCATCTGTGATACCTACTGGACACTATGAGTACTGCATTATGCCATATGGCCTTATTAACGCCCCCTCTGTATTCCAGGATTTCATGCATGAGGTGCTCCAGGAGTACCTTGACCAGTTTGTACTTGTATACATCTCTCACTGCTACAAGGCCGCTTGTGGTGGCCGGGAATTGGTCAGGAGGGAGGTGAGAAGGTCTGTCCAAGGCTGTTCACAATGTTTCACCCTCAAGAGCCTATGCCACTTACCATCAGGCAAGTTCCTACCTCTGCCTATCCCTCACCGTCCCTGGTCACACATAGGAGTGTACTTTATCACTGATCTCCCTCCACCCGATGGCTTTACCTGCATACTTTACCTTGGATAGATTCTCCAAGGCCTGCAGACTAGTGCCTCTGAAAGGACTGCCCATGGCTATGGAGACTGCTGAAAATATGTTTCATATGCTTCACAATTTTGGGCTACCTTAGGACATAGTCTTTGACCATGGACCCCAATTCATATCCAGAGTGTGGAAAGCCTTCTTCACCCTCCTAGGGGTAGCCGTGAGCCTCTCTTCTGGATATCATCTGTAGTCAACTGGGCAGACGAAGAGGAAGGTACAAGAAATTGGGCGATTCTTGATAACCTTTTGCCACGGCCACTAGAACTCTTGGAACAGATTTATCATCTGAGCCGAGTACTCGCAGAACTCCCTCCATCAGCCTGCTACTGGACTCACACCTTTCCAGTGTATACTTGGCTTCCAGCCTGTCCCTGTGGTCGGAGGGACCATTGGATGTACCATCTGTGGACTATTGGTTTCAGGAGAATGAGAGGGTTTAGGACGACGCTCACCACCATCTCTAGTGGGCAGTACACTGCCAGAAGGGCCATACTGATTCCACGTAGGCCAATACACCAACCTGCATGTGTGGCTCTCAACTAGGGACATCAAGCTGTTCCTGCCCTGCAAGAAATTGAGTCCCAGGTACATTGGCTCCTTTACCATGCTTCGCCAGATAAACCCAGTCACCTACCATTCCAGTAACCTGTAAGTTACCGTTTTCACTCATCTTTTCATGTTTCCCAACTAAAGCCTTACCATTACCATTCTCCTCTGTCTGATTATCCCTCAGAGCCTAGGCCCATGGATGGCACAGAGTATACAGAACGAGGAATCTTGGGCTCTTGGTGCCGTGGAGGCCGTCTATAGTATTTAGTGGATTGGAAAGGCTATGAACCCGATTAAAGATCCTCGATACCTAGATACGATACCCTGGATCCAGCCCTTCTAACCACTTTCCATGAGTCCCGTCCAGATTGCCCAGCACCCCGAGGAAGAGGTTGGCCACCATGACCTTAGGGTCCTAGGCACTCACGAGTGGGCCATGGGGCCGGAGGTTGTGTACTGTCAATGAGTTACCATGCTCCACCGTCACACCCTCACATCGATCAACAACAACTGAGTTCTAATCACGCACCTGCCACCCATCAGCACACCAATCCCAGCACTATATGAGTACACACCTCATCCACATTAATTGGCTGCGTTCGAAACCGCATACTCACTGAGTAGGTACTTAAAGGGATACTTCACCTCTGTAAAGATGAATGTGTATTTAAAATGGGTCATTTATGTAGTAGAAATTATTTGGAGCCTTCTAGACTGAGAAAAGCCAGAAAATGTATTTGTGGCTCATGTGGATAAAAGACAACAATTCCTAGAATGCACTTGCTTCGCTGCCCTACAAGGCCACTCCCAAGCCACACCTACCGGCAAGAGCGCAGTTAAACAACAAGGCTAGGCTACTAGTGAGTCTCTGTGACAAGTCTGCCCGGGATTTCGAGATTGCCAAAAATGTCAGAGATTCGGCTTTTGCATTCTACAGTCGCCATTCATTATGTTTACTGTGGTGAGCAGGACGAGACTGATGGCCGCGGGAGAACGACGCGAGGCCGGTGGCGTGATTATTGATGAGCAGCACCTGTGAGACACACCTGTCTCATATCTCTTACGGAGGAGCGGGAATTTTCTTAGCAATGTTAAAACGCACATTAACCCATCATTTGTTTAGCATTCATGTAAACACTACATTCAGATTCACCAATCTGAATGAATTCATTTTGGATGATCTCGACGGCCGGACATGTCTGGGAAAAAAGAGGATGGTAACCCCTACTACTCAGCTTTCTTCACAGAATAATAACCTGTTAGCTTAGCTTCCAAATAAAAGATGGCTGACACCATTTGTACATTCTGTGAGTGAGATCCCTTCCTCTATGGGCAGGTTGAAAACATGCGGATCTAGCGCCTTCTACTGGCTGTAGTTTAGAAGCACGGTAATTTGAAAATACTACAGGTTTTCTACTTGTCACAACTGGTAGGAAGGATGATAGAGATGAACGTAGAATTAATACTTTCTTTAATGACGTAAACTCAGGATACACAGGAACAGGTGAGACAGCATGTAAAACACAAACAATACCGGACACTGAACTGATAACAGACAGGAACTCAAATACACTGTGATGATGAACACAAATGACAGGCAGCTGTGAGGAAGTGATCAGTGTCCATAGTAACAGATTGGTGGCGGGAAACAGACAAGGAAACACAGGTGAAGACAGGTGACACAGATGATGAGGACGATGAACGGGTGGATAATTGAGGGAGTGAGTTCAGGTGTGGAGACACAAGGGATTCTGGGAAGTGTAGTGCAGACTAAGACAGACAGGTGCAGACGAAGACTGTGACATAACGGCCCCCTTCAACAAGGCGCGACCTCGCGCCGTAGAACAACAAAGGGGTGGGCGCCCTGGAGGCTGATGAAGGGGTGGCCGATCTGGAGCAGGAAGCCTCCAGGGCGGAGCAGGACGTGCAGGCGGCCAGGGCGGAGCAGGACGTGCAGGCGGCCAGGGCGGTGTGGACCCTTCGGGCGGCCATGGCGGTGTGGACCCTTCGGGCGGCCATGGCGGTGTGGACCCTTCGGGCGGCCATGGCGGTGTGGACCCTTCGGGTGGCCATGGCGGTGTGGACCCTTCGGGCGGCCATGGCGGTGTGGACCCTTCGGGCGGCCATGGCGGTGAGGACCCTTCGGGCGGCCATGGCGGTGAGGACCCTTCGGGCGGCCATGGCGGTGAGGACCCTTCGGGCGGTGCAGGCGGAGGCCTATAGTCCCCCCCAAAAAATACTTGGGGAGAGGTACTCTGGGCTGGACGGGACCAGCGGTGCAGGAAGCTCTGGGCTGGACGGGACCAGCGGTGCAGGAAGCTCTGGGCTGGACGGGACCAGCGGTGCAGGAAGCTCTGGGCTGGACGGGACCAGCGGTGCAGGAAGCTCTGGGCTGGACGGGACCAGCGGTGCAGGAAGCTCTGGGCTGGACGGGACCAGCGGTGCAGGAAGCTCTGGGCTGGACGGGACCAGCGGTGCAGGAAGCTCTGGGCTGGACGGGACCAGCGGTGCAGGAACCTCTGGGCTGGACGGGACCAGCGGTGCAGGAAGCTCTGGGCTGGACGGGACCAGCGGTGCAGGAAGCTCTGGGCTGGACGGGACCAGCGGTGCAGGAAGCTCTGGGCTGGACGGGACCAGCGGTGCAGGAAGCTCTGGGCTGGACGGGACCAGCGGTGCAGGAAGCTCTGGGCTGGACGGGACCAGCGGTGCAGGAAGCTCTGGGCTGGACGGGACCAGCGGTGCAGGAAGCTCTGGGCTGGACGGGACCAGCGGTGCAGGAAGCTCTGGGCTGGACGGGACCAGCGGTGCAGGAAGCTCTGGGCTGGACGAGACCAGCGGTGCAGGAAGCTCTGGGCTGGACGGGACCAGCGGTGCAGGAAGCTCTGGGCTGGACGGGACCAGCGGTGCAGGAAGCTCTGGGCTGGACGGGACCAGCGGTGCAGGAAGCTCTGGGCTGGACGGGACCAGCGGTGCAGGAAGCTCTGGGCTGGACGGGACCAGCGGTGCAGGAAGCTCTGGGCTGGACGGGACCAGCGGTGCAGGAAGCTCTGGGCTGGATGGGACCAGCGGTGCAGGAAGCTCTGGGCTGGACGGGACCAGCGGTGCAGGAAGCTCTGGGCTGGACGGGACCAGCGGTGCAGGAAGCTCTGGGCTGGACGGGACCAGCGGTGGAGGGAGATCCAAGCCAGACGGGATTAATGGAAAAAGCTCAGCAGGCATGATACTCTCAGTCCCAGGCGCGGCGGGCATGACGTATACTGCCTTGGGTTCGGCAGATCTAGCATGAAGTGCGGGCTCGGCTGGACTGGCGTGAAGAGCAGGCTCGGCTGGACAGGCGCGAATCATCTCGGGCTTTGCAGGCTGGACGTGAAGATCGGGCAGGTCGTGAAGATCTGGCTCAGCAGGCGGGACTTGAAGCTCTGGCTCGGCATGCATGAAGGGAAGTGCAAGATCGGCTGGACAGACGACAGGCACTTGCTCATCTGCTTCTGGATCGGCTGGTGTTACCGTGAGGGAGGAACCACAAACCCAAAGAGCTCTGTCCATAAACTCAATAAAAGGTCGATCCAAGTCTTTGAGCAGCAGTATCTGGGCTAGTGGATCATCAAGTCCTCTCCAGAACTGTTGCTTCAAAAACTCCTCCTCCCAGTAAACATCCTGTTGTAGATGCAGGTAAACTTCCACAAACTCCTCCAATGAACTCCCATTCTGATCAAACAGAAATGCCTCCATAGCGTCTTCCTCCATTACTTTCTTGGTCCGGTATTCTGTCACAACTGGTAGGAAGGATGATGGAGATGAACGTAGAATTAATACTTTCTTTAATGACGTAAACTCAGGATACACAGGAACAGGTGAGACCGCATGCAAAACACAAACGATACCAGACACTGAACTGATAACAGACAGGAACTCAAATACACTGTGATGATGAACACAAATGACAGGCAGCTGTGAGGAAGTGATCAGTGTCCATGGTAACAGATTGGTGGCGGGAAACAGACAAGGAAACACAGGTGAAGACAGGTGACACAGATGATGAGGACGATGAACGGGTGGATTATTGAGGGAGTGAGTTCAGGTGTGGAGACACAAGGGATTCTGGGAAGTGTAGTGCAGACTAAGACAGACAGGTGCAGACGAAGACTGTGACACTACTGATACAAAGCTTAATGCTAAATCTTGAAGTATCCCTTTAATTTCACTAAGTACTTACTTAACGAGCGCTGAAAGAGTATAGGTACTTTATAGCCTGATCTCGTTGAGTATGAATTGAATGGACATCTGCCACGTTGACATTATAAAGTGACCTACGACGCATTATCACAAGTGCAACAACTTAAGATATGAGCGTCAGGTTTAATCAATCTCTGTAAATATCTTGATATTGATAAAACTTGCTTATTTTGTGGTCTTGTTGAAGAAACAGCCCATTTATTTTGTGATTGTAGTATAACCAATACATCGATTTAAAGGCCATCTTGCAGGTTTTTTTTTTCTTCAAAATTAATATATAACCTTGTATGAAAATACCATATGAAAAGTAAATGCAGGATTTAAAATCGTTTTGCAAGACATAAGGGCACAAATTTAGTAGAAAACGTGACCGTTTCCTTGACCGTGTTGAAAAACCGTTTTTTTTCACCATCGCGTCATATTGCGTCACATGAGGTAGTCGTTTGCCGCCGGGCTCTGCGTTGTGCGTTCGCTCAGTGCAGAGTAGGTTGGTATTCAGTTGGAGCGGTCGTGATTCAGTGTGTTTTCGGTGGTTATTGTATTTCAATTAATCATCGTCGTGGTCAGAGGTGTAGTGGTAAAAAAAAGAGGTGGGTAAACTATAAATTCTGGTGAACCACGACGTGGTCACCCGGTGGTGGGCCACTGCCTACCGCTGTATGTGTATCCTGATCGGCTATCATTTGATGGTAGCCTACTACCAAGGGTATCACTGGTTGTTCCCTCATCATAGGTCACACAATCACTATTCAATTCATACATTAATCTAAATTCTTGTTAAAAAGACTCAAGAAGGAATAATATGGTTGAAATCTATAAAGTTTACTAAATTACAAAACAGAGAGAACAAAAATATTTTTAACCCGTAATTACAAAACAAAAACGGTTGTTGTATTTTTAAAAGGCAAAATTTTAATTTGAACTGTAGGCTAGGCTACACCAAATGCTGCGCAAAAAAAATTATATTGACGAATTTTTGTTTATTAGGCTACTTGTTGCCCCTTAATTAAACATTTAAAATATTCACAAATTAATATGGATTTTGTTGTTGTTGATTTATTTTTATGAGACAAAATTAGAACCTGCTGGAAATGATATTATTCCCGCAGTGCTGAATGAGAAGAGCCATATGTCTCTGGAACCACAGCCTATAGAAAGGTGATTTATAGACTAATGATAATAAATGTGTCTGAAAAAATAACGAGGCATTTGAATTGTTTATTAATAAACTATTGTTTTCTAAATCAGTGTCGGTTAAAAACATATCTCCATCTCCGCTGTTAAGCGGGTGCGCTTTTAGAGAGAAATACACCTTTCATACGGATTACATAATCAGAATGTATTAGCTTTCGATTCGAATTTGTTCGTTTTGAAGTGGACATTTCAAGCTTTAGCCTACATATTTAGTTTCAGTTCTCGCGCTCCAGTTCACGGAGATCATGAAAGCGCGCCTGATTGTTTTATTTTATTTGACAAAAGCACAACGCTTTCTTGTTATTGCGAATTTACACAAATAAAAGTAGTTGCGAATAATGTATTATTATTTTCCGTATGACCAGAAATGATAGAGTATTTTAAATTGTTTCACTGTTGATAAGTGTTCGCGCCCGTGCCATGCAGTGCGCGCTCACACTCCGCTCCACTCTCGGATACGCGTCAAAATCTTGTGTTTATTTAATCTCGGCGACATGGAGTTATATGATGACGGCGATATGTGCACACTGTCCCGGCTCCTTCATCGGGTCGCCCGGTCCGCCGTCAGATTGTGTTTCGGCCGCGGGCGGGAAACATGATGGTCACGGATCCGTCAGAGATCACTTCACTTCTGTTTTACAAAATGCATAGGCTACATGTAGCCTACCTGTCTTAATGTGCCTTGTCTTAATTTAATTAACATATCCTACATAAACTTGTAATGTAATGCATTTATGTGTTTGTTATTAGTCTGCAGCCGACACTTATTATAGCCTAAATATAATATATTAAGTTCATTTCCAATCTGTACTCCGAATTTTAATGTTTGTGTTGGCTGTTTCTAAATATAAAGTTTTTATACAGTAAGACAGTTGTGATTGTGATTATTTTTGTATTCATTGTCACCAAATGGGGCCATTCAAAACCTTTATAAAGTCCCTCTTCCTCTTGAAACTGTCTCCTAATGGCTGACACACACAACACATGCAGGTAAGGGTCTAAATAATAGCTTTACTTTTGCCTGATACATGATAATAATCTGTACAATATTGTGATCTGAGCATAGTGTTATACATATCGTCGGCTAACGTGAATAAATCTATAAGCTAGTAACACTGTTCTCTCATCGAGACCCCTGCCCTGTTCTCCTCACACCACAGCTCAATGTGTCTCCTCTGACCGTTGTTTTGTCTAATCCTGACCTGTCTACTCTCTTGGCTTCATATTAGGCACATAATTATATGGCTGAGGTCCATCATACGAGTAAACATTTAGGCTAGAATTTCCTCAGCGTCCGATCTGTCATTGCGATCCATTGCTTTCCTATTGTTTACTTTGACCGCTCTGCCTCATGCTACGTCACTTCCGGTTTGGCGGTTTTCAAACGCGGAAGTAAAATTTTCTCACAAAAGCGACTCCAGAAGCCTAAATAGCGTTTTATAAGTATATGTTCATATTTAAATATAGTTCCTACATTATTTTTCTATACATTGGCTCACTGGGTACTTTAACCTGCAACATAGCCTTTAAGGGTCGATTTAAGTTCTTATATTTTTAACCCTACTAGTGTGACCCACAGTTTTATCCTTAAAGATATGTTATATATATATATATATATATATATATATATATATATATATATATATATATATATATATATATATTTCAATTATATATAAAAAAAAAATCACCTCTTGAATATGTTCTTTATTTTATACCCAAAATTTTACACACAAGCAAAAAGCCCTTTTGGGCCCCCTGTCCTTTATGTTTTACTCTTTTTCTTGTTAAATGTTTCATTCCTCGGGCTTATAAATGACAACAACAAAACATACAATTTAATTATATTATGCTGAAAAAGATTAGTTCATTTTGCTGAACGAGATTCAAAGATCCGTGTCAGTAAAATGATCCGAACTTCCCACTACTAGTCCGCTGGTATTAAGCATATGGGGCTTAGTGATACATCACCCCGTGTATTGTTGTGATTGGTCGTAGTGTTAGCCAATTGCATGCAGTGAGGTTTTCAAATGCATTCTTGGTGCCGCCCCTCGAGCTGGCCGATTTTCATAGACACCAGACCATTAATCTTTCAGATTTAGGTCTGGATTTCCAGGCTATAGATATGCATGAATACACAGATGCAGCGAATACAGTTAAAGTCAAGCAATGAATTAAAGCATAAATATATTAAATAATTGTATTTTATTTACTGAAATAAGAGCATGAATAAATAAATAAAATAATGAATAAAAGTAACCATCACAATAAACAAATGTATACAAGTCAACAACACATGAAACAAGGCTTTATTCAAACTAGAACCATGTATTTACAGGCGATGAACCCCACATCCTACTGCCATCTCAACACAGCGGATCCGATTCTGTGGCTTTATTCTGATGAGTCAGCTGACCACCAGAAGTGACCCGTGCCTTCGTGCCTGAGGTTGTTCTGAGGTAATAAGGGCCGATGGAGTGATGGAGGGTTTCATCCATGGCACCATTTCCAGGATTCAGCTCTGGGCTCCTCAGTGCTCACACCAGTCTGCAGACATTTCAGTACTAATAGACAAATAAAATAGTAAACTTGTTTAGTTACTTTATATATCTGTTTATTTACCTTACTTACGGCACATTTATTTAATGTAAATAGTGTTGACAACAGTGAATTCTAAAATAGCACATATACATCAGATGTCTATTTCATCTTGTGATGTGCTCATCTGCAATACTTATAGAAGAGTTTCCTGTCAGATGTAAATAGACATTTAAAATAAGCGTCTTTAAGATGTATGGTTTATGTAACGTTACATCTACTTTGGAGACGTACGTGTGCTTACTGTAGCTCCTCTGATAGATACAGTATACATAATAAAACTTATTTTTACAGCAAAATCACAACTATACTGTCTAATGTCTTTACACCTTCAACAGTTTACTCTAGTCTACTGTATTTCAACACATTTTAACACAAGGAACCGTGTTTACTAACATTTGAATACACCCTGATCTTCGTGATGTTCGATAATGATGAATCCTCTCCCGTGGCCTCCTGGGATAGAAAAGTATCCGTCGATGGGTTCTTCAGAATCTGGGCAGAAGCAGTAAGTCATCCGGCAACACAGTCTCACTCCCTACTCGTCAAACGTCTGACGCATGGCCAAGGGAACCTGGCGTCACCTTTTAACGCACTGGGTATACCTTTGGCGTCATTTTTCAACGTGCAGGGTAGTCCTATAGACTTCTATAGAACTCAACAGCGTTGAAATTTGACGTCTTGGGTTAGCACACCCCAACACGTTGTCTGCCTTGTATGAAGAGACTACAATAAATAAAAATAAAAAGGAATAGGCTACAAAAAAATGATCTATGCCAGGGCGAGTCAAATGGTGGCCCTCAGATCATTTTTATCTGGCCCTCCAACTGGTTTTTGATGTTTAAAAACCCTCGCAATCTGATATCAAAGTGCCCTCTGCGCAAAAGTTTAGCGCGTTCATTAGCGGTGAGTTTAACAATGCACATGGTGTACAACCGCATTCAGCGGTGAGTTTAACAACACTCAACTGTAGGTAAAACGGCATTAAAAGGTGAGTTTAACAACACTCAACTGCAGGTAAAACGGCATTAAAAGGTGAGTTTAACAACTCCCGTGGCGTGCAAGTAAGCAGTTTAAGCGTTTTATTGTCATAGGTAGGACGCTGCTTTAACGTATTTTTATCGGAGGTTTATTGATTTTAATAAATATATATAATATGCTACGATTGTGTTCAATTAATCACACAAACGTTTATTTTTTATTATTAAATCCTCTAAATTAATAACGCTGACGTCACCGTATGGGCGATCCCAAGGTCCATTGCGATTTTCCACTCGGTAAGTAGAAGGGTTAATTAATAGAGATGGATATTATTCTTACATTTACACATCAAAAACTGTTAAATCGGGACAAGAAGTTGTGTTTAGAAACTTTAGATTTGTAAGGTGGCCATTTCTTATGACGATAAATGATAGAAGACATTATACAAATATAGCTTTCTGCACCAAATATGCAGGCTAGCAAAGTTAGCTAACGTTAATTGAATTCAAGTTCATTTTTGTCGCATATGATCATGTAAGGTAAAATCATAGGGGCATGTTAGATTTTCATAATGAGACATAAGTGTTAGCTGTAATGTATGTCTGTCTGCGTTGGGATTCTTCTTGTAGTTGTGTGACGTTGCGCTTTGTCCAGTGTTTTGTGCCCATTTATACACATGCTAGTCAGTGTAACTTATAACTGTGCTAATGAAAGCATAGACATGAAAATAAAAAAGCACATTAACAAATTTAATCAATGTTAATTAAAAGCTAGTGTTCTAAATTACTATGACTGCCGAGGGAAGTTTTTGATTAAAATGCTCACAGGGAAAAGGAAATAACCCAGTTAAAGAAATGTGTTTCCTTGTTAATACAAAAGTATAATTAATAACATAAACAGATTAAAAAATGGCACTGATTATCAGCTAAACTGGCATTTTGAATGGTTGGTATCAATATCAGCCATGAGTGTCAAGATCAGTCCATACCTAGTGAGATATTGTATTGTGAGTTTGCAGGCAACACCCAGCCCTACAGTATTCTGGCCTAATATTTACTATAAGCACCCACAGACCTCCCCACCACATCCCAAATCATGGGCAAACTAGACCAACATTTTCTCAAGTTCTTAAACCTTTCAGTTATTCAGTATTTATGTGGTTGTATGTAGCATGATCTTAAAATCTGAATTTATATTCTTTCCCTTCTCTCAACAGGTTCCCTAGTCCCTTCATCATTTACTTTAAAACTTCTGCTTCTTTACAAAGCAAAAACAAAGGCACTTTTAAGAGCCACATTTGTCTAGTTAATTGTGGTCAGTCCGTCTGGTTCTCTGTTGTTCTTGCTCTTTTGCTCTTCCTCCCTATCCCTTTAGTGTTGTCTTGTTTGTCCTTGTTCATCATGAGTGACTATTCCAATTTGGAACAGGTCCTTAATGAGCTTGATGAGCTTGTTGAACATTCTAAATTAAATTATGAACTCCAGATCTTGGACGATTTCATTAATAAGATGCCGGGAGAACAGGAGGCAGGACCATCCACCAGCCATCAACCAGTCCAGAAGGCTCCACCATCCACCAGCCATCAACCTGTCAGGTGGCTGAAGAGAGACAGTGAAGGAAATGTTGTCTATGACAGACCAAGATCATCCCGAAACCAAACGGGTCAGTTTTCTTTTTTCACTCATTACTTAAAGGAGAACTCCTGTGATTTTTCACATATCAAAAACAAAGATATAGATTGTTTTACAACTTGGGATTGAATACATGATTCAGTAATGTGTCTGGTATGAGATATGAGGTTTTTATTACATACTCATCCAAAGTGGTATAGACAACAAAATTGGGCCAATACAAGTTTGTATCATGTGGAATAAAATGAGCTTGTCAAAATCTATGTAATTGTAATGCTGTAAAGGTTGATTTAGGTTTTATTTTCTGCTACAGCTAGTCACAGCTACAGTCGTAAGACTGGTGCTCATACTAGGATGTTGGACAGCAGCGTTGAGATAACCAACTATATATATATATTTATTAAAATCAATAAACCTCCGATAAAAATACGTTATCCAGCATGCTATAGTTAAAGCAGCGTCCTACCTATGACAAGAAAACGCTTAAACTGCTTACTTGCATGCCACGGAAGTTGTTAAACTCACCTTTTAATGCCGTTTTACCTGCAGTTGAGTGTTGTTAAACTCACCTTTTAATGCCGTTTTACCTGCAGTTGAGTGTTGTTAAACTCACCGCTGAATGCGGTTGTACACCATGTGCGTTGTTAAACTCACCGGTAATGAATGCACTAAACTTTTGCGCAGAGGGCACTTTGGTATCAGATTGCGAGGGTTTTTAAACATCAAAAACCAGTTGGAGGGCCAGATAAAAATGATCTGAGGGCCACCATTTGACTCGCCCTGGCATAGATCATTTTTTGTGAGCCTATTCCTTTTTATTTTTATTTATTGTAGTCTCCTCATACAAGGCAGACAACGTGTTGGGGTGTGCTAACCCAAGACGTCAAATTTCAATGCTGTTGAGTTCTATAGAAGTCTATAGGACTACCCTGCACGTTGAAAAATGACGCCAAAGGTATACCCAGTGCGTTAAAAAGTGACGCCAGGTTCCCTTGGCCATGCGTCAGACGTTTGACGAGTAGGGAGTGAGACTGTGTTGCATCCGGGAACTTCTCGCCTACTCTTTTATGAATACTGATGTTTCGAACGTACTACTTCTTTCACGTACTGTTTTCTCCTATAGTAAGTAGGCATATTCAAACTCACTATTAGTATACGCAGATCCGAATCTCGCGATAATTAGTGCGTCACCCAGGTAATTCTCACCAACTCTTTTATGAATACTAAGGATCTGTACATACTTTTTCACTCGCCTACTGCTTTTCCCCTACTATATAGTCGGTTTTGAACGCAGCCATTTTCTGGTCTCAATGTTGACAAAGGACTACCTAAATGACTACTTACCTCCATCGAATTATCCAGCAAACACATAGCAATCTCCATTGTATTATCCCTGCCTCTCCACAGTCCAATATGTCACCTGTAAGTGAATAAACAGTCTGTTGTACTCACCGGGGTCCTTCTTTCTCGTACCGATGGAGTGTGAGCTTCCCACGATCCTCTGCTCAGTAACCACGAAGTAAATACTATCTACATTCATCTGCCATTACCCTCTACCTATAATAGACTGTTATTGTAACTTTAAATTACAAAATTCAGAGAAAAAGTCAGAATTGCAATATGTAAACTCGCAATAATGATAAAAAAGTCAGAATTATTAGATAATTCTGTTAGACCTCCTCCCCCCCACCCCCACAAAAAAGCCTTCATGTGTACAGAAATATCTCAATAAAAATATTTACTGAATGAAAGCATAATTCATTTCATGTCCTCTATGCTACATCCATTCCACTCTTCTTAACTTCCCTAAACAAACTTTTTTCCCTTTCTTCTGACCCTCCCTGTCTTCTCTAGCCCCCAGAAACATAACAAAATCAAAGCTAGATCAAATGCGGAGTGAGGGAAGGGAGGGAGGTGGTGGGTGGCCTGGACCCTGTCCAGGGTTCTCCAAACCAGCTGGTCCCTGCAAGCAGCACCGTGATCTGGGCTGCTTCTAACAGCCAGCCAACACACAGCCACTCTCAGCTTCACTCTTGCAAGTGCACCACAAATTAGCTGTTGAACTGATGCCACAGTACAGCGCTATGGGGACTCCAGACGAAAGTTAACTTGTGGTTCTTCCAGCATAGTTTTGACCCCACTTCATGCAGCTTACTGGCGGCAGGAACTTCCTGCTCCAGTGGCTTCATTTTCAACTGCTATTCAGAAAGATTTTACATGGGTTTTTATACTTCCTCCAGGCTCAGATATATATATATTTTTTTATAATATAAGATGAATTTTATAAGATCAGATTGGGTCAGGACAATATATTTTTGTCTGGAAACAATCAATATTTTTGCGATAAGTGGCAAAGAAACAATATGCTTTTCTCTTTAATGATTGCCTTTTTTCAAATGCAAAATGAAAAAGTATTGTCAAATATTTGTCACACATATGGTTTAGCTTTGGTTTAGTTTTTATGGACTTTTATTTAGTCATTTATTGTTACCGGTTTCCTTTTGTTCTAGTTTCCCACCACCTATCAGTTGTCATGGACATTCATTTAACGAACACACCTGTCTGCATTTGGTTCATCAGCACTGTGTATTTAAGTTCCTAGTTAGTTTTCAGTCTTTGTCTGCATTGTTGTGTTTTGCACATGGTTAAGCTTACCATTCTCTTCTGTGGATTACTTATTTCTGTTTTATTTAATAAATAATGTCCCCGGTTTCCCCACAGACAAGGCTTATAGTCCCAGACTAAAATGAATGTTTGAGCCGTTTTAATTGAAAGCAACTAGCACTGACATACTGTATTTTAAAACATGTCAGAGTGCCATTGTTTTTTGCACACCAGGAATATTTTTTTCTTTTTTTCCAAGGCATGTTTATAAAAGCTACTTAAATGTTCTAATTGAACTAAGGCCTAATCCTGGCTAAGTCTAAGACCTGTCTGTGAAACCGGGACCAGATTGAGACAGAATACCGGCTCCTTAAATTGAGTAAGAAAATGGATATTGCAGCCCAGTTTATTGAATTCACCCAAGAGAACCTCTCTATCTTTGTGTACTCTGCCCGATTCTGTCAACTGGCTGTAAAAACAGACTTTAACAATGAAACACGTCTCTTCATGGACCGGGACAAATTATTATAGCTCCCAGGAACTACCAAATATGGAGAAAGGAACCTGGAGAGAGGTGATCCTCCGATGTCTGCAGTGTGCCTACTCTCGGCTGATGCCAGCGTTAACGGCCCATGCAGAGCCAGAGCACTCGCTCACGGCATGCAAAAGTCGTTCAGTGTAAGTTGTACAAAAATGGTAATATGAGCTGATGCAGTTTGCAAATGCTATTACTCTTCCAAAAAACAATGGTGTAGGATTTACTTTGAAACAATTTTCAATCAAAATTTGCTAGTGAATTTCACAACTTTGGCAAGGAGCACTTTGAATTAAATGTGAAATTTTGAGGTAGAAAGACTAAAATAGTATTTTCTTTGTGAAACATACACCAGTAATCGTTGTTTTATTTACAAATTCGAAAAATCATGTTTAAGGTGTAACTTTAACTATTCCTGTAATACTGCATGGTTTTTTATTCAATGTATCCGTGTCCTCAGAATTAAATGTATATGGTAATTAGCATCTATCTTATCACTGTCGCTTTATATACACATGCATACAGTATCTGTGATAGGTCCCATACCTGAATGTAACAAACCTGTCACAGCTGCAGTGGTGATTCATTAGGCACTTGTCACTGAGGTAAGTGCAAAAACAAGCTGCTCACCAAAGACTCTTGATCCAGACATGCTTATGTCATCAAAAGCTTGAAGATTAATTAGAGCCTCATTAGATGCCCGTCACATAGTGCAAGGGTGTTGCTGATGTTTCTTACATAATGCTTAGAAAATATGTAGCACTGTGCTGTTGGCACTGAAGCAGCTAACGTAATTTCAGCATGGCCTCCAAAGCAGTGTTTAAAAAGGCAGAATGGAACAACTATTTTTAGTATTTCAATCAAAGGATAGATGAGGAAGATTACAAGTGTAGTGCATTTCCCGATAGTGCACTCAAATAATATTGCTGTATTTTCCAAATTAAAAAATATATATTTTTATTCAGCAAGGATGTATTAAATTGCTCAAAAGTGACAGCAGATCACTTGTTATAATAAAAGATTTATATTTAAATAAAAGTTTCATTTATTTCTACACATCAGAAAAGTCTGAATATATATATATATATATATATATATATATATATATATATATATATATATATATATATATATATACACATGTTTATTAAGCAGCACAACTTTTTTCATAATTGATAAGAAAATTATCTTGTGCAACATATCAGCATATTAGAATGATTTTTGAAGGATCATGTGACACTGAAGACTGGGGTAATGATGCTGAAAATGCAGCTTTATCAGCACAGGAATACATAACATTTTTAGGATATTAAAAATATCCTAAAAATAAAAGTTATTTTAAATTAGTAAATGTAGCCTTTGTGAGCATAAAATATGTCTTTCAATTTATATTTTTTTACAAACCCCATATTTTTTTTTTTATAGATAGTATATGTGAATCTTTTATTCAGACTAATGGGAATAAAAAACTATGAAGACAATAGGGTCTCTGAATCAAACAGCGCCATTTCAAGGGCCCATACTTGGCCACAGAATTCCTCAGAAGTGGTTCTTATCCACAGATAAAAAGTGAAAGAGCCAAAGAAAGACAAAAGTGTGATGAAATAAAGGGGACAGAGGGAAGAAATAAATGTAATGTAGCGCATAACTGCACCTTTTATCTCCTTTTAGTCAAAAGGTGGTTTTAGCACTGGCTCTCAATTCACCTGTTTCCAAATAATTGAGAGAGGAAAAAACGAGAGAGTAAAAAAGAAGATTAACTCTTAATAGCAGTTTCAGCCATTAATACACAAATAAACGGCTGAGGCATAAAGATGAGAGGGATTGAAGTACTGTCCTGAGCCACTTAAATCTTGTTTCCAATTCACTAAATTATTTGACTTGGCAAGTGAGCTGGTATATGTTGTAGGCCAGAAGTACATCTAATCATAGGGATACCAACTTTGTGGGCAGCCCCTTCCATACAGCATTTGCCTCAGCTTGTGACCTTAAGCTAAGTGGGTGGTTCGGCCCACAAGAAAATACGGACAGAACGAGAGGAGGAGAAAAAGAAAAACAGTGAATAGCATTAACCTTTGCTTGAAGTTCAGGACTGATTTTCGAATCGCCCTCTGCGAGCAAATCCAGCGAGGGGAAAAAGTAGAATATGAGGAGTGAAAAAAAAAAAAACTTGTTTAAAGAGGAGCGGGGTGCTGCAAAAGAAGTTAGCACAGCCTAGCAGGGTTCTGTCTGTCGATACGGGCATGCAAACATGGACAGCACTAGTGTTTGCATTTTAAACATTTACAAATGGACCTCTTAAATGATGGCCTGGAGTTATACAGCAATATCAAATTATGGCTGTAAGAGAGGCAATGTTTTTAAGGACCTGGAAAATCAAATAAAATGGCTCAATGATTGGCTCAAAACACACAACCAATTTTCCCCACTTATCTTAAGCAGTAAATCCACAATTTATGAGCGCATATGTCAATTTATGTACCTCTGAGAGAACAAATATGATTTATTGGCCTCCATTTCATGCCAGAGTGATAAAACAGCAAAAGGTGATGGGGGAATATAGCACACGCTGTATGTCTGAGCAGTAAACAGAGTGAAGAAACTCTTAAAGAACCAGAGAGCAGTTCAAAATGTAATACAGCTTAAAATACTGTACTTATCATAAGAAAGAAATACATTTTTAACCCCTCCCCCAAAAAAAGAAATTAAAAAAATTAAATAAAAAACACAGATAAAAACAATGAAACAAACCATCGAACTAAGCTCTTGCCAAAATAGATATAAATAATATTAAACATCTAAGTAATGTAGGAAGCAAAAGATAACTCCCACTGCCCTGTGAGGGGGAGGACAGGGGAAAATAAATCCAAGAAAATTTAAAAAGAAGAAGTGATAATGCCAAGATTGGAAGATTAATTCTGTGGAATGGTTATGAGAAACACTGGTAGTGCCTCAAGGGTCAGTTCTGGCAGCTCTTGGCAGAAGCCCTTGCGATGTGGTTTAATGGGAGATCGTTTTACATCCTACCTCTGCCCGTAGGGACAGACCATTTCCTCTTTTCCACTATAGCACAAATGCACATTTTCAATGCATTTCTATCTTTGATCTAAGATATATTGCTGTCTATAAAACATAAACATGCAATTTGTTGTATAAAGTTATTGTTTCATGCTGTTAAGATTTATCATTATTAGGGTCAGTGGAATATCCATAACCTGAGCTCTGGTTTGAGTTGCTGTATTTGCCTCAGATGGCAAATCTGTTGTTGTTCTATTCTTAATTTTTGTACTAAAAACATATCAGTTATGTATGTAACACTCATTCCCTAAAGGAGGGAATAGAGACGTCACGACTTGGGATCTTGAGCAGGTGACCTGGCCGCTCAGCAGTGGCAACTGTGGCAACGGATCGTCTCCGTTCTCTCCCTCAGGGAACGAGGGTCACATACGTAACCGAGACGTTCCCTTCCAGTCGGTCACAATCAACGTCACGTCGGAACGTACCGACGAATTGAGATCCCTAACAAAGTGGCACTATTGCTGGCAAAGACATGGACTTGTCGTCAGGGAAGCTGAACTGTGGAATAATACACATATGGGATCACCATAGGGATCACAACATACCTAGCCTAGCACAGAGGTCAATCACAGGGCGTACTTACGAGTGCTGAGCCTGGCGCCGGACTGACTGCTAATGGTGGTGGTAGAGGAACTCAACAGGGTTAGCCAACTGGGGAACTCTACTGAAGCAAAATAGCACACGTATCCGGTCCTAAGGAGGGAATGGCACAGCAAGCCGACACTGAGCGGGGTCTTCGGTGTTACTTACTACTTGAGGCAAGCACACGGAAGGATACGAGCTCTACACAAAGGCAATATAATCTAGCAAACGTGGTGGGTGTCACCCAGCCCGCAGCTCTACATATATCTGCCAACAAGGCACTGCGCCGCAGAGGAAGCAACATTTCTGGTGGAGTGAGCTCTCAACCCGAGGGGGCACAGCTCACATTGGGATTGATACGCCAAGACGATGGCATCCACTATCCATCGTGCTTCTGCCTCCTCCTTCATTTGCAGGTTCACCACCTGGTCCTTAAATGGAGTGGTGGGAACCTTGGGCACGTAACCGGGCCGGCCTGAATTCCAGGCACGATCTCTTGACCGGAAATGCTTGCAGGTCGCCTACCCTCTTGATGGAAGCTCTTTATTGACAGCTGACTTAATTCAGCTGACTGCAGCAGTCTCTCTGGGGCTCTCTGCAATGCTGTAAGCACCAACGAGAGATCCTAAGAGGTTACGGGGTGATAGCGAGGAGGATTTAACTTTCTCGCACCCCTCAGGAACCTGATGATCAGGTTGTGCTTTCCAACGAATTTACCATTTACTGTAGCGTGATGTGCGGCCATCGCATCAACATACACTTTCATGGTTGAGGGAGACAGCATTCACTCAAACCCTTCCTGAAGAAAGGAAAGCAAAGCTCTGATCGAGCATCTCCGGGGGTCTTCATGGCGAAAGAATAGGTTCCACTTCAGGGCGTAATCAAACCTTGTCCGGGCTCTTGCCGAAGTGACGGTGTCTACCACTGCTTGGGGTAGATCACCTAAGTCCTCCGCTTCCTGTCTAGAGACCCGACGTGGAGATTCCAGTGGTCTGGACACGGGTGCTATAGGTTACCTTGTCTCTGAGAAAGAAGGTCCTTCCTCAGAGGAATGCGCCAGGGAGAGGCTGTCATGAGAAGCAATAATTCTGGGAACCAGGTCCGTTTGGGCCAATGCAGAGCAACTAGCAAGACCTACTCCATGTCCTCCCTGACTTTGCACAAAATCTTTGCGAGTAGGCTCACTGGGGGAAACACATATTTACATAGACCCCTAGGGGCAAGCTGTGTGCCAGTGCATCTGTGTCCCTTCGGTCAGGGAGTAAAACAACTGGCAATGAGACGTGTCCGGGGCGGCAAATAGGTCTACATGTGAGGTCCCGAAGCACCTCCAAATCAGCTGGATTGCCTGGAGATGGAGTCTAGAGTTCTTACTAGGTCAAGAAAATATGATCATATAACACCAATTTTATCATCTCTACATTGGTTACCTATTAAGTTCCGTATCAATTACAAAGTATTGCTACTGACCTATAAAGCCCTAAATGGTTTAGCTCCTCTGTATTTAAGGGATCTTCTATCGCCCTACAATCCATCGCGCTCTTTAAGATCGCTAAATTCGAGGCTTCTGGTCGTACCTAGGATAACTAAGTCCACTAAAGGAGGGAGGGCGTATTCACATCTTGCTCCTAAACTCTGGAATAGCCTTCCTGATATTGTCCGAGGCTCAGACTCGCTCTCCCAGTTTAAAACTAGATTAAAGACGCATCTCTTTAGCTAAGCATTCACATAATGCATCTCATACCTTTTATACTACAGTTAAATCAGATCAAATGCATTCATATTATGAACAGCAGCTACGCTAATTATTTCCCATCTGCCTTCTTTTGTTGTTATCTCGGGACGCCTGTCCCAAGATAACTCAAATAGAGTTCGTCAGCTCCAGTTACGTATCCAGCCCCTCATGGAGACTTCAGATGCCCCAAAGAGACGACTCGACGCCTGTGACGAGACGACCCAACGCCGGCGATATGTTATGCCCTAAATTTATGATTAACTAACTGTATTTTTGTATGTACATTTCTGAAATGCATTTTCTATAAAGCTGCTTTGAAACAATATGTATTGTGAAAAGCACTATACAAATACATTTTAATTGAATTGAATTGAACTATGAATCTGAATCAACTGAATCTGATTCCATATCAAGAGTGGCGAGCGACGTGCTGGGTTGCTTATATGCATATATTAAATTAGCATATATGCAAACACTCAGGACCGCTACTGACCTTTCTGTTGAAAGTGAGAGAGACAAAGGTCAACCGCGGGAAATGTAACAAAAGAAAAACGCGAAATTCAGTGCGGTCAATATGATGGCCGAAATGAAAAACATTTTAAATGAAAATACAGACACTTTTAGGAAAAGTCAGGTACCAGCAGGATTTTATTTATTTTTTCAACAAAGTCATTGCAGATATAAAATTCAAAACGGTCAAAATAACCGCCATGGCCGTTCTAGTGGTAAAACTCCCACGGAATGGGAGGGCCTAGAAAGTAATATTCAGTTGGTAATCATATACAATTTCACTGCTAGATGGGAGAAAATCTCACACAGTGTAGCTTAAATAATAATTATATTTAATCGTAATATTTATGACTGACCACGGACTGATTTTTCCCCCCAAATGTGTGATTTGTATATATGATTGTGCGTAAAAAAAAAAGAACAAAACATCTCACTGTATAACCCAGTTAGAAATTTAATCTAGGGCTGTGAATCTAGGGCTTTATTGAAGAAAAATGCGATATGCAATATCTTGCTAAATAATGTGATATTCGATATGCGATTCGATATTTCTTTTTTTTTTAATTGTATGAAAAAAATTATATAACCAAAATAAATGTTTCACATTATTTCAGGGAAAGGAAAGAATCACTACAACTTTTTTTTATGTTGCATAACATTAACTTTTTAAAATTTATTTTAAAACTTCTTATTTTAAAGTCTTTGTCAATAAAATGAACCGTTAAACTAATGTACGGCTCTGTTGTCCTACTGGACCAGCCGTCCGTTGTACATGCAAAATGTTCGACATCTCTCAGTTCCAACATGACACGGTCGCGAGTATGCGCGTACATTTGGGGGATGGCAGTGTGTGAAAAATAGGACAGAGAGGGAACGTTGTACCGTTTGTCTATGGTATTCGTCAGGTGCACAAAACCTGGTTTCCCGACTGTGGCGATCGGAGCCATATCCTTTGCCAGATAGTGTAATGGCCTCTGCTCTGTTATCTCTCTATGACGCCGGGAACTTGCAGGATATGGTGTTATGCTTTCAAAGCTTGATGCTATGGATTGTTGCTTGGGTTCGTGAACGAGGGTTGATTCACCTGTGCTTGAAGATTTTTCTGCCGAGCATAACGTTAGCTCATACAAATTGTTGTGCTTCGTTTTGAGGTGACTGTATAGATTTGTAGTGTTTCCCCTTTGCGTTGCTACTCGAGATTTACAGGTTTTACATAAAACTTCAGTCTACATGTGGTCATCTTTTTTTAAACCAAAATACTGCCATATCTTTGAGGTGCTTCTTCGTTTTGGTACTAAATCATCGTCGGCAGCAGCTGCGGGTGCCTCGGGCTGGCTCATCTTATCAGATTAACGTTAGCTTGCTATGAGAGCGTCGCGGCTTGTTGACTGTCTTTCGTCAGTCTTGGAGCACGCGGACGCTATCATGCACGCGGACGCTATCATGCACGCGGACGCTATCATGCACACGCACACATATCACAACTAACATCCGCGTCAGATTCTATCAGCATCGACCTAAAACTTTGACTATAAATAACTTTTTGAAGTATTATTCAAATTATTAATTTATCGCAAACCTTTGCGATATGCATATTGCGATATGCACATTTGCGATATTTCGATAATTTCGATATATTGTGCAGCCTTAATTCAATCCATGTGCCATACCTAGAGTATGAGCTTTTTATATTGAGCTTTTTATATTTAGGCATATCATATTTGTATTCAGAATATTCATATCAATGGATCAACATCTTTGTTATTCTTGGAACAACATTTCAATCAACCAATCAGATTTGAGGAACAAGTTTACAATTTATATTAAATTTAGACTCTACATCAGTGTTTTTCACTTATCATTTAATTAGTTTATTTTTAATTATTTAAAAATGCCATCGTTTCAGATAACATTTTAAGCTGACTATGTTCATGTTGCAATGTGCCCCTACCATTACAATTTGCTCACATTTCACCTCCATTTTATTCTGGGTAAATAATGAAAAAAGCATATACTGTATTAATGAATCAAGACCACAGAATTGTACTAGACGTGTGAAATTAATGTGGAAAATAAATACTCTGAAACCCAAATGGATTTACACAAACTGTCAAAAGTATCCCCACTATCCCGTAGGCTACTCACACTGATAAATCTGTCAGCTACAACACCTATTTGTGCCACAGAAAAAAGAAAAAAAAAAAAAAAGAAAAAAAAGAACACCAGGTGGCATTCACTTTTCTTTGAAATTAAGTACATAGTGAGACTGTTAAACACTATGTGCATGTATACAAAGTATTCTGAAAAGGAAATAATTCTACAGCATAAACTGTATTAATATGGATCACCATGCATGAATCTAGAGGGGACCTTAACCCTTGTGCATTGTTCAAATTCCCATCCTTTCGTTATGTTCGTGGCTGAAAACAGCCACTACTTTAAACTGCTGTAAAAATTGATCAGATAAATATTTTTTTGCCATTTTTTTTGCATAAATCTATTAATCAACATCAGTCCTGTTCAAAACTACTAAATGTTTTAAAAAAAATCAAGATTTTAACTCTTTAATTGCCAAATTCATAAATTATGTCACTGATTTGGGAGGGGAAAAAACACAAAATTACTTATTTTCAATATAAAATGTGATTGTGGACTGGATTTTTTTTTACCTTTTATCACAGTCTTGGACATGTCAAAGATTAGAAACAACATTGGTTTTGATGCATTGTTAGTTTTTGTGCAGCATCAGATTTTTACTTTTTCTCCCTCATTTACTGTTCGTGGCTGTTTTTGCCCCATTGACTTCCATTATAACCACATTTTTTGATTGCAAAGCCATGACACCATAAAATCATGCATTTTTTATTGTTGGTGGTTTTCCCTGTTGGGAAGAGGTAAAATTTGTAATTTTTACTGTTGATAACCAGGTGGCACCATTAACCCTTTAGATAGGCCTGTGCAAAAAAAAGCTTAGTTTCTGGCTTTTACATGGAGTTATATGGAGTATAATAGCATAATAAAGTGTGTGTGTGTGTGTGTGTGTGTGTGTGTGTGTGTGTGTGTGTGTGTGTGTGTGTGTGTGTGTGTGTGTGTGTGTGTGTGTGTGTGTGTGTGTGTGTGTGTGTGTGTGTGTGTGTGAGAGAGAGAACTCACCTTGATGCGTCTGAGAAAATCAAAATATGCACCTCAGAACTACATGGAGTAAACAAAAACAAAGTAAGTGTATTTATGCATCTGCCTTTTGATAATGAGAAATGCAGACTAAACAAAAACAAAGCAAGTGGATTTGAACACTTGCATGCAAGCCTGCTGGTCATTTGATGGTGAGAAGAGCAGGCAACATGAGAAAGGGCTTGACTTGTAGTGAAGTTTTAGAGATGATCATGCAGCCCGACCCCTCCAGCGAGCTGCAGGATGTATTGTCTTCTCCCTCTGACACCACAGACTCAGGAGAGGCAGATCCTGATTTGGATGTGGCACCCTCATCATCCTCTCTAGCTTCCACTGAAGGCGAGGAGGATTCGGAGGATCCTGGGTCTGGGTGGATTGGGAGAAACGGCGAAGTGTGGTTTTCCACCAACGCGGAGACAACTCCCTTTCTTCAGCCTGCCAGAGGCGTGACTTCATGGCCGACGCGCTATGCCATCGCAAGGGTCCATAACATCGATTCTGTGTTCAATCTGTTTTTTACGGGCGCCGCACAATGAGAAACTGGACCGGGGTGGACTCCACAGATCTCCGTGCATACATGGGGCTACTGATTTTGGCCGGCGTCTACAGGTCCAGAGGGGAGTCCACACGTTGCCTGTGGGATGATCGCAGTGGTCGTGCGATTTTTAGAGCCACCATGTCCCTCTCAAGATTCAAGAAATCAGCAGAGCTCTGCGTTTTGGAGGTTGGTCATGCTGACAATGAGGTCAATCATCTCGTCGGCCCTGGAGTCACGCCTCTGGCAGGCTGAAGAAAGGGAGTTGTCTCCGCGTTGGTGGAAAACCACACTTCGCCGTTTCTCCCAATCCACCCAGACCCAGGATCCTCCGAATCCTCCTCGCCTTCAGTGGAAGCTAGAGAGGATGATGAGGGTGCCACATCCAAATCAGGATCTGCCTCTCCTGAGTCTGTGGTGTCAGAGGGAGAAGACAATACATCCTGCAGCTCGCTGGAGGGGTCGGGCTGCATGATCATCTCTAAAACTTCACTACAAGTCAAGCCCTTTCTCATGTTGCTTGCTGCTCTTCTCACCATCAAATGACCAGCAGGCTTGCATGCAAGTGTTCAAATCCACTTGCTTTGTTTTTGTTTAGTCTGCATTTCTCATTATCAAAAGGCAGATGCATAAATACACTTACTTTGTTTTTGTTTACTCCATGTAGTTCTGAGGTGCATATTTTGATTTTCTCAGACGCATCAAGGTGAGTTCTCTCTCTCACACACACACACACACACACACACACACACACACACACACACACACACACACACACACACACACACACACACACACACACACACACACACACACACACACACACTTTATTATGCTATTATACTCCATATAACTCCATGTAAAAGCCAGAAACTAAGCTTTTTTTTGCACAGGCCTATCTAAAGGGTTAATGGTGCCACCTGGTTATCAACAGTAAAAATTACAAATTTGACCTCTTCCCAACAGGGAAAACCACCAACAATCAAAAATGCATGATTTTATGATGTCATGGCTTTGCAATCAAAAAATGTGGTTATAATGGAAGTCAATGGGGCAAAAACAGCCACGAACAGTAAATGAGGGAGAAAAAGTTAAAATCTGATGCTGCACAAAAACTAACAATGCATCAAAACCAATGTTGTTTCTAATCTTTGACATGTCCAAGACTGTGATAAAAGGTAAAAAAAAATCCAGTCCACAATCACATTTTATATTGAAAATAAGTAATTTTGTGTTTTTTCCCCTCCCAAATCAGTGTCATAATTTATGAATTTGGCAATTAAAGAGTTAAAATCTTGATTTTTTTAAAAACATTTAGTAGTTTTGAACAGGACTGATGTTGATTAATAGATTTATGAAAAAAAAATGGCAAAAAAATATTTATCTGATCAATTTTTACAGCAGTTTAAAGTAGTGGCTGTTTTCAGCCACGAACATAACGAAAGGGTAGTGAATTTGCCCAGAGTGTACTGTTAAGTTTTTGAAAATTTTCAAAGCATTTTCCTAAAATATGTGTAAAAATAAGCTTTGTCACCAAAAATCATTCCATTTGCTGAAACACGGAAAAAGTTATGGCCAAAATAAGACTCAAAAATACCCCATAGTGGCTGAAAACAGCCCCAACAGCACATAAGGGTTAAGTAGCATTAAACAGCATTTGAACAAATAAATTCATATACCTTAATGGTATTCTTGTTAAATTACTGCACAACAACAACATATTATTTTGAATATCCCTGCAAAAAAAACTACTTGTATTTGAAGTAACCATACAAAATGCTGAAAAAATGTGATGTAGCATTTCAGCAAAAAAAAAAAGAAAAAAAGAAGAAGGCTTGTCACCAGAAAAGCTAGTTTTAAACAGCTGAACTATAATATTGAAAAATGCAGTAAAGTTGCTACTTCAGTTAGTTACTCTTCAACACTGTACCTGAAAGCAGCTCACGCTTAACAAACCATTTTAAAAGTTCTGATAAAACGACACAATATGTCACTCTGTCCCCTTAGAGGCAGCTATTATGTATATGAATATTTTGCAATAATAAACTAACAGAACAGTCTACACAACACTAAAGTTAAACCTCAAAGTAAGGATCTGACATAGTTCCAGCTCTGGAATCTCAATCTCTTCCCAATCCAGCCAGCTGCTGCCAGTCAGGGATGAGGGAAGCGCCTGGGTTTGTTGGTTTAGTGAAGCCCACCGACAGACCCCCCTCTAGAGACTACAGGTTCTCCCCATCCCTGTAACAGTCTGATCCACATGGCTGCACAGGCAATCTGTTTTCTATATTACTAGCTGGTATCACTGTACTATGCACTATAAAACAGCAATTGGGCAGGAAATTAAGTTAGGGGATCGGTATTTGGCAGAGGCGAATCAGGCTGTGGTCTCTCCCTCCGCACAAGGATCATTAAATATCACATAAGTTTGTTGATAAATTTCCATCGGCTCCCCCTCGCTCACGTTTCTTTTTTTTCTTTTCATTTTTGTCAGCGCGCATGGGAAACAAAACATCCTAATGGGTATTTGAACAGCTTGAGATGTGTCGGCCTGGGAACTCACTTTCCTGTGACAGTAAAGGCTGGCTGAGATTTTAAACCTCTCTATAGCTAAATATGGAAGTGTCTCTCTCTCACATTCTCCGTCTCCCTCTTCCCATGGCTTTCCATCCTACAAACAAATAGAGGACAAACTCTCAGCCTAACTAAGCTTCTTTGGATTAACAGATGTGGAGTCTCTTTCTCTCTCAATCTCTCCCCCTCACTTCCTGTTTCTTCTTCCCATCACCCACTCCCTCTCTACCATTTGTTTTTGCTCCATCTCTCTCACCTCCTTTAGTTCCAGGGGAGAGAGAGAGTTTCCGTTGGAGAGAGCGAGTGGGAACTCTCTGGTTTTTACATGTGGTGTAAGTAGAATGAGTGACAGCACGAGGTTCGGAAGAGACTGGGTTTGTTCACTGCGATTCAACATACAGTTCACATCTCTGAGTGCTCGTGTCAGATTGAGGGAGCCGCTTCCTCGGGTATAAGCAGCTGACAGTCGCTTTTCAGCGCGCTGCTCATTATTTCTGCTGTATGGAGCAAGTCATATTGTTCAGCTTCATTTGTTATACAAACAAAACGCATGTTTGAAAATGAAAAGCTCTTGTTGTAAAATTTCTAGCTCCAAACATCCCATGAGGTGATCTTATTCTGTGTTAATATTATAGGACAGAGCTAAACAGTTTCATATTTTAACATCCAGGCAGCCCAATACACCTTTATCATCATCTTGTAAAATGTTAAAATTGGCCACCATCCATAAAGCAAGCACGACAAAGCATTTCTATCTTCTTCACAAAATTCTTAACATCACTAATTGTTCGTGCTAATCGTGCTAATTAACACACTATTTAGCATGTTCACTTGTGTAGAGATAAATTCATGTTAATTGGTGCAGCCAGTCAAACCGAGTATGATATTAACAGCAGTATATCATAAAAACTGACATAGAGGAGATTGTGCCATTTTGTATTTTTGACCAATCTACCAAGTAAAATATTGTTTCTTTTCTTATCTTCTTAATCATAAAGCTAATTATCATCCTGATAATTAACCGTACATTTGGTTTAATTTTTAGGCTGTTTAAATTGCTCTGACTCTAATTATAAAAGTCATAAAATGGCCTAGATATTTAGTTGGTACTGAACAGTTCATAGATAATAGAAAGGAGATCATTCCTAGCAATGTCATGCAAAATGTTAAAATACTTTCTAGACTGTTTCTGTCTCAGTTTAAAATGAGGTAATTGCATGCATTGCTTCTTGTATTTGTGAATTTATATTTAACAATTACAATTTATGTCTCACATTTGCAAACTTTATATCTTCTTATAACTTCATATTGCAACTGACTTTGTATCTGACAAATGAAATGTTATATCTTACAACGTTGACACTATTTCTCCCAACTGTGGATTTTGTTTTAGTGTAATTTTAGTATTATTGAGATTATATTGTAGTTTTTACAGTATTCATATTTTTAATTCGTTTTTTTCTATTTTCATTTTAGTGATAGTTTTAGTGACTTTGTTGTGTTTTTTGTCATTTGTATTAAGTTTTTATATTTTCTTCAAATATGTTTTTAGTTTTAATTAAATTTGTATTTCAGTTTATTATTTTTAGTACATCAAGTTCAACTAAATGAAAATTTGATTTTTGTTTAATAGTTTTAGTCTTAGCTAACAATAATCCTGTCTTACAACTCTGTATATCTTACAATGTGACTATTTCTTATCTTAAACTTTATTTCACAATTACTTTTGTTTTAATTATTACTTTTAGGCAAAGTATTAGCCTTCAATTCATATCCCAGCTTAACATGCAGACCACCATGACACTGATGTAATTTAGATGTAATTTTTTTTTTTTTTTAATGAATGACAGCCAATATGCTGTTTTGGACCTTATTGCTTTTCATATGACATACAGTAAGTTTTTTTTGGGGTGAACTATCCCTTTAAGGGAGAAGGTGTTTTAAAGTAGAACTACTCTACCTTGATGAGGTAGGGAAGTGAGAAAAAGAAGGTGAGGTCACACTTGTGCTGTAGCTTATTTCCTTTCAGTAGAACCACACACACACACACACACACACACACACACACACACACACACACACACACACACACACACACACACACACACACACACACACACACACACACACACACACACACAGTACACAACATCCCAGTTAGGCCAGGATAGTGCAACCAGCCAGCTGAGATAAGGAAGCAAACAGGGGATAAATCCCAGCAGAAGCAGGGTCTTGATGGACAGACAGGCCACCATTAACAATGCCTGGGATTGTGAGAACAGTACACTGATGGAGAGATACCCTGGCATTTGGCAGCCGTGAGAAGTGGCCCTTAAAGATTTCACACTTCCAATTTCTGTGAATTATCAGCCATCTTCGACCTGTCACTCAGGCTGTCTGGTTAGAGATGCCCAAGCCAGGTCAGGCCCGGTCAGCTTATTGACAAAGCAATCCTGAGGTGATGTACCTCAGCCTGATAAAGCATTAGAGCAAAAGGCTGGGACATGCAACTACAGGGCCAAGTAATGGCCTGCTAGGCTACCAGCCGTAATGACAGAGTTAATTATGACTGACTGAATAGGGGGTAAAGAGGGCTGAATAAATGTGGCAGAGACTCTTGTATTTTAGTGGACATGTGATTATTGTGTTTATGTCTAGATTTCTTTCTATTCATCAAATAATATAATGTATCATAGTTTTCACAAAAATAGTAAGCAGCAATAAAATGATTAAACATCGATAATATTAACACATGTTTCTTGAGCACCGCATCAGAATATTGTAATGATTTCTGAAGGATCATGTGACAAAGAAGGTTTGTGATGCTGGAAATTCAGCTTTGTCACCATAGGAATAAATTATATTTTAAAATATATTAATTCAAACAGAAAACAGTTATTTTGAATTCTAATAATTTCACAAAATTACAGTTTTTGCTATATTTTTGTCAAATAAAAAATAAGCTTTTGTGAGCAGAAGAGATATATATATATATATATATATATATATATATATATATATATATATATATATATGAAGAAAAGAAGAAAAAAAGTCAAACAGGTTTGGAATGACATGCATGGAAGTAAAAAATAAAATAAAATAAAAAATAATTATATATATATATATATACAACATTTTGGAGCCATGCCTTTAACTAATTTCCACCTGCTGTCCCCAATATAACCAAGTGCTATTTGTCTTGCCTAGCTCTCCTTTTTTTTCTTTGCCTCTCTTCTGCCCATCTTATTCTCTTCACTTCTTCATCGTTTCTTTTTTGCGTCCTTAGTATGTTTTTCTCTCAAGGGCCCTAATAGTCTCTCCTCATACCTGCTTGTCAGAGTTAGACATATTCTTTTGTTCTAAAAGGAGGGAATTAATTTCTATATGTGTCCTGCTTCAGTGACTCACAGCTCTCTTTTTCATTTAGCTCTCTCTCTCTCTGTCTCTCTCTCTTACTCATTTTATCTTCTTGCCACATTCTACCCTTCTGGTCTGCAGCAGATGATGATTAGACTTGCCCTTGTGTTGTTCTTTCCGTTAACCGATGACGACTGCTGAGGAAGCTGTATATATGATCAGTGTGCATCTGTGTATAGACGCATTTGTGATGGGACATCATTGTAATTGCTGGTATAAGTCACAATATGAGAGCATAAATTGTAGGTTCTATGATGAAAATTGAATGTTTGGTCATATTTTTTTATTTTGATGCATAATATTGTGTCCTAGTGATTCAAATACAATTCCGTATGATAAATGATACTGGAAATACATTTAACACTTAAAGGGACACTTCACCCATTTGCATTAATCTTTGTATCATTAGAAACTCAGTCATATTTTTGAATGGTCATGCATTATTCCCTCATTTTCCCCTGAGAAGGGAGAAATAAGGATTTCAGTGTTGCAGTTCCTGCTTATAGGCTAATGATGTAAAAAAAAAAAACATTCATTTTGCGTCATTCTAAGCAGGAAGTCCCATATCTTTGCAGAGTGGTTGAGACTACAAACACTCGTTCCTCATTTATCCAGGGGGTGGGACCCACTCACGCTACAGACCTATTACAGATCAGTGGGTGGGACTTCACTTTCTGAAACTAAAAGCAATATCACCATCTTGTTTGGAAGCTAAGCTAACAGGCGCTGTGGAGCTAGATGTGAAGTTACGACAATGGCGGAAGGTAACTTACTCAATATGATATGGAAGAAGAGGATTTCGAAAGTTCGTGGCTACTGCTAAATGTTCTGGATTAGTGGGAGTGTCTTGCGGAGCTTTGCAATGTGGTGCATTGTGGGAGTTGTTGTCTTTCATACAAACGCGCCCTAAAGTTACTTTCTGTCTTTCCTCGGCAAGAAGGCACCAAATTCGAAATTTATTTCGAATACATATATGACCCACTTTCAATAAAGATTAATGTTCCCACGAGTGAAATGCTCCTTTAAAATTGGTACTCTGAAAAGATCTGTAATAACACACATGCTGCAGACATGCATAATTCAGTTGTCTACCTCTGACATACATGCATAGTATCATCAACATAGATGCTTGGTTTCACTTTATTTTGATGGTCCCTTTAACACATCATGTTGGCTATAACTAATGCTGCAGCACCTTCAACTAACTCTCATTAGAGTGTTAGTAGAGTAATAGTAGATTGGCAGGGTTAGAATAATTCGACATGTACTTGCAAAGTTACTTATAGTCAGTAGAATGTCTGTTGGTGAAGAATCATAATAAAGAGTTAGCAGAAGCAGATAGTGTACTGATACTCCAATGAGAGTTAGTTGACATGTAGTTGTAAAGTTACTAATAGTCAACAGAAAGGCTAAAAGGGACCATCAAAATAAAGTGCTACCATTTAAAAAAATTAAGTAAAAATGTACATTTTCATCAGTTATCCCTCTGTCAACAGTTTTTTAATCTTTAAACTAAATTATAATGTATTTATCCTTTTAAAATGTCTATACTTATTAAAAGCAATGTTTTTTCATTTCAACCTGATTTATTTATTTATTTATTAAAGCCGTCTTTTAAAATCTGATTCTTTGTATATTGTTTATGATATAAGAATGTACACATTAAATATTTCTGTCAGGACCACTATCGTCAAATACGATTGACAATTAGCAAGTATGGTTCCGTTCTTGGCGAGGACACTTTGCGCATCCATGCAGCCTAGCATTGATAAGAGCAGGGAGAGCAGCAATAACCCCCCTTGGGGTAAACAGAACAGATCCAACATGAATGTATGCAAATATATTTAATTCAAGATTTTAAAGTACAACATAATTCGAGAATTTATTCTGATTCAAGGGGAATCAGAATGCCAAATCCTGACTGGGTGAGAGGAGGAGCTGGGGATGGAGGAGGGTAATTCACTTCTGATAATACTGAAAAAGCTTATATATGTATACAGTGATAGGCGTCGTATTCCTATAGGTAGATGTGGATCAGCTAGTCAGCTGATGAAAGCTTGACTAATGTGACCTGCCAGAACTGACGCTACGCTTGATAATTACTCACAAGAGAGAGTTATGTTTGTACTTAGTTTAATCCAATTTAATTGAGTTATACATTTAATTGAAATGGGTAATGACTGCACTATATGTCAAAGATATTTGGGCAACATTTCAAAGGTTTAGCCAAAGGTTAAACATTTCCAGAATAATTTAGCAAAAACCAAGAACTGTTACAATTATCCAAGCTCGCCGATACTAAAACAGGGATTATTTTGGCACTGAAAGATCCCCATCATAAATTCATGCTCCATTTGAATAGAATCGCTGCACCAAACAATCCACTTTTATTGGTCTACTTAATACAACATTACACTTTTAATAAGGATAGTAATAGCCAGCATTAGTTACATAGCCTGAGCGACTTCGCTGAAGCATTGTATTAAAAGGATTGATGGACCAGAGTACCAAATTAGAGCTGGGTCTCCCAGACGCAGGCTAACGCTAAGTGCTAACAAATGGCCACACTCAGAGGAGGTTGTGGAAAGGTTGGGGCTTTTTTTCCAGAGTGGAATGGAGCCGAATGTAGATGAAGACATACGTCGGACGGGCAGATGGAAGCATTCATCAGAAACCGGTGTGCCAGAGTGACTTTGAAGTCCTCTAGTGAGAGGTGAAAGAGAGAGCATGGCCTAGACCTCAGTGTTTATATAGCCACACTGTGGGTGTAAGGGTTCGTAATGAAGGATGGTGACATATGGAGCTGTCTGATTACACTCACATTGAGAGTGTGTGTGAATGTGCTTAAGTGTGTGCATTACTTTCGAACAAGATTTAATGTACAGGGACACTTTTTTATGTTATGAAAATGTATTCAAACACCATCAATTGTGTATCTTATAGAAATAAATGTATGTTCTTTGTCTTTCCTTTTAGTTGTTTTAAAGCATAAATCGGGCCAACAGGGATTCACTATTCGGTTTTATAGTTAAATTAAAATGTTTATACAAACGTAAAATGTATTCAAACAGCATCAATGGTTCTGTGTTTAATAATAATAAAATATGATTGATTATTTGTTTATTTATATTCATGGACCATTGATGGCATTTGGGAGAAAAAAAGTCCATAAAAATACAGCCTATGAAGGAATTCCCTGTATTAACTTTACTCAGGCTTTTAACCAGTATTTTGAATTATGCATTGCATTATGTTTTATGGTTGATGAAAATGTCTGTCGTTTTATGCCAGGACATTATTGTCTGCTGATTATTATAATTATTATTTTCTTGCAGTGGAAGACAAGTTAAAAAATCTGAGGCCAGTATTGAAAATGCTTATATTTAGCATTTTTATAATTGAATACCATTCCCATTAATGCCATTCCACACAGTGAAAAATACTGTCAGTGTCGATATTGCCGCTCACTGGGTGTTCAGAAACGGTCTACTGTCCTTAAAATAACCATGTTGGCAACTCTCTACTCACAGTGTGGTGGACAGGTAACAGTAGCGTGGTTAGCGATAAAGAGCAGGGCTATCCACACACTTGGTGTACAGGCTGCAAAGTTATTTCAAATGACAGATGTGCAATTCACTTCTATAGACAGGTATACTGTACACTACTGGATTCAAAAGACTCACTGTATCAAATAAACTAACACTAATAAAAAAACACATGGATATTCTTTATCAACATAATGAAATAAAATAAAATAAAGTTCAGGCCTGATTTCCAAGGAAAACCATTATTGGATATCAAAAGTGTACATACTCTCCACAAACCATTTCCCCCCCCCCCCCAACAAATCAAACGTATCAGATATCTATATGCATTTGCTCTTAACTATAACAATAAAACGTACTCGGTTACTAACGTAACCTCGGTTCTCTCTAGGAGAGGGAACGAGTACTGCGTCGAATCGACGCTGCGGGAAAGATATTTCTTTGTCGAGATTGAAGCCCAAAAATTAATCCTTAATTTTGTAATATGTAAAACGCTTTTCTGTAGCATACAACCCTAGGCGGAGCAATACAGCTCGCCCATTGGCTGCTCCGCCAGAAAAGCACAGCCTATGCGAGGCCAGTGACGCTGACCAATGAGGGCGCTTCGCGCCCTTCTGCGTCATCTCCCGCCGAAACAGGCGTGGCCTAGGTCTATAAATACCAAGCATAGCTGCTTCCACTCCGATTTTTGTCACAGAAGCGACACATCGTGGGCATGCACGGCATGAGACGCAGTACTCGTTCCCTCTCCTAGAGAGAACCGAGGTTACGTTAGTAACCGAGTACGTTCTCTTACGTAGAGTTCTCTCCTACTGCGTCGAATCGACGCTGCGGGAACCCCTGTAAGACGCCGTGCGTGCTCTTGGACCGACCCAGACACCCGAGGGGGCGCGCACGCGCCCCGGCATGCCAGAGCCTACACCAAGAGTATACAGGGAGAGCGGCTAGGATAGCATCATCCCTTTATAATAGGGCCCCTAGGGGCATAATAACATATATATGTAAATAATAGATATATATGGGGGGGGGGGGTAAATAGCATGCTCATGGGACACATTGTCGGTGAGTGATGCTTAAACATTAGTGACCTGGGCCGCAGTGCGGGGCAGGAACACTATACCTGGTCTTAGACCGAGAGCAGTTTAGCCTGCAACGCGGGAACCTCTAGGTTATAGAACCTTATAAATGTAGACGGGGAGGCCCAGCCTGCCGCCATACAAATATCATGCAAAGAGATTCCGCTATACCAAGCCCACGACGAGGCCATGCCTCTCGTAGAATGTGCTCTGATGCCCAGGGGGCATTCCAAACCTCTAGATGCGTAGGCTAGCGCAATGGCATCCACTACCCATCGAGATAGGCTCTGTTTCGTCGCAGCACGCCCTTTAGAGCGCCCACTGAACGAAACGAAGAGCTGCTCCGTCTGTCGAAAAACAGCGGAGCGGGACACGTAAGCTCTTAATGCCCTGACCGGGCAAAGAAAGCTATTTCCGTCCTCAGAGGCCGGCAGAGCCGACAGGGAGATGACCTGAGCCCTGAACGGTGTGTTGAGGGACTTAGGTACATACCCGTGCTTCGGTTTCAACACGACTATAGAGTCGTTGGGCCCGAACTCCATACAAGAGGCTCTTACCGAGAGCGCTTGCAGATCCCCCACACGCTTCACTGAAGCGAGAGCCAAAAGAAACATGGTCTTGAGAGACAGATGTTTCATGTCAACTGAGTGAATAGGCTCGAAAGGGGCCCCTTTCATAGCGTTCAACACTGTAGAAAGGTCCCAAACGGGGACTGAGGGAGGCCTTGGAGGATTTAACCTTCTGGCTTTTCTAAGGAAACGTACCACCAGGTCGTTTCTGCCCAGTGCATGGCCAAGCGTCGGATTGACGAACGCTGATATGGCTGCCACATAGACTTTGAGCGTGGATGGGGTCCTACCCTTATCCAACAGCTCCTGCAGGAAGGAGAGAACCTCCGTTTCACCGCACTGAAGAGGTGATAGACCTTGGTCTGAACACCAGTCAGAGAACACCGACCATTTGGAAGCGTAGAGCCGTCTAGTAGACGGGGCCCTAGCCTGCTCGATCGTGTCTAACACTCCTCTTGGGAGTTTAGCGGGTACCCGTTTATGGCCCACACATGAAGGGACCATAGCTCTGGGTGAGGATGCAAAATCGAGCCCCTGGCCTGCGAGAGGAGATCCCTCCTCACCGGGATCGGCCACGGAGCAGTACTCTTGAGCTGCATCAAGACTGGGAACCAGGGTTGATTCGTCCAGTATGGTGCTACAAGAAGCACTGAGCATCCGCTTTTCCTGATTCGCTCGAGCACTTGGGGCAGGAGCGAGACAGGGGGAAAAGCATAGAGCGGACGGCGGGGCCAGACTCTGGCGAGCGCGTTCGTGCTCTTTGAAAAGAATTCCGGGCAGTGAGCGTTTTCCTGGTTTGCAAACAGGTCTATCTCCGCTCTGCCGAACGTTTTCCACAGCAGACGCACTGTCTGTGTGTGTAGGGACCATTCTCCTGTCGGAACATTGTTCCGTGAGAGTCTGTCTGGTCCTACATTCAGGCGACCAGGCACATGGATCGCTCTCAGCGAGCGCAGGTTGTGCTGGGCCCATACCAGTATGCGTTCCGTCAGCCTGTAAAGGTTTCGGGATCTCACGCCACCCTGGCGGTTTATATAGGCTACTACCGACGTGTTGTCCGAACGGACTAGGACGTGGTGTCCTTTTATCCGAGGACAGAAGCGCCTCAGCGCTAAGTCCACTGCCATCATTTCTAGGCAGTTTATGTGCGGTAGTTCGACTCGTTTTGCCCATTGGCCAAAAAACGGTCTGCCTTCGAGCAGTGCTCCCCAGCCTGAGGTGGACGCGTCCGTGGACACCACCTTCAGGCTCGAAGAAGTCCCCAGGCTTACACCTGACCGGTACCAGTCTGACGCTCTCCATGGTGTCAGGGCTGAAACGCATTCCTGATTGACCTTGAGGCGATAACGACCGTGGACCCATGCTCGGCGCGGTACACGCGCTTTTAGCCAGAACTGCAGTGGGCGCATGCGCAGCAGGCCCAACTGTAGAGCTGTCGATGCTGCGGCCATGAGGCCTAGCATTTTCTGAAATCTCTTGAGCGGCACTATGTGGCCGCTGCGGAAGGATTTCGCCATCCGCAGGGCATTTCGCCTGCGTTGTGATGACAGTCGAGCTGTCATAGACAGCGAGTTCAGCTCCAGTCCTAAAAAGGAGATCCTTTGACTGGGAAACAGTGAACTTTTCTCCCAATTGACTCTCAGACCCAAGCACTCGAGGTGATCGAGAATTAGGGTCTTGTGGCGGATGAGTTCTGAAGGTGATTGAGCTAGAATCAGCCAATCGTCCAAATAATTCAGAATTCGAATGCCGTGGAGTCTCAGGGGTGCCAGCGCCGCGTCCATGCACACTGTAAATGTACGAGGTGCTAGAGACAGGCCGAATGGCAGGACTGTGTACTGATATGCCTGGCCCTCGAAGGCGAATCTCAAAAATCGCCTGTGACGTGACGCAATTTGTATGTGAAAATACGCGTCTTTCAGATCTATTGCCATAAACCAGTCTCCTCGGCGAACCTGCGCGAGGATGGCTCTGGTCGTGAGCATTCTGAACTTTCGCTTTGTCAGCGCTTTGTTCAGATGCCTGAGATCTAAAATGGGTCTGAGACCCCCGTCTTTTTTCGGTACCAGAAAATATCTGCTGTACAGACCCCCTTCGCTCTGAGCTTGAGATAAAGGCTCTATGGCCCCTTTGCTCAATAGCTTCGCTATTTCGGCTCGAAGTAGATGTGCTACTTCTGTTTTTACCGTTGTTTCGACTTTCTCCGTGAAACGGGGAGGGCGTCGATGAAACTGTAGCCAATAGCCTCTTTTTATAGTCTCTAGCACCCATTCTGAGACCCCGGGAAGTCTTTCCCATGCATCTGCACGTGTGACTAGGGGTTGAATGTAATCTGGGCCCTGGTCGCGAAATGGCGGCGACACGAGAGCAACCGTGTGCTGTGACATGGACGCCGTGGCGTGTGAGGCGGGGGGCATGTTTAACACAGTATGCATCCCGCGCGCGCTCGGCTCTCTGTGTCGAGAGAGAGCGCGCGGGACGAGTCCCGTAGGGCTCGATATGTTTGTGAATAAACGTGGGCGCTTGGTGGCGGGCACATTTATAACACCGGGGACATTGTGTTTGTGTACTGACTGACCGTTCGTTAGTTTCGTTTTTACAGAAACCGCGGAACGTGCAGTGTGTAGTGGTTGTGGGCACTGGATAGTGGGCACGCTCACTACATGCAAAGCACAATCGGCATGAGCCGATTTTATGTGTGCAAACCCTGTGTTGAACGGGGCTGTGCTTGTGTGAATGAATGGGCACTGGGTGGGCATTGCAGTTACACACATTACACCATCGGCCTTGGCCGGAACACCAGAAATTAAACTCTTTTTTAGATTTATCTGGGTCGCCGTGAAAACGGCGTTTGTGTGCAGGCAAACGGGCTTTACGGCCGGTTTGTTGGCTGCTAAATACACTGGTACAAACACGGAACTTAGGGCTGTACAAGCGAAAATCTTTGGTGGAAGTCCGGCCGCAGCGGGACCCGAACACCGTCTTTTTCCTAACAGGGCTAGGATGGCGCCGAGGCCTCGGGCTTGAGTGAAATCTTGGGCCGAGGACCACGCGGTGGCGGGCGGCGTCCGGCGGAGCGAGACCGTGGTCTCTCTCGGGCCTGTTGCTGCTGGGCCGGTGCGGCGGGCGCGGGGCGCTGCTGAGTTCGGGCAGGCGGCTGTTTAGGGCGGCCTGTTACGGAACTGGAGCGCTTTGGCAGAAAATGTCTCATGGCCTGCGAAGTTTTCTGTACCTCGGCGAATCGGTCCGCGAAGTCCTTCACGGAGGATCCGAAGAGGCCCGTCGTTGAAATGGGAGCGTCGAGGAACGCAGAGCGCTCCGACTCCGCCATTTCAGAGAGAGTCAGCCACAAATGTCTCTCGGAAACAGTAGCTGAGGCCATAATCCTGCCGATGGCGTGTGCGGCGGACTTTGTAGCGCGAAGAGCTAGGTCTGTGGCGCTACGTAAGTCCGGAACACTGATCGCGCCCGGGCCTTCCTCGTCCAGCTTGCAGAGGAGGTTAGCCTGGTGGATTTGGAGCACCGCCATGGTGTGCAGCGCCGATGCAGCTTGTCCGGCGGCGGAATACACGCGGCCGTTCAGAGCTGACGATGTGCGGCAAGCTTTCGATGGTAGGACTCCCTTAGCCCGCCGTCCAGCAGAGGGTGGGCAAAGGTGAGTCGCTACGGCCTCCTCGACCGGAGGGAGAGCGTGGTAGCCTCTGTCTCGAGCACCGTCCACTACGGAGAATGCTGGCGAGGCAGAAGTACGCACTCTGGCTGAAAAAGGCGCCTTCCACGATTTCGCTACCTCTTCGTGAAGCTCAGGAAGAAATGGTGCGTGTCTGGAGGGGGGCGCAGCGCGGTCTCCAGCGAGGAAGCGGCCATCCAGCCGGTTGAGTGCAGGTTGTTCGGGCGTCGACCACTCGAGGCCGAGGCTCGACACGGCCTGTGTGAGCAGACGCATCAGCTCTGTCTCGATGCTGATCTTCCCTCCTCGACGTTCCGGAACGGCGGGGGAGGGGAGATCCACAGAGCTCGCCCATCCCTCGCTCTCCGAAGCGAGAAGCGAACAGCAGTCATCATCCCCCTCAGATACAGCTTGCTGGTCGTCCTCCATAACGGACAAAGCGGCGTGCTGCGGCTGTTGTCCGTCGGTGAGCGACTCGAGCGAAACGTTGAGAGGAGCTAGCGGCGGCGGCGGCGGCGAGCTCCTCGTGGAGGGAGGTTCCGGGACCCGCTGAGCGCGGCGCTTCTTACGGCGCGGCGCTACAGGGGGCGGTTGAGCAGCTTCAGCGAAAGATGCCAGGCGAGTCCGCAGAGTCGCGATTGGCATCATGTCGCAGTGATGGCAGCCGCCATCACCGAGAGCGATAGCTGCATGTTCCTCGCCCAAGCAGGAAACACATAGTTCGTGGTGGTCCCCGTCGATGAGCGCGGCTCGGCAGGAGCCGCAGGAAACGCGAGACATCTTTAAAAAGACACTCGTGCTCTTTTGTGAGGAAAAAATGTGTGACGCAGTAGGCGAACACACACACAAAACACACACAAAGACTGAAAGGATATTCCACGCCGGAGAAGCGCAGCAGGGAACGGCGGCTGAAGGCGGCGATGACCAGCGGCTTCAGGTAAGGGCTCGTCCTGCTGAGGTGCTGTGTCAGACGGCTGTGGTGGCTCGAATCCGGTCCAACGATGCGTGTAGCTTCGTGAAGTAAAGAAAATCGGAGTGGAAGCAGCTATGCTTGGTATTTATAGACCTAGGCCACGCCTGTTTCGGCGGGAGATGACGCAGAAGGGCGCGAAGCGCCCTCATTGGTCAGCGTCACTGGCCTCGCATAGGCTGTGCTTTTCTGGCGGAGCAGCCAATGGGCGAGCTGTATTGCTCCGCCTAGGGTTGTATGCTACAGAAAAGCGTTTTACATATTACAAAATTAAGGATTAATTTTTGGGCTTCAATCTCGACAAAGAAATATCTTTCCCGCAGCGTCGATTCGACGCAGTAGGAGAGAACTCTACGTAAGAGAACTGAGTTAAGCGCATTAACTTACACTGTTACTTTTGTGAGTTACATTTACACATACAAGGCTGGATGCATAAGCATCAATCTCCTCATGTCTCAATTAACTTCCTTAAAGCAAGCTGTGGAGAAGAACTTGTCTCGTCCTCCGCTCAGCAGTTCACGTCTGTCCCAGCCAACCCGTCAAACTTCCATCTCATCCCATTTCTGAACTGTTGTCCTTGTTGTGCGGTATCCCGCTTCCGATAAATTATGAATGCAAGGCGGGAAGCTATAAAATTTGTTGTATCTTCTATTATCTCCATGTTAAAGGCCACAAAAGCTCTTCAGTGAAGTCAGCCATTAAGCAATGACAGGTATTGCTATCAGGCTTCTTTATAGCCTATTACCTGCGATGACAGCAGCTGCTGCACAGCCACTGTACGGCCTATCACATTATTTGCAGCTAAAGTCAGCTACTGTGTCATTCTGGCTCATTTTCTTGACAGTGCTATCATAAATCCATTGGGCTGCGGGGGGGAAACTGTCGGCCGGCTCGATTATCTCCAGAGCCTGAATGGATCTTGAAATGTATGTAACAGCCAATGACTGTTATGGATCAGCCAAGCCAGGGCCATTGTACCGCTCTCTCTACACATCTATTTTTTCAGTCTCTCTCTCTCACTCACATTCCCTTTGTGGATGTTCAGGTTGGAGGTATTAAATGTGTGATATGGCAAAAAATGGGCCTGACTATCATGTATACTTAAAAATAAGTTTAGTTACTCTCTTTGAAGGAATATTCTGGGTTCAGTTCTGGGTTTGTGGCAAAATGCTGATCACAACACAAACTTATTTTTATTTGTCCCGGTTTTTCTTTTTTTAAAATAAAATAAAATAAATAATAATAAAAAATCTGTAAACTTGAATATACTAATTTTCAATAGTATAGCAACAAGATGCACAATATGTGACATTTGGTAATCACAATAATTCCAGATATACAGGGGAAATTCAAAAAAATTTTATATCGTGCAAAAGTTCATTTATTTCAGTAATTCAACTTAAAAGGTGAAACTAATATATTATATAGACTCATTACATGCAACGTGAGATATTGCACGCCTTTATTTGTTATAATTTTGACGATTATGGCTTACAGCTATGAAAACCTTTTCACAATATTCTAATTTTGAATTTGGGGTTTTCATAAGCTGTAAGCCATAATCATCAAAATTATAACAAATAAAGGCTTGAAATATCTCACTTTGCATGCAATGAGTCTATATAATACATTAGTTTCACCTTTTAAGTTTAATTACAGAAATAAATGAACTTTTGCACAATATTCAAATTTTTCGCGTTTCACCTGTACTGCCTATTGAGCTTAACTTGTATTGAACTCGGAATATTCCATTAAGAAATAGCCAGGGAAAATCCAGGCTGGATATTTCTCAAAATTTGTATAACAAATTTAGGCCAATTCGTCTATACAGTCATACATTTAATGGATGCTATTACCTTTTTATTCTATTTGCAATTATCATTTATTGAGTGCTCGTTATATGAAAGTAACCTCTATAAAAGTACTTTTTATATTCGTACTGAGTCATCGCACTAAACTTGCCATAAGGTACTGCCTTTTCAGTCTTTCTGAATAAAGAAATGCCGTATATCTGAATTAACTTGGCAATTTGCCCAGCAAGGTTGCATCTGCCACCTTTATTGCATCTGTTCATCCTTCTATTCAACTATTTGTCCATGCTTTGTGGCCTTAGTGTTGGGCTCAGGCTATTTAAACTCACCTCCCACCTCCACTCCTCTATTTCCCTCCACTCTATGTGCTATAATGAGCCAGCCAGCACAAAACCAGGAAAACTTAATGAGTCATTACAAATCAAGGCCTGCAACCGCTCTCACCCATCCTCTTTTATGCTCTTAATACCTCATTCTCCCTCCCTTCTCCTCCCTCTCACCCTCTTTCTCTCGTTCCAGGCTGGCAGAATAAGCTTCGACACCTCCCTATCTATTAGAAACAATTAGGAGCCCACAGCTCCTGGTGCGGACTCAAAAGAACTTCACATCTCAAGGGCTCATGGCTCCCTAAGTAGCTGTGCTCAATGAGGAATGTAGAGGTGGCCCTTTCACACCCTTTCGTACCTCTCTCGCTTGGTGCCTCTCACTCTCTTTCTCCTTTTTCACAGGAACAAGCATCAGATAAAAACCAAAATTGTCAAAAAAAGAGCCTGATTGAATGAGTGTAGGGTGTTTTATTTTTCCTTTACATCTTGTTCCAGAGCTGCAAAGTCATATTACACCATCAGTGTCATTCGCTTGCTGAATAAGCCATGGCGAAGTGCTATGACATGACCTAAAGCAACAGAAGGTTAGGCCTGATGCCCCTCTATGGGAGAAAGACGTGTTAACAAACAGTACAAGAGTACAGCTTGTACCATCTGTAGTCCGTAGATATAAAAAGAACTGAGGATTCGTGAATCATTTGCTTTCCCCTTCTCAGCAAAACGATGCCCATCTCTGTAAAACAAATCTACGCACTGACAGGGCATGAAAACGATTTGGTGTAGTTAATGATTTCTAAGTGAAACAAGGATACTTTGTTTCGAAAACGCTTGCGAGATGTCCCAAGGCAAGCGCGGCTCCGCTGCACTTTTTTTCAATAACAAAATACAAAATGATATTCCGCCTACCTAGCGTTTTAGCATTTGTGAAGATATTCATTGTTCCTCTGGTGGGAACAGGGCTTTTCTTTCAATTTTCTTCATTGGCTTTTGAAACTGCATTCCACACTGATCCCTCAGAGGGCAAATAGGGGAGATCACATGGGTTTGGAGAGGTTTAAAATGGCAAATCCTGTTCAAGGTGTCGTTTCCCCAACTACACATCAATCTCATGTCTGAAACCACCTTCCCAAGAGAGAAAGAGAAGATTGTAAGAGATTCCCCAACTAGAGAAGAGGGGCTTTGGGATCTACACACATACTCGAACATATTTAAAAGGAGAACAGACAAGAAGGAAGACAGAACAAAATAAAGACAATTGAATGATATAAAATATAGAACGGTAGATTGAATGATAGATAGAATGATAGAACAATAGATAGAACAATATCATGATATAACTGACACATGCCTCCTCACACTCATTCATCTAATTCACTCTGGTTGAATAATGCTTGTACTGTGCATAATTTTAGTCATTCTCTCAGGTTTTGAGCTCACACTAAAAGCCTGCGCACCACTGATCTATATAAGTGGTGCTTTAATAAAGCTACATTTCAAACAGCTCGCGAGAACCAAATACTGACTTCTTTTTAGTAGCTTATTGCTCTTAAAAATTATGTCAAAATGCCCATCTTGCAGAGTATTCAGGTAAAAACAGTCAGTTTTGGAACGTAAATATTTGAGAGATAATGCATGTTGTGTAACAGTATGTTGGATCCGTGCATAAACTCTTAAAGTGACAGGCACCTATTAATCCTGCTGCTCTCTGTTATGTTAATCAAAGAACAAAAGACAAAGAGAAAATGTACCACTGCTCTCGACTATAAAACTTTTATAACTTTAATTTTAAGCATTCATTTGTATTTAATAGGGCTGTCAAACAATTAAAATATTTAATCGCTATTAATCGCATTAATGTTATAGTTAACTCGCGATTAATCGCACATTTTTATCTGTTCTAAATGTCTCTTGATTTCTTTTTGTCCCATTATTTTTTTCTCATTTTAATGCTCTTATCAACATGGAAAAGTGGATTGGCTTGCTTTGTGCAAATGTTTTTTTTTTTTTTGAAAACAACATTGGCATATACTGTGTTCAATTTCACACTAACATTCTCACTTGGAGCAAATAATCTCTCACACAATGTAACACTGTCCATCAATAAAAGGGTGAAAGAAATACTGACGAGGTAACGTTACTGATGTTGACGAGTGGGCGTAGAAACGCATCAGCTGTGTGTGTGCTTGACTATCAAGTGGTATTTCAGACTGGACGTGCTGCGATGATAGCTCAGTTCACAATGACAAAACACACAGATTACTTTGGTCTTGTCAATTGAACCATTTGGCAACTTTTTAAAAGTAAACTTTCCATTCAGAATCTTTATTGGCCTCCATTTCGGCGTCTCGCGCTCATCATTCCTCCACTCTAAACGTAACGTTCAGACGAGAAGCGCCGCGTCGCGCAGCGGCTCGTATTTAAAATTCGAACACATTATTATCTAGGAGTGTACACACACCGGCGGCGCCATTCTGCGTGTTTATTGCTGGCCATAAACTGAGAAAGTGCGCGTCCAATGTGCTAGACACGCTCAGTTGTCCTAGACACGGCTCGGCTCTGCGCTTTTTTTCTTTGGCGGCTCGCAAACCCAAACAAGTGTGTGCGGCGCCTGTTGTTTTGTTTCTGGTCTAGCTAGATCCGCTGTGGTGTTGTAGTTTTAATAACGTTACTAGTTGTTGCAAAAGCATGTGAAAAAAACTACAAAGTTTGCTAGGCGTTAATCTCGCGATAAAAAAATGTACGCCGTTAAAATGGGTTTGCGTTAACGCCGTTAATAACGCGTTTAACGGACAGCCCTAGTATTTAATATTTACAACGAAAACTATGTAGTGTTATTTTACATTTGATTACCTTAATTTCTGTAGTATTTCTTACTGTTAGACCTGCCATGTTTCCATTTTCAAGGGAACTCAAGCTGCGTCAAGACAATGTGGGAATGCTCTGCATGATTGCGTCGTGAAGCACGTGTGAAATCAGTAGAATGGAGTGACGGAACGTCATAGGCGGGTGATGTCATTGTCCAGGAAACTATAAAGCATACCCGGAACAAAACAGTGCTAGCTTCTGGTCTTGCTTGATTGTGGTGTTCACAGATGGACCTAACAGAGTTAGAGGGTCAAGACCGAGGTCACAAATCAAGGCCGAGGACTGTTTTGTCACGATAGATCTCAAGGACGCATTCTTCGACGTCTCCATCCTTCCACCCTTTTGGGGACGAAGCGTGACAATATCGGGTTCTCCCATTTGGTCTAGCTTTATCACCACACACCTTCACGAATTGTGTGGATGCAGCTCTGGCGCCACTGCGACTCCAGAGCATTTGTGTACTGAATTATATCGACGATTGGTTTATTCTAGCTTATTCAGAGCATATGGCGTCGTTCTTGCCCATATGAAGGAACTGGAGTGAAGCCTCTGGAGAGGGTTTGCCGGAACGAGGCCCATCTTCTGCGAGGGAACTGTTGTCCCAAGCAGTAGGCTAAATCTTTCACCCTCATTCCAAATTATGCAAACGGTGAGCTTGGCCCATTAGGGGGCTCGGTACATAGAATAAAGTCTCTCAACCGAGGTTGTTGAGACCATACTCCAATCCAGAGTTCCTTCCACGAGGAAACCGTATGCCCTGAAGTGGAGAGTGTTCACTTCATGCTGCGGAGAGTGCCAGCTGGACCAAGTTAACTGTCCACAGTGCTGGAGTTCCTGCAGGAGCACTTCTCCGTACTCCAACTCTTGACATCCCCAAGATATCCCCTCCAACTTAAAGGTGTATGTGGCGGCCATATCTGCTTACCACACTCCGTTGGGTGGGGTACCTTTTGGGAGAGACCCATTAGTTACTTATTTCCTCCATGGCACCTTGAGACTGAGACCTGCACAGTGCACAAGAGCTCCGGCACTGGATTTGGCCATTGTGTTGGAAGGCCTTGCTGCAGCTCCTTTTGAGCCTATTGAAGAGGTTCCAGAGAAGTTCCTCACCCTTAAGACTGTCTTCCTCCTCGCTATCTCGCTCTTAAAAATCGAATAAAACAATTATGAGAAAATTACAAATTGTCTGTATGGAAATATATGTATGGCAGTTTTCCCTGTGTTCTCAAAATGAAAACGAATATAGATATTTTTCAAGGTATCATATCAAAGTTGGAAATTCCAGTATTGTGACACCACTTATATATAGAAAGATATATATATATATATATATATATATATATATATATATATATATATATAATGATAGATATAACGATATAACGATAGATAGAACGACAGATAAAACGATAGATAGAATGATTGATTGATTGATTGATTGATGATAGATAGGAGGAACTGTGATAGATAGATAGATAGATAGATAGATAGATAGATAGATAGATAGATAGATAGATAGATAGATAGATAGATAGATAGATAGATAGATAGATAGATAGATAGATAGATAGATAAATAGATAGATAGATAGATATTTATTATTTTAAATTAACTGCCCAGCATTTTGTGGAGACACACTGACAAAAAAGCAAAAACTGGATTGTAAACGTATTAATACTGTGCTTTCATTAATTAAGTGCAGACAGAATGACTGATAATTACTATACTGGCTCATTAAGACTATGTCGACAGGAAAACCCACACAAGCACGCACACACAGGCATGCAGCTGTTACAGTTTGTTTGAGTAATAATGAGCCTGGCAGGTTTTGTTGCACAATTTGCTTAGTTGATGAGCAGAAATAAAGCATTAAAGCAGCACACAATAGCCCATTCCTGAAGTAAAGTCAAACAATGAGAATCAGTAATACACCACAAATCAGTTTTCTATTACTGATATTCAGATGTCAATGTGATTTAAACACAATTTGCATTGATACCTCTAATATCGATATAAAACACCAACAAACCAGCTGTTAAATGAAAAAGAAGCATGCAAATAGTAAAACTGTTTAACATCTTTAAAAAATTGGATTAAACGAACTGATTAAGTTTTAGAAACACCCTTGGTATCCTGTAAATAAGCAGACTATAGCATTACATAGTCTGTGCACTACTATGTTAACATGTTTTAAGTGATTTACCCCAATAAGGCTTATTAAAAAAATCATAATGAAAAGTTAAAGTGCTTTGTCCACATAAAGATACAAAAAGAAAAAGAAAAAGAATGAGTAATAAAAGCTTTAGCTTCACAGCAGTAATATTCAATGTCTCATAAAATCTTAATGTGTGTGGTAAAATTCTGTTAGTTCCCATATATTAAATTGCTAGTGTCTATAAACTTGGCGTATGGGTATATTTACAAGCAGCGAAGCTTTCAAACCTGATAGCAGGTGTTGACTTCTTTTGAAGTTGTGTTTATAAATATCGAGTCAGGCACCTTCATAAGTGCCTATAAATTTGAGCAGGAGAACAGTATTCTCTTATAGATTATAAACTCTAACGACCTTCTGTTTTTCTCGAAGTTTTCATAGTCAAGGCAAGATTTGTTAGTGAAGGAGATTCGAGGAGTTTGGTTCTATTTTGTGTCCGTAGTAAATCAGATTTTGATGTTGAGAAAACATTTTAAACATGCAAACACATTACACAGGTCAACTCAACTTATCACTTGCAAGATTTTCTTTTTTTAAAGAATAAAAAGACAAAAGAAACATTAAATAATTGAAAACAAAGAGAAAAAGTAGACATAACGCTCATATTCTTTTAAATATAGGGCATTCTTCACATGATCATTTATTTATTTATATTTAATCATTTATTTTAGCTTTCAGATGTATCAATCACTCCATACAGCATTTTGAAGATGTTCTGTGAAGTCTGTATAGTATATGTATTTGTTTCCCCAAAAGTTATTTTCTTTTACAGATGTGAGACAAAATTTAGAACACTTTTTTTAGTGCCCAAACTTCAAAGGCCAGTTAAATTGATTAAAACTAGACGTAGCTTATATCATTGGCCCTATTTTAACGATCTAAGCGTATGGTCTAAAGCACACGGCGCAAGTGCACTTAGGGTTTGTCCGAATCCACTTTTTCTAGTTTAACGACGGGAAAAATGGTCTGCGTGCCCGGCGCATGGTCTAAAAGGGTTGTCCCTAGTATCTTAATGAGTAATGGGTGGGTTTCGGGCTCAATGTGCAATAAACCAATCATAGTCTCATCTCCCATTCCCTTTTAAAGTCACTTGCGCTCGCGCCATGGCGGATTCGCTATTTACATGGCGGAATTTGAAAGCAGAAAGACTGAACGCTTCTCCAGTAAGGAAACAGATATGTTCGTGCGTGAGGTTAAAGCGCGTAAGCAGACCATCTAGTGGACAAGCCGGATTCCACCATATCTTTATGTACACAATAGCCGCGTTACCACAGAAACTTTCCCCAGGACCTAGGGACTTTGGGGAGGTACTTGGTTGCGAGGTAGTACTTTTTCTAGTATTTTCAGCTTGCCAATATAAATAGCTATTTCTCTGCACTAAACTAGTGAATTTTGCCAAAATATATTCAGAAATTATAGGCAATATGTTATAGAATAATAATTTAATGAAAACCTAATTTTGACAAAAAAAAAAAAAAACGCGTTTCCACCACAGGAACTTTCCCCAGGAACTAGGGACTTTGGGGAGGCACTTGGTTGCGAGGTAGTACTTTTTTAAAGTTCAGGAATTTTCAGGGGTGGGACTTGGGGGCTGAACATGCTGATTAGTTGAGTTCATGCCACATTTTGATTGGTTGACTCCATGCAGCATTTTATTTCAACTACCATTTTTTAAATATGTTGCGATGCGTGCAGTAACAGTTGTTTGCTATTCAAATCAACAATGGCGTTTAAAAAATATGAACGATGGACCGATGACGAGGTTCAGTATTAAGCTTAAATTTAAAAATTAAATAAGCTGAAATCCAGCATGAACTGTAAAGTAGCATGCAGCCATAGGTCACCGGACTATTTGCCTAATCTTCACGGTACTTTAGACCGCGGTGGTAAAGCAGACAGTAACAGGTCTGGGGGGGAAAGTTCCTGGGACAAATTGTTCCTGGTAACTTTGGTGGAAACGCCTCTAATGATCATCTTTTACATTGTAATCCTTTAATTTGTAATATTTGGCATGTTTGTGTGCAGCTGCGCTTCCCAGTGTGGGTAAGCAGAGTTTATGTGCGTTGTGCACCCGCCTATATAGGCTTATATTATTAATGCAGCCTTTAAATAAAATAAAAAAATACTGGGCCATTTACTTTTTTTGACCAGGTTTTTGTTGGTCAGTGGCACAGTCTATTTCAGTTGCCTCAAAACAGCGAAGCGCCAACAATGCGCTTGAACACACCTTGTTTTCAGACCATGGGCGCACAAATGGGTGCAAATGCATCTGCTATTTAAACAATGCGGAGCAGGACGTGAAAATGATAACAGCATCAGGCTGAAACTGAAAAAAAACCACTGGTGTATGCGCCAGGTCTATGATAGGGCCCCTTAACTTTAATATTACTTTTATCATGTAAACTATAGTAGAAAATCAACGGGTCTACTAAACACAGGTGAAAAAGAAGCAGAAAAAAGTGATAGAAGATTTCTTACACAAATGTAAAATGACATTCAACAGCATATAAATCAAAACTACCTAACGTTACCAAATCAAATGTCGACTCAGGAAGGAGGTGTGAAGCTTTGGGGGTGTAGATCGACTTGATCTACTTCATCTGTGTTTTGATCATTGTTCTGAATCTGATCCGGACATTGTCTTTGATTTGATGACCGAAAAAATCTAGATTCTTGTTTAAAATGTTTTTTTTTTTTTTATGAAACGTACCCACATTCAAGTTGATAAAAAAAAAAAAGATATTTTAAAATTGAAGGAGTTAAAGGTATATTTCATGTATAAAATATGAATACCTAAATAGGAACATAGTAGTATACAAACAGTACAAAAATATGTTTAACTTTATTTTGATGGTCCCTTTAACACATTCTGTTGACTATAAGTAAACTTGCACCAATATGTCTACTAACTCTCAGAGCGTTAGAGTATTAGTAGAATGGTAGGGTTATGGTAAGAATAAGTTGACATGTACTTGCAAAGTAAAAGTCAGTAGAATATATGTTGGGGTAGCATCACAATAAATAGTGAGCAGATAATAATCAGACAATCTACTAATACTGTAGTTGCAAAGTTACTAACAGTCAACAGAATGTTCAAAAGGGATCATCAAAATAAAGTGTTACCCAAAACAATTTATAAATAGAAAACTATAGGTGTGATGTTGTTCACTTAAACACATAGTGTTTTAAGTATAAAACTACAAAACTAGTAGTTTACTTAGAGTTAAAATGTTACTTTCATAAACTAAAAAATGTGCTACAAGTATAGGACTAGGAAACTTTCAGTATACCACTTGTAAACTAGTTGTGCACACAAAGTTTACTACTATTACATTTAAAGTATACTTAAAAGTATACACTAAAAAGTATGAACATTTTGTCCCAAGTAGTATTGGAATGGTACACTTACAAGTCTACTTCTAGTGCATTGATATTAGTATAGTTACTACATAGAGTTCAACTTTACTTAAGTATTGTACTTTAGTTTTTACTTTATACAATTTTATTAAAATTAACTTGAAGTATACTAATCGTAAGGGGTACGTGCGACAAACGCGGCTTGTGTGAAAGCACAATGGGCGCGTGCTGCTCCCGCTCTGCATTCGCACAGCTTCTGCACTTCCTCTGCTCTGTGAAACGGGCATTAGTGACTAATGATTAGTCAAAATGTGATCATATCACAAAACGTTATGGATGTGTACACCTGTATTTAGTGATGTCCACTTGTAAATCAAACCACTCAAAATTAACGTTAAATATACCGGTAGTTCATCCAAAAATGATGTTTCATAAACAAAGTTCGGGAAGAGCATGTTCAAATAATCAATCCAATCAACTTGTCGTCAAACAATTACCATGTCTACCCTATCAGCATGAGAAGAACCATATATATTCACTCTGTCAACTCACCTAACATTACTTGACAGTTTTCAGCATCCCTCCACCACCCCGACTCCTCATTCTTGGCTTATTCTATCACAGCCAGGAATACGGGGGGAGTTCTCTGGGTTCAGACTGAATACCGAGCCCGGAGCCCTTTCCTCGGACAGCACTCCAAATATGCATTTATTCCATCTGACTTATTTGTAAGTGTGAACTCGTGAAATTTAAATTCATAATTTACTCATCCTCAATTGCAAATCCTTGTGGAACACAAAAGAAAACAATTCAAAGAATGTTGGTAATCAAACTTTGTTTGACTTGTTTGACTTCTCACAAAATACTCTTTTGTGTTCCACAAAAAAAGAAAAAAAGAAAGTCATACAGGTTTGAAATTGCATGTAAATGATGACACAATTTTCAGTTTTGGGTGACCTATTCTTTTAATACCAGGTCTAAGATGAGTCATAATGACCTGATTTAATCAACAATGGTATTCTTCCAGACTCTCAAATCCAAATCCATATACATAAAACAAAACTACACTATATACTGTGGCATCACAGAAACACCCGCTAAAGCAATACGTAACATTTTCCATAAGCAAATGAAGGGATGGAAAGGTCACTGAGGATGTAAATAGTACAACTCCACCAATGTACCCATACCTCTGTCTGTGTAGTTTAAACATCCGACAGAAAGGATCTGTTCACACCTGTAGCCCTGAGAGAGAGGTGCTAAAGCATGATCTCGACATGTGTCACAACATAATCCACAGGGTTTACTGGAACACAGATGACCAGACCACAGGGAGAAAAAAAGCTGCCTAATATATCTTTACCAGCACGGACACACACACACACACACACACACACACACACACACACACACACACACACACACACACACACACACACACACACACACACACACACACACACACACACACACACACACACACACAGCAATGTTATAGGTAAAAAGAGGAAAATTAAATCAAGCAAAATAATTTACAATAATAAATTCTTTGATTTGTTTCTGGTTTATGAATTTAAGAGATTTGTGTCTTTGTTTTTGGCATTAGCATCTATTTCTAACCCCTTTAATCTTTGAAGGCATACAACCAGTGTTTTCCCTTAAAGCTCTTCTATATTTGAAGTCATGGTGGATAAATTATACTTCCTAACCAAATGTAATTAGTGTGTTGAACTGCTAATCAGACATGATTACCTGTTGGCAACGAGGAGAAACTCTCATGCTCTTTTGGAGAGAGATAGGATAGAGAAATTGAGCTGATTATACCTGAATGAAAAATTAGAGCAAAATACTAATTTCAGAACTGATAATTATGCAATTCTGATGCAATGTAGTGCAATTCCTTCTGCCATGTTTACAGGTGTTTCGTGCGAACGGAGCAATTTGACACTTCTTTAGGATCTGCAAATGTGTGTCACTTTTATGAAGCATTATTATCAAGCCTCCGCATCATCATTAGCAATACGATATGCATATATGCCTTTACCTGACAGGTACATGTAGTAAAAAAATATACCGGTATGCATTTTTTTCCCATTGCCTTTATTACTATTTATTGCAATGTGAGACGTAGACAGACAAACTCAAAGCAAGGACAATCATTTGGCTGTGCCTGTTTAATTCATTTAGCTGGGAGGCAAGGGGCTGATAAGACGGCAAACCAAGACTTTCTTCAAAACTAGGAATATGCCAGGTCTGACATAATCCAATCGGGCCTGTTTTCATCAGCTTTTGTCTTGTATTTTTTGCTCTTCTTTTGGACTTTCCTTTGGTTCCAGCACGAAGTAGAAAACCAGAAATGACACAATTCGGTCGCACTTGTATGGCGTAGCAGCCCCAATCCAAACAGCTTTTCTGCAGTAAAACCCTTGAAGACCCACACACATCTAAATCTGGCCCTGAGGGCAACAGGCTCTACACCACGAGATAAAGCAATCAAGGCCAAAAGCAGAAGAAGAAAAAAATCACACATAATAATAAATATATATTCTAAGCTTTGCCATGGCAACATGCGTATGCATCTGACTTTCCAGCAAAAGCAGAGCTGGTATTCTGCAGAGGAAGAGAGAGAGAGATAGAGAGAGAGAGAGAAAAAAAAACGTAATCGCCCTCACAGAAGAAAAGCCCACGGAAAAAGTGCCGCACATGTGCAAGAGGAGCTCACACATCACCATGGTGGGAAGAGGAACAATGCGGTAATAACAGCCGAGGCGTCAAGGAGCTAAAAAGACAGTAAAGATGGTTAAACGGTCAATTGTCTGGCAAAAATGCATAACAGGACCGTCAGAGGCTAAGCCTGAAGCTAGAGCCCTGCCTGCACAATGAAACGTAAGGCCTGCCCACCTCTAAAACTGTTAGACGCCATTGGTGGAGCCTTCCCTCCACAGCCTGGCTCTCCATACTGGAGGAGAGATTCTACCTCCTCGTTTGGCTGGACCATTTTAACTTTGAGAAACTTCTTTGGAGCATTGACAGTCTAGCAAACGCAGCCTGACATATGGAGGCCTATATTATAAAATAAGAGACCCTCCAACGCAAACGTCGCTCTTGGGCAGACCCTGATATGTTGAGTTTAGGTGAGAATCTTTCACGGATGCGTCCTCGCACAAATACTCTTTAGTAAATCTTCTTTTGATCAAATTATAGAGCGGGTGGAAATCCGCAGCGCAGCTTTCGAAGACTCCACGCTGTGCCGCCTTGATTCTTTAGCGGCGATGCATCGTGAAGATATTTCCGGCTGACAAGGAGGGGAAGGGAGAGGGGGGGGGACAGTGGGATGTTCCAAAATATAATCACTGGGACATTATCCTTTCAGCGCGCATTCATTCCACTAAAGATAAGAGGCGCTCTCCTGCGCAAACGCGATCCTGTCCGCGGAGGGATGTTGAAAAGCGCTAACAGTTATTATGAAGCAAAATAACAAGCTCTTGTGAGAGGATTGATTGTTTAGCAAATCGTCGATCTTTATAAGAGATGTGTAAATCAGAGCTAAGTCACCATTATGGGCTGCCGCCACTGTGGTGCTTTTGATTTTCTGTCAACATCCATTGACAAAACCCCAGTGCGATCTGTTGACAAAACACGAAGCGGGGCCAACAAATGGATTGAAGCTATCACTCTGTCTCACGGCACTCAAAGTGTATCTGTCGGTTTGAGGCGTCCCACTCCTTTATTTTACACATTTCTATAGTTTCTTGCTTTAAGTGGTGAAGATCAAGGGGGGAAAATGCACAACGTAGATGCAGCTGGTAGTGACAAAGAGGTTTAGCTGCTGTTGTATATGTGTGAATGCTTACTTATAAACAGACATTCCAGTCATAATCTTTAAAGCAGGATCTAAAAACAAAAATCATTAATTGAGAGGAATTTGAAACCTGTGCAAACACACAAAGGGACATGCTTGTCCAGTGTTGTAGCTTGTTTTATCATAAATAAGATGTTCCAGGTTTTATGTAATGTCTGTTATGTTCATTGTTCCTCTTAATGTTATCCCTATGAGGCAAGATATGTCTTTATTATATATTAAATGTAATTATCACTTCTGCTGCATGCTTTATTTAAAAAAATGTAACTTTGTAAAACTGTTTTTAATATGCAGCATGCCAAGAGTTTAGAAAGTTTACATTTACATTCTTCATTATTTACAGTTGAATCTGTGTGAATGTTTAATTTATGATGTGGTTATGATCTTTTTTCAAAAGTGGTCTAGTTAAATTCCAGCCATAATTAAAGGAATAGTTCACCCAAAAAAGTATATTATTATATTGTTACAAACCTGTATGAGTTCCTCCTTCTGTGGAATACAAAAGAAGATATTTTGAAGATTGTTTCAACTGTTTTTGTCATTACAATCAAAGTCAATCCGGTCCAAAACAACTACAATGAACCCCACTGACTTTCACAATATAAAATCAATGTTTGTTTTGTGTTGTGAAAAGTCATATCAGTTTGGAACGACGTGAGTAAATGATGAGAGAATTATCATTTTGAGTGAGCTATCCTTTTAAGTAAACACAAACACAGTCAAACCAACACTTTGACATCATAATGACATCATCATCGTTCGCCCTAACAGTCAGACGAGTCATACATGCTGAGGTGTTCTTGAAGTGCACGTGTGAGGACAAGTGTACACTGACAATAAGAGGGGGCTGGCACTGGGGTACGGCCTCCTGGGGAACCAACAGCAGATGGTTATGGGGCATTTCTCTATGATAATGAAGTGAAGGCTAAGACGCCAACCACCGCCATAACTCTCGATTCCTCTCTCTCTCTCTCGCTCTCTCTCTCTCTCTCATTTGCATGACTCTAAACCACCACCCTAGAGTCACGACCCTTTCCATCCCCTCTAAGTACCCCAATAAATTCAAATGTAATGCTCTTAAATGAGATCACTTACATGTGTCATTTTTCTTCTGTTATATTTATAATCTGCCACTTTGGCCTTGATTAACAAATGGCACTCAAGACACCCAGGCATGATTCCTCATGGCTGATGAGCGAGCAGACGGAGCGAGATGTCCTCAAATCATGTCGGGAGACTACTACAAACATGTGTTAAGTGCATTACAGGGGACACAAGATTTGTGTTCGAATGCTTGGATGATTAGAATAATCCAAAAACACCCTGTAACAAACAAATTAAAATCAGTAGTGGTTAATTAGTTTGTAAATTAATTGCAATGATAAAATGGAAACACACAATACATTTTAAATGTCAAAATGCATTAATAAAAAAGAATGATTTGGATTTCCTGTTATCTTCTGTTGTAAACCGTACCCCAACTCTCACTGCTTTCCTTCCCGAATACAAAAAGACACATGCGAAATAAATACCACCCGTGTCATCTGCTGCGCTCAGACTTGCATTTTTTTAATTTCATATTTAATTGTGAGTCCTCTGCATTATTGTGCCAGGCGATGGAGTGCACTTGTTTATCACTGGAGGTTAATCTTACCTATTGTTGTATTTATAGTGTGCACTTTTACAGTGCCAGTACTCATTCCTCAACTGTTTGCCAAGAAAGCTCCTATTTAGCCATTAATTATCTCACCGATGGAACCATCACAGCTAGCCAGTCTAACGTGTTTTTAGTCCCTTTAATATGCATTTTAAAACAGCTTCATTATTATAATGTATTTTGATAAACGATGTTTATGGTGCAGCTTCGGTCATGTAAATTGCTTATCCATAAATTAAACTAATAAAAGTAACTTGATGAAATATCACCTACATGTTAAGTACCACAGTCTAATTTATTTTTGGGCAATTCCTCTCCTCTGGAAATCATAAATATGATTATGATATTATTGAAGAAGAAGAAGAAGAAGAGGAAGAGGAGGAGGAAGAAGAAGAAGTGTATATGGAGACCTATAATGGGACTGTTTTACATTTCCTTTTGATAGCATTTCTTTTAGATGATTTATTATGGTTAGAAAAGGCCAGACCAAATTAGAAAGTGTCAGTTATACTCCCAACAACCCAGAAAGAGGGAATTTTAAAATCAACGCAAAGCTATAAATCATAAAACAAAAAGTATGTTTTTATGTATGTATTGTTGGTAAACAAATTCAGATTGAAATAAAGCTTGGCTTGAACAATGTAAATCAGAGTGAAACAAATAGTCAGAATCATGTATTGTATAAAACAGTATGTCTTTCCATGAAAAAACAAAACAAAACATGAAACCAGAAGTAATCAAAGTTTCTTTTGTTTTGTTAATAAATAAAAAAAAGGCATCATCATATTGGGGAAATTAAAAAAGTATGTTTTAGTAAGTATGTTAAAAAAGTATGAAAAGTATGTTCCCTGTCTTTTTTTTCTGGACTGGAAGAACACTGTAAACCATAGACCACATTCACCATATGTTGCATGCTGCCTCTTATTATATTACTGCATAAGCACTTTAGTTTTTTATATAACTGAAGTGTTTAGTTTGTATGTTTGAGAGAAAAGAAGAAAATATACCATGGGGAACATGGAAGGTTTAATAAAATTGCTGATTTCTCCTCCAGGTTTCAATAACACACGGTGAATGAGTCCGCTGCATTCATTGAGGCTCTTTTTGCTCTCTGTAATTCATCCAACAGGCTGAGTTTTTTTTTTTAAAGTAGTGGGGAAAACTTATTTTTGCTATAGGTAGACTTATAAACCTAAATATATGCTACATAAACTCTGCTTCGTAACTGCTGTTTAACCGCTATTAGCTATGCCTGCACACGGCCAGAAGATTTTAGCTGAGCGGTACGGCTGAGTATCTGTATGTTGCTACAGCATGGATATCTCTACGACTTTACACGGTACTGGCAATTTATCATTCTAGAAGCCTCTATTTCAAACCACATGATAAAACATATTATTCCTCGGAGATTAATATTCCTGCCAGTACACGCACTATACACTACAGTGCTTATTAAGACTAGAAATGTATAATAGTAACATATTCATGGTATTATGTTTAGGCATAATACTGTATATATATATATATATATATATATATATATATATAATGTATGAAGACTTCAGATGCAAAAGCCTCTAAGTGCCATCTGAATTTTTCTTCTAGAATGATGATTTGTATCAAGCTTGTATGTTAATGTTCAGTTGTTTCACTTTAATGGCAATGAAAATTACCAATTAAATGTCATTAAAGTGAAATTACTAAACCTAAATATATACGAGCTTGATAAAAATGCTATTTTTGTAGTACCTAACTATATATATTTTTTCTATAGTTATAAAATATATACTATAGTATAACTATATTAACTATATGATACTAACTATATTATACAGCTATAAAATATATACGATAGTATAACATTAACTATATGATACTAACTATATTATATATATATATAGTTAGGTACTGCAAAAATATGGTAAATCCAAGAACACAAATAAAAAAAATACTGCAAAAAGTAGAAATACAATGAAAGAAAGAAAGAAAGAAAGAAAGAAAGAAAGAAAGAAAGAAAGAAAGAAAGAAAGAAAGAAAGAAAGAAAGAAAGAAAGAAAGAAAGAAAGAAAGCTTTGATAAAACTTATTTTTCCCCCAATCTTCATACTTTATCTAAAATCAGTGACAACAAAATTGCCTCTAGAATGCTTACTCTCCCCCTTCACAAACTTAACTATGACATCTGGTATAAGACACACACTCCTGCAGCTCAAATGTGTATGATGTTAAATGTAGAAAGTAAAGCGAGAGAGAGAGAGAGAGAGAGAGAGAGAGAGAGAGAGAGAGAGAGAGAGAGAGAGAGAGAGAGAGAGAGAGAGAGAGAGAGAGAGAGAGAGAGAGAGAGAGAGAGAGAGAGAGCATCATTTCACTGGAGGGACAAAATCTAAAAGGTTCAGTAATTACAGTTATTTAACTAGCATCAAATAACAAGTGGATCATTCCCCGCCAGAGACTATTGTGAAGCAAAAGTGTTTCTTAAATGTCACTGATGTAGCGGAGTGTTTCAGACCTCAAATGCATAATGCTGAAAAAAAGGTATTTCTGGGTATTTCTATGTGAAGCTTATATATAAATATACATATATAATATATTACCTTTTTAATAAACATCAATTCCAGAATCACATATTAGCCACTCATATTTAAAACATTTATTTCAATTACTTTAATGTCAATGGCCAAATAATCTAGTGTTTTTCTTTTCTTAATATTTCAATGTCACATATAAAGTACAGATGAATAATAATATTTCAACTGAATGTTGTGTACATATTTTAAGTAAAGATAAATCACAATATTAAAATTTGTATAATTTACTTTCTATGGTTAGTAAACAAAATGAGACCAAACGCTAATAATAATACCATATAATACCATACTTTATAATATCTTTTTTAAATAGGAAGAACAGTCTAATAACTATTATTATACTTAATAATTTATATGGAAAATCAGTGATTTCATGAACGCTTGTGGGACATGATGTCAGACATCAAAGTTTAACCCCTGCAATCATGATAATGGTAAATTTGTCCATTTTCAAGTTTTTCAAGTCTAAATTCCACGTGTCTTTATGAGTCAAGCAGATTGCAGTGCATTAATGTGCGGATGGGGATTTTCATCAAGCACACACATGTGAATGGATTGACTAGTAGCTCCCTCTTGTGAGCTTAATAGGAAGTGTGAGTTGCCTTGCACTATGCGGCAGCCTCTTCACTCGTCTTTAGTTTTTTTTCCCTCTATTACCCTATTCCTGTCAGAAACACGGAGTCGGTTAGTCCCTCTCCTCTTCCCCTTGCCCCATCTGCATTTGCATGCTGTTTCTCCAGCTCTCACCGCTGACCTCTTACTCAAATATTTAGACGTTCGATTGCAGGCCCCTTTAAGGAACTGTGCCGTAACCCTGACCGTAAACAAATCGATGGGCCAAGTTCAAACGCCAGTGGAAATGTACGAACGTAAACAGGTTCATTCGGAGGCTACAGGGAGGGATTTTGAAGCCGGCGTGCTGCAGAAAGGAAAGAATGGGATGCAAATGTATGCACAGCCGTAAAGTATGCATATGCACAAAAAGAGGGAGGGATTACACCCTAGGCTGACTTCAGTTAGTGAGATGGGTTGCAAAGCAAGGCAAATGTTTGGACAATGTTCTGGCAATGCAAGGAAAACATTGCGGGTTATGCATCGTGAATGTTTACAGAGAGAGTCTGGTGCGGACGTGAACCTGTATTACTAAATACCTCTCGATTCACGCAATGCATGAGATACAGCGAGGCTTTGAAATTTAGTTTTTTTTTGGGATACAGTGTGGTTCCAGATGCACAATATACCTGTTCGTATTTGCTACTGCAAAGAAGAGGGGAGACCTGGGAAAAAAAATATGCGACTCGATAATTGTGCCATGTCACATCAAGACAGGGCTTGGAGTCGAGTGATAAATTCTAGGTGACCCCTTCATCAGAACCAGGGAAAGGACGGCCTGCCCTTGCTGTTCTCTAAGGCGACAGACACCCCCCCACCCCATCCTCACAATCACAGCATTAATATCTTCACTCAACCCCCCAACAATAGCCCATTATGTATGGACAGCCAGAGACAAAAACTGCACACCTTGAACCAGAAAAAGAAGTATTGTCATAGGCAGAAGCTTCATGTCCTACTGATAAACACATTTTCTTTCCCTTTGCCATCCTAATCAGCCGTATTGTGACACCTCGTTCTTCTACGTTTCTCTCTATCACAGCTGCAAGTAATGGATACTGGGTGTAATTACAATACACAAAAAAGCGCCAAACCGTGCCTTAAGTCACAATGCCAAAAATAAATAAAAAAAGTGATACAAATGCTTTAGGAGACTAAGAGAAAGAAATGTAGACTGGGTCCGCGACGGACACGAGCGTCTGAGTCTGGATGGTATTATGATGTATGTGAGTGGGTGAATATATCTGGTAACACTGGGCTTCTCCTGATATCGATTGCTCCTGCGGTTACAACACTAACAGTAGCGGAGAGCCATTGAACTTTAAAGCAAATAGTCCTTCTTCCTGCCCAGAGTCCTCACGGCGGATCAATACATCACAGTGTAAGCTGTGTGTCGTGTCTGCTAATGTTTCTGTCTGTCTGGGCTAATGACCTGAGTAGTACTTATAGCAGTGGGAGAGGTGGGCTTCTGCCAGCTGACTTTGGAACGAGAATGACTGTAACTTGCTTGTAATCTAAACTCCACATCAATGAGAGAATTGCATTTGTAAATGTAGGCTGTACAAAAATATGTATATAAGGGGTTAGTTCACCCAAGTATGAAAATTCAGTCAACATTTATTCACCCTCATACCGTTCCAAACCCATAAACCCATTACTCATCTTTGAAATACAAATTAAGATATTTTTTATATTCTCTCATTTTTTTGTTCCCTTTTTGTTCATGCATTGAAAGTCCATGCAACCAAAAACTCTCCCAAATTTATAAAGTCCGAAAAAGTGAATCCATATGAATCGATTGGTTTGATGAGTCAAACAAGTTTGATTTATATGATGAACAGATTTAGGCTTTTATTCACATGTAAACTGTGATCAACACAAATACATATAGCTCATCGAGTACAGTAAATAGAAGCTCAAATAACCCCATTAGTTCTCATGAGTCAAGCAAGCACGTTTGAGCTTCTTTACCATATTTGATGAGATCTATGTTTGTGGATTGATCAATGTTATGAATAAAACCCTGAAATAAATCTGTTATTCATACAGCAATCGTGTCTCTTCCCGAAAGATTGGATAAAACCTCTCGGTTCATATGGATTACTTTTACAACGTGTGAACATTTTGAAGCACGTTTCAGTTATTCTCTTAAGTTTCATTAAAATATAATTTGCGTTGCAAAAAAGAACACAAGTGGGTTTAGGACAACATGAAGTGATGACAGAAATCTGGTGCAAGAGCTTACAAATTATGGTTAACGCATTGTAATAATTACTGTGTATCCACATTCTCAATTCAATCTTCTAATCTATGGAAAGTGTTTTTAATCTCTCAGCATAGTCGTACAGTCTAAAATGGCATTTTGAAACATTTTTAAATGGTTTAAGGACCCATGGTTTCTGGTAGTGTAAATGAAACCTGAATTCCTCATTTGACAAGCTCTGTGGGTCTTACCGTTTCACTGGCCAGGGATATATTTGGAATTACGAGACAGTCAGATTCCCGATTCCCCCTCTGAGGTTCTGTTAAAGGGAATTACTGTAAAAAAAGACAGCTTTGAAAGAAAGCTTCCATTCAAGAGACGATGATGAGAGGAGAAAAAGGGGGGGAAAAAAACACCTATTCGGTTCTTTCCAACTGGAAGCATTCGATCCATGTGCCTGGATCAGTGTCCGAAATAAGCCAGATCGTGAAGAGTTGAAGAGGGTGGAGGCGTGTGTGCAATCCCCATGAGTGTGTGGGATCTGTTCCAGGGAAAGTGAATGGAACTAAATAGCCAACATCAAATGAGTGAGACGAGGCTTGAGAAAGGTTTTGGGGAGAACTGCGATGGGGTACGAGCCAAAGTGCTGAGCCCGAGGGTCTGAGAGTCTTTTTCCCCCAGCTGATCCCCACAAGAGCTGGGCTCTTCGGTGCTGACCGAAAGGCTCCGACTGCCAGTCCTGCTCAGCTGACACAGCTCAGTACGGAGTAACACAGAGTTAAAGTGCTGAGGAGGAGCTGTTGATGCACACTTCACACGTTAATGCTCAAACAAACAGAGACGGGGAGAAAAGCAAAACATTCAGTGTAATGCATTTGAGCATTATGAAAGGTTAAAAACAACAGGAGCTAACTGCGGTTTGCATCTTGGTGCATTCATGTGAGTTTATGAAGGAAGTAGCAATGTGATTCATGAGCGAACCATTCATTTGGATCTATTTAAGAAATAATTTATTCCTGTTCACAAAACTGCTCTAAATGACTCGGTCACAAATAAGTTCACCAAAGTAGCAATTTGACTTACTGACCCAAGTCATGTGGGCAACTTCTATATACTTTAATTGTGATTTTGGATCGTTTTTGCTTGGATTGATGAATTGATCACTCAAAAATTTTAATTCTATAATTTTTTCTTCACCCTGATGTCATTTCAAACATGCATGTCTTTCTTTCTTCTGTGGAACATTAAAGAAGACACTTTGTGACACTGCTTTTGTCCATAAAATCCCCCCAATTTTTTTTTTTAAATAGTCATAAAATCTTTATTTTTGGGTGCACTGTCCCTTTAAGTTTAATTTCAATATGATACAGTATGGTGATTTTTATGATGGTGACTTTCCATGCTTTTTCCATATGTTGGGTATAACCTGTACTGAAAAAGTTCATCTCAGCACTCCAAAAGTCAAAGCATTTATCATACAGATGGGCACATCTGTGAAACACACTGGAATAGAAATGACCTAAATGAGTAATTCAATCACACAGAGAATGAGAGGTCCATTCTCAATTCAATTTGAGTGTCTGAGAGATCCAGCCTCCTCATTTCTTAATGTCACTTTAACATCTTACATGTTAATGAGCAGACGGGAGGTTAGGCCTAACACAGAGCCATTATCCACTTATTAGAGCCCTGACCCTGATGATCCCTACTCCATTAAACTGTGGATGTACAGTACAGGCATGTGTGGAGATGAGAGGCGACGTTCAGCTTGACTGAGCTTGAAGTCAAGTGCAAATGCAACACTGCCCTTGTCCGTTCTGTCAGTCCTGGGGTGGGACACCCTGAAGTCAATGTGCCCTTCTGCACACACATATACCTGCACGGCAGAGAAAGAACCACTGACACGGGTCACTAGACTCTCTCATCCTCCCATTTATCTCCTGACAGAACATATCTTTCACATGAAGAGCACGGCCAGGAGACAGCAGAAGACAATTTCACAAGTTTGACAGGTGTTGCTGTGTCAGGCGTTTATGAGTGTTTTGCAAAAAAAATTCAGATTCTGAACTCAAAGTGCTCATGAAAACCTATAACGTGAACAATCTGATGCATCTTCTTTGTTTGAATCAAAAAAATATTTGTGTTTGATTGCTTAATATTAGTATTTAATTCAGACATAAATACTTCCAATTCTGGGACTGTCATGTTTCTCTTTGATTTTAGAGATTAGTAATGGATAGGGTTAGGGGTAGCGATAGAATTTGGAATAAAATTTCGGACAAGAATGTTGTTCCATATCAAAATGTGTTGATCCAACATGTCTTACTTGGAAAAATCACAGTGACCGCATGTAGATATAGGCCTCAAAATAGGCCTTTCTAAAGTCCAGTTTTGAGTTCATTCTTTAAATCCTCTATATGTTGTATCCCCTTGTTATGTTTGAAGTGTTTTTCTTGCAATTTCCACCTCCATTAGCGTCTTTGAGGGGGGAAAAAACTGCTCTGTCTATTGCCGATTCAAGCATTGCCGTTGACAACTCGTAATATTCCAGACCTGCAAAGTCACACAGCAGTGCCACTGTCCCACATTTGAACCCAAACTTTGCACTAAAACATCATTCTCCTTCTCCTCTGACCCCATTACTTCAATCCCCATCGACCGCCCCAAACAAAACCTTTCTGATTGCTATTGCACTCTATGCTCTCGCCCTTTCATAATGTTATCTTAAGAAACGTGGTAACGATTGGACTTCATTTTTAGTTTGAGTGTGAGAACTGAAAATGACTACCACATTGGACCAGTTGTGTGTGGACAGCCTCACAGTGAATGTTGACGGTGTTGCTGGGTGTTCTGAGGAGGTTATGGACTCCAGAGGAAGGATTGATTCAATCATTCAGTGATGTAATGCATTTATACTATAACTAAAAAAGAGGCATGGACTTAAAACTGGAATATTCAGGGTTCAGTATAAATGAATCTCAATCAACAGCATTTAATATATATATAATGTGACTAATATAAACAATGCAAAAAATGGATGTTAAGGCACTAACAATGGTTGTGAATGCAGCCAATATTTTAAGTATTTAAAAGCAGAAATGTGAAGCTTATCATTTTAAGCACTTATTTGAATTACTCATTCTTCCAGGAAAACATGTATTATTTGAGCAGTTATTCACTTATTTTAAGGTTTTTTATTTTCTGTTTCCATGTCTGTTTTTGCTTTTTGTGTCTATATTATTAAAACGGTGAGTATTTTAACATTTATGGATTGACCACATTCACAATTTTTAGAATTTAAAGTGGAATTAAAATTTTGTGTTAAATGAACATTAAAATTCCCATAAATGCTGTTTATTGCTGCCTTGTACTGAACCCAGAATATAAACAAATAAATAGATATTAATTTAAACCTTAGATGGATAATCACAAAGTCAAATATAATCAAAATAAAATCATGAGTGATACTGATAGCAAATTATATTTTAGTTTTCTTTATAAATTATGTGTAAAAAGGACAGTCATAAAGTATAATGCGTATGGTAGAAGGTAATTACCTACAGTATTTTAATTTAGATGTAACCTCATACCCTGTGGTCTGGCGGGTGTAAATATCATGCATAAAAGGAATCAAATAAGTATTAAATAAATAAGCATACGCATACAACTACACAACTGTCTGTCTATTGAGTCTGGAATAACAATCATCCTAATACAAAATCTAGCACCGTCCTCAAAGCAGAGAGAGAAAGAGCTGAAGTTGAAAGCACCTCTGGCAGATAAGGGTTTAAATGTAAGGTGATGGGGCAGCGATTGGCCGAGATTAGAGCAAAAGCCAATGTAAGAAGGACAGATAGAGACAGTCACGGGGTCTCACACTTTCGTCAGCCCTGAAGAATAACGGGAGCGGCAGGTTCTATTCCATGTCCTTAATGGGGATAACAGAGACCACTTGTTCAACAGGGCCCACTTCTCATTACACCAGCCTCCACTGCGCCAGTGAAATCTGTCACCAAAGTCCAGCACGAACGGCAATCCAAATTGAAAAACTCTGCCATGAGTAGCAGGGAGTAGGGGGTGATGGAGGAGGAGGGTGAGGAGTGAAGAGGAAGGGAAAAAAATCTGGTCATCAATTGCTGGCAACAGATCGCAGACGAAGATTATTGGAAGGCAACATTGCAGCAGATGTCTGATGACTGTATATTAACCTGCTTCCTACACACGCAGAACATCCGAGCCCAGATCTTCCTAATGTCAGACTGTGAGGCCTTGTCCTGCGCAATAGGAGGAACTCATAATCCATGAGGAAAAAAATATGAAGCTACGGCTTGTGCAGCATCACTGCTGATTTGTTGGACTAACTGCGCTGGCAGCGATGGAGTCGTTCCAAGCCACAACACACAAAAACCAGTGGGCTGCCAACAAATGTCCCTCTGTTCAGTGTTGTAATTGGGCTCACACTGGACTAGGAGTGGTACTGTAGTGGCAGCCATCTTGAGAAGCTACAAAAGTCTATAGTTTATAATCTTCATCATCACAAACAGTAAATTATGTAAAAAAAAAAAAAATGTGTTGATTATGATATGATCCCAGAACAAGAATTTGGGCTAGGGGCAAAAACATTTACAGTAATAGACAAATTGTTGATGATAGCGTTAGGTCAGGTATTGTTGCACTACATCATTAAACATCTACAAGTCATAGCATCAATTTCTTTCAGAGACATATGGTGGGGATCTACTAAAAAAGGTGCCGGATCCAATTCCGGAGGTGTAGGATCTGGATCCCCCTTGTTTTCCGGCACAAATTAAGCCTTGAGCAAAACATTTGCCATATGGGAGCATCCATAGTCCAAACGTATCCCAGCGTCCCTTTGTAAAGATCCCTAAGGACAAATTCAGCACTGAAATTAATAAAACAGATTGTAGACCCCCAAATCTCCCTTAAACAGTTCTGGCATGACCAATGAGGTTTTGGAGGATTCTACAAAGATGAAATGCAGGTTAATGAAATATAGGGGTACTCTGCCCAAAATATGTCATAGTTGGTGTTTGAAATTCTGTCAAGAGATGTCTAGAATGTGTAGAAAAAAGGCAGTGTTCACTATGGATTAACAACACTTTTGCTTAGACTACCAAGGCATTATGGTACAATTTACTGTATGATTCCTTCATCTTGTCTGCAAACATCCTCCACAGTCCATTCACCATCCACACCCACACACTCAGGCCCTGGACTGAAGCCACCTGAAACACAAATCATCCCTTCCCAATCATCAGAGCATTACAGTATTTGACCCACTGAAGTTTTTTCGTCTTTGCTAGTGGGCAATAAACATGACCTGGGATGATACAGCTAGCAATGAGAGGGGAGGGGTTGCAGGCAGCAGATGAGATGGGAGGAGAAGAGATGGGAGCCCTTAGCCGCTCCACATCTGGTGCTGTATTAAAGGCATATGGGCCGTCCCAATCAGGCCTGATGGGGGTGATGTCATGGCCCCTGCCACAACCTCTGGTTTTCCAGCACTGTGTCATGACAGAAAAGCCAGCGAGCTGTCAACTGTCTGGTCCAGAGTGAGGGATGAAGACGGCAGACTATGAAACTATCAGGAACAGTCAGACTGTGTGAGTGATAAAAGATAGGTTTGTGCACATCCTGGAGGTGCTACAGCCTTGTCATAGAAAATGGACCCTTTTAACATTTCCAGGGCTCTCAGAAGCAGAAGTCATTACAGTTGGGTAAACTTCTATAGTGGTGAATGGAAACTGCAACAAACATATTCAGGATATGATATAACATAAAAAAAACAGGATAGCCTTTCCATGACTTTCCATAAGAGATTGATTATGCTGGTTAGAAGAGAGAAAGACATCAAATTTGCCATTACTCCCTCAGCCGCTTTGTTAGAAACACCCAAAAAGCATTGGTAACTAGTTTTCTGAAATTATAACACAAATTATAGTGCTGTGATGTTAGTAACTGTGGAAATGCATCATCGCAGACTGTGAAAAGGGTTGTTTACGTCGATATGTTTGAATAAAAATCGGTTTTCTCTTTAACATCTCCCGATGCTCCCCTCTGAGCTCCCGTAGTTCCGAACAGGCTCAGCGCATTTGCCATAGAGATACACAAACAACATGGCAAATGAACAAGACCACAGCAGCACAAGCACACCCGCCAAAAACATTTACAAACTGAATCCGCAGGGCTGCCAACTCTCACAAATTCACCGTGCGACTCACGTAATTGTCACTTTTCACACGCTCTCAGGCCACACATCCATTTCTCACGCAGAGAAAATCACGAAGCAAAGAGGACACTGACACCGACAGACAAGACAGAGAAGGTTACCATGAAACAAATTCTCAGCTCTCAGATTCTGTCAATTTAATTACAAAATTCAAACAATAAACACCGGTTTGGCGCTAGTGACGTGACAGATCGCTGACAGATCTCAGTTCAAGCGGCACGTGAACCGACCATCTGTTTCTCTTTACTACTAACTTAGTTATTAAACACGAATGATCAATAGGGGCCTAGGTAATGTAATTTGAAAGATACAGTTCAACTTACCGAAATGTAATAAAATCGATTGATCAGTGTTTTTCAACCGCGGAAAGATGTCTATAAACAGCTGGAGAACTATATGTCACGTAACGTGACATTTACCTCAAGAAAAGCCATTTAATGACCATAGCAAGTTAGTTGGACTTAAAAAAATGGCTATAGAGAGAAGTATTTGGCTAAATATGATAACTATATTACATATGTATTATAGGTTTACCAATATCATTAACATTGTATAACGTTGTCATTATAAAAAATGCATTACATTTAATTTGAGATGTTATTTTTAACCTTTAATAATAATACCAGCTGACAGGGCTCTGTATGTTTACAGCATTAGGTGAGATTCTATTTTTTGGGGGAGAAAAACACATTAACGTGTCTACTGTACCTAATATTTATCCAAAGGAATCAATATTGAATCAGGATCAGAATCAAATCACAAGAATTGAATTTAAGTTGTGAAATTTGTGTCAGGAAATAATAAAAACAGTAGCATACCAGTCTTTGTACCATGTAAACATTGTGTTGTCACTAAACTTAATACAATTCTGTTTAGTCACCAAATGTTTTGACAATCACAATACACTTATAATTGTGATGAAGGTTTTTTTTTTTGGGGGGGGGGGGGGGGGGGGGGGTTACATTCCCCCAATCCCAATCCACCCATTTTATGTAATCCCAATCCAACATGTTATGTTATGTTACATTTTCACTGTTTACAAAGGCAGGGCCTGCCATCTTGTCTTTTTGGCTTGTTGTTTCTGATTTTACTTTAACCCCAAGGGGGAAATACAGATAAAATCCCAGAAGAGAAAATCTAAACAAAATAAAGTTAAAACTTGTTTTGAACAATTTATTTGTCATAAGCAGATTGATTTTAAGCAGGGGGAAAAAAAATCGATTTAAATCAGTCAAACCTTATTACATTCAAATAATGGCCACACAACACAGGCCATTATATCAGACAGGTGCCAGCAATCAACCACCAATGGAAGTCAATCACTATGAAGAACAGCGAGGTTCCATTCATAACCTTAAATGCCAATGCAGTTCATAGGGCCAGATCTGGGAACGGTCTGACCTTTATCATTCATAATCTAAAAGATCAAACAATGCCTATAGGCTGATTCCACAGAAGCAACGGCCTTTACTCTGGAGATGACCAAAACCCCCCTCATGCCCCAGTGGTTTTAATTGTCCGGCTTTAGAAGGAAAAGGAATTTTACTTTGGTGTTCAGGTAAAGACAGCAGGGTTGTGCCGAGCTACTTGGGAGGTCTGAAAAGCTGTGCTCTAGACCTTTTCATGTGAATGGGGCTTAGCCATTGAGGGGTGACCCCGTTGAGCATGTCATGAGGGTGTAATGAGGTCAGTTTACAGGTTGGAGCGGCAGGTAATCCTTTGTTCATTACAGGCCCACTCGGTGGCTGTTGGGGAGGGAAAAAAATCAAATGGCAGCGAGCTATAGAATAGAAGTAGATTGTATGTGTGTACAGGGCCAGGAACTCAATAACACTTGATTCAGTATGAAAAGAAACCCAGAGCCACCCGTGAAGAAGCAGCCCGGATGTGAGGGAGGGCCGTTAGTGGCAGGAGTTTGGTGTCAGAGAACAAGACAAGCTTTGTACCAGCTTTAAGAAGCAAATTAAGAGAGAGCGATGCAAGCTTACTGACTCTGAAAGAATGAGTGAAGAAACACCTGGTGATCAATAGAGCTTAGAGAGCCCCATGAAAGTGCCAGAGTAAGAAAGAGGACACTCATGTCCTGCTTCTTGTGAGGTTGCATGATGACTACACTTGCTCACCCAATCAAACAAGTGCATCAGAATCAATTGAGTAAGAATGAGATAATGGTCATACCGTTAAAATATATAATTCATATATTTATACTATTGGTAAATTCAAGTCATGTTGGAAAGATCATATTTATGAGTTGAACGCGCATGGACTCCCCTACAATGTTGTAATTACGAGTGGGGGATCTCTGAACTTTCTTTAAGCCCTGAGTTTCAGAGGGAAATGCAATAGATGCAGTGTCTGTATTGACGGTAAATTTGTTGACTTTTTAAAATATTTACAATAAAACTAGTTAATGTTGTTCACATTTGAATTGTGATTCTATATTGTATTGACTCAAATAAAAACCCGAATATAAAAAATGTTAGTTAATAAATTGGCATTGGAACAAAAAACAAACAACAAAAAAAAAAGGCTGAAGTCTTCGGACAGAATTCGGACAGTTTCAAAGGCACACACCTCACACCATGCGATTGAAGGGCAGCAGCATTTGAAGGAAGAATAAAAAATACATCCTGCCCAATTATTAATGAGAACAAACATTTTAATTTAGGTTTTAGAATATCTAGGGGAAGGAGGAGCTTTCCTTGATAAGACTTACAGTATGCAATATGCAAGCTTTATAAAGCGAAAGTAAAGTATGTTGGAAAGACTACGAACATGAGGAATCACATCGAACACCGTCACCCAGAATTCCATTGCATTCTGGTCAACCAAATGCATGCAACACAAAATCCTAAACTTCCATTTAATTCTTAACGGGTTTTCTTTTAGATGTCCAGTGTTCTGCATGTCTTTTGTGATGAGTTAAGGGCCGTTCACTCCAAGGATGATAACTATAATGATGACAATATCTATAAAATTGTAATAATCATTCTGAAAAGGAAAGTCAACACGACACTGTAAAACGCAAATTTACAGTGTAGTATAACGTTTGTAAAATGACAAAGAGGAATGATATTGATGGAAGCACTTTCAGAATGATTTTTTTTCCAGCTGGTGAACAATAAATACACGGACAGCCTATCAGAATCTCCCTGAATTTAAAGGGCAATTTAAAGCAACAGATGACAAAACTGCAGTGTGCGCATTTTATGTTATAGTGCTTTGGTGTGGACACTAATATAGTTCTCTTTATAGTTATCATTCTTGACGAAAATAAAAAAATCCAGTCCCAAGTGCCTTTGTCTGTGCTAAGTAAATTAAAACAAGTGATCAAATCTCTCTCGAAAAATAAGAACTAAACATTTATATTTAAAATGGTAGGGTGTAATCTATAAAAGAGAGGTGTTTGCATTAAAAAGACAATCAATTTCATTAAAATGCTCTCACGGTAGCGCTATTTCAGTGCAATTATGCAAAACTGCTTACTGTTTTCTAATTATTTCCCTCTGTAATATAAGGATATATATGTTTTGTATATTGCTTTTCAAGAACCACAAACATTCTGCTCCCCAGTTACCTGATAAAGGAATAAACCCAGGCTAATGAGGAGAATCCAGATCTCTCCCTAAGTCCCCAACCTTGCTTCTCCTCGTTATTAGAGGAGTTGAACTGAGAGGGGCGAGCACGATCGACACTCTGACCTTTGCAGCTGTTGAACGTGACCCTGAGGTTACGGTACGGTCGGGTTCAGCTGACCCGGTCAGGCGCAATTGGTTGATAAGGTCGGCAGTAATAACAAGCATAGCAAGCTGACCCGGCCTGGGAGAGCACTGTCTAAGGCAATTATAGTCAGGCTGTGTGAAACATGGAGCTTGTTTGGGATAGTGTATAACTGTCTCTTCCACCTGTCTTTAGTGAATGAATGAGTGGGAGCCAGAACAGGATAAGCTAGAAATCCTGTTTGTGTTATTGAGATGTTCACGTTGACAGTGTAGGTCTAAATTGTGGATGTAGTTTTGAAATAACAGAACATACAGGCACAACATGGAAAAATAAAAAGAATAAACATCCCGGGACAAATTCTGCGCTCATTTTCTGTGTGACCCATAAAAACTTAATTCACCTCTGTGTGAACTGCCACATTTTGTGTTCAGGACAATAGAGAGATGGTAAGATCCACGCATAAGGAGAGCTTACAGAAATCCAGTTAGTGGACTACTCCACACTAATATGATGGTCACCCTATGAAATGTTTCTAAATGCTTTAATTTGGTGGGTCATAGTGAATCCCTTTGAGTTTCTATATTTGATGATAGTTGTATCAAATTAAATGGTAAAATGTAGTGAACGCTCAGACCCAAAACAATTTACCATAACATTTAGCACTTCTCTGTGTATGCATTTTGACCGGGTTATCATCTATTTTGTGCACAAAACATGGATTAGCTACAACAAGTAAACACTTCATCGTGACCAATAACTATACTAGAGGAACAATATGTAAAATTATTTTGGCTGAAATATGAAGAGGCAGCTTGTTCCCAAAGAACTTTACTACGACTGGTTTATCGACAGTTAACATGACAGTCGACAGCATACTAAATTCAATTAATCCAATATAATTACTAAAACTCATCGGTTATCGGCTAAATGAAAACATACATTTCGGTTTTGGTTCAAAAATAATTAATCTGAGTGCATTGCTATTTGATTCCAAATTCAAACTGTATGTAAATCATTTTTCAATCCAAAAAAGAAACAAAATCCAAAAAGCAATCAAATTACATGCCATATATTCTGCCATTGTCAGTGGTATTTTAATTCGGTTTGTGTTCTACTCAAGCAGCAAGTGTACAATATCTCCCATCTATATGGCAATACTACAGAATGCCTGCATTTATTTTTGTGTACATCAGCGGTCTAATCTTCCCTTTAATAGCCAGATTTGTGTCACACGTAACCTTTATGACTCTGCCTGGCGAGGTCGTTCCGTTAGGGAGCTCATAAGCTCTGCTCATATCAGTCATGTAATGTACTGACAGCTCTAACCTTCCCATGCGGCCTCATGTGCCATCCTCCCTCCAGCCTATTGACCAAAGCAATAAGCCATTCTATATGGTGTATTAAAGTCATTTTCTACATGCTTCCTCAGCACCTTCCATTGTTCATGCAAGCTCCTGCTGACCACAGGGGGTTGGGGAAGAGCACAAGAGAAAGAAAATAAATAAATAAAAACATGCTCTCAGCTAAATTGCGACACTTAACGCCGTTACACCGGTTAAGAAACACAATTGTCACTTTCTCGTTATTTGGTTGCGCTGCTTTCAGCTGCGAAAAGCACTGCGATTATTGCGGTCGCTCCGTGGGCAATTTTACCATTGTCAAAGCGAGGCCAAAACGGGCTCCCAACACTTCAGAATATATGCTGACGGCATCGCCGATGCTTTCTTCTCTGTGCCTGATGATATGCTATTGTGTTTGAGGATGGGGGTTCGACCGTTACCTGGCCAGCTCAGCCAAAGTAATGCCCATCTGCGAGGTCCGGAGGCTCCTAATGTCAGAGGTGCTAACAGGAGTGGGTGCAACATGCCTAGTCCGCTGTGCTGATATCAGCTCTGCTGCTGCACCATGTGACAAATGATTCCAATCTAGGCTGCGTGCCCTTGACTTGACCCTGACAACAGGGCAAGCGCAGCCAATGGAAAAGATGCGCTCTAATAAAGCCTAGACCGGGCGAAGGACGGAGAAAGAGGGGGATGGATGGAAGCGTGAACGAAAGAGGGCTGGCAAGGAGGCGGGGGAGCTTGGACATCTCAGGTGCTGGAGGATAATGAGATCGCTTGTTTGTTCAGTGAAAATTACCCTGCAAGACCTTGCTCGGCAAAGCAGCCATCTTGTCTGGCTTGTGAATTGGGCTAATTCCTGAGGGTGCGTGTCGTGTCAAGGATTGCAATCTCTTTTTACACAGCACCTCTGGCACAACGCAAACATGTAAATGGGGTCTGATGCCACCCTCTTGCCCCACACACTCCCTCCACGAAGCGTACCCACGCCACCCCCTCTGCCTGTTTCATAAACCCAGCCCTGTAAAATGAGCACATACTTGCCAAGCTCGGCGGTGGATACACGCAGATCTCCGGAAAGGTCCGGGTGGCATGCTGGGTATGCAAATGAAATTCTCCTTCCCTTATTTTCACCTCACTCCACCCTGCTGGCGAAGCAGTCCCTTGATTCTAATCCCACTCTACTGTCGTTCTTCCTCTCCCTCGGTCTGTCTTGCTCATCATCTTCCCCTTTCAAAATCATGCTATGAAGCAAAGCATGCAAAGTGAGATATTTCAAGCCTTTATTTGTAATAATTTAGATGATTATGGCTTACAGCTATGAAAACCTTTTCAAAATATTCTAGTTTTGAATTTGGGTTTTTTATAAGATGTAAGCCATAATCATCAAAATTATAACAAATAAAGACTTGAAATATCTCATGTTGCATGTAATGAGTCTATATAATATATTAGTATGTGTTACATACTACATACATAAGTATGAATTACTGAAATAAATGAACTTTTGCACGATATAAATTTTTTTCGAGTTTCACCTGTATATTTGAATAAATTAGGACCAAATATGAGCATCACGTCATTGGCGTTAGATTGATTATCACTGATATCACTGATAAGGGCCACACGGAATCTGCAGACTTTTTTTTTATTTCTGTGCTAAACTTTTGGAAACATCTGCGATATATTAGGCAACATGAAATGAAAGCACTTACAACGAGTTCATATTTTAGTGGCAAAAAACTGCATATCAGTATTTTTTAAGAAACTGGTGTTTGTTTGTTTTTTTTGTAGTTTTTTTTTTACTAAGCCTTTGCATTGGCTTATTTTTGTGCCAGGAAAACAGATTTAAAGAAAATAAATAGCATAAATACAAATTCATTATCAAAAGGTTTGTAATCAAATCAACTGATAAAAGTGCTGCACAACAGAGGTTTACTGTTTAAGAAAATAATGTGAAATTGTTTGATATTCCTTTAAAACAAATTCATAAATAAATATATTATTATTAGCCTATTGTTAGTATTATTACTTTGAGAAGTGCGTTCAATTCAATTGTACAATAGTAATATTTTTCTGTGATCCTTTCTTCATGTTAAACCGAACTTTTATTTTGACGGGTTTTTGAGTGTATCTGACGATGAAATATCGAAGATGAACGCGTACTTGAGTATGTGTAGTACATGAACCTGCGGCACTACTTTACGAGACTCGCTGAACAATCAAACTTTGATAGCAGTCTTTAATATTCACAGTCACTAGTCCATATAGCAATTTGATATTATGATCAGCAGTGAATAAACAGATCTGTTATTTTAGCTATGCGCCGGTATTGCAGTAGCAAATAGTAGAAAATATATAATGTACGCGCAGGTCGTACTTGTCAATGACGGGCACTACAATCTGCGGAAATCTGCGGAGGTTTCTGCGGAAGTCTGCGGGCGCAGATTCCGTGTGGCCCTGTAAGTCAAAGACAAGTAAAACATTCCATGCAAGACCATACTGACCTGAGTTTCTCAACATTTCAAACCTGCAGGAGGTTTAGAGAGTCGCTGCGAGATTGCTGGTGACGCTCTCAGTTTGGCACGATTCGTCAAAGCCACTCGGAGGGCAATGTATCGAATCCGACCTGACACTTAGAAAAACAGCATTTGGAAGCAATACAAACCTTTCCAGTGTGTTGAATGTGATATGACAGCCCGAGCTAAAATCCCATTGCCAGGATTCTATCTGGTCAACAGCTTTTTAAGCCACTTGAAGCTCAATGCATTAGCATGGTGGAAACGTGTTGACATGCCATGGATCTGCTTCGAAGCTAGAATGAAACAACACAGTTTAACAGTGACGGACGTCCATAGCAGCTGCATGGCTACAATGCATGATTGAAAAACATGTCACACACTACACAGAAGGTAAACCGTGCATTTTGACGGCGTAAGTGGACGGGGACATGCTGTGATCTGAAAGCTGCTCTTGAGAGCGTACACAAAGGCTGGCATACAAATTCACAGCTGACACGCAGAGGTCAGAATCTAAAAGGGGCTTTTTTTTATCAGCACGGGCTAGTGAAAGGACAGCTATACATATAAAAGGACAGCTTGCATTTTTTAACATACAAAAATAATGTGCCATTTATTTTAAAGGGGACATTTTCAGCTTTCTTTAGTGTGTAATATTGCTGGCTGTTTAACCATGAAAATGTCTGCGAAGTTACAAACCACAAAGTCCACTTTAAAGGGAGTTATTCTCTATATCAATAAGCACTCTTTCTGAACTCCCTGAAATGCCTCGTAGTCTTACGTTTTGGAACGTACAAGTCACAATATTCCTCATTTAAAAAATTCCCGCCCAAGGCATATGCATAAAAGAGGTGAGGCCTGGTTGAGTTATGTTAGTAGTGTTTTCAAACTTGCGGAACTATGGTACGGAGCCCCTGAAGGGACGTGATGGTGGAAAAATAATTAGGATGGGAGAATTTTTTTTTTTTTTTTTTTTGCGTTCCCTCGCAAAACTTTTGCGTTCCCCCGAAAAACGTTGTATTCCCTCGCAAAGATATTGCGTTCCCACTCAAAACTTTTGCGTTCCCTCGCAAAGTTTTTTTCCACCACCACGTGCCTTTAGGGACTCCGTACTATGGTAAGGGGTGTGACACTTCCGGGAAAAAAAAAAATGTAAACAGTTAACCAATCACAACACACTGGTCCAGGCAACCAATCAGAGCACATTGTGCTTTTCAGAAGGAGGGGCTTCATAGAGACAGGAACTAAACAGAGTGTTACTAACAGACTGGAAAGAGAGGTGCTGCAACAATGTAAAATGTGTGTAAAATAATATGTTCTTTGAACATTCAAGCCTGAAAGCCAATTTTTGTAGACAAAATCAAAACTTTGTAAAAAAGATTAATATGGCATCTTTAAAGAAATATAGCACACAAACATCACTTGACAGATCAAATTGACGGATTGATGATAACAAAGCAGATACAGTCTCTTTCTTAAATATAAATAAATAGTTCTAAGAAATCTGGAAAAAAATAAATAAGTATGACTTAAGTGTTCATGTTCGTTTTTGGACCACTGTATACTTACACGCCATCAGCAATAGTTCACACCATAGATTTGTTTGGATCTTGTAAACACACAACCATAACATATGGGAAACTAGGAGTGTTTTCTCCTAGTTTCCCACATGGCCATTATATGAAAAGATTTCTGATCAGTGTCTGACCATGCCTGAATACACTGGGTGACCTGGAGGTGAGAACACCACTATGTCCCATCGCTGGCCCACTGAGCCATTCCTCTTCTCTAAAGGCCATTATCCATACCATTTTACAGCAACTGGACTCTTACTGCCATAAGGGAGAGAGCAGGGGAATTAGGGAAGAGAAGGTGTAGATGGGTTGAGTGTCACTGTATCTGCAGGGAGGATGTTTCATGGGGTCATTATAGAAATTACTGTCTCAGACCAAATTGGAGAACAGCGATTCTCCAAATGAGACTAAGACTAAGAGGCGTCATCTCTGCAACATAAAGGTATACATCCACAGGACGACAGCACTGAAAAAGGATGTGACACATGCTGTGTGATCTGTGCTCTTTTACAACACTAAAGGTGACATTGATACACTCAATCAATGGAGGATCCCATAGGTGATGCCAAACCGCTACACTATCGCTCATCCGGCAAGCAACTGCAGACCAGTGAAATTGCAAAGTAAAATGTAACCATATGATATAATATATAACCCGATTCTGTATAAACAGCAAACATAATCTTGTATTTTTTAACCTTGGAAAATAGTTAATACATTTATTATATACAATATTAATATAATTATTATAGCATAAATATCACTACATTTTGGTAGATTTATGCTTAGAATAATAAAAGTAAGTGCCAATTAAGGGGTACTAAAAAATATTATAAAACATTTTAATATTAGCATACGTTTTAAAATATATACTTCAAGATATATTCTTTGGATGAAAAAACATTATTTGGATGAAAGAACAACTTGAAAATATATTTATCAAAATATATTTAACGCAATATCCGTTTTTTATGTCATCCTTTGGCTAGCTTTACATTATATGAGCACTCTCCTATTCACATGTGAGATCCGCGTCATGTGCAGCAGCGGCAGATCTTAAAGTGACAGCAGCCACGAATTCTGTCTGTCAGAAAAGTTAATCAAAGAACAAAGGTAACAGAGAAAATACTCACTGCTCTTTCATAGATAACTTTTATAGCTTTAATAAGGATTAATCTATATCTAACTTATAATTATTCAGTGCAGACTGTTTGATAACATTATTCAATCTCTGTATATTTCATACCTGTTAGACAGGCCACTGGTAAATATGACAATTATTATGGGTGAGGATATGTGAGGATTGTTTTAAGTTCACTTAAATAAAAAGTTGTTATATTTTTTAAGCAAAATCATTTAAGCTATTTGTATAGCTTTTAATTACACTGTAATGTTGAATGACTATAATAAATGTTTAAAAAAAAAGGGGGGGGGGGTCATATCAGTTGCTGTATTACTAGCCTTCATTCATAAAAAGATGCCATTAAACATATTTTTTAAATATACTCTGTTTATCTTTTATTAGATTACAGTGAAATTATTACATTATAAAATATATTTTAAAAGTGTTTTTAATTGTGATTAATCATAACAAATCTGATTACGGTAATCTAGTTTTTTTTTTTATCGATTGAGAGCACAATTTTTTTATTATCAAAAATCTTTTTTGAAATATGTTTATATTTCCTTTAAAACAAGACAGAATATTGTAGTGATTGTTTAACTATTATTTGCTTTATTTTATGGTATGATTTTTAGGGGATCTTATCTCATTTAGATGACCACTGCACGTAATACTTTCTTAATACTTTCTTCATAACTATACAAGCAGATGATCTCAAAAGTGTGGTTCAATACAACCAAAGAGGATCTGTCAGTCACATATTTAAAGACAATGGGTCAGATGGGCAACAGCTGTTAGACCACTTAAATTGGTCTTAGGCTAGAACGTAGGACACAGCATTTACAAATACAAGAAATATAACAAAAGACCCAGACTCACTCTATCACTGTCAGGGCAGAATGCAAGAAAGGCACTTTTAGATGCCCCTGCAAGAGTGTGTGTATGTGCGAGTCTGAGCGAGTGTGTGCTCGGCCACTGCAGACGGCTGCATCAATGAGCTTTTCTGTGCCCTCTTAAGATAATGAAAATAACACAGGGCACAAATAAATAAATAAATATATCTGACCATCTTGGAACAGGGTCCAACATTGCAGGTGGAAAGATTAATGCCCGAGTACAGTCCATGCACAAATGTCTGTGTATCAATGGCTTTTCAATTCACTTATGCTTTATAACGGGCAAGGTCAAAAAGCAATTTGTGCAACACAAGAAATAAATGAAATAAAACAGCAGCAAATTAAATAACAAGAACAAAGCTGGCCCTGCAGATAAATTGTGGAGGTTACAGACAGGAGAAGACGTTAAAGAAAATGTGAAAACTAACATGAAAACTGATTACGTTGTTTTCCTTTTTAACTAATTATTATAAATAATTATGACATTATTATCAACACTGTTGTGTCAGAAAGTCTTGTTTGTTGAATGTGTTCCAAATACAGTTTTAATTGTATTGAATGGCATTAGTGTTAATTTATTTTTTGCCCTTGAATAAAGTATAGTCCAACATTTTAATTAGGGTTAATTCATCTTCTGGCACAATGTAAAAAAACAAAAAAACAACTATTATTCTGTCTTTTTTTAATCTCATTTTTACAGTCTAGACAACAACTGATTCAGGAACAATACAATTTTAATCTTTTCAAACCCAGCACTGACATTTTTACTTCATTATGTTCAAAAGTATATTTTTGAAAGATTTGATTTTATGTTCACCAAGGCTGCATTTATTATAATAAATAAATAAATAAACAATTTAACAATTTAAATTATTACATTTTAAAATAACGCTTATCTATTTTATTATATTTTAAAATGCAATGTATTCCTCTGATTTTAAAGCTGAATCTTCAGCATCATTACTCCAGTCTTCAGTGGCGCATGATCCTTCAGAAATCATTATAATATGCTGATTAGGTAGTAAAAAAAAATGGTGTTGCTTGATAAGTTTGTGGAAAACACAATACCTTGTTTTTTTCAGGATTTTTTTAAATAGAAAGCTCAAAAGAACAGCATTTATATGAAATATAAATTATTGTAACAGTATGTATTCGATCAACTTAATGTATCCCAGCTGAATAAAAGCATTATCTTCTGAAAAAAAGATCATAGAAACTCCAAACTTTTGAAAGTAGCGTACATTGTGGCGAAAAGTAACAATTAAGTGAAATTTCAGCATCACAGCATCTTGCATCTGTGTGTTGTGTGCATTAGTACTACAATATCATAACATCCCACTCTCATATTCCCTACATTACCATGTCCATTCTTCCCTCCTCACTGTTTCAACATGAAACATGTTATGAATATCATGGCAAGTGAATTCAAGGGACATAAAACAGCCTGAAGCAAAACTCAGTGTGATGTGTTATATAAGCCTAGAAGAGGAAGTCAAGGATGATCCTGTTTCCTCCTCGAGTCCAAGTAGGCTCAGTAGGGGGCAAAGGAGGAAGCAGCCAGAAACTTTTAAGCCAAAACTATTCCCTCTCTAAAACTGCCTCTCAGTCCTTTCCGGTTTGTGGCCTTTTCAAAATTAAAGAGGATAAAAAAAAAAAAACTAGAGGGTGTAGCAATTTTGCTCTGATCAAATGGACTTTTCTTACTTACATACTGTACATACAACATCGTCAATCTGCCATCTGGAATCATAACCTTGGGTTAGTTTAGGCATTCTCCTAACAATAAGTAACTTTGGAACTACATGTTAACTTGTGCTACGCGATATTAAACCATGACTATTTTTCTTGTCGAGATAAAAGCTGTCTCGCGGTATCAGAATGAAGAAGTTGAGTTTGTGGCAAAACCTAATGTACAAAAGTTTATTATTGTTTATAGTACATATTATTATTTTTTTTTTTGTTCAATAAAACCATATGATTACATGTTGTTGACACTTTGTCCCAATTAGTATTGCCTTGTTATTATATATGTATTTTAAATCATTTTAATTTTAGTGTTCACTTTATATTATACTAAATAAAATATTATCAGATTACTCAATCAAAACAATCGAGGGATTACTCAATTACCAAAATAATAATTAGTGACAGCACTAGATTAGGTAAAACATTTCAAAACGCACCTGCATTATTTTGCATTTTGTGACTTTCAGTCACATATTTTGTAATTTAGGTTTTCTTAAAAATAGTGTTAAAATATCATCTCGTATCGACTCATGAATCCAATATTATGCACTGTCTCGTCTTGTGAGCCAAGTGTATCGTCACACCCCTAATGTCAACTAACTCTCATTAAAGTATTAGTAGACCGTATTAGACTGTTAGTAGACCGTTAGGATAAGGCTAGGTGTTAGAGTACGGGAAAGTAAAATAAGTTGACGTGGTTGCAAAGTTATTTATACTTAGTAGAACGTTTAAAGTGGACAATTGACATAAACTATAACCAAAACCTGCACTAAATAAAAAAAATCAGTCTGAATGTGCATGATGCTTCTGCTACAACATTTTAGTACTTTTTAACTGACCATGAATGTCAAGGTTTGTTGAATCAAACAGCAAAAAAGGTAACCTCACCAGCTCTTGACTACTTAAGCTGCTCTCCTGGTAGCATACCTACAGAAAGATTAATTCCTGGAGAAACACAAACCAAACACACAGTTCATTTGCAAACTAGCGGCATCAAGGGGGAGGTGGGCTTCCTCCTCTCAAGGTTACAGCTTGCGGGGCATCCCTGCAGTGAATGTGGCCATGGGTCGCTCATTTTTCTGCGTTAGCTGTCAGAACGAAAGACTCCTTAGCTCAGTCTGGCACCTGACACTTTTATTAAGCGACACAACCTCTGTGTCTCCCGCACCTCCAAACAAGTTTTTGTGGGCGGATTTGACATGCCATTTTCTCTCCACTATAGTATTTTCAATCACAAAACAGGGGGAAAACAGTTTATTACTGTTTAGCTGTATCCGTCTGCAGTGCTGAGAGTAATGAAAAGCTGCAGGCTCAATATTTTACACAATGATGCATTTTTTGGAGCATACTTCTACAGGGCATCTATGAAACAATGGGTGTCATAACCAAAAGGTGCGTGTTATTAATCTCCCAGGCCTCCCCAATCAATCTGCTTCTTCCTCCACAAACAGCGTAATGCATTACGCCGCTAAACGAAAGACCACATTTCACCGGCGCACAAAGGCGAAGCTCAGGAGGAGATGTCTTTCTCAGACAAAGCAGTCATGCATTACCACTAAAGAGCTTCTTCTGGTTGTTATGAGCATTACAGAACAATTTGACTCTGAGGGATAAGTAGATGCACTGTAATTCATACCAATTTATTATTTTCTACCTCCTGCCAAATGGAGTAGGAAGATCCGTGGCGGTAATGGTGCACTCGTTTTATTACACTGTTACATCGTAAAGCAATGGGTCTTGTTGTGCGGCTCCTCTTCGCAAGGGCGACAAGTGAGACAAATGTGGTGTGAAGGTGTAAAGTAAAGATGTGTTAAGCAGACCACATGAAGAAGTACAGAAGTGTGCACTTTGTACCAAACATTCCTTGCGGACTAAGAAAAGCATGCATGCTCATTTAGGAGCTAATCAGAAGAAAATACAGCATCAACTGGGAATCATTTGAAAGGTATGTTGTGAGGTCATCCTAGCAAATGTTTCTGGCAAAAGCCGGTATGCTCTACACTGCAAATTCATGTTGGAAGATCATACCGGAGCAATTATTCAAAACCTTTGATTAGCCTCAATGTACGCAATCACAGCTGAAAATCAATTTTCAGGGACATCCGGAAATCAAAAGCAAGAGCCGTGCCAACAGGCCATACGCGTGCTTGAGTTGAAGGTTTCTCTCTTTTTCTGACATTTTCAAAATTAGGCAGCTTTTTTTCCCCATTTGGGGCTAATCAAGTGAAACAGCAGTGAGCTCGCTGTTGAGACGCTGCCAAAAACGGAAAACAGTCAGTGAAGTGGAGCCAGGTACTCTCCAATTAGTGTTTGCGTAACTTAATGCAAACTGCTGGTAACCGGCGCTCGGCGTCCAGGCAGTTGTCACTGCAGTTACACACATCCTCCATCAAATGGGCTAACGCATCCTGATTTGTTTTCCCTTTCAAAACTAGCGTGAAAGTTGAAATGAGACATTTCCATGCATGCATTGGTGCTAACGGGCAAAACAGTTTGGCTTCGGTGTTGAAGAGAATGAGCAAATGTTATGGTGGCTGGCTGACACTTGACGGGTATGTGGCCTAAAACACCAAAATAATCGTATTTGTTGGGTATATCGAATTGCCAGAGCCGTGTGTGGTGTGGTGTGGGATTTTTATTTTGCTGAAAGGAAAAAAGACAAGTTATGGGAAGCTCAGACAGTAGGTGTTATATTGATGTGATGAGCCAAATGTCAATTTGAACACTGTTTTGGTGTAGAGTTACAGTCTTTTTAAAGTGTATCGAGCAGTTTTGGCAACAAAGTCAGACAAAACTGAGAGGCAGAATTATTTTGCATGCCAAAAGTGTGCGCTCCTGTGTGTTTGTATGTGTGGGGTTTCTATTTTTGTGAATATATGTCAGCACTTTTTATAAAAAGGATGAGAATAAAAAAAAAATTCACAGAGCAAATGTGGAGCAACAGAGCAACAGAAAAGTGGTTGTAATTAGGAGTCTAAACACAGAATTCAAGCCAATCTGGGAATATAACTTCATTTCAGGATTATTATTAATTAGTATGTTATCTTGTTCATGCCTTGAAACGGAATGTACAAACCAGGACATAAGTGTCAAAATGTGATATTTGGATTGAAGATCTGAAATTATAAAAAAAAAGTGAATTGGTGAAAGACTATTTGTGGTGGGTATTAAAAAAAAAAATTGCATCATGTCATAGAGAAGAGTTTTATATTCATAGATTCTTTTGCATCCGAAATCGCATACATTCTTGAGTAGGTACATATTTTGAATAATTACTTCACGGCCGCTAGAAAAGTATGTTATATATAGTATGAATGTGTGTAGTATGAATGTAATCTGGATGTACTACACACTCACCATGTTGTTATTATCACGTGACCAACAGCGTCAGTTGCGTCACTTCACTGCCATTCACAAATCCTCTCCTATGGCCTCATGGGATAGTAAAGTGTCCATCGAACGCATACTTCAGAATCCCGCCGTAAGAAGTTGGTTATCCAGAGACTTTTTGCCTTCTCATACTTCCTTTGTCACATACTGTTTTTCGCCTAATATATATTAGGGAAATATGCAATTTCGGATGCAGCCAGTGTGTTGTCACGAACTTCCATCACCAGCCCAGTCACCTTAGCACGCTACATTTCCCAGCATCCCTCCTGTTCCTGCACTCACTTAGCCATCACATGCACCTGCACCTCATCAGCACACTTATCACCTCTGGCATAAAAGCACACATTTCAAACAAACTCATCATCTGGTCTCAATAAAGCCTGGAACACACCAAGCCGACGGTCGGGCGTCAGGTAGTTTTGTGCGTTGGCCGACTAAGTTTTCTCAGTGTGTTCTGCACTGTCGGCTGAAATTGGTCCTGGTCGGCTTTGTTTCGGCCAATTTTACACGTTAAATTGCCGTTGGGCCGTCGGTGAAAGAGGGAACTCTGATTGGCTGTTCAGCTTACTGAACGAGTCAGTGCACGAGAATAATAGCAAAACAGCGAGCAAAGTCAAAACGGTACAGATAGAAGGCTGTTCTAATGTTAAGTCATCTTACCATTGTGTTCCTTGGCGAATATTTCAATATCAACATGACCGGAGTGGAATACAGAAAGTGTTTAGCAGGATTGATATTCAAAACGGTAAGCACGCACTGTTTTGTTTATGGTTTGTGTATCTGCAGCCTGCAGCATACTGTAGGTTTTCCCTTTTGAATGACGAATGACAGTTGTCTCATTTACACGCAGGCGCAGAACCCGCATTCTACCTAACAGTCGGCAGTAGTTCTCTCGCTGTGTTCAAGTGTAGCTTTTAACCCCAACGCGAGGCGACAACACAGTCGGCTTTCATCAGCGCTAGTTCGTCAGCGTCGGCTTGGTGTGTTCCAGGCTACAGACTACCTACGTGACTACTTACCTCCAGTTATTTCCTACTTGCTCCTTGTGTTTCCCGTCTCCAGTGATTTCTCCAAAGGGATTCTCCAGATATCTCCTACCTGCTGCATGTGTTTCCAGACTCCAGTGATCCTCTCCTTCACCTGTAAGCCTCATCCATTACCTGTACACTCATCTGTACTGTCCATCCTGGAAAGTGTGTGCTCTTCAAAATCTTCGTCACTTCTTCCACTATCTCCACTGTCACCTGCAACACAGTAAAGACATTCGTTATCTACGATCTGCTATATTCAAGATTACTCGCCTGTTTGCTCATTTTGCCAATGGTGCTAAATAAACCTGTTGGTTTCACAATATCTCTGCTTCTGAGTCTGGTATTTCCTGAACCTGTAACGACTGCAGCAGTGTGAGCACTCCACTCCGCCCTAGCGACCTGTTGTACTCCCTCTCCCAGAATGGCCAGCCGATTGCGGAGTACACAAGATAATCCTGGGAGCTGTCTTCCACCGCGTATGGAAGTGGTGCAGGTATAACGTCAGAACTCAGAAATCTAATTAGCTGCAGTGTTTAATAATGGGGTTTATTTCTGAGTAAAATAAAGCCAGTGGTAAACATAACTTGACAATATTTTTACGTGCTGTTCTACATGCACACACTCACACCCCAAGCTGACTTATCTAGTTACTTATTAAAAATGTACATATTCAGAAATTAACATTACAAATTCTAATTTTCACTATGGGTGTGTGCAATTTACGTTGTAGAACAAAATTATATAATATCAAGTTATGCATAAATTTATGGCTTTATTTTACACATAAATTTAAAAACCCCATAGGAAAATCTCAAAGGAAACCACAGCGAATTAGTCTTCCGGGTTCTGACGTCATACCTGTGTAACCCCCCGGGTACTACTCGTACTTCTCGCTACTCGGATATCAGGCGTGGGAGACAGGCACTCTAACAAGAAGGTTAAAGGAGGCTGCAGCCTCTAGCGTCAGTCACTAGGGCACCTCTTGAGATCAGAGGAGTAAGGTTTTACCTGCACAGCTCTTTTTTGATGACTTGGTTCATTGTATGATATGTTGTTAATGGCAATCTTTCATGGGAGCTTCGATGATCAGCTGTATTTACTAATGCTTTGGAACACAAATAACTGCACACTGGAACAATATGACCCTCCTGCACAGCCGATCAGTCACCATGACACCACAACTCCATGCTGCCCCAAAACACGCTCCAGCCCATGATTCCACTCCAGAGCCCGCTCCAGCCCCCGAGCACAGTCCGGTGTCGGCTCCAGCCCCCGAGCACAGTCCGGTGTCGGCTCCAGCCCCCAAGCACAGTCCGGTGTCGGCTCCAGCCCCCAAGCACAGTCCGGTGTCGGCTCCAGCCCCCAAGCACAGTCCGGTGTCGGCTCCAGCCCCCGAGCACAGTCCAGTGTCGGCTCCAGCCCCCGAGCACAGTCTATAATCCATTCCAGAATTCGCTCTGGCTCCGAAGCATTGCCAATAATCCAGACCGGTATTCCACGAATCCTCCATTCCGAACACCACATTAGGTAGAAAAGGTCCACTCCTGAACCTCCTGAGGGGATATTTAATCCGGAGCTACTTAGCCCAGTAGTCTCATTCACATCAGAATCAGGTGGTTAGTGCCAATGTTGTCTGCTCTGTCTGTGATGGCTGATTGTGTGTTTGAGCCGCACAAAAATCTGCAGTTCCTCATGAGGTTGCAGCGACCGCAATGGCTCATTCCGCAGCAGTGGCACATGCTTTTGAACTTCCTGTTTTACCTGTGATCCCTGGCGTATCTGTACTAAATGCTTGTAGTTTGGAGTCGAATTGTCAATAAACATGTTGCACTTTGAATTCAACATGGCCACTCAACAGACAGACAGATAGATTTTAGCAGCTTCTAAAAAAGGTTACTGAATGCATTTCATGATGCCAAGGGGGACTTTTTGGGGCTGAATCTGAAAAGGCATGTAAAGAAAGAATAAAGAAAAACAGAACAAGCAATATGTGGGCAACATCTCAACTATACAGCAAGTGGAAGCAGTCTGCATGAGGAAAATCCAGCCCAAAAGCATTCCTTCATCATTCCCACCCGACCCTCACCCACTGTATTACGAAAGAACTGACAGTAAAATTAAAAGAATGGAGGGAAGGACGAGGGAAAAATGGTATGTGCACCAAATTAGTGGAAATTGTGTTAGATGGGGAAATTGTTACCATTCATTTCATTGAACGCCAAAGCCAATATATCTGAAATTTGTCATTTATAACTTTCGCATTGGCCAATAAGTTCTCTATTTGTCCGATGCGTTTCATGTTTACTTTGACATCGTTTGAGACTTTTATTTTGAAAGTGATGAACACCAGCACCTGAGCATCCGAGCTCCCATTTTCTTTCTCATTTGGTTTACTGTATCTCTTTAACAGTTCTGTCTAATAAATTATTAGAATAATGAATTATTATTATTTTTTGTATTGTTATTATAAAAAAATCCTTTATTATAATAATTTATAACCATCGGCCATCAAAGAAAATCAATATTGGTTGACCACTAGAAAGAATAAAACAAACGTAAAATAACAAAGTAACAAAATTTATGCTGAACGAAAACACGTCTTAACATCCTGTATAATTTGTAGTAATAGCAACAGAATCTACAGATATATTTTCTACACAAGAGTCTCATTGAACTCTGAGACCTCAAGTGCCATTCCAGGTCCTGAATGTCATGGATCATGAATGTTTCAACCTGAGCGCTTGTTTGGGTACTCTCCTTCCTCCAGTGCTCCTTCACCCCAGGCCCAGACATCACATTAAATGCCAATTAGGGTCGAATTGCTCTAACAGAAGCTGTGGTTGAGCCAAGGCTCAGAGCTGGCCTGTGGGAAGGTGCTTATTGGTCCCAGAACTCGGGGCTAAGGATTCATGAAGTCGGGAAGCACACTGACTGCCCCTCAATGCGCGCACACACACACTTCTCCTGCTCATGACAGCGGAAATGATTATAAGAATCGAAATCTTGAAAGACTATTTAAAAAAGTATTCAAGAGTACGCTAAGAAAGAAAGTAATATAAAATACTTATTGCAGTATTTTAAATTGTAGGGGTGTGGCAAGATCTCGTGCCACTAAAATGTGACGAGATTTCTCAAAGCTGTCTCGCGATATCGCCATCCCTCCACTGTTGTTTTGCTGTTTTTATAAAAATAAAAACCATTGAAAACTATTGTTAATGACTGCTCTGCTCATCAAACACGAGTTGTACAGTTCACTGATCGCGTGACGATGGCGTCTGATTCGTTGCGCTACAGAGCCTAACGGTACGGATCCACTTTTGCGACACGACTGAAGCGTGGTGTTGCGACGCCTCCCCTCACTTGTACGTTGATGGGCGTGCCTCAAATTTACCGCTATGGGCGTGGTTTTTGTAGTAGGACGTCTAGAACAAATGACCTGCGAGAGACTTCCCCACAGTCTCCATGTGCTCTACTTCTATTGGATAGTCGCGTTGCGTTCAACGGATTAATTTGCATAAAGATGGGCATCGGCCAGCTTTTTGACGTGCAGCATTTTTTTAAATGCAGCGCCGCCTTCCCTGGATGCTTTGCGGGTGCGTTAAAGTCGCTTGACGCCACCCATATGAATAAAGTGGAGTGCGGCGCAACATAAGTGTCGCACAGACAAGTGGATCCGTACCGTAAGCGTCTGATGAAATGTATTATATTGTATAATGCTCGCTCAGCAGCACCGCTCCATATACACAGAATACATGCGATTTTAAAGTGAAAGTAAAACATGTAAAATCTCCCTGATGCGTGCAAATTAGGCGACATACATAGCCTAAAAGTCTGTCTCCCAATATCAAACCTATCTCTGGACGGTGTAGGTGTGGCTCTGGTCTCTGTTTTGGTCTCTGTTTGCACTTTGAATACAGAGAGAGTAGCCTACTGTAACGTCGGAAGAATGACAGACAAGGGAGGCTCCATTTCTATCGGAACGCAAGAACAATTGCAAAACTTGTTTCCTGGCCTACGTCCGAATTTAACGCCTTAACCCTATAACTGCAGGTGCAAAATAAAACTGCAATTTCACAACATTTTTACTGTGCGCTACAGTACTTTGGTTGTACTTGCACTTATTGTTTGCACTTAATAAGACTAAGAAAAAACTGTTATTATTTATTTTTTTATGTATACTGTTTTTATTTATTTGTTCAATTTGTGGAAAGGAGTTCAATTAGGAGGTCACACAATCAGTATCAAGTTCTGGAAGCTCATCATTTATTTACAGTAAGGTCTGAAGAGAATCATACAGGAGAGAAGCCTCAGTTGAGTTTGTGGCAAAACCTTTTACAGTGCTTTTATATTGTTGTCTTTGAATTTACTTACTTTACTTACTTACTTACTTACTTACTTACTTACTTACTTACTTACTTACTTGAATGCATTTGATAATTCATACTCATAATGTAGAACTGAAATGACTTAATTTCAAGATTATTAGTTAAAACATTTAAAAATGCACCAGCAGACTATCATGAATTTTGTATTTGAGGATTTCTATAAAACAATGTGCAAAAATATCGTCTCGTCTCATTCTCGTGAACCCAATCTCGTGTCTCGTCTCGTAGCATCACACCCCTAATAAATTGTGAACTGTGAGTGATATACCAGTAGACACGTTAAACCAGTAGACAATTTATTTATTGGTATCATAACAACCTTAATTCAAGCAAAAATAACTTGTGTTATATATCATTAAGGTGAAATAAAATCACTCATATCAAAAGAAATACATCATTTTTGGTGAATGATGTTTTGTTTGTCAGTAGGAGATGATCTTAACCCTGCTATTTACCGTGTTACCATGATTTTGTATTGTAAACTGCTAAAAAAAATATAAACAATATGTATACATTAATTTAGTTTGAGTTTGCACTTAATTAACACTTTGACTATTTGTCTGAAAGATGTTTACAACGTTCTCTTTAATTTTCAATTATCATTTTGTTTGCAACACAAAATAATTTTAAAAGGGTTCATATTTTGAAATAGTCACACACTGACAAACACAAAACTGTGTAATTTTGCTCCAACTGGAAAAAGCTCCTATTTCATAGAATGACCCAGAAGAAGGATCCCACAGAGACATTTCCCACTAAGGAGGGAGCAATACAGGCAATGAGACGGAGATATTACCTCCAGTCTGTCCGCCCTGACCTCAACCTGCCCCATCCTGTATTTACTCACTAACCAAACAACATGATAGATGCTGTGTCTGTACTTTTATTTGTTTTTCTTTTCTTTAACTTCAACCTCCACAGAAAGACCGAAGCGTGTTCATGATCTAACCACCATCCGTCCTGCCTCTTCTCAAGAAACTTTATATAAGAGACTCCCACAATTTAAAATTAAAAACAGCGTAGCCAATTCATCCTACATACTGTATAATGGGTGACCTTCTGTACACTTGAAAATATTCGCCTCATAAGAGCAATGGATCAAACCGCAAACATCACAGTCTCAGCATTGGTCAGCTGAGAGCATGTTAACAGCCAGGGGCCAGGTCTAAGTCAACACCAGAGTAGTTTGCCTTGCCCTTTCTGTCAAATCAATATCTGCAAATAATAAATGAGATCCCTGAGGGAAGCTCCAAACCCCACTACAAGGCCTGAACAAGTCTACAATTGGCTGGCTACTCAATATTGTAGGTGAGCCAGAACAGCGCCGAACATCTTTAGGACTCTATAATAGAACATTAATTGTACTCAAATCAAGACTAAGGGCACCCTGAGGGTTATCTAATAGGGCTACTTACAACTGTCATCTGCCAGTGAAACCCTGAAATATGAAATGCAAAGACGACAAAGTGCTAATTCACACAGAGGTGGAATATTGTAAAATATAACGCTCATTTTCTGTCCAGAGTAACTGAAATATTCTGTAAACAAATCCAAGGCAAATCTATAGATGGATATACAAAAAGTGACATCCATAAATTTATTTAATAGAAGAAAGCATACATCACTAAATGAAAGATGTTTGAAAACAAGCTTTACCCCCCTAAGCTTTAATGCAGTACATACTGTAGACTAGTTCAAAAGTTTGGGGTCGATACGTTTTTAATGTTTTGAATGAATTTGAAAGAAGTATCGTATGCTCACCAATGCTACTTTTATTTTATTTTATTTTTAAATCCTGTAAAAACAGTAATATTGTGAAATATGACCGCAATTTAAAAGAACATATTTTAAATGTAATGTATTCCCTTGATGGTAAAGCTGAATTTTCAGCAGCCATTAAGTCCAATAGTCATTAGTCTTCGGTGTCACATGATCCTTCAGAAATCATTCTAATATGAAGATTTAAGTAACATGTCTTATTATTACCAATGCTGAAAACAGCTGTGCTGCTCAATATTTTAGTGAAAACCATAAAAAAATAAAAAAATCAGGATACTTAGATGATTAGAAAGTTCAAAAGAACATCATTTATCTCAAATCTTTTGTAACCATGTAAAAGTATTTACTGTTAGTTCTGATTAATTGAATGCATCCTTGCTAAATATTACTAATAACTTATTTTAAAAAATGTTACTTACCCCAAGCTTTTAAACGATGGTGTAAGTGATTCATTCATACGAGCTCAGTGATTTATGTATAATTATTTATTTCATTTTTGTGAGTAAATTACACCTAACTTTCAGTTCTAGTCTGCTTTTTTGTTAGACTGGAGGGTGTGCTGAGTGTTTGAATTGTCCCTCCCTCTCTGTGCCTCTCACCATTCGCTAATCATATATGGCATAAGATGGAAACGAAGAAAACGTTAAGACTCACCCACATGTAATGTAAAACCAAAGTGTGTTGATCTCAAAAGGCCACCTCTGATACGTAAGACTCTGATAAATGGCTAGAAATGGAACGGAGTTCAAATTTAGTCCACCGGCTCCGATTCAAGAATTAATCCTTTCATTGATTTCCTGGTATTCCACTAATTTTTTGGACCCCAAAATATCCTCAAAAGCACCCTGTCAGTATGGACTAAGTCAAAACTAGGAAGAAAAAGCAGCTTTCAAAAGAATGACAGCATACATCCATGGATCAGCTTCCCTTTTGTGTGTACCTGTCCCAAAGACCTCCGAAAACTGAGAGAAAGCAAGAAGAACCAACTGGTTCCTCATCATGCGCTTGTTAGCTTGTCCAATCTTTGGCAATCAGCATCGTCCCTGGGGCTGAAAGACATAAGACGCCAGGGAAGCAGGGGAAGCCAAAGCTGAGGAAAGATCAATACGGCACTGTGAAACAAGAAGTGGAGGCTATTTACTTTTCATTGATCCGATGATGCTGGAGAAACACCTCAGTCTGCTGTTAAATTGAAGGAATAAGTCTTTGGGGCTGGTGGGGTTTCTTCTCGCAAGTGTCAAGCTCCAAGGTCAAGAGAAAAGCTGAACACAAGTAAAACTAAGCAAAAATGGATAGTTTTCAAGCGAATTAATTCATCACAATTAATTGTAACTTCACAGGAATGTGCACATGGCTTGTGGGTAAACTCAAAGACACAAGCAAAAGATCTAAGAGATTGTATGGGCCAAAAGTTATTAAAACCAATCAAAACTGAAACAGAAATTTGATAAAAGTAATTAAATGTAAAATGACACTATATCTTCACTGTATAAATTAAACAGATATTAATCATTTTAAAATTGCAAAAGTTATTCAGTAAAGGGCAGAGAGTGATTTCGCCTTTGTTCTTTGATTAACATTAAAAAAGCAGACAGCATCAGGATTATTATAATGCTGTCACTTTAAGAACAAATGCATGGATCCAATATAATGCTAAACATGCATCATTATACTAACTGTTTATGTTCCCTTAAAGGGGACCTATTATGCAAAAATCACTTTTACATGGCGTTTCAACACTGTGTCCACAGTGTGTAAACCAGCTTACATTGGTTAAAAAAAAATCCATCCACTCATTTTTATAATCCCCATAATTGTGCTGTTCAAAATTTCCTCCTACTGTCTGTGACGTCACTGTAGGGGCAAGCGCAATATAAACATTACAAATATTCTGTTTTTGTATGTACCAGTGAACAAACGAGGCTAATGTGTATGGCTAATGGCACCATTGTCTCTGACTGTATTCACAGATACCATACCAATTGCATAAGGCAAATGTCATAGCATGTCATAAAAGAAAGATGATTTATAAATTATAACTGTAATAAAACAAAATGAAATGAAACATGTTCTATCTCCATGCAGCATATATTCTCAGACTCACATGAGCACCTGTACAACAATGTATAGATGATCATGACAGAACATTGCTAATTAATAAGTTGAATAAAGTTAACACCACAACAACTACATAAATTACATAATTACATAAACTAACCATTAAAAAATGTCCTGTTGCATTATGTCCTGTGACTACAGTATACGTCCTGAGTCTCTCCATCTGTGTCTGACTCCGAATCGAACGTATAAGGTATAAGCTTCTACAAATTTGAATTTAAAATAAATACATTTTTAAGGTACACACATAAAAAAACGCTATGTTGTTACATCCAAATAGGGGCAAATTGAACATGCTATAATACATTTTCTGTAGGGTATTTTGAGGTGAAACTTCACACACAACGGGGGACACATACTGGGGACACACAGAGACATCTTGTAAAAAGGGTCATAATAGATCCCCTTTAAGACATAACCAACTATGTTTATCAGAGATGGGCATTTTTTTTTTACATCATTTTGTATGAGTTTGTCCATTCAAGCACAAGAAGACGTTAAATGGAGTTCAATTCAATATTCACACGCTGTCTGAGCTTTTCTGGGCACGCGCTTTTGAAACGTCCAACACAGCGTGCGAGTAACGTGCTTGAATATTTTAATTTGAAAGGCTTAAACTTTTGTGACGATGCAACACTGGCCTGTTAACTGTCAGCAGTGTAATTCATGTTTGTTACATCTTCTCACAACATGCCATGTTAGAATTCATAAAAATGTTACCGGACAACTGGCAATTGACACGTTTCATATATACTCGCAAACCAATTCCAATTTTTACTCACATTTGGCGTTTGCCGAGTGTTCATTTTAGGTCCTGATCATGACGTACTGTATGTGAATTGGATCACAAAACCAGTCACAAGTCGCACGGGTTTATTTGTGGCATTAGCCAACAATACATTGTATGGGTCAAAATTATCGATTTTTCTTTTATGCCAAAAATCATTAGGATATCAAGTAAAGATCATGTTCCATGAAGATATTTTGTAAATGTCCTACCGTAAATATATAAAACATTTATTATTGTGAGTGAATGCAGCACAATCACATCATAAATGGACAACTTTAAAGGCGATTTTCTCAATGTTTAGATTTTTGTTGCACCCTCAGGTTCCAGATTGTCAAATAGTTGTATCTCGGCCAAATATTGTCCTGTCCTAACAAACCATACAACAATGGGAGGTGACTGGTTTAGTGGTCCAGGGTCACATATTATAAACTGTAATTAAATTGTTTTCCAAGTTTTTCCAGACTTGGAACAAAATGAGAATTTACATTTTTAGATGAACTATTCTTTTAATATGTTCAATTTGAGAGCTGCAACGGCATTCTATAAAGGCTAGGAATACATTGGAATGCTAGGAATACAGTGTTTTCAACACTTCGAGTATCATCATGAGGACAAAAGTGCAGAAAATATTCGTGATTTTCAACACTGCGAGTATCATCATGAGGACAAAAGCGCAGAAAATATTCGTGATTTATCCGCCATGTCTTCTTTTTAAATTTAGTCGACAGAGACACTGCGATTGCAGTGTTGCAACTTATTCCAAAAGGTCAGTCACACTCTCACACACTCTCTTTTCTCCTCCTTCCCAATTAACCCTCTCAAACAGCTTAGATTACATTAGCTTTGAGCTCCCTCGCACCCTCCACTGGACTCACACAGCTCGAACAATGAACCCTGACTTGCTTCACAAATCTCCCCTTCAGCTAGGCACAATTATGAATTCAAATAAGGCTGATTCAGACTCTCTCATGCAGCACAACGCCTCTCCCATGACAAGCCTCAGTAATGAGGACTTTAAGCAGGACCACACAACAAGAGCAACGGCTGAACGGCCTTGGCCCCATTCACCACCACTGGGGTCAATTTAGGTGTTACATTCTTCAACTGCAATGCCCAAAGATATCTATTAATATATTACCAAAGGAAGTTTGAAAAAATAAACATTTTAATTACCCTGGCTAAGAGCAGAATGGGATATGACATAGTTTTCATGTAAGACACAGTTAACTGACATGTTGCATGTATTTGTATTCGGGCACTCACGCTCTGGATTGTTTTATTTGTATTTATATCTCTGTATGAGATTTTTTGATGGGTCATACGACTCCAAATTCCATTAGACCTACAAGTTTTTTAACACTCTGACACAAGCTCAGTGAAATGTTCTATGATTGGTTGGTTAGTTAAAGCTGATATGGCTGCCAGTCCCGCTCAAAAAAAGAATAAAATATTTTTTTATCTTCAGCGGTGGCTGCCGCAAAATGCTGTGTTTGTGGAAGCGACAGAATTTTGGGAGCACAAGCTCTGCTTGCGCGCCGCCAGCGAATCAACACAGGTTTCGTTGTTTTCCGCATGTCTCCCATTGAAAATGAACTAAACACTCACGACTGCCGCACAGGCCCGGTTCCAGGATCAAATCACTGAGGGTGCTTCTGAAATTACTGAGGGTGCTCTAGTAAAGTGCAGATGTAGGCTGAGCAACGACTACTCCTTAGCAGAGTGAGACATTTACGATTATTTAAATCATCACTTTTACAAATAATTGGAATATCATATCTAAAATATTTTGCTACAAACATTTTTATATGAATCTATTAAGCCCCATTCACACAGCACTTTGAACCCGGCAAATTGCCGGCAAATTGCCGGAACGCCTTCTGTGTGAACGCAAACACGACCCGGGTTTAATGCCGGGATCGATGCCGGGTTGGGGACCTAGTAACATTGCCGTGTTCAGACCCGGAACGCGCGCTGTGTGAACAAAAGCCAGGACAAATGCCGTAAGGGGTGTGTCGTAGTGATGATGCACGAGCCTTCGCAATGTGGTAGTTATCGTGCCACTCTGTTAATCTGTTAGAAGAAAGTTTGTGTTCGTCATCGATACAAGAAAGAACGAAAAGATGTCTGCAAACTGGACTGAAGCAGAGACCCGAGAGCTCCTTGCAATCCGCGCCGAAGCTGAGATCGTTCGTTCGCCACCTTATACGTCACATCATAACGTCACGCGTCTATCCGGGACATACCCGGGTTGTGTGTGAACGCGCTCTCTGATTCCGGCAAATCACTGGCAGTGTGAATGAACCATTTTCAAACGAACCCGGGTCAAATCCCGGGTCACTTTATCCGTGTATTTTCCGGAATCTCTGTGTGAAAGGGGCTTTAGTCTGCCTCAACATTGTTTAAATATATATTACTCTTTTAACATGTCATACTGCTGTCCTGTGCAGAGTGAATGCAGCATTTATATGCAATGCCACTTCCGAAAACTTTGCAGCATGCAATTGGCCGTCGGTCCTCGTAATTCTGTATACTTAAACACCTCTGTTTGCCCATTGCATTCAAAAGATCACTATGTCACTATATCAACTATGACTGTGATTGGCTACACTGTTCACTGCTGCAAAAACACGTTGTAAATAGATAAATGTGATGTTCTTCAGAGCGCAAACACAAATGTGCACTGGAGCGTTTGCTAAATCTGTTTCGCCAATATATTATTACAGTATCAACTGAGGGTTGATACCCCTCACCCCCACCCCATATATATATATATATATATATATATATATATATATATATATATATATATATATATATATATATATAAGGATGGTAATACTAGAAATTTTGCTTCTGGGAACAAGGCTTTGCTTATGGTTAGGTATTGGGTTATGGTATATATATATATATATACCATAACCCAATACCTAACCATAAGCAAAGCCTTGTTCCCAGAAGCAAAATTTCTAGTATTACCATCCTTGTGAGGACATTATGACATCACAACAATGATGGTGATAAGAAAAGAACTGTTTATTAAAATAAAAGATTTCTGAAGGATCATGTGACACTGAAGACTGAAGTAATGGCTTCTGAAAATTCTGATTTATTCAACATTCAAAATTCATTAAACAAACAAATATTTGTAAAACACTAAGAAATTATAAAATTTTCGACTCAAAATAAAAATCTTTCATCCGTGACAAAGAGACACTGTAAAACAACAAACTTCAAGGTTTAACAATGATACAAGCAGAATTCAGATATCTTACTGTAGCTGCTGTATTAAACGAACAAGAAAGATCACAAACTTTTAGGAGGGCTATGAGGACTAAGATGAAAGATGGGACTCTGTTGTTTATATAAAATAGACCGAAAGATGGCATTTAAACCATACAACACCATGAAAAGTCTATACAAACCTAAGCACTGTTAGCTCAGCCAAGTAGCCATCCAACTACAGACACTGTGAGGATTGTACGAGCATGGGGAGGAAAAAAATCAATTGAACAAATGTACTTTTCTAGACTTTTTTTAGCACAGGTGAGGAGAGTGAGGTAATCTATAGATGATAATGAGTGCAGATGGAGATGGAGAGGGAAAATAAAAAGGTTGTAATCTATCCAACATGAGTCTAAATTGGTACATTTTTAGTGAAAGGACATTCTCATGTTTCTTTGTCCAAGCAAGTAATTTTCCCTCTCTCTTTCTCCGGTGTGGCTTGCCGTGGCAGCATTTTCTGCAACACGGAGCACTCTCCCTTCTATTTCAATAGGACAGCTCATTTGCCAGACTGTGAACCGAACTGCTGACTGAGTCTTTTAGGGAGAGAGAGAGGGAGAGAGAAAGAGAGAGAGAGAGAGAGAGAGAGGGAGCAGAATGGAGAGAATGAGGGAGCAGGGAAAAGGAAAGAATATGAGGAAGCATTGTATCATTACTACTCAGAGAGATCACTGGACATTAAGGAACACTGCATTGCAAGGTCATGAACATTTTTTTCTCTCTTGTCGGCAGGATCGCTTCACACACTAACCTCAGCTCTTTTTATTAAATATTGTTACATTAGTCATATCAAATATGATGGCAACACTTTATAAGCAGCTCTCATTATGTTCATATTAGTTAATGCATCAACTAACATCAACTAAAAATGTTCATGTTAGTTCACAGTGGATTACATTTAATGCAAATTTTTTTACCAATATGCCTTCTAGATAAAGAAATTAGCACAGGAGGTAATTTTAGGGAGTATGATGGGCGAAAACTCTAGCTCCTGACTAGCTGGTTAAAAAGCAGACCTGTATAACCAGGTGCAACCGTGTGTGAATCATGCAGTGTGATGATTAAATCCAGCCTTTAAAAGAGGTCCCACAGCTGGCAAAATGCCAATTGAGAAGTCCTTGGATAGAGAGAAACAATGCAAACACACAAACACACACACACACACACAATAAACCCACTTCATGTTGTGCGTAATCCCGCCAACAACCCTTCATGCATCCACTCAAGGACGTTTCCCGGCCCCCGCTAACAAGCAGGCTGTGCAATTAGCCTGCTCATCAAAATAATGATGGATAGCCAGTAAACATGCCCACCACCACTCTACAGAGACAAACAGACACAGAGTCTGCATTCCAGCATTCAACACTTGAACCAAAAACATATCAACCTAATTAAACAATGAATTTAGTCATACAATTCTTTTATCCGAAAGTATCATGAAAGTGATCCACGTGACATACGTCAAACTCAATAGTTTTTGCGTGACAAACAGACCAAAATTCAAGCCATAAACTCCATTAAATGGATAACCGCTGTGACCATATCACTGAGTCACTATAGATATAGTTTTAAAAATCATTCTAAATTTAAAAGAATTGCATATTCCACAGCACAACTATTATGCTAACCGCACAGATGAACGATATAATTGGAATTGCATTCGAAATTATTATTTTTTCCAGCTGGAGAGCAAAAAAAGAAAGAAAAAACATTGAACGCCAGTCAGAACTCATCCGACTTTAAAATGCACTTATAATAAGCACTATAATAAAAAATATTGTAGATGCTAGCTAATATTGTTAGCATTCTTGGTGTGAAGGGCCTATTAGAACTCGAGAACTGGATCAGTTTGATTCAAGAACAAATGATTCAGACCAAAAGTGTTCCATTCAACTGTAAGTGTCCTGCAAAGTGGACTTCACAAGGTATGCCAAGGAAGATGTCAGATTCAACCATGCCATCAGCACCAGACCCTACAACTCTACCCACTCATTCACTCTCACCAGAATACTAACCTGTCACCACTCAAGGACTTCTATACACTCCCCCATACCATCCTCAGTTTGTCTGGTCTCCTTGTTCACCATGTGCGCATGGACTTATCTGACTCTCCTCTTCATCTATGCCTACCTGTCTTCCTCACGCTATCCTCTCTTCCAGTCATCGAGCGCCTGCAATGCCAAGAACTATATTCAGTTAAGTCTGATATATTACCCACCTTCTTACTCCGTTCAATAAGCCCCCCTTACCTGCATTCCTGTTATCTGTCCCTCTGTTACATGACAATACAAAATGAGCATAAATGTTCAGTTTGAAGGGCACTGCAAACAGCATTGGGAATAAGGGAACATCGATACAACACTTCACTAAAAGTGGAGAGGGAAAAATACTCCCCAGTCATTGTGAAACAGTCATTTGGAAGAGGTTTGACTAAAATAAAAAAGGTTTTAAAATATGAGGCCCCAGATGTGATTTCTACGTGGCTGTTTACAGATTAAAAATGCACAAGATGCAACAGTTACAATGTAACTTTCATGATTATGAGTTATATAATACAACCCCAAATTTTGTAAAATGTAATACAAATCAAGAATCTGTGATTTGTTCATTCTCATTAACCTTCATTTTACTTATAAAAGTACGAAGACAACATTTCAATGTTTTCACTGGTCAAATTCATTGTAAATAAAAGCATATTTTGATTTTGAGAGCAACGCACTCCAAAAAAAGTTGGGGCATAGGTTAAATAAAAGTGAAAAGAACATAGACTATCCAAGTTAAACTGTTTTTAAACAGTCCACAATTAGCAGGTGAACTGGTAATAGGTGAGGGTATCATGTTTGGGTATAAAAGGAGCACCAACCAAAGACTCATGGCTAACCACTATCATCTACAAATATCATGAGAGAATTGTCAAACAATTCAAAAATCACATTTCTCAATGCAAGATTGCAGAATATTTCACCAACTACTATACATAATATTATGAAAAGATTCAGGGAATCCAGAGAAATCTCAATGCGTGTAAGGCAAGGCAGGAAACCTTTGCTGAATGTGCGTGATCTTTGAGCATCAGTGCAAACGGTATGGGTGACTTGAATATGTGTAAAGGTACCATTGATATGGAGGCGTATATCGGGATCGTACAGGGACATGCATTTAATGGCATCAAGATGACATCTTTCCTGGGAAGCAAGACAATGCCAGGCTTCATTCAGCACATGGTAAAACAGTGTTTTCTAGACACTCTACACCGTAGAAGGGATGTGCTTTAATACATGCAGTCCAAATCTGTCTCTTATTGAAAATGTATGGCCCATCATGAAAAGTAGAATCAGACAACAGATCTTGTATCCGGCGGGATTGGGCAAAACATTCCACTAGCAAAACTTCAACAATTAGTATCCTCGAATCTAAAACATTTAAAATGTGTACCGTAATTAAAAGGAAAGGTAAGCATGCATTTGTCACACTTTTTGGAGTTAGTTGCAGCCATCAAAATCAAAATGTGTTTACATTTACAAAATACACTTAAATTGGTAAGTGAATGTCACAGGTCGGAGCGGACCGCGTGAGTACCGCTCCTCCCTTAGTTTCCACCTCGGGGAGGTTCCCAGGGATACCCCAAACGACCAGACACAACGAGGACACGGGAATGAAATTTTAAAAGACAACTCTTTATTCATCTACTTAAAAATCGGGGAGGGGGGAGTGAAGGGGGCTAAAATCCAGGGGGGGACTGGAGGGTGAGGACGCCGCCTCGGAGCCCGCTGTCTCCGTCACAGGGGAACCTCAGATAAGTCGCCTCGTTCTTCGACTCAATGTCTGGCTCTGATGTCCTTCGGTTTGCTTACTCGCCTCTCCTTCTCTTTCCTAGGTCGAACCTTCAGGGCGTCCACGCCACGGCTCGCTCCTTCTCCCAGGCACGAGGGAACCTCAGATGAGTCGTCTCGTCCTTTGTCTCAATGTTTGGCCCTATTGTCCTTCTGTTTGCTTACTCGTCTCTCCTTCTCTTTCCCAGGTCGCACCTCTGGTCTCGGGCGTGGTTCAGCGGTTTCCTTGAGGGATGGGTCGGTGGTCCGGCGGTATAAAGGTAAGCACCTCACGAACATTCACGCCACGGCGCCCTCTTTTCTCCTGGGCACAAAGACACAGCAGGGAAGAACTGGGGTCAGGGGTGACAGGGTTACCTCTAGTCTCGGGCGGGGTTCGGCGGCTTCCTTGAGGGGTGGGTCGGTGGTCCGGCGGTATAAAGGCAAGCACCTCCAGGACATCCGCTGGATCTGGGTCAACTCTGGGTCTTTCGGTTGGTACACAGGTAAGTATAACTTCGCTCAATGGGTCTCACTCACAAACTTCGTAGGCGCGATGCGTCCGTTTCTCTCTTAGTCTCAGGCTCGGTGATAGCGATGACTCGGGGGCTTGAACACGGCGGCGGTGCTGGATCGAGCGCTTCTCCAGGCGACTCCACACAGGTAAGTGTATCCGCCCGGGACGCGTCTGCTCGGAGCATGCGGGAGCGTTCCCCTCTTCTCCACTCCGGCACTGCACACACACACACACGTTCCTACAACACAGCTAACGTATTAATACAGTTGCTCAAGGGGTTCTTACTTGGCTCTGATCATAGGAGTTTATAGAGACAGAGAGTGGTGTGATGTTCACGGCATAAATATATGGGCCAGCTGCTCCGCCAACTTCAGGATCCTATCCTCCCCAGAGAGGGAGCCGGTCTGGAAAGTGGTCTTTGTGACAACACGCACACAACACAGCAAACTTCAAGTGTACACTTTCAAAGTCAAGACACTGACTCACCCACAGAAACTTCACACGTAATCCAAGTGCACTTAAGGTCCAGAGACCACTTTTCCCTACGTCGTTTATCTCGGGGGGATCGCTGAAGCGGTGTTCTAGCGAAGGACCAGCAAGAGAGACGTCGCTGCCACACCACCCCGGCGTCCTTCCTGTCCACCACCTCTGGCTCTCCCACGCTCACTTTCCACAGTGGGGCCACTCGTGTTCCCAGATCCAACTACACATAGCTCACAGATGATACACTTTCGATGAATTTGTTACTGCATAGATTTCTCAGGGTACTCACACATGGATCAATCTGTATGCTCGTCTTGTGCTCTCTTGCAGCGCTCGGCTCGGGTCCTGGCCGCCGTTCTCTCTCTCTCCCAAAGGGATTCGGTTATCGGCACTTCCAGGAAGCTATCCTGCAGGTAACAAAATGTCCCAACTTTTCTGGATTTGGGATTGTATAAAACAACATCTAATATAACAAAATTATGCTTATTTTCATAATGTGCACCATAAAACATGTTTATTATTCAAGTTTAGGCTTTAAAATATGATAGATTGTATAAACTGAAATTTATTATAAACTTCAACTGACATCCTCTGCTCAGGGAATAGGAAGCTGTAAAGGTATGGCTACATATGGCTTTAAAATACTTTGAATATGACACAGATCATATGGACGAATTGCACAATACTTTTATGGAGCTTTCTGTCATTTGGAAGTACTCTGATAACACTGAAAAGAGTAGCCAGAACACTCTTCTAAAAATTTGTCTTGTGTCCCACAGGAGAAATACAGGTTTGCAATGACATGAGGGCCATAAAATGAAGACAGAATTCACATTTTTTTTACGGACTATCCCTTTTAAGTTTTCAAAAAAGTTGAAAACACATAACATTTGAATTCTGAAGCCCTTTCATCCAGCTCTCCACTGGTAAATAGAGATGTAGCTACAAACAATTGCGCGGTCACCTCTTCAACCCAACTAATTAGCCTAATGCTATTTTACTAGGCACTTGAAATGTCAGCGCATTTGTAGATTTAGTGTAAACTTAAATTCCATTACCTAGCAGGCATTATTGCTCAGCGAGTTGAGCTGATCTCTCCCCCGGGCCCGATATGTTTCCCCTGCTCTGTCATCTTACTAACCGCTCTGTCTAGACCAACTTAGAGCTCCATAATCCACCACAGGGATCAATAAACTGCACATAATTCAAGGCTAATAATGAGCCTTCAGTACCACACAAATGGTCAGCTACTCTAAAGGAATGGAAGGCATAAAATGATAATGTAATTATTAAAAGGACAGATAAAATGAGCAGGCGCTTGCTCTCTCATATTGGAAAGGCTAAAGTCAATTAGCAGCACTTGAAATTATTGTTATTCCTGAGCCGGATGATTGGGGATGAAGTTAATGTATCTGGCGCCCAAGGTAAATGTAGGACATGACTTGTAGTGCCAAGAGCAGCTCTGTTATGTTGTGGGCAATTGGAGAGTAATTATATACACACTGTGCTCTAAATGTTTTTTGTTATTTACTATAGATTAATGGATGTAAGGCTAAACTGCACATGTTTTCAGACAAGCTGATATTGAGAAGAAAATGACTTGCTGAAGCACTAAAAGTGTGCTTGTAAAATATCTACGTGTAAGTTAAATCTGAAAAAGCATTGGTTTTCCTTTAGTGAGATGGGTTGGCATACATAAAACCAGCATGTTGTTTTTTTGTATTTTTTATTATAGTTTCAAGTCAAGGCTCAAGTAATTAAAATGTCTTGCTTTTTATAATTGGGTGTTTCGTCAACTACAGATGCTTTTAGCCCATAGAAATACTGTCTTTAAACACACTTTTCACACACTCAATAGTTTACTTCATTTTTCCAACAGTGAGCATGCACTAACACTCAAAATATATATATTTTTTTTCAAGGAAATTAGTGCTTTTATTCAGCAAAGACGCATCAAATTGATCAAAAGTGAAAGTAGAGCTATTTATAATGTTATAAAATATATATTGTTTTATGTTCTTTGAACTATCTATTCATCAAAGAGTCCTGGAAAAAAAAATAAGTAAAAACTGTTCTACAGTGACATCAGAGGGGACATGTTCAGTTCACTTAGTTTTCTCATGGCCATGACATGTTAACTTGTGGAAACATGATAAAATGTCGTGGCCACGAGATCATTTAGTCGATGTAACGACATCCTTGTGTTGTGGCCACGCAATGTGAAGTCGTGTACTCGTAATGCGTAAACAAACCTGCATGATCATAGCAACCTGGGATTATCAGAAATTAATATTATTAATAAATTAACATTTTATTTTCAATTAAAGGATGACAAAAAAAAGTGCAGAATTAAGAAATGAGTATAGGCATAGGCATTCTGTATAATGCCTATACATAACATTAATTAGGTAAAGAGAAGGAAAATAAAGCAAACATATAACAATAATTAAAAATATAACCAATAATAATAATTATTATTGTTATTGTTCTAATGGCCCACAAATATTAAATTAAAAAAGAAACGACCAGTGAATGGATTTAAAAGATTATGTGATGGGATAGATACAAAAAAAAAATTGTCTTACAGGCCTATATTATTCTATATTCTATGTTAACATTCATTGATAATAACAAACTTAATTCGAATGCTGTATAGACAACATTGTGAGCAATATAATAGTACAGGCCCATAATAGGTTAATATAATAATTTCTTAATGCCACACTTTTTTTGTCATTCTTAATTCAAAATAATATTTTGATTTACTAATAATATCCATTTCTCATAATCCAAGGTTGCAATGGTTGCGTAGGTTTGTTTACATATTAAACTCGTGGCCACAATAAACGGTTCCCTCAGCAACTCAAGGCCACGACTTCACATCGTGTGGCCACGCCATACGGATGTCATTCCCACAAAAAAAGTATATTGTGGCCACAACATATCACATTCCCACAAATGAATATCTCGTAGCCACAAAATATTACCACATTTTTATGAGTTAGTATGTCGTGGCCATGACAAAACTAAGTGAACTGAACATGTCCCCTCCCGGTCACCGTAGTTTCCAACACCGATGGTAATGTACATGCATTACAGTCATTTTATGCCAATGTATTTCATATCATTTTGTGGTGGAAAATGATTCAAGGCACTTTATGTATCCTAAATCCTTTCAGATTTTTTTGTACAATTTTACAGCTTTTGTACAAAAATTACAGATTGATATGGCACACTAAAATGTAAAGATCTTTACAGACAAGTAAGCCCATAAACAACCACTACACTAACTTCAGGTACAATTCTGATCAAAAGACATTATTCACATATTGTTTTTCATACAATAAATATTTAAATTATTTATTATAATTCCAATCTTTGTTCATACTTCCACAGTTAAAAAAAAAAAAAAAAAATCATATTTGCTTGATGCATTTTCATATTGGACAAGGGTAAAATAATCTATACATAAGTAGCAAACCTAGACTCAGAACTTCCCAAAGCACACAACAAGCCTTTCAAACTTTATAGAGAGCCACAGAAGCAGCCGATCGTGTTAGTCCGTCATACATTACAATAGCTGTGAGAGTGTTATCTCTGCCAAATGACTTTTTTTTTTATTATGTCCATCCTGCAAAACCAGCACAGGCAGATCTAAATTAGCATGATTCACTGAAAATACAGTAAACATTGTGCGGTTTCACTTGCCAAGTGAGAACGTGAACATAGTTGCCGTCTCCACCAGGCTGCTTCCTCCTAATGCGCTAAATGTTTTGGCTTGCACAAAATGTCACCCTTCCCAGAGAGGACTGGCATTTGAAGTGGGTTTTGTAGACCCTCCGGCCAGATCGCTGAAGGCAGAACAGCCGCTACGTATCCAACGAGCATGAAAGAGGCGAATCTGTCTGAGAGGAGCATTAGATGATAACACCAGAGAACGAATGCCACAGACCCACATCACTCAAAAGCAGCGAGGACAGCTTGTTTCAGGGTCTGTTAAGTATGTCCATGCCAGTGGGGGATTCAAAGTAAAGCGCAGTGCTCCCAGGCCTTTCAGTGTCTGATTCTGAGGCTGACAAAGGCCTTGATTGAAGCTAGAAGTCTCTGAGCTAAGCAGCCTGACAGGATAATAGGACATCTGGAACAGATGTTTACTCCCCCATTTGTAAAATGGTGTCGGCTATGGGTGAATTGTTATGCTAATTCACAAGCAGACACACCCTCTCTTTTGCATAGACTCAGCTGCCAATTAAAAGTTCGATTTTTTTTTTGTAACTTGTTTACTGATTAAAGATACTAAGAAGTGTTTGGGTGGTACGAGTTTAAAACACAAATCAAATAAATTGAATCAAGTAAAGGGATTCGCCCTTTGTTGTTCTTCCAAAATGAGCTGCCTTTTAAAAGTTATTTAAAAATCGTCTGCTGGCTTCGCTGCAATATTTCTAGCATTTTAATGACAAATAATCAAATGACTGTCAATGGAAGTCAACACATGATAGCAGTCTTCTGATTTCCCCCCGCTTACCCAGTGTTTATGCGGTAATCAGCACTCAGCCATCTGCGAATGTGCAATTAGCATAATTGGTGTACGTTACACGCTTAATGTAAAGCACATTTTTTACTGCCATTCTACTCTCGGTACATCTAATTGCGATTGAGTTTGGGAGAGAAAACATCGGGAGTCTCTGGGAATGTTAAAAGAGCATATAAGCTTGCTGCACTGAGTCCAGGTGCGAAAGAGTCAAAGGTCAAGTGGCCTTGCTTTTATCTGACAAATACTTTGGTAACACCTGGACGAAAGGCAAGAGTTTAAACGCATGAGTGAATGGGCATGACACTGCAGTCTCTTCCAGCTGCTCAAATCCAGCATAAATTGGACTCCATTAGAATTAACAGCCTTTACTGGATATTAATTTACATATAAAGGCAAGAAGACATCTGTCATAAGGTATCTGGGAGAAGACATTTCTAAACTGTTTCTAACAATGCCTAAACAACTTTGAGCTGTGTCTACGGCATTTGCTGTAAGAAGTGATTTCAAAACTTTTTGATGCTAAGGACCCCCAAATATGATGGACCCCATGCAATGGTCCCTGTTCTAAAATACTGTACATACATAAAGATATGATAAAGACCACATGTTCTTTTCAAAATGACTGTCACAGAACATTATACTGGAGTATTATCTGAAAAAATACAGACTTTGTATCTCCTTTAGAAGTGTATACCTAGTCCTACTAATTGTCTAGAGAAATACTTTCAAATCAGTATCAGCAACTCTAATTTACTTGTAAAAAATAAAATGTATATATATATATAATTTCTTTTTTATTTAATGTTATTTTTTTAAAGAAAAGACTACTTTTATTTTGCAAGGATGCATTAAATTGGTCAAAAGTGACAGTAAAACTTTTATAAAGTTAAACAATTTGTATTGTATTATTTGCTGTTCTGTTTAACGTTCCATTCATCAAAGAAACAAAGAAAGAATAATCATGGTTTTCACAAAACATTAAGCAGCGCAATTGTTTTCAATGTCATAATAATAAATGTGTATTGGGTTATAAATTAGGATATTATAATGATTTCTGAAGGATCATGTGACACGTAATGATGCTGAAAATTCAGCTTTGACATCACAGCAAAAAATTATATTTTATTTAAATATATTAAAATAGAAACAGTTATTTTTAAATTGTAATAATGTATGACAATAATAACTTTTTTCTGTATTTTTTTCAAGTAAATGCAGCCTTGTTGAGCATAACATACTTCTTTCAAAGTCATAAAAAAAATCTTACCAACCCCAAACGTTTGAATGGTAGTGTAGTTCCAAAGCAGTCCTAAATACATATCATTAAAATATGTTTTTGTCTCTCATATTTTCTACAGACCCCCTATAAACCTACCGTGGCCCCCCTGGAGGTCACGGGCCCCAGTTTTAAAAATCCTATTCTGTAACAATTTCCATTTACAATTCAGACATGGTTGTTATAGACAAAACACATCAATCTATTAAATTAAAGATACATTCAATTAGGCTCACATACCTATTTAAAACCATTTAAACTATTCCCAGATTAAACAGAGGGAAATGGAGCCCTGGACACAGTTTGCGATATAAGCCTCTGTGTCCAAACAAATATTCTCCCAAAAATAGCACCACAACATGACAGATGCCTTTTTTTCTTCTCACCGTGGGATAAAATATGCAAAACACAAGCTTTCAAACTCATGTTTAATTGTATCACGTCATGGATGTAGGCTGGGGCATTGTTGCTTGAAGTATAAATTGGGTAATTCAATTAAAGTGCCCTGCGTAGACACATGATAACGGATGGAGGACGACCCTAACCCGGGCCTGAACCTCACGTCACCTCCATATCACTCGGCTTTCCTGACAAATGGAGGCCAGTTAATAACTGAAACACATGGCTGCTGCCGTAGGTCAATAACGTCCTTTCCTTCATCGGCATGACTGAATTAACCGCCTCGCCATGCAGTCCAGCCGTTTTTCTTCACGTGTAAATAGAGCTAGCATGCAGCCGCTGATTAGCTATGAAAGCCCTTCTTATCTTGAAAAAGAAACAGCTGGAGTTAATGACAACTTTGCTCTGTTTGTGTTGTTGAGGGTTACACAATCGAAAGCAAAGAGCCTAATATGTTCTGTTTGTAGTGTCCATCAAAGATCGAGAAGACTTGACAGTTTGACAACAACAGAGAATCGCTTGAAGTAAAGGAGTGCGAACCAACACTTGAAGGTCAGGGGAGTTTCATGAGGAGGAGACTTAATCTTATGAACTTCAAAGTTCCAACAGTTGAACGTTTAATTTCCCTTAAACGTGCACTGTACAAAAAGGAATTACTAAGAAAACTTTGAAACAATCTGATGGACTAAAACTATTGTTTTAAAAACAGTAGCACAGCTTTTGCCAATTTGTTTGTTCACTAAATCCAAAATGCTTCATGCAACCAATAATTTTGCCAAACAGATTACTTGTTCAAGAAATGTTCAGTAAGTAACTCAATGGTTCTATCCAGGCCACTTAAAATGACATGACAGCTGTTTTATGATGGGAACTCACAAACCCTTCAAATTTCAGTAATGTTGATGAATTTGTGATTATTTGTCCAGAAACTGTGTTTGACTACAGTTAGTTGGGACAACATTTGGGGGAATGCTGTTAGACTAAACAGGGTTCTGCACATTTCAGCATTTATTTGTGATTTAAAAAGTCCCGTAAACTGGAAAATATGTAGTTGCTTTTTTTTTACAGTGTGTAATTTAGTAGTAAACACAAGAGTTACACTACATAAACACTGATTAAATCCACTAAGCATCTGTGTAATGAGAAATAACAACCCTTGATAAATTGTACATCCCCCTAAATTTCCTTTCCGCTATTTCTGTAAATACCGAGTTAAAATGGGCCTGAGACCACATCCCCCGCCCCAAAAGGCTTGTCTGAGTCTTTTAATATTGTGAAAATATTTACAAGGTTAAGTGAAACTAATTGAAAACCACCTACGCAAAAGGCTTTCTCAAGCCCAAACTCGGGATTAGGGTAAAATACTGTTTAAATTCCATATCAAAAGAATTACAACCCTTTACAATAACCCATAAAAGACTTCCCTCCAAAGGTGTGCAAACATGCCTTTTGCATGCTAATATCACATAGGGAAAAAGATGCTATATATCCACAAATTATTTATCCGTGGATATTTAATAGAATCTTTTGTGGAGATGTGCGCAGCAGGAGGTGTTCATTTCTGAGACTGTTTAAAAACGCTGTAATCCGCTGCGAACTAAAGGTGGCAGTGCCATTGTGTGACTGACAAATTTGTTTACAGGCATGCGTTAACCCAACAGATTAAAACACTATTGCCGGGAAGATAAGCACGCAGGCGCCTGACTGTCACAAACCTCCGCAACCCTGTCTTTAATGCAGGAGAAAAGAGTCAGATTGAACAATGGCTTTAAATCCATTCCACCCCTCCACAAGGCCTATTTGACATTGTTCTAGTGCTGCCCACACAATTTTCACATTTCAAAGTCAGTTTAATCAAGAGCTCAGGCAAAAGAGGATGGATCAGAGGGAAGAGAAGATTTTTGCCATTCAAACAAACTCATGCAAATGATCACTCCAGTATGGAGTTTGTGTCAGGCTGGCTTTGGGTGAACCTTTATCAAACAAGGGATTTGATTTTGTTCTCTCTCTTGCCTCTTTCTTCTGTTTGGCACAAAACGCATTCAGTTAGAGGAGGAAAAAATGCTCGCACTGGGGGGCATCCACTTTTAGTCGTACGCTACTGTCTTTGGGCAAAGCGTTGACATTATAAACTATTAGCAGAAGATCAGAACAGCCAGTTAAGGACAAGACACCTCAGGCCCGAAGGCTGAAATATAGACTGGGGCCATTGGAAATGCCAGGCTACATCATTGAGCAGGGCCATAACCACCCTACACATTAGGTACGTTTATTTGCACTAATTCTTCACAGAATAAATCAAATCTAAAAAAATCTAAGAATTTATGTTTATATAAACCATTATCTTTGCAATCTGATTCAAATATTCGTTTACATGTGCATTTTCCGTTGCTGTCAGGCAGAAACCTTGAGTGTCCAAAACCACAAATTTCCAGAAATGTGAAAAAAGCACTGTATTTTTTTAAATAATTAAACACTGCGCTGTCAAAGCTGATATTGTGCCTTTATTTATGGTCAATATATTATTAACATTTTACCAAAATCAGGCTCAACTGGAGTTTTTTTTTTTTTGGGACCAGCGAATGTTGGACATACGTTTTGTCCATCATTAGAAAGGCCGGGCAGTAAGTGCATTGCATTAAGTTTTCAGCAACTTACAGGTTTTAAAGTTTATTGTAGTCAAGTGGGCACTCTGTCATTTGGCAAAAATCTCATGTTATAAAAGATGAAGTGCTGCGCACATGCTATTTGAGGCAGTATTGGCTATGACTCGACTGCAAATTCTAGGCTAAGACGCTCTTCTCCGCTCCTCAAATACATAAAATATTAGCCTTTATGTATAATATTCTTGAGTAAAGAAAATACTGTACATATTCAAACAACCAGTTCTTCATTTACCCTTCCATTGCAAACAAGCAGTTTTTCATTTACCCTTCCATAGCAAACGAGCAGAGATGTTCCAAAAATATGAAGTTTCTGCCCGACAGCGATGTTATGTATTCTGAACCCAACTTCAGTGCATTCGTAGTGCCAAGTTACCACTGCAATGTCACCAGAGCTACCATCAGTCCTTTTTGCCTTGATAACATCTAAGAAAGCTGACATACATGTCAGAAGTTATTTTGTAGCAAATGTTTAGTAGATATTAATTCTCCATTGACAAGTTCATAAGACGTAAGACGCAATTACGGTATATATATGCACATTTGTATGTAAACATAATCACGGCACAGCACATGCACAGGGTATTTTAAAGCATCAGAATTAAGCATTTACTGTACATGATTATTTTTTTCCTCTATTGATCAGATTATTGCAGATCTACACCATCCAACCCGATTGAAATTCCATTCAAATCGAGCTCAGTCGGATAGATTGTGATGTTTACATTAAGGTGTTTCAGTTCAATTGAGACATCAATCTGAGTCTACTAATGGATTATTTGGTTGCATGTAAACGTAGCTATTGAGGAGGACAAGTCTCCCCCAATCAAATCAATGAAGTCCAGCTTTTTTCTGTTCACAGAAGCCAAGCGTGAATTCCAGCACGTTGCTTCGGTTTTAAACGTGGAAGGTAAGATGTAAGTAGCTAAATATTTCATATTTGCCAATTGTTTATGATATAAATGTTTTCCCTGGTAGCCTTTCAGGAAAATAATGTTTATGAAGATTATTTGCAAATATTTCAAATGCTTTATTTAGTACATTCTATTTTTTAAAACACCCCTTTCACATGCTCTTTTTTGCCTATACAGTAGAGAGGTGTCCATATTCAGATGCAGCCATGGCTACGGCCTTGTCAGGAAGGCAGTACAGAGACGTTTAGGTATCCATGTAAACACTATAAGAACATATGTTACATGTACTATGGCATCTTCTTAAAGGGAAACGGCAAAGAGCGAACCTCACAGCAGCTTATTTGAAACATCTGGTTCTTCTAGCAAAACTATTTACCTCATATCATCGAGGTAAAAAATGATTATTGCCAATTAAATGCCCATTAATTTTCCAAGCAGAGAATCCTGCCAGATGTTTTGCATCTGAGAGAAAAATAGCCACTCCTATTTGTTCTTTTCATAATAGTCACTGGCATGATGGATCTTTTCCATTCACATAAGCACAATTAAACTGTGTGGACTTTTGTAATGTACCTACATTTAAAGGGGCTACGCTGACAGTTGAGTATTGAGCACAGTTTGGGCTGAAGCAACTAAGTTCAAGTGTTTCCTACAGGACAGAGATATGATTTATAAAAGGGCTCCGCAGACTTGATTAATTCGATGCCACTATGCTGCCCGTTGTCTGAAAATAAACTGAAGGCCCTTTGAAAACCGTTGCCCTATTTCTTCTTATTGATATATCTGTGGCACAATTGGAAAAATAGAATCTAGGTCTTATAAATTAAGAACTCCTTGCTAGGCCACATGGAAACTGAAAACACTCTAAAGACAACGGCTGACTCCTCAACCTAACATAATAAATGACTATCGGGTGCTATAACAATCTGCTCCCTGCTTGCTCTGACCTCGACACAATGGCCCAGGTTGCCCAGCTGTGGCCCTGGTGGAGTGCAGCAGCTGAAGGTAGTCTTACTGTGCTCTCCACCCTGACCTGACTGGCTCTGTCTCTTCCTCAGGCCAGCACTTTTTAATTCCCATAAGAAGCAGAGAAGCGCTGAGAGGCCGGGGCAAGGAGGAGTAAGCATCTATTGCACGTGTCAGGGCCAGAGCCCATACACTCCCTCAATGACCTCAATTAGAGCAGACTAAAGACCAAAACTAACTGCGCCGTTGTATGCACAGGATACAAACTAGCAAGTGATGTATTACATGGATGGCATTATTAAAGACCCATTATAAGAATTCCAGAGTTACTAGAAGAATGTAAATCTAATAACTGGTGCGAGGGCGGGACAACCTGTCACTCACATGAGATCACAGCAATAGAAAACCTCAACGATCTTACAATCCAATTAACTCCAACATCAAAATCAAGTCCTACACTGTAAAAAAATATTTTCATGAATTGTTAACAAAACTTTTTATCTTTTGTCAAATCAACTTCGATAACTAATGTGTGAAGATAACATACTATTTTGAGTTTCTGTTTATTAAACTATTTTTTTCTTCTTCATTGTATTAACTCAAATGTTTAATCACAACGAACTCAAAAATGTAAGGCAACAAGGTAACTTGCTTCAAGTTAAACCAACATTTTAGCTTTTCTTTCTTTTCTTTTGTTCTTGTTCAGGAAGCCATTTCACTTACGTCACAATAGGGAAGAAAATACAACTTCCATTTCATGCCAATTTTAAATATCAAAGGAGAGTGATGTCATGCTGAAAATATAAATTGCGCAATATCACACGAGCAACAACCAAAGGCGCAGAGCCACATGTTTTACATAACAAGGAGTTAATATAGACTAACTTACATGTTGTATACAATATTTTTGGTAGTTTAGCTGCACCAACAAAAATAGTTCTAAACAACACACAGCAATGGTGTTTGTTTCCCGGATGAATCTGTGTTAAAACAAACCATGTGAGTGAATAATTCAATGACTCACTCATAAAGATTCAATGACTCACTCATAAAGAAGGTCAAACCTGAATGAATAAGTTTGAAAGACGTTTGGACAACATAATTAAGTAACCTGCAGAAAGAGTTGTGATGATGCATTTGCACAACAATACCACTGCAATTAAATACTGTCAAATAAAGAAAGAAAGAAAGAAAGAAAGAAAGAAAGAAAGAAAGAAAGAAAGAAAGAAAGAAAGAAAGAAAGAAAGAAAGAAAGAAAGAAAGAAAGAAAGAAAGAGAAAGAAAGAAAGTTAGTTATAGGCTATTGTTTTTTTTCAGAGGCTAAATACATGCTTTGTGGTTGACATTTTTCAAAAAAATATTGATAACAATCAACAAAAAATTTGATACCGCTTGATTTTCTTCCCCAAGCCACTGGGGATGTTCATTTATCCTTGTGCAGTAAAGATCACGGCAGTCCTGCTTGCAAACAGGCAAAACAAGAATAACATGAAACCTCTAAATCACTGCTTCACTGTTATTTTGGGATACCCAGCAGACCAGGACACCAATTGAAGCCTCATCAGCAGCCCTATCAACTCAGCAGCGGTGGTGGGTGGCCGGAGCAGATTTGTGAGGGTCATATGCCTAACTGCGACCTCCATAAGCAACCAACACGCCAGGCTTCTTTTAGCTAAGGCAATTAACCTTGCAGAGAGCAATAAGAAAGGACAGGAAGAGACACAGAAAAAAAGAGCAACAAAAATACAACAGAGAGCGGAAAGTGGAAAAGCCACAGTATGATAAAGAGAGAGGGAAAGAGGAAAAAAAGGGAGACTCCCAGAAAGAAAGGTAGAGGTGAGAAGCTTAACTCATAATGATAGGGGGAAGCGTGCCTGGGCTGAGGGGGCTCTCTTCTCTCGGCTCTGTCTCTTCTCAGGGGAAGCAAAGGTTGGGAGCACTCGTCTCGTGGAGAAGGTAAGATGAAGGGCCAGTGTCAGGCTGGCTTTTAATGGTCAGAACAGTGGTTAGTTCTTCTGACTATGTCCTGTCCCCCGTGGCTCAAAGTCCACTCCATGTAACTGGCCATAATTCACCTCGTTTGGCAGTTTGGGGTCTCGGAGGTGCCGGATAAAAAGTGCAGGGAGCAGTAATGGCACCAAGAACAGCTGAGGGCACATCTAGTGAGAGAAGAACAGAAAACCACACTCTGACTGGAACCTTTAAACCAGTATCTGCAAATACTATAAAAGTGTTTAATTGTACAATGGTGTCAAAACAGCACATGACATGCTTTAATTTTGAATAATCACAAAAAATAAGTAAATTACTTGTACACTTACATTTAAAAAAGATTGCACTGTTACATTGGTAATACAGGTCATATGGAACCTGCTCACACAGCAGTAGGACTTCATTACGGTCAGTTGCTTTACTGCTATTGATAAGCATTTTCCACAGCCACTGTGCTATTTGTCCTCTTTACTTCTTATTTACACATCTAAAAAATTATTTATTTCATATATATTATACATTTAAAATGTTTAAATAGTTTATTAGATTCTCTTTTATATTGTATTCAGTTGGTTAATGTCTTTCTATCTGTTGCTATTACCAAATGTAGGACATCTTAGAACTGCGAAATAGCATCCAAGAAAGAATTTCATTGAACTTGGTAGATTTTACTCTGACAACAAAGCAATGAAGATGGCGACAATAAAAAAATAAAAAAAACCTCAGTACAGTCCAGTACTGCATATCTGCTCAAACAGTTAATCTGGGTTAAACAAAATGTGAGAATAATGAAAAAGCGTGACCTGTTTTTTTTTTTTTTTTTTTCATGAAACCAGGTACCGGTAGTTTTAAATTGGCATTTGTACATTGTGTCCTTTTTACCAGGGATGTATTTACACATAACTACCTTCTAAACCTTTTGGGTGAACCCTTTCATGGTAATAGCTGACTAACTGCTGTGATTTGCTGATGGCATTGAGAGAAATAAAATAAAAATGGATTGATTAAAAAGAAGGTGAAGGGAGTTTGAATTTTTTTTTTGTTAGCTCTAACTGGGGCACAGAAGTGGTACAGCCATCAGGAGCTGGGAACCAGTTCTAGTCTGGGCATGTCAAATCTGGATCACTCAGGAAAAGACAGACCCTTCCTACCCCCTGTCCTGGGGCAAGTATGGACAGACCAGAATACTGCTGAGCTCTACTGCAGACTAATTAAAGGCTGCAAATCAAAATTGTGCGCTCCCTTAGAATCATTCTTTAAACCAGAGGTCCTCAAACCTGTCCTCCAAAGCTGCTTCAGCACAACTGAATTTCACAGCAATGTGATTTTCAAGTAATCCTGAAGAGCTTGATTAGCTGCCATGGTTCAGGTGTGTTTGATCAGGGTTGGAGCTAAACTCCACAGGGCAGTGGGTCCCCAGGAACAGGGTTTTGGACCTCTGCATTAAAATATTAAATGATTATTCATATCAATATGTACAGTTATATTGAGGTGCCCCACCAACTGTTACATGCGGCATGCACGATGAAGAACGTCTTCCTTCAAAGAAACTCAAAACACAGCATATCGCTTATTTACTTTAAATGAAATTGCAGCAACTGTCATTTACTTCCCCCTTAGTAGCATACATTTTTGGTACCAATTCTCATTCTTATTAACAATAAATTATGAAGGGCCAACCATGAAATAATCATATGAAATCTGAATGTCTACTTAAAAAATGCTGAATATAAAATCATAATACACTGTACATACAGGGCTTGACTTTAACACCCGCCAACACGCCAAATGCAGGTGGATTTCAGCAATGGCATGTAACAGTCACTCCTACTGGCCACTTTGGCGGGTTGAATTTGATATATTATATACATTTTTCAATTATAGTCTTTTAAAAATACATCTGAAATAATAAACTAAGTGCAATGTAGTGTTGTCAAAAATGTATACATATTGATACTGAAATATCTGAAACACTTCCAATTCTAATTTTCCGCAGAATAGATACAGTACACGATAAGCTGTGCTTTCTCGGTCTCTCATCGAGTTGACTTACAAACCCGCCTCCCCTTATTTTTTGCTCAGGATTAATATTGTCGGTGTTACAGGGGTTGCATTTTGGTGTGGGACTGCACACATTGCGCATAATTTTACTCATTCACGCAGATTTTGTGCTCACACCCAAAGTGCACTCACATAAAGACACCTCACAGTACTAAATTGACCCTTCGCATGGAGCTTGATTGACAGGTGATCTGACCAATCATACTTCGCCATCCGCCATTTTGAGTGTACAGACACCTTTCTGCGGTTAAAACAACATTCCTTCTTATGTTCCTAAGAGTTCCTAAGTTCTAACATTCCTTCTTATGTTCATACATGCTTATTTGATGCTATAAATTAACTAGAAGGAAGAGATGATCGGTTCACGAGCAGCTTTAACTGACGCTCTACTGCGATCTGTCACGACACATTAAAGAGCCACAAAACGGTATGTATTGTTTACATTTTTGAAAGGTGAGACTTTGTTTAATATGTTTAATGTCAAAAGTAACCTGGTCTGTCCTGTCTGTCACCGCATTGTCAGTGTCCTCTCTGCTCCGCGATGTATTTTTCACTACGTGAGAACATGGTGTGGCGTGAGAGCGGCATAGCTTGTCGGACATAGCGACAGTAACTAAGGGGGGCGGGTCTTTGCGAACGGTCAATTGAATTCGTTTCCACTGCCTATTGCACTTAAATAGTCAAATACATAGATATCTATACTCTAGGTTTAATTATGTATGTATTCAAAATGATTTCATATTCAGGGTTTATAAATATATATATTCAGATTTCATATAATTAATTCCTGTATGTCCCCTCATTATACGTAATAATAATGTATAAATAAAATTGGTGTAATCAATGACCTGTAAAGCTTTATATAAGCTTATGTTTGTTAATGGTTTTAATGAATGCTATTTTCTCTGATTTGACTCAATCACCATACAGACCTACAAAAAGGTGTTCGGTTCTCATTCCATTAAGCTGCACTTTTAGCTTCACGCAGCTAAAACAGAAGACATGTTAGCACTGTGACGGTCTCAAGGGAGCGAGCGGTGAGGACAGTGTGGACTCTCCTAGATACCAATCACTGCACCCAGGGGCTTTGTCTTCACAGTAAAATCTCATTATCAGCCAGACCGGTACAATTTTCCACGCATATCTGCATATTGATTCCCACTACAGACACCACAGACTAAAAGAATACGACGGCTGGGCTGCCAGGGTTGAATAAAACGAGTCCGGGCTGATGATACGCCAGGGATGGGAAATCTGACAATAACAACCCTGAAAGTTTGATTTGACTGAAAGTGATCCACTTTACCCAGAGTACAGTAATTTTGAGATTATGAGTTGGTCTATGATGGTTGTAGGACATATATGATGTGATGGGTAATTATGGCGTGTCGCGGGTCGGGCTCGTCGGCAGCCAACGCAATCAGCTCAGTGCCGAAATAAATGGGTCAGGAGGAGAGTCGCTGATTAAAATCACATAGACTAGTGTGGGGTTTCCTTGCTGATTTCCACTGCTGGCCCTACATCTGTTCACCTACAAAGAGAAACAGGAAAACGGAGATGGCAAGCAAAACGTCTGTGTGGAAGGAACGCATACACGCTACATGCGCGAGCACGTCGATCCGCATTATCGCACACATCAACGGACCTGCTCCAATCTTGTTAAACAGACGAATATAAAACGTCGATGACACATATCAAAAGTACACATTTCTGCTTCAGCATACTTACCGAAGCATAACTAAATGCAGTGAGCCACGCGAGTCAATAAACCTGAGTGTTCGTGTGTTTGAGACCATGTGTGTGTGATTGTGTTAACCTGTGCTGGATTGAATGGCAGGTAGGCTCAAAGGGCACAGTGTGCCTGCTGAGTGGGCAAGGAGACTGGAGCAGCTGCAGCCGGGCCCCCGTGGCCCTTAACGGCCCCTGGCTGTCAAGAGTAAGAAGCCGTAGTGAGGGTCAGCTCTTCCAGCACATCACCAGCTAGATAGGGGGAGGGGGGAGGGATCATGTATAAAACATGACTGACATACTGCATTTGTCTATGCAAACAACACTGTAATTCAGTTGTATGTATTAGTAGTGCTGGTCTGGTCACTAACTGCCTGTTTTGAAGACATACTCAAGAGACTGTACGTGGGAACCTTTCATATATATGGTGAATACAGGTCAAGTAGACTATTGTCTGATAATTTCGCATTGAGGAATGGGGGGGGGGGGGGTTCCCATTATTCTATAATATAATATATATATATATTCTTATAAAAAAACTCCCTTTAAATATAAACATGTAGTCCAATAGGGAAGTCTACTAATTCTATTGCAAAAACTATGTAATGCTATCCATTTTATGCATGTATATAATTTCCTATCCCACTATAAACAAATAGAGATAATGGCTGTCAATAAAGAGATTATATTTCCCTCTTGTCCACAATCCAACACGAGACACTTAAGAGTCACAGAAAAACAAGTCCCACTCTAGAGAAATAGTACCGGTGCCATTTAACAGCTATGTGAAATCAATATACAGCTAGAAATGGCGGGAAATAAACATCATAGTAAACCAGTTATTGACGTGCTGCAGTAATTTACACTTGCCATTACAAGATGGATTGAGGCGATATTTATTTAGCCAGAAAGCTGGCAGCGGGGATATGGTACAGCAGCTGCCACGGTTGCCAGATGCTTGAAATACACCCTCCGTCCATCAAAACCCCTCCCTTGATGATTTCCTCCTTGTTGCAACCTGACAACCTTAAAACAACTGTATAATTAGAGCGGCATCTGCCGCGCTGCGTCTCTCTCTGGATCAATCAGGAAACTTCGGACCAAGTGAGACAATGCAAAATGACAGACAGACACAATAAGAGGAACAACTGATCACAGCTCAGAAAATGGAGCTGCAGGTACAATAAGGCTGTGATTATTGCCTTGAAATAACCACAATGATATCTATTTGTTGTCAGAAAATGTACATGTGAAAGTGTTTGTTGTCACAGCCATCTGAAATGAATCAACACTGCTCCAATCTGCTAGTTAAAATATTGAAATGATCAACATTAGCATATCGCAAGCCAGCGGGCGGCATGAAGTGAACTACCTTAAAAACTAACTCAACTTATCCTAAGAGGAATGAAAGGGCCTGATCAATGCAATGCATTACAAAAGTTCAAAACCATGCACTCACCTGCCATTAATATTACTTTCTGTATGGTTTTCCTGTAACCTCAGGGACCCCAGAGCGCATCTCCAGAGACACTAACTCTTAATTAAAGACTGAATGTAAAATGTCATGACAGATGACCCTCTCCAGACTGAAAGTAAGATGAAAGGAAAGGTTGAAGTGGTAGTTTAAGGTCTGTAGCACACTTTATTGCAATATATCTCACAAATGGATTGCTATGAAGAGATTTCAACAAGAATGAATTGCACCTATACAACATTAGCTTCTTCACAACGTTAATTGCACCAAGCTAATAGCACAAATAGAGCCTAATTTACATAGAAAGGGGGTGCATTTGCACTGAAACGAATTGCATTGAATTCATTTACTGTAAACACTCACAATGAAATGCTATTTCAGTGTACTGAGAATCTGGTTTAACTGGGTTTTTGTTGCTTAGTGAATAAGGTTTTGTGCCGAAAAACCCGTGCAAAAGTGGAGCAAATGTTAAGTGAATGAAGCTTTCCTATGCAATGAACAATACTAGTTCATTTCACACTTCAATTTGTGTGTATATGTATGCGTGTGAACTTGAAATGAGAAAGGTTCTCTGTTATTGAGAACGAGTCTGTGCTTGTTCGTTGTGATTAACACTACACCGCTACATCTCATCTAAGCAGAATTATCACCTCCACAGTCAGTCCATATCAGAGTTATACTCATGCTCCCCAATGCTGGCACTGTGATGAGAATTTTTTTTGTTTTGTTTTTTTGGAAGTAATTTATGAAAGAATATACAGAATGGTTATGGCAAAACAAAATCTGCATAACTCTATCAGACTACAAATAAACGTCAGTAATTCATTCCAAGTCAACAGAACTCACACAATACATTTGTGGTGTTTGGTGTAAAAATGTTCAATTACACACTCTATATTTAAAAAGGATTCAATTTGTCGTGATTTATAGTCTTATGTCTGGTAATGAGGTGATTGTGTACTTGTTTCCTGCTGTAAAACATGCAATAAAATTATTTTTTTTTGTGAGCATCTGCATTTGAGGACAATAGAAGCTCTGTAAATTACACACTCCCTCTGCTGGACAGAGATTAATATCTACAAGCATAATCAGAACCACTGAGAGGAAAATGGACAGAATAAATCACAAATTACTTAATTACTCATTTAACGGAAAAAAGCACCAAAAAAAAGATACGTAAATTTTGTCTCATATTGACACATGAGACACGACTGATCTCACCCATCAGGTTTAAAATATATATGTATATACATATATATATACACACACACACACACTGACAAGAATGTGGTGAAGTAAATACTACAGAACAGACTAATTTAATATGTAAGTTCAGGCAAGAATTACAAAATTTAAAACAGAGTAAATTTTATATTGGTACTCAATTTAAGCTTGAATTCATAGCTTGAACTTAGAAGTATATATTCCTCGGAATTGTTTGTTAAGTATCAAAGATATAAAATTAATTACTATGCAACTTTCTGATACTGGAGTTTTCCACCATGCACTGGGGCATGAATAAGTTTTATCATTGTTCGTTTTCTACTCAAAATTACCCATTCATACTCAAAAACTATCAACTCATTGTTACCGTTAACATGTTATAATTACCATTATAACCGTTATTACCGTTATTACCGCTACCATGTAGGCTACCAAGTATTGATTGTTTGGTTGGGTACTTCATGTGTAACAGAAAATATACTGTGTTGTTTAACTTGAATGTTTCTAAGTAAACAATGTATTTTAAAAGCATGGTTTAATTTAGTGCTACATTGGTTGAGAAATATGTTGAAACAGAGTAGGCTATTGCAAAGTAAACTACTAAAGTAAATCACTCAACAAACTCTAACCGGCCAAGTTAAATGTACTTATTCTCTTTGTTCATTTTACATAACTTAGTTGAGTAGACTTTACTTAATTCCATACATGTGAAATATACAGTATTTGCTTTGTTGATCTATACTCTTTAACAACAGGATTCCTCACACAGCGTCCACATCTACACGATTATTCTCCAGGTTATCACACTCACTGTATACACTATAATGAGGTCTGCACGGCTCACACTGATCTCTTAGATTCATACCCTGAGGTGCCAGCAGAGGTCTAAAACACCAGCATGTCTCAGCCAAACATCATGATCCATGTTAACCAAAAAAAAAAAAAAAAATTAACAAGTAAGCGATAGATCGAAAGCGCGCGCGAGAGAGGAAAAAAAAAACACCCCGCAGTGAAGCACACGACTTAAATTAAAAGAGGGGTGGGGGCAGGCTTCAAGGTTAATTACATGAAGAACTTCCCTGTTTGAATTAAAATCACTCACTCCATGCAGCACTAACATAAGGAGCATTCAAACCCACATGGCGCTCGGGATAATTCTTACGGTGCAGCACATTTTAACTCTTGACCCCCTGATAAGAGCAGCACGGGGATTTGCTGAATGCTCCATCTACAGACAAGAGGAGTTAGATGATAAGTTTAGGGTGAATCGAAGTGCAAGCGCTCATAAAAGATCATTTGCACGCCTGTGAAGCGCGATTACATGATGTCTAGTTGTATTTTTAATTGATTTGAGACCTATTACATCCTGTCTTTATATAGTAAGATGGTAGGATTTTTTTGTGGAAAAAAAAAAACACATACCTGGCTTTATTAATTTTAAGCACCAGTAATAGTTCAGCAACGGCGTTTCTAATGCGAGGATAATACAGTGTTCCTTTAGCATTAGTAAAAGAGCCGCGCTGGTAATCGGAGGCAAGGTTGGCTGGAATTAGATGGAACAGAATGCAGGAATAGATCGCTGGGGAGAGTTCAGCGAGGAGGCATCATGGGTTCACAAGCAGTATCACTGAACACCCTTTCCACTCATCCTCCTCATCTTCCTCCTCCCTTTCTTTCTCCCTCCGGCTGGGACTGCCACAGAAGAGCAGAGATGCCCAGAGAGACGGAGAGTGAGGGAGTGAGGGGGCGAAAGGCAAGACGAAACTTTGGTTTGATAAAGAGAGAGGGAGAGAGGTAGAGAAAAACATTACACATCAGCAGAAAGGAGGAGGAGGAGAGGAAGGCACTCTTCAACTTTCCCTGCTGTTCCCAGCTGTGTTACAGCAGAGTGCTAGCCTTTGAAGAGCTGGTGGCAAAATACACACACATGCATATTTTCCCCTCCAGATAACCAACCAACTGTTCCCTCACTGGCCTTTCCCTGACTCTCTCGCCCCCTCCCAATCCACCCCCCACCCATTTCTTTTTTGGCTTGTTTGGTTTTAAATAATAAATGATACCGTGCCTTATCCTGCCTATCTACATAATATTAAATATGGAGAAAAAACAGAACGGCGCAAGCACTTTCAAACACAGTATAACTGTCACGGGAGGAACACAGGAAGCAAAAGCAGGTACTCAGAATATTTATTGTTACACAAAGAAGTACTCAGTCCACTATCCACTAGGCTGGCGATTCAGGCTCACGCAGGGACCCGATGGTCAGACGAGTGCAGGTGAAGTGAGTAGTGCTGATCCAATCCAGGTGCCGACGTGAAGTGAATAGGAATACCACACGGAACAGGAAACACAGAAGGAACCCAAGACACGACCGATCTCATGGAGAGGAACAAACAACAATCCGACACTGAAACAGAGAATGAGGTGAGTATTTATGGGAGATGGAACGAGCTGCAGCTGTGAGTGATAATGATGGTAATCAGCTGGAGCGCTGATAGACACGTGAGCGGGACAACGCCCACTCACACATAAACAAACAAAGACACGAGACGAAAAGGAGGCAATGCACTTGACCACCGTGACAGTACCCCTCCCTCTAGGAACGCCTCACGGCGTTCCCAGTCTCCCTTACCTGTCGATTGTAATCATCGATCAGAGAGTGATCCAGGATGCCACTGGTAGGAACCCAACTTCTCTCCTCTGGACCGTAACCTTCCCAGTCCACCAAGTACTGAAATCCGCGTCCCCTCCGCCTAGAGTCCAGAATGCGACGGACCGAATAGGATGGTTCCCCATCTACGAGACGCGGCGGTGGGGGAACCGGGACAGGCGGATTAATGCGAGAAAAGAAAACGGGCTTAATTTTAGACACATGGAATACCGGATGAATTCTCTTGTACGCTAGAGGAAGGTTGAGGCGGACTGCCACCGGACTAACAATCTTGGTGACAGAAAACGGGCCAATGAATTTAGGAGCTAATTTATTAGACACGGAGCGGAGCGGAATATTCTTGGTAGAAAGCCACACTTTGGAACCGACGACGTATACGGGAGGCCTAGACCGGTGGCGATCGGCCTTGGCCTTGGTGCGTGCCCGTACACGGAGGAGAGTCTCCCGGGCTCTCGTCCATGTGCGGTGACACCTCTGGACAAAGGCGTGAGCAGAGGGGACCGCGACTTCGGATTCCAGACTAGGAAAAACAGGTGGCTGGTATCCTATACTACACTTAAAAGGAGAAAGGCCCGAAGACGATACTGGCAACGAATTGTGGGCGTACTCCACCATAGACAGTTGCTGACACCAGGAGGAAGGATTCTTCGCAGCCGTACATCGCAAAGTTCTTTCCAAATCCTGGTTGGCTCTCTCAGTTTGACCATTGCTCTGGGGGTGGAACCCCGAAGACAGACTGACCGTCGCCCCCAGCAGCTTACAAAACTCTCGCCAAAATTTGGACACGAATTGGGGTCCCCTGTCGGAAACCACGTCTGTCGGGAGGCCATGTAACCGAAAGACATGATTAACGACTGCAACCGCTGTCTCCTTGGCTGAGGGCAATTTGGGCAAGGGAATAAAGTGAGCTGCCTTCGAGAACCGGTCCACCACGGTTAAAACTACCGTGTTACCCTGGGAGGGTGGGAGGGCGGTAACAAAATCTAGCGAGATATGGGACCAGGGTCTCGAAGGCACCGACAGCGGTTGGAGTAGCCCATCTGGGGGTCGATTGGACGCCTTGCCAATGGCACAGACTGAGCAAGCCAAAACAAAATCGTGAACGTCGCGAGCCATAAGCGGCCACCAGAATCGTTGTTTGACTACAAATAGAGTACGACTAACTCCTGGATGACAGGCTAGACTAGAAGAGTGACCCCACTGAATGACGTCTGGACGAAGTTTCTCTGGCACAAATAAACGGTTAGTAGGACACCGGATCGGAGGCGTTACCCCTTCTAGAGCCTGCTTGACTCTCGACTCGACCTCCCAAGTGAGCGCAGAGATAATTAAGTTCTCAGGAAAAATGCGCTCGGGAGTAGATGCGTGTTCGGAACGATCAAAAATACGCGACAAAGAATCGGGTTTGATGTTTTTGGAACCCGGACGATACGAGAGGGAAAAATCGAAACGGCCGAAAAAAAGTGCCCACCGAGCCTGCCTGGAGTTCAACCTTTTGGCGGTCCTAATATATTCCAAATTCTTATGATCGGTCCAGACCATAAAGGGTACCCCTGACCCCTCTAACCAGTGGCGCCATTCTTCCAAGGCTAACTTGACTGCCAACAACTCCCTGTTGCCAATGTCGTAATTACACTCAGCAGGTGATAGACGATGAGACAAAAACGCGCACGGATGCATCTTGTTGTCTGAAGGAGAGCGTTGGGAAAGAACTGCGCCTACCCCCACCTCTGACGCGTCGACCTCCACCACGAACTGACGTGAAGGATCAGGGGCGATGAGAATGGGAGCCGAAACAAAGCGGCTCTTGAGTTTGGAAAAAGCAGTTTCGGCTGCTTCTGTCCACCTGAACGCAGTTCTGGGGGAGGTCAAGGCAGTCAGAGGCGCGGCTAGTTGGCTAAAGTTGCGAATGAAACGCCGGTAGAAATTGGCGAACCCCAGAAACCTCTGTAGGGCCTTACGGGAATCTGGGTTTGGCCAGTCTACCACAGCCTTAACTTTGTCAGGATCCATACGCATTCCCTCAGCCGACACGATGTGTCCTAAGAAAGGAACCGACTGTGCATGAAAAACGCATTTCTCCGCCTTGACAAAAAGCCCATTCTCTAACAACCTTTGGAGTACTCGTCGGACGTGCTGCACATGTTCCTGGAGAGACGAAGAAAAAATCAGAATGTCATCCAGGTAAACATAAATAAACTGATCGATCATGTCTCGCAGCACGTCATTGACGAGTGCCTGAAAGACTGCTGGACTATTGGACAGCCCGAAGGGCATGACCAAATATTCAAAGTGTCCTCTAGGGGTGTTAAAAGCAGTCTTCCATTCATCCCCCTTCCTGATGCGGACCAAATGATAAGCATTACGTAAGTCTAATTTTGTGAAGAGAGACGCTCCCTGCAACCTCTCGAAGGCTGAAGACATCAGCGGCAAAGGATAAGTATTCTTCACCGTGATGTTGTTCAGCCCCCGGTAGTCAATACAAGGTCGCAGTGATCCGTCCTTCTTCCCCACAAAAAAAAACCCCGCCCCCGCCGGAGATGAAGAAGATCGGATGAACCCAGAAGCTAGAGAATCAGAAATATATTTCTCCATAGCCTGCCTCTCAGGAACCGAGAGTGAATAAATCTTGCCTTTAGGCGGAGACGTACCTGGCAGTAAATCTATAGCACAGTCGTAGGGACGATGCGGAGGAAGAGAAGCAGCCCTTGACTTACTGAACACTTCTCTCAGGTCGCGGTACTCCGAGGGCACGTTTGACAAATCCATCACCTCCTCCTGTAACACAGGAACAGACACCACAGAACATGCAGACACAAGACAAGACTTATGACACTCAGTGCTCCAGGCTGATATGGTTCTCTGTTTCCAGTCAATGCGTGGGTTGTGATGATCTAACCAGGGATGACCAAGAACAATGGGTGTGTGCTGAGAGTCCATGATGTAAAATGCAATGGTTTCTGCGTGGTTTCCTGAGGTGATGAGTGTGAGATCCTCCGTGATCTGAGAAATGGCTGGAAGAGGCTGTCCATTGAGAGCATGTACCGTGATTCTCTGGGGAAGTGTTCTGAGGGGAATTTGAAACTGTAACGCGAAAGAGTGATCCATAAAATTACCTTCTGCCCCGGAGTCCACCAGTGCGGTGCATGGGTGATCGTGGATAGACCATCGGAGTCTTACCGGGAGGATGGTGGATGTGGATGAGGACTTCTCGGCGGAGATCCCACCCGATAGTAGCCTCAAACTTACTATCGGGCTTGGCCTTTTACCGGGCAGGCGAATGCAAAGTGCCCCGCTCCGCCGCAATACAAGCAAAGGCCTTGGGACCTCCGCCTCTCCCTCTCCTCCCGGGAAAGCCGAGCTCTACCCACCTGCATAGGCTCGTGATCGAAGGGACCGGCCGCGTCCATGCCACTGGACCGTAGATGTTCCCTACCTCCGCGAGGCATGTCTGATGGCGCTCGTGGTCCCACCCGAGCTAGGCGAGAGTCCACCCTCAGGGCCAGATCCATAAGATTGTTAAGGGAGGTGGGCAGGTCCAGGGCGTAGATCTCCCTCTGGACGCGGTCGGCCAGCCCATGCAGGAACCTATCCCACTGCGCCTCCTCGTTCCAGCGACACTCGGCCGCCAGGGTCTTAAATTCGATGGCGTAGTCAGACACCGAACGATCCCCCTGGCGCAGTTCTGATAAGACCCTGGCAGCCTCTCTCCCCGCAACCGCACGGTCGAACACTCTCCTCATCTCGGCTGAGAGTGCCTGGAACGAGGAACAGCAGGTCTCCTGGTTCTCCCACACCGCCGTTCCCCATAGTGCCGCTCTCCCAGTCAGCAACGTGAGTACGAAGGCCACCTTAGATTCCTCCCTCTCGAAGATTCTGGGCTGCAGGGCGAAATGCATGCCACAACGTGTAAGAAATGGACGACAGAAGTTGGGCTCACCAGAATATGGTTCCGGAGTGGGTAAGCGGGGCTCCGACTGGGAGGCGGGCACTGGTGGAGTGGGAGGAACAGGCGGTGGAGCTGGCGCAGCGGGAGGTTGCAGCTGTTGAAAACGCTGGGTAAGCTCGGACACCTGCGAGACGAGAGCCTGAATCGCACGCGCTGCTTCCTCCTGATGCCGATCCTGTGCATCCATCCTCTGAATGCTAGCGCGCACAAAATCGTCCATGGTTGCTGAAGTTCCACCTGCTGCTTCCATGATGTGGTCGGATTGTTCTGTCACGGGAGGAACACAGGAAGCAAAAGCAGGTACTCAGAATATTTATTGTTACACAAAGAAGTACTCAGTCCACTATCCACTAGGCTGGCGATTCAGGCTCACGCAGGGACCCGATGGTCAGACGAGTGCAGGTGAAGTGAGTAGTGCTGATCCAATCCAGGTGCCGACGTGAAGTGAATAGGAATACCACACGGAACAGGAAACACAGAAGGAACCCAAGACACGACCGATCTCATGGAGAGGAACAAACAACAATCCGACACTGAAACAGAGAATGAGGTGAGTATTTATGGGAGATGGAACGAGCTGCAGCTGTGAGTGATAATGATGGTAATCAGCTGGAGCGCTGATAGACACGTGAGCGGGACAACGCCCACTCACACATAAACAAACAAAGACACGAGACGAAAAGGAGGCAATGCACTTGACCACCGTGACAATAACGTTGTGCTTTCGGTCGCCCACACATGCTGTCTGGTGCACGACTAGGTCAGAAAACAGCATTTGTAATTGGAAACTAAACTCTTAACAATATCAAGCTGTGATTCAAAGAAAGGCCTACGGTGAAAGGGGTTTTACGCAGTTTAATGTTTTTGTCGACGATGTTCAGTATGTGGTAAAAAGAAATTAGATTCAATATTTCAAGATCAAAAGATAGAAATCGATTTTATTTTAACGTAGGCTCATTTGAAAAACGTGCCTCCAACTACATTTTTTACAACACAATACCATCTGAAATGAACAATAGTGGCAGTCAACTTTTATTACTTTTCAGCCAAATTATAATTAAAGGGGCAGATTCTGAATTATTAAAGACTTATTTTTGGCAAAGTTCCTTGCACAATACTACGCTGAGCGCACGTATACGAGTCACGTGAAACATGAGTCATGATAAAAGAGCTAAAAAACTTCTACCAGCAAGCTAAAATGGCACTTGTTGGCATTGTATGGCACCATATGTGTTTTTATAGCACATGCTTTTGTTAGCACTATCGGCTAGGATTAGCGTAGGTGGTACGTTATTTTCAAATGCCACAGTATTAATCTATTTGATTATTTCAATAAATAAAATAATTTCACCGGCACATTCATGTTCATCCGTTTCAGACAAAACTTAATACTGTACTAGCGGCACTTACTGGAAATTTCACTTTTGAAAGTGTCGCGAAACGTGCAAGGCTCAGGCTCGTTTTTTACAGTGAGCCTGGGTTGAATTTTTTCCTTTAAACAGCTGTGGAAAAAAGTTCTCCAGATCTCGAACTCCATCACTTCGTGCAAAAGAGTGACTGAACGAAGAATGGAGAGATATAATAACAGATCGAGAGAGAGAACGAGGTGTCAATTGCTAGCCGTCAACTCATCTGATGTCCTCCCCGCACATCCAGAAGCGCTCACGTGTGAAAAGCCGCCGTAACTTTCACCGGGGACATTTTTGACGAGCGGTGAGGAAAGAGTTTGACAGATCCGGGCGACGTCAGGCCGTCTCTGGGCCATTTGGCATGCGGTGGGCGTCTGGCATGCTGAAGACTGCCTGTCAAACGCCTATGACTCCATAGAGTGGTGCGGGGACCCTACGGAGCGGCAGATGGGCCATTAAGGTAGTATTAATGTAGATGCCATGACTTTTCCCGCGCTGACTGGGACATGCTCTTTAGAACTGCGAGCAGCTGCTGCCATTTACTCCGACAGCTCCCCGCTAACTTTGGGCCAACTGGCAGAGCTGGAGTTTTTGTACCCAAGTAAAGCTAGTTAGAAAACGCTTTCAGGGTTACCCTCCTGAACATAAATGTGCTGTCAATAAGATGTAAGCATACAATAATGTCTTCTCGCATACATTATTGCTTTAATATGAAGCCTAGCTTGTCTCAAATACTGTATGGATTAGCATACACCTGCATTAGCAAGTTAAGAAATAGGAGTGTACACACACTAACAATTATCGCTCTAATCACAGCCAGCAAATATTGAGCTGTAATGTAATGTTTTCATATTCATTTAGCCTCTAAGCACTAATATCATGCTTTAATTGGGAGAAAATTGGCTGTTGCTGAAAAATACAGAATAATCAGGAAAAACAAGCATAGATAAGCACTCCAATAAGACACATTCTACTCCTCTAAATGAACTGAAATGGGATATTTTCAGACCATTAACAAAATCACATAGACAAAATCCTATTAGCACAATTATTTCTTTCCTCGTTGCAATTTGCAGAATCAGAGACGTCTAAGCTGCACACTTTCATGGCTAGTTAGCACAGGAACCCATTCCAGATAAAGGAGAATATCAACCGTCAGACACTCAAAACAAATAATATCCTCATCAAATATCACGAACAAATAACAAAGCACCTTTGATATTTACACATAACAACAAAGTAAATGTGATCCGGGCAGCTGGCTATATTCAGATTTTTTTTTTTTTTTGGGTCACAATATAACTGCGCATCAGGAGAGTTAGCGAAACATGCTAATTCTGCTGCTAACACTTTGACAGAGTTTCATGTGTGCTTCTCATTCGCTCTCAGCCAAATGACTTGCAACTTTATTGCTGAAAATGCAGTGGAACTAATCCAGCTAATCGGCGCAGCATCTGCTGTGCTTTCTGTCTTTCTCTCGCTTAGCTTCCCAGGTTTCTCTCTCTCTCTCTCTCTCTCTCTCTCTCTCTCTCTCTCTCTCTCTCTCTCTCTCTTCTCTCTCTCTCTCTCTCTCTCTCTCTCTCTCTCTCTCTCTCTCTCTCTCTCAGATGAGTTCAAACAGTGCTGTTTGACGTACAAGTGAAATGGTATTATCGCAGAGGTGGACTTTCGCATAGCTATTTGTGGCAACCTCTCACAATATCGTCATATCAGTTTGCAGCTGACAAACTGATGTTTCTTGCCCATGAGGGTTGTCATGATATAAAATTTCAGAAATCAGTAGTGAAATGTCATGATTCTCAATACCAGTACAGTCATAACACAGCAAAAACTAAAAGTTTACAGTTAAATGTTAATACAACTATATATAGTTGTATAGCCTATATATATATATATATATATATATATATATATATATATATATATATTTAATATATATATATATATATATATATATATATATATTAAATAAAATATTGAATAGCCTACTTGTAATATTTATTCAATCATAAAAAATATCATGCAAATAGACAATATCACTAGGTTTTCCCAATTATTCATCAATTAGGTAAAAAATGCTTCTTAAATGTCTCATTATTCAATTAAACTATTTCTTCTCAGTTTTGTTGTTTTATTAATATTAGATTAACATTAGACATTCAAGACAGCAGAAGTCTCTATTAGGCTGCTTTAACACTGCAAGGCCTACAATGCCCCATTGTGTGTGTGTGTGTGTGTGTGTGTGTGCGTGTGTGTGTGTGTGTGTGTGTGTGTGTGTGTGTGTGTGTGTGTGTGTGTGTGTGTGTGTGTGTGTGTGTTAATTATAGTACAGACTTGTTACAAAAGTACCAGTACTTTTGACACCCTTAGTGCCCATCATGTTGTACGTGGAGACCCATGCAAATGAAGCGTTAACTAAACAGACCTTGTGATTGAAGGGTGGTCACGATGGGACTCTGCGTCTCTGTAAGGACACTATGACAGACTGTCTTTGACTCGTATGCACCGCTACTCAATCAAGACCTCATATCCTGTTTGTGATCGGCGAAACACCAGAAGGCTACTCGTTCTGCCGTCCCTGAAGACAAATCTGATTGAGATCCCCTTGACGTGAGCTGTGAGGACACTCGAAGACAACGAGAAATCATCACTGGAGATTATTCTAGAAAGATATAGGGGGAAAAAAACACTTCTGATGAGGAGTATTGATATAAATAAGTGAGAATGGATTCATACAGCAGCATAAATCAATAAATGTAAATTATGATTTATAAGAAAGGTTTCTAGCAAATGCTATCTGCATATTCAAATAGGGCTGTCGCGTTAACCGCAATATTGTAGTACCATTCTACAGACAAAGCCAACCGCAGAGGAATGAAAGTAACCGCAGCAAACGCGATAGTCGCGTGTTTTCTTTTTTCATAAGGCTATACCCTTCTTGTTTTGAACTTCGTGCAAAGACTATTGAATGTGCTGATAACAATACTGTTTATCATGGTGATTTGTACAGAGGCTTCATGGATTTGCACTTAAACAGACAGTGAGAGAGATCGACTGAGCGCGTGCGATTACCTGTGTCTGTCTTTGAGGTCAAGTCATATATATTCGTGAAAAGGTTGCCTTGTCCAAGGAAAGCAAAATACTTGTTTTATCACCCTTTTAGCGTTTAAGGGTTTTCACCATGAATGGTGGTCAGCATTACACAGCGTGAGGAAGCCACGGGAAAAATAAATCAGCGAGTTACGCATTGAATCAATGCCATATTGGTCTCTATTAAGGGCGTTTTCACACCTGAGTTCATGTTTTGAAACATTTTATACATTCGGTACAATACATAAGTTTTGGTTTGGTTTCACATTGCAATTATGCGAGCGCACTAAAGAACTTTACATGACATTCTTGCATCTTGTCGTCATCATCTATGTGGGCTGCATCTTGACATTGATTGGTTTGTAAGCGTGTGCCTGACGTCAGCGTGTTGTCAATTGACCCTTCGCAGGGAGCTTGATTGGCATGTGATCTGACCAATCATACTTTGCCATCCACCATTTTGTCCGACAAAGCTGTCAGGAGAGTTAGTAGATTAACATGGGAGGATTTGAACTTAAAAAAAGGAGAGTACTGACGCCTTTCCGCGGTTAAAACAACATTCCTTCATATGTTCATTCATGTTTATTTGATGCTATAAATTAACTAGAAGGAAGAGATGATCGACTTTGTTTAATATCAAAAGTAACCTGTTCTGACTGCCCTGCTCCGCAATGTATTTTTCACTGCGTGAGAACATGTTGTGGTGTGAGAGCGGCGTAGCTTGTTGGACATAGCAACAGTAACTAAAGGGGGCGGGTCTTTGCGAACAGTCAATTCAGCGGGTAACTTTGACAAGAATGAAAAAAAATAAAAAACTTTGACAAGAATGAATGAACAGACGCATATTTTAGCCACTATACTGCTATTATTATGGCATTACTACCTGCAGCACCAACTATACTCGAGGCTAGTTCAAATTCGCCAAATGAACGTCCTCGTTGTGCAAACATTTTACCGTCGCCGGCAGGAAAGGAGGAGAAGACTTCGAGAACCACCGGAACTTCCTGTAAATGGTCTAAAACGAAGAAACGAACCAAACATGTGTTCAGTTTGATCCGGACCAAGACTACCTCTTTTCGTCAGACCAAATTTTCTCTGTTTGGTCCAGACCGTGGTACGGGGGAGGTTTCACACCTGTAATTTTGATTCGGATCAAACCAAAAAGTCAGAAAAACCGGACCAAACAAGGTAGGTGTGAAAGGGCACTAAGTGAAGCATCAGCTTCAGCATTACCCATGCAAGGCATTGCTGGTCAGATGAGCCTTGAGAAGTGGAGCTCAAAGTTAAAAAATAATTAACACCTTGTTTCATTACATCTATCCTTTAATTAATCAGCGTTTTGAACATGTTTATTGAATGAACAGTTTAATGACTCACTCAAAGAAAGTCTGATGCAGTAACAATGTAAATGTGACATGTATGTAGGCTGAGATGGGACGGTTACCGGCTTCACGATAAACCACCATAAAATGTACTGACGGTTAGTATTATCGTTTAAAATTGTATTATCATTAAAACCGTGTTTGATTATCGTGATTTTATTAACACACCGTAAATTCTGTCCAGCCAACAACAGTCTGACAGTCGAGAAGGAATGGCGGAAGGCAGGCAGTGACCGTGCTCAGCCTTTTAAGAGGACCAAATCTAAGGTGTGGTCATCATTTGGCTTTTACAAAAGTCCTGAGGGAAACTTAATTGAGGATGGTCACCCTGTCTGCAGAACAAAAACTTGCTGCAATAACGCTGAGTCGTCTTGCGTGACCATCACCCACTGTTGACCTCAATACCCAAACCTATGTCTGGGAAATAATTGGGCACAAAATGTTGTTTTGAGTTGAAATATTTGATCTCACACACTTGAAATAAACATGAAGCTTCCGCGAAGAAAAGTTTGAACAAGTTCAAACAAGACTACTATTAAGATTGACATAAAGGATAATAATATATAGATTAATTGTAACGTTACACTTATTACACCAAATTGTTTTTTTTTTACCACATTACTACGGGGACATATTGAATTGAGATTAATGTTTCAAATCTTATCTGTTTATAAATCCATTTTGTAGCTACAGCGTACAAAAAAATCGTCCAGACAAGATGATCTCAACAATATTATCAAACTCTGTAAACAATAAATCAACTCTGATTTAATTTTCAATACAATCAAAAACAGAGACGCAAGACGGCAAGTTGTATTTGAATGAAACGAGAGAGCATGTCCGTTGTGATACACGGATGTGCGCTGTGTTATAATGCGTTGCTATTGACGACGGTCATTATAATGAAGGAAATGCCACAGAATAGACTCTTGCTTAAAAAAGTGCGTAGTATAAAACTTGTTGAAATGTTTTCAGTGTGAGCACCAGTTATTTTTGAACATTTTAATTTTGTTTTAACAAAACCGTGATAATATTGATAATCAGTAATCACGATCATTTTGGTCACTATAATCGTGAGATGAAATGTTCATACCGTCCCATTCCCAAGGTTGAGTGACAGCCTTTCAATGTGCAGAGACGCTGTTTAGTTTCGGTTACATTGGTTACTGAAAATGTCCTTGTTTTTGTGCATGCTGACCACATCGTAACACTTTTTTATACAGCAACTAATAACTATAAATATAAATGAATCCAAATAAATAAATGGTGATAATACTCAAAATTACCGGAAGGGAAATTCCTTCACCGCGACAGCCCTACAGTAGATTCAACATAACAATTAAAAGATTTACAAAGAAAACAACTGAAGGCCCATTGAAAGGTGGAATAAAAACAGTTTGAACTGGGGCAAAAAGCCTCTAAAGGGATCTCCAACCTGCAAAAAAACGGGATCCCAGTGTTTTTTTTAGCAAGGTGAGCATGACTGCTTTGCCATGCAAATGCATTCAAAGTCGCTCTAATACCGTGCAGTTATTGTAGGGCAAATGAGCAAAGGCTTTACATTCGAGAAAAAAGCCCTCCAATCGCATGATGCAATATCCGCGTGTGGGTGTGTTATAAATAGGTTATTTTGGCTTTTATATATTTATTTATATACATTTTGCTACACAGCTGGAATAATAGCGGTATTAGCTCGGCACTAGAAGCAGTCGGTTATTTGCTAACAAGACGATTAACATAAAAAGGCAATGGTAAATGTTATTTTCCAGCACCGCATGACAACGGAGATGCAGTAATCATATTATTATTTGTATTTATGCCGTGATTAACCAGACATAATGCTCATACAGGCTGCGTGTCTTACAATGCCTCGGTTTTGCCACACTTCAAAAAATGTTTCATGCACAGGAACAGCAGCGTTTAGGGAAATAAAGTATCGCTGTGGGATGCGATCAGGAGAGGATGACGGCTTAAAGAGTGAAACGGCATGGAGAACAAGCGAAAGGAAAATACTTGAACATGCAAGTCGATGTGTGATGCACACAGGAGGAGAAAGTGTTGCTCCCTCTGCATGCAGCCACACATATATTTATACACACACACACATTGAGCTGGATAAGTGTGACTCGGAGCGTTTTGCTAATAACATGCAGAAACCAGAAGCTCCTCAGCCGAACAGATGAGAAAAGAAAGAGCCTCCTTCCTCAGAGGCCAGGCCAGACGCGCACACACAAACCATCAGCACACAAGAGACAAAGACTGAAAGAAGAGCTGCAACACAAGAACACATCACACACTACATACAGTAAACTCCAAACAGACGTTTAGGATGACAGTGTCATATGAGCAATAAACCGCACACACACCGATGTGTGCCCGCTTAGGAAAAAAAAAAAAAAACACATTGACGAGAAAAAAAAAAAATTCGTCATCCAAGCATGACATGTCGGAGACAATTCCGACTTAATGAGCGTTTTGGCAGCTTCTGTCGAATGCAGACAGTGATTAACCAAACACTTCTGAGTACAAGGCACAGTGGTGCTCAAAGAAAACAGTGATGATCTCCACTTAATCGCCGCCAAGCCCAGAGCATCTGCCCGGCCAGCGCCGCACGCCCGCTCCGATAGGCTGTCATATCTCCCCAGAGTCTGACGGCCATATGCTCGGGCTCCGCCGCTCACGCCCGAGGAAGTTCGCTTTCTGACAAAGCGTCGGTGTAAATATGACATTCAAACAAGTGTGCCTATTCAGCCAGAACCAAGTAAGCCAGTGAGAGACAGGAGAGATGCGGGGAGAGTGTGTATACATGCTACGAGTTTGTGTGGGCTTGAAGAATGGATTGTTTCCTCACAATTTGGAACAATTTCCTTCCAATTTTTGGCTTTTTTTTTACAATTTTATAATAGGGATATGGAGAAGCAGGGGGAACAGGAACGAGATCAGGATTGGGAAATCACACAAGATGGACTCAAAGTCACGTCGTCCACATGAGCGCCATTGCGCAGAATGTTGGAGCACATGTACTACTCACCAGACCATGTTTCTGACACTTTTTCTTGTTGGAAAATCCAGAAGGTGTATGTGTGTGTTTCCAGCTCTCTCGTCCTAGTAAACAGACAGAAGCATTCACATATTAAGCAAGATACTTTGAAACAAACACTACAAGGCCTATACTACTTTAAACCACTTTAAAGTTTATCAAGCTCCAAGACGCTCATGATGTAAAGTAGTTCAACAAATGCACAATCAAGCCACTCAGTAAATTAATAAAAAAATAAAAAATAAAAATAGTTCACTACACGACAAGCTTCTAATAGCAAGCAGCTGACAACAATTAAGATATTTAAAAGGTTAAATTGGACCGAAGCAATTTAGAACAACATTCAATCAATCAATAATAACTAAATAAATAAAAATTAACTCAAGTATTTATTTATTTATTTTAATACCTATACAATTTGTGTTATACATATTATTATATTATATATAATTTTAGATATTAAAAAAATACTAACGCAATATTTATCATGCATAGAACATGAGGATCTCAGTTTGGGTGACAGTTTTACATAAAAAAAGATCAATTTACAATAAATGCACTAATTAATTAATAACGCTACAAAAATACTGAAATTTCCATATCTGAATCGGCTTCAAAGTAGAAGATAAAAAGAGAAAATAAAATACCTCACAGAGATTTTTTCACGGTGACTTTAATGATTCAATAAATCATTTTTAAAACCGGCTGATTTCCATTAACTTTCTGAACTGTTTGATTGTTCCATCATTCCACCCAGCTGCAAAGCTATATATGCTAAATCATTGAGACGTTAAAAATTTTTCACATTTTTTAAAGCAGCTGAGATATAGTGCTGAAGAGTTTTAGTAACATCAATATATTGAGTTACTCTGCTAATGTGCAAACACACACTGACATCTGCATACATTACATGTCCTCCAAGCAAATACCCACCTTCGCGTACCCATTCTGCATCTCCACGTTCTCTATAACAATGCCTCTCTACATAAATGTCCCTATCAAATACCGTCCGGTGGCCAAACGTGAGAAGTGGCCCCTTGTCGCCCCCTTTCCTTATTCAGCCCCACCTCAGACTGCAGAGAATGGATCCAGAGAGCCATTGTTCTGGTCACTAGATTAACTTTCATGACCATTCACAAACCAATGTGACTCTTGAGTATGACATCAAAATAATGTCGATCAATCCATTTAATAGTGAAGCTTATAATGGGCTACTGTTGTAGCTGAAACACTAGCGGCGATGCCAAACAATGGCCAAACAGGTGTGAGAGGAAACCGAAGCGCAGGGTTACACCTTATCAGGCTTAAGATAAAGAGGATACAGTTATAGAAGATAGAATTACGACAGTCTCACTGACCGGTTACTGTAATACAGAAAGCCAGTACTCTGGTCTGGACTAACAAGCATTCTCACAACAAGGAACAGTATCATGTATTGAGCCTGAGGGACAGCCTGAGGAAATTGAGTGAAGACCAAAGAAACAAAGAGTGCCGTGGAAAGGAGTTTGATGCTTGTCAGAGTGAGGGCAGGACGAGAGGCCTTGGGTAATGCTAGATTGACAAGAGAGGGGTGAGCTAGGATCAACAAGACACCCAAACCCACCCAAACACACTCACAGTCGCACACATATCTGGGCAGACGGCCAGATGTGTGAGAGTGTGTGACAGGATGATAGACGTGGGGGGGGGGGGGGGGGGGGGATACGCACGCAAAAGCACTCTGTGGATCATGCAGGAAAACTTGTCAATGTCAGTGAAGATGAAAGAAGCCCGCCGTAATAGCGTAGACACACACATACAAACAGATACAAGGGTCCCAAGTTGCATTCAGGTGTTTTTGGACTAGAGCGTTTTTCCAGGTGGTCCATAAGAGAAAGATTCAAAGAAAGAGAAACAGAGAGGATAATTCCCTAATCAGTTGCAAGACTTTGTCATTCTATTCAGTCCAAACTTGATTCTTTTGTCATTAAGTTGAATAATAGATTGTGACTTATTCACAAAACTACTGAAATTGAACTGATTTTTGTTTGAAAGAGATGCCTGAGTGCATTTTCTATTGATTATGGGAGAAGATAACCAAATGTAGTGCTTGAAATGAATGTGTGTCAAGCTGAGAGCTGTGGGAACAGAGCGAGGCCGGAGGAGCGAGTGAGCGTCAACTGCACGCCACGCCGGTCTCGAGTCTCACGGAAAAGCTCCGGAAGGATAAAAGGAGGAGTGATGACAGTGAAGGACAAAAGAGGACAAGGCCTGGGACATTTATGTTGTGTTTTATTATGTTTATATGCAGCAGTCGTCCCTGAGGGGCTGCCAATTTCCTATCTTTTTGTGCTTTGTTTATTTTGTCACTAAAGTCGTTGATCATTTGCCACTTACCGCATCCTTCATCCCTGAGCTTTGAACATTGTTACTTGATGAATTTGAGTTGAGTTAACAAACAGGATGCAGAATGCCTATTTAAATTTGAATGTAAGAAAGTAAAATTAAAATGCACACACATATAAAAGAAAAGAAAAAAAATTGTCAGGAAAGTCTGTTGAGACAAACGTTTAATGTTGAAAGTTTGAAGAAGAAAAGAAACAGACAGACTGAATTATTTTGACATCGACTATAGCGCTGTTAGAACACTGAGGAAGACAAGCCTAAAATTGAACCTTTTCAAACTTTTTGTCATCCTAAAAACAAACAGAGCAATTTGGTCATTTTTAATTATTGGGGATGAGACCCCCTCAATGCCTATGATGGTTACAGTCCTGAGTCCCCCTGGAAAGAGAAGAAGAGAAGTACTCCATGTTGAACGAGCTCTTAGCATGATGGAGGTTTCTGTCCTTTCTGGAATCACAGCTGCATCTTGTATCATAGCACATATTTATTCCACCCTTATGTTCACAGACAAAATGTTCTAATCTATACTATCAAACACAGTGAGCTGAGAGAGGAGAAGAATTGTGTGAGCTGCACAAATCCTATATTGAGAATCACACTTTGATGTTCTCAAGATCTCTTTATAATGTGTGCAAAAGTCAAATGGGAATTATACATGATTCTACAGTTTAAGCGTAGCACGCATATTGCAAAGACAGTAAATTAAATGAAAAACATGGACTGCCTAGTAAATTGTTGCTCAGAGTGTGGCAGGACAGATTTAGAGAAGCAAATCAGTACGTGTGTGTGTGTGTGTGTGTGTGTGTGTGTGTGTGTGTGTGTGTGTGTGTGTGTGTGTGTGTGTGTGTGTGTGTGTGTGTGTGTGTGTGTAATATGCAGTTCAGAAGAACAGAGTAGTCAAGAGGCCCTTACATACAGTAGAGTCATTTTAGCAGCAACGTCTGTAGCCAAAACGTTAAGAGGCACTTTTAGATGGCCACTTCAGCCAGGTGTGTGTGAGTAGAAAGGGTAGCCAACAAAACGAGTGGGTAATACTGAGCTCAAGCAAGTGGTCCACTTCACATGAGGGTATCCTCAAATTATCCAACACCTCATTTTGGTTTTGGTTTTTGCCATCTCACAGCCAGGGGCATTTGAGGTGATAATATTCACACAAACACACATCTCGAGAAATGCAATGAAGATTAACATATCACTCCAACTCCAACAATTGATATGATGGTTTGCCTGGGTCAACCATTTCAGAGCAAATCTGACTGGCTAAACCAAGACCGATCAAGCAGAACAAGTAGTAGTCCTACAAATGATTTAATCTAAGCATATCTGCCACATAGTATAGTAGCCTACCTACTTTTTTTAATTACAGATATGACACAAGGAAGAATGACATACACCAGAAAACGATGCTCAAATTTTTAAAATATATGTAATGCATACACTACCGTTCAAAAGTTTGAAGTCATTAAGATTTTTTAAAAAGAAACTAAACGTTAAATTGATCAAAAGTAGCAGTAAGTATTTCTATGTCAAACAAATTCTGTAATGTGAAACTTTCTATTTATCAAACAATCGTGAAAAAAAAATCACGTTTTACACAAAAATATGAAGCATCAACAGTTTTCAACGTTGATAATAATAAGAAAGGATAAGAATGATGATAATAAGTAACTTGAAATTAAGTATAAAAAATTACCTTTTTTATATTTCATAGTGAGATTTTATTAATGTGTCACAGCAATATAATTTTGACTTCTTTCAAGAAGATTAAAAAAGTGTAATATCCCCAAACTTTTAAACAGTAGTGTATATAAAATATATTTAAACAGAATTGTGCTAATTTTTATACAAATAAATCCAAATAAGCTTCTTAAAATTATTGTGATACCAGGTTTATGGAGGCCAAAAAACACTGTCTGCATATCACCAGGCCTAAAGAGGAAAGTAATGCTAAAACTGACTGACTGCATTTTTTTTTCCAGTTATGAACATTATCTTGCTTCTTGGGGAAAAAAAATGGAGAGCTTAGTGTAACATTACAATAATGATTTATGAAATACTAATGAACACCATTTGCCCACGCAGCCACCGCCTAAAGCAGACCGGCACTAACTGTACGATATTGTTTATCCCTCATCCGCAGATACATTTCTTTCCTCACTCTGTTTATTTCACATCTCTGAAGTAATCCCAAAATGAGGCACCTGCGTGCACTGCCACCCGTCTGCTTGTTTTCTCCGTGTCTGGAAAATAACAAATCAGCGTCTCGCATTATTTCCGGCGTGGTGGGGAACGAAAGGTCCTTGCCCCACGCGCTCTCCCCTGTGCGCATATTGATTGCAACAATGCCTCAGCTCCGACAATACAGCCAAGGGGTCAACACCATTTCCATTAGAAAGTTTGCGAGTTTCAATTCACTGCATTTTTCCCCTCTCGCTGTCTTTTCCTTACGCTAACGCCCCCCTCCGACCCTTCCCACCCACCCCCATCCGTCCTCGGCTGCTGATAAACACCGAGTATTTTCAATGTCTGAGGGTGTGTTGTGCAACTCAAACCGCTCACCCTTGGCTCTGTAAGTGGGTGTTGCAGTGCCTATAGGAGGCAGGGTTCTCGCACACCGCTAGAAAACGTTAACCCGCATAACTGGGTCAAAATGGCACCGCAGGAGTGAAGAGCTACTTTTGTACTGTGCGCGCATGTCTAAGTGTGTGTTTGTGTATGTGTTTGAGTGCCTCGGGTCTTGTGAATCACATTTCCTGACGCTTTAGGATGGCATTATATACTGTATAGCAAGGGAAAAACTTACCAGACGAAAACAACGTCTGAGTGTCATCCACTTATTCTCAGGGCATGGCTGTCTCACAGGAGGAAATGAAGCTCGGTGAGAGAGAACATTAAAAAATCCAGCGTCTACTTTCTTTATGTTAAGTTACAGAAAAGTTAGTAAAAAGTTACTGCATGGTTGACGATAGATAGATGGATAGATGGATAGATGGATAGATGGATAGATGGATAGATGGATAGATAGATAGATAGATAGATAGATAGATAGATAGATAGATAGATAGATAGATAGATAGATAGATAGATAGATAGATAGATAGATAGATAGATAGATAGATGATAGATAGATAGATTAGAGCAAACCCATCTTTCTGGAATGCTTCTCCACAGACTATAGACAAGATATAATACAATAGATAATATTCAATGATAACAATTAAAAAACATTTGTGTATTATTTTATCATGAGTTGTATGTGTGTATACATTTTTGTTCTTGCTCTGCTGGCCACATAAGCCCATTTCCTTCCTTCAGCCTTTAAAAAATTTGATTAATACCAACCGAGTTTGGAGTCCAGGGCCTGAGGTCCCTTCTGTACACCCCCAGAAATAATGAGCCTTCAAGAATAAAGAATATGCTTGGGAGGGATAAATGTACATATTTTGACGTTGCCATCCACCATATTCAAATGAAATGAGAGGAGGTGAGGTGCCTTTCGCTGATTAAATTTGTTCTAGAATTCGGTACTCTGCTCTCCATTCGTATTTAACTGTCAAGAGCTCTTTCCTGCATTCGGAGGTGCCACCAGCCCCTTTGCATATGTTTTCTATAAATAAAGACACCGAGGTGCAGTTTGGCTGCCATGTCACTAGTCCAAAGCCTTCCGGGATTGTAAGAATCTCTGAGGCTCCAGCCAATCACGTTGAACTTGAGAGTGTCCATACAGAGACAGGGTAAGCCCAGTCTCTAGTTCAGAGCAGAGAGTATAATTTACTTAAGCTTGTCAGGGGAGAAAAAAATCTCAAAGCAAATGCGTAGTAATAAATTGTAACACATGCTGCATATGTTTGACCCGCGACCCCTGGCATTTGGAGGCAGATCTGAGCTCAGGAATTCCTCTGACAAGAAATGGCAAGCAAAAAAAAAAAAAAAGCATTCTACAAGACAAATGTGAAAACGAGAAAGACAAAAAAGAAAAGAGAACCAGGATACCAATAAAATAAGGGTTTTGCAGTATAACTCCATAAAAAAAAAAAAAAAAACACACAGTACATGACATCTTTATGCTATAATTTATACGATTTGTTGAAAAATTATTTAACACATTAAGCAACAACAAAAAAATACATGAATGTGATGGGACACCTGTGTGAACTTGAGAAAGAGAACTGACGTCATATATCTTCATGAAAATGTAAAGGTCTAGCAGAATTTGGAAATGCCACATGATGATGAACAGTCATGTTCTCTTGACTCTTGTATTATATTTATGTATTATATGTTGTATAAATTCTTTATTTACATTATTTCATTAATATTTCTTATCATTTTAGTTTTATTATATTTCTGTATTATATCTTTGTATATATTCTTTATTTATATTGTTTCATATATTATTTCATTTATATTCATATTTAATTTATTTTGTATTTTTTATTTAGTTGCATCCATTTACCAGGCTGAAGCACTATTAAGATGCCCAGGGTATTTGTCACAAAAGTGACTTTCATCTGGTAACACAGACACATCTGACGACTAAAACAGTGCTCGAAACAGCTTGTATGAACTGCTTGAATGCAACCATGCTTACAGAAAACTTTTGACAGTGAGCAAATGTAAAATATTTACACATGAATAAATCAGCGTTGCTCGAGATGAACGGCAATTAAGCAACTCAGCAACCATCACGCAAAGTTAAAACGTTCTAGTAAACAGTGTCTTTATCAAAAACATTTTTTTTTTTAAACAAAGTCATGAGGCTATGATTTTACATGTATATGTGCCTTGGTGAAATGAAAACATTTCCGTTTCTCTTTACAGGATCCCCTACAGTAAAGTAGCTCTTGAAAGCAGGCAAAACAATCACTGTTGACTCTCACACGCCACCGAACAAGACCAGGCAATAAAGTTTAAATGGCAAGAGTATGCGGTACAGTAAGATAGACCACCTCTAATGTGTGCGAGATGAGATTTTAAGTGCTCCTGGAAAATATGTGGTAATAATTCACACAAAATTATATCCCTAAGCCTAACACAAAACATAACTCATTTGACCACACTCATTACGGACTACCGCTAATTGCTCTTCACTTCTGCAAGGGTTTGTGACTAAGCAAGAATTACAAAAACACTTCGTAATGAGAGGTTGCATGAAGTGTTATAGCAGCAACAGTACAGTCTCACATTTCTATTTACAGTCTTTTAATCTTCTGTTTCCCTATACATATGTTTGGAATTCTAGCATTTAACAAATATCACATTCCTTATAATCTTTTGCTTTTATGCTTTAAGTAATAGGCCTAAACTGTCTGAGAATTTACATGCATGTTTTATCAATGAAATATGAGTAAATTAATTAGAATATTAGAATTATAGGATGGCTGCGGAAAATACATCTTTGCCATTACATGAACAAATTATTATTAATATATTAAAACAGAAAATGTATTTAATTTCAAGTGATTTTCAATTTTACTAATATTTCACAACATTACTGCGTTCATTGTTTTTATTGTTCCCATTTGGTCAAAATGCAGCTTTGGTGATCATAAGAAACTTCTTTAAAAAAAAAAAAAGAATGTTACAAACTTGACTGGTGTGCATAAATATTTTAATCGATTTTCTGGGGCATTTTAATCCTTTGTGAGAGAAGATTTTTCAGGAATACAGTTTTCTTTCATTCACTCATTTCAAATATGCCAATTGAATCAATTCATTTCAATAAATCAATCTGCTCAATTTCAGCCAGAATAACATTATGACTATACATCTAAAGACCCTTCATATTATTAAGATATTGAACAATCATTTTGGAGATTGTTAATACAGAACTAATCTGCCAGCTACAGGTCATTACAGTGTCTGTACTGGCACTCAACCATCTCAAGGCGTATAAATGTATTAAATGTTAGATTTAAAAGAGATTGAAAACCAACAGAAGAATTAATTTTGCAGTGTAATATCCATGTATTTTTATTGCATTTTTACCCAGTCCCTTTTGTTAATTTTACAACCTGATTTGCAAGGTTTCTTTTATGAATTTGTAAGTTTAATTACTAGAGGTAATTCTTTTCTGCTTGGTTGGCCTGCTGAACAACACTGTGTGTGTGTTTAAACAGTGGCAGATGTTCTAGCAAGGGTGGCGGCAGATGTGTGTATGTGAGAGTGTGTCGTTCTGACACTCTGGACTGATGACTGGGGTAGGGTCTGCCAGTCTGGGTGTTTGCCCCGTCGATCCACCCTGCAGTGTGGCTCCATCGGCCTCTCCAACCCCCTACTATCCAGGTCCCCATAAAAATAGCCCATTCCATTACTCTTCCACCTCCCCAGAGGCCGCAAGGTCTCCGGCATCATTACCGCGTCTCAGGATCTGACTCCACTCGTACACGCGCCCGATCGCGCCACCCCATCTCCATACCGCTAATTATAGGTCAAACATGGCTTTTTGTAAATCACAAAGCCTTTGTTTAAATCCTGAATGAAAAGGCATCACGTGACAAGGAGAAAGCGAGAGCCGGCGGATGAAAAAAATGTTCGAAAAATTGGGACTCTGGAAAATTTTCAATTATGAAAGCAAGCTAATTTGGTATGACCAACGAGTGTCATACACGCTGACAGTGCTCCATTATGCAGTCATTTGGGTTCTTTTAAATTAGTTATGTTAATGTCCTGCACGGGAATGTAACACTTGGATGGGACAAGATTCCAGCAATTAATTTCTACAGTCAACCGAGAGACAAGCAAATTTATTTCCCCCCCTCTTGGGGAACGGGAGGCAGAGGGTGCGAGGGTGGGGAGCGTGCGTTCGGGAGCGCCGAACAAGCACAACACCGTGGCCTAAATAAAGCCCAAACAATGGGCGCCAATGCCTCCTCATTCATTCCATTGACAGTGTTTTGCAGCTTAAACCTGTTTTATTAATTATGTTTGACATTTCCATAATTAGTTTCATTTACACAAAATCAATCCCTGCCGCCACCCGGTCTCATTTATCATTTGAAAAAATTTGCATAGCCAGTGCTGACTTTTTCTACTTAATTATACATTAAAAGTGTCAAGTGCGCTTGCTGCCTGGCATTATCTGCTGCAGAAAGGGTTGTGGCTGGACGGCGTTGACATTAATCATAGCTAGCCTGCGAGTAAAGCCGGACGCTCACGGGGAAGACGGGGGGTGGGTGGGGGAGCGGTGGGCCTTGTTTCGGGAGCTCCTGACCTGCTGAAAACCACAAAAGAAACTATGACCTCCAGTCCCAAACAGCCACTGTTTGTTTACAGTCCAATGTTTGAGTGAGTAAATGAACAAGATTTTCCTTGCGTGTTACTTGGGGCTGGTGACTTCAGTTCGAAATTTTGTCAAAATTATTAATTGGTTGGGGCGATTATAGAACATGTTTAGGGAGCTTAGGTGGCCCTGTTTTTCTTCTTGCCAAGAAATTGGTGTTTATATGATCTATCTCTATATTCAGCTGTAGGTGAACCTCAACAAGTCATCATAAACCACTGGAAAATTTAAGGTTATAGGGGAAAATTTCCTAAATTTATTGGTCAGAAACTGTGGGAACCTAGTCTCAGACATGCTCAAGTGCACTCTTCAGTCATGTGAAAAACCCATTCATGATGCACATTTATAATTTTTATTATTATTTTATTTTATTTTATTTATGATCATTATTTAACTTAAAAGCAAGAAACTGACTAATATTTTGCATAATTCTGAGGAACCCACTGAGGTAAAAATCCAGGAATCGGCCCTGGTTGGATGTAAAGAGTAGAACTACGAAGCAGTAATGATTGTGAGGAGTTCTTCACTGCTGTTTGACAAACCACTGTCAGAACAGCGTTTTCCTAAACCCTTACAGACGTACACCCTTCAGGGCGTGCGCTGAATTATATCCGAGCAAGTGCCTGCATATGCTTTAGGGCGCTTTATCCATTGTTTCTCTTCAAAAGAATGATAAAACTTCCTGACGTAACGTAATTAGAGATGATGTGCTGCTCATTTTGACATTCACTCTCGGTGAGAACTCGCATGTCTCAACAGACCGCCGTCAAGTGTCTGTTTGAAATGAGTGTGTGTCCTACACCGCCGTGATAAATGATAGGTTTGAAGCACTTAGAGGCTGGATTTGCAAAAGGCTGAATGTGGGGATTGACGCCCGTTGACATTTTACAGAGGACTGAAATAGGGTATGTTCTCGAGCTATGAAAGGACCTTTCCAGTACAAATCATTTCTACAGCTCCCAAAGATCCTCAAAGTCATGATACGTTCACAGCGATACTCCCTTAATATACCTGATTGAAAACAGAGACGAAAGTTCTGTGATGAAAGACTTCTGCTCCTTCCCTATTGGAGCAGAGAGAGCGATTGGCCTGGGAGGAATACATTAAAAGCTGGCTTTGCAAGACCACTGATCCACAGTCAGCCCTGTGAATAATAACATCAAGACGTTCTGCCACACTCTGCCTGTCTCTTCTTCAAGGGCAACACAAAAAGCGGGCTACCTAACAAAGGGCCTGATGAAGTCAGTAATACTCTGGCGTGTCCCAACCCGAGCGGTGGGTGGCCACGACCGCTGGCACGCCTCAGCGCACTACATTGCTAATGCCCGCGGCTAAGCTAGCAGGGTCATTAGCCTAAGCTACGCTATTTAACACCCAGAGCTAAGAGGACCTTGGTAATTGCACTCAGCTAGATCAATACTAGTTAAAGGAGAGAGAAAGTTAAGAGGGGTAAAGAAGCCCCCACCCTCGCTGTCAGACGCATGGAACGTTAGAATTAATTCCCTCTCGAAGCCGGAGAGTGAGCGAGCATCAAACATCATTATTCCGAGAAAGTTCCTAATCAGCGTGTTAACACTCCGCTGAATGTACTTTGTATCAGGTTTTAAATTAAGCCCTAGCAACTTTCTGCAGCTAAAAAATATTATAATTTATAGAAGCGATCGAATGAGGAGCCACTACCGTGACTAGCTGGGGAAAGAAAAAAAATGTTCCTTGAAATGCAAAACGTTTTCTGAATCAAGGATTATTCCTCTTTTCATTTGTAAAAAAAAGACCTGGGATAAAATATGAAGATGAATTCACGTGCCGCAAAAAAAAAAAAGAAGAAAAGTCTAGTGGAAGCGTTAGTCCTACACAGACAGAAAAAAAGATTAGAAAAGGAGGGAAAATCGTTTATTTAGATGGCATACATTACCATTACTCTTGCATTGTGTCCCCACTCTTCATAATGACTAGGATAAATGTCTTGCCTGGAATGCACACTCTTGACAATAGAGGCGGATATTACTTGGTTAAAAGCTCAAGTCCTATGGGTAAAAGAGCGTGAAAGAATAAGAAGTATCCGTCATTGCTAATGAGCTATAAGGATAGCACATTGCCTTTATAAATCACCATATTCACCCTGTTTATTTAAATTCATTGGTGCCTCATTATACCTGAGCTATGCACCTCTAGGTCTGAGCTGATTAGGAGTGCCATAGCTCAAAATGGCTTTTAATTCAGTGAAACGCGCTTTGACCTTGTGCCGTAACCCTGCGTGAGACATAGCGTGGTCGGTGCCATTAATAACGTTGCCACCTTTTTCCTAGTGCGACGGAGCACCACCCTCCTCCCCCCCCTCTTAAAATATGTATTATTAGTTAGCCATGACGGAACATTTATCAAACCAAATTACCCTTTGGTGTAAAACGGCTTAATTCTGCATCCCTTTAGCCCTCTTTGCCATTACCTGCTCTTTAGGAAGGCTGGGTATTAAAGAGGCTCATAGTATAGAGGTATAATGAGGCGGGGATGCAGAGGGTGTCTGTAGTTGATCATCTCTCCAGTGGCATTTAGGTGCACATCCATGTATCTTCTCAGGGGAATTCAGTCTCCCGTAAGAGGATTCATGGGTGTCGTGAGTATTTGTCTTGCTTAGATTAGGAAAAAATTATGCAAAACGTGGAGGGACAGAATCAATGCGAGACTGAAATCTACGGACTAAGAAAATCACAAGATTTTGAGTGTTTTCAAGTTAGCAGGTTTGTATATAATCCAGGAGGTTTTACCCTACATCACTGCTATTAGGCCTATGTCATCATTTTGGATTATAATCTAAGAACTAAAAAAACAATCCCATTTGAATGAAGTTCACAAATGAGATCTGTTTCATGGACAACGGTGAGATTAGACTCCTGGTTCTTTGTAAGGAAACGATTCCAATAATCTAGTGCATATCTGTTCTAGAGTTTCAGAAGTTTTTTAAGTGTCTCAAGTTTTGCTCAAACTTGCCAAGATACCAAAGTCTGCATTCAAATGTCATAGATTTCAAAAATTTTATTTAAAATATTAACTTATTATACATTAAAATATTCATAATTAACTCATTAACTCAATATTAATTTCTCATTATATTGACAATAATAAATCCTTTTAGATATTTTATCCACATACACTGTACATTTTACCACTCTATACTCTTACTATAAGTCAATAACTGCCTAATTTGTAAAGAATAGGGGGGACATCTTCTGTTGGCTTTTGAAATGAAACTTGAGCAACCTCTGAGCAATAATATTTTTCTCTGGGATTGTACAATTAATGACTATACAAAGTAAAAATAGATTTGAATGCAAATTCTTTCTGAAAACCAAGATCAACTATTCCTGGTTGAAAATGCTGTGGTTACCATTTCTCAGCATAGTCATTACTGGTCCAGAACAAGCTTCACAAATCAACATTGACTTCACTGACAACACTGACATCAAGTTTCTGGTATTTTAGACACTGAAAAGTCTCAAGGTTAAGAGGCCGAGAGTACAGGCAGCCCTGCCAAGCCCGTGGGCCACTTTTGTCACAGTACCCCAGAAGGATAGACTCACAGGAACAGAAGACATTGTCATTGTCTAGAGGGTTGGCCATGAAAAAGATGCATGGCTCTGACCAATAGAGTGAGTGATTAGATCAATTAAGTCATTTAGTGAGTGCCTCGATGAAGTATGGAGGTGTGTTTCTGAGTGAGTGAGAGAGAGCGAAAAAGAAAGATTCTGGATCCTGTGGGACAAGGCCAATCAAAATCACCTCATTAGGCTACTGGACCTGGACCAAGTGCACATCCCAAAGACAAGAGGTATGTTCGTCTTCACTCTTCATGCAGCGCAGCACAGACTGATCGGCATGTGACTTAAAGCAGTGAATGCCTGTTAGAAATTGCCTTGAGACGGCGCTGATACCACGTCTATGACATATACCATCAAAATACCACAAGAGTGATTCGAGAACAGTCAGCCTAGCTTATTCAGCGCGGCTTGTCCAGAGCGGCTGCACAAGCTCTGATGACGACACAGATGTTTCACGATTGGCTGGATTCACAAACGATGATGTGGGTTACATGTATATTCTGACGCATTTAGCTCAGCTAATGCTCAAAAAACTGTGGTTTAAACTCTTTCTCTTAGTGTAAATTGTTGTCAAGCTTATCAAAATAACACTGCTAAAAAAAGACCGTACTTTATTGGTATTTAAAAAGTAAAGGCTTACTGTATGTTGACCTGTATTATTGTACTGTACATGCATAACATTTGAATAAAAAGTATTTATGTTGCTATACGGTTGAAGCGTCTGTGTATTTGACAAATATTGTATCAAATCTGCTTCAGTGATTAAGTATGCAAACATTTAGAATCACTACGGGAAGCAGAAAGTGTCCGACATATACCTTGATATGAAAGTAAATCTGATAATAAGATATTTGGGTGCCAACTGGATCATGCAAACACCTGTCTGTTTTTTTCAAGCACACCTAAAGACCTTCAGTACCTCAGGTGTTTAGTTAGAGTTGGAAACATGCATCCCTACATGAATCCGAGGTCCTGTTGGTTCTGTTTTGAGCAGTCTCTGCCCAAAAAAAAAGCCTCTATAATCTTTTAATCTGCAGCACACAGCGAGGCTACGTTTGTCATGTGACTTCTGGAATGGGGTAAGGTATTGTAAATATTGAGGGGTAAATGCGAGGACAATGAAAACAGTTCCCCAAGGCTAAAAATAATGTAGCCTAATCCGATAAATGTTTGTGAACTACAATTACACTTGATTACTGGTTGGCTCAGGTTCAGTAAGAGAATATTGTGTTGACTGTCAAGGATGCACACTGCAGAACACACAGCGCTTGTCAGAAAACACAGTCCTATGGGGAATCTGGGTTTTAAAGAACTTAAGACATTACACTATTTCACAAGCAACATTTTAATAGCACTTGTATTTATTTATTTTTCATTTTTATTTTTTCTTATATTTATTTATTTTTACAATTACAGCTATCGAAATTCATGAAATAAAGCATTATAAATGTTTTTGACACCCTTGGGGAAATATTCTTTATCATCAGCCAGAAAAATGGCTTTGGTGAATAAATAAAACAGTTAGTGTAATGTGTCTTCTTTTTTCTCCTCCATAATTTCGAGTTTCTGCAAAAGTGGAATTTTCCTTTCATTAAGCCAACAAAATGGGAATAAAGAACATAACCACTGTGGATATTTATGATTTTGTGATAGTTTAAGTTTTTCCAAAACAGTGGTTCATTACTGCATCTCACAATAAGAAAGGGAAAAAAGACAGATACAAATTACATAACAAAATAATATCATTTTGAGTTTGTTTTTTGTTTTTTTGCAATATACAGTTCCACTAGTCACTAGTGATAATAACTATTTTGACAATCCACCCATTGTGGCAGGTTTGGGGAACGATAAATACTAAATATTCATTAATGGTCCATAACTGTTAGTCACAAATAAACCAGGGGAAAACATAGCTAAATAATCACATTGAAAATATATATTTATATTATACATTGATATACTGTATATGTCATTAAAAATCATTTGAAAATTATACAAATAACAATTATCTAAAATTAAATTATGCAAAAACCTTGTTATTAAATTAGACAAAGTTAATTTTGGACTCTGATTTAGTGTGCTCCCTCTGAAATTCAAGCAATAATTAGCTGTCAACTACAATTAACATTTGAAGCCTTTTCCCAGTCCAACAAATCTGAAATGTTTTGAAAGGCCCTGTTTCCGACCAAACCGAATTCCACCTCTTAATACTTTTATTAACACCCTCTCATCATTTGGACAGGTACACAACACTCCTGGAAGGCAGCATTGTCCCATAATAGCTGGTGTGGTTTCCTCTAAGTATTATTTGCCTGCCAACACTCGTCTTAGCGCGTGGTGACTGCAAAAGCTTCTACGATGCTGCAGAGGAAATGAGGCCTCTGGCTTATACTGATCCCACCGCTGCCACCAGCGCACCCGTCTCCAGCAGCTCTGCCACATGCCAGACTACACCGTTGATTCCCAGTTCTGACGTGAGTACATTAGATTGTGTGTTTGTGCCCGCAGGACTGACTGCGCGCCTGTGTTTAGGCCTCTCTGTCAGATGAGTCAGGCTCTGTGATTTATGGTCTCTGAAAAGGTTGCGTTACCAGCGTGCACGGATGGCCCCGCATGGTAAATGGGGAAATTCGGAATTTATTAACATACAATGAATGATGATTAATGGATCAGCGTGGATCTCGCAGTCTCTTTCGAATGTCTCAACACACTTGATGTATGCTGCAATAAAAAGATATGTGCGAACCTCTGTAAAGGCTTTTTCCTTACAGTCTAGCCGCTAGCTAACATATAGAGAGGTGTATGATGACGGTTGGGGGAGAAAGGCGGGGAGAGCCGTCCCGAGTTAGTCTATGAGGACGCATGGAGTGAACAGGTGAAGTCTTACATGCATTATTTACCATACATTACCAAGAATGTCCTTTGCTTTACCAAGAACTTGATGAGAAAATGAATAGATTAAGATGGCGAAACGAGCCAAGCAATTTAAGGTGCAAAATCAGGATGCATTTGCCTGTCCATTCATCAAATTTTACCACAACATTTCTGTTTTGTAACATATATTTGACTGTTCTGTGGTGTGCTCAATATCGCTTGGAAAAATCTTCAGTGAGCTATTTGAAGGGTAACGTTCACCTCAAGCCCATTACTGGTCTGAACTCTGTGGGTAGTGTCGGTTTGCTCTTCGCAAGCACGTTTCAAGATTGTTTCCCATCTAGGCGCCCCACAAAGCCTTCAGAGTTCATGTTGGTTTAATGCTTGACAAAACATGAAAACAAATCCAGATGCAGGATCACGTCAAACATGTGGCTGTCACTTTCACTCCGATGGAGTTCATTTGTCAGAGGATACTGCACCTCAATGTACTGCGTTTGAGCACTACATGCTAATGTATGTAAACTGTGAGAACATGAGGGGGCGTTTATGTGACTAAGGCCCGGTTTCATAGACAGAGCTTAGATTAAGCCAGGACTAGGCCTTAGTTAGGACATTTAAGTAGCTTTAAACATGCCTTAGAAAAAAAAACATTGCTGGTGTGACAAAACAATGGCCTTCACATATTTTAAGATATGTCAAGTTCAAGTTGCAAACATGCATTTTAGGCTAAATAATGCCTTAATGAAAAAGTAAAAATGTTTATCTGATGGTTTTGAGGTCAAGGGTAAAAATAACAGAAGTCAAAACAAACATGCATGTGTGCATTAAAATGTCCATGCTAGTTTGTGAATAAACAGTGTGTAGTTGTGTGTTCACACAAGCCGACAAATGTCATACTGAGACAAGATGATGAGGAATGGAAAGAATCAGGAGGACATCGCTGGCAATGAGCAAGAGCTACAGGGTCACTACACACACATTCACACAGCAGCCTTTCACTTCATTACCCTCATCCTCCTAATGCGAATCACACTTAGTGAAACAAGCTCGCGCCCAGAGAAAAACTCCGAACAAAACAACAAACGTCCGTTGGAAGAATAATCCACAAAGTAAGTAAATTGCATCCGTTGCTAACAGTCACATACGACTGGCATGTTTTCCATATCTGTGTGTTATTAGCTAAGCTATCCTGCCATTTTGCATACACTGATGGACCAAAATATCAAAAAGGTTGTTTCTTAAACTGACCGAACAACCAGTGTCAGTGAGTAGACTAAACAACTAAAATGTAGCGAAGACTACATTTTACTGTGGTGCGACATTCTTGTTTTCATAATAATGTCGCTCTTCCAGTAACAAACCGCGATAAGGCTATATTTACTGGCGAATGTTACTAACTGAAAAACAATTTCACATCGACCCAAACTAAGGCAGTAATCAGACACCAAAACTTACCTACAATTTAGCCTATTTTCTCTCATCACAGCTCGCAGCATCGGTTACTTCAGATCATAAATTAACTGCGCCAGAAACGATTCACTGATTCATTTGAGTCACTTTTTTTTTTTTTTTTTTTATAAAAGCTGCTGTTCGTCAAAGCGGCGTTTTTTTTTTTTTCTTAACTCAGTTATTTAAATTATTGTATTTATTTTTATATAGTTTCCGATTGTAGGCCTATTATTTTAAGAGTGTACTTTGTGCCAGATTACACTGTTCAAATTCAATGCATGTCAACCTCATGGATGTTTTTGTCAAATTACATAATATTTCACTATATAACTAAAACAAAAATAAAACTTAAATGTACCTAGTTTATTATAGCCTATGTTTGCTAATCATTTATCACAGAGAACATGTATTGTACTTAATAGCAACACATTCTGTATACTACTGTAAGTGCTTAAGTAAATAAACATGTTGAACTCCGTCCTCATGGAGTAGAAGACATTCTTGTGTCACAGAAATGACTGTACATTTGAGACCACCTCTTTCAAAAACCTGCCATCTAAGGTTTAAACCCCAGAGGATTGTTGATTTATATTTGCTCACTCGCTCGCTTTTATCCTAGCACTGAAACCTCTCATCCTTCTGCTCCTCTCTCTCTCTCTCTCTCTTTCTCTCTCTCTCTCTCTCTCTCTCTGTCTCTCTCTCTCTCTGTGTCTCTCGCTCTCTCTCTCTCTCTCGCTCTCTCTCTCTTTCTCTCTCTCTCTCGCTCTCTCTCTCGCTCTCTCTCTCTCTCTCTGCATCAAGTGTTTCTTGAATGGGGGAACACCAAAACAGGCCAGACAAGAACAGGACAAGAAGGGAAAGCCAAAGAGACATGATGCAGAAGAGTGAAAGTGAGAGTGTTAAGCCAAGCATAAAATAACTTCAATCTAACATATTCTCCCAGGACGGCAGGAGGCAAATAGCAATAAGGCATTGGGCCGGAGCCGGAGTGGAGGAATCCGCTGGATCTCAGTGACCCATGGAGGAGAGGGGCGGATGGGAGAGATGATGCTACGCAGCAGAGACAAACTGTCTTCAATTAAAGCCCAGGCAAGCAATGCAGGACCACAGATGAGGTGTCAAGAGGTTCAGCTGTGGATACTCAGGAGCGTGTGCGCCAAAAGTGAATTTGGGAATTCAAGTGAATGTTGTGCGCATGTGTAGATAAAAGCAGAACTGACTAAATCTGCAGACTTTTTCCACAATTGGTCATGGACAACTTCAGCCAGTCAACAGAGAAAAGATAGATTAATACTATACAATTAAATGGTAACAATTGACAACAAGTTCCCATAAGTTAAGTTAATGCAGTAAATAACATTAACTAGCAATTAGCAATACATTTGTTACAATATCTGTTAAATGGATCAAAGTAAATGTATTTCTTTATTTGTTAGGTAATACAACACAACTGTTCATTCATTGTTATCTCAGGTCCAATAAATACTTTTAACAGCTACAACTTTGTATAATGTATTAGTAAATATTAACCATAATAAATGTTTTAGATGTATTTTACATTGTTAGTTTGAGTTAAGTAAAAGATTCACATATAAAATATGTATGTAGCGTTGGGAGTATAAAGGAATGGAGTGAGGGTTACCCCACTTTTAACAGAAACGGCAAAATATGATCGACTACGCCACCCCGGAAAACCAGGGAAATCGCCCTAATGGCACACAGGTTCGTTTGGTTGGATGGGTGAAAAGACAGAGTCATATAAGTAGAAAAGCTTTATTTTCTCCGTAATTGTTGAATAAATATTTGGAAATTCACAGTTAAAAACTCTTACACTGGCATTAAAATATAAGGAACACCATCGATCAGAATCCACTCACATACATAACACTGAATTTAAAGAAACTCAACCAGGAGCAGAGGTATCTGGAGGTAAGGGTCGGCTGCCAATTTGGAAAATACCCCCCCCAATAGTCCACTACAAATACCCAGCCACACACACACGTGAAGGTTAGATACCAGAAGACACAGCACTAGGTGTGAGCACACCACACAGATGGCAGTTTCGCCTTCACCCTCCAGAAACACCCAGCTCCTGCAACAAAGAAAACAATAAGAAACACACAACGAACAAATACAGCTCAGGGAAGATAAGATGTCAAATACCTCAAGGATTCAAACCCTTGACCTAAAATTAGGACTCAAAATACCACATGAAACCAAAATACACTCGGTTTCAGTGATCAAAAATACAAAGAAAATAAACAAAGAAATAAAACAAAAACATTTAATCATATAGATTTATACATCAAGGGAGTTCCATAGGCGGCAGCCAGAGAAGACAGCCCGCCCGCACAGTCAGACGAGTCGCACCATACTTACAAGTAATGTACGTGCAACAGAAACATACTAAAAGTTACTATCCTGATGACGTTGAGGCAAAACAGCGACGCAGTCGCAATTATAAGCGATCCCAGTTCAGCATTGATACTCGATTCTCACGAATAGCCCAAGAGGCCGTCAATTATGCAGGGGGAGCCTGCCGAGCAGAAAGATAATGTTAAAAACAGAATCAAATTATTAACACACAAAACTAGAATCTTACATACCACGGGGTGATCCCGGCGCGCAAACCGGTTTGCAGTCGCGCATCATATTGCAATACAGCAGCTCAGTCAGGAACACATGCTATCAATGACATGCTATCAATGCCACCAAAAACAAAACGTAAGTAACCAGCCACAATCAATTTCTTCTTGTTATATAAAAAAACGGCTACTAATACCTGCGAGGTGTGGGCAGCCAGCACACAGCAAACGAGGAAGCCAGCTTACAGTCCAAGCTTGCGGCAACCACGGATGACGTCACAAGGACAATACCAAGACGCATACCATGTAGCAACCACACCTCCCATATATCATACAAGAAAGGGGCGGGGGCTTAAACTAAGCACAGGTGAATGGAATCATCATAAGTGGTTTCAGTCACCCTGCTACATTCCACCCCCACATTATGAATCGTCGCCCCGACGATTAGTCCCGAGCCCCAAGAGACTCACCTCTGCTGTGGGACCTAGCAACCACCGAGGGAGACCCCCATTACTAGTCCTCTGGCCATGACGGCTATACAACGAGAAACGAGTGATACACAAGTTCTCTGCCATAACGGCTACACAACGGGAAACACGAGAGATACCGGTTACAAGTACTCTTGCCATGACGGCTACCTAACGAGAAACGAGTGATACACAAGTTCTCTGCCATAACGGCTACACAACGGGAAACACGAGAGATACTGGTTAAAAATACTCTTGCCATGACGGCTACACAACGAGAAACGAGTGATACACAAGTTCTCTGCCATAACGGCTACATGACGAGAAACACTGGTTACAAGTACTCTTGCCATGACGGCTACACAACGAGAAACGAGTGATACACAAGTTCTCTGCCATAACGGCTACATGACGAGAAACACGAGAGATACTGGTTACAAGTACTCTTGCCATGACGGCTACACAACGAGAAACGAGTGATACACAAGTTCTCTGCCATAATGGCTACACAACGGGAAACACGAGAGATACTGGTTAAAAATACTCTTGCCATGACGGCTACACAACGAGAAACGAGTGATACACAAGTTCTCTGCCATAACGGCTACATGACGAGAAACACTGGTTACAAGTACTCTTGCCATGACGGCTACACAACGAGAAACGAGTGATACACAAGTTCTCTGCCATAACGGCTACATGACGAGAAACACGAGAGATACTGGTTACAAGTACTCTTGCCATGACGGCTACACAACGAGAAACGAGTGATACACAAGTTCTCTGCCATAACGGCTACATGACGAGAAACACGAGAGATACTGGTTACAAGTACTCTTGCCATGACGGCTACACAACGAGAAACGAGTGATACACAAGTTCTCTGCCATAATGGCTACACAACGGGAAACACGAGAGATACTGGTTAAAAATACTCTTGCCATGACGGCTACACAACGAGAAACGAGTGATACACAAGTTCTCTGCCATAACGGCTACATGACGAGAAACACTGGTTACAAGTACTCTTGCCATGACGGCTACACAACGAGAAACGAGTGATACACAAGTTCTCTGCCATAACGGCTACATGACGAGAAACACGAGAGATACTGGTTACAAGTACTCTTGCCATGACGGCTACACAACGAGAAACGAGTGATACACAAGTTCTCTGCCATAACGGCTACATGACGAGAAACACGAGAGATACTGGTTACAAGTACTTTATATGAATGAGAACAATCATAAAACTCTCGAAATGCAGAAATAATTTTATCTGGGTCCCCTTTGTTCCTTTTTCACCGTCGAACGGTGCCGAATCTTTTCCTCCATAATAATGCACTCACCAATCGGGGAAGCCAACTGACAGGGGAGATCCGGTTCACACCAGCTACGCCGCTGTTTTGCCTCAACAAAAAAAAAAACACAAGATACCAACAAACACACAGAATTGTGCAAAAATCTATTTTTCTTTTTTTTTCTAAATATACATAACTACGTCCTCACCCAACACACCAAAATATGGAAACCCTGCCGACACTACGCCAAATGTAGCGTTGGGAGTATAAAGGAATGGAGTGAGGGTTACCCCACTTTTAACAGAAACGGCAAAATATGATCGACTACGCCACCCCGGAAAACCAGGGAAATCGCCCTAATGGCACACAGGTTCGTTTGGTTGGATGGGTGAAAAGACAGAGTCATATAAGTAGAAAAGCTTTATTTTCTCCGTAATTGTTGAATAAATATTTGGAAATTCACAGTTAAAAACTCTTACACTGGCATTAAAATATAAGGAACACCATCGATCAGAATCCACTCACATACATACATAACACTGAATTTAAAGAAACTCAACCAGGAGCAGAGGTATCTGGAGGTAAGGGTCGGCTGCCAATTTGGAAAATACCCCCCCCAATAGTCCACTACAAATACCCAGCCACACACACACGTGAAGGTTAGATACCAGAAGACACAGCACTAGGTGTGAGCACACCACACAGATGGCAGTTTCGCCTTCACCCTCCAGAAACACCCAGCTCCTGCAACAAAGAAAACAATAAGAAACACACAACGAACAAATACAGCTCAGGGAAGATAAGATGTCAAATACCTCAAGGATTCAAACCCTTGACCTAAAATTAGGACTCAAAATACCACATGAAACCAAAATACACTCGGTTTCAGTGATCAAAAATACAAAGAAAATAAACAAAGAAATAAAACAAAAACATTTAATCATATAGATTTATACATCAAGGGAGTTCCATAGGCGGCAGCCAGAGAAGACAGCCCGCCCGCACAGTCAGACGAGTCGCACCATACTTACAAGTAATGTACGTGCAACAGAAACATACTAAAAGTTACTATCCTGATGACGTTGAGGCAAAACAGCGACGCAGTCGCAATTATAAGCGATCCCAGTTCAGCATTGATACTCGATTCTCACGAATAGCCCAAGAGGCCGTCAATTATGCAGGGGGAGCCTGCCGAGCAGAAAGATAATGTTAAAAACAGAATCAAATTATTAACACACAAAACTAGAATCTTACATACCACGGGGTGATCCCGGCGCGCAAACCGGTTTGCAGTCGCGCATCATATTGCAATACAGCAGCTCAGTCAGGAACACATGCTATCAATGACATGCTATCAATGCCACCAAAAACAAAACGTAAGTAACCAGCCACAATCAATTTCTTCTTGTTATATAAAAAAACGGCTACTAATACCTGCGAGGTGTGGGCAGCCAGCACACAGCAAACGAGGAAGCCAGCTTACAGTCCAAGCTTGCGGCAACCACGGATGACGTCACAAGGACAATACCAAGACGCATACCATGTAGCAACCACACCTCCCATATATCATACAAGAAAGGGGCGGGGGCTTAAACTAAGCACAGGTGAATGGAATCATCATAAGTGGTTTCAGTCACCCTGCTACATTCACAATAAAACAAATTTCAAAGCTGTACACACAGTAGAATAGCAGGAACAGAATCCTTTATATTATTATCATATCTAGAGCTGTGAGATGATTCAGCATCTCATTGCTTTTGGACTTTTCTTATAGGTATTTTCAGGATTATACAGCATTTGCCATAAGATATAATTTGGCCCTAATACGACAATTCAGAAGGCGCTTTTCTCTTCTTTACAGGCACACAAAGGCAGAAGCTGTTTTCTTACTCTCTTTCTCTCTCTCAAACACACAGACACAAATGCACTGTCACGCACGTCCTCATGTTTGCCTTGTAAAAAACAAGCTGGATTTGGCTGGTTTTCTAGTTCATATAGAGCATGTGCCAGGCACTCAATCCTTCCAGCTCAACTGATTCACTCCATGACCAGGAGGAGAACCAGAAGAAATCAAATCTCAAATCATTTACAATTACAAAAACTTAATTCACCATGTGGTCATATGCTTTAAGTGTGCATGTATTCAATTCCCTGCCACTTTACAAAGAAGTTTAAACATTATTCGTTTTATGGTGTGTGGTTTTATATTTACATTGAATAATTCAATGTCTCCATTAAAGTAAAAAAATAAATTGATTGTGAAAATTATGTTTATCTAGGCTATTCATGTTTTAAGAGTTGCAAATATCATTATCTGCAACAAATCAGCTTTTTGCTGTTCAGTGTGTGAAATACTTTAGCAAATAATCAACGGAATTTAGAAATGCTCACTTTAAGCTGTTGTTGAACTATCAGTGATGTGTTATTTGTTTGAGGTGACTGAAGTAGTTTACAGTAGTAAAAAAATTAATATAAATAAAATAAAAATAAATCACAAGTTCTGTATTTTCTTGCTGGAAAAGAAACAGCCTCCTGGGGCCAATTGCTTAAACATAGCCATAATGTTAAGTGTCTAGTATGACCAACTAGCAGTTAGTTAGGGGTAATCATTCTTACTTATCGATATCAAATTAGACCAAAAAAAAAAAAAGTTATGTCTTAAAAAAAAAAATTATGACAGACTTGTAAGACTGGTCTTAGCAGAATTCTAAGTTGTAAGTAGTGTCCTAGAATTAGAATTTGCAATAAGCACACGCCAGATTGTCTTACATTGTAAAACTGAACCTGGAAGCAAGCAAATAGAACATTCCTCATCAGTGAGTTACTCAGTTCCTTCTTTATTATTACCACTGTATATTGTTGTTTATAATGAAAGTGATTTTTTAAATCAATTAATTAATTTAACCAAAATATATATTTTTTGTATTATTATTATTTATTTATTTATTTTATTTATATATTTATAAAAAAAGAAATAAATCAATTATGCATTAAATCAAGTAAATATTTACATTGTTACAAAAGATTTATATTTCAAATAAATGGCTTTCTTTTGAACTTTCCTATTTATCCAAAAATCCTGCACAAACAACCAACCAGCAAACAAACAAACAAACAAACAAACAAATAAATTAATTCATTCAAATTACATAAATTAAAGACATTAAATACATTTAAAAAGACATTAAAATACAAATAGATATTTTCAATTGTTATAATATTATTGTTTTTACTGTATTTTTGGATAAAACAAATGCAGCCTGGTCGATTGAGCATATTGAAGACTTCTTTCAAAAATATATATAAAAAAATGTAACAGACCTCAGCCAGCATCATAGTAACATCGTTATTAGTATCATCATCATTTAGTATTATTAATAATAATAAAGAAATATTAAAGAAATACTAGCATACAGTATATTCTACTATGAGTGTCATTCACACAAACTTTTAAAACTTGCACACATTACACATATGCCTTTAAAAAAAAAATCACTTATTTACCGTTTGAAGCAATTATATAGATTTTGATCTACAGTCAGTTTGATCTTTTATTAACCTTATATAGGATTCACTAATCCTTTTGAGAATAGCTGAGCTAAAAACGTTTGTGAGTGTACAAGGTGTGTATGTACTTATGGGTTCGATTTTTTTTATATATACACGACGTATGGACCGCTGTCATCTCCAATTGTGTAATGCTATTAATCAACAAACTCCTTTCTCTCCCTCTCCTTGCCTGACTGGATGCCAGGATGCACTTGTGAACGACAGGAAGTCAGTAACCTGCACTAGAACTTCAGCAGAGGCTTATCTGGTCCACACACAGCCACACATCATCTGAAACTTCCCACTCACCCCGTTCCAGAAATGTTTCATTTCACCTCTCCCTCTCCTTCTCCTTCTCTCCAGAGCTTTGCATCTGAAATTGAACAGACACCGAACCAATTTATCATCGGCTGTCACATGTCATGTCCAAGGCCTTTAGCACAAGCACCTACAGTACGCTTTGTATTTATCCCTTTGTTGTAGCTAAGGAGCTAGACAATACAACCTGCTATTAAAAACAGACGAGCGAAGGAATGAGGAAAGGCGAACGAGAATGACAAAGCGTTCTCGGCGAATGTTGTGAATTCCTCGCTCGCCATTACAGAGGTTGTGAACCCCACCATGGCTACAGCAGCATATTTCTGGCAGGCAATCAGATGAGGGAACCTGCCAAGTGCTGGGGCTAAGAAAATGAAAAGAGGTCATGGAGAGCAGTGCTAGATCTTTCACGACATTAACATGCTAACACACTAGCTCGCACACTGCGTCAAAGTGCTGCGTGGCTGTTTTAAGCTCTTGAGCATCTTGACAGTTTCCATCCACTGCCGTGGTGTGCAAAAGAGCAGCTCAGACATTCTTAGAAACATCTCTCTTTATGTTCCACAGAAGTTTGGAACAACATTAAGGTTAAGTAACAGCATTTTCATGCTGCTAATGTTCTGTTCTATTCTATTCTATTCTATTCTATTATATTACATTCAGAATTTTGTTTTTTTAAAAGAACATATTAGATGTCAAAGTATGCATGCATGTGTGGTTGTCTGTCTAAAAATGTTGTATCAATGCTTTCATTGTTGAAGAAGCTACTTAATAAAAAAAAAATAAAAAAAAAATATTTATGTTTTTTAAAGAAGTCTCTTATGTTCACCAAGGCTGTATTTGATAAGTTTTCTATTTTAATATATTTTAAAATTTAATTTATTCATGTGATGACAAAGCTGAATTTTCAGCAGCATGTGATACACATTTGCAGGTTTCTTTGATGAATGGAAAGTTCAAAAGAATGGCCTTTATTTAGAAATGGAAATCTTTCGCAACATTATAAATATCTTTACTGTCACTTTTGATCAATTGAATGCCTCATTACAGAATAAAAGCATTATTTAAAACAATACTTACCCTAAACATACATCAGCATGTATTTACAAAAAAAAAAAACACATCTCACAGGGATATTTCAGAAGAATTACTGACCGTTTAACCAGTTTCATGTACAAACTGATTCACTAAAATTAACCAGATTTCCCAACGCTACAAGAGGACAGTTTGATTACAGAAAGTGTTTGATTATTTCCCCAGCTGGCTCATCTGTTAAGCTGTAAATGTTCTTGTTCCTGTAAAAGCTATTACACTATTTTAAAGCTCCAGTCACTGAAAACTGTAGTTAGTCTCTACTTTTAGTCGCTTCCCAACACTGGTTTTACAACTCTCATCAAGACTAAAACAAATTGACGCAAAATATACATCATGACAGAGATCTGAACTTGTTAGTTTCACATCCATTCCTTTATGATCAGCACTAAGAAACCATATGCATTGTCTTCTTTGCTTTTACAGCATTGGCTTACAATTGTAGAAAGAATGATATGTGACACTTCTTTCATCGACATCTGGAAAGATCCTAACCATTTTGTTCTTTTCCAGCACAGGGAAAAAAGTAGTAGCCTATAGTGTGCTATTTTCTGATTTACCAGAGGCATGTTCCATCTAATTTTACAGTCGAATTAAACGCAAACATAGGAGCAAAATAAGGTCCGGCCAACTGGCAGCCGGCAGAATTCGTTCTCATGGCATCTCTTTCCTTAAAATAGCACCTCGCACTCCACTGGGCTTTCAAACATCCTGCCAAACACTGTTTCACAGCTTTGTGAATTCACAACAATCAAGTTTTGTTCTTGTATCACACGTTCAACATTTCAAAATGGCAAAAATCACAAAGTTTAAAATGTCAAATAAAATAACGTAAATGTCAGGAGTATATTTGTACTAATTGTACATTAGTCAGAGAATTTAAAAATAAATAAATGTATCAATGTGCATCAAGCACAAGTGAACACTTTCATGGATGATGTCTCAGTCATGTTTACGTGTGTACTATGCAGTAAAGTATGAACATGATGGTTAAAGTATTTAACATGTTCAACAGGTCACATTAGCGAGATTTCGAGGCCAAAACAGGCCCACTGCCTATTATTAATAGTGTAGTGACGTATGAAGCAAAGATCACGCAAAAATCACTGCTTTCTGTTGGTCAACGCTGTGAATTTGCATGACCGACTTGAGCCCGATGCAAAAATCTGTGTGGGGAAATCTTTCGACCGCATGTGAAATTCCCAATCTCATGAATTCCTATTGAAATGACTAGATTTTGTCTGCCCCAACAATGGTAAACGTGATTGCACGTGTAGCCTTAATAACTCTTCAGCCATCTCATTTTCTTTTAGAGCATGTTATATTTTACATGAGTGCATATTTAATGCGTAGCCTATAAAAAAGCGGTTCAGAGATGGGTTTCAGGTGACATGACTTACTTAAAGGTAATTAGCGTAGCTGCCTAGCTATATAAAAAGTCACTAACAGAGTGCTGACAGCGGCCGAGCGCTGACACCACATCTCTTTAATCAGTGAAACGTAGGCCCATTTTTCCCCTCCTGCCTGGTCCGGGGATTGTTCGCTGGTCAAAGCTGCCGGAGGACACAAATGAATGTCGACTGAGGCACGGACAATAGCAGGCGTAAGGTTACAGCATGTAAATGATTGCGCGGAGGCCTTTTCTAAGGAAGCTGCCATGTCCCGCAGTGCGCGTGTCATATTCGGGGGAAGGGGGGGCGGAAGGCCCTGCTCCTCACAGAACAATGACACTGAGATATGGTGAGAGGAGAGTGGTTAATAGATCCAGACAAACCGTACGCATCTCCTGACGGACGAATCATCGTCTAGCACCGTTTCAATTCGGCGGGGCTTAATAAGAAGTGACTGACTTTACAATAACGCCATCATTTGCTTTGCCCGAGAACCGAATGAGTGACAGACGACCCGAACTCCACCAGCTGCACGACTGTCACCTGGAATGCGTTCTGTCATCTCCCGAATATTCTTGATTCAAGAATATACAACAAAAACACTCCCGTGAGAATTCACACCTAGGGTGACATCGATGATATGAGCGAAAACGACAGGGAGAGAGACTAAGCCGAACGATTGCATCTTTACGTGAGAGTTAATATGGATGTGAAAATGAATATTTCACCCAGATTATTAGATGCGGCTCGGCTAACAGACACAGGATATTGGCTTTTGCAGACCAGTATTTTGTTGTTTGACATCCCTGGCGAGGTCTGCGGGCTTCGGCAAACCAGAGAAAGCTGGGAGGTGTAAGGGTCATCGCAATGAAACAGTGCTGTCGAGCTTTTGATTCACACAACAGCTGACGCGCACTCACACAGAGTCAAGCTACGCCAGATGCATTGAAAACAGGGTGGAGAGAAAGTTATAATCATCTGCACTGTATCACAGGATTTTCATTGGAAAAATAAGAGTATTTTTTAATGAAAAAAATTAAACCCTATCAATACAAGCTTATTAAATTGTAAATGGTAGTATAACCATATCCTGTTAAAACATATAGGCATATATATATATATTTACTAATTCTGTACATATTAATATGTAATTTTGAAAATAAACCTCAATTCCCATCAAATTATTTGAATATGATCCTCTGAACTAATCAAACCCAGTATATATTGAAGCTTTAGTATGCATAATATTTATGCTTCTTTTTCACGACACAGTAGATGAGTTTTTCAAAAATGTGACTAATATCCATTATAGTGACATTCTAGTGTTTCTATTTCATGTCAATTCGAATCCAGTGGAAAAACACATTATAGAAAAAAAACGTATGATAAAACAAAACAAAAATCTGGAGTGTATCACTATTTGTACATCAGAGAATTGAATTTAAAAATATGTATTTATTAATATCAAGCACAAGAAATGTATCATTTTCCATTGAGGATGTTTGCATCATGTTATCAAGTCAAAATTCAGTTTGACTCTTAGAGAAAAGTCTGAACATTACTTCAATGAGCTCATTGTTTCTGCCTTAAATTAATTCTGAAATACATAACTCGGACACAGTCACCTTTGATAAAAGATCACTCTAAATTGTAAACATGCGTTTTCTGTAAAGCTGATTTGAAACAATAATGTATTTTGAAAAGCGCTATACAAATTAATCTGAATTGAATTGAACACAAGGTTTAACGTGCATTACAGCTTTATATAAATGCTGTGCAGATAAATCCCCCTCGAAAATGCATCCTTCTGTTTCTCTTTATACACCATCAAACTGTCCTGAAACAACCAAAAGCTCATTGCAAAATGCAACCCCCAACAAAACTCCTCTGACCATGTACTGTCTGTGACCTTCCAATCCTCGGGAATGTGCCTCGCCACGAAAAAATCCAAAATAACGCCTTCCTTTTTTGTTTTAACCCAGACCAGATTGTCATTGTGCAGTTAAGCGTTCATCGGCTTTACACTACAAGACCCTCGAGATACAGAACAACCTCATCTTATAAGGCCACCCCTCGTCTTGAGGCTCGTAGACCCGAAACTTGCTTATTCAGTTGACTAATATTGTCTCCCCAACTTCCTATGACCTCCGAGAGGCTCCATTTGAGAGCTCAGGAAGAATTATAGTGAAAGATCTGTTGTGTTGTTATTTCTAAAGGAAGATGGACCGAAAAGGGCTGCGGATAGCAGGATCTGGCAATGCTAAGATGTGAATGTTCTTAATGGGACTCAGGTGACAATATGCTGACCAGCACCACAGTCCAGCAGTTTTAAGCCAGGGTTAGAGGTGTGAGAGCGGGGGGGAGCAAGGGAGAAAAGAAAGGGGAACAGGTTAAGGGGATATGGGGTAGTGAGGGGACGTGTGTATATGTGTTGGGAAGTACACAAGACTATGGAAAGAAAGAACTTGGGCCGCTAAGTGATACATAATCCTTAAGTCCTTACATACACACAGAGGGATTTTGACACAAAAGCCTTTAGTCTTCTCCTGTCTGCTTTATGTCATGTCTCATGCCCCCGTCTGAAACATCACAAAAGACATGATGGACACAAAGCACCTTCAGAATTCAGAGATATCAGAATGAAAACAAATACTGTACGTACAGACAGATTTAGTTACAAGGTAGGTTTATCAAAACATGTTGGCAAGTAAAAAATGAAATAAAAAACACATACACGTAGCGTTTTCAGCATTATAATTAAATGTCTGTACTATTGACAAATATATACCCTTATAACACCGCATTGTTAACAAGAATTTGTATTTTGGCACGCATTTTATGACTTTGTCAATAAAAAAGTGTTTTGCTGGTACAACATACTTTGATTATTTTACGATTGTCAGGGTTGACATTAAATTGTGGTATTGATGTGAACGTGGAAATAAGGACATTTAAAAATGGTCATGTACAGTTTCTGTTTATTTTAATTTTTTTTACCTAATTATTTTACTTTTTTTTTTAAAGTCAATTAAGAATGTCTGTCTAAAAATATTACGGATATTAAGGATTCCTATAATGTTTTTTTTTTTATTAACTTTCTTCGAAGAAAGACAGTATGATCCTGCTTCTTAATTTCACCCATCCTAGAAAACAAATGCAGTGAGATTGAGTTTGGAAGAACAACGCTGCCCCCTTCTGTTCAAATGTAAAAAGTTCTTAGCCTTTGTTTAAGTGGTAAAATGACGTTAAAATGTAGAAGTACAGGTGTTTCTGACAAAAAATTTACCAGATATTCCACAGGATTGACAAATAAAAAATCATGTTATTCTACATAAAGTTAATGAAAAAATGTGGTGAAGTCTGGCATTTATACTGAAATTTTACCGGAACACTTGCATTGATGGTTAAATGATAAAGAGAAAGAATACATTTCAGTGTACAATAAACTTCATAAGTCATAATAAATAAGGACCCCTTATTAATTTCAAATCGCATATGGCAGAACACATCTCACATGGTTTGAGAGTCTCAGAAGAACTCAACCTCTATGTGAACATCAGTCACTGACTGTCACACTGACATTTAGACGAGTTTTAATCAACCAATCAAATCAATACATCAAGTCTAAGAGCAATAAAGCAGATGAACACCAAACACAAATGCAAACACACTCACACACAGACTGGAAATAAAGTTTGTCACTGTCGAGACAACCCAATCACAGAGAATGCTGTGAAGCCACAGCTATGCGTGGTCTGGTCCTCCTAAAACACACACCACACCGTAAAACACAGCAATGTTTCACATGCAAATACTGAGGAGCATTTTCGAGAGCCACTTTAAAGTATCCAAACCCCCACCCCACCCTCTTTCAAAGCTCTGCAGCAGAATAACTCTAACTTGCTAATTTCTATGGGTCAGCTGGAGAGGGAAAGACTTGTCAATCACTCTCACATGTAGAGTTTGTCTTTCTAAAAACAGGGATGGCTGTGTGTTTCCATGGCCACTAATCTCCCCCCAGCACAGTTACATGCACACTCACACCCAGCCCGCCACATTCCCGCAGTTGACTAAGGTCAACTCAAACTGCCCAATCACAAGCACATGAAATGCTCTTTGTGAGTTGGATTATTGTATTATTATTATTTATTAAATCATTTGTATTTTTTAGTATTATAATTTTTTTTGTCCTCTTCCTCTTAGTGGAATTAGGCTAAATGCATGGTTGAAATTGATTCATTTTACTTTTTGTTGTTTCGTCGTCTTGCTTTCACTCTAAACTTTTGCTGACTTGTCTGAGACATTTAGATTGTTTTGAGCTCAAAGATTATTTCTAACAGCTATATATATACTGATAATTAGTTTTTGTGACACTTTGTTGACATTAGGATATAATACATTTTAGTCATATGTAATTATTTAAAATAAGTGTGTGTGTGTGTGTGTGTGTGTGTGTGTGTGTGTGTGTGTGTGTGTGTGTGTGTGTGTGTGTGTGTGTGTGTGTGTGTGTGTGTGTGTGTGTGTGTGTGTGTCCTGTGACCTCTTGTGTTGTTCTCTTCCCATTCAAAAATCCTTAAAGCTAAAATTCTAAATAGGCTATCCATCATATAATCCATCATCAAACATCATTTGATATTTAAAAGCACAATTTAAAATACTACTAATTATAATAATAATCGTCAAGCATTTTAGACCCGCTAACATTCCCAGAAAGAGTTAACACGTTCTGAAACACAGAAAAAAAAGTAAAATAAATTATACAATTATAAATCAATAAACAGTAAAATCCCCTAGATTTCTTGGTTCTGTCAGACATGACTGTTTTAGATGCAGCACATGAGCATATTCTATACCTTCTGCTTGGAAATTAAATATTCATGGCTTACCTAGCTGTCTATTGTCTTCAGGCTAGAGGGAGAGCTGTACACGTCTAGAAATGGCGCCTCATAAATCATAAATACACTATAGACATATACATTAATGTACAGCGTGTCTGCATCTGTGTAAATATGCACAATAAACAACTGCTTGGGTGTTTGACTATTTACCGCCTAACGTTTAATGTTGCAGATATTGCTAAGTTGTCATGCACTTGTGTTAATAACAGGCTACTAAGAGAGAGAGAGAGAGAGAGAGAGAGAGAGAGAGAGAGAGAGAGAGAGAGAGAGAGAGAGAGAGAGAGAGAGAGAGAGAGAGAAATAAGGAGGGAGAGGGTGAAATAAAAGAGAAAAAATGGGAAGGTGTCTATTTTGCCCTGTTCTGTCATGTGAATCCTTTAACTGTGCCAGACGTGCACTGCGGCCCCCTTCAATTAAACAGGAAAATTGATGTGTTTCATTAATTATGTCAGTAATATCATAAATCATGAGTGGACTGAGTAATTAATTATTTTCTCCTGATGTAAGGAACATGACAGGGCAGAGAGATAAGTATGAGGGGGGTGGAACAACAGAACGGGGACTCTCTCACACAGTTCTCCGGCCTCTGGGACGGGACACAAAGAGCTTTTACAATTTAACGTGTAGCTAGGAAACGCTAAAGACTTTCCCTACTCTCTCACAGATAAACATTCACACTTTTGACAAAATTATACCTCATGTTATATTGTTAGTTAAATTAGAGATAAATAAAGACAAGTGGTGATTTTAGTAAGTTGCATAGTTGTATTGCCGGTTATATTCATTTACTTTTAGATTAACTTAATTCTATTAAATGCTAATGGTAATAATAATAGTAACAATTATTATTGTTATTACTATTAATATTATTTTAAAAAAAGTTAATATCAAATTATATATATATATATATATACACAACAAAACATATATATATATATATATATATATATATATATATATATATATATATATATATATATATATATATATATATATATATACATTTTATTATAGATTATTGCAAATCACATTCTAAGTTTATCTTGTTAGTTTTACTATTTTATATATAAAATAATAATTTCTTAATCTGTAGTCTGGATCCATAATGGATAATAATATATATATAAAAACTCATAAAACAAGGAAATCTTTGTGAGGACCGGTTTGAGGACCCTTGGAGTGAGGACAAAGAGAGTAAAGTGATGACATTTTGGTCGGTCCTCACTTTCTGGGGCCCAATCTTAGGCCTGTTTGAAGGTCAAGATTTGGTTTTAGGGATAAGGTTATAATTAGGTGAATGGATATAGGTTTAGGGTTAGGGTAAGACATGAGTAAATGAGTATTTTCATGAGTATAAAATATTGCAGTGTCAATGAATGTCCTCACAAAGACGTGTGTGTGTGTGTGTGTGTGTGTGTGTGTGTGTGTGTGTGTGTGTGTGTGTGTGTGTGTGTGTGTGTGTGTGTGTGTGTGTGTGTGTGTGTGTGTGTGTGTGTTTGTGAGTGTGTGCGTGTGCGTGTGCGCGTGTGCGTGTGTGTGTGTGTGCACATTAAAAAAATCTATAAATACATTTCTATTAAAAATGTATTTTAAATTCTTTGAAATTAAAGCACACAATAATTAAAATTAAAGTTAATTTAATACTTAATAAGTGAAATAGATTTTTTTTTTTTTACGGAAAGGCGGAAAAAGGAGTTAATACCCAGTAAATGAAGAATGTTTTTTGTGATGTATGCAGCGTAAACCGAAACAGACACACAAGTGTTCCTCCAGAGTTCAGGCCTCTCAGAGCGCATCTTAGCTCTGCCTATCGATCCAAACCACAGAGACAGAGATCTATGTGTGTGTGTTAGGGGGAGTGAAGGTAAACATTGCTTGGGACGACAAAACACTGTTCCCACTGGGACGCTGGTCTGCCTCCCCGAGACACACACACACACACACACACACACACACACACACACTCTCTTAGTGGGGACATAGGCAACTAAGCCAGGCTTTAATATCAAGTGAGGACTCTAGTGTTTAATCAGGAGTGTTCCTCTTTTGTTCTCAGGCTCAGGGAGAGACCTGTGGACCAGTGGAGGAAAGGTTAATGCTAAAGGGTCAAGTGATTTCACACCCGAGACGCCAACCGCCTCAACACTGAGCTCCGCCACATCCCACAATGATGACATAGTCACTCTGATTTATGGCCTGGAGGAGGTGGAGGTGCTGGGAGGGAATCACACTGTTATCTTATGATAATGTCACAAAAACACAACAAAAGAATAGCAAATACCAAAAGACAAAAACTTGCATATTAAATTAATAGTTAATCCAAGACAATTCTGCCATCATTTACTCACCCTCATGTCGGACTTACGCGTTACACAAAAGTAGATGTTTATCTTATCCAAGCTGCTCTTTTCCATTTTAAAGAAATTAATGCTTTCATTCAACAAGGATGCATTAAATGGGAGTAAAGACATATATAATATTACAAAAGTTTTCTCTTTCAAATAAATGTTCTTTTGAACTGTCTATTAATGAAAGAAAACATGTTAAGCATCACGCCTGTTTCAACATTGATAATAATAAGAAATGTTTACTTAGCACTAAATCAGCATTCTCCGATGATAAATGATTTCTGAAAGGATCATGTGACACTGAAGACTAGAGTAATAAAAAACTGTATTTTTTTGACATATGCAACATTGGTGAGCAAAAGAGACTTTTTTCAAAAACACAAAAAAATGTCACCGTCACCAAACTTTTAAATGGTAGTGTACGCTATATTTTGGGAAAATTTAATTAAAATGTATGTCGCAATTTTAGTTTTTTCTAGCTCAGCCCTGAATATTTAATCAGATAACATTTATTCTTCATGAGCACAATCTCTATAAATGTTTTTTAAAATCTTGAGCCAATAATCACAAATGACTGGAAAAATCATGAAAATTCACTGCTTAAAATGTGTAGGAATCCCTGGACCACAGTCATCGCAGGAAGTGACAGATTTCAATGTAGAAGAAAATGGGAAAACCTTTGATTTTATTTGTCTCTGGATGCTGAATCGTGAGATTTTGGGCCATACTTAAAGATGCGCATGGGACAGTAATGGTAGTTAAAAAAAAATGAATATGAACCAGACTGAGTAGAGAAAGAGTCACAGTCTCCACCTGCCACTTAACTGGTAGAATATGGAGAGCATCAAAACTGTGGGATTGATTCCCTCCACACATACTGATAAAACACCATGAATACACTGTAAAAAAGCTGCCAAGAGAATCAATGTAAATGCAATCTCGGAAAACAGTTGTTTGTTATAGGCCTTTAAAACTAAGAAGCTGTAGAGAAGACTACTGATCAGATGCAAAGTTAGGAGAGAGAGAGAGAAAGAGAGAGGGAGAGAGAGAGAGGAGCCTAATGAAAAACAAGATGGATGCGGTCTGAAAGGCTGATTGTGGGATTATTAATTGTTTTCAGTTCCCACCCTGTGATAATGATAGGGAGATTTCCAGTGGAAGTTGAGAGAGTGTATTCTATTGGACTGATTATTTATTGTTTGAGGTATTGATGCGCATGTGTGTTCAGAATAGTGAGGCTGAATGTAATGGCTCATCTGTGATAAGAGCACACATTAATTCCATTGTCTCTGTTTCACCCACATTCACTTTTTTATTCGTTATCTTTCGCAGGAAGTGCTTATGTGGTTTGTGCCACATTGATACCAAATTAAGCTTCAATTATATTGTTTTCATATGTTATGGCCATTTTATGAATACAAACTTAGTTATTATTACTGGCCATGGCTGTCAGCTTACATGACTGTCAGATCCACAGAGGTCTTTTTTATTTATTTATTATTGTTTATGTTGTTTATGTACTATTTCATAGCATGCACACAAAGAAAGATGTCTCTTATTTACTCACGCTAAAGCGTAACTGCTTTATCATTCATATCTAGCCACTCAACGACACAAAAATGTATCGGTCTTATGTCAGAATGAATGCTGATGGCTGTTACGACTCTTTTTATATGATTTTCTCTCTTGCACATACACACATAACTCACTGTGTTTAAAGGTATGCTCTATCTTTTTCTTTAAAGTGTTACCATATATTTCAAATGATGTAGGCCTATATTTACATGATATTAGGATTCAGAATATTTTATTTTACATGTTGTGGGTCGCCTAATGGCGTCAGACACTGCTGAAAACTATCAGACAATTTCAGTCACAGAGAAATTCACAGATGACTATGAATTCTACATTTGCACAATGGCATTGGTAAACAAAAACTGGTAACACTTTACAATAAGGTTCGTTAGTTAACATTAGTTAACTACATTAGTTAACGTTAACTAATAATGAACTGCACTTATACAGCATTTATTCATCTTTGTTAATGTTAATTTCGACATTTACTAATACTTTATTAAAATCTTGTTAACATGAGTTAATGCACTGTGAACTAACATGAACAAACAATGAACAGCTTTATTCATATTAACTAACATTAACAAAGATTAATAAATGCTGTAACAAATGTATTGCTCATGTTAGTTAATACATTAAATAATGTTTAATAAATGAACCTTATTGTAAAGTGTTACCCAAAAACTACAGCCTAAAAAACCCATAATGTCATGATCCATGCCACTAGGCGTCAGTATAAATCCAGCTAATACATTCTTCAAAATATCTTCTTTTGTGTTTCACTGCAGAAAGAAAGTTAAAAATGAAATGAGGGTGAGTACATTTTTTGGATGAACTATCCCTTTAAGACTCAATTTTGATATCTCTCTAGACACAAGGCCCATCCTGCCGATTGATCAAAAGACATTTCCAAGACTGGACCATCCAATAAACACAACCTTTATGAGAAACAAGCACAACGCTGTCCGACGTTCAAATCCACAAAACCGGGTTTAACGAGAACACATACATTAAACAGCATTAATAGCCTGGCCAAGTGCTTAATGGATCTATTTTTTTTGTTTGCGTACTGTAGAGCCGAGTGAAAGGAGGAGCAGGAGAGGTGCAGCGGGAACGAAAGCGAGAGAGGACATTCTCCAATTATGAGTTGTAAAGCGAATGTACGTGACCCTACGTGTGTCCATCATGTGCAAAAATACACATTCTCGTGTGTTCACCAACGTACTCGGTAACACTTCCTGAAATCCACCCCCATCCCCTTCTGATCTCTGCCTTTAGAAGCGTCTTATTCAGACCTGGCACAGGCTTCTCGTTCGCCCCGGCTCCCGCACTATTAAATTAAAGCACCGGAGCCCATTTAATAAGCGCTGTAGCGGATCATTTGAATAAGGACAGTATTAGTATTCCAGCGGAGCCGCAGCTAAAAGCTGCTGACCTTTTCCTCCGCACAGGAGATCCTTGAACACATCCCGTCAAATCACAGCGCCTGGTAATAAGCCATCAACGCCAAAGAGTGTTAGCGCATAGGGGATTTTCTTTTTTTTTTCATGCCACCAAACAGAACAGCAAGGCCGGCGTATTGCGATCTATCAGCGGGCCGGGATCTAAGAGGCGGAGGAGGGGGCAGAAAATGGCGAGCACGGGATTTATCACGTCGCCCTGCTCTCGTCTTGTACAGTGGGAGGGCTTTTCTTGATACAGCATTGATTTATGTGCATGTCAAGGGGTGTGGGATTGATCAGCGCGCATCAGAAATCCCCACGAGTGCTCTCATAACAAATCATAGCCTGACCTTTGCTAAGACATATTTAGCCCTTGTTGCACACTCGAGAAAATGCTGTTAGGTGCCACCGGAGCAAGTGCATGTATTTGTTTATTTTGTTGTCATGCTTGACTAACATTGAAATATTCAAATTACAGAGGACATCATGTGGATGTTAGACTGCACGGCATGAGAAAACCATTTTACAAAACAAATACGCTTCCAATTTTAGCTTGTGTGATGCATTAGCATGCAGTGATTATGAAATATATTTTTCTCACAAAACAGTTGATTAATCTAGAAATTTACCATGAGAAATACATAGATGAGGATAAGGAAATGTCTTTATCTGTTTATTGTTCTTTAAATCATAGTTTTGTTTCATAACACATTTTCTATTGGCCGGTTCATTTGCTAAATGTAGGCCTTGTTACGTGAAGATGTTAATATAATAAGTGATGGGATCCTTTAAAAAAAAAAAAAAAAAAAAAAAAAAAAAAAAAAAACAGAGAGAGTTAAAGCCCAGATACTGTAAAATGACATAAACAATGATGGAAAAGTTGTGAGAAGGTCCAAAGATGTTACTGTTAGCTAAACCTTGGAGTTTAGTGCAATACACTTTAAATCTAAAGACTTGAAGTTTATTGCAGTAAATAACTACTTAGGCTACATTTGCAATGCACAAACACAAACAGTGTTTTTAAAAATAATATAAGTAAATTTCAACAATGTATTTCTATGAACATATAATATATTGTTGTTGTTGTTGTTGACTTTTATTATCCCCATGGGGAAATTTTGTCATTGAGGTTCAACATGTGTACACAAAAACAAACAAAATATGAAAATCACACATTATTAAAAAATCACAATCAAAATGACGAAACAATCCCCCCACACTCATCATCACTGAGACCCGCTCAGTAAACTCAACAAAAACACGTTCATATTGTACGCCAATGACTTGTAGTTTGTTTTATTCAAAAGCCGGATCAATCTTTTAATTATTTGGATGCCAAAAATTATTTAGTTATTAATTTAAAGTTTTAAAACAATTCAGAATTGAACTTGATATGTTTGGTGCCAATATTGTAATACTTTCATGTATTTTTGTCACATCAGACTTGGGTCTTCAGATAACTTTCCAATCAATCAACAAATAAACAAATAAAGTTAAAATTACAATGGCACAATCAATGCATCAAAAGCATCAAAAAGTGTAAACTCTAACAATCTCTAACATCATTAACAAAGTAAGAAAATCAAATTTCATACGATTAAATGAAAGAAAATAAGCTCTAAACTCTTTTGTTGTGTTTGGCCCCCAAAATGGTCCAGTCGATGATGCTTCACAAAATTAAACGATTACTTTAATTAATTTCCTGGGGATTCCTTTTATAATTTAGACTACAAACTAAAATTGATCCTTAAACAACATTAATTGCTCCACGAAACACAACCACAGCATTCAAGCCCACAATGCCAGTTTACCATAATCCTGTATCCATTAAAACTGTGCATTTGTGAAACTATGCAATGAAACAAATAGTTAAAAAGAGCCAAACAGATGTTCTGCCTCACAATAACAGGGTTCAAGTGGAGCAGGGTGCCCCTAACCGGCTAATAAACGGCCCCAAATGAGCCTGCAATTAAATTTATACACTTGATTGCACTGCTGTCATGTCCACTACAGGCTTATCGAACACCTGGGATCCATTTCCTAATAAAACCTCAGGAAAAAAAAGAAGGAGAGGGAGAGGAGGTGCCTTCTAGTGTCTGTACTCTTGATTGGTTCATCTTATGAAACAGATGAGGAATGAACAAATGTTTAACAAAAACAGATGGAATAGTATGAGATATGTAATAAGAGATTTTGAAAAGAAAAAATGGAAGACATGGAAGAAAACAAAACAATACTCAAGTCACGGTATGCAGGAAATTCATTAAAACAAATTTCCTTTTGACAAATATGCTGTTCAGTATTGGTTAAAAGAATTTTAGCCTATACTTTAACCATAATGCAAGCATCTAAAAAAGTATTAAAATTATTGTGGTATTGGAAAAATGGCTGCAAAGACAACAGCTAAAGACACTGCTAGCAGAGACAGTACAAACAATAACTGAAGAGTTTTTAATAGTATGAAGATGCATATGCAAGCACAGAAGGAAATGCGCACTGACATTACAAAGATGTTATTTGAACATATTTTTATCTCCCTCTTTCTCTCTGTTCTCAGCTTCCTCTCGATTTCCTTCCCTAATGAGGACTTCAGCTAAGAGGACAGTCTTTCTATGGCTCAAAAATAGCCACTTATAGATAGCGCTCTTTGAAAAGCTGTCAAACTGATCCACTGTAAATATAGCTTTCTCTTATCAAGTCCTCTTAAGTTATAAAAACACTCTTAACCTCCCAAAAGCTCCGGACTCCATTACAGCTAAGCTGATGTGTGTTGTGGGCCATGCTAACAGAGTGTTTACTTGTGGAAGCAATTAGCAGAATTAGCCACTCAAAGGCAACAAGATGAAGTATATTTCACTATGTCTTAAACGTAAACACTGAATTAGTGCAAATCCTCTCCCATGATCCAAAAAGAAGTTTGTTAATTAAGGAGCTGGATGATATATTTTATAAAATAAAATCAGGCTAGCATGAAAACGTGGCTAACACAGCCAAATCCAACAGACTACGGAGGGAAATCCTATTGTGTGCAGTCATACAGAATCTCTCTTGTTCTACCGATATTAAACCAGATGAGGAACCTGGTCATGGGCCAGAACTAATTCAGCACAACTTTAAAAAATAAAGTTAGAAGAGTTTATATATTGTCCAGAAAGAGGCACTAAAGCAGTGAACTGACTGGGACAGATTTCACACACAATTTAGAATGTCAGTCTAAAATAAAAAAGAATCTACTTGCCTTTGTTCACATTATTGTACACATAAAGATATTAGAAAATATCTTCCCATATCTTTTAAAAATTCAAATGAACATTCTTCATATTTCTTAAATGCAAAATAGCTGAAAACTGTATGTAAACACCTGCGTCTGAGGTAAAGGCATAAATTACAAATGTCACTTCACTTATTTGATTATGTTTGCGAATTTTGTGACCGTGTCCAACAATTACCAGGCAATATTACCTTTTTCTTGAGTTACCTGGTTCACTGAGTAAGTAATGGCAATTTAACTTGGTTAAATTAAGTATTTTTCTCAAGTAGCTGACAACCAATTGATTCAATATGTGGCAGTGTAGAAAAAGCGAAGCAGAAAAAAAATAGTAGTAGAAAAATGATAAGGACTAATAACCCCACCTAATACAGTTAGTAGATCACAGACAAATATTTAATACTGGAACAAGCCTTTTATTTAGTCTATTCATTCGCTTCAATGACTTTTCTTCTTCAAAACTTTTTATCGTTTTCTCCTCAAATGACTAACAGTCACCATTACTGCCAAATAGGTTACCTGTGAGTGTGGCCATAAATCTTATTAACATAAACTAAAAACGTCTCATTGCTTTTTTCCTCTCTGAAGCAACCTGTCTCGAGTGCGGGCCATCTGTACATAGTTATCGCTGTGCTCACACAGATGGCCGCCAAACGCTTTCAAAGTTGCTCCGTCCGCACATCTAACCTTACAAAGCAAACTAATTAGCAGTAAACGCATTGCGAGGAAGAAGTCGTTTGAACATGTTTTTTTTTTTGGACTGGGGTCTAATGAGGAAAGAGAGCACGCAAGCTCTAGGTGCCGGAGGTTGTTTCTTGAGCTAAAGGTTTACGGTCTTCTTTAAGACTCAAATAAAAAGTAGAGGCTACCTTGAGCCACAGCTTCTGTCCCTGCACATATAAGCTTTTTATGAGAACCATTGGAGGGCACAAGGTGGAGCAGGTAAGATCCTAAAGTGGGAGTGTTAAGAGTGTGCAAGTAGGCAGGGGGAGGTTAAAGGCCTGAACGCTGTTATAGTAACTGCAAGGTCAATGAAAAGCCCCAAAAAATAGGCAAGCTGATCAGGATTTGCTTCTACCGTCTTCTTATAACATCCCATTTAATAGGGAAATATCTCAGAACTTTGGCTAATGTTCTGGAAAGGTTTTCTAAAATGATGAACAAATGTTCTTCCAGTAACATTAATAGAATGTTAAATTCAAAGTTATCGTTTCTATAATAATGTTCTCAAAACGTCAATACAAAAAGGTTATTTATAAAAATATTAAAATTTGACATTCGTCTAACGTTTTTTTAAATTTACAATTTTGAAATATTTTGAAATTTGAGTCCCTTAAATTCTGCATAACCACGAAAAAAATAAAATAAACATTGGAAAATCTGGATGTTTTGAACGTTCAAAAAACATTTAGAAGTGTTCATACAGTAACTTAATGGGAACATTAGCAAAACATTCTTAAAAGTTCTGTGAGGAGTTATTATTAAGCAATGAGTACAAAATGTTCAGTAGGTATTTCTGAGACCTTTACGTGTATGTGACTGTTTTGTTTGCATTTGTGATGTTTTTGTCTTTCATCAGAATACAGCTTTTTGAGAGCCTTTTTTTTTTACTCAGGAACTCAATTTACAGAAAGGAGGACAACTCCTTAGAAAGCTAATTAGCTAGCGCAGTACGTGGGCTAAGAGGAAATGTGAAACAAGCCTGCTGCCAAACGTAATATTATTTTCATTATTTCCTTCATTATTTATTTATGGATGTGTTCAGACTTAAATTAATGCTAGAAATCCTGGTGCGAGACGCTGGCAGCTCTGGCGGGTCCGGTGGCGCAGTTAGTTAGCATGCACGCACACATAGTTCCCCGACACCAAATAAAATTACAGTTTGTGTTTCCTGTCCAATTCAATTCAGCTCCATCTTTATAGTTTCAGGGGTAAACAAACCTGTCTACAGCTATTGTGGTTTTAAGAAGCACAGTCACCAACGTCTGCATTAGCATGTGACGTACACAAAACAAAAATCTTGACGTTAATGCTAATACTGGTGGTTTCTAAATGATAGCATCACATTACACTTCACTGAGACAAGATTCTCTTGTCTAACCCAACATGTGGCCATTTTATCAGCATTGAAAAAGATCACCCCAGGCTTTCAGCGGAGGCACATTACAAAAACATATTTCTTTTCCCTTTTTCAGCCAGACATTTCTGATAAAAGTAACTCACTAAGGCTACAGGGAGTGCTGGTTATTCTCTTGACATATTATTTTTCAGTTATTATATGAATTTCCCCCCTTTCACCACATTGAGAAAATTGAGAACGTATGGTGTGCAACTTTGTTCCTTGTTCTTTGAGGATCCATTTTGGGAGAGGGGGTGAAGGGTTGGGTGCTGTAGCAGGATAGATAAACACAGAAAAATGGTCTCAGCATGTCAATTTGGTGTTTTTACATTGACCATAAGTGAGGCGTTCCTTCCTGCTCACATCTCAAAGAGCAAGCCCCGCAGCCATGTGTAGGCAATCATGACAGATATGTTCTCTCGCCACATTTCCCTTGTCGCGCTGCGCGGGGCTTCGGCGAGGGGCACGGTAAATGCTAACACGTTGCGGAGTTGGAAATCCTCATGAGCTTGTCTCATTAGCGGCTAATTGGAACGACTTTCCTCTGTCTTTTGTTCAACGTCACATTTGTCTTTCTTCTTTTTTTCCTCCACTGAACAGGGGGCAGATGGGGGTGGAGGATGCATATTTCTGAGCCTACAAGATTTAGCAAGGGAGTTGGGCCCGTATTACTGCAACATAAACACTGCTGTCCCGCGATTAACCTTAGAAAGCGACTGAGTGCAAAATTAAGCACTCAAAACTGCACAACCAAATTAGCTCTAGAGATGGAAGAGAGGACCTCTCCACTCTGCCATTGACTTTTCCCAACTGGGTAATACTAAAGAAAACAATAACATAGCCAAATGGCGAACCACTATTACAGTTTCCATTTGAGCTTGACTTCAGGCTGCAATGGCCCATTGAATCTTTTGCATAAATTGGCTGGGTTACCACTCAAAGCAGTTTTAAGAGACATTTCAAATTGTGTAAACCTTGACGAAAGTCTCGGCATGGGATCAGAATCAAAAATAAGAAAGTTCATATTTTATGGTTGGTTAGTCTAGTATGTTCTACTTATCATATTAAATTTACATGTTGGACTTAAACAAATTGTGTAATTGTGTAGGTCAGGAACAAATTAGATTATCTCTGATTATTATCTTTTATGGTTACATTTAATTGGAAAATCTTTTATTTTTATTTTTTTCACTGGCACAAGTTACACTGACCTTGATTTATGATGGAGATTTTGATGATATTTCATCATTTAATGGGCACAAGGGTAATTTGTTATTCGAAAAGACCTCTTAAAAATAAAGGTTATTTATTAGTATGGATCGTTCCATGAAGGACCTTTAAAATCCATAGAACCTTTCCATTGCAAAAAAGTTTTGTTATAGTGGAAAAAGGTTATTTAGATCATTAAAGGGTTCTTTACACTATGACAATTTGGTTTTTGAAGAACTGTTCACTGAAAGGTTCTTTGGGGAACCTAAAATATTTCTTCTATGGCATCTCTGCAAAGAAAAAAACTCTTTTGGAAACTTTATTTTTAAGAGTGAGGAATAAATGTGGAAAAGTGTGTCACACCTTGTGTTGTTTCTGCCTGTGTGTAGCACCTACGGCTCTCCATCGCAAAGATGACATTTACAGAAGTCGTAAAGACACAGCAACAAAAAGTGTTTATGTAATTAAATGACACTAGTCATGAAAAACATTAAGATGACTGTTGATGGTGTTACGAAAGACCTAAATCATCTAATTCATTTTACTCAACAGTATAGGATTACAAAGTTTGCCCAAATCATGTTTAGCAAGGGTGCTATACAAATGAATTAAGCAGATTTTAACGATGCCAGCAGGGCAATTATTTTTGAGCTGAAACCTGAAAACGAGGAACCATGGTTATAATTACCTGCATGCCGTGAAACCTGAGGTCAGGAACTTTGACCTTCTGGTCTTTACTGCTTTCCAACCACAGGAAAACGAGAAAACTTCAGCTCAAGAGCCTCAGGCTAAAGAAAAAGAAAGAAAAACCAAAGAAAAAATGAAATCAAAGGACAAGAAATAAACCCTATTGCCCTCTTCTATTAAAAAGCACAAGATGTGACCAGGGCCATATTTATGATACACCCTAAGCCTTTTTAAGCTGAGACTGGAAGGACTCTTGGGGGTGATGGGAATGTGGAGGTTGCACATGTCTCAAACTCTGGCCTGCTGCATCACAGGTTTTTGCTAAAGTGGTACTGACATTGACCTCTCTAAGACCCAGTCATCGCAAGAGCCCTAACAAGGTATTAACCTGGTAATGTTTCCCTGAAAGAAGGCGCAGCTGCAAAAGCCATGTCCCAACCTCTACTATAGGGCCACAAATCATGAACATATTTACACATGTAGTGTTTACAAGAGAATCAAGCTCAAAGTGTTTCTGATTGTAAAATGCCTTTCCACTTATGTGGGCCATATGGAAGCATACATGTTCATAATGTGAAGTTTATTAATAAAGCTTGCCTCGGGCCCATTCGTGTTGTGCATCTTTACTACATTAATGCGACGCTAAATAACAAATCATAACGTAGAGGCACCTCAAGCTTTCTCCACACAGTTCATCTGTGACTACATCAATGAAGAATAGGATATTTCATCATAGGTTGCACCGATTGTACCGTTTTGCAGAAATGCGATCTATCCATCTAGATAAAACAATGAATATGTCAATAGTATCATTACATGATTTCATATATCCTCTACTCTGTAATACTCCATCTACACTGAGAAAAACAATGTCTAGATCAGTGTTTCTCAACTTTTTTATATATACCCCATACATATGGCTCAAGCTTCCCTTCACTGACACGATAGATAGATAGATAGATAGATAGATAGATAGATAGATAGATAGATAGATAGATAGATAGATAGATAGATAGATAGATAGATAGATAGATAGATAGATAGATAGATAGATAGATAGATAGGTTCATGAAACCAGATAGTTTCTTTGTCAATATGAAATTATTCACAATTCTTATATGCTAACTGAATTATCAATGCTCAACAAATGTAATATCACCTAATGAACCACAACTACACTTTTAAAATACGAGCTGAATGTGCAAAGGCATTAATAAGAAAAGAAAAGAAAATAAACAATTTAGAATGAAATAAAAAATAAGTTGATTGAAATAAATAACACTTTATTTAAATGAGGATATTAATTAAATATTTTAACCTAATAATAGCACTACAATATTGATAATAGTCATCATTCAAAGCAAAATTTAAATATTTCCAAGTACCCCGGAACAAATTTGAATCACCCTGTTTGGGAATCACTGCCTTAGACAATCACTGCCTTGTGTTGTCAATCAGAATATTATTTTTCACCAGCAGTGTACACATAGCAAGGGTTTAGGAGTAGAGAGTGCGTGCGCGTGTGTGTGTGTGTGTGTGTGTGTGTGTGTGTGTGTGTGTGTGTGTGTGTGTGTGTGTGTGTGTGTGTGTGTGTGTGTGTGTGTGTGTGTGTGTGTGTGTGTGTGTGTGTGTGTGTGTGTGTGTGTGTGTGTGTGTGTGTGTGTGTGTGTGCGCGTGCGAGTGGGTGGGAGTGTTTGTGCTGATTGTGTTGAGCGTGCACGGTGCCCATGAGGAAGCTCATCTGTTACTGTGCGTCTGCATGGCTTGTGCCACTGAGGGCGGATGACAGGGTGTCACAGTAGCAGACAATGATGGATGCACCACATTCAGTAGGCAACTTGGGCAATTGGACACATTAACAAGAGGCACCTGCTTTTCCCTCCGTACAAATCTATTAAAAGATAACAGCAATGGCAGATCCCACTCAACTAGTAAATGATAACTCTGTCTGCACTGTGAGGAGAGGAGATCCTCGAAAAACACAGGCCTAAACCATAGCATTGCTGGTCAAACAGTGCCATCTAGTGTTTAGGATGGACTAAACACTAGATGACCAAAAAGACTAATATTTTACACTGGGCTACTTATTTGATCACTATTGCTTAGTGTGGCTAGTTGTCACACCTTTTAGTCTACTGAATATTTTCTTTTATTTATTATTTATTATTAATCTATTTTACAGTATACTTGTGTATGGCTATATATATATATATTAGGTATATTGATGATACAAGTTGTAGTTTTTATATGTGATATATTATATTTTACATTTTAGGTAATATATCTGACTACTTTTGATTGCTTTAGATTACTTTTGTCCTAACTTGTTTATAGCATTGATTTAAGTAGTATAATATTATTATATTGATAAAGTAGCCTACCATAATGATAAAAAAAATATCAACAACGTGAAGTGCATTAAACAATAGGCGACATTATGCTAACTAACACTAATCAATGAATTCTGAATAATTTACTGTCATTTTGTAAATATTAAGTATATCATCTAATCAATATAAAAGTAACTGTAATCTGATTATGAGTGTTTTAAAACGTATAATCTAATTACAAGTATTTCATTTTTGGAATCTGATTATGTAATCCAGATTAGTTATATATTACGAATATATATTTATTATATAAATAAATATATATTATACAAATATAAATATAGCATATCTTATCTGCTTGATTGCTTGTATTTTTGCAAAATTTGCCCAGCTTTAATTTACTAAATCTGACTATAAGGCATGACATTATTAAGATATTATATTCTCTGCTTTGAAACAGTGTGTATTGTGAAAGCGCTATACAAATATTTTTTGACTTGACTATTGAACATTTCCACTATTTTTAGAACAAGAGGATAGTTAATGTAATGCATACCTTTGGTGACAAATGAAATTTGACTTTTGAGGGCATGGTTTACAATAGTTTAACATAATTAACAAAACCACTGTTAGTCAAAACTTTGTGACAACTAGCCCCAGTCTCCTCTAATGAAACCAAAACCAATGTGTTGTATTTCTATGCGAGCTGTAAGTGTGATTGTGATCCATTTTGCACGTTTTAATAACGTCAGACATACATCAATCAAAACTGCTGATTATAGAGATTCAGGACTACAAACACACACACACTTTTGTGTGGTTTAGTGGGTAAACAATAACGTGTCAAGCAAGACTCAACCTGCCTCAAGAGACGAGTGTGAGACTGATGCGACAAAAAGCCTCAAGGCAAATTTTAATGATGGATTGAGAATCATTATCTTCCTGATGGTGATGTGAGTGGCAAAAGACATTTCTTGTGGACATGTGTGGTCTGTGCTTGATGATTGGCTTGATTTTTTTTTCTACTATAAGTCTGAGAAACTAGGCTAATGGGTTTCTGTAAGTGTACTCAATCCTCGGCGCTCCTGTGAATATGGGGATTCGTTTGATAGACAATCAGACGCAGTTGTTGCTCGCACTCAATGGAATGAATGAATTAGAATCGAAGAATAATGACAAAAGCTGTGCTACAAAAGAGCCATGTGGTGGTTTCATCTGTTAAATCTTTAGTCATTTCAGAAATTAATGAATTAAAATAATGGTGTACATAATAAATCAAATAAATAAAGATGATCGTGCTTGGTAAAAGTATACACACTACAGTGTTACAATAATGAACAGCTGAACAGATTACATTTTAATTATTTAATTATCCATTAACAAAATGGATGAACAAAATGTACTGCATTTACAAAGGCAGCTTTATCGCATTAATGTAGAAAAGATGCACAACACCAATGGGCCTGAGGCAAGCTTTATTAATAAATTTCACATTATGAACATGTATGCCTCTTGTAACAAAAATAACGACAATATTTTACAAGTAGTTTTATATTAAATTGTGTGTTGTGCATGGTGCATTAATAAAAGAACAACAATAATAATATTTATAATTATGATTATTATTAAGATCTGAAAATATTTAGTAAGTCAATAATAATAATAATAACGATTAATTGAACTACTACTGCTACTACTACATCTGTGACTTATATTTTTCAAATAAATAAAAATACATTAGACTATTCTATATGTTCCATTTTCCTTTTCATTACATGACCTGAAGTATTTTATTATTTTATTATTTCTTGATCAATAGGGAGGTTTTGATTTGTCTGTTGTTGTGGATCATTCTTTATTTTGGTAGTAATAAACAGAGGATAAAGTCAATGTATTCTGTATTAACATACAGCAAAGTGCATCTTTTAACTGAGCAGAGCATAAACATTTAAGAGACTGTGTCAGGCATGAGGGCCAGAGCTAACTAGCATGGTACATACCTTTACGACTGGCAGTTTGTCAAGCCACTTAAGTGTCCCCTTAACAGAATTTACGGTCATTTGAAAAGTGACAATGCTCAAAAACGGCTACTTTTCTCTCGCTACTCCTGTGCAGCCCACTTAAACCCTGTCATAAATCTAGCCTCATATCCAGGCAGATGGCTTGTGTTGTCAGATATCACATGCCAACAACGCTTTTACCATCATTGTCTTGACAGAAATATGATACGGAAACTGCAGTGTCACATCACTTAGCGTGGTTTAGCCTTAAGTCGCCTGGTGCCATTTTAATCAATCAAAAATTTGTCATTTTTTTACTGTAATGATCTTATGGTAGGGAGCAGCATTAAGGGGATGTGAAGAGACTTATCTATTGCTTGATTTACGACAATACTCGCAGATTTTAAACTGGGGACTCAGTCTTCTGAGGAACAGCATTTTCAACAAATGGACCAGTAAGTTATGAAGTAATATAGGCCAAATGGAAATGCCACTCCTTACCTCCAACACAGACTCTGTAATGAAAACTCAATGCTGTTACAAGCACACACACACACACACACACACACACAAACACACACGTCAAACCAGCCACAGTTAAAGATATTACTGCCATATGGACATTACTTTGACACACTCATCTCTGGCATTTGATAACATAATACTTACTGATTGTAGCATGGAAACATGCATTTTCTGTAAAGCTGCCTTCACTGAAAAAAAAATATATATATATGTATACACCGGTATATATAAATATATATGTATACAGTGCTTAGCATAAGAGGAAAAAAAAAAGAATCATCTTTTCGAAATTGATCTTAATGCCTTCATTTAAAAAAAAAAAGAGAAAAACTCCAATCTTTAAAGACACCAATTTTCTTTGTGAATGGATAATGTATCGTACATAAATAAATGTTCATCCTTAAAATACAGGGTTCATAAGTCAGTACACCCCTATGTTAAATTCCCAGTCAGGCAGAATTTTATTTTTAAAGGCCAGTTATTTCATGGATCCAGGATACTATGCATCCTGATAAAGTTCCCTTGGCCTTTGGAATTAAATTAGCCCCACATCATCACATACCCTTCACCATACCTAGATATTGGCATGGGGTACTTTCCATAAGATGAAGCTCTCAGTGCAAATCAAACCAACTATTAGGCTAACTGAAATAAAACCATGCCAATATCTAGGTATGGCGAAGGGTATGTGATGATGTGGGGCTATTTTAAATTCCAAAGACCAAGGGAACTTGTCCAAATAAGTTAAGCAATGTTTAAAAAAAAATTATAAGTTATACAAGATGTAACGTATTAAAATCAGTTTAATGTAATTCAAGTTGAAATGATTTAAACATCCATGTTGATTGTACTTAAATATTTAAGGCAGCAACTTTTTTTACTGTGTCAACTCTATTTTGAAAATTGTTGAATTGAATTGAATTTCCGAAAGCTGTATTGCTTTTTTCTCATTCTGAAAATCCTTCTGAAAAAATAAATGAGCAAGAAGACACGAGACAATGACAAATCAAAGTGTCCACAAAAAGAAAAAGGAAAAATCTTTTTAAAAAAAATAACATCTAAACCATGTGTAGCAAGTTATTACAATCTCTTATTTTTTTCTTATTGGAATCTCGATGTTGATTTTGAAAAAAGTTTTCAAATATTAATTTAAATTTTAAAAAAAACATGCATAGTATGTCATTATATGTATGAATGAATGAATTTAATGCATTTTTTTATTATAAATGAACAGATCTGTACAAATCAAATGACTCAACTGTGATGACAACCACAAGTAAAAAGTAATAGTTTTTTGTTGTTTTGTTTTGTTGTGGTGAATTCCTTCAGTTAAATGTCACACTGTGTATATACTTTATTAAATCCCATTACAGTACATTTTGCCTTCTAAATCTCGAACACCATGTCATCTGGGTTTTAAAAGAGAGAATCTAATGTAGATCACATTCATGGAAAAGCCAATACAAGCACCATTCCCACACAGCTCTTAATGAACTTTGCTTCTGATGCCAAGTTCATCATTATTTTTTATCACCATGTTTATTTCCAATTTGACCTTTATACTAATTAGAGTTTGACCCTGAAAAGCCGACTCATTTCTACCTTCACACTCTCAGTCAAGGCTAAACAAAGTTATTATGCCTTTATTCCCTGGGAGAGGAATATTGGAATTTTCTAAAAGAGCAACCCATAGAATAACCTATTACAAAACTATACACAATCAATAGCTAATTTCTCTGCATTGATTACTGCTTGGACATTTAACACGCACCCTCTGGCAAGCCATAATGTGTGTGTGTGTGTGTGTGTGTGTGTGTGTGTGTGTGTGTGTGTGTGTGTGTGTGTGTGTGTGTGTGTGTGTGTGTGTGTGTGTGTGTGTGTGTGTGTGTGTGTGTGTGTGTGTGTGTGTGTGTGTCCACTCCCCATTGGCTCGGTGAGTATTACATTCATCGATTCCATGAAGAGGACTAAAAATGCCAAACTGTTCATTTATCTTAATAAAGACAGCTCAAGATCAGATCTGTCTCTCTTTGCTCTGGGCAAGGATGCAATTCATGTAGAAGAACAAATAGTATATACACAACAGTTTCCTGGGATCTAGAAGTAAAACTACAGATTATTACCTGTGGCTTGGTCATAACCTAAATTTTTTTTTTTTTGAGGTTAGTAAGATTCGCACCAGAGGAACCTTTTAGTTCCTAGAACTATTGGCGGAAGTTCCCTGTTTTTGCCATGTCCGCACCGCAGGAACTAGGAGCGATTTTAGCAACTCTATTTGGAGAAACTAATTTAGCTCCTACTTCAGAGTAGGGTCTAAACCAGCACTATAGGAACTACTGTATCTGTGTAAGTGTATGTTGATTGAAGTGCACGCTAAACACCGGCACCCACCATTAAAAAAAAAAAAAGCTGTGTAAACACACAGATTATAGCCTATAAAATATACTCCAGAAACTAACTCTACGAACATGGAAAACGGTGATAGATGGGCCACTGAGGGGAAAATCCAGCGCAACTTTGAGGTGACCAAGCGAAACATAACCGTGTGGTAAATATCCTTAAAGTTTGTTTCTCTCTTTGCAAGTTTAAAACTGTTATTTCATTGTCATTTAATATGTTCAATTATAAAGACAGGAAAAAAACAGAGATTACTTGTATGTTGTATTTCCCTGTAGTCATCAACAGGTGGCACTATGTGTGTTGCATACGATACGATGCGTGTGCGCTCTCGCTTCAGTCATTTGGTGAGACGTGCAGCGGGCAGTGCGAGAGACGCACAGTCTCTGGAAATTGTGGAGGATTTGAGTTCATCTATGAGTAAATACAAGGTTTTGTGAACATATATTTGTTTAAATTGGTGGTTGAGTATGATTTCACTTTTCTAACTTTAGTTAGTGTGAATGTTGCTGTTTGAGCATAAACAACGTCTACAAAGTAAGTTACAACGCTCAAAGTTCAAAGCAAAGGAAGATATTTGCTTTTAAAGAAAAGGACTACAACAAACGGCTGGTAGGGACTACACGACATTCCTCCCGGGTTAGTGACATCACCAACCCTAAAATTTACATAAACCCTGCCACCGGGAACACGCAGTCTATGTTGAGAAGAGGAAAAGTTGTTGCATAAGATAACATTTGTGAGTCAGCTCAAACTTTAGCATCCATCTTTTCACATACAATAAAAAAAAGTCACTCTGTGTGCATCTCACAACAGTTCCTATACGAGCGATGTATAGATTACCATGACAGAATATCCTAATTGAAGATAGTTATCTTCACATCAGCAACATAAATTCATCAACTAACCATTCAGAGACGTCCTGTTGCATTCTACATGTTGTTACTTCTTCTTGAGTTGCTCCATCTTTGTCTGACTCCGTTTAAACATAAAAGGCAGAACTGTTTCTGTCATTTAGTGTGTGTCTGCTTGAGGTAATCGCAGCTGCTAACAACACAAGAGTTCTTGAAACCCCGCCTTCTGCAGCAGCTCATTTGCATTTAAAGGGCCAGGCAGAAAACGGTGCATTTTTGCAAACACTCAAAAAGTGACAACTTTAACATGCTATATAAAAATTATCTGTGGGGTATTTTGTGCTAAGTATTTTGTGCTAAAAGGGCATTTTACCACCCCTTTAATATCACTTGTGGATGCATATTTTGTTGTGTTAATTCAGAGAACTGTCATGTTTAAAAAGTTATGTTGTGTGTAATGTCTGCAATGATATGATGTCACAACATGCGGAGGCCTGGTTATTTGCCGTTATGCCAAATGTTATACTTTTTTTTTAATGTTTCATGTGCTTTTCATGTGATAGTTATTTGATGTGTTTATTTACACAGTGTGCAATATAATGTTGGGGATTTCAGCCCTCGTGAAGTGAATGTGTGTAGTCTAGGAGCTGGTTGTTATGTGAGTGTTATTTTCTCTAATTTCTCTCAAATGATATGTAAGTGGGTAATATAAAAAAATTACTTATGTTGTTTTGTTCTATTTGTACAGTATTCCCACTGCCATATTGTATTGTAATGTTTTGGAATTGTTGCATTACTCTTACTCCTTTTTAGCATTTTAAAACGGTTGTATTCTTGTATTGCCATGTTTAAGAGTAGCCTGTTCATTATAAGTGGACTGTGATGCTCAAACGTATAGTGTATCACAGAGATAATTGCACCCTGAGTAATGTAGAGCGGTGAGGAGGTATCACCAGCTCTGAAAACCTTTCTTTTTTTTCAAATTTGTTTTTCTGCTCTCTCTTTTGGCTCTTTTGTTAACATTGAAAACTGGAACCGTTTCTTTTCAATTAAATTGATAAATCACATTTGAAAATAAATAGTTTTTATTTTACATCATTAAATGAATAAACGTAAAGTAAATAGAACCTCCTAATGTGTTCCTGGTGGTAAATCTAAATCCCCGGTCAAACATGATTATGTAATTCTGCTCAGCTAGCAACACTGACATCAATCACACTGCATACGACAATAACTTTTCATTACTGTCTACTTTCTATGCTTAACATTTCTATCTAATAACGTATTAGACACATAGACAGTATATAAGATGGACACAGCGACCCCACAGATTTCAACGGAGAAAAGTGAAGCCCATTTGAAGCACTCACTTCCTGATCGCCAGGCGAACTGCGCAGACTCAAACTGAGCTTGACGACGTAGATGTGTTGTGGGTCTTCTAGTAGCCGTGCCGAGTGAAATCTGAATCATTCCCTTCCGAATCTCGCAGAGACGGAGAGCGTGATTATTAGTTGTCAATGAGCTAGCAGCATGAGCAACTTTATGAATCTCTATGGGCTTCTCCCTTGACTTTATGCCTCCACGTCCCCCCGATTGCTTGGGAGCTTCTCCGCCGGTCTATACGGTAATTTCTCTACAGTGCGACAGAGAGTCGCGTGGGTATGACGCAATCGTTAGCCTATTTTTTTACAAAAACGGCTTCTACGAAGTCATAACGTAAGATACAAAGTAATGGAGCCTTTTATACATTGTCGTGTTTCTTTAGAAATAAATAATGGACAAATGGAGTCTTTGGACGCTTCAGATGTAAAGTTATTCGCTGTCAAAGTGACGCAAAAATGAATGGGAGTCAATGGAATGCTAACAGCAGGTGAAGTTCTGCTACAATGGCGGCTCCCGCGGAGGCTTCAGTTTCCGGCGGATGGATTACCCCCTTGATTAGACAGGACTGTTAAGCCGCCTTTCCACTGCACACGACTTTACGACAGCCGTCGGCCTGGAAGTCATTAATTTCCAATGGAGATTCGTACGGGAGCTGCGGGAAGTTCCGATCATATGCGTATGCGGAAAATTCGGATCCGTTTTGAGCTTTGGATCCGTTGAAATATCTGAACTTCTGCGGCTAGACGTATGTGACTGGTCGACCGGATGTGATGTATTCGAATCAAAACTATGAGCGCGAGGCTAGAATTACCAATATTTTAACTCTTTAATGTTATTCTGTAAATGCTATTTCTGTAAAATGTCGCTTATTAATAATTATGGCAGTAAAAAATATTTTATATTCATTCAAATTGCTTCACAACCAATTTCAAAGATCCGTGCAACTGACACTAGGGGGCGAAATGCGACAATCATATGCTAATGTCGTGTGCAGTGGAAAGGCGGCTTCAGAACTGCTTCAGACAGATCGTAAACTAATGAACACGGAGAATGCGAGCACTGTAATCTCAGGCTATGGCGTTCTCAGCGCTGTCAAAATAAAGGTCCGCCGTGCCGTCAAAATAAAAGTCACAACAACAAGCGCAGCTTACGTCACTTTCCTACTGGTGGTTCGAACCAGGTGCGAACCCAGAAAACGTTCTTGGGGGTACCATTAATTCTCGGAGAACCACCCTGGTGGTTAGTTCCTAGAACTCATTTCCTAGAACTATCCGGTGCAAAAGCATCCATGCATTTTGGACAGGAAGAGCTAAATAAACTTATCACTGCATCTAAACCAACAACATGTTTATTAGATCCAATACCCACTAAACTACTGAAAGAAGTGTTGCCTGTAGTGGAAGAGCCTCTTCTCAATATTATTAACTCGTCTCTATCTTTAGGACATGTTCCAAAAATATTCAAGCTGGCAGTTATAAAACCTCTTATTAAGAAACCACAATTAGATCCAAATAACCTAGCAAATTACAGACCCATTTCAAATCTTCCATTTATGTCTAAAATACTAGAAAAAGTTGTGTCCGCTCAACTGTGCTCTTTCTTGCAAGAAAACGATATCTATGAAAAGTTTCAGTCTGGATTCAGGCCACGTCATAGCACAGAAACTGCACTGGTTAAAATTACAAATGATTTACTTTTAGCTTCTGACCAAGGCTGTATCTCAATACTAGTTTTACTCGATCTTAGTGCTGCGTTTGACACTATAGATCATAAAATACTCTTAGATCGACTTCAAAATTACACTGGTGTTCAGGGACAGGCATTAAGCTGGTTTAGATCGTACCTATCAGACCGTTACCATTTTGTCCATTTAAATGGGGAAAAATCAAAGATAACGTCAGTAAATTATGGAGTGCCGCAGGGATCTGTATTAGGCCCCCTGCTATTCTCAATTTATATGCTGCCACTTGGTAATATTATAAGAAAACATGGAATAAGTTTCCACTGTTATGCTGATGACACTCAATTATATATTTCATCACAACCAGATGATAACACTAAATTATCTAAAATGACAGAGTGCGTTAAAGATATAAAATATTGGATGACGTGTAATTTTCTTCTATTAAATTCAGATAAAACGGAGGTATTACTGATTGGTCCAAAAAACTGCCCACAAAACCTCTTACAATACAACCTTAATCTAGATGGACGTCTTACTTTATCCTCTACAGTAAAAGATCTGGGTGTTATACTAGACCGCAACTTGTCTTTTGAAAATCATATTTCAAATGTCACAAGAACAGCCTTTTTCCACCGTAGAAACATTGCTAAGCTACGTAATATGCTATCAGTTTCTGATGCAGAAAAGTTAGTTCATGCATTCATGACCTCGAGACTAGATTACTGTAATGCTTTATTAGCTGGTTGTCCTGCATCCTCCGTAAACAAGCTACAGTTAGTCCAAAATGCAGCTGCTAGAGTTCTTACTAGGTCAAGAAAATATGATCATATAACACCAATTTTATCATCTCTACACTGGTTACCTATTAAGTTCCGTATCAATTACAAAGTATTGTTACTGACCTATAAAGCCCTAAATGGTTTAGCTCCTGTGTATTTAAGAGATCTTCTATCGCCATATAATCCATCGCGCTCTTTAAGATCGCTAAATTCGAGGCTTCTGGTCGTACCTAGGATAACTAAGTCCACTAAAGGAGGGAGGGCGTTTTCACATCTAGCTCCTAAACTCTGGAATAGCCTTCCTGATATTGTCCGAGGTTCAGACTCGCTCTCCCAGTTTAAAACTAGATTAAAGACGCATCTCTTTAGCCAAGCATTCACATGATGCATCTCATACCTTTTATACTACAGTTAAATCAGATCAAATGCATTCATATTATGAACAGCAGCTACGCTAATTATTTCCCATCTGCCTTTTTTTAACTCAAATAGAGTTCGTCAGCTCCAGTTATGTATCCAGCCTCTCATGGAGACTTCAGATGCCCCAACGCCTGTGATGAGACGACTCGACGCCTGTGAAGAGACGACCCAACGCCGGCGATATGTTATGCCCTAAATTTTATGATTAACTAACTGTATTTTTGTATGTATATTTTTGAAATGCATTTTCTGTAAAGCTGCTTTGAAACAATATGTATTGTGAAAAGCGCTATACAAATAAACTTGAATTGAATTGAATTGAATTTTGTATGTGCGGGGTGACAAGGCTAGGCCGCAAAGGAAGAACCCAAACTTGGTAAGCTCCACCCCCAAAAGCAAACCTGTGTTGTGGGCGGCAGAATTTATTTAGGGGCTTTCGCACATAGACAGTATATAAACTGGACACAGCGACCCCATAGGTTTCAACGGAGAAGTGAAGTCAATTAGAAGCACTCACTTCCTGATCTCCAGGCGAACTGCGCAGGCTCAAACTGAGCTTGACGACGTAGATGTGACGTGAGCGAACCTGTCTGACACCTGTAGGTCTTCTAGTAGCTGTGCCGAGAGAAATCTGAATCATTCCCTTCCGATTCTCGCAGAGACAGAGAGCGTGAGCATTAGCTGTCCATGAGCTAGCAGCGGGAGCAACTTTATCACTCTCTATGGGCTTCTCCCTTGACTTTATGCCTCCACGTCCTCCCGATTGCTTGCGAGCTTCTCTGCCTGTCTATACGGTAATTTCTCGACTTGTGCGACAGAGTCGCGCGGGTATGACGCAATCGTTAGCCTATTTTTACAAAAACTGCTTCTACGGGACCATAACGTATGGATACAAGGTAATGGAGCCTTTTATACATTTTCGTGTTTCTTTAGAAATAAACAATGGACAAACGGTCTTTAAACGCCTCAGATGTAAAGTTATTCGCTGCCAAAGTGACGCCAAAATGAATGGGAGTCAATGGAATGCTAACAGCAGGTGAGGGTCCGCTAGCCAATGGCGGTGCCCGGGGAAGCTTCAGTGTCTTCCGAAACACTGCCCCCCTGCTTTCGCACCGGAGGAAACTTTTCTAGAACTACTGGCGGAAGTACCCGGATTTTGGCTTCGCACCGCAGGAACTAGGAACTATTTTAGTTCTCAGGGAACTATCCTGGTGGTTACTGTAGTTCCTAGAACTAAGTTCCTAGAGCTATCCGGTGCGAAAGCCCCTTTTGTGATGCGTCCTTGAGATTAATTGTGACGAACCAATCACGATGTTGAATTTGCAACAGAGATGGGCCCATGATCTTCCCCAGGCGAAAAAGCTGAATTGATGTGTGTTGGGTTCAGGCATGTTTAGACACATTAATTCACAGATGGTCACACGCAGCATTGAGAGTAGCTTTTGAAATGGAACTACATGTGGACACTAAAATAAAGTGTTACCAATTCATCTTTAAATATATCCATATAGAAAACAGTTATTTTAAATTCATAATTTTTCACAATATAACTGTTTTACAGTATTTGTGATCCAATAAATTCAGTCTTGGTGAGCATAAAAGATGTCAACATGGCAAATAAACCAGAGCTTGTCAAGCAGTTATGTCAGTACAGTAAGCTTGTGTACTTGTGGATAGAGACATCTAGTGATAGAAACCAAACATTAGACTCAAATACCTAACAAGGGTTGAACTCTGATGGCATCTGATCTCTATTAGACCTCTATTAGAGTCAGTTTCAGATTCAATAGCTGATATACATTTTTTATGACAATTCTTTTCCAATTTTTTTCATGACAAAATTGTTATGTAAAGTTAAGGCTTAAACAGACCAAAAAACAAGAACACAAATGCAAAATGATGCCTGACGATTGTAAGCATGACAACATTGTCCAAAAAGGAAGCCAATGGCACCACCTAGAGTTCAAACTCATCCAATCTTAAAACCAGATTATACAGCACATAGGCACGTTTATCTGTATAGGAAATTTCATTCACAACTGCGATTCAAATTCCTAAATAAATAAGGATGAAAAATAAAGAAGAAATGTAAATTAAAAAAAATATATAAACATTTTATTTTAAACGTACTCAAAACAAACAAATAAATATTTTCCAAATATTGTGTGTGTGTGGGGGGGGGGGGGGGGGGGGGAATAAATAAGAAAAATACTCACTTTATTTAGAAATGAGCTAGGGGTGAAATCATAAGAATCATTAAAGTAGAAGAACAAAGTTTCTATACATTATTTTAAGAACTTTTTTTAAAATTCAATGTAAACAATTAGGCTACCCTGTTGTTGCTGATAAAGAAATGCCTTTATTGTTATTAATATTGTTGTTGTTGTTGTTTATATTATTATTGTTAATAGTAATATTATAAACAATACACCAATAAAAGATTGTAGAGCAAATTTATTAACAGTAGCCTAGTTGGCAGTTTTTATTTTGAAAAAAAAAAAAAAAAACGGAAGTGATGTTGTCGCTGCTAGGCTGGCAAAAATGCAGACAAGGCTGAACATAACGAAACATAGTCGGATAGTAGGCGGTATGTGCTTAAGGTGCGGAATACGCCAGAATTCCAAAAAAGAAGATGGATATAAATCGTCTGCTTTGGAATTCTGGTGTATAGTAGATGTTATTATGCAAATCTTAAAGCTAACCAGGCAATAAGAAGAAGTGTCACGCCCTCAACCCGTACTGTAAGAAGAATACGAGAACGAGAAGACGACACCGCGTGCTGTGTGTACATACAGTACATAATAATACAATGTCAAGATCCATCAAAGAGCTTATTCTCCATTATGACCCCATTAATGAAAGCAATATTTTTACTAGTGGGGACATTGTGGAGGGGCGAGTTGTTTTGGAAGTGACCAAAGAAATAAAAGTGAATACGTTTTTTGTGAAGTTCACGGGAGATGCGAACGTACACTGGACTGAAAAATCAGGCGATGACGAAACAACCTACAGCGACCATGAGAGATACTTCAAACTAAAGCAATACTTCATTCAAGAGAGCAACAAAGGTAAGTTGAACATTAAATATTAAATTATTATTATATGTAACTTAGTAGTAGTAGGCTACTTGTGGTATGTGCATCATTTGGTTAACAAAAAAATAAAGATTGGGAAATAATCTGACTTCTTATATGTTACTGTGATGTCTAAAGGACAGAGTGAAAAGAATACCACTCTTGTAAGTGGAGAGACTTGTAAGTGATGAGTTTTCATACCTTGCACTAATAAATAAATTACATAAAACTAAAACACAACTCTCTTTTAATCCATTAACATGCCTTATGTTTCACAGATGGACCAGTGATTAGACCAGGAAGTCATGTTTTTCCATTCAGATTTCAGCTGCCTCAACAGTGAGTGATACAACACAATCTGTACTTCAATGGTAGTTGTTCTTTATTGTGTAAATATGTGATCGTGAACAGTTAAAAATAATAGCCGATAAACACAATATAAAGAAGAACATAAAGAATATAAATGTGAAGGAGCTGGAGCTCCATTGGAGCTGGGGAATCCACAGTGGACCTTACTATGGGTATTGTGAGAGGACCGATATCAGATGGGTGTGGCTATCCTATGGCATAAGAAGCTGGACTCAGTGATAAATGTCATCAGGACTGGAGTTGACTGGTGCATTGCGGTACAATTGAAGTTAAAAAATAGAGAACTTACTATTCTCAATGTATATTTACCTTGTGAGTGTTCACTGAATGAAGATTTATATTTGAATAGGCTTGCCTTTATAAATCCTTTATCCATGAGAATCACTACACAAGTGTTTGTGTTGTAGGGGATATGAGCGCAGACCTTACAGTCTCTGTTTGCTAGACATTTACTACAGTTTTGTGAGGATAATAACCTCATATTGTCCAGCCAACTGCTTCTTCAAGCAGATAGCTATTCTTATGTAAGTTGTTGTGGCAAAACAATATTTAACAAACTCAGCATTCCCAGGCAAAAGAGACGTCAATATTCAAATTGTATTTAAAAGAAAATATACATTTATTCTGCAGAATAGTTCCCAGTCTAGCCACACAGGCCAGCTGCAGGGTGAGGGTGAAAACCCACCAACCCTAACAGCCCAGTCTGCAGGCAGAGTGAGACCAAGATAGGTGTTCTTTCTGGAGTCTTATAATGTTCTCATCAAAGCATTCTTTAAAACACCCACCCCAGGGGGCAGGAACTGAGAACCCCCCCATGGTGGCCTCAACCCCTCCCTAGCCCGGAGTCCTCTCAGTGTCACACCCTGTATCAACGTTACAACAGGAGAATTCCAAATACAGAACACGTGGCATTCCTATATTATCATTGAGAAAACAAAATAAGAAATAAAAGATTAAAAACTGCCACTACAAAGTGAAGCTTTGTTTGTACACAACATCATGGCTTGACCACTGCATTACCACTTCTGATGCCCATACAATTCTGCAATATATAGAAATTAAATAGGCTATGGGATATCCATGACAGATCGTGTGCCGTTTGCTATGAAGCTTGATGTGGAAAGTCTTCCTGAGTTGACTCAGGGGGTGAATGATGGCTGCAAGTCTAAATTGGATTGGGCCAAATTCACAAAAGAAGATCTCTTGACATACATGAAAACTGAGGATCTTCTGAGTAATATTTGTTTATGTGCAAATGTGCTATTTATTTTATGCAACAGCTTGTGAGTTACAGTTTTGACACAATATTGATTTCCTTTATTTCGTCAACGTAAATTTCTAAATGAAACCACAGCAGAATCGAGTCTCCATGCCACAGTCATGCGTTTTGAACAAATCAGATTTGTTCCTGAATGAATCAGCCGTTTTAACGAATCGGTTGAATGAATGACTCATTCATTAAAACCTACTGGAGGTTTTAGTTTAATTTTTAAAGTACCATTTAATTAAAGGTAAAATTAGAAAGCATTTAATATTTAAATATTGAATAAAAAAATTATCATAGCAATATTTATGCAATTGTAAATATTAATGCCACTTCTGATGCTGCTTCTGTATCACCTCTCTCACTGTAAAGATGGGTTTTGTTAATAATGATTTAATTTGATTGGGAACTTCCCTATACTGTTATTATTCCAATTGAATATAATTTGAAAGTTAGAATTTGACATATAAGGCTAGGGCTGTGCGATATAGCTAAAAAAATTATCACGATATAATGTTTCATATCGTTCAGTATCGATAATTATTGACATTTTTACAACCTTTTTTTTTAAAGACAATTAGAAAAGTTTGAATTTAAACCACTGTTTTTATTTTGTTTATCAACATCATTAAGGCAAACAACAAATTATATTAGTTTTCAAAAACAAAGCAGTCAAAAACAAAATAAAATGTAAATAAAAATAGCTTCTTTATGTCTTGTATTAAGATTTTAAAAAAGTAAGTGTTAAAGAAACTCCTGAACTTAAAATGTTACAAAATGTGTGTGAAAGTGTAAAATTAATGTAGAACAATTAAGGCAAACTTTGAGGTATCAACATCTGAAATAAGTAGGGGTGTATTGCGTATATTAAACGGTTACTCCATAAAAATATTAATATTTATTTTATTCATAAAATAAACACCAGCAACAAAAAATATAGCGTTATAACTGTGCGTTCACACCAAACGCGAATAAAGCGTCAAATTCGCGTCTAGTTTGACACTTGAACATTTTGAATGCATTCGCGCGTCCAAAGCGAAATGGACATGCGTAAAAAGCAAGCATTTGAAGCAATAATTGACACGCGTCCGAGGCGAAATCCGCTTCTTCTGGGAGAGGCAAGTGCTAGGCGGTGGTCTGTTTGCAGTACTACTGTTATTGTGTCACGAAATGTAGTTTTAAGAGTTGTTCAGTCGAGTTGTAGTTGTTTAAAGGTCAAATCTGTGGTTTATTTATAAAGATAGCACCTATTTAAAAAATGTGATCTGACGTTTCCGAGTTGTGAGATCCAGGCGATCACCGGGCGCTCTATGGAAGTAAAATAATGACAAATGTTTTTGAAATAAAAAAGCCTGTTGAATTGCACTACTTGAAAAAAATATGCATTACATTAACCATGCTTGCATTTTAATGCATTGTATTTTTAGGGCTTGCATTTTTATGGGCTGAAATTCAACATGGTTGTATATTTAAGCTGTGGATATTTAAATTCAAAACATTTCAAACACATTTTCATTCATAAAAAATCAATAATCCATTTTCACCTTTCATATTTCACTTCCAAAATATTCAAACTGTTTAAAAATACAACCTATAATATTCAACAGGCAATTTTCGGTCCACTTTATTTCGCTTTACAAATTCGCTTCCACAAATTCAGTGGTTCAAATTCGACAGTAAATTCAACATTGACATCCAGGAACTGCAGGAAAAGCAGTAGATTACCGAGCATAATCTCCATCTGCTGTTAATCGATCTCACCAGCAAGGAGTGCAAGCGCGTGTTGTAGGCATGTGCCGGTATCACTTTTTCATGCTGCGATTAATTGAGAGAGCATTTATCACGGTATACGGTATTATCACGATATTGTAATTTTACAAGAGAAACAGGTTAAAAAAAGAAACAAACTTCAGTTTTGTCCTTTTAGTAACTTTAATAACTTTTTAATGAACTAAAAGTAACTCAAACATTTAAATACAAATAAATACAAATAAAACAATATAAAATATAAAAGTAAACTGAACAATTATATCCTTTATCTCCCTGAATTGCAGTGGATGGTTGTCACGAATATGAGCGAACATGTTAGACGTGTTCCCTTGTTTTGCAGCCACTTTCCGTCCACATGTCTTACACAAAGGGAAACTGTCTTCGATCAGCAATCCCTCTGCATTTTTTTGGAACCCAAAATATTTCCAAACATCTGACTTTACCCTTTTTGAAGGGGGATAAATTGTCGGCAGCGTTCCTCCTTCCGCCATTCTTCTTCTTCATGTGAGAATTTGAATGCGGCGTCAGTGGCCGTGGCGCGCACTGCGTGCAGTGTGATTCTACATGTGACGTGAACACTGTTTACATCCGGGTGCGCTCACGTGTTCTGCGCAGCATATACGCAGTGTTTGTTCAAGCGGTTGATGGAAAATAAGCTATAATGCAGGTTCTAAAAATAAAAATTCGGATCTATTATTTTTTACGGTATTTTGAAGTGCCCACGATAACAATATCGTGTATATTCATTATCGTGATTTATCGAATTACCGAAAATCGGCACATGTCTAGCGTGTTGTTGAGGACCAGAGCAACAGTTAGAGCCATTCATTCATTCATTAACACTGATTTATAGAAATGTAAGTGTATTTGTGATTATTATGAGGGCTGTTTTTATGTTTAATTCAGTGTCTTCACAGTCCCTGTGTAGCCTACATGCATCTTTGTTACAAATGTTACATTTGAGGTAGACATATATTTCTCTTGGTTGTTTAGTTGCCTTAACTTTATATCGTGGCGATGTGCTACAGTATTAGGGTTTCCCTCAATAATTCAGGATTGCTGGACATTAAACGCTTAACGTAGCTTAACTACAGTGATATAAAAGACCAAACTCGCACCTTATTGAGAAGGCTGTACTAAAGCTACAGGCAAGCAGACTCAGAATATAAACTTAACGTGCAAGCAAAGTTTCACGCTAAGCGTTTCCCAGTTATATTTGGTTATAACGTTGGCTTGACGTTGGACATTCGCACATTTAGGGACCGTCTCTAAAGTTGCATACGATATTAGGCTACACACGTTTCTAACTTGAATAGCAAACTTCTATTTATGAATAAATATAAAACATGTAAAAGGTGTGCATCACGTCTGACACCTACATGAACACTTACAGTTGTTTTTATGACTGCAAGTCATTCTCTTCCAATGCTATTGAAGTTAGAAACGGAATGTCGTATGTCACTTTAGAGACGGTCCCTAAATGTGCGAATGTCCAATGTCAAGCCAACTTTATAGCCAGTATATCACTGGGAAACGCGTGAAACTTTGTGTGTTAAGTTCATATTCTGAGTCCATCTGCTTGCCTGGTCATATAGTACAGCCTTCTCAATAAGGTGCGAGTTTGGTCTTTTATAATGTCACTGTATTAGTCCATTAAGATACGTTAAGCGTTTTATATGTCCAGCAAGCCTGAATTATTGAGGGAAACCCGCGCAGCACATCACCGCGATATAAAGTTAAGGTAACTAAAGTTGAACAACCAAGAGAAATATGTCTACCTCAAATGTAACATAACATCAGCATCGGGGGAATAACATTATTATCTTGTTCACGGTAGAGAAAGATGCATGTAGGCTACACAGGGACTGTGAAGACACTGAAATAAACATAAAAGCAGCCCTCATAATAATCACAAATACACTTACATTTCTATAAATCAGTTTTTATGAATGAATTAATGGCTTGCTCTAACTGTTGCTCTGGTCCTCATCAACAACACGCGCTTGCACTCCTTGCTGGTGAGATCGATTAACAGCAGATGGAGATTATGCTCGGTAATCTACTGCTTTTCCTGCAGTTCCTGGATGTCAATGTTGAATTTACTGTCGAATTTGAACCACTGAATTTGTGGAAGCGAATTTGTAAAGCGAAATAAAGTGGACTGAAAATTGCCTGTTGAATATTATAGGTTGTATTTTTAAACAGTTTGAATATTTTGAAAGTGAAATATGAAAGGTGAAAATGGATTATTGATTTTTTGTGAATGAAAATGTGTTTGAAATGTTTTGAATTTAAATATTCACAGCTTAAATATACAACCATGTTGAATTTCAGCCCATAAAAATGCAAGCCCTAAAAATACAATGCATTAAAATGCAAGCATGGTTAATGCAATACATATTTTTTTCAAGTAGTGCAATTCAACAGGCTTTTTTATTTCAAAAACATTTGTCATTATTTTACTTCCATAGCGCTCAGCGCTCATGTAACCCGCCTGAAACAGCCTTACCTCGCCTAGTCCTCCTGACGTTTGCCGCTGGTAAACGACAAATGTTTAAATGAACAATCTATAGCTTCGGTTCTATTATATGAAACATATAATTTAAAATACATTAATGACTCGTTATAATTTAGGTCAAACGACTTATTTAATTATGTGAGTTTTTCTTCATCTCATTCAGAAATGTAGCCTATGACTGCAAGTGTTCAGTGTCATATTCATAATTAACATCTGAACAATGTCATTCCTTCTTTCACGCGGGCATTTAGTCATTACAAAATAATTTATTGAGGTCAAACATTTAAAATGACATTATAATCTGAAAAGCGGGCCTGCCCCCATTTATCACGTCACTTCACCACGTGACAGCAGCAAGCAGGCTCCGATTGGTTAACGCGGCGCGAATTGACGCAGAAGTTCAGATTTTTCAACTCAGGCGGCAGACGTGAATTCGCGTCAAACGCGTAAATGCACAAAAAGCACTACATAAAATAATTTGCGCTTAACGCGCCAGGCGCTCAATTCGCGTGAATGAGGCGTATTCGCATCTACCGCGCCGCACTCTACGCCTCATTCGCGCCGCAGGATTTTTTTTTGCGCGCGTAACGCGTCTTTGCATTGACTTAACATTGAAATCACGCATGCCTGGCGCGCTATTCGCGTCCGGTGTGAACTCACCATAACACATGTATTCCTCCGCCAAGCAATGTAGTTCCAAAGAGGTTGGCAAGCAACACATGCAGCAACAAAGAATCACAAACGGCAGTTGCGCAGTAATACGGTCACAGGTGTGTCACGGTTGGTTGAAGCAGAGGAGGAAGCAGGATCCACGTGCACCTCTTTATTTAAATAAACTCAAAACTACACAAATACAGACTCAGGAATAAGACTCAGGAACAGAAGAACCAACGTAAAGAACTGGCAAAGACTGAAACTAGACACAGGGCTTAAATACAGAGGCAGACAAGCTTAACAAGAGTGGCTGATAGGAAACACCTGAGGAGACTAATAAACATTAAACATAACAGGGAGCTGCTAAACATGGAACAAGACGGGAACACGGACTAGAATCATGACAGAACCCCCCACTTAACAGTCCAGGAGGGTGGTGAAGCAGAGGCAGTCTTGGAGGAGGGATGGAGGGCCAGGTCCAAGGAGCAGGCTGTGCAGGCGACCAGGGCGGAGCAGGCGACCAGGGCGGAGCAGGCTGTGCAGGGGGCCTGGGGGGGACCAGACAGTTCAGGAGACCAGGGTAGATCCGACTGTTCATCTTGTCCAGAGATACAGGCGTAGAGTCGGCCATCTTGTCTGAAGACACATGCATGGAGGCGGCACTCCTGTCTAAAGACACAGATGTAGAGTCGGCCATCTTGTCCGATGACACAGGCTTATACTGCGTTCCAAAATTGTCATGCCCTTCACTGGCTAACTTCCCTCCGTCTCTTTCACTCGGATGTACGTCATTGCTTACGTTGCACGAGTGCCCACTTCTGGCGGAAACTGCAATGGGCTAAATTGGAACGTCCTAAGCCCTTGATCACTTGGAATCAGCTATGGGGTTGATATATTATTATTATTATTTTAAATCCCTTTAAGAATTTGTTTAATGCAGCATCCAAATGTATAGGTGTGTTTGGGTTGTTTTAAAATATATATATAATTAATATATCATAGTTGTTTGTTGTAGGGGTGATTAGATGAGATCTGTGGTGATGCCACAATCGTACTGCATGGTGGGACATATAGGTGCCTGAAGTGTACATATGAAGTAGACTCGAGGGAACGAGGGTCTGTCCATATAAACTTCCCTCGTCCACTTCACAAAGTGGAACACACTTCAAAATGGCAGCAGGGATTCCCCTAAGGGGAAGTGCTTAAGGAAGTTCGCAAGTGCGTGTCTAAAAGTGGGCTGGAACGCCGCAATAGACACAGGTGTAGAGGCGGCCATCTTGTTCGAAGACACAGGCGTCTTGGTGGCCATCTTGTCTGAAGACACAGGCGTGGTGACGGCCATCTTGTTTGAAGACGAAGGCTCAGGCGTGGCAGGCATGACGTGAAGAAGCTCTGGAAAGGTGGTCTCGGCGGGACGAGCCTCCGGAAGGGTGGTCTCGGCGGGACGAGCCTCTGGACTGGCGGCCATGACGGGGTGGATCCGATGAGGCTCTGGCGTGACTGTGCTGGCGAGCGGTGTGAGTACTGGAGTTGCCAACATCAAAGTGGGCACGACATGAACCGGCCCAGGGGATACTGTGAGCTTGTGGGGTTCCTCATCTGCAAAGCCCACAGTAAATAAAAGGGCAAAGCCAATATATTGCACTAGAGTGTAGTGAGGGGTATCGTCAGGCATGAGGAAATGAAGAAACTTGGCCAAACATGTCCTTTAAGACAGCATCATTAAAGTCCACCCCATGGCAAAGCTCACAAAACTCGAGGCGGAAGAGACAATCTGCTGGATCCATGTTATGGTCAGTTCTGTCACGGTTGGTTGAAGCAGAGGAGGAAGCAGGATCCACATGCAGCATTCTTTATTTAAAGAAACTAAAAACTACACAAATATAGACTCAGGAACAGAACAAACAACGTTCAGAACTGACAAAGACTGAAACTAGACACTGGGCTTAAATAGAGAGGCAGACAAGCTAAACAAGATAACAAGAGGGTGTGGCTAATAGGAAACACCTGAGGAGACTAATACACATTAAATATAACAGGATGCTGCTAAACATGGAACAAGACTGGAACACAGACTAGAATCGTGACAAGGTGTATGTTTGTTGAGTAATTTACAACAGCTTCGAACGCGGCTCAACCAATCAGAATCAAGGACCGGAACTATCCGTTTTATAATATTTAATTATTGTTATCAACAATACTTTGAACATATTGAGATATTATGTTTTGTCATTGCACACCTCGAATGTACGGTATTCATTTTTACTTAAAACGCCTTAAATTTTACATTTAAAAAAGTGCAGCAATCCTGCATATTCTCCCATATTTTAATATTTTTAATCAAGTAGGCCTAATGGTTCATGAAAAAGAAAACCAGTGTTAAATAAATATTAAAAGCAGAAATGAGAAAGCTACAAACTGCATCTCTGGTTCAAACCCACTCTCTCTCGTACACTGTACCAGCCCTCTCTCCTAATTGGATTTTGTCCAGATTGGTTTTTATTTGATACAAAATAAAAGGTTCTTGGAAAAAGTCCTTGAATCTGGCATTCATGAAAGTTTGGGAACCCTGTAAATAGAATTGAAAGCCAAAATATTAAATATATGGATGTATATTGAATCTAATCCACTATTTTGTAGAGGGGGTTAAAATGACAATATTCACCTAAGATTTTGAGCCAGATTACAGGGGGTAAAAATGACTTTAGAAAAGGGCGTCATCATAATTATTTTTTTACAAAGAGATTGGTAGATCTATTAGTTAAATATGTTCCAGCTTGTTACATTATATGTCAATTATATGTCAAAAAATGGGGAAAAGCTCTTGTGTTTTTTGCCCCAAGTTTGCATGCCTGTAACTCAAGAAGTTTTAAAGATTTCTCAATATCCTTTTATATTTAGTTGTTTAACAAACATTTATTTTGGTATCTTCATTTTAAAGGCCCCATATGGCACAATCCCAGAGATATGGAGATCTAAATGTGGCTCCGTGACTAAATTGGTTAATTGTGCAAATTTTTTGTAAATCAACTTTGCATACAGCTGATACTTTTTTCTTTTAAAGAGGAATATCTGAACAACCAATAATGTTGAAACTAGAAATGTATCTCATTTGTTCCATCAACACAATTGCTTGGAATACCTGAGTGCCAAAAATCCACTGAAATGGTGGAAAGTTGAGGCACATTAACTTGCTCTCAAAAGTGTATTTTTGAGAATCTATATTTGAATCAGTTTCAGGGATATTTGGAAGATGGGATTTTGTTCATTTTAACAGCTTCTGAAACTACCAAGAGTTTAAATATGCAGTATTGTGTAACTACACGTTACCACATTGACATTCCAATATATTTGGGATTGAACCATATAATACCTTAAAAATTAAGATACCATTGCTTCGGAAAAAGTAATTGTATGGCACTCTAAACAGGTATGTTCTATGTAATTATGTTGAAACGAGATGCATTTCTAGTTTCAACATTATTTGTTGTTCAGATAATCCTCTTTAAAAGGAAAAAGTATCAGCTGTATGCAAAAAAATCCACATTTGGTTTTCGACCACTAAAAATGTGTACACTTGACCAATTTTCTCATGGAACCACATTAAGATCCCCATATCTCTGGGATTGAACCATATAGGGCCTTTAAAATGAAAATACCAACAGAAAAGTTAGAAAGGAATCAGAAGGATATTATATGTAATACGAGTTACAGGCATGCAAACTTGTACAAAAACACAAGAAGTGCCTTTTCCCATTTTTGAACTGTCACTGTTGGTATATAATATCACAAAAATTGCTACAGTTAACAGATTTTACAAATAGATCTACCAATCTCTGTGTCGAAAAAAAAAAAAATGCCGGGAACCTCTGGTTGAGTTGACATCGAGCAAAACTGACCCCTGCATCATCGTCATCTGAAAAAAGCAGATGTCAGTCATATTCAGGCTCATTATTCTAGAATATTTAATTTAATAATATTCTGGATATGTTAAGTGAAGTAAAAATAAATTGTAAAGTATATTATATGCAGGTATGTTAACAGTTTTTTGGAATAAATTAAAATTTATACAGTAGCAATTGCTTAAGTGCATATTGGACCATATTTCGCTCTATAATAATGCTTGTCAGTCTTTTCTGAAAACCAAAAGATGTTTATTTTACCTTAATTTCAGAAATATGCCTGCATCTTTTGAAGGACAACATGGCTCGGTTAAGTATGTGTTGATGGTAAAGCTGAAGAGGTCTTGGAAGCCAGCATCTTCTACATGTACGGAAATATCCTTTTTGCCCAAGAATGATGGGACCAATGATCATTTACTGGTATGAATTATACTACCATGTTTGACTCTTTGGCGTTCATCTTTTGATAAATACAGAGATTATGTAACTGCTTATATCAGAACTCATGTAATTTGTAATTTAAACCATTTACTTGTGACCTAGAGCTTATAGAAAATTGTATGTAATTTCAGTTTACTTCTTTTTTTTTTTCTTTTTTCTTTTACATATACAGCAACCACAATCTGGCACAAAAGACAAGAAGTTTAAACTTTTTGGCTCAGGAAAAATGTCAATGGCAGTAACAGCTGACAAAACTGGCTATATGCAAGGTGATAACCGATGTAGCTCTTAAGCAACTCAAGTCAAAGCTGCATAAACTGAAGCCTGTAATGCCAATGGCCGGGTCTCCATCAACATATTTTTATGCACATTTTGAGATATTGCATAAAAATCCTGGATGTAAACAGCAACATGCAAATAAAATGTATTCAACTTCCATTTCTATTGATATTTATCTCCAATTTCTCTGAATGTGACTACTTTGCTCTCCTAAACACGCTAAATGGAAACACTGCTTTATCTGCAAATAGGTTTTTACATAAATACAATTTGAAACTTGGATGGAAAACCCTGCCATTGTCATTTTGTATTTGTTTTCCATTGTTGATAAATGTTGTCTCTAATTCCTTACATTGCTGCAGGTGAAACAATCAGAGTTTCTGTTGATATTGACAACTCTTCATCTCGTGACGTCAAGCTAAAGTACAGCCTCATGCAGAAACAGACCTTCATTGCTGGCAGGAGCACTAAAAGAGAACTTAAGAATATAGTCAAAGAAACTAAAGATCACATCCCATCTGGAGAAAAGACAAAATCCGTAGTGGACATAAACCTTCCACGTGACCTGACTGCCACCATTGAAAACTGCAGAATTATAAAATTGCAGTACGAACTCAAGGTGCTATTTTATCTTCCTTAGTATTGCTATATTTAAAGTGACAATTCACCTCCAAAGTAAAATTGACTCACCTTCATGTCATTTTAAACCTGTTCAACTTTCTTTCCTTTTGTGGAACACTAAAGAAGATATTTTGAAACCGTTGAAATATTCTTCAAATTTTAGAATATCTTCTTTTGTATTCTGCAGAAGAAAGAATGTCATAAAGGTTTGAAACAACATAATGGGGAGTAAATGAAAGAATTTAAAGAAAAGGAAATGGAAGTAGTAACTATTCCTTTAATTGTCACAAATTTCTCAAATGCTATCTAATTTGTGTGGTAAAAGAGACGATAAAAACATTGATTTTACAGCATACAAGACTTTCTTACAAAGGGTAAAGCAAAAAATAAATAATTTGTTTTCTCTCCTTTGTAACTTTAACACATACCTGTAGTTTCACAGTTTGCTTGAACTATTTCTGTACACGGTTGTCTTTCAGGTCTATCTGGATGTGTCTTTTGCCTCAGATCCAGAAGTTATGTTCCCTGTGGTTATTCTTCCACCTGACCAGCAATGTCCTCCCTGGCAAGGCCCACCTGGGGTATTTCAGCCATATCCACCGCCTCAGCCTAACCTTGTGCCCTATCCTGGTGGACAACCACCGGCATATTCAGAACTTTACCCCAATCTGAATGACCCTTCAGCGCTGCCCTATCCAGGAGCTGCTGCAGGACATTTTTACCCAAATCCAAATGCCATGGTGCCTGTTTTCTGTCCGACTCCATCTGCACCAGTTTATGATCCAAATCAAAGCACTACAAAATCCTCTCCTAATGTGACTTATTAGTCTTCTTCACCAGAAAAACTTCTGACTGCCATTTCTGATGTCAATTATAACTTCAAAGTTTGATCTGCATGAATTCAAGCTTGGTGCCTATTATTGTGCCTCTTTAAACTCAGGACTGTTCTTCATTTTACAAGGAATGTACAGTATAAGCTTCAGTTTTTGAGATGTCAGGTTTATTTGGCCTTTGTAGCTCACTGTTCAGTTCCCTCTTTTCCATGTGCTCCAAAAACACAGGTCTAAAAACTTTGCTATCCTTTATTGCGGCGGCAGTGGCTCAGTGGTTCATGTAGATTGCCTACAAACCGGAAGGTTGGTGGTTCAATCCCCGGTTTCACTTGACCAAGTGTCGAGGTGTCTATGAGCAAGACACCTAACCCCAGCTGCTCCCGATGAGCTGGATGGCGCCTTGCATCCACACGCCGTCGGTGTGTGAATGGGTGAATGTGAGGAAAAATGTAAAGCGCTTTGGTGGCCATTGGGTCTGTGAAAACGCTATATAAATGCAGTCCAGTCCATTTACCATTGCAGTACAACATTTTTTTTTTAAATGTCTCTGTCTCTGACCACTGTTAGTATAGCAAGGAAGACAGAGTGGGCCTCTAATGCCGACAATGTCCACTTTTTATGCTCTGTCATCCCATTACTCATTACTTTATGCTTTTTTTCCAACAAATAGCATGTACAAGGGTAACTTTTATATTACATCAAAAGAACACCACATCTTTAACAATACAATAGAAATTACTCAAAAAAAAAAAAACACGAACACAGAGGGTACATATCTATATATTGTTGAATAAGCATAAATATACTTTGTATGAAAATGTTAAATGAAGAGCATATTGCAGTGGTTTCAATTGCTTTGTTATTTTTAGATTTTGACATCACATCTACAAATTTTTATCTCCTTAAGCACTATAAAATTCGGTTGTTTGACATTTGTGAATTTACATTTGTGAATATGAAATTTACATAAAAATGAAATAAAATGTATAATGAAACCAGCATTCTTTGAGCAATAGTCCTTAATACAATAACCTAATATCACATATTTAGAGGATAAGAGAAAAGTATTTAAAATATTATCAGCAATGAATCTCTCAACATCTTTCCAGAAACTCTGTGTATCTTGGCAGGACTAAAACATATGATAAAAGGTTTCAGTAGAACTTTCACAGAATGAACATTTTGTTTCTACCTTTTTTATAATTGCACATTAAAAGAAATTATACGCCACCCAGAGGAGAGAAAATATAGAGGGAGTATATTCCAAACACACCATGGGTTTTGAATATCGTCTAAGCCAGTTTATTTTAAAATTATATAGTCAATAAAATGTAGACCACCTTTATCATATTAATTTAATATTACTGATTTCTTAATGTAGTGAACTTTGTTTTTCCATACAAATTTACCTAACATGCTGTCAATTAACTTACATGTGTGTTTGTCAACATAAAGCGGGAAATGCCCTCTGCTTTAGTGAGGAGAACTCTGCCCTTGAGTGACAGATCTCTCAGCAACCAATGATTCAGGACCTTGCGTGTCTTTTTAATAATTGGGATAAAATTGGAGGGGCACCTAGTCTTGTTTTCTTTGATTATTTTACCTCCCAAATATGTGATGTTTTCTCTTATAGAGGTGTTACAAATTGAGGACTCCAAGCAGTTGCCAACCGGAAGCAGCTCGCATTTATTAATATTTAAGATGAAGACCCGAGGCTATGCAAAAGAGCTTAAGAGTTTCTAATGCTAGCTACAAGCTAATTGAGGGACATCCTTCAAAAACAAGGCGATGTCGTCGGCTAACTGACTTATTATCAGTTCAGTATCATTAATGGTGATTCCTTTTAAAGGGCTTTCTCTAATATGTACATTTAAAAGCTGTGTAGCTATCAGGAACAAATATGGAGATATTGGGCATCCCTGCCTGACTCCTCGATTCAGAGCAAATCTAGGAGAGGTGCCACTGCTGAATTTAATAGAGCTATTTCCATTAGTGTAAAGCATTTTGATAGATCTACAAAAAGACTCACCAAATCCCATCTTGTGAAGGGTTTGAAATAAAAACTCATGTTCTAGGGAATCGAAAGCTTTATAATATAGTCTAAAATATCCTAAACCAAACCTATATTAAAGATGTGCCTTTTTTGTAAGAAACCATGGACATTCATCAGACTGTTTAAAACACATTTCAGTCTTTTTGATAAAACCAAAGAAGTTATTTTAAAGTCATTATAGGCTACAAAATGTGCAGAGCGGTGGGTCAGCTCCTGCCAGCAGACTTACTACCAGAGATGGTCTTATATTAGGGAGATGAGAGGCATAAGCGCGTTCCTTAATTTAGCTTACTGCAGTTTTAAAGCCCGCATATCTGTTATAATAATATAATACATTGCTACGCCTATAAGCTATATGTGTCACGGCTCCACCAGATCTACAGACTCCATCCACTCGTTCACACTCCCCTGATTACCAATCACCACACCTGTACCTCGTCACCTGTTCACTATATACATTCACTTGCACCACTCTTCATTGTCTGATCTCATCTCTCCATGGACACACAGACTCTATCGATCCTTACCTGTTTCACTTTCCTGCCATCCTCGTCATCCGATCCCGTTCCCAGAACCTTCGGCCATCTTCAGGGACTCTCATCTGTGTTTACCACCAGCCTCGTTCCGATCTCCACCTGTAAAGGACAATTACTGTTATTCATCAGCATCTATCTTCATTGTGTTCAACTCACCATTTACATCTGCTGGTTTCCGTGCTTCTGTTCAAAATAAACTTCAGTATTATTTTACTCACCTGTCTGCTTCATCACTATCCGTGACAATATGTATATGGGACTGCAAGTTGACAAGTTATTGTATGCCTGTAGGGACTAATTACATGTTTGATTAGTGATATTAAAGTGTACTTTATTTGTGTTACAAGTACATTACAAATTCATTAAGAGTGTCTTCAAAACATACAAGCCATATACCATAAGTGTATTATATTTGAGTAAAAAGTATAGCCTATGCTCAGTATACATTTGGCTTAAATTCCAAATACTACAAATTGCACACTTTGTCTTCAATAACAAATGCACATTAATAAACCAATATTAGCTATACTGTGTACAATATACTATAATGTATTTTGAAAGTATTCAATGCATTTTTACAATGATCATTTTCATCACAGAAATATACCTAAAATATATATATTTTAAATGCAACAAAATTTTCACTTCAAGTATATTTTTCTAAAATATATATTTTTAAAAATGTGTGTTAAGTTGTATTGTGAAAATAGGTAAAAGCATGCTATAGCCTATACGTTTTAATATAATTAAAGATACAATTTTCTTGTTAATATATTTGCAATGTAGGCTATATAAAAAAGGGAATATATTTCAAATACAATAAAGTATACTTTTTTTCATTAGGGATTGTTTATTATTCTTAGCACCCCCTTTGAACTGGTAAGGGCATGACTAAGTCCACTGTCAAAACGGCAATCAAGTAATGAACCGATGACTTAACCCTCGAATGTAGCAACACATTGCAGAACATAACGCACAATTTAGCTGTCAAAATTGATTTATCGTTGATTCGAACCTTTTTAAGCAGCTGTCAGGGACGCGTAGCGTGCAGTCTGGACGATGTACGTCTGGTTAGGCCACATGACCATGGACAGGAGTCGTCCCATATTCAATTTCAATTCAAGTCATTCAACTGTGCTCTCAGAGCCATCGAGTCATCTCCCACATGTGTAATCCACGTTTTTAGAGTTGCTTAATAATATCTCACTTACAGTAGACACAATTTAGCCTAGCCTACAAGTTATTATCGCGCTAAATATGCCTACTGGTCGCTGATTGGCTAAAAGTGACTCTGCATGCATGCTAAAAGAAGATCTGGGCTAGCTGATTTACTGGGAGAAACATTTTCTACCACAGCCCCACAAAAGTCAGCATTTTCCCAAGCTGAAGAGAATAGAATAGATACCAGGAGGAATTCTCCACTGCCACTAGAAGAAAACCCCCTCAACTGGTGGAAAGTTCATGAGACAATGTATCTTTACCTAGCCAAACTCGCTAAAACACATTTTAATTCATTAAAATTAGGCTATAGCCTATGTATTTTTTTAACCATCATTCATTAAAAAGCGTTATAACATCATCATTAGGCATAGGCACACAGTAGTTAACAGTGACACAACACTTTATTTTATTTTTTTAATTAAACATAACACAATATGTAGCCTATACTTAAATTAATCATTTTGTCTAATGATAAATGAATAAATGAGTCCTGCCTGTTGTGACATTACCATCTGCCTTTCCTTATAAAATAACCTTTTTTTATAGTAAATGTATACATATCACTCCCAACAAAATTATTGTTTAGCATAAAACATGATGAAGTTTACAGGCTGTCGATTACTTACCCTCTTCCGCTCTACTTGCCCGTGGGCTAGAGCTACGTCATTCTATTTACACTTAATTGTTTAAGGTTTCTGGAGATACTATTGTTAGTATTTGGAGTAGGCTATATTAATTTTGAGTGATTTGAGAAAGTGTTTTGTGTGATTGCTTGTTTGTGTAAAGTATTGAAGACAGCAGGCGAAGCAGAGGATCTATACGCAGGGTATTTTAATTAAGTCGCACATAAAACAGGAAACAGATCTCAGAGAACAAAGGAACAAAACCAGACAGATAAGAGACAGAGGAAACCATTACATGTACAACAACTGACAAGCTAACAAGTGAAACACAAGGGCTATAAATACACAGGCAAACAAGATTAACAAGATAACAAGGGGGCGTGGCTAATAAGAAACACCTGGGAACTAATCAACATAACGGGGGAACTGCTAAACATAGGACAAGACAGGGGAACACAGACATGAATCATGACAGTTTGAAAGATATTTTGTGTGATTGAGTTTAGACATTTGTGATTACACTATTTACTTACTTGGAGGAGATGATGACAGCCTTCACGTGGCCTCCTCCGTGAGTAGCAAGAAATGGTGCAAGACCAGGGGCCTGTTTCAATAAGGAGGTTCAACCAACTCTGAGTTAAAACTTGAACTCTGAGTTGACTTACCCTGAGATGGGAAACTCTGAGTTTTCGGTTTCAGATCAGCTGAAATTAGTTAGTTCAATCAACTCTAAGTTGACTGACTCTGAGTTAAGCGCGTGCACCACAATTATAAAAAGCCATTATCAATGGAGTGCAGATATTATGAGTCACCATGGCAACAGCGCCAGACACAAAGAGGAATTACTGTTATACAGTGTTGGGTTTAATTAATTACCAAGTAATCTAAATATTGTAATTTAATAAAAGTGATTAATCTTAATTCTTCTGTAATTTAAAATAAAATCTGATGTATTATAATTACATTAAATAGGTTACTGCATAGACTACAGAACAATTCTGTATAATGCAATAGTGGTTCTCTTACGTAGAGTTCTCTCGTACTGCGTCGAAGAACGCTACGGGAAAGATATTTCTTTGTCGAGATTGAAGCCTAAAATTAATCCTTAATTTTGTAATAATGTAAAACGCTTTTCTGAAGCATACAACCTAGGCGGAGCAATACAGCTCACCCATTGGCTGCTCTGCCAGAAAAGCACAGCCTATGCGAGGCCAGGACGCTGACCAATGAGGACGCTTCGCGCCCTTCTGCGTCACCTCCCGCCCAAACAGGCGTGGCCTAGGCCTATAAATACGAGCATAGCTGTCTAACACGCCGATTTTCTTAAATTCAACGAAGCTGCACGCATCGCTGGATTGATTCGAGCCGCCACAGCCGTTTGGAACAAGCACCTCAGCAGGACGAGCCCTTACCTGAAGCCGCTGGTCATCGCCGCCTTCAGCCGCCGTTCCCTGCTGCGCTTCTCCGGCGTGGAATATCCTTTCAGTTTTGTGTGTGTTTTGTGTGTGTGTTCGCCTACCGCGGCACACATTTTTTCCTCACAAAAGAGCAACGAGTGTCTTTTTAAAGATGTCTCGCGTTTCCTGCGGCTCCTGCCGAGCCGCGCTCATCGACGGGGACCACCACGAACTGTGTGTTTCCTGCTTGGGCGAGGAACATGCAGCTCTCGCTCTCGGTGATGGCGGCTGCCATCACTGCGACATGATGCCAATCGCGACTCTGCGGACTCGCCTTGCATCTTTCGCCGAGACTGCTCAACCGCCCCCTGTAGCGCCGCGCCGTAAGAAGCGCCGCGCTCAGCGGGTCCCGGAACCTCCCTCCACGAGGAGCTCGCCGCCGCCACCGCCGCTAGCTCCTCTCAACGTGTCGCTTGAGTCGCTCACCGACGGACAACAGCCGCAGCACGTCGCTTTGTCCGTTATGGAGGACGACCAGCAAGCCGTATCAGAGGGGGATGACGATTGCTGTTCGCTTCTCGCTTCGGAGAGCGAGGGATGGGCGAGCTCTGTGGACCTCCCCTCCCCCGCCGTTCCGGAACGTCGAGGAGGGAAGATCAGCATCGAAGCAGAGCTGATGCATCTGCTCACACAGGCCGTATCGAGCCTCGGCCTCGAGTGGTCGACGCCCGAACAACCTGCACTCAACCGGCTGGATGGCCGCTTCCTCGCTGGAGACCGCGCTGCGCCCCCCTCCAGACACGCACCCTTTCTTCCTGAGCTTCACGAAGAGGTAGCGAAATCGTGGAAGGCGCCATTTTCAGCCAGAGTACGTACTTCTGCCTCGCCAGCATTCTCCGTAGTGGACGGTGCTCGCGACAGAGGCTACCACGCTCTCCCTCCGGTCGAGGAGGCTGTAGCGACTCACCTTTGCCCACCCTCTGCTGGACGGCGGGCTAAGGGAGTCCTACCATCTAAAGCTTGCCGCACTTCGTCAGCTCTGAACGGCCGCGTGTATTCCGCCGCCGGACAAGCTGCATCGGCGCTGCACACCATGGCGGTGCTCCAAATCCACCAGGCTAACCTCCTCTGCAAGCTAGACGAGGAAGGCCCGGGCGCGATCAGTGTTCCGGACTTACGTAGCGCCACAGACCTCGCTCTTCGCGCTACAAAGTCCGCCGCACACGCCATCGGCAGGATTATGGCCTCAGCTACTGTTTCCGAGAGACATTTGTGGCTGACTCTCTCCGAAATGGCGGAGTCGGAGCGCTCTGCGTTCCTCGACGCTCCCATTTCACCGACTGGCCTCTTCGGATCCTCCGTGAAGGACTTCGCGGACCGATTCGCCGAGGTACAGAAGACTTCGCAGGCCATGAGACATTTTCTGCCAAAGCGCTCCAGTTCCGCAACAGGCCGCCCTAAACAGCCGCCTGCCCGAACTCAGCAGCGCCCCGCGCCCGCCGCACCGGCCCAGCAGCAACAGGCCCGAGAGAGACCACGGTCTCGCTCCGCCGGACGCCGCCCGCCACCGCGTGGTCCTCGGCCCAAGATCTCACTCAAGCCCGAGGCCTCGGCGCCATCCTAGCCCTGCTAGGAAAACGACGGTGTTCGGGTCCCGCTGCGGCCGGACTTCCACCAAAGATTTTCGCTTGTACAGCCCTAAGTTCCGTGTTTGTACCAGTGTATTTAGCAGCCAACAAACCGGCCGTAAAGCCCGTTTGCCTGCACACAAACGCCGTTTTCACGGCGACCCAGATAAATCTAAAAAAGAGTTTAATTTCTGGTGTTCCGGCCAAGGCCGATGGTGTAATGTGTGTAACTGCAATGCCCACCCAGTGCCCATTCATTCACACAAGCACAGCCCCGTTCAACACAGGGTTTGCACACATAAAATCGGCTCATGCCGGTTGTGCTTTACATGTAGTGAGCGTGCCCACTATCCAGTGCCCACAACCACTACACACTGCACGTTCCGCGGTTTCTGTAAAAACGAAACTAACGAACGGTCAGTCAGTACACGAACACAGTGTCCCCGGTGTTATAAATGTGCCCGCCACCAAGCGCCCACGTTTATTTACAAACATAACGAGCCCCGTAGGGCTCGCCCCGCGTGCTCTCTCTCAACTCAGAGAGTCGAGCGCGCGCGGGACGCATACTGTGTTAAACATGTCCCCCGCCTCAGACGCCACGGCGTCCATGTTACAGCACACGGTTGCTCTCGTGTCGCCGCCATTTCGCGACCAGGGCCCAGATTACATTCAACCCCTAGTCACACGTGCACATGCATGGGAAAGACTTCCCGGGGTCTCAGAATGGGTGCTAGAGACTATAAAAAGAGGCTATTCGCTACAGTTTCATCGACGCCCTCCCCGTTTCACGGGAAAAGTCGAAACCACGGTAAAAACAGAAGTAGCACATCTACTTCGAGCCGAAATAGCGAAGCTATTGAGCAAAGGGGCCATAGAGCCTTTATCTCAAGCTCAGAGCGAAGGGGGTCTGTACAGCAGATATTTCCTGGTACCGAAGAAAGACGGGGGTCTCAGACCCATTTTAGATCTAAGGCGTCTGAACAAAACGCTAACAAAGCGGAAGTTCAGAATGCTCACGACCAGAAAAATCCTCGCGCAAATTCGCCGAGGAGACTGGTTTATGGCGATAGATCTGAAAGACGCGTATTTTCACATACAAATTGCGTCACGTCACAGGCGATTTTTGAGATTCGCCTTCGAGGGCCGGGCATATCAGTACACAGTCCTGCCATTCGGCCTATCCCTAGCACCTCGTACATTTACAGTGTGCATGGACGCGGCGCTGGCACCCCTGAGACTCCGAGGCGTTCGAATTCTGAACTATTTGGACGATTGGCTGATTCTAGCTCAATCGCCGTCAGAACTCGCTCACCACAAGACGCTAATACTCGATCACCTCGAGTGCTTAGGTCTGAGAGTCAATTGGGAGAAAAGTTCACTGTTTCCCAGTCAAAGGATCTCCTTTTTAGGACTGGATCTGAACTCACTGTCTATGACAGCACGTCTGTCATCACAGCGCAGGCGAAATACCCTGCAAATGGCGAAATCCTTCCGCAGCGGCCACATAGTGCCGCTCAGGAGATTTCAGAAAATGCTGGGCCTCATGGCCTCAGCCTCTACAGTGCTGCAGTTGGGCCTGCTGCGCATGCGCCCACTACAGTTCTGGTTGAGAACGCGCGTACCGCGCCGAGCATGGTTACACGGTCGTTATCGCCTCAAGGTCACTCAGGAATGCATTTCAGCCCTGACACCATGGAGAGCGTCAGACTGGTACCGGTCAGGTGTAAGCCTGGGGACTTCCTCGAGCCTGAAGGTGGTGTCCACGGACGCGTCCACCTCAGGCTGGGGAGCACTGCTCGACGGCAGACCGCTCTTTGGCCAATGGGCAGAGCGAGCCAAACTACCGCACATAAACTGCCTGGAAATGATGGCGGTGGACTTTGCGCTGAGGCGTTTCTGTCCCCGGATAAAAGGACACCACGTCCTGGTCCGCTCGGACAACGTGTCGGTAGTAGCCTACATAAACCACCAGGGTGGCCTGAGGTCCCGAAACCTATTCAGGTTAGCGGAACGCATACTGGTGTGGGCCCAGCACAACCTGCCCTCGTTAAGAGCAATACACGTGCCAGGCCACTTGAACGTAGGCCCGGACAGACTCTCACGGAACAATGTTCCTACGGGAGAGTGGTCCCTACACACACAGACAGTGCGTCTGCTGTGGAAAAGGTTCGGCAGAGCGGAAATAGACCTGTTTGCAAACCAGGAGAACGCTCACTGCCCAGAATTCTTTTCGAAGAGCGCGAACGCGCTGGCCAGAGTCTGGCCCCGCCGTCCGCTCTATGCCTTTCCTCCTGTCTCACTCCTGCCTCAAGTGCTGGAGCGTATCAAGGAGAGCGGATGCTCGGTACTACTGGTTGCTCCATACTGGACGAATCAGACCTGGTTCCCAGCTTTGATGCGACTGAAAAGTACTGCCCCGTGGCCGATTCCAGTGAGGAGAGACCTCCTCTCACAGGCCAAGGGCGCGATTCTGCATCCTCACCCCGAGCTTTGGTCCCTACACGTATGGGCCATAAACGGGTACCCGCTAACCTCCCAAGAGGAGTGTTAGACACGATCGAGCAAGCTAGGGCTCCGTCTACTAGACGGCTCTACGCTTCCAAATGGTCGGTGTTCTCTGGATGGTGTTCAGATCAAGGTCTGTCACCACTTCAGTGTGGAGAACCGGAGATTCTCTCCTTCTTGCAAGAGCTATTGGATAAGGGAAGAACCCCATCCACGCTCAAAGTCTATGTGGCTGCCATATCAGCGTTCGTTAATCCAACGCTTGGCCGTTCACTAGGCAGGACCGACCTGGTGGTCCGCTTCCTGAGAGGCGCCAGGAGGTTAAACCCTCCAAGGCCTCCTTCAGTCCCCGTTTGGGACCTTTCTACAGTGTTGAACGCTATGAAAGGGGCCCCTTTCGAGCCTATTCACTCAGTTGACATGAAACACCTGTCTTTCAAGACCGTGTTTCTTTTGGCTCTCGCTTCAGTGAAGCGTGTGGGAGACTTGCAAGCGCTCTCAGTAAGAGCTTCTTGTATGGAGTTCGGGCCAAACGACTCTGTAGTCGTATTGAAACCGAAGCATGGGTACGTGCCTAAGTCCCTCAACACACCGTTCAGGGCTCAGGTCATCTCCCTGTCGGCCCTGCCGGCTTCAGAGGACGGAAATAGCTCCCTTTGCCCGGTCAGGGCATTAAGAACTTATGTGTCCCGCTCCGCTGTTTTTCGACAGACGGAGCAGCTCTTTGTTTCGTTCAGCGGATGCTCCAGGGGGCGAGCTGCGACGAAACAGAGTCTGTCTCGATGGGTAGTGGACGCCATTGCGCTAGCCTACGCATCTAGAGGTTTGGAATGCCCTTTGGGCATCAGAGCACACTCCACGAGAGGCATGGCCTCTTCATGGGCTTGGTATAGCGGAATCTCGTTACAAGATATCTGTATGGCGGCAGGCTGGGCCTCCCCGTCTACATTTATTAGGTTCTATAACCTAGAGGTTCCTGCGTTGCAGGCTAAACTGCTCTCGGTCTAGAAGACTATGTATTAGTGTCCTGCCCCGCGCTGCGGCCCAGGTCACTTCAGTGTTAATATGTATATGTGTTCCTGCCCCGCTGTGCGGCCCAGGTCACTTCAATGTTTAAGCATCACTCACTGACAATGTGTCCCATGAGCATGCTATTACCCCTCATATATATCTATATTTACATATATATGCTATTATGCCTTAAGAGGCACTACTATAAAGGGATGATGCTAATTTAGCCGCTCTCCCTATACTTCTTGGGGTAGGCACTTGTATACCAGGGCGCGCGCGCCCTTAGGTGTCTGTGTCGGTCCAAGAGCACGCACGGCGTTTTACATGGGGTTCCCGTAGCGTTCTTCGACGCAGTACGAGAGAACTCTACGTAAGAGAACGTACTCGGTTACTAACGTAACCTCGGTTCTCTCTAGAAGAGGGAACGAGTACTGCGTCTCATGGCCGTGCGTGTCCGCGCTGCGTCGCTTCATTGACGAAAATCGGCGTGTTAGACAGCTATGCTCGTATTTATAGGCCTAGGCCACGCCTGTTTGGGCGGGAGGTGACGCAGAAGGGCGCGAAGCGTCCTCATTGGTCAGCGTCCTGGCCTCGCATAGGCTGTGCTTTTCTGGCAGAGCAGCCAATGGGTGAGCTGTATTGCTCCGCCTAGGTTGTATGCTTCAGAAAAGCGTTTTACATTATTACAAAATTAAGGATTAATTTTAGGCTTCAATCTCGACAAAGAAATATCTTTCCCGTAGCGTTCTTCGACGCAGTACTCGTTCCCTCTTCTAGAGAGAACCGAGGTTACGTTAGTAACCGAGTACGATTTAACATACATTTTTAAAAGGTATATTTTGAATGTAACCTTCTCCCTCTACACACTTTGGTCAATTCAAGAATAATTCATGCAATTGTTTAATGTTAATTTGAAAGCATTACAAGTGCAGTTTCTTGTCTCTCCTCATTGTATTGTTCAAGTGGTTGAGGTTGATATGGGACTTAAGTCATTAGTAATAAGTAGACCCATACTTTCTAAAGATAGTGATTATTACATTAATCTAATTACACTGTTGAAGATGTAATTTGTAGTTAGTAATTACTAACTATTTTAGAGTAACTGTTATAATATCAGAGGTGAAACTGGAAGAACAGTTATTCAACCTAATTTTAATTTTCATGAAGGCTAGGTGCAATCCTGCAGGCATTAAAAGAATGTAGCAGCAGCTGAAAATGAAATATAAAAAACATAATTCAATCAGGTAAGGGTTGAGCATTTCATGGGTGTAGGCTATCTGACTTTACAAACATTTGACATATTAAATAACTAAATGGCATCCAGTGTCTAGCAGTGCAGCAGCATTTTTGGCTGAGGGAATTCCTTCATCAGAGCCAGTCACTCCCGGAGATCCAAGGGCCTTCATAAAATGTAAGAGGTCTACATATGTGTTATTTTTTTATATAGGGTATTTCTTATTTTTCCATTTATTTTACTTTGGGTTGGGTTTCTGCTGCCACAGAGAGGCCAGAGGTAATTTTAATATTAATATAATATTATTAATATGTTTATTAATATAACATTATTAATAATAACATTATTAATATAATATATTTATAATATATAATATATACCCCCCAGGGTCCATCAACTTCTGGTGCACAGATGAACACACTGCAGTGATTTTCAGTAAATGCCACAGTTTAATTCTGTAGAATTTGTTTAGAACTACATGATGTAACTCTAATCTACTGAGGAGGAGATTAGACCTGAGTTCCCAGCTTTGATGCGACTGAAAAGTACTGCCCCGTGGCCGATTCCAGTGAGGAGAGACCTCCTCTCACAGGCCAAGGGCGCGATTCTCCATCCTCACCCCGAGCTTTGGTCCCTACACGTATGGGCCATAAACGGGTACCCGCTAACCTCCCAAGAGGAGTGTTAGACACGATCGAGCAAGCTAGGGCTCCGTCTACTAGACGGCGGCGGAGGAGACCGCAAGAAACTCTGGGTTTACCGAAGAAAACCTGCTCCCGACCAGGGGTGCGTTTCCCGTACAACTATATAGCTCACTGCTTAACTACCATAGTACGATGCATCGTTGGAGAAATCAACTAGCTAGTCACGAGTGTTTCCCGAAACCGAATGTCGTAAAGTATCGTTCAACCACGTTGGTTTATGACGTCTCGCACGTGGTGGACTAATAACTTTTTTTAATTAATCTGTTTGAGATCGAATTAACGCTAGATTTCGTCATATAAGTTACATACATGTCATCTGAAGACCATTTCAAATTTTTATCAGTTACTTTGCTTTATTACCAGACTCAATATTTGGCTCGTTCTTTCATAGTTGAGCACGTTCGCACATGCGCAGTCTTCAAAAACGGTGCTTTAAATCTCTTGACAAACTAAAAGACGTAAATTACATTTGTATGTATTCTAAATAAATAACACGGGTTGTACTGAATGTCAGCTTGCTTATTTTGCTAAAGATAAGGATTTATTCAGTCTACATCTCATGTAAACTAGAAACTATGCTTCTAACCACAGCTCCAGAGCTGTCGTTGCAACCACACAAGTTTGCGATGCTGTTTGCGAACGTTCGTTGGAACGATGGTTTCGGGAAACACCAAATCGTTGAACTATGCTGATAACGGCGGAACTTGCGATCATAGTTGGCTAACGATGCTTTCGGGAAACGCACCCCAGGTTAGGTTCACAGAGTAAGTTACCATGGTAACTGACTCTGAGTTTAAGTTACCTCTCTTTCAGAAACGGGCTTGACTTACTCTGCTTTCTCGGGTTTGATATACCTCCCATTCTGAAACGGAAAACCCAGAGTTTCCCTCATTTCAGGGTTAACATACTCAGAGTTTTCACTTAACCTCCTTTCTGAAACAGGCCCCAGCTTGCGAAACTAATGTCGCCAACCAGTCATCAGTCATCACACTATTTACTGTCGTTGATTTTAGTAGCATATTGCCCTATACTGATTTGTTTGCTTGTCTTTGTAAACATTCCATGTGTAGGCTATATAATATTTAGGAAATAGGGAGTTTTTACTTTTTTATTGTTTATGCTTAGAGTTAGGGAAATTGTATTTTCTTTTCTTTTGTGAAGTTTGGTTAGAGGGAAATAAGTCTTGTCGGCTCCTCAAGTCAAAACCCCCAATTTGTATGACTGTTTCCCAATATCATTCAATTGAAACATTCGGTAACGCAATGTGCAAGATCACAGCCCGGAAAGTACTGCGTAATTAAAGTGATTTTACAGTGTAACTTTCTGTAATTATAAACTACTTACATGCATGTAAGTATAAGGGAACCATATGTAAAGTTGGGGAATAAATGGGTAACAACCAGGAGGATTAAAAAAAAAGATTTATATTATAGAACTAAGGGGTAATTATTCTACTATTATGAAACAAAAATAGAATATTTGTGAGCAATTTAGCAAGAACATATACTGCGTACCTTTTTTGTAATAATGGTGTACCAATATATACTGTAGTATATGCTTTTTAAAAATTACAGGGTATATCTACGCATTTATACAGTAAACTTTTTAACAAAAGTGCACTGAAAACTAAACTTTTGCTAAAACATTGGGAAAGACACTTATTTCATGTAGTGGTGCTTGTTACCCTCTTGTTTTATGTAGTTACAGGGTATGTGTGACATTGCGGGTCGTAAATTAAAGTGGTGCTTGTTACCCTCTTGTCCATAGTTACAGGGTAAGTACAATAAAAATACATAGGCTACACAATCCAATATCACTGAGTCGGAAACCTTTATTTGAAAAACAACTTAATTCAAAACAGATTTACAACACTTCTTGTTCATGCAAAACTACTTTTTTTAAATGCTTATTTAAAAAATTTAGACAAATAAAAAATACATCTCTGGGAATACATATAATGCAAGCTCATGTGTTTCTAAAAGTTGGAGAATCAAACAACAAATACTGTAATAACTGTAGTAACGACCCCAATGGATGGATCAATTTCTTATGAAGTGAAACGATAGGTGTTTGTAAGAAAAATTACAATATTTTAAACAGTAGACTATCGCTTCAGACCAACTGTAATAAGTTGTTTTCCAAATAAACGTTGCAGAGTCAGTGATATTAGATTGTGTGTATTTGTATTTGTTTTATTTATTTTTATTTACCCTGTAACTACATGGAACAAGAGGATAACAATCACCACTTTAATTTACGGCCCGCAATGTCACACTTACCCTGTAACTAGATGAAACAAGAGGGTAACAAGCACCACTTACCCTGTAACTATACATGGAACAAGAGTATATTTCCCAATATTTTAAAAAATTGCAATATTTTTAGCTTTACTTGCCTTGAAACATGTAAGCCCAAACTTAAACATCTGCACTTTTGCTATCAAAAAAAAAAAAAAACTGTATAAATGCATAGGCCTAGATATGTACCCTGTCATTTTTAGAGAAAAAGATTGTTGTATAATAATAGTAGAATACGTACCCCATAGTTCTATAATACTTACAGTATAAATATGTTTTTAATTCTCCTGGTTGTTACCCCTTTATTCCCCAAACTTTACATATTGTTCCCTTATACATAGGCCTACATGTAAGTGGCTAGCCTACTTTATATACACTATAATTACAGAAAGTTATGCTGTAAATTTGCTGTAATTAATCTAAAGCGTTACCAAACATTCATTATTATTATTTTAAATATTTGACGTTGCATTATCCATTCCTTAATTTTTTTTCCTATTGTGTCCTTTACCCCTATGGGAATAACACGAACAAGATTCATCTTCTGTTGTGGTAAAGTCCCCCGTTCGCTCGGGTACGTGCTCAGGTCGGGTCTGTTTCTATAAGTGACCTCTGAACTGAAAGATCTGACCAGGTGTAGGAAGTGCCTCGCCCTCAAAACATTTTTTTTTTTTTTTTTTTTTTGAAGCACGGACTTTGTCACTCCTGCTTCACCTGAAAACGGGAAGAGCCGGCTGTGTAGCTTTCTTTGAATGTAGGCCTACGTTCACAGAAACACAAAATGTCAGGATCCATCAAAGTGCTCAGTCTTCGTTGCAACAAGATTAATGAAAGCAATTATTTTACTAGTGGGGACATTGTTGAGGGGAAAGTTGTTTTGGAATTGACCAAAGAAATAAACGTGGACAGTTTTTTTTGTGAAGCTCACGGGAGAAGCGAAAGTACGCTGGACTGAAAAAACGTCTCAGGTTACTATTGTAACCCTAGTTCCCTGAGAAGGGAACGAGACGATGCGTCGATGACTCTTTGGGAACGCTTGCGTGATTACGTCTGAGCACGTATGTCAACTAGTCCAATGGAAAGAATGAGCGTCACGGGCGGGTGACGTCATGACCAGGAAGAGATATAAGCACATCCGGTGCGTTACTCGCGTTAGCTTGAAGAGTCGAAGCAAAGACGATCGCAGGGATGCAGGAAGTATGGCAGGGCGACGCATCGTCTCGTTCCCTTCTCAGGGAACTAGGGTTACAATAGTAACCTGAGACGTTCCCTTTCGAGGGAACTCGCGATGCGTCGATGACGCTTTGGGAACGAGAATACCCAATACGCCGTACTTACAAAATGCCAGCAGACAAAACTGTCGGCAAACTAAGTAAGAAGCACCTGGGACCCTGGGGCAGCATCCAGGTCCAGGCTATAAAACCTCACAAATGTGAGCGGTGAGGACCAGCCTGCCGCATCACAAACCTCCTGCAGGGAAACCCCCGATAATAAGGCTTTAGAGGCCGCCATACTCCTAGTAGAATGAGCTCTGACCACCAGAGGACACGGCTGGCCAGAGGACTCATAAGCAAGAGAAATAGCCTCGACTATCCACTTGCTAATTGTCTGTTTAGAAGCTGGAAGACCTTTCTTAGGTGATCCAAAGCAGACAAATAACTGATCTGACCTTCTCCACATGGCAGCCCTGTGGACATAAGTGTCCAGTGCTCGCACTGGGCACAAGAGATTCAGTTTTTCCTGGTCCGAAGAGGCAAACGGAGGAGGGTAGAACGCCTGCAGTACAATAGGCCTCAGAATATTGGTTGGCACCTTAGGTACATATCCCTGTTTAGGGTAAAGGAATGCCTTAACCATCCCAGGAGCAAACTCGAGACAGGTTGGAGAAACCGAAAGGGCCTGAAGGTCTCCGACTCTTTTAAGGGACGAAATAGCAAGAAGAAAAATAGTCTTGAATGTCAGAAATTTCTCTGAAACCGACTCAAGGGGTTCGAAGGGAGCCCCTGAAAGGCCTTCCAAAACTATTGCCAAATCCCAAGCCGGCACCCTAGTACGTGTTGCAGGCCTCAGCCTCAAGGTGCCACGAAGGAAACGAATAATCAGGGGGTCTCGACCCAAAGATGTATTACCCACCGGGGCGTGGAAAGCCGCAATGGCCGCCACGTAGACCTTTAAGGTAGATGGACATGAACCTGATGAAAAGCGATCCTGGAGAAATTCAAGTACTGTGTTAACTGAACAGTTGACTGGATCCCGCTGATGCTGGTGACACCAAGAAGTGAAAACTCTCCACTTAAGTGCATATAATTTCCTCGTGGCTGGAGCTCTGGAGCTAAGAATGGTCTCCACAACCTCAGTTGAAAGACCACTCTCTAAAAGTTGGGCCCCCTCAGAGGCCAAACCCATAAATTCCAAATCTCTGGTCGGGGGTGATAAATAGTGCCCCCTGCCTGAGACAGAAGGTCTCTCCTGATCGGGATCTCCAAGGGAGGGCCGTCGAGGAGCTGAATAAGGTCCGCAAACCAAATACGACTCGGCCAGCGTGGTGCTACCAGAAGTAGACTTATTCCGTCCTGGCGGACTCTCTCCAGAACTCCTGGGAGCAGAGCAACAGGGGGAAAGGCGTACAGACGTAGCCTCGGCCACGCCTGTACCATAGCGTCCAGCCCCAGAGGGGCTGGATGAGTGAGGGAGAACCATAGTGGACAGTGCGTCGTGTACTGAGACGCAAACAGATCCACTTCCGCTTGGCCGAAAAATTCCCATATCTGCTCCACCGCCTCGGGGTGGAGTCTCCAATCCCCTGGCCTCAGCCCCTGCCTCGACAGGATGTCTGCTCCGATATTCTGGCACCCAGGGATATACACTGCCCTCAGAGAGAGTATCTTCCCCAGGGACCACAGGAGAATCTGGTGCGCCAGTTTGCAGAGTGGACGCGAACGCAGACCCCCCTGACGATTTACATAAGAGACCACCGATGTATTGTCTGTACGGACGAGCACATGATGGCCCCTCAGGTCTGGAAGGAAATATTTCAACGCATTGAAGACAGCCATCATCTCCAGGCAATTTATATGCCAAGAGAGATGATGAATCCTCCACAGACCCTGAGCTGAGCGGCCTTCCATTACCGCTCCCCAGCCGGTGAGGGAAGCATCTGTCGAGATCGCAACTCGATGGCAAAGAGCTCCCAGCACCGGACCCTGGGATAGGAACCAGTGTTTCCTCCATATGACCAAGGCACGGAGGCACCGCCGTGTGATCTTGATCATACGAAGTGGGTTTCCCCTCGGGGAGAACCCCCTGGTTCTGAGCCACCACTGCAAGGGTCTCATGTACAGCAGGCCAAAGGGTATCACATTGGACGCCGCTGCCATGAGACCCAACAGTCTCTCGAACTGTTTCGCAGTGCGTGACTGGCCTAGCTTCAACCCTTTCGTGGCTACGAGGATAGCAGCTACACGAACGGGCGATAGTGTGGCCCGCATCGTGACTGAATCCCATACCACACCAAGGAAAGTGGTTCTCTGTAATGGAGACAGCACACTCTTCTTGGTATTGAGTCTCAACCCCAATTTTTGCATGTGAGCGAGAACGACATCTCGATGCCGAACCGCTAACTGTTCCGATTCCGCCAGAATCAACCAGTCGTCGATATAATTCAGAATGCGTATGCCCTGCAGCCTGAGTGGGGCCAGAGCTGCATCTACGCATTTCGTGAACGTGCGGGGTGATAGAGCTAGACCGAATGGAAGCACCCGATATTGGTATTCTTTGCCCCTGAAAGAAAACCTCAGGAACTTCCTGTGTTGAGGGAGGATGGAGACATGGAAGTAAGCGTCCTTTAAATCTATCGTGACGAACCAGTCCTCGGATCTGATTTGCGTCACGATCTGCTTGAGAGTGAGCATCTTGAATTTGAGTTTCATGACTGCACGATTCAACAAACGAAGATCTAAAATGCGACGCAACCCCCCATCCTTTTTTGGAACGATAAAGTAGCGGCTGTAAAACCCCGATTCTATGTCGGGCGAGTACACCTGCTCTATAGCTCCTTTCGCTAACAGAGACTCTACTTCTTGCTCCATTACCAGAGCCTGCTCGGGATGTACTAACGTGAGTAACACCCCGTTGTAACGAGGTGGAGGAGAACCAAACTGGATTCTGTAACCTTTCTCTATTATCTGCAGGACCCAAGGAGATATATTCGGCAGATTCTTCCACTCTGTCAGAAAATCTACTAAGGGTACCAGTCTCTCGAGACTGGCCTCTGGTATTACTGGAACAGCCACTTCGGTGACCTGAAGCATACTGGCAGGAAACAACCGAACTGACTGTTTTTGAACCCCCCTCAGAGGGAGCGAGTCCGACGCAATGTCGAGTTGACACTGAGTCAAGAGCTCGCTGGAGACCGCTGCGCCCCGAGGCACCAAGGGTGGCGGGGTTGGCAGAACGGTCCCCTGTGGACCCCGAGGTGGAACGGGCACCGTATAATGAGGTGAACACCGCTCCACCCCGGGTGGGGCTGTCCTCAACGGTCTGACGCCCGTGGCGTCAGGACCTCTTTTGAGCCGAAGCCTTCTTCGCCATAAGAACGGTCCTCAGATCCGGCTTAGACTTAGATGACTTCGGCTGAGAGTGTTGGCTCGGCCCCCAAGATTTATTAGGAGGAGCACGAGACGCAACACTCACTTTTTGTTGCACACGTTGCGAGGAGCTTGGCTGGGGATGCTCACGCCCAGCATCCCCAGGGGGATGGACTCGGCGAGGGAGGAATTTTTTAAAAGCCTCTGACTGTTTCTTCGTTTCTTGAAACCTATCAACCACAGCATTCACCGAGTCACCGAAAAGACCAGAGGGAGACATTGGGGCATCTAACAGAAATGCACGATCTTTATCTTTTAAATCGGCTAAATTCAGCCAAAGATGTCTCTCAGTAGCTACGAGGGCTGCCATAGACCGCCCAATAGCACGAGCGGTCTCCTTCGTAGCCCTGAGAGAAAGATCTGTAGCCCGACGAAGTTCTCGAATATCGTCAGCACTAACCCCCTCACTCTTATCAATATCCCCCAACAGATCTGCCTGGTAGGCTTGGAGCACTGCCATCGTGTGCAGACAGGCTCCAGCTTGACCTGCTGCCGGATATGCCCAGTCAATATGCAATTTATCTACAGCACGAGATATCACATCCACTAACTCCTCATATGCGGGGGAAATAGATGGCGAATCCTCCCCCCTACGTGTGCTTAATGTGTCACTTTGTCCAATGCTCAGTACTTCTACCTCCTCAGAACTAGAGCACTGAAGCATTGGGCTCGCTTCCCGGGCGGAAGAAGCCGCTGGGCGGGCTTCCGACACCGGCAAGCGAGCGATGGATCCCCCGGGTAAAGGCGGAGATAAGGCAGAGCCCGTCTCCAACCCCGCCGAGAGATCCATTTGCGAACCCCAGGAGTGCTTTCTCCGTGCTGCCTCGGCAGCAGCGGGTCCAGCGCCCTGAGGTTCGCGAGCTTGTCCATCATCCTCAAATGTGGACAAGCGAGAGCGGAGCATGCGGAGCGGGAGACGCTCACAATGCAAACAGTCAGCCCCCTCGAAGGCTGACATAGCATGCTCCACTCCCAAACAAACTACACAAAGCTCATGAGTATCCCCACCCGTAAGAAAACGAGGGCAGGGAGAAGCACAAGATTTGAATAGCTGTTTCGACATGATATATATATAAAGTGACAGACAACAGTAAATAATACAGACAGTTTTGACATAGAGCGCTGAAGACTTACATCTTATATTTTTAATGTTGTTTTTAGTATTATTATTATTATTTTGTAGTAATATTCATAATCAGAAGTATTATGTATCTGTTTTATACTTTTTATATACGTTCATAATCATTTGTAATCATTGTGTTTTATGAATCATACTGTTCACATACCGTTTTGATGCATATATGTGTGAGAGAGACTTTGGGAGATTTTGGAGAGTGTGTGTCTTGAATGGAATGTATGCAGTGTTTTTTTCTACCAGCATAATATATACATCCTATGCTATGTTAATGGAAACCACATGTTTCAGCCTATATGAACTGAAGCCCTTTGTTTAGGCAGAGAGAGAGAAACTGACTGAGATGCAATGAAGATCTGTTGCTGATCCGATCTCTCCCTTATGTCTTATATAAAATGGTAAAATAAATTAGATATCTTGGCAAAATCACTGGTGTCTGTTTCCATGAAATCAATTAACAAGGGGAAGCACGATTTTTAAATCTACAATTTGGCGTCACGAACAGGATCGCATATCCAGCCATTCGTCTCAATCATTACAGGTAAGACTTTTTTTTCCTTTCTAAAAAAAGTTCTAAGTCTGCCTGATGATTAGAGACAGTGACTGAAACTGCTGAAAAGAACTGTGTGATTTCAGGTACCAGTTGTTTTGCCAATGAATATAAGACATAAGAAAAATAATAAAATAAATACAAATTTAATAATTTAATTTAATTTGGCTTGTTTAAGTTTCTCTGAAAAGTAATCCTCTAACAATATTTGATATGCTGGGATGGAGATGGATCTTTTTTAGAAAAAAGGCCATTTAGTCATTTGGGGGAATTAGCTGTAAGACGGTTAAGCTAGAAAATTTGCTTGGTTAGGACTGTTCACGTGGTTGGACTGTGGCGGGACTGTTTATAACGATGGCAGACTAAATCCCTAAAACATATCCAACACACTTGAAGATTCGTTCTCAGAAGGAGACGAGGAAAGTGAGACACAAGCGATACTTGATTGACAGAAGCGGTTAAGTGTGGCGATACTGTTTATAACGATGGCAGGGAAAAATATCTAAAACATTGTAACACGCTGAAGTAATACAAGTATAAAAGTAACTAGCTAGGATCGCGGGCATTTCTGACTTTGACCGTAAAGCTGTTCAAAGATTTGAGGATACTGATCTATAGGCTTAAAATAAAAACAAAGAAATCAATCTGATAAAATCTAAAAATATTTAAAAAGAAAGAAAAAACTGTTCTGAGTGAACTGAAAAACAAAACAAACAGAAAATACTGAAACATTGGAGTTAACTTTTCTTTTGTTCTGTGAGTGGGAGAAGGGAAAGAGAGTGAAGCAGGGGCCCCCCTTCTATACACACACACACACATAAAGTTGGAGAAGAGAGAGAGTGAATCAGCCCCTCCTTTTGGAATTGGCTATACCTTCTCACACACACACATACACACACACATAGGAAGAGAGGGAGAAGCAGGGTAGCCCTCTCGTGAAGTTTACACACACATACACGCACACATAAACATTGTCCAGCTGTTCTGAGCGCACAGACACAGAGTGACAAAAACTTTGCGAAATGGCAGAAAGTGTCTGTAACAGCAGAACAATATCTGCTTGGTATCTAGACCGGAAGAAAAAGAAGCAAGCTAAGCTTTTGAAAAAAGGATTGGACATTAATGCATCTATCGATGAGCAGTTAATCTGGTTCAAGTCGCAAAAAGACAAGATCAAATCAAAAGCATTTCCAATTTTAGCAGCTCATTGGATTGTGAAACAAGGTGGAATTTGTTGCGATTTAAATGGTGGTCCAGTTCCACTTGTTGAAGCAATGAGGCCTCAAATTGAAGCATACAACAAGTTGAACAAAATCATGTCTATCAAATGTTCAGAGAAAGAAAATACAACCAGTGATGATTCATTTGATCCAGATTGGACAAATATAATAACTGAAGCTGAAAGGAAATATTCACAAGTACCAGTGGAATCGGCGACAACTGTAACGCCTCCTCCTTACAAACCAATCTATCCAACTTTGCCTGAACAATATACAAGTTCATCTAAACCTCTGACACAGCTTCAAGCTTCAAGATCAAATGGAGGTCCAGTTGACAAAATGTATATTGCATCTGCACAAGCAGCTCCAATAATAACGAGATCCAAATCAGTCCAGCCAAACAGAGACATGTTGAGATCTACACCAGCTCGTAATTATGAATCAGACTGGAGTGATGAGACAAGAGATGACGACATGATCACAGTTGATAAGATCGGTCCTGAATTTTCTTCACCTGCGATTAAAAGGGAAGAATCTGAAATGATGACCGAAGAGAGACCATTCACACCAGGAGAACGTCAAGCCATTCTCACAGCCTTGCCTCCTCTAAAGAGACAAGATCCAAACACAGAGTTTTGGCGAGAATTAGACTCTCTGGTTGAAGCTCATCAAATGACACTACGAGACATTCACACAATTGTGAAAGCTAAAATCCCAAGAGACCGATGGGAACGCTTGCCAGCGTCGATAACAACAGCCCAATGGGTAGACTTGTGGGTTGATGGCCAGGGACGACCCCTGGGTCTTTGGCAAGCATTAGATGAGTTCCGAAAAGAAATCCAAGAAATCTTGGGGAGCGGTAAAATTCCATTCACATCAGTGACATTAATTAAGCAAAAGGATGATGAATCTCCAGATGAATATGCTCTGCGTAAGTGGAATGCTTATGAGAGATGGGCCCTCTGTGCTAAGAAACAACCTGACAGAGATGATGTACAGTTCACTGACACACTTGTGGATGGCCTTAGCTCTAAATACCAACAAGCCTTATCACTTGGAGTCAATCCAGGCGAAACATTTGACCAAATTATGCAATGGGCTGGCCGTCTAGAGATGGCTATGAGATCAAACAAGGAAGAAGGAAACAAGACAAACCGAAGAGGAGTGGCGACAGCTCAATACAACATGGACACAAAGAATAGGATGGTTGTTTGCAGCAACTGTGGAAAGCGTGGCCACTCAAGAAAAGATTGTTGGGCTAAAGGAGGTGGAGCAGAAGGACAAGGTCCATCGTTTAAACAAGTCAGTGTGAAAAATCATGATGAAACCTCTCAAGGGAAGACATGGACAGAAGCACAAGTCCGTCAGCTCATTGAGGGAATTATGCGTCCGCAATAGGAATCAGCGGCCCCCTGTATTAGTAAGAAAAGAGACAATCGCCTTTTCATCAATGCATTAATAGGGGGCCACCCATGCGACATTCTGGTCGACACAGGAGCAGCGATTTCAATAACCGATCTGAACCTACCTACAACAGATGAAACTATGGAAGTTGAAGGAGTTGGAGGAGGTATCACAACATTTCGCAAAAGTATACAAGTTCCACTGCAAATACATGAAGATGAAGTCATATGGACATCTTTTTGGGTGGGACCGAATTCACAAGGAAGCCTCATTGGCATGGACATTCTTCCATTGTTGAACATGATCATCTTCACTGACAGTCGTCAAATCGCTACAACAGCTGGGATAATACCACACGAAGATCGCACATGTAATTTAAGTTCTGTTGGTGCAGCAAAACCAATCATCAGAGATTGGGGGAAAGACGGTGTGTGGGGTCTTGTGTGCAGTTTATATCCAGACGTTTGGGCTAAACACAAATTGGATTGTGGCAAAGCCAACATTATCCCCGTTGTTATTGAGGGACCAATACATGCCCCTCATAAACAATACCCTATCCGACCTGAAGCAAGACAAGCCGTGGAAGAGATAGTGGCAGACTTGGAAGCTGAAGGGATCATCAGACAAACTTTATCTACCACTAATAGTCCCGTCTGGCCTGTCAAGAAATCAGATAACTCATGGAGATTAACCATTGATTATACAAGACTTAACAGTGTAACACCAAAACCGCATCCTATTGTGGCCAATCCTGCCACCATTCTGAATGATATTCCAGGAAATGCAAGAATTTTCACGGTACTTGATGTACTGTCGGCTTTCTGGTCTATACCTATTGACGAAAGATCTCAAGAGAAACTGGCCTTCACAGTGGGGGCAAAACAGTATGTTTGGAACAGACTCCCACAAGGTCTTAATCTTTCTCCTGTGGTATTTCATAGAACTTTGGATCAGTTCTTAACCGAGAAAAAAACTGAAATTGAGGGTTCAGGAAGTGTTTGCATTCAATACGTGGATGACTTGCTGATTGCAAGCCCAGATGAAAACAGCCATATATTTGCTCTGAATATCATCCTACAAGCCCTTAGGAAAGGAGGATTCAAAGTCAACCCCGACAAAGCACAGTTGGCCAAAACCAAGGTTATCTACTTGGGCCAAGAAATATCTGTCGAGGGAAGGAGAATGACAACAGAGCGTGTAGAGGCATTACGGCAACTTCCAAAACCTCTAACAGTTACAGGAATGCGGAAGGTGATGGGACTTTTCAACTATTGTCGTCAGTACGTACCTGATTTTGCTAGCATCACTAGCCCTCTCATCGATTTGTACAAGGGAGGAAAGCCTGGAGTGGAACAGATAAACTGGACACCGGAAGCTGAGGAAGCATTTACTTCTATGAAAGAAAAACTGACTTCAGCCCCAGCCTTGGGACTTCCTGATGGACGATTACCATTTCATTTGTGGACCAGGGTGGGAGATGAGACGTACTCAGCAGTACTGTGTCAAAAACCAGGTGATCGATACAAACCAGTTGGATACTTTTCCACAAAGATTCCTGTTACAATGATTGGTCAACCACGATGTGTACAAGCTCTCGATGGTGCCACATGGGCAGTGGATGCTGTGGAAAATCTGATAGGAGCACAAACTATCATATTGCACACTCCACACAGTATAGTGACGTTGTTGAATAACACAAACATCAAGACCATAACTGACGCAAGGAGAGCAAAATGGGAAGCAACTTTGTTGAACAAGGATTTGAGAGTGGAAGTCATCAGAGACACATCCCTTAACCCTGCAACAATGATGCTAGAACCACATGAGGGAACACCACACGAGTGTGAAAAACAAGTAGAAGAAGAAAGTCTTGGTCCTGTTAATCCAATACCTCTTGTAAATCCAGACAAGGAGTTATGGGTCGATGGATCCAGTTACTATGTTGATGGAAAACGACATACTGGATGGGCTGTAGTGGAAGTTGATGGAACTGTTGTGAAGAAAGGAGCTCTTTCTGGGCAATTTTCAGCACAAGTAGCTGAGCTCATGGCGCTCACGGAAGCTCTTGAACTATCGGAAGGAGATCGAGTCAACATCTACAGCGCTTTGCTGAGACACGAAAGCTAACGCGAGTAACGCACCGGATGTGCTTATATCTCTTCCTGGTCATGACGTCACCCGCCCGTGACGCTCATTCTTTCCATTGGACTAGTTGACATACGTGCTCAGACGTAATCACGCAAGCGTTCCCAAAGCGTCATCGACGCATCGCGAGTTCCCTCGAAAGGGAACAGGTTTTGACGAAACAACCTATCATGACCATGACAGATACTTCAAACTAAAGCAATGCTTCATTCAAGAGAGCTCAAAGAAAGGTGAACTTGCACAATATAAAATAATTATGCATAGCCTATATAATGACTAGGCCTATAAAAATATGATAAAATGATCTACAAAAACGCTGAGATTAACTTCATAAATCATGCGCGTTTCCTCCTCCTGTAAATGTGAAGCCAATGAATAACCTTCCCAACCAAACCAGGCAAATCCCATCAGACTGCGCTTTCAGGAAATACAGGAATGGACTGGTGTGATGTTGGAGAAGCACGGAAAACGCTAATGCAAAACTGAAGGGTTTTTACATTGAGATTCAAATTTAACTTCATCCTAGAAGTAAAATTCAGTGAACTGGATAATAACTGTCATATAAAGAAAGTGATACCAGAGTAAAACAAAATGACATATGCAGTAGTTCTACACAAACATGCACTAACAAGTCATCATCAAAATATGAACAGGTATAACTGTTATTCTGATTAAATTAAAAATCTATTATCAGTGACAATGGTTTTATTTACTTGCTAATACATGTGTATTGCATACATTACCATATTATGCACTATATAATACTTGTCAGTTATTTGTGAGAAACTAAAGATTTTTATTTTACCTTAATTTCAGAAATATGCCTGCTTCTTTTAAAGGATATTATGGTTGGAAAACTGTTTTGAAATTGGACATTGTGTTACCATAGAAACAATACTCTAAATTATTTTATCAGGCTCCTCCCCTTTTGGGCATTATTATGTTTCATAATTTATGATCAAAATATTTTCTAATCTTGACAAAACACATTGTCAGAAAGTCTGAGTCTCAAGGTTCCATATTTTGTGACAGAAGTGATATTTGGACAGAAATGTATAAATTTTTTTTTTATGGCAGAATGCATACAGTTAAATTCAATGGAATTCAATGACACCCGGAGGCTATTTTTGGTATTACGCCTAAACAAAATCTCATGGGAACTTCAATTTTTATGATATCAACTTCAAATTTGGAACACAACTTGGTTAGATTTATGGCTTTGATTTTATAGTAATTTTATAGTAACAAATATTTTGTAAAATATATATTTTATATAAAAGAAAAATATTAAATAAATTATATTTGATTTAATGTAAATTTAAACTTCCATAACTTTTTCATACTTTAATTTTTTGAAGTGCTTTCACTTCAGCAATAATCTGCAATTTTTTTCCCTTTAAAACAAGACCAAACTTAGGTCTATCCAAAGCATTCTTGAATTACAGCCATTTAAGCTTGAATAGTGCATTTTAATGTCCATTCTCAAAAAGGGGGGTGACAGCTGAAGGGTTAAGCGAGCAGCTACTTCAGACTCAGTTGTTCTCTTGTGCTCCGCATCTCACGATAACGTTGGATAAAAAATTTTATAAAATAAAAACTTGCGTGCCGTTGTAGTTTACACAGGACTGGCGGGAAATACACATTGATTGATATACCTTTATTCTGTTATGTGGTTTATTTCGATAGGTGAACTGTCTTTTTTTTTTCTTAAAGTGAAAGGCACAGTTTTTTTAGCTTGCCTCTATAAATCGCTATTTTTCTGCACTTACAATAACTAGTGAATTTTGTGAACTTTGTGAACTTAACTCCTCTGACGTTCCGCCACACCATTGGACTAATTTCACATGTGCCTCAAGACGTAATCATGCAGAGCGTTCCCACAGCGTCAATTGATGCAGCGTCTCGGAACCGAGTTTACAGTCGTAACCGAGGCGTTTTCTCAGTTCAATATATATATATATATATTATTTTTTTAATTTTGTTTTCTTCATACAGCAACCACAATCTGGCACACAAGACAAGAAGATGAAACTATTCAGCTCAGGGAAAATTTCATTGACTGCAACAACAGACAAATCGGGCTATATGCAAGGTGACTTGTAGCTCTCAGTCAAAGCTGCATAAACTGAAGTCTAATGCCAATTTCAGTTTTTCAATTTTTTATTACTGATAGATAGCCTATATGTTGTCTCTAATTCCTTATTATTGCTGCAGGTGAAACAATCACAGTTTTTGTTGATATTGACAACTCTTCATCTCGTGACGGCAAGTTAAAGTACAGCCTCATCCAGCACCAGATGTTCCTTGCTGGCAGAACAACTAAAAGAAGATTCAGATACATATTTCATGAGACTGAAGATTACATCCCATCTGGAGAAAAGCAAAAATTCATAGTAAACCTGAAGCTTCCACATGACCTGACTGTCACGATTCAAAACTGCAGAATTATAAATGTGCAGTACCAACTCAAGGTGCTATTTCGTCTTCCTTAGTTGCCATTTTTAAGGGGATAGTTTTCATTTACTGTCATCATTTACTCACCCTCATGCCATTCTAAACTTTTATGGCTCGTTCTTTCTTTCTTTCTTTCTTTCTTTCTTTCTTTCTTTCTTTCTTTCTTTCTTTCTTTCTTTCTTTCTTTCTTTCTTTTTTTCTTTCTTTCTTTCTTTCTTTCTTTCTTTCTTTCTTTCTTTCTTTCTTATGTGGAAGACAAATGTTTTTTTGAAAAATATCCAGTGTTATTTTGTCCATGCAAGGCAGCATGTGTCCATTCATGTTGTTTTGGATTGAATTAATCATTCAATCATTCTTTTGTGTTTGAAGAAATGATGACATAATTTTCCGTTTTGACAGAACTAATGTTCACAAATTTATCAAATGTTTGTTACATCATGTAGTAAAAAATCTACATTGAGTGTAAAAGATTACGTCCTATAAAAGAGTAAAGCAAAAATAAATAATTTGTTCTGCTTTCTCTCTCTTCCAGTTCACTTGATTTTTCTTGATTGACTCACCTTCATGTCATTTTAAACCTGTTCAACTTTCTTTCCTTTTGTGGAACACTAAAGAAGATATTTTGAAACCGTTGAAATATTCTTCAAATTTTAGAATATCTTCTTTTGTATTCTGCAGAAGAAAGAATGTCATAAAGGTTTGAAACAACATAATGGGGAGTAAACTAAAGAATTTAAAGAAAAGGAAATGGAAGTAGTAACTATTCCTTTAATTGTCACAAATTTCTCAAATGCTATCTAATTTGTGTGGTAAAAGAGACGATAAAAACATTGATTTTACAGCATACAAGACTTTCTTACAAAGGGTAAAGCAAAAATAAATAATTTGTTTTCTCTCCTTTGTAACTTTAACACATACCTGTAGTTTCACAGTTTGCTTGAACTATTTCTGTACACGGTTGTCTTTCAGGTCTATCTGGATGTGTCTTTTGCCTCAGATCCAGAAGTTATGTTCCCTGTGGTTATTCTTCCACCTGACCAGCAATGTCCTCCCTGGCAAGGCCCACCTGGGGGATTTCAGCCATATCCACCGCCTCAGCCTAACCTTGTGCCCTATCCTGGTGGACAACCACCTGCATATTCAGAACTTTACCCCAATCTGAATGACCCTTCAGCGCTGCCCTATCCAGGAGCTGCTGCAGGGCTTTTTTACCCAAATCCAAATGCCATGGTGCCTGTTTTCTGTCCGACTCCATCTGCACCAGTTTATGATCCAAATCAAAGCATTGAAGAATCCTCTTCTAATGTGACTTATTAGTCTTCCAGAAAAACTTCTAACTACTTCTGTCAATTATAACTTCAGGGTTTTATCTGCATGATTTAAGCTCAGTGTCTATTATTGTGATTAATAAACAAGGACTTTTCATGTTACAGGGAATATAGCTTTTTTTAAAAACTGTATCCCTGACAACTAAAACTGAAACTTATTTAGCTAAATCTAGTGCTATGCTGTAGGCTATGTTCTTTTAAGAACATGTTTTTTTAGTTCTAAATGTGCACTTTTTACCTCCGTTCATGATGAAATGATCTAGAAAACGTTTACATATTTGCGCAATTTCTTTACAAAGTTATTGTCACGTGTGTTTTGGTTCTGTCTTCCTGTCTGAGTTTGCCTGTGTTCCAGTTAGTTTCCTTGGTTATTTATTAGTCCTTATCATTATCTGTTTGGTTTTCCGTTGATTACTGTATCTATATTTAAGCCATCAGTTTCCTCAGTTCATTGTCTGGTATTGTTTGTGTTTGATGTAGTTCTTATCGCCTGAGTTTGTTATTAGTCTCACTTAGCCTATAAAGTCTTAAGTATTAGGCTACAAAAAAACTTGGCGCTTGGAACTTTCAAGCATCTTAGCTAATATATCACAGAAATTGGACTGTTCTTCATCAAAAAAGGCAGATGCTAAACTCTAAACCCAGCATATCTTACATTTTAGTTCTATGTTGAGATCATGCATCTATTTCACCAGGCGTTGGTAAATTCAAATGAGATTTTGAACATACATCCCCACCCCCATCCGCACTTGCACACAAAGTAAAGTTCCTATGTCAAACACTCTGACAGATCAGCCCAACCCATATTTACTTTTCTCTACTGACCATTTCAACAATATCTTCTTTATTACAGTTCATTTTTGAAAACTGTGTTGTATTGTTCAGCCATGTGTACACACCAGATAAACATTTTCAGAGTCTAAAGACACGTTTACTCTACGTTAACATGAACATGAACATTAGTTGCTAAAGTGTTAATGTTAACACTTTAACAACTTACTTTTCTCAAGGACCTGTAGCCTACTTGTCATTGTAAGTCACACTGAAACAAAAACATCTGCTTAGAAAAACAAGTTAATTTAAACAATATAGTTCCGCTTCAACCAGGGAAATTATAACTAGGCTATATTGTTTATAACTTCAATTGGTTTCGAATTACTGTTCTCCAATAAACCACTAGATGGCAGCAGAATCCATCGTAATTCGTTCACACACAATCGACTAAAGCAAGACACAGAAGAACGCAAGAGTTTATGCAGCCGCAGGGTGGAGCACTAGTTTTCACAACTTGAACCAACATGTCCTGTAGCTCTAAATCTGAAATTATGAAAATCAACCTCATCTATGATCTCAGTATTCTTTCTGCTTCTTCTCCTTATGACATCTTTACAAAGGAAACCGAAGCTCACCATGGAGATTACAGTTTAACAGAAATAACTGTTGCCTATTACATTAACATTTTAAATAGGAAACTAAGAATATTGAAATAAAAAATTGGGAGAAGGTGTACGTTGTAAACACAAGCTTTTTCCTGTGTAAGTTGGCCCATGCAATATCTGGAAATAAAAATATAAAAGTCAAACTCGGCTCAATTGACATATTTTGTGGTTTAAAGCTGGTACAATTGGCATCAATGGCAGCATGCCATGAAAATGCCTTGACCTCCAGGTAAATCTATTGAAAAAAATCAATATCTGATTCTTAAGAAAATATAAAAACAATTCTGCATTGAGGCACGCGGTAAAAATTTTTATTAAATCAATATTTTGAATAAAAACATTCCATTATTTAAGTCATCATGTTTTGAAAAATAACAAATTGTTTAAGGTGTTTTATGTTCCTGTTGTGCATTCCCCTTGAGTAAACAGAGCCCACGTTCACTTATAACATGTTACTCTATAACCAAACTGTTCAAATATTAATGTGGAGTGCTACCTAAACCTGTGAAAAATGTTTAGACTTCCACGTATTCTTTTAATACACTGCTCAGCTGTTCGCTGTTATTTGTCTCCTGAGTCCCCGGTCAAAGAACTGCACAAAAAGCGGAAGAAGGGGGACGGATAAGAGAGTTATGCGCATGCGCACTAACTTGTTTTTCACAAGAGCAGCGCTTAAAGTGAGCCGGTGGCGAAATCTCGCTGTCTTTCATTGCAGACCATCAAGCCTTCACCGAGACGCGATAACAGCATCTTTTGCTGTTATTCAGCTCTCGCAGCTCAATGACACTATCCAGTGTCAACTCTCGCTTTTTTTCATAAGAGATTATTTTCATAGACTTTGGCCGTGTGATTTGTTTTTGTCTACAAAACTTTGTACATTTTATTTTCTTGCCACCATGGTGCTAGGAAAGGTAAAGAGCTTCGTTGTAAGCTACGACTGTCTAAATGACAGCAATGTCCCTGTTTTCTCAAGTGGGGACTCCGTCTCAGGAAGAGTTATTATTGAAGTCACAGGGGAGATTCGTGTGAAGTCACTTAAAATACATGCAAAGGGATTTGCAAAAGTTCGTTGGACAGAATCACGAAATGCTGGATCCAACACTGCCTACACTCAAAATTATACAGAAGAAGTGGAATATCTGAATCATAGAGACATCCTTATTGGCCACGAAAGAGGTAAGAATACAGATCAAACATGCTCTCAGTGTAGATTTGTTCCGAAAAGAGCAGTTGAATGCACTGGTAGGATGGCTGCTCAGTGGTCCAGGATGATGACATGACATACTTTGGATGCTGCACAGTACTTGTTGACCGGGGGATCTGTAGACAGTATTGTATAACGTTATGCATTTCTTTTCTTTATCGATTGTTTTGATGTAACGTTATTCATTTGTTGGATTCGATTGGCTTATTAACGAAAAATACACCACATACATGGAACATTACATGGCAGACTCCTGATCAGATCAGTCATTCAAAAAATGATTTGGCAATACACATGGATGCTTAATTTTCACTATTCCGTTTAGATCGCATAAATGCGTGATATTCAGCACATTTATTTATTTTATTCTGGACTGCACTTCAACATTCTTTCAGGTGTCAGTGACAGCTTGAATGAATGAATGGTGGCCACACAGTTTGCTCATCTCATGCTACAGCCTTATGAAAAACGAGATTCATCTTCGGTGCTCCACCGCTATAAATTTATTTTGGAAAAAACAACGTTCATAATTTCATATAATATCACAGTTATGACATATCTTTCGGCATAATGTCTTAAGTTTCCACCCATTGTTAGAAGCGGTTCAATCCTGTTTTGATGCAGTGTCTGGCCGTTCTTGTCTCTGATTGGTGGAGGCGCCAACGTGTCTTCTGTGACATCATGCTTTTGCGGAAAGTGAGAAAAACAGCAACTTTGCACCAGTGGCTGTAGTATGCAACCTTGCACATAATACAGTGGCTAGTATTAGATATAAATGCATTCAGTGGTCCAGTAACGTAGTTCCATAAAACGACAATGCTGACTGACAACCTCTCTGCATAATGTTCTTGCATACACTATGATGACTTTTCACACTTGAAATTGGCCAGTATTCCTGTCAACTGGTTTCACGCTGTACATTTCTAAACCCTAATTTGCATATTTATGAGGTCGAAAACTTTTATTGTACGAATACAGCTCGCGACCTGTTTTGATAACAGCAAGTCTTTCGGTGGAAGTGTGTCCGCTCTGGCTGTTTAAGACACATAAAACGTTTGCAAAAACAACCGTCTCTTTTTAACCAGTTCTGTTCGACATTTTCAATTTTCTCTCCGCGCGTTCCAGTTTCTGCAACTGTACATGGCCATAGACAGTACAGAGCTCATGAATATTTAATGAGGTACGCACCGAGGCAGTTCATTGGTTGTCTGTTACCAAACAACTTGATGTAATGTTCTACCGCTGCATTGTTCCATTATACTGACTTGAGCTGGACTTTAAAACACAGGGTTACAAAATTACAAGTGTGAAACGTTGCTTTACCCAGGGGGAAATGTGACTTCAAGAATACACCCAAATTGTATTAACTTTTTTCTATATTCAGTCGCTATTCTTTGTTGTGAAGTTTTGGTTAGCCTGAGCTGGCTTCTGGTAACGTTACAGAACGAGCCAGTCAATGTTTGAATGTTGAAACGTATTCGTTGTATACGCATCAATTAGTGCATGTAATGACTGTTAGTTGCATGCGTATTGTAATTTGAAAGAAATTCTTTCCCCTGTTAAGTTCTAATCATAATAATGTGTCTAATTGTCACTTTGCTGTTTCTGTATGAGTAATTGGTTACAATAAAGATCAAATTATTATGGAAACTGGTCGTTTTTCTGTCGTTTCTGATTGCTGGTGTTTTATTTTAATTTACTTATTGGTCATATTTCTCTCACGTGTTTTCCTGAATGGGAGAACGCTCGTGAGGTCCACGCCGCAGCACACGAGTAGATTCAATTGGGAGGCGTGTACGCGCGCGCGCGCCGCCGCACACTGAAAACGTAATGAGCGCTCCGGCACAGGGAAGCAGTTGGCTCCGGTTTAGTCCGGTCTTCTCTTGCTGGAGTCTGCCTTTGATTGACAGCTCCGTGCTTGTTTACCATGGCTCCGCTAAAGTGCTGACTGCTGAGCTGGCAAAACGAAAGCCACCGGTGCTTTTTTGTCACACAAACATTATTTAACATTGGAATTTTGTTTCACATTTACCTTATGTTTCATGTGAACTGCAGTGGATCTTACGAGTATGTATCCCATTCAGAATACATACTGAAACGTAATACACCTGTGCCTCAACAGTGCAATGATTATGCATGTGATTTAAACGCTTATGATTCATGGGTAACATATAATTGTGATGCATATGATTTGCTGGGGTTTATGAGAATCCAACTGACGTTACTTGTTTTATCAAAGTGTGCTTATATTTACATTTAAGCATTTAGCAGAAGTATCATGCATATGTGTTTTAATAAATTAGATCATGTAACAAACAAGAAGATGATCAATGCTTTGGCAGGTAAGGTATATTTGGAATATTGTTCTCTTTTGTTTCAGATGATGATAACTCTGAGGAGGCACTTACCACTATTCATTCAGGAAGACATGAGTATGCATTCAGCTTTGAGCTTCCACAAACGTGAGTTTTGGTCAGATGTGGCACCAAAGTTTAATAATTGTTCATCTGTACTGTATGTTATAATTCTCATTTATATTCATGCACATGCAGACCTCTGGCTACCTCGTTCGAAGGGAAGCATGGCAGTGTGCGCTACTGGGTAAAGGCTGAGCTGCACAGGCCTTGGCTTCTGCCAATGAAGACCAAGAAAGAGTTCACTGTCTTTGAACACATCGACATCAACACTCCTCTCCTGCTGGTGAGTGTTCGCTTCCCTCTATTCGTCCTGATTCATCAATGCAATGTTGAAGAATAACCATTCAAGGTTCTTGCATTCTAAAGTTTTGGTATTCTACTTTGCACAGTCTCCTCAGGCAGGAACTAAAGAAAAGACGCTATGCTGCTGGTTTTGCACCTCAGGTCCAATCTCCTTAAGTGCCAAAATTGAACGGAAGGGTTATACTCCAGGTAAATCTGACCGTTAATATTTTCACTAGACATTTGGAACCCCACTGTATTTTTACATGGTACTAGGGTTGCATTAAATGTATTATTTTCGATTAATCTGTCAATTATTTCTTTGATGAATCCAAAAAGAAAAAAATAGTAATGTCAATTAAAAAGTTCATCAATTTGTATCTCATAATCATTAAGTTGTTATAGTTGTTATCGTGCTATTCTTCTCTCATCCGTCAAAGCACATGACGTGGCAAGGCGAATTAAACTAAAAGCTTTAGTTTGAAGCACTTAATTTGACGCATTTTCTACAGACGCATTCTCATCTGTAGAAAAAAATGTCCATCCTGAACTGTTGTCCATAGAAATGCGTTATTCACTATTGTAAAGTGACATGATTGGCGGAGGTTTTCGTGTATAGTGCGCAGGCTGGATTAATCATTAATTAAATTTGTTGTTGATTATTTTCATTAGCGATTTGATCAATTCATTGTTGTAGCCCTACATGATACCCCTTGATACTTTTTGGTACCATTAACAATATATAATTTCTTTACACAGGAGAGTCCATTCAAATCTTTGCAGAAATTGAAAACTGTTCTTCGCGTATGGTTGTGCCAAAGGCTGCCATTTACCAAACGCAGACCTTCTTTGCCAAAGGGAAGATGAAGGAGATCAAGCAATTGGTGGCCAACATCCGAGGGGAGTCGCTTTCTTCAGGCAAGACGGAGACATGGAATGGAAAAATGTTGAAAATCCCTCCTGTATCACCCTCCATCCTCGACTGCAGTATCATTAGAGTGGAGTACTCACTCATGGTAAGTGCTTTTTTTATTTTTTTTTATTACCGATCATCTCTACATGTGCCGGCATTTTCTATAGCTTAAAAATGTAAATAATGCAGTAATTTCAGAGCTTTATGTCAATTTCAAGCAGCTAAAGGATCAGTTCCTTGAACACCCCTTATGCTTTCCACACATGCAGTTCCATTAACGATAAGGAGATTATGCCAAGTTCTCCTCCTAGCACATACTGATAAGAAGATCAGACTAAAAATATCTGATGAAATTCAGGCCATTGAGTGATAATGGCCTATTAACCCCACAAACCAATCTGTCATCGCTCGTATATGAATATTTAGAGTTTACTACTTCAATACATCATGAATACATAAATAACGCTGTTAGATTTTTTTTTTTTCCTCCTACAATTTATTTCGTTTCTTGCCTTTTGGCAAAAGCATTTAATCTAAAGTGATTGAAAATACACTGGCACAATGATTCATCCCTAGTTTTATTTTATTTTATGCAGGATACTTGTTTTCTCAGATAACTGAAATCATGACTCATCAAATACTGTTTCAGGGTTCAAGTCTCTATTCCGTTTAGTCATTTATTTACCTAAATTACATTTTGGTATGGAAATAGGCTAAAGGTTAGGATCGTGATATTTTTCATTGGTAGTACTGCACACCATGAGTGTATATTAGCACTGTTTGTTTGCTTTTGGGATACGGAGAAGCATTTGGACCTGGAAACAGTGACAACCAGATGGTTTTACCAGTCATATTTACAAATCAAGGTGCACTATTTGTGAAATGATTAACCTAAAATCCCAATATTATTATCTGCAGGTGTATGTAGATATCCCAGGAGCCATGAACCTATCTTTAAACCTTCCCCTGGTGATTGGCACCATCCCCCTCCATCCTTTTGGTAGCCGTACGTCTTCTGTGAGCAGTCAGTGCAGCATGACCATGAGCTGGTTAGGCATGGCCCTCCCTGAGAGGCCTGAAGGTAAGGAACTCTGCATGATACTGCCTGCTTATCCGCTAGGTTGTCAGTTAAAGGATTAGTTCACTTGAAATGAAAAAAAAAAAAAAAAGTTGTTTCAAACCTGTATGAATTTCTTTATCCTGCTGAACAGTGAACACAAAGGAAGATTTGTTTGAAGAATTTCGGTAACCAAACAGTTGATGGACCCCATTGACTTCCATAGAAGGAGAAAAAAAAATACCATGGAAGTCAATGGGGTCCATCAACTGTTTGGTTACCGAAATTCTTCAAAATATCTTCCTTTGTGTTCAGCAGAAGAAAGAAAATCATACAGGTTTGAAACCACTTGAGGGTGAGTAAATGATGACAGCATTTTCATTTTTAAGTAGACTATTCCTTTAAAACCACTTGTTTTGAGGCATGTTTTCAATATAATGAGAGTCCAGATTTGGTATATATGGAGGTCATGTGATTTGAATCTGACTTGCAGAGAAATAACTTGTTGCTCAGTGATCTTTAAAATAAGACACCAAGAGAGGAAGTGGAGATAACATTGTACGCAGAGAAGAAACAGATATCATGGTTGGCATAGCTACAGTATTAATGTTTGCTTTTGCTGTACGCAGCTCCTCCAGCCTATGCAGAGGTGGTCACAGAAGAACAGAGGCATGGCCGTCTGGATGTGTCGTCAGGGCGGGAGAACTTTGAAGGGCCATTATTGGCCTACATCCAGGAGTTCCGCTTCCGACCCCCTCCACCCTACTCTGAGGTAAGCTTTTTGTTTTTTTCTGACGGGTAAAATGTTGATCTTTTTATCAGGAAGCAGCCTTCAGCCATGTTTACATGCATTGGACTCACGGCAGCTGTTTTTCTGTTCCCCTCTCCATCAGATTGATCCACATCCAGATCAAGCCACATCGACCGCGGAGCAGAGACTCGACACCTGCCCATCACGTTGAGAAATGCATGGAACGAGTCCAAAGCGGTTGGGCTTTAGGAGCTTTCACTTTTGTTTATCTCCAGATGACAGCGATTGTTCGCTTTGCTGTCACCACCAAGAGAAAACAAACCTCTATGGAGAAATCCGTTCGTAAGGGTGCAGGAAGTCACTGGCAAATTACCCGACCCAGAGATTGCCCCCGCAACCCCCCCCTGACCCGTGGATGGGAGACTCCCCACAGGACTAAGCCTGGAGAGCTTTGTCAAAGTAGTCACTTTTCTCATGCTTTTCAGTAAAAGTTGACTAAAGAACATGCAGACCTTGTCCGAGATCTGAAGAGAAAGGCAAGAAAACACTACGACCGCAGCCATTCGCAGTACAGCTGAGAGAAACTCGGCATTCTCTTGTGTCAGATTTTGATTTCTGTTTGCGCATGTTTGCTTTCCTCGATTGAGTTTTAAAATCACTGATTGTTTTATTTCAGTTTTCTTGGACTAAGAGATTACAGGCTTATAACAGTTTCGCTTGAGCCGCACAAATTACAAAGAACACAGATTCTGAGGAATAACAGACTGAATGGACTGACGTAATGCACTGATCTTGTTCAAGCTCTTTTGAGGTCTGTAGTTTTCATTGATTGTTTCCTCAGCCGATAATCTGCTCTTGGTAACAGGCTGTCTGAAAGCTTTCGCAACGTTGCCTCGCCAACTCATAGCCCAAGATTGGCTTTTGTTTTTGTTTGGTTTTCCTGTTCAAATGAACTTCATTTTCAGTTCTAAATGTAGAACCTTTCAGCCAAACGTGGTTTGCTTGGTGTTAAATTTGTTGCACATGTTGTTTGGTAGAGGAGCAAAAGTCCAGGACTTAGTGTTCATGTGTGCGATCGGAGCAGAGAGATAAAACAGGGTGGGGCCTGGGCAGGACGCCTGAAAAGTTTGTTGCCTTTCTGTTCGTAGTGTGTAGCGGTGCAGGCTTCGAGATTGCACTGCCTGAAAAAAAGCACTCAGTCTCAGGTCATCTCACTTGCCAAATGAAAACAAAAACGGTGCAGATTATGTTTCAGTTGCACTGTTTCAGTTCAAGGAAGGAGACTATAGAAGGAAATCCAGATTCAATATTGAAAAACTGATTCAATTAAGAGAGGAGATATGCGCAAAGATGCAAGGCAGCTTTCAAAGACTTATGACATTCCCTTTTTGTCCTGCTGCACCGGCGGACTTACATTCGACGTAATGTTTCTTCAGACCAGTGAAGCCAGGCATGACCCAAAGAATGGCACAAATGCTTAAAAAGCCAAGTTGTAAAGCAAAACGAGGACTCTGGATCTCATCCAGAGACATCCGAATCTAGTTGAAATGAGTTGTACATTTGTTTTTAAAACTCATTCGACTACAAAAGTAGTTTAGGCTCTGATCATGCTTGGCCTTCATTAAGCATTTTTCTTTCTTTTTTTTTTTTTTACTGAATTGAAACCACAAGTCTGCTCATATCTGGTTGAGGTCTGGAGAAATTGACATTCAACCATTTAGCTATGTAAATAGTTGAAGTGTTTGGATTTATAGAATTAGTCATTATTTGTGCACACAGTGTGTGTTATAGGTTCATCTCTAATGTGGTGGTTATGATTCAGCAGTTTTTGGAGCAAAGTGATCTTAACATAGTGGCCTTGATGAAGTACTGATCTTAACATTCATCTAAACATCCTATTTGTTGTCCTTTTAGTCCTACAGAATGGGGTTTAGTTTAAAATGACAAAAAGGGAAAACTAAAAAGTCCTTCAAAGCGAGCTAGCATGGATCCATGCCACTTTTGATTTGAACGGGTTTCGGTTTTCAGTTATGGGTTTTGATGAATGCTTATGGGCATTCAGTGTTTGTTTTTCAAACAAACAAACTACTATAGATCCTCTCGTCTCAATCAATATGGGAACAATAGCTGTAGCACACCTTAGAGAAATGGGTCATCCAAAAACTCAAGAGATGATTGAGAAGAAAATTATTTGCTTCTCTGTTGTGTTTTATAGTTTTAAATCGAACCAAAATGGGCTACTAATGAAAGAATAAGCTTAAGCACAAAAAGAAAAGTGCTTCTTTTTGTGGTTGGTCAATACTATAGTCTAATGCTTGGCCTTCCGTGTAGTCCAGTGTTAAAAGCTAAACTCTTGACTCTGTCAGGAAACACCTTTAATGGAAATATGGTATGTTTTAGAAATTAAGTGCAATATTTCTTGAGTTAATTTTGACTCAGTGGTATATTTTGTCTTATTTTAATGTGATTTCATTTCAGAGATCATTATGAACATTTGATAATGATCGAAATGTATGTCTGTATTTGTTTTAACATTTGTCTTAGTTCTTCCTTGGAAATAAATAAACGAAATTAAAAAATCCCTTACCTCTGTTGTACTTCTGCTTTATTTTTAACAAAACAGCACTACAATAATTACATTTTCACTATTTACTATGTTGATATTGGAGCATAAAAGCAAACAGGCTACTGCTCAGAATTGAAAACATCAGCAAGACCTCTTGTATGAAATATGGACACGTTGACATATTTCACAACTAACAGAGAGATGTCGTCATAAGAATCCTTTTCTTTTTTTCACATTTACTCCTTTGCATTGCTTTTGCTTTATGTAGATCATTTCAAGATAAGGCGTTGACTCCAAGACGCCAGCTTGGTTTATAGGGGATAACCTTCTGACCTCAGCTTATCGGATGGCACTAGGGTCAAGAAGTGACTGGGGTCAAGTGAGTTCACAATTTGGCCAGCAGGGTTGGTTGAAAATACTGACACATAAACAAGGCTTCTCTTAGAACTGGCCAAAACATGGGAAATTGTTATGCCCAATTCTAAGCCATGGTTGTAATTTTAAATTTTTAGCCACATAATGAATTCTGTTCTTTACCATATGTTCTTCTTATATTATAAGATTTTACTTCATTATTAAAATGCCTTCCTACCCACTTATTTAACATTAAATATGTATTATATTTAGATCTATGCTTATTTTTTATATGGGTATTTGGATTGCCTGAGGTGAAGTGTGAGGTTACATATTAATTTTGACCTCAAACTGATTATTGATTTGCAACTCAGTTGTAACATATTTAGAAAATCTATTGTAGTTGCGTCATTCATGGGTTATGTTCATATTGACTGAGTTTTAGGATGTAGAGTCTCACGCACATGATAGAGCATAAAGGAACATAAAGACAGAAATATTCTCTTCTCTCTGCGTGTCTCTTTAACTGCTTTTATCAAAAGACAGTTTTATTAATTTATTATTTATTAAGTTTTTAATAAAGCCTACCCTTTGTTTTCAGCATTTTAGAAGGATTTCTGAAGGATCATGTGACACTGAAGACTGGAGTAATGGCTGCTGATAATTAGGACCCAAGCAGTGAAGGTGCTTCAGCACCTATTGTAATTGTTGGTGTTCTTATTCTTCTTTCGTTTGCTCTTCTCAAATTAACGTTGAGCACCCCAAATTAGACACGAGTCTATATCTCCGCAACGTTTTAGTGTATTCAGACCAAACATGTCATCACAAGCATGACTTGAGGCTACATGCTGCGTTTTAGCACAGCGCCACTTACTGGTCCGGAGATTTAAAAAAATATATTTATATATTATCAATTTGCCTAAAAATCTAAAATCTAATCGGGGCAGCATACTGAGTTGAATGATTTCCAATTTTCCCAAATCGGCCATTTTCAATTTTGTACGAACGTATTGGCATATCGTTACAAAACTCAACGTGTCGGCACCATGCCCTGAAGGTAATCCGAAAGTTTCAGGGCATCACCCCCTTGTGGTCAAGAATTGTAATACAAATATATTATAAGCAATTATATCTCATTACAACTCAATGTAATTATGAGTTTTCAACCTTTTTGCTTAAAATTGTCTCCAAATGTCTTTATTTTTATTTACCCATTTTTTTTTTTGCAGTGCTACTAGCTTCCTTGTTTGCTGCTTTTGTGCTTGGCCCCGATAATTGCTGCTTGCAGCTATATTTCAGCTTTGCCATTACAGGAATAAATGATAGAAAGCATTCATTTTAAATTGTAATAATATTTTACGATAATAGTTTTAAAGGGTTAGTTCACCCAAAAATGAAAATAATGTCATTAATGACTCACCCTCATGTCGTTCTAAGCCCGTAAGACCTCCGTTCATCTTCGGAACACAGTTTAAGATATTTTAGATTTAGTCCGAGAGCTTTCTGTCCCTCCATTGAAAATGTATATACAGTATACTGTCCATGTCCAGAAAGGTAATAAAAAAATCATCAAAGTAGTCCATGTGACATCAGTGGGTTAGTTACGAGTTTTTGAAGCATCGAAAATACTTTTTGGTCCAAAAATAACACAAAATAAGACTTTATTCAGCATTGTATTCTCTCCCGGGTCTGTTGTGAATCTGCGTTCAGGACTCCACAGTGACGCTGCTGACGTAAGATGCTGATGACGTGTTATCTGGTGCGCCCGAGCTTCGTTTACAGTCTGAGGGAGACGCACGCTATATTCAAGCTATTCTACATTGTTTGCGTGGATATCATTTTTTTAATGGTGCGTAAATGTGCATGTCGCGGCTGAGACACTTTTACAGCGTGCGTTTCCCTCAGTCTATTAATGAAGCTCGGGCGCACCAGATAACACGTCATCAGCGTCTTACGAACGACATGAGGGTGAGTCATTAATGACATTATTTTCATTTTTGGGTGAACTAACCCTTTAACTATTTTTTATCAAATAAAGGCAGCCTTGGTGAGCATAAAAACATTTAAAAGATTTTTGCAGACCCCAATCTTTTGAACAGTATCAAGCTGAACTGTATGTATATCATACAGATGCACAATCTTATTTTTTAACCTAATAGTTGCTGTTTTGACAACTGAAAATGAGGACAAAATAGCATGTGGCAATGAAATGTGAAAGGACTTGGTTGATCCTCACACAGCTAAGTGGGTTGCAGCTAGCCGTGTGTTACTTAAGTCTACAACAGTATTGTCATCATACAGGCAGTTGAGTGCTGCTTCTAGGATCTCATGAGTCAGCTTTGACCCAGCACTTTATTCTCTCCTGCTAGGCCTCTGCTCTACTGACTCTTGTAGGTCAGGCCCTTTGTGCGGTGCTGACCCCGGGCCCCAACAAAAAAGAGAGGAGGGATTACTGGCAATGGCAGCTGCTGATTTAGTCCATGCTGATGCTACACAGATCTGAGCCTTTTCCGATAACTACTAAATCCTACTGCCGTACCTCCTTGCCAGGAGCCTCACGCTCAAAGAGGAATGTCCATATGAAGCTTCTAGAAGGATATGATCATGTACCCATAACTTTAATATCTTGTTTTTTGGTGCTTATTATCTTTTAGTTATATATACAGTATAACAATAAAAATCATAATGCACTGCATGATGTATAATAGATGTAGTCTGTTATTTAAACTGTTATGACACCAGTTTGTGAGCAATTGCGGCGGGGGGGGGGGGGGGGGATCTACTGCATCTACTGCATCTTTCCTTGCATCTACTGTTTATCGTTCATTGCATAGTTTCAATCTCTTTCAGCTCTTTTTCCTTTCTGTTTTGCTTCGCCTGTGTGTGGCATCCCCCTTCTGTACCTTTTAAAAGAGCAGGTTTTTCAGAATGATCAGTGCTACAGAGATTATTGAACATATTTACATTGTTCCCATCAAAGACATTGACCTGGAGAGAAAAAAAAACAGGAGCTTCACAAGCTTGACTGATTTTTACTCTTACTTTGTCTATCAAAATATATTGTGTTACTGTAAACAGTAATACAAGTGGCACTTTCCACAAATGGTTCAAAACAAGTCACGAAACTGACTTAAAAAATAAGTCAACAAAGGCTCAGTGAAAGGTAGCCTGGTTCTACCAGACTCTCGTACATTTCATTTCCTTGAAGACGCGGGTACTCTGTTGAAGTTTAAAACTATTGGATCTGCCCAGATCCACTCTGGATCTGCCATAACCAATCGCTAACGTTTGGTTGTGACGTATGACCATAGACAGTATATAAGATGGACACAGCGACCCCATAGATTTAAATGGAGAAAAGTGAAGCCCATTTGAACCACTCACTTCCTGATCGCCAGGCGTACTGCACAGGCTCAAACTGAGCTTGGTGACGTGAGCAACGTGTCTGACAGTTTTCAGTCTTCTAGTATGTGCCGAGAGAAATCTGAATCATTCTCTTCCGAATCTCGCAGAGACGGAGAGCGTGAGCATTAGCTGTCCATGAGCTAGCAGCAGGAGCAACTTTATCACTCTCTGTGGGCTACTCACTTGACTTTATGCCTCCACGTCCCCCCGATTGCTTGGGAGCTTCTCCGCCGGTCTATACGGTAATTTCTCTACAGTGCGACAGAGAGTCGCGTGGTTATGACACAATCGTTATCCTATTTTTACAAAAACGGCTTCTATGGGGCCATAACGTAAGGTACAAGGTAATGGAGCCTTTTATACATTATCAAGTTTTTTTAGAAATAAATAATGGACAAATGGAGTCTTTGGACGCCTCAGATGTAAAGTTATTCGCTGTCAAAGTGACGCCAAAATGAATGGGAGTCAATGGAATGCTAACAGCAGGTGAAGTTCTGCTACAATGGCGGCTCCCGGGGAGGCTTCAGTTTCCGGCGGATGGATTACCCCCTTGCGTATGACGACTCAAACTAGCGCACAACCTCAACGTCATCGTTCTCAGCCACTCCCTCTGTTCACTGATTGGACCAGTTAAACATTTTCCGGAGAAAACCCAAGAATATACCACAATCCCAGACCTAGTAGGAAAATGAAAATTGAGCGGAAGTAGGCTACATAGGAGGGTTAACCTTTAGAAAGCCTCAGGAGATCAAAATGATTTGATTTGCTCTAGCGATACATATTAAAAGAACATACAAATTAAAAAGATAAACATAAAAAGTGAAAAATATTGCACACAGATAAACATGACATTTATTGGTAATTGAATAAGACAAAAGTTACTTTGTTCTAAATGTTCACACAAAAATAAATTAATACATCTATTTTCATGTGAATGGTAAGATTTTTAAATAGTTTTAATTGTTGCAAACAGTTGTGAGACAGGTTTAAATCACCTCTGTAATTTGGGGGGTGGGGGCCACTGAAGGTAAGAGTAAAAGTGGCAAGTACAGTAGAAGTTGGGATCTTTAATCAGAAGGCCAATAGCGAGAGATTATGCAAGGGATTTTGCGATTCTACATTTAGAGCACCATTTCACCTTTTAATACAAGTGGAACATGACTTTTTAATTGTTTATATTTTCTAATAATAATAATAATACAAAAAAAAATAGTCGACCTACATGAAACTGCTCAGTTTTCAATCCAAACATGTCTCAATGTAACATAAAGGCTACCATAAAAACCCAAACATTCACACCCATCTGTGATCATGGCAACAAAGCAAACACAACTAAAGGGAACAGCTGCGAGAGCTCTCAGAGCTATTGACATGCAGGAGCCAGTTGCTTCAGCTTGTATTGCAGCATGGCTGTGGATAAGGAGGAGAGAACTTGATAGTATGGGATTTCTCAAACTAGTTGAGGTCCATGAGTTTATGGGTCCCAGGATAGACTGCATAACTTTGGGCCTGTCCACACACTATAGGGGGAAATATTCAAGTTCCAGACAGTTTAGTGCCGTGTCATTACTTGAATTAGTGTCAGTAAGCCGCACTACTTTCTGTATACCAGCAGTAAAAACACACTACAAATGGATTTTGTGTTTAATGCTTCTTTTTACAGATTCTGCCTAATGTAGGTCATTTTAATATATTTGTTTGTTTGTTTGTTTGTTATATACAGACAGCTTTGAGACTATAACATAGTTTTTACCACTTTAATTCATCCACCACCAACAGTTTTCCTTCTTGCTTTCTCTTTCTGTGATGCTTTGAAGAGTCCTTTGAGCTCTTGTAGTGTATTAGTATTGAAAACTCAGGGGTGGTGATGTGTCATGCATTATTCATTATATGGAGACTGTGGCCGTGCTGTACTAAGGGTTGACAATTCACACTGTGGCACATATACAGCTGTTATGTCAGCAGATGATTAATAGGAACCAAAATGGAGTATGTGACTGCAGAGGTTTGTGGATGGGGTAAAGGAAGAAGAACGCAGCTTTAGTGGCGAGGAACATCTATAGGCCTGAAGATATTAAATCTGGCAGAGCCTACCTTATAAGCTTTAAAATATACAAAATGTAAATATAAAAAAATACTATAATTATATTATATAATTATGAAATACAATAATAATATAAAATATAATAATGAATGCTATATTCATATAATTTGTATTATTATTTAAGCATATTTATTCATGTTTGAACAAATAGATTAAGTAAATGATTCAGTGACTCATTGGACCATAAAACACAATGGCTGCATCCAAAATCGTATGTGACAAAATGAGTATGTCCGAATTCATAGTCCTCATAAAAGAATAGGCAAAAAGTGCCCGGATGACATACTACTTCTGGTGCCATTCTTAAAGGGCACCTATTATTACATTTAAAATGTTCCTAATGTTGTTTTGGGAGTCCCCAACAACAGTTTTACATGCACGCAATGACAAAAAACACTTTAGTTGTCGTATAATATGCATTTATTTTTACCTGATTTGCTCACCGACTCCCAAATGATTCGTTCAACGACTCATTTTTCCAAACCCCTCCTTTGCGCGACGCTAATCTGCGTTGATTGGTCAGATGACCCAGCAGTGTTTACAGAGATAATACTACATAAGTCTGAAGTATAGTGAGTTGAGATATAGGGGTGCAGAGCCAGTGGTTGTTCTGTAGGCAAACGCCAGTGCCTTGAATTTGATGCGACTAGCTATTGGCAACCAGTGCAAATTGACGAAGAGAGGTGTGATGCGCTAAAAGACTCACTGCCACATTCTGGGTCAGTTGCAGCGGTTTGACATGTTGGAAGGAAACAAAGGTGGACAAGGAGATGTTGACCTAATGCATCAACAGTTTAAAAGTCTGGTGAGAATTATATTAATAACTGCATTTCTACCTCAGTGAAGCATGGAGAAAAGTCATTGTGTGGGGAGCCTTTTAAGCAGCTGGTATTGGTGAGATATACTTCGCTGTGAAAAGTCATTCAATGCTTTGGATTACAAGAGAATTTTGCTCAGAATTACTTGTTTCCCACAAATGAAAAATTGGTATCTAAAGGTGAATGATCAGATGTTATTTTTTCATCTGATAATACATCAAGACAATGCTCCTGCCCAAATTGCACAGACAACCAAGAAGTGGCTTGAGAACAAGTCCATCAGGCTCATATTTTGACCATATAGTGAATTTTGGTCTCATGTTAAACTAGGAGACATTTAAATCTAGGAGACATTTTTCAACTGCTCATGAACTGTTTATAAGCCATTAACATCAACACTAAAGTACTTTATCTACAGTACCTGCATATTTTATTGGTATTTTTGATATTGGTGTTTAGTTTTTTTTTTTTTCTCTCTATAGGGGTTTTTGCATCAATTTTCTTAATTGTCTCTTTACACAGAGTGACCAGGTGTTTGCAATTTTATTAATTAACTGCTGTTAAAAATGAACCTGAGATGTTGTTGATTACACACACCCTGACGAAGGCATGTAAAGCTGCAACGTGTAGGTGGATCTGTCACCAATTTTAATGTTTAAGCCATCAATGAAATAAAGGCTTTTTAACTTTTTTTCCTACTTATTTCGAGTGCCTTGGAGTTCCTAAGTTCTTAGATTCTAAGTATCCCATACAACCAAAGAGCATTGAGATTTTACACCCTGAAGCAGCACTTCTTTTGCATTCTTTGCTCTGATACTTTATCTACAGTATTAGTGCAAGTATTGCTAATTTCCTGACCAGTGATTTGTGATTAAAATGGTTAAGACCTTTTTATTTATTTGCCTGCTCTTTCATTGGGGGAAGTGAGTTCACTCTCTCTCTCTCTCTCTGCAGGTGGAGGGAATTATATTTTTCACCCTTCTTCCACTACCCCGCCAGTTTCCTTTTTTAGGCAACAGGCTGACTCACATACCCTCCGTTTCTCCTCTGTTCCTGAGTCATAGTGAGCCTTGACCCCTCCCGTCCCTCTGAGCTGCAAAACAGCAGGTGGAGCAGGAGCCGACAGCTCTGAGGAATCCTCCCACCACCATCTGAACACATGCACGCACAAACACTCACATTTTAGAGCCTCTGGCTCCACAAGTCGAAGGTGAAAATTCAAATTTGCATTATGTTATATCCTGAATGCATGTGCTAAAATTGTGTCATTTTGTTATAGCTGCAGCAGTGCAGAGAAAGGCGAGCAAGAGGTCCATGCTTTCAGGGTGAAATGACTCCACGTGAACCACTAACCCAGTTCCTTTTGTTCACCCCATTGGTTATTCCTGGCCAAGTTCCATGCCATCATTTACTGATGTAATTAGCATTTAACTTTTAAAACAGGCAGACAGAATTGTCTCAACCAGTTATATTAGTTTAGGTTGGGACTATCTGTTTGTCCTACCAATAACAGGTTGGGGAGTTTTTGGGAAACCTGTTTGGAAATAATTATTGGCTTTTATGTAGCAACAGGGGGGAGGGGGGTCCTCAACCAGTCCTTCACCAGTCCTCCTCTGGTCAATTAATGAACATGATTATGTTTCAGGCTGCATCACAACACAAGTCAGAATTCAGATCGGGATCGGTTTCTTTCAAATATTCATGCAGTTCATTACACCGGTCTGGAGCCGGAGCTGGCCAGGGCTGCGTTTCCCAAAAGCATCGTAAGCCTAAGTTGATCGTAGAGGCCATTGGTGGCAATTGTTCTACGATCAACTTAAGCTTACGATGCTTTTGGGAAACCCTGCCCAGGTCTGTGAGGAGGACTTGTCTGGTTCTTGTGCCTGCTGAGGATCTGTGCCGATGGCTGTCATGTTTATAACACCTAGTTGTCTAGTAGACATGGTCTCTGCTGACATTCAGGCCTGCATTTTGGTTGTGTCTATAGGTGCAGTACCACCATCTGATCTGATTATGGACCCTGACTATGGTAACCTCGGGATAAGGATGATACAGACAGACTAATATTAGAGTAGATGCTCCTCCTCATTTACATTTTTTTCCAACTGCTTACACACAAAATCTTTTCATGTCACACGATTTTTGAAACCTCTCACTCAAAATGCAAAACTACACACCAAATCTCCAAAACCATAAGCTATTTCTCAGCCTTTGACTCAGTTTTCAATTGCATAAAACACTTTTTTTTTAAAACACTACACACAATTCTCTACCTAAAACACAAAAATCTAACAGGAAGTGAGTTGCTTTCCTTTTCTAAACACAACCAATCAAAATGCTATAGGCTACTTATTCAACAGGTCACTCACACTGTTACAGAGCAGGCTTCCACTTCACCTCCTCTTCACCACTGTAGGACACTTTCACCAGAATATTAACCATCACAAACTCCAGATCCCATCATGCCGCTCACCTGGGACTGATTACACAAACACCTGCAGCTCATCCACACTCACCCATATAAACCCCGTTCACTCTCAAGTTCATTGCGAAGTATTGCATTGCCCTGGCATACAATTTCTGAGCGTTTTACCTGTATTTGCTGAACTGTTACTGACCTTGGATTGCTTACATCGACTCTGATTCTTCTGCTGCCTATCTCGACTCGGACTGTTATATCGACCCCTGATTGTTCCGCTGCCTGTCTCGACCCGGATTGTTCATTGGACTGTGATTCCTGCCGCCTGCCTCGACCCTTGCCTGTTAACTACTTCTGCTCTGTGATTATCCCCGTTGTTCTGTCTGCTCCTGATTTACCCTGCCTGTTGACGATTCTAATAAAGCTGCAAATGGATTCTTCTGCATCCTCCACATCATTACAGAATACTTCGCCATCTTCCGATCCAGCAGCGGTCGTGCAGTTTTCTACGGTACTTGCTTCACAAGCTTCACGTTTGGATCTGCATCACCAACAGTTAAACCATCTGACTTCACTTACCGAAAAACTCGTACAGGGGTTACAAGCACTCCAGACGGCGATAGGGAATGCTCCCAACGCTCCCGCCGCACCATCACCACCAGCCGTACCAGAGCCTGTCCCACTCGCTGCAAACCCGTCAACCAATCCACGATTGGCCTTTTCTGAGAAGTTTGACGGTAATCCAACGAAATGCAAGGGATTCTTACTGCAGTGCACTCTCTTTGTTGATCAGCAGCCTTCACTCTACACCACTAACGCGAGTCGCATAGCGTTCGTCTGCTCACTGCTCACGGGTCGAGCATTAGAATGGGCCACTGCGGTTTGGAGATCGGAGGGCTCGTCATTCGCCACGTTTGGGGAATTTATTCGACAATTCCGTCACGTCTTCGAACACCCCGCGGAGGGCGGGAACGCAGGAGAACAACTATTAGCTCTATCACAGGGAAGAAGCACGACGGCTGAGTATGCACTCACGTTTCGCACACTAGCGGCACAAACCAACTGGGTGGAGGATACACTTAAAGGGTAACTAAACCCCTGGTCAGAGCCTGACTCCACCCACTGGCAATATTTGAAAAATGCTGGAAAAGTGGGCAGAGCCCAACGGACGAACCGAGGGCGGGGCTGAGCGGGTGATTGACAGACCCGCAGTGACGCAGTGATTGACAGCTGCTGTCAGACTCGCTAAGATGGAGAGTGACGCAAGTAGCTTTGCAACAGAGCGGTCATTTAAAGTTGAGGACTTTTCTCACCTGAAGTGGAGGAATTGTATGTGGACACAGAGCTAAAACCATATCAATTCGAGCCGCGAGCTCAAACTGCGGTGTCGCATCGCATTAACTCCCGCATCGCGATCGGCATCCGACGATGCTAGCGAAGCAGCCGCGCAAGAGGGAATGGGTCCAGTATCGGAGTGGATTATTATTACTATTGACCTACGTTAAGCATATTTTGCCGCTATGTGAAAAAAAATATCCAGCAAAACGCGCCGGCGGTTGTGGAGTCCATGCAGGAAGAGCAGCGTTTGGCACACCAGTGCATGTAAACACTGGCGCCTAATTTCCAAGTCTGGTGGGAAGTTATGCAGTCCAGCAGTGCTGTTGCAACCGGCAACACTACAACTACGTAACTTACCATCCTAACCACTGTACTAAACACAGATAAAGCTAATGCTAAAAATCTACACTATCCTAACTGATGCAATACTATGCTACTAACTAACTATGCTTCTAACAACACTAACAACTATGCTAAATAACTACCTAGGCTACACGAAATAATCTAAATAACTATAAATGCTATGCTAACTAGATGCTAAAATACGCTATCCTGATCGTTTTCAATACTCGTAATTCCAATTTCCAGCTCCTGTCCTGACTCGCTCTGGTGTTGACGGAACCAGATGCTTTTATACCCGGGGCTGCCAGGGGCGTGGTGAGCTCGCAGCGTCAGAGAGTACCCTACGTCAGAGAGTATCCCTACTTCAGGAGATTCCGTTTAACCTGAAGAGGGCAGCACTCAGACGTTTTTACACCATATATTTGAAAATTAAAACACTTTATACTCAAATGTTAAAAAAAGTACTCGAATCAATGAACAGCATTTATGAAGCTCCATTCGTACAGATCATTAACTAAAAAAAGTTGGTTTAGTGTTAAGTTACCCTTTAAAACTCTCTTCCGAAAGGGACTCACTTCTGAACTCCAGTCCGAGTTAGCCTGCCGTGACGAAGGAAGAGACCTGAACGAATACATCGATCTAGCAATCCAAGTGGATAACCTGATCCGTTCTCGATGCTCTGTGCGATTTCCCCCCGCGCTATTCTCAGGACACGCCCACCATGCACGAGCCCATGCAAATCAGCTTCACTCACATAACCCCAGAGGAACGAGAACGCAGGAGGCAGAACCGTTTGTGCATGTACTGCGGCCAGCCTGGTCACATGAAATTCGCCTGCCCAGCTCGTCCATCTGCTGACTCCCGCTCGGTGAGTTCCCGAGTGAGCAAAACCCATGCTACCACATCTAGTTTCACATTACCAGAGCGCCTGGTGATTCAGGATAAAGTTATCAGCACCACTGCTCTAATAGACTCAGGAGCTGCTGGAAACTTCATATCTCACAAATTCGCTGTACAATGCAACCTGGAACTAAAACCTTGTCTCTCTTCCTTGGCAGTGGAGGCGCTAGATGGTCGACCTCTTGGAGAGGGGAGAATTCACAGCACCACAGAGCAAATAAAACTACACGTCGGATCACTACACACCGAGGATATCAGTTTCTATGTCATCCAATCCCCTCATCACTCAGTAATCCTCGGCCATTCCTGGTTACATGACCACAACCCTCATATCTCCTGGAGGGAGGGGCAGATCATTCAATGGGACCCCACTTGTCAAAACCGCTGTTTATCCAGAGTCACTCGCCTTCCGCCTCAAAATCCGAACACTGCCACGTCAGATCCAGAAGAATCCAAAATACCACCTGATTATGCAGACCTCATCGAAGCCTTCAGTAAGAGAAAAGCATCACAAATCCCCGAGCATCGCTCCAGTGACTGTGCCATAGACCTCCTTCCTGGAGCTTCTCCTCCTCGGGGAAGGATCTTTCCTCTGTCTCGACCTGAGTCCGAAGCTATGAAACAGTACATTGAGGAGGAGCTAACCATAGGTTTCATCAGACCCTCAACCTCTCCGGCAGCCGCCGGATTCTTCTTCGTAAAGAAGAAGGACGGGGGGTTAAGACCCTGCATCGACTACCGAGGGCTGAACGACCAGACGGTGAAGTTCCGATATCGCTGGAACAGCTCCGCCAGGCCCAATACTTTACCAAACTGGATCTGTGCAATGCTTACAATTTGATTTGCATCCGTGAGGGAGACGAGTGGAAGACGGCCTTTTCCACCACCACTGGGCACTACGAATACCTGGTCATGCCTTTCGGCCTGTCAAACAGTCCTTCAGTGTTCCAGTCTTTTATGAATGACGTTTTCCGAGACATGCTAGATAAATGGGTGATTGTCTACATCGATGACATATTGATCTACTCAAACTCTATGGAGGAGCACGTCCGTCAGGTCAGATTGGTCCTGGAACGTTTAATTCAATATCAACTCTACGCCAAGGCTGAGAAATGCGAATTCCACCAGACTAGCACATCATTCTTAGGATACATTATCAGCCAGGAGGGGGTAGCCATGGATGAGAGGAAGGTCAAGGGAGTTCTGGAATGGCCATTACCTCAAACCGTGAAGGAGATGCAACGATTCTTGGGTTTCGCCAATTTCTACAGGATATTTATAAAAAACTTCAGCACTATTGCCGCTCCACTAACCGCCATGACTAAGCGTCACACTGCTCGGCTGAGATGGTCAGAAGAGGCAAACCAAGCATTCCAGGATTTGAAAAGTCGCTTCACGTCAGCACCCATTCTGCATCATCCAGATCCAGAACGCCAGTTCGTAGTAGAAGTCGATGCCTCCAGCACAGGGGTTGGAGCTGTATTATCCCAGCGACAAGGCGAACCAGCAAAGATGTACCCGTGTGCTTTCTTCTCCCGCAAACTCACACCGGCTGAACGTAATTACGATGTGGGTAATCGGGAATTGCCTGCATTTGGCACAATTTTCATGCAGAAAATCTCTTGTTTTCACAAGAAACACACTGCCATTCAAATATGCACACTGACTCATCACATGGGCAAACACCTGTCACACAGTTTTACAATTAGCAATCAGAGCGTTAGCATAAAAGGCTGAAACCAAAGAGAGGATTCAGCATAGGTTTTTTTGTGTGTTTGTTTTTCAAGAAATTTTTGAAGAGATTCTTCTTTTGTTTTGTATGTAGACCACTGTATGTGCAACTTTGTGTTGGTTGGGATGTACACTGTGTACATGTTTTTTGTGGGAACATTTTTATATATTTCTTACCGTGTATTTGTGTGTTTTGAGTATAAAAACAATATTCTCAAATATTTTACAACACACATATGTACTGTCTGTAGTAAGTGTAACACTGAACCAAAAAAGGCCTAAGTCATTATGATGAATGGAGAAGAAGTGTTTTCCATTCATAGTGTTTTACGTTGAGCACATCACTGTTCAACTGGTTCTTATAAATGTCTATTCATATGATGGTTTGTGTGTGTCATTTGAAAACAAAATACCATTTTGAGAAGAAATAACATTGGTTTGATTGTAAAGTTTAATTTTGCAGGAGATTTATTTGTGTGCAGAGTTCTGTACACAACCAATCAAAATGCTACACATATTCACCACTTCACACACACACACACACACACACACACACACACACACACACACACACACACACACACACACACACACACACACACACACACACACACACACACACTCCTCACATGTGTAACACTAATTGCTTTACTGATCACTAACCAATCACTGCTTTACTGTAGTATAGGCCTATAAATAGGTCAAAGGTCGATTACCTGTTTTGGACAATGGATGCCAGCAATGGACAGAGACTCCACACACATGATTGTGTTCTTTACTGTATTCTTAAGAATATACTTTTGGTTTATGTTTATGGTTTTGTTGTATGCTACTGTATACAGTAATGTTTGGCCTAATATAATAATATAAATATTTTCTGTTTCTATATTGCATTGGTGTTTACAGTGTACTTGTTACCCCTCTCAGCAGATTACTTTCACTGTAGAACATTGTATTGAAATGTAGATATAAGCCCATGAAATACCAAAGAGCTTTAGATTTAGAACAACAGTGTTTACATATATCCAAAAATGTACTATTATGAAATAAGTGTTCATTCTGACATAGTTTTGAAAACGTGTGTAAGCAGTTGGAAAAAAACTGTAAATTACATCATGATGATCAAGTTTGTAACAATTCTCAGTGGCACTCTGATAACCAATGCATGCAGCATGAAATGTGTTATTTTTGCAGTTTGATTTGGTGATGATAGTGGCACAAAAATGACACAACACACCTTTAATAATTCTCTTGTGTTCCTTTAATTTTTGCACCCAAGAACTCGTGGAGCAGCTCGTGCAATTGATGGAAATTAGATGTTTTGTTAAAAATAGTGCACAGTCGATAAGCTTTGTTTATTCCCCATAAGTATCCCAGTTAAATTCACTTTTTAATCTTAAGCTCTGTACGAAATACTGGCCTAAGCCCTTGTAATGTGTCCTCCAAACATTGTTCATGGGAAAAACATGGTGTCTATTTTTTTCATCCCCAGGCTTTGTTGTGTTGATTTTTGCTTTGTCTTGAATATTCTCACATTCTAACGTCAAACAGCTGTCCAACATACGTTTGTTATTATTATTGTCAAGTACAAGATCTTGTAAATCCCATTGTTTAAATTCCTTACAGCTCTAGTAGATTTGGGCTAACATTGACTGTTTGTTCATGATCTGTTGGGGCAAAGCATTTAGAAATGCACAGCAGAAAGCCCACAGCAGAAAAAAAGCTTTTCTTTTTCTTTTTTCTTTTGTATTTAATATTTATTTTTTGAATTAACTTTTATTAGGATTTTTTTATTTCTGTTTTCATATTGATTTTCAAGCTTTAATAATTGTATGTGCTTTGACATTTTTACAATTCATATTTTTATTTTATTTAAATTTTCTCATACTCATACTCATACTCATACTCATACTCAAGGATCAAACCTGCAACCTTCGGGTTTCCAGTCTGACTCACGACTGTCCCTATTTCAGTTTTATTTGTAGTTATTTTAGTTGGAACACTGAAACTTAGCATTATTTCAATTACTGTAATGATTCTAATAGGCGCTGCAGTGCACTGATGTTCTAAGTAAAAAAAAAGATAGGATAAAATGAAAGAAAGTGCAATATAAGACCCATGAACAGGACTGAAAAATTAAAATGTACATCAATTACCATATATTCCAGTGCATGCAAACAAATTATTATTGTTTTTTAACTTCATGACATCTATACACACATGCCCAAGTTTCAATTTCCTGTTTTGATGGAATGATGAACACATTTTGGCTTGATTAATTTTCCACGACATCTGATACTCTGAGTAAGCATCTACTTAGTCTTGGGTCCAACAAATATCTCTGTCCAGCAACCTAAAATTACTCTTACATGATATTGGACTGAAAATTGGGTCTAGCTTGCAAACATTTTACCCCATCATAAATGCTGATGAAGATATACTTGAGTAATGGTACATATCTGTGGAGATACATATCATAACAATAGGTGGTTATGTAATAGGGGGACCTTTTGCACTCCAGAGCTGCATTCGTCCACCTCCACCTCCCTCAGTTTAGCTGGACAGCTCAATAAGTCCATCACTTTAACTTCCCAGAAATATAGAGGTTCTATATTCGGATCTATTTGTGCCCAGAGGACCACCAGCAGAGAGAGAGAGAGAGAGAGAGTGTGTGTGTGTGTGTGTGTGTGTGTGTGTGTGTGTGTGTGTGTGTGTGTGTGTGTGTGTGTGTGTGTGTGTGTGTGTGTGTGTGTGTGTGTGTGTGTGTGTGTGTGTGTGTGTGTGTGTGTGTGAGAGAGAGAGAGAGAGAGAGAGAGAGAAAGAGAGAGAGAGAGAGAGAGATGAGAGATGAGAGAGAGATAATTTTCTAATTTATTTTTACATTAAATTGACCATTTCATACATTTTCATAATTTTTAATCCACATTTTAGTAACAATAATATATTAATAATTATAATTATAATTATTATATTAATATAGGTTTACAATTATTGATTTCTAATATTGTATGTATAATTATAATAATAACAATTATTATTATTATTATATTTCTTTTAAACCTTTTATATATTATTATTATCAGTAATAATTAATATTTTAAAGACAATTTCCATGTTTTCTCTCACCGTTAAAATTAAATCCTGTAATTGTCAATTGTAATCAATCTCATATGCATCTGTCTACAAAATATAGCTAGTTAGTTTTAATAAGCTTTTTTTCATACGGGCAAGGACGTTTTGAATTCAGGAAGTTACAATACATTTATATTGCACAAGGAACTCTTATATCAAAAAGATTAAGGAAATTGGGATTCCTCATCATCTAACCCCCTTAAACCATTAGTTAATCGTGTGAATTTAGTATTTGCTACGCTGGCCATATCTCCCAACCCACAATCCTCCATGGCTCTAAGACTATAACAGCTGTACAGGTGTCAGATAGTAACAACATAGTCAATATCCTCATCGTAAATGCTGAAAATAAGCTCTGCAAGTGTGAACATGGTGGAATGTCTCTGCATAACATCCCTGTATGCATACATAATGTCCAGGTGTACATTTACACCTATCCTAAACTTAACATGAGCTCTGAAAATACAGCAAAACATTGTTTTGACCCTGATTTTGATTTTGATTGACACAAAGAGAGAGGCAGCCAAAGAGACAGATCCCAGGAGGAGAATGTTTCAGTTAATCGAATCTACTTGAGTGGGGGTAGGCTATATAGCTTAGAAACATACATGCTGAACAAGCAGAGATCTCTGAGTGTTAAAACAATGTAACCATACTCCAGCTCCAAAAAATGTGTCCCGCTCATCCCCCGCCCTTTTCTTTCCAGCTCCTTCTCCTTCTTCATTTTCTCTCCCCCTGCATGGCTGTAATATGATTCAGCACTGAATCCAGGAGTCATTGCTACGCAATAATACTATGCCCCCAGATCTGCCCAATGAACAGCCGGGTCAGTAGACACACCTACATGATCCCACCCTCTGTCCAATGGTCCCCCTTCTAGTCTCTGAGAAAACAAGCATTTACTGTCCATCTCAACCCATAAATCAATTACTGATGCATCACTTTTGCATATCTGTTCATCATCCCTCATAGTTGTCATCTGTTTTCAGATAGTTAAAGTGTTATTATCATTAAAGGTTGTATCAGCGATTTCAGGCCAAAACATAAATTATCACATTCATCTAATCTTTCCTAACGATCCGCTAGCTGCCCGCCCCATAAGCAGGCTGTCAAAAAAACGCGTCTCTGTAGGCAGCCTAGGCTCTGAGATCTGCACACAAAAACAATTGGTTTCACCAACCACTCAAAACCAAAATAAACAGTGTCCCAATCAATCACCGACAGGGGCTGGGTGTTGTGAGGTTTTGCGCTCGTGCACGGCTGCACGCGAAGTCGGAGCTGAAGAAGAAGCCAGCGTCTATCAATGAACAAGAGAAATTTAACATGGTTGAGTCAATCCCCAAGAGGAGGAGGAGGAGGAGGAGGATTAGGGCGAGGGAATACAATCGTGTTTATTCCAAGACACGGCTTCGACTTCGTGTGCAGCCGTGCACGAGCACAAAACCTCACAACACCCAGCCCCTGTCGGTGATTGATTGGGACACTGTTTATTTTGGTTTTGAGTGGTTGGTGAAACCAATTGTTTTTGTGTGCAGATCTCAGAGCCTAGGCTGCCTACAGAGACGCATATTTTTGACGGCCTGCTTATGGGGCGTTATATATTATAATATTATAATATAATATTATATATTAATATATAATATTATAATATATAATATATATATATATTATATGGGTTGTCTTAACAGTAACTTCCAAAAGCTCATCAGGAGAAACCAAGGCAAAACACCGCAACGTCTCGGTATCGTATGTAACCCTCGTTCCCTGAAAGAGGGAATGGAGAAGTGCCACGTAGTGCTGGCACCTTACAGTGCCTAGCGAAAGCCTCCGGATCCCCCACATTTATCGAGGCGGAGATGGGACAGGACTTAGGCCAGAGAAGTCCACTGCTGTTCCTCATGACCCACTCAGAAAGACTTGGATACGGGGAACTCAACTGGAGCAAGAATGGCGCACGTATCCGGTCCATAGGAGGGGAATGGCGCAGCAAGCCGACACTTCAAGCGGGTGTTGTGTTATGGTGTTAACTGGCTTCTAAGAGAAGAGAGCACACGGGAAGCTATCGGCACAACATGAAGGCTATAGAATCTAGCGAACGTGGTTGGTGTCGCCCAGCCCACAGCTCTACAGATATCTGTCAGCGAGGCACCCTGTGCTAGAGGTCTTCACAGTGAACCCGAGACCCGTACGGGTTCGGGTCTATATTTTAAATGATCAGCCGGGTCTGGGTCGGGTCCGAATCTATTACTTCGGGTCCCGGGTCTGTTTAACATTGTGTGTAATACCCGTGCGAGTCATCAATCTCAAAAATGCGTCTTGTCACACTCATATTTAATATATTTTAAATCAGTAACATAATCTGAGGTGAACTGTCACATGAATGTTTACTTTGACACTCAAAATAAATTGCGTTAAAAAGCATATTTTAGGTTGATCCAGCTAGCGCGCATACGCAGTCAAGCGCGTGTCATGTTTCTATGGCAACCAGTTACCAGAGGCAGAGCTTCAGTGAGGGACAGCCAAACCGCGCTTTAGATTTTACAATGTAAATTAACCGTTTTGTTTAATCTTAGAGTTTTAGTGGTCAGATTCAGACTCGATGATGCAGAGCAGAGAGCACGGAGATGATAGCAAATAAATAACGTCAGCGCAGCGGCCATGGCACTGCATGAGCAATCGTTATTATAGTTCAAAAGGGCAAACAGCCAAAAGTTATTGTGCGAGTTAGCAGCTAACTCGTTTAATTTGTCATCCGTCACCGTAAGTCCGTGACATCAAGTAGACTTTTGAAGCTGAAATAACAAGGATTAAGCTTGGACTTGGTGGAATAACGAGAGGAATAACATGGATAACTTTCTTGTCGGAGCCGAAGGATTGAAATGCATCACAGCCAGTCAGGTAACGTTACAAGGAAAGGATGGAGAGACTACTACGCTGCTACGGCTCCTTAAATTAGGTAAGACAAAAAGTTGTAATTTTTCGCAACAGGTTTATTGACTTGTAATAGCAGTTTAAGGTGGAATATGTGACAATCGGGTCCAGTCGGGTCCAGTCGGGTCTGTGTCTTCCCGGCAGTTTCGGGTCCAGCTTACAAAAATAATCGACGGGTCCAGGTCGGGTCCGGTTAGGCATTTATCGGGTCTGCACGGGTCCGGGTCCAGCTTTTGAAATAATAGTCGGGTCCGGGTCGGTTCGGTGTAGCAAATTATGGGTCCCTTCGGGTTTGGGTACGAATTTTTGGACCCGCGACACTCCGAGTGGTGAGACCGATTCAGTCTCCTCGCGCCCCTCAGGAACCTGACGATCAGGTCGGTGCAATAGAGGCATACACTTTGAGGGTGGAGGGAGACAGCCCTTCGCTCCAGCCCATCTTGCAGAAAGGAAAGCACAGTACCAATTGAATATCTTCGGGGGTCTTTTTGGTGAGAAGAACACCACTCGACGAACACCACTCGACGAACACCACTCGACGAACAGGTTCCACTTCAGAGTGTAAGCATGGCTCGTAGAGGGTGCTCTCGCAAAAGATGGTGTCTACGACAACATGTGGTAGATCACCTAGAACCTTCGCATCCCGTCCAGGGACCAGACATGGAGTTTCCAGAGGTCTGGACGCGAGTGCCATACAGTGCCCCGTCTCTGAGATAGGAGGTCTTCTCTGAGAGGAATGGGTCAGGGAGAGGCTGTCAAGAGGAGCATCAGTTCGGGAAACCAGGTGTGGTTGTGCCAATAAGGGGCAACTAGCAAGACCTGCTCCTCTTCTTTCCTCACCTTGCACAGAGTCTGTGCGTGAAGGCTCACTGCATACTTGCGTAGGCCCCGAGGCCAGCTGAGTGCCAGTGCATCTGTGCCGAGGGTCCCCTCGGTCAGGAAATAGAACAACTGACAATGGGACAAGTCAGGAGGGGCAAACAGATCTATCTGTGTGGCCCCGAAGTGGTAAAAAATTAATAAATAAATAAACCATTAATAAACCAAAACTTACTTTTTTTAAATGTTTTGTTTAATCTTCATTCCCTTTCCTCCTCTGCTGCTTTATATTATTTCTTTCTCTTTTGGATATCATTCGTTGTCATCCAGGAATGAGAGCGGTGATTCACTGATTTCTTTATAATCAGCCTCTGTATGAGCTGCCAAATGAAAAAAAGTCCTCTCGTTCCCAGTGTGAAACTCAGTCTCTGACATCCTGCGAGTTAGAGAGCGATTGCGACAGGTTGAGTCAGCACAAAGAGTCGTGTGAAAGGAATGTATTACACACATGGCTGTTACACACTCTCAGTTATGGACTTCCCCACCTGTATGCCAGCACACTAAACTTCTTGTCCTTTCTAATTTGAAATTACAGATTTGCTTCTTTAGTACACAATTCTCTATGTTTTAGTTACTATTCATATTCTAGGTTGGGAAAAATATATGTAAGAGAACTCTATTAACACCTAAACCTATTAACACCTATTAAGGCCTATTTTAAAAGAGGGTGTCCAAATGTACAGTTTTCCTAGGCCGGACATTACTTTTGGCCACTATGCATTTCTTATGCATGCATTCTTGCTGCAGAGTCTTACAAAGAAATGAAAAACAGTTTCCATACAGTACAGTATGTCCTCATGGTTTAGTGTCTGTACACTGCTCACTCTCTGTTGTGAAATGCTGTACAATGTGACGACAGGTGCATGCACTATTACAAATGGTCTGACCCAGTTGGTATGAGGTGTATTAAAAGATGCCACAGGGTGAAACAGAAAGTGGCAAACAATTCCAGGGACAATCTTTACCTGGAAGTCTTTCTGTGTTCCTGTAACATTTAGAAAAACAGACTCAACAAATGTTTAGTTTAGCACCACACTGTATTGGTAAACTATTATTGGAAATATGCAATATGATGTCGGACGTTGAAATAATGACCAGCCATGCAAGGAAAATAACTAACATTTGGTTGTGACATGGTTTAATCATTGACCTTCAAATGCTTGTTGTTTTTTGAAAGCAGTCTGCAAAGTATTACATGAATCTACAGTATGCAGTGATTTTTTTCAGAAGGTCAAGCTCATCATTGCAAACAGTGTCTCTTTCACAGAAGACATCTTAATACCTGTATAGCAGCAGTCAATAGTGATGCATAGATATTATCAAAACCTTTCATTTATGGAGTCAGATGAAATAACGAGTAAATACATATGAGAAATGTATTGCATTTAACCCAAATTACTTTGAGATGCTGGAAAGACGGAACGCGCAAGAAACCTTCCCGTGTTATTGGAAACCCTCATTGGACCAATATAGCGCGACTTACAAATTGGTGACCCCGACGTGATGCAAATTACATGAGGCTGGATGTCTCGGTCACTTCCAGCCATCACGGGCCAGTCTAGATACAGAAAAAGCCCAGATTCCTCTGCTGCATTCCATTAAATAGCCAAAACCTCTTTCATATGTTAACAATGGGAATTTACATTCAGAGTTGACACCTTTTAGGGGTAGGAGACCATTTGCCTATAGAGACAACCTTCCTTTGTGTGCCAGTTTCTCTAAACTTCTCAAAACCTGATTTCTTTTTGTTTAAATTAGTTGGAAATTAGACATTTGTACCACTCACTCTGAGACATTAAAAATGATACTAAACATAATAATCATTCACATTAAACCACATATATATTCTTGTGTGAGTCTTTAGGCGTGAAAGGGAGTGAGGCTGCATGGGGGAGGTCAGATGTTAATTTCCAGCAAGGTTCTTTGTTTCATAGACCAGTCTATCTCTCCAACCAGTTTCTCCAGCCTTACAATCAACATACTCTACCAGTGTCTTATTTTTACTCCCTGAAGGACCTGACCCAATTTACGACTGGTAGAAGATAAGAGAGCAAAGGGCAGCTCCTTCAAACTGTGTAATCACACATTAGCCAACGCTCTTGGCTTCACTGATAACTTATGCTGAGTGCTTGAGGAACTTTGCCAAATATTTCATTTGATGTCAGGCATCCCTGATCTCCATACCTTTCATTAACTGCAGTATTTATCATGTAATGATGACCATCTTGAGTGGGTATTTCTATAGCCTGCACAGCAGCAATTTTCAAACAACCCAGGCAACATTTCATGGTGGGACCAATGAAGGTGTTATATGGGCTTGAGGTATGGTCCCCACATAGGACAAACCTTACCTATGACCTTAAGGTCATATCATGCCTACTGATCAGGAGTTACAAGTTTGAGTCATTCTGACAAATTCTTTACTGAATAAACTCCCAGAGGGACCATTTACACGACAATGTTTTCAGCTAAAAACTGAAAACTTTACAAGCGTTTTAGCTGGTCATTTACACGACAACAGCATTTTGGGGGCCTGAAAACGCAAACTTTTGAAAACAGGTTTCAAAGTGCACGTTTTTTAAAATTATACCATTATTGTCTCTGTGTAAACTACAAAAACGCAAATTTCATCATGCGCATGCGTATTACATGTTTAGTCTATAGGTGTGTATACCCATACTGGGCTGGCAGCATAATACAGCATTTTAGTCGTTTTCATGGATTCGTGTGAATGAGGATCATTTTGACAATGTTGTCGTCTGCACACGGAAAACGCAAAGGAAAAACTTTTCAATTTGTATTACATTGTTGTTTTGTAAACGTACCGTGAGATTCAGAGCGGCCATTGAATCAACATCTTCTCTTAATTGCTTTGCCACTAAGAAAGCAAATATATATTCTCTATTTATCTGTATACCACACACTTTATATTCTATAATTTAATATCTTACCATAAGCCTCATGGTACTGCGAAGAAATTCAGAAAGTCAGACACAATGTAATAATATGACAAATGGGAAAAAAATATCCTAGTATTTAACTTTAAAACTGTGGGGTTCAAGGTTGAGTAAATACCTACTGTATGTGGGTCCTAGCTTGAAAAAGTTTGTGAACCCATGCTTTAGCACACTATGGAGTGAATCTAGCAAACATGGGCCTTTTATGGTGACCTGATGTGACCAGTCAATATAACAATTTAGGTTTATTTTATAGCCGACAATGCCTTTTTAATACAGATTTGAATTGTTTCTGAAAAGCATGCTGACTTTACATGAATCACACAATATGCAGAGGAGGTAAAATAAAGCAACCTGTTTTGGAGTGACTTGGGCATTGTGGGAAGGCAGTGTGAGAGGAAAAGAAATATAAAATGATGGGGAAAAAAAATAGGAAAGGGGAAAATATCTTAGTCTGTGTGATGGAGGATTGACTGTTGGCTTCATACCAAAGCTAGATTTCAAATGTCTTATCAGAGCTGTTGCTTTTCATCTTCTGTCATCACATAGAAAGCTACTTAAAGGCAAATACTGGAATAGCTGAGATATCAGCAAGCTTTGAAGGTTCGGCCAAATTGGCATTTAATGCTTTATCAAGCAGAACATATAACTTCAATAATGTCACATTATTATATTTACCATGACATACCTAACTGCTTTTGCAGCCTGTTGTTGCACTGCAGATTTAGCAATAGCAATGTGCCAGCTGTGCAAAAAGTTGTCTGAGATTTATAGCTTGTAGTACAGGCTACGCTAAAATATAAGCTAAATATAGAGGAGATTCCAGAGAGTGCTGAACAGAATACCAGAGCGGTTTCAGTCTCAATGACTGACTGACTTTCACTAATTGAGGTCAATATCTGGAACAAAACAGAAAGACTGAGCCCAAAGCCTGGATCTATTTATTCTTTGAAGAGGTGCTAAAAGTATCAACAGAACACCAATGTTCTTGACCTCAGCATGCAACACATTGACTATTCAGACTATCTGACCTAGTGGCAGTTCTGTGCAGCATTAACATGATTTCTGCATGGCCAGCCCCCCTAAGATCCACACCAAGACACCTCAATGCCAATATCTATCTATCCACTATAATGATCTGAAATGAAGAAAATGTTGAATTTATTCCAAATGTATACAGTGGATAAGAAGTTCAGAGTCATGGGATGTAAATGTCATCTTTAGTGCACTGGAAGTAGACTGCGGTCCATAAGATTTCAGACCCAGACCAAGGCCACGTTTCTCAAGGCCACGTTCACCCACCACCATGATGTTATTGTTGGAAACTTTCATACCTTGGTCTAAGTGCCCAAGGTCTGGAAATCCAGAGCAGAGGACATCTTGGCAAGCACCACTTGAAAACAGTGTCGGTGTCCTTCTTGATATCAAACGATCACCAGAACTGAAAGGTTACTGCAGCATTACAGAGACATGATTACGTACAACTTTTTATCTTTTGCCAAATCTACTTAGATAGCTAATGTGGTGCAGATAATATCGTATTTTGAGTTTCTATTTATTAAACTAATCTCATTTATTGTATTATCTCAAAATTTAATTTCAATGAACTCAAAATTTTAAGGCAACCAGGTAACTTACCTTTTTAAGTTAAAGAAACAATTTCGTTTTTTTTACAGTGTAGAAGATTGACCCATGCTATCTCATCTTTATCTCTCTTATTTACTCAAGAGGTACATTTCATAACAGTCCCCTGTCACACGCACATTTGTTCTGGAAGAAAGAATAAATACAGAATGTACTTGGTGTTCACTTATAGTTATGATAAGAGCACTTGTTAGCGCACAGAGGAATTCACACAACACATACTTGCTCTTAAGCCTCTGGAGACAGTTTTTTTAGACAGCCCATCTGCCCAAATGCCATAAGCCCAACAATAATATCAAATATGGCTGCAGCCGTACTGAGAACATCCTACACAAGCGCACTGTAAAAGTAATCACACATGTGGAGCACCTAAAAATAAATGTTAGGAAGTAAATGGGGTTTCAATGTTGTTTTCCCTACTGACATTATGTGTACATTACAGCTTTCCTGTTGCTCTAACAGTAGAGCGTTGTCGCTTGCAACGTCAAGGTCATGGGTTTGATTCCCAGGGAACGCTGTAAATTATGTACTGTACAAAAAACATTCTTCGAAATATCTTCTTTTATGTTCCACAGAAGAAAGAAAGTCATTCAGGAACAACATGAGGATGAGTAAAACATACTTTTTTAGGTGAACTATGATTCCTACAAACAAAATTGGTACCAAGGTCAAAAGGATTATGAACAAACATTTTAGCAATAAAAGTTATAAAGCTTGAAAACAACATCTAAATTCTCAGGTGCTACTTTTGGCCCACGGCTCCCTCAAGCGCGCTCTGCATTCCAGCAGTACTGTGCAGGCTAACGCTTGTGCCAAGCTACTCATACTGTGTCACTGCAGATGTAAATCAGATGGTAAGACAGGCCATATGGTGAAGTTTATCCGTCTCCCCGCTGACTGGAGTACACTCATCTGGAACTGATCTGACTCCGACCGCGTATAATCTGAGAGGTTACAGCCCTCTGACCTCAAAGATGATCTGTTTGTTTTGGGGGTGTTGCATCAGCCCTGGGAATGTGTTTTCTTTAGCTGGGGGAGATGGATGGACGATACGGGTCCATAAAGGGGTTGTGTGATTTACAGAGGATAGATAGACCTCTTTAAGAGGAAGACACAGGAAGAGGGTTGCTTAATCGCTCTGTTCTTCAAAAAGACCATAAAATGAGCAAGTTTAATCAATAGCAAGATATTTGATAGATGAACGTGCCGTTCAAATCTTTTAAGTTGTTGCACTTGTGATAACGCGTCGTAGGTCACATGATAACGTCAACATGGCAGATGTCCGGTTCGCATTCATACTTTACGAGATTTGGCTATAAAGTACCTACTCTTTTAGCGCTCGTTAAGTAAGTACTTATTGCAATTAAGTACCTACTCATTGAGTATGCGGTTTCGGACGCAGCCATAGTGTGCTTCAAAAGTAGGCTTTTCTAAAGCATCATATAGACAAGCTCCTACACACATGCTGGTTCAGAAGGAAAGCAGCATAATTACTCTGCCTAAGATTCCTTCTTTTGGCCAAATTATAATGCAGCAATTCATGTATTTTTTTGAGAGAAAGCAATCCCAGAATGGTACTGTGACAAAGCTCAGAGAGAATTTTTACCCCTCATTTATTTTACCCCATAGGGATTTTTTAAAGACAATATTTGTTAAAGAGTTATATGCCATGAATCAAACTATTGATTTAAAGATGATGATGATTGTATGTATATGTTATGCTTATTATATATTTAAGTAGTTTGAGAGCATAGGGAGACTGACTTGCAGAGAGTGTTCTTTTAATGCAATTTGCTTGTGATTCTAATTGGTGTTTTTTTTTTATTATGTAGTTTTGTTTCCAGACATTTGAATAAAACTTCAATCCATTACAAACATTTCTACCGCTCATCAACAGCAGCTGTCCCAGTTGCTAGGTGAAAAGAGCAAACCTCTGTAGGCTAGACTCCCCAATATAACAACGCTCAATTTGACCTTCGTGGACTTTGAAAGTGTGGCCTTTGAAGTCTGCATTCTTCGAAGGATGCAGCTTCTGAACTGGGACACAGCTATCGTTTGCTGTTAGCATGTCGCTAAGCTAACAACAGAATAGAGTGCAACAGTTCGGTTCCAGAAATAAAAATCCCATTCATTTTTGTGAATGTGTTCGAAATACACATTTGTAGGCCGCATTTGAAGGAGCTTTCCAATTGGGACAGCATTCTTCCCTTTGATGCATTCGAATCCAGCTTTCGAAGGATGTAGGCTCTTAATTGGGACACAACTTCTATTGAAATCCATTGTGAGTAAAGTCTCCCATCCAACTTTTTTTTTTGGACTACACAATTACAAAATACATCTAAAAGTACAGGTTTGCCTTGAGATATATCAGGTACTAATGATGATTTCAGATGGAGAGGAAAAAATAGCAATAATACTGAAAATTTACATTTTAGTCTGACTAAAGTAAATCTGACAGTAAGTCAACATAACTGCTCGTCTTATCATTAATGTAACAGTTATGTCTTCATTTAGTTTGTCTTGTCTTGTCTCGTTCAGTTCTTCTTCTTCTTCTTCTTGTTGCTATTTTACGGCGGTTGACATCCAGCTTATTGGTGTATTTCCGCCACCTTCTGCTCCGGAGTGTGAATCAGAAAATAGGTTTACAGACTAAATTATAAAGTCTCCCTGTTCTGTTCAATCCATTGTCAGTGATTGAATGTGTTACACTTTGAGTACTTTTTGTCTTCCTGGAATAAATATCACTTATTTGGATTATCTTCGTCTTCGTGTGCTCTCTTGTTATCCGTCTTAGCAGCGTGAATGAATCACCAACCGCAAAAAAAAAAAAAAAAGAGAAGTGAAAGTTACGGTACGTTTTGCCAGCTCTTTTGTTTATATTTTTATTATGGATATCCTTGGCTATTATTATTATGGCTGCACGGATTGCTCGCACTGAATCGCTGCGACTGACGAGCCATCGCTGAGAGGAGCGAAAGAGCTGAAGATCGCCACGGAGTCTCTTCGTGCGTCTGACGAGGAGCGTGAGCCGGCTACAGCGTTCGTGAGGGAGTGTACAGTGGAGAGCGAGGGCGTGGAAGGAAGCCCTGCTCCCTGTACCACCACTGAGACTGAAAAGAAGCTCTGCTCAGAGGAATTGGACTTAATAGACTTCTTTACTGAGATACTCTGTCTTCTGCCATCACATGTTTTATCTGTCTGTCCTAAACTGTCTGTCAGTCCCAAATTCACACCCAGCCTCCCTCTCCCACCTCCTCCCATCTATTCCTCATCTCCACCTCCACTGCATCCAATCAGCCCCTAAGCTCACCCTCATTTCACCACCAGTGATGTGGGCTCGCCGCGGGTCTGCCAGACTCCAGCTCCATTGTGGTTGGTGACCAGGACTCCTCCTCCGTGACCAGGACTCCACCTCGGCCCGTCGTTCCAGTAGCTCTACCTTGGCTCCTACCTCCCTCATCTCCACCGTGGCCCATCAGTCCATCAGCTCCGCCGGGCTTTCTCGTCCCTCTGGTTTCGCCTTGGTCATTCGTCAACCTGCCCTCGCCTCAGGACAACACTCCTCCGGCTTCGCCACTTCCCTTCATCCCTTTGGCTCTGTTGGGCTCATCAATCCCTCCAGCTCCACCGTGGTCCTCTGTCGCTCCTGCTCCACCGCGGCCCTCTGGATCCCCGCCTGCGCCTCGGTCGCCAGACCTGTCGGCATCGCCATGTCCCTCCAGATCCTTAGCATCGCCTTGGCTCCTCTTCCACCTGCTCCACCTCCGTCAGTCGACCCCCTGGAGTCGTCAACCCTTTCTCCACCATGGCTCTTCCCTCCATCGGCTCCCCCATGGGCTGGATTGAGCCTTGGACCCACCTTGCTCCAAGTCCCTCCTGTCTCCTCCTTGGCTCCTCCCACCATCTGCTCCATCCTGGTCCCTACTTCCTGGTCATCTGCTGGCCCACTTACGGCGCGAGGTTGCGCCTTCCGGGAGGAGGAAGCACTGTAACAGTTATGTCTTCATTTAGTTTGTCTTGTCTTGTTCAGTTAATTTGCCCTCATTGTGTATCTTGATTCACACCTGTTTCTGTTCTCCCTTATGAAGTCTCCCTGTTCTGTTCAGGCCACTGTCTTTGTCTTCCTGGAATAAATATCACTTATTTGGATTATCTTCATCTTAGTGTGCTCTCTTTGTTATCCGCCTTGTTAGCAGCGCGACAATTAACTTATAGTCCATTTCATTTCACATGTTAACATAACTGAGTGGAGCTAATTGCAACTGTTACTTTTGGACTTCATGTGTTTTTTCTTCTTCACCTCAGTTTGGTATAGCTGAACAGTAACCTTAACTCACTTTTAAAGTGTTTCTTTCCATTCATGTGGTCCGTTATGCCTGCTTCTGATGATGGAGGAATTGTAAAATAATTTTTCTAAAAATACTGTTAAGCTATTTTAGTTCTTTTAGAGCCATATGGGTCCATGCAGCTGACGACAGCTCTTTATTATTGGGTGTGCCACCCGTGTATCATCCAAGAAGTTTAGACCACAAACCACTCTAGTCCACATTGGTTTCCCTCACTGCCCATTTCAGTACAAATCATACTCACACAGACTTTAAAATCTTCAACATGTCTGAATCTCTCCAGAAACATAAGAGCAATACATTCAGTACGTTATCTAGGCTATTAAAATGTTCCTCATGCCAATTCAGGCCAGTTAAAAACTTGAAGGAAATGTAACTAAGCAGTCAGGATGATACTTTCTCTTATACCACACTGTGACTGAATATAAAATATGTGCTGATCTATTCATATGTGCCGCTGATGTGCTTCTATTCGCGGTCTAGACAGATTGTTTCCCATACAAACAAAGTATGTGTTTCCTTTGGCAAAGTATGTACCTGTGGAACTGGTTTGTTCATGTCGATACTGAAGCGGTATGTGCACAACCTTGTTTTCTTCTGGTTCTGAAAGTGTATTATTATTTTACTGCCAGTAAGATATTTTCATGGTTATTATGAAGTAGATCTTTTGGATAAAGATCCATTTGAGGGAAACACAGACTGATTGGTGGTTGAATCATTTATTATTGGTGTTACACAAATCAAGCAGCAGAATTATGGGGCGCACTGGCCCGACCTCCAATCAATCTATATGACATTTCCATTCAAACCAATACTAAATCTTCACAAATTAATTTAGTGACAATTATATTCACATATGTATACTTAAAAAACAATTTCAATTTCCACGTATAAAAAGACAACTTAAAATCTAACAAGATTTAGTGCAAAGGCAGAAACAGTAAAAAAAACAAAAAAAACTATTGTTTTTATTTTACAATTTCCAGTACAAAACAATAGTGAGGTTAGAGATGTGTGTCTGCGATCGGGATCCGCCGCAGCTCTACGATCTGAGAGTTAGCCACACTACCTCCATCATGACTGCCGTGGATTGACTCGTTGTCACTCATGTTAAGGCCAGAACCTGTGTGTAGGTAAACCATTATTCTCATATTTTATTACTCTTCCAAAGAAACATAACTAGTATTCAGCAAAAATGTTAAAAAAAAGTTAAAGGGAACTACCATTTTGAAGAAAGGGACGTACCAGTTTTTAAGGCAAATATAAGGTCATCAAACTCCTGTGACTCCTCGTCCTGCACCAGATTAGTGTTGATGAACCCTCCTTCTGTGATGTAGGTCTCGTCCTGAGGACTCTGTTTGAAAACACCGCTGGGTTGACTGCTGGGCCTCAGTGAAGCTCTCTCCCAGTCTGCAGAGATCTGCAAAACATAACAAAAAGGGTCTTTAGATGTCAGAAAAAGCAAACAACTACCATTTATTCAAAGCTTCAGCTAATTAAAATGACTTCTAGTTTGTGTACCCAGTCTGAGCTTAAATTACCCACACAGATCAGCCCTGAATTCACCGGATTGTCTGGTGCTGGGGTCATTCACAGGTTACAAAGGCTTGGATTTCTATAGAGTTTTGCTAGGATGGGTTTGTGGGGTGAGTCAGAGTTCACAAGCATTCATATGTTATGAGATGAATTCTGGTATAGCTGAGGATGAGATTTGTATATGTGAGGGAAATTAATAATGTTACAAAACAGTTATATTTTAAATAAAGTTCTGTTGAACTTTCTATTCATCAAAAATATGAAAAATGTTCTACACAAATATTAAGCAGAACAACTTATATATCATCTACAATGATACAAATAAGAAACGTTTGGCGACATTTCACAATAAGTATACAGCAATAAAGTACTTACAAATCATTTGCAAGCTATTAGCTTATAATTAATTCATAGCTTATATAGCTATTGAAGTCTCTTGTTAATATATTAATAGGCTACATGCAAATAGTGAGTTCTTTATTCATTGACACTGTAATTAACACAATTATTATTGTTTAATAAGCTCATATGTAAAAAAGAAAAAAAATGATGTTTACAAATATTGTTTAATTAGCTCATAATAATATTTAGATAATGTTTTTAATGCTTTGTTAACAACTTATTACTCATATAAGTGATGTACAGTATTTTAAATAGTGGTTAGTGGTTATTAGAAGTAAATAGTTCTTCCTTTAGATTAGGTCACGGAAAATGTCATTAATTAAGTGCTTTAAACAAACCTTTATTGGACATTAATTGCATTCATATTAAGTGTTCATTAAAATACACACACTTTTTGCAAGAAGAATTTAAAGGAAATAATTTAGATATTAAAGAAAAATGGGAATTAGAAATGAACACAATAATTACAGACAAGCAGTGGGAGACTTCATGCAGTCAAGGACACAGGGCAACCAGTAGCCCTAATTGGAAGGAATTTGGATGGAAAATTAAAATGAGATATTTTAGAACTCCATTCATAACATCAAAATGGAGCAATAATTCAGACGGCTGTTGGAGAGGTTGTGGCTTGGTGGGAGATCACACCCATATATTTTGGGACTGCCCAAGGATATCAGAATATTGGCAAAATGTACAAAAAGAAATAAAAAAATGTCTTTGTATAGATCTACCTCTTGAACCATCATACTTTGTGCTAGGGATACTGCCAGCTGACCTTGAAGAGAATAACCAAACATGTTTGCTGAGAATCCTTCTTTTAATAGCGAATAAGGTAATCACAGCCTCCTGGCTGAAGCCACACCCTCCAACGGTTGCACAATGGAGGGAAAGAATCCAAGATGTTTATAACATGGAGCATACAACGGCATTATTACAACTGAAAGCAGATGTTTTCCTAAATAAATGGTCTTCAATTGCCCAACATTTTCATTTGATATGACTATTATGCAGACTATATTTTTCTTACTTTTATTTCATTTATTTATCATTTATCTACCAATGGTCATATGTATTGTAAAAAAATTCTGTACTATCTAACAAATGTATATGTGGTACTGCAGAGATAAGGATCTTTCCCCTCACATATATTCTTGTTAGGATGGAAGATATCTATGGACTGCTATTATATATGTAGACTTGCCCATGACACTTTACTGCACCATCGTTATTGTACCATCAAAATGTTCATTCATGACATACTGTATGACTGCACTTGATAATACGAAATAAAATAAAAGTTAAAAAAAAAAAAAAAAAAATACACACACTTTAAAACTCATATTCTCCATGACCTAATCTAAAGTGATAACTATTTACCGTTAATGAGCTGTAAACAAAGCATCAAAAACATCTAGTTCTTTACATGATATTATTAAACTGTAATTGTTAATTACAGTGACAATGAATGAAGTTCTCACTATTTGTATTTTGCCTATTAATAAATTAACAATGTAGAGACTGCAATATATAAACTATGAATTAACTACAAGCTTCACAAAGCTGATTTGTAAGTACTTCATTACTGTACATATTATAAAGTGTACCAATGTGTCATCAAATCAGCATATTACATTTTTTTTTTTGAAGGATCATGTGATTTTTAAATACATGTGATATTTTAAATAAATGCAGCCTTTGTCAAGCCCAAACTTTTGAATGGTAGTGCATATAAAAATACCAATAAAAGTTATATATCATGATTTATGACTTAAATATCACTTTTACTTTTATATTAAATAATCATGACAATACTTGTTTTGGGAAATCCAGATCATTAACTAATTTATAAGAGGTTCATTTCACTTGATTATTTTCTCTTTTTCTAAACTTGACTGACACAAAAACCTGATGGACCAAACAATAATTATTCATAATCAGAGAATGATAAATTATCACATTCCCACCATAAAGATACAGAAAACCAGCCGACATGCAATGAACAATACAAAAACACAACACTGCGAAACAAACACCTTTTAATAATGACTTCACCACGGCTGGTTTGAGACACGACGCTTTACATTTCAACATTCCTTCAGGTTTCTTTGTCATGTTGTTATTCTACTAACAGTCATGAGGTCCTTTTTTGTCATATAAATGGTACAGCAAACTCTTTACCAGTAGACATATTTCTAATGTTTTCAACAATAAGAGACAAACAAACTAAATAGAGACTGTTGATGTTTTGAAGAGGCAGTGATATCCATCAAACTAACCTTCTGACTTCATCTCGTGACATAAATCTACTCTTTCACTCATTTTAATCATCAAAGCAAAGAACAATTTGCCTCATTAAACACAACATTGTGAAACAGTACATCTGGCCTGCCCTCCCTTTAATGTGCTTCCTAATGGCAATGGCTTCATTTCCTTTGCTTTTCCCAGGAGGATGGAGGGAGAGGCCACTGCAGTCCACCATGTCCCAGGCACCACATTCTGGTACAATAACCCATCAGCAGTCCTTTAATCAGAACAGAATGTACGCTGGGTGAACTGAGCACCACCAGGCACCTACTCAAGTCTGTTTGAAGAGCCTGAGGAGACGGCCACCCCTCCAGTGTGTGGTTTCCTTTCCTCCCTCTACCGGTCACCTCCTCCCCAACCCAACCGTCTCTTGTCCCGAGGCCACATGTGACACTACGAGCCACTTTAAGCCAGAAGTCAGTGCTCTCATGAACAAAACAGGATTACCTAAGTCTGCACTAGAGGTCAAAAACTACAGTCTTGCCACAGTACTATTGATTTGGCCACTCGTGCTGAATTGTCAAATCAAAATTCAGTAAGGCTGAGAAACTATAGCATCAATGGATTCAACTAAGCAGATAAGGTTTTGGGAATACATTGGTGAATGTAAATATATTTACAATTTCAAGGCTTTTTGCATTGATTTTTCTCTTTAATAAAAGCATTATACAATTGTTTGGAGGATCAACTTAACCCATACCTCTTCATTAGCACCCACATACTGAAAAGGCAAACTAGCACTGACAGAACAAACAAAAATGACCAAAAAGTAGGGTGAACAACTCTGTAAAAGTTGAAAGGAGCATCAATAAAAAGCTTTCACTTTAAGTTTTATTATGATGCTACAACCCTCATAAATGTAAATCTGATCTGTCCCAAACTAATAACTAATGACTGATAATTATAGACCTTTCAACACAATTATGCCGAGTTCAGACTGCACGATTTTAGGCCCGATTTTCGCTCACCGATTGCAGACAAATGCCCGAAATCACAGGCAAATCGGTGCTCGTTCACGCGAGTGACAATCGCGCAGTGTGAATGAGCAAAGACGCGATCTGAGAGAATCGCAGACGAGTCGCCGACACCCGTGAGATATTTGGCATGCTAAATATCTGGACCTGTCGGCGATTCAAAACGTACTCGGTTACTAACGTAACCTCGGTTCTCTCTAGGAGAGGGAACGAGTACTGCGTCGAAAGAACGCTACGGGAAAGTATTTCTTTGTCGAGATTGAAGCCTAAAAATTAATCCTTAATTTTGTAAACATGTAAAACGCTTTTCTGTAGCATACAACCCTAGGCGGAGCAATATCGCTCACCCATTGGCTGCTCCGCCAGAAAAGCACAGCCTATGCGAGGCCAGAGACGCTGACCAATGAGGGCGCTTCGCGCCCATTCTGCGTCATCTCCCGCCGAAACAGGCGTGGCCTAGGTCTATAAATACGAGCATAGCTGTCTAACACACCGATTTTTCTTAATTCACGAAGCTGCACGCATCGTTGGATTGGATTCGAGCCGCCACAGCCGTCTGATACAGCACCTCAGCAGGACGCGCCTCTTACCTGAAGCCGCTGGTCATCGCCGCCTTCAGCCGCCGTTCCCTGCTGCGCTTCTCCGGCGTGGAATATCCTTTACATTATGTGTGTGTGTTTTGTGTGTGTGTTCGCCGTCGCGACACACAGTTTTTTCCACCACTAAAAGAGCCGAGCGTCTTTTTCAAGATGCCTCGCACCTCCTGTGGCTCGTGTAGAGCCCCGCTCAGCGACGGGGACCACGTGCTTGTGTTTCCTGCCTGTAAGGATCACGCAGCTTCAGCTCTCGTCGATGGCGGCTGCCATCACTGTGATTGGATGCCTACGGTGACTCTGCGGACTCGCCTGGGGTTCATTACTGAAGCTGCATCTTTCCGCCCGCTGCAGTGCCCTCATTGGTCAGCGTCTCTGGCCTCGCATAGGCTGTGCTTTTCTGGCGGAGCAGCCAATGGGTGAGCGATATTGCTCCGCCTAGGGTTGTATGCTACAGAAAAGCGTTTTACATGTTTACAAAATTAAGGATTAATTTTTAGGCTTCAATCTCGACAAAGAAATACTTTCCCGTAGCGTTCTTTCGACGCAGTACGAGAGAACTCTACGTAAGAGAACCCTGCTGTGTGAAAGTGTTCTGACTGAAAACTACACCGGTGATGACCGAGAGCCAATGAGAGAGCGAGATACAGAGCAGCGGGGAGTTCGGGGGGGAGTTATAGACCACATATCAGTATTTCAATATATATATTTACAATTATATCAAACAGAAACAAAGCACAAACATTTGCTTGACCAGCAGCAACATCAGCAGCAGAACATTCCAAAATTATTTATTTACCCCAACTCTCTTTGCAGAACACACAGTCCTTTCTCCCCGCGTCTCCCCAAACATTTCCTCCTGCATAATCTGTTTTTCTTTTTCTCCTTTTCGCTGCAGATCAGCGCACAGATAATTTGGATCACAAACTTCTTGCAGGCGATAATTTTTAATAACAATTCTAGTCTCGCGCGATAACTCCCGTCTCACGCACGTGATCTTGCGTTATTATTTCCTTATCACTTTTCGCGTGTGTTTGTTTGTGAACTGGACCAGACAGAATTTGTTGACAATTCTTTCTTTTGTAAAGTCATGCAGTGTGAAACCTCCTGTCACCGATCCGTCGTGCTGTGCGAAGACAGCAGCAACTGATTGATACCACAGATAGTCGTGCGGTGTGAAAAGAACAGTGACCCGACTACTTTGAAAATCGTGCAGTGTGAACTCGGCATTAGGCCCTATTTTTTTTGTTGATAAAGTGGGACAGTGGTTTTAATTCATAAAAATGTTTTTGCTGTAATTCAAATATAAAAAAACTCCTTATTCCTCATTCCAAGACCTAAAAAAAACAAAACAAGCGCAAGCACCATTCCGACAAAACCTGGTAAACAGGTCTGTTGTCGTTGGCTGGCCTTTATGTCAATCCAGTATGAATTAGCCTTATTGGTCAGGCTGGATTTTAGGACCATGGTACAGTAGATCATTTGTTACTGGTTCAAAGGTTGTCAATCTGCTCATTCTCATCACCATCCACTGGTAGTCAAGATGATCCATCATCTAAATAAGTTTGGACTGGGAAATAACCATGTAAATGACCTATAATAACCATACACTGTTCCAACTAGAAACCATGGGAAGGGTAACACATATGATACTGTATGTATCGTGCAAATTATGGCACAGCCTCTATTAGGCTATTGGAAAATATTCATGCTATTGTATGAAAATGAACCTCATGAACGTATGCTTATAATCCATTAGAAAAATATAAAGAGTATCTCGCTCTATCTGAAAGCTACTGTCCAAGTTCATCTACTATAACACGTTGAGGTAAAATAGAACAGTAGATAAAACCAAAACCCGGGCAAATAATTACGTTATCATAAAATAAATAAATAAACAAAAGAGGTCAAGATTCTGCAGCCAATGAGATTGTTTGCTCAACATTTAAATAGTCTGGTTCAGTGTTTGCTGTTAGTTGCTCCTGCAGCAGGGCTCAACGTTCACCAGAGTTTCTCAAAACCCCTCCACCTCCCCCAGCTCCACCTGTCTAGATTTATGTATGTGTATCCATGCATTAGCATATCTTACACGCTGTCTGTGTATTTATTGGCAGTTGCATGTCTAAACTTGTAGCAGATCTAGTTCGTCAAGTCTAAATACTTCATGCATTTTGATCTTGACGGACTAGATTTGCTACACATGTAGCAATAATATACTAAAACTATTCAGAGACTTGTCATGATTGGAAAAATGTATACAGTATATTCTACGCAATTTGTTTTAGCAGTAGTATACAATCTTACTAATAAAAGAACAGAGTCTTGAGAACAGCTCAGACTGCAGGAACTGGGATATTTCCTTTATAAATATCTCTTCTTCTAAAAGCCCTTCTTGATCTCTGCCGATCTTTCCCATGCAGCCTGTGCTCTCTCCACAGGCCTCTCTCTCTCCTCCTAACCTCCTGTACACCCTCTTTCCCGGATCTGTGAAAAGTTTACATTGAGGGCTCAGAGGAATGTGAGCTTCTACACCAGGCCTCTTTATTGCATAACACTTTCACAGTCTATGTGTGCGTGAGCAGACTTGATGAACAAACACAGGTCAGAGAATCCTCTGCCTCAGCCTGAGGATGATAAATAGGTGGTTATGCAAAGACACACATATATCTAAATGCCACCAATTGTAATGTTACAAGTACATGTGTGCTAGGAAAAGCTGTCAGATGCCACTGCCAAATAAAGCATGCACAATAACTGATCATTACAAACATTTATCTAAACCCTCAGTAACAGACGCACCTCTTCCATGGCACTGATGAGGTTCTGTGTGGACTTGCTGATTTCTCCTCCACCGACGGTAGCGGCACCGGTGCTCTGATACATGGAGTCTGGGCTGCCGTGACCATTCATCTCCACGGTGTAAGTTGCCTTAGCTGGCCAGAAGACCTGACTATGCATGATGAAGTACACGGAAAACACATACAGACCCTGGAAAAAGATGAATCACAAGTTAGAAGAGCTCAGCACACTGTCACATCAGATGAATTTAGTTATTTCCTCTATTCTGTTGAGAAAAGTAATGCAGGATCTCCATTATCCTAGTCAACATGACACGTTTGGAACTATGCATTAACTATGTACTATGTATCAGCATTTAGGACCACAATTATTCTATAATATTCAAAACAGAGTCAGAGAAGGCTAATGTAAAACTCTTTCAGGAGCAACATTGCAAAGACTATCACATCTAAAGTGTCCATCTGTTTGACATTCCAAATGTGTTTGTGCAACTAATCAAAAAGAACAAACATCACCAATCATTTGGTCTCCAAATCCAGATGACATTTTGTAACAGAATGACATCATTTCCCTCCCTCTGACATCATTGTCAATGAGGGTCTGGCCAACCGTGAATGATAATGGTCAGTAGCACCCAACCGAATATTGCTGTACACACACTCTTGCCAAATATCTCATGAACACCAGAAATGTTGTAACAAATGTGACATATGGGTGACAGACTGCAGGTGAAACTAAAATGAGTGGAGAAAAGTGCTGAGCTTTTGGTAATGCAGAAGTCGGAAATATATGAAGACGGTATACAACATCAAACTGAACCCTTCCAAGCTACAAAATGTAACAAAATACGCTTTATTTTATACTGCTGTAAATATTACTCTAATATCAGAAGAGTTTTATATTATCAGGACAGGTAGAGTCCATCCGTGTTAGATATAGATCCGGGTCGCTAAAGACCCGGATATGTAATAATGATAGGCAAAACATTCATGCATTTAAGGATTAAAATATTTTATGTTAACATCTATAATATATTTAGATTTTGTGTATGTATACAGTAAAATGTGTATATATTGGACTTGATTCCTTTGAATTTGAACAAAACCTTCTTCAAAACTCAATTGCATCCAAATGAAAGGTAAACATAATGTAGACTTACTGAAACCATCAAAGGTAGGAAAAGTAAATGGTGGATATAAGCACGCACACACACACACACACACACACACACACACACACACACACACACACACACACACACACACACACACACACACACACACACACACACAGTATTGATTTCAAGGCTCATTTAAAGACTATGGGCCCTATCTTGCACCCAGCGCAATTGACTTTGAACACCGACGCATGTATCATTCCTATTTTGCACCCGCGCACAGCGGACTTTTCCCTCCACAGACGCACGTCGGTAAATTAGGGAATGAACTTGCGCTCGCGGGGGCGGTTCAGCGCAAAGAGGAGGCGTGTTCCGGCGCAAAACTTCCATGGTGCTATTTTCCAGTTTTAAAAAGCAATTGCGCCATTGACCAGGGAAAAAACAGTCTAAAGACAGTGGCGCGTTGCGCGTTAGTGATATGGTATTTTAAGGGCGCGTGCTTGGCCATAATGTTAACGCGCATCCACTTTGATTCTCTAATAGGCTATAAACAGATGCAGCAGTTTTCATTTTTGCAAATCATACATTATTACAAGGAAAAATATTAACACACGAGGGAAATCATTGTTGTGTCCGTGAAGATGTGAAAAATATCTATCTAGGCTAGATAAAAAATAAATAAATAAAAAATCTAGATTAGGCTACACATTTACTAACCAAATTATACGCCTGTTTAACCGAAGCTAATTTGGGTGGGTTTCTCCCATCATCCCCAATGTCACTTCTCTGTGTTTTACAGCCCTGACGAGAACGTCGGTTTCCTCGGCTGTGAACTGCTCCTGGCGTGCGCAGGCAAATCCGCCGTTAATAGCGATCCGCCACGGAACAAGCGCGCCTGCTCTTAAAGGGAATGTGAGAGGACGCTCTGATTGGTTTATTTCACGTTACGCCTAAACCACACCTATGAATAATGAAGCTACTTCAGACCAACCCCTTTTAGATTTGCGTCGGGCGCAAGAGTAATTTATCGCGCTGGGAAAATAGCAACAGCGCCGGGATCCGCCCACAAAGTTACTTGCGCTTTGCACTTTGACACTTGCGTTTCAGATCGTCAAAATAGGGCCCCATATGTGGGCAGCCTGTGCTCCACTGAACAGCTTTATCACTGATACCTGAAAGACACAAATGTCCAGAGGCTAGAGCAGCATGCTCAATTTTATTCTGCTAGTTACATAACGGTTCTCAGTTCAGGACAGAAAAGTGTGGTTTTACTACCTCAGATAGGGAACTGAGTTGACATGATGCATCTTGTGAACAATGGTGTGGAAGAAACAGACCGACACCACTAGTTAAAGGAACAACTTTTAAAATGAATCGTTCACCAAAATTTACTCATCTGTATCATTCAAGACACAACATCACAATTAAAGTTTTAGCACAAGTAACATAAAAGTCATCTACATGACCCGTACGCCATATTCCAAGTCTTCTGAAATTTGGAAACTTCTGTGACGAACACACTGAAATTGAAGCCGTTATTCACAGATAATCTATGATATTTTAACCCTTTCATGCATGATTTACGATAACCACAGTCAGGATTATTTTCCTGTGTTTCTATTGCTCTTTTTTAAAATATTGCATTACAAATAACATACATTATGTAATCAGATTACTTTTTTGACGTAACTGAAAATTACAATAATAAAACAAATACAATTATTTACAGCTAAAAAATGACTGCAAGTGAATTATTTTCAAGAACCGTAGTCACGAGTAATAGTATGCATTGTAGCCGAAATATAGCTAGTGATTCATAATGTCCAATTTAGTGGACAAATGATTCATCAGAATTTCCTCCCAATATATGATATGCCTCCATATATGTTACTGTCATGTTTATGATTTGGTTGTCACTGAGTTTTTTTTTTCCCTGTCTGCCTGCCCGTTTGTGTTCCTATATCTCCTTGGTTCTTATTTTACATCTGTTCCCATTCTGTTTATTATCATCATAATCTGTGTATTTAAGCTCCGTGTTCATTCAGTTCATTGTTCGGTGTTGTCTATGTTACGTGGTTTTGCTATTTCTTCCACGTTTGCCCTGAGTATTTGTTATTACAGATTGTTCTTTGAGTAATCTCCTTCGTTGTGTGTGATTATTACAGCACCAAACAAACGTCTGACAGTTTTTTTTTTTACCTGTAAGAGTCTCCTATAGGATAGAAGGAATGACTAGATATTCCGGAGCAACTTGGCATTTCTGACTGGTCTGCCATCTTGGTTTGGGGAAAACAAAAATTCCATATACAAAGGCTTGCCACTTGGAGGCAGTGTATATAATCGTGCATTAGTGTCCACTGATGGGTGATGTAAACGGCTTTTGATTAGCTGTCAACTGTAGTGACCTCTATGCGTGAAAGGGTTAATATTTTTGAAAAATAAGTCTCTTAAGCTCAACAAATCTGCATTTATTTTATCAAAAATACAGTACTTTTTTTTTTACAATGTAAGACTTTATTTTTGATCAATTTAATTACTGAATACACAGTTTTGGAAGGAAGTGTAGCAAGATAAATACTGTTGCTGACTACTGAAGAATGCCTTGATATCTTTTTCACATTCTCTATACATCCTCACATCCGGAAATCAGCTGTGGTTCATATAAAGCTGTTTACAAGCTTCCCAATCAGGCAGGACTAGCAGCACCATTTAAATTACATTACTGGAGTTTAATTACATTTACAGCAACAGCCACTGAGAATATAAGAGGACGATGGAAAATGAGCATCAGGAATAACCAGCACACATGAAAACAGATGCTCAGGGCTTGATTATTGAAAACAGAACGTTTGCAGGAAATAAGGGGGATGTGTAGTGAATGGTTAAACCTGTACAATATCACATATACATATAAATGATTCCTGAAGAATTCCTATGAGAATTAAAAACAAATTGAATCAAAGCAGCCACAAATGTCTCTACGGGCCGGCCTCCCACATGTTTGTGAATATTTTCCAGAGGAGGAGGTCATGTTTTGTTGTAGGCACTGTTGACATTTATGTGGTCATTTAGAGTTTGACTCAAAGGGAGTCAAAACAAAATCGAGGTGCTATTTATGCTCTTTCTAGGTGAAGGGCATCATGTTTAACCATGTTTTGGCTGTGTGAAAAACAATAACAGCTTCTCTGACCTGCTATTAGTCAGTCTGTAATTTAGGACAAACGACACATAAGCAGAACAAATATTCACAACTGTGTGTTTATGTTGTTTACAGTAACTGTAACAGAGGAAATATTGAGGACAGCAAGCACTGATATGGATGGTTTTATATTTTCTGCTGTTGGTAAGGAATTTTGGTTAAAAAGTTACTTTTTACTCTAACTTGTTACGGGGCAACAGCCACACGAGGCCATCTGAACAACACGTCCATGTCAAACTCAGTGTCAACAAGCTTTAATACATATTTAGCTTGGTATGCTGCATTTTACTATATAAATCAGTCTGTTGCATAATCTATATGATAAATATGCACTTATATATGATGCTGTTTCTTTTTTACATAGATATGAAATATTGAGAACAAAATAAGATAGAACATGTATTGCATAAACCTGCATCTGTTCAAGGAAAAAAAAAAAGAAAGAAGAAAATAATTAACAGTGAAGGTGCATCAGCCTAAAGGTGCAGTCACAGAAAACAGTTGGAAAAATTTAGTCATTTCAATAGGAATCAGAGGTTTGCAGATTTAGCTTACGTTCAAGTTGTTCACACATATTCAACGCACTGACCAACAGGAAGCGACTTGGTATAAAAGTGACTTTTGTGGGATCTGTGCTTCTTGCAGCTCTATTGCACAATGGACCCGTTTTTGGTCCTTAAAGGGACAGTTAACCCACAAATGAAAATTCTGTCATCATTTACTCATGCTCAAGTTGTTCCAAACCTGTATAAATGTATTAATTCTGCTGAACACAAAATAAGCTATTTTTAAGAATATGGGTAACCAAACAGTTTATGGGCCCTATTGACTTCCACAGTATTTTATTTTTTCCATACTATGAATGCAATTCAACGGGGTCCATAAACTGTTTGCTTACCCATATTCTTCAAAATATCTTCTTTTGTGTTCAGCAAAAGAATGAAATTCATAGGTTTGGAACAACTTGAGCATGAGTAAATGATGACAGAATTTTAATTTTTGGGTGAACTGTCCATTTAATAGTTATGTAATTTTAACGTATACAATCTTAAGGGGAAAGTTTAAACTGTATTCTTCATTTTTTTCCTTGTAACACAATCCTGATGATAAAGAGTTATTAATACCATCCTATGAAGTTGGCCAGGTGTTAACGTCTTCCAACATAGTCCACCCCCTCTCATGGCCAGTATCTTTAAGACAATGTTATGCAAGAGATGCAGAGCCTTTAGAAATCAATAGGCTGTAAAACTGCAGTAGCTATCTTTTCTATCTATCTAACGGGTATAAACTATACGACACAATAGCAGACTGGGCAGTTGAGCAGTGATAGTGAGGTGATTGTGAGAGTAATACATCTGTATTCAGAGATAATATGGCTGTTTGCAGGTCTTACACTAAATGCGGAGCCCTTTGGGCCCTCAAATGTGAAGATTACCTGTATCGATCTGTTTTAAGGATTAGTACTGGTGCACTCAAGTTGAGGACCATTAAATCAAACTGAATGTGATTCTGGGGATCAGAACTTTATTACTTTTACAGTTCAATGACAAAATACTTCAGAGATAAGATTAGATTACACACATTTAACAGCAACCACAACTGGCTCTGTTTTGAGAAATTTTCCATCTATAACCACATCCCCATTAAAAATAAATAAATAAATAACCACTCAAAGGTTTGGTATCAGTACGGGTGTCTATTATTTTTTTTAAATGCTTTTGCAGCCTCATGCTCACCAAAGCTGCATTTATTTGATCAAAAATAAAGTAATAGTAACAGTAATGTTGTGAAATATTATAACAATTTAAAATATAGCTTATTTATATTTTAATGTATTTTAAAATGTAATTTATTCCTGCATGGCAAAGCTGAATTTTTCCATTACTCCAATCTTCAGTGTCACATGATCATTCACAAGAAGCATTTGTTATTATTATCAATGTTGAAAACAGTTGTGCTGCTTAATATTTTTGGAAACCTAATTTTTTTTCAGGATTCTTTGAATAGAAAGTAAAAAATAAATAAAATAAAAACGGCATTTATATGAAATTTAAATATTTTTTATTATTATTATAAATACTTTTTACTGTCACTTTTGATAAATTGAATGCATCCTTGATGAATAAATGTATCAATAAAATTGAATGCATCCTTGATGAATAAATGTATCATTAAACTTTTGAACCGTAAATAGAATAAATAAAGATACATGCAATCACAATGGATGGAAAGTGTTCATTAATATCTCTTTGATATCATAAATATCATAATATCATCACTAATATCATAAATTGATATTTATTATGCAGTGTCATGGGATATTGACGAAAAAGTACTAGTTTGTATAAACTAAATATATGCATGAATGAGCTTTAAAAAGGAAAACGGCTTTCAAATTAAAGTGAGAGTTACATCATATTATGTATGTATGTTCTTACCAAAAAGATATTGAAGATAACGAGGAGGATCAGCATCCACAGGTATCTGTAGGCCATGTGCAATCCAGCCCAAAGACAGACCAGAGACACCAGAACGAACAGATACAACATCATGGGCACCTCTGAAGAACAAACGGCAAGAAATTGAGTTAGCCTTCAATTGAGTTTGCATGATCAAATAGGTTAATTTGAAAAAAGACATTTCAAGATGGCAACATTTGAGGTTAATATATTTCTAGAAAAATCACTAGAGCGTTGATCATCAGTTTTCAGATGCATGGATGCTGACTGTGCTATTTTGTCTCTGCTTGCATGCACTGATGCCAGCAGCCAGGGTGGTGTTTTCAGTTACAGAGTGAGTCGGCCAGGCATGCTTCAGTTTTTCCATAGTTCAGACAAGCTTTTCACAGCCCTTTGAACAGCTTTCGCTCTGGCATAAGAGCCACGTGGGCACGTTTATTGACCAGGGGCAGGAGTCCAAGATGGCTGCCAGTGAAAACAAACAAACCAAAACAACAAAAGAGGGGAAAAAAAATATCATTAAGCATGTCACTGACTGTTCTGGGGTGAATGAGGACAGCCATGGGTGCAAAGTACTTGGCCCGAGAGCGTTCTTCGTGTGGGCAAACAATGCATCCCAGTGCCAAGAGTCACTCAAGCGTACTGGCACAAGGACTTTAACCGGGCTGAGTGTTTTACTTTAACAACGGTTATGAGTTTAATTGCTGAGAAAATCACTCAGCTTGAAAAGGTGGAAGCAAAATATGTAGAAAAACACTCTGTAGGTCAAAACCTGAAATTCTGGCAACAACATAAAGTAATCATTTACTCAAAGTCATGGTCTCATAAACATACAGCAAGTGCTAGGGTTATGCATTTTGATATTTCGGTGTTAGTGTGTATTTGAATTCTTAAAGTACTCACAAACCCATTTATGGAAATAAGCAAAGATGCAATACAGCAACTACCAGTAGAAATGGGCATGTAACCAAATCACAAAAATGTAAATGTTATAAAAAATAAAATTACAATAAAATAGTACATTTTATTTATAAAAATAAAAAATGTAAATAAAATTTAAACATTTCGTAATTGAAAAATTCAAAATATCTTATGCTGGGAACACACTGCAAGATTTTTTGCCCATATTTACTCGCTGGCAGCTTTGTGAAATCACAGACAAATGCAAGAAATCAGAGGCAAATCGGTGTTTGTTCACACAAGTGATGATTGCGTAGTGTGTATGATCAAAGGCGCAATCCAAGAGACGCGTCGCCGATGCCTGTAAAATATTTAGCATGGCAAATACTTTATCTAGACCTGTCTGCGACTCAGACTCATGCACTGTGAAATGTGTTTAAACTAAAAAATGACATCGATGATGACCTACAGCCAATGAGAGAGCAAGACACAATGATTTTGCGCATCATTTTAACAAGAAGAAATCCAGTCTGGCGAGAGAACTCCTGTCTCACACGTAATCTTTATTTCATGTATCATTGTGTGTGCTTGGTTGTGAAACGTATAGGCTGCGTCCAAAAGCTTAAAAATGCTGCCTTCGGAGGATGTATTCTAAGGTGGTGTTTATTCACCAAGAAAGTGTTTTTTTCTGTTCAGATAACTTGAATCCTATGTTAACTTTAGGGCATATCCAATTGTAAATTGTAATTGGTTGTTGAAAAGCCTGTGATTGGCTGCAAAATGGAAATGTCGTGCAGGTGACGAGAGCTGATGCAATCATTTCGAGTTTTCAGGTAAAAGTGTGACGCCGGTTATGACGCCTTTATTTTGCTCCAATTGTTCCTGTGCCATGTTTCAGTAAAACCTCTAAACAAACCATGATTGCCTTAGGCCATCACAGTAGGGAAGCGTCAAGGCACGTCCGTATCCAATGTTAGCTAGATGTATCCTTGGCTGCCTTTAATATCCCACAATCCTATGCTTTCCATTCTGTGACAGTTGCGCCAAAGAAAAAAGGCATCTGAAAGTTGCGGTTGGTGGCCTATTTGTGTATAAATTTACGTTTTTGACCAACGTTTTGATGAAATTTCTAGCAAGAAATTACTATTATAGTAAGTAAATATTTGCTTATTTATCACCAAAGCTCTCTCTATTTTTGCTGTAGATCATTAAATCCTTACACTGCCTCAGAAGTCTGTCCAAACTCAGTTTTGTGAGGTACCTTCATGCGCAAACGCTGCCTGCAAAGTCATTGCCTGATAAGTTTTTCAGATGCAGCCATAGTTTACAGACCAGACAGACTTGTCGGTGATTATCGTTGAGTAACGTGTAACCCCTAATAATTAAACAAATACATAAATAAATGCTTGAAATGTTGTGTTTTCATGACCTTTCATTACCGTCACCCATCCCCTAATAAATCATTACACTTCTTGTATGTTACCTAATACCACTTCATTTGGCTACACTAACACCTCATTTGTGATGGCTATGTTGGCCAAGTACACAGCCAGGCAAAGCTGTGGCTGATAATTAGAGAGAGGGATAGACAGTCTGTGTCATTGTTTCTTTCAGCAGGCCTTATTTGCATCCACTCACCTCCTCGACCTCCTGAGAACCCTGTTGTTTAATTCGTACATTTAATGAGGGAACAAACAAGTTCGGCTCCAGAATGGAGAACAGGCTGACTCATCCATCATGCTCTCCTTTCATTACATAAACATGGACGTGAGCTCGGCCGAGCGCTCTGGGTGCTCCAAACAATAGCAGAAAACCTGTATTCTCTTTTTTTTTTTTTTATAAAGCGCTTTCAGTGTCTATTTGATTTAGAACTAGAGCATCAATTCACTTATGAGACGACCTGGAAATTGAGCGAACAAGCGGAATATTATAATATTAGCCTCTTTCTTTGATGCCTGCAATTGTTCGGACAATTAGAGGCTGAAATTAGACGACATGTTAGCTCGGTTTGTTCTAGCACATGATTGAAGGTCATTAGATGCAACGGCAGATGTGCAGAACCCACATCTAGGGGAATGGAATATTCATTGGTTTAACCTCAACAACACGACGGGCACGCTTACCGCATCCCTGATGGCGGAAAACAATCACGCATGCACCTGCAGACTTGTTCCCGCATGCTAGCATCTAATCAAATTAAGCGAAGCAAAACACCCTGCAAGTTCAAGAGAGATTTCAAATAATCCTCAAACTCTCCAAGCATCATTGCTGACATGCATGCACGATTGACAAAAAACAGCAAATGCGATTATAATTGGCTTTCATTAGCGTGAATGAGGGTGAAGAGAATCAGTCCAATCCAATATCCGACTTCCTTTAGGGACAAGACTTGCTGTTTGAGAACACGGCGTCCTGTGCCTTCAGTGTCTGCACCGTCCCAGTGTTTCGCCAGCAGAACTAATGCACAAGCATTAACATCTGTTGTGCTGGTGCTTTGATGTTAATATGCCTCTGATGACACCATGAGTGCAAAGACAAACAGAGTCATAGGCCATGCATGACTGACACGTCTCTGGGGTGAGTCAGTGGAACCCTGCCAGTCGAAGCAGGCAAACATTATGGAAGACTTGGCAATGAAAAGTAGGCCACACATTCTTTAGCTGATAGACAACACACGGCTCAAGGCCGAAGTTTAACACCAGGTTAGCACAACAAAAATACCATGGTCATTCCTTCCACCTGTCTTACTTTACCTGCTGATTGCATTTGTCTTGACAGTCTTACATTTACTTTCATGATGTTCTGGTGGCTATTTACTTTTACTGATGCTTTTGCCATATAAACTTTAGTAACACTGTACAGTGCTCATATTACAGTGTAACTGGACACAAGTTGTAACCACCAGCCATATGAGAGGGACACTTCCAAATACTACAAATGAGCAAGGTGTACTTTATATGTATAATATGTATAAGGGGGCTCTCACACTGGGCACGTATGCTGTGGTCGATTTTTCCCATTGCGTTTGTGTTTATCTTATGTCATAACAAACGTGCACAGCGCATGACAAAAAACATTTGATGTGGGTCAATATATTCTTTTTTTATTATTAATTTGGTGCTATTATGTGCAGAAAAGTGAACGACTCTTGGGTCGTCATCAGCTAAAATGCATGCGCAGGTTACGTTACTTCCTGAACAAGCACACACCAGAGTCAGAATTGCTTTCACAATCGCGCCACAGTTCCAGTGCAACCGAACTCAGACCACCTCCTACAGGTAGTCCCGGGTTCGGTACCCCGGTGCGCTCCTGGGTCCGCATGACAGCTTTCACATTCATGCAAACCGTGCCCCGTTCAACCTAAACTAAGAGAAGTTTAAGACCCAGTAACTTTTATAATTTCCTTAAGGCCCGTGCACACCGGGAGATTATCGTGCGCTTATCGCCATTGTTTAATCAATGCGAGTATGCACACCGGCGTGCAAAACGGCAGACGTAAAAGTGTAAAAAAAAAAAAAAAAAAACTGCCTTGGGTTTGTTTTTTTTGGTTTGACGCGCCGACCAATGAGATTGTCGTTTTTGTTCACGTGCCTGGAGCTGCTGAAGTTACAGTACTTGGTGGCGCTCAAGCACACATTGATAGAAGACGACAACGTAGAGGAAGTAAGTAGACGAAGAAGATGCAACGAGGCAAGATGAATGTAGAGCTGCTGGTCTGTTTGGTGTCTGAACACAAAGAACTTTATGACAAACGCCACAGCGACTGCAAAAATCTCAATAAGAGGGAGTTCTTATGGAGAGGAATTGCAATGCAGATCAAATAGGATTCGATGGTGAGCTGCGATAGCGCCATCTACTGTCAGGGAGTGAATTTGCACATTCAATGAAAACGTCTTGAAAAATGCTGGCGATAAGCGCGTGATAACCGTGCACGAGGCTTTATCATGTTTACTTTTTTTAATTCACATTTTGTCTTCACTAGTTCAGTTAAATAATGACAAATTAAAAAGTATATACTATTTCTAACAGTTACGTATATTTAAAATAACCAATATTACATATAATCTTTCAATCAATAGGGTTATTAAAGCATTATTAAATGCATGCATAATTATAAAAATAGCAAAATGCTGTGTAAAATTATTTGAGAGGTGCAGTAGGCCTTCATGCCAACCTATTTCTTGTAAATTCCCCAAATACACCCTGTATTATTGCTATAATTAATTGTATTTACATTTAGTTTACACTTGTACACTTTCATTTTGATAAACGTTTCCTTTGTGTTTTACTCATATGCAAGTTCTTCCACAAATCAATAACATCCAACTTCTTTATATATCTGTTCTTCCAGCTTCTCCCCGTTTATTGTTTTGCATATCAGTCTCATCTTTGTACATGTTGTTCTCTCTCCATGTCCTTCCCTCCCTCCTCTCCCTGACTGCCTTAGCGTTCCATCTCTGTAAGCACATTCCAGGCTGTGGTCTGTGTGCCTCTGAAGCAGCAGGTTCCCAAACTCTGAGGAACCATCTCTCTGCTAGAGCACTTCCTCTCTCAATGAAAACCAGGCTCTCATGAGGCCATGGCTTAAACACAAGGACTGTACGATACCTCTAATGTTTCCCCTCATATTTCACAACTGAAGTGACTCCCATGCAGCCAAAGTCAAAAACATTTGACTGAATCAACATCACTACATCAAGTTACACCGACAAAAGTAATTTCTAAGGGTTTATACACATAATATATGTTTTTTAATTGTTTTTTTTTTTCATTTTACTTTACGAACTAAAAACAGTAATATTGTGAAATGTTATTACAGTTTAAAGTTGTTTTTTTTCTATTTTAACATTTTTAAATTATATTTATGATCATTTATTCCTGTGATGGCAGAGCTGAATTTTCAGCAGGCATTACTTCAGAAATCGTTCTAATGCTGTTTTAATGCTCAACAAACATTTCTTATTCTAATCAAAGTTGAAAACGGTTATTCTGCTGAAATGTGATACATTTTTTAAGGATTCTTTGATGAATAGAAAGTTCAAAAGAACCTAATTTTTCAAATATATTTTTCTATTATAAATGTCTCTATCACTTATGATCGTTATAATGCATCCATGCTGAAAAAAAGTATTAATTTAATATTATTATTATTTTAAAAATCACCATTTTGGTGGTCCCTTTTGAACTTTCTCTTGACTATAAGTAACTTTGCAACTACATGTCAACTAACTAGACTGTCTGCTTAATATCTGCTAACTCTTTATTGTGATGGTCCACCAACAGACATTCTCCTGACTATAAGTAACTTTGCAATTACATGTCAATTTATTCCAACAATTACACAACCAGTCTACTAATACTCTACTAACACTCTAATGAGAGTTAGTTGAAGGTGCAATGTTACTTCTAGTCAACAGAATGTGTTAAAGGGACCATCAAAATAAAGTGAAACCAAAACAATTCTTAATGACCCCAAACTTTTAAACGGTAGTGTCTATATATTAATGAATTATGATTATATCTTATATTAATCTAACATAATGAGAATGAGGAAAGTGATATAAAACTGCACTGCACTAAACAATCTGGAAACTATACAGAAAAACAAAATCCACTGGAACATATCAACCAATCAGAATCTAGAATTCTGACCTTATCATGTTAAATACACTGGTAGTGCTCTGACAGAAAAATAATACTGGGCATTTATAAGTCATGACAATAATATTTAGTGGTGCTGAGATATTCATCGATTATAATGGATAAACACACTCTACAATCACAACAGACAACTATATTATTATTCCAAAGTTTAAAAAAAGATTTCCTTGTTTCTTGAGCCTCAGCATGAGAAGGCAAGCACTGAGGACCACTGAAGGAAGACAGCAGGGCCCAAATGTGAAACAGAACTCTGGCTCCTGTTTAAGATGCCAAAGCAGCTGTCACAACACTCAGCTGTGGTTCGGCTCAGAGGATGAAAGACCTTCTTTTGTCTCCCTCTTGAGTGAGCTAACATCTGCCTGGCCAACAGCTTCAATGATACGAAGAAGAAGAAAAAAAATCACCAAGTGTTTCAACTGGAAGAGACATGGGTGGTTAAAGAAGAAGATCTTGGTAAAGAGATGAAAGAAGAAGAGAGTGGGAAGAGCTGAGATCTTCCAGTAAATCTGCTGGAACACCAAAGGTGTCCAACAATTTTGAGAGAAGTAAACAAAGGCTTAAGATGGAAGTACATACTAGATCAACACGCTCTCTGGAACCAAACACTTGATATCCTTGTGTGTGTGTGTGCGTGTGTGTGTGTACGTGTGCTTGTGGGTGACATTTGGACATCCTGCTCCTTCCTCTGAACTGTGGGTGTGGGGAGCGTGTCTGGCCTCACGCCAGCGCTCTGACCAGACGTTCCATACAACATGTTCTCTGAAACCTCTCTAGGGAAAACTAATAGAATTTAGCATAAAAAGGAGGATGGATAGACTCTACAGCAGTTCCAGTGACCATTAAAACAGAGGTGAGATCACAAAAAAATAATAATATCAGATTTGCCTGTATTTAAGAAAATTCAACATGCAAAATAAGTTGAATAATAAAAATACCATTTAAAAAAATCTATAAGTTAAGCCATAAGTTGATATGAATTACCGTAATCAATTTTATAAATCTCATTATAAAGTCTTTTTCAACATTAAAATGAGATGTATACTGCCTAAAAAGTACATTGCTGATCATTTTCAACTCGAACAAACAAAATGAAAGTATTTGCTGTTTTCACCAAAACACATGGATCCAGACACTAGACTTTGGGTCAAATCCTGGGAATGTTATGCAACAGGAGAATAGTGTTAGTGATACAAGCAATTAAGCAAGGTCATAAAGATATGAGATGCAGGAGGGTGAAATGGACATCATTTAGAAGCAGCTGAAATATGATCGTGATAAACAGTGATTTAGACTCTAAAACCCTGCCTGTATGACTCTACGGGCTGTAAACGAATTATGCAATCATGAAATTGTGGGAAATATTATGCATGACCCAGGGATCAAGTGTCTGTACTGCAAGTCATTACTAAGCAAATACAGTCTGAACAGTGAAAGCATATGGATATACTCTTTCAGATCAAAATCCAGTTTGACTGTTTTGTTCTCAAAAAACAAAACAATATTAAATAGGACTGTAAAACCCAGATGAAGTCTGGTTCCAAGTACAATTACACAAAAGGCTCATAAAAGTCACGAGTTCTCTCCCTTTGTTTACTATCAAAACTTGGTCTCTTTATCGCAAAGTACATCTAGTACGGCAATCAGTCACTGCAGTAGATTCTAAGAACAATTCATTTGACTTAGGACATTGTATCATTTTCAATTCGCCTTCATTTTCTTATTTGAGTTAACTAGGCTGTTTATATGCTGGGCTATATAACTAAAAAGCAAATACAGGTTTTCAAATGTTCACCAACGGTTTAGGCTGGACTTTGCAGTTATGTCTAATGACTAACAATGAAACAGATCATATGTCAGACCAGGCCAGTTGCACAAACTTAGCCACTATGTTAGGACTGTCTTATTAAGTACTAGTTCGACCAAATAGCAGTTAACCAAGGGGTAATCATTCTTACTTTTCCTAGTCAAATTATACTGATCGACCTTTTTCGGTAAGTGACTTTAAAAGTCAGTCATCTAATTTTTTCTTCAAGACAGCTCATAACTTTTTAAAGTCCCCTGGTCAATAATTGTATCCTTTAAAACTAATCTTTGATCACCAAAATTGCATATTTAAAAGTTTTTTTTTCTTTGAAAAAAATAAATAAAAATCTTTATGCCTTAACAAAGCCTGAATGTAACTTTACACCCTTGCCTCATTTAGTATACGTGGTTCTATAAATATGCAAATTAGCCCTGCCTCCACTCACTCACACCAGCTCAGAGATCCAATCCTTGATGATCACACGTTGTCGTGATTGGTTACAAGGTAGTTTACCAGAAATACCAGCGATTTCAAACTGTGATTTTGAGACTATTTGGTTCACTGCCGTTTTAAGGAGAAAATACTCTGCAATGGTGTTGACGTGCATTTGTAACTAGTTTGTCTTAAAGCATATTAAAAACACCACATAGACATATAAACAACATTAAAAGCTTGATTTTCACCACAGGGGGACTTTAAGACTAAACTGGCTACATTAGCATAAAACAAGACAACACTTTACAATAAGGTCCTACAGGTAAGTTAATATATTAACAACGGACAATACATTTAGTATTTGTTCATCTTTGCTAACAACTGTTGTTATAGCTCATGTTAGCTCAGGCATATTAAATGTAGAAATTAACATGAACTAAGAGAAAAAAAATGCTTTTGAAGTATTTTTCAGTTTTAGTTCATTCATATGTATTCATATTGTATTCTTCAAAGCCCCCACAGCGTACAATCAGTGAGCTATTGCAGTCATACTTCACCACATAAACAAGCCTCATTAAAAGAGATGAAGGATTATTCCTGAGCCAATAAGGCTTCTCCAATAAAATTACTGCACTGTGAACAAGCACTACTTCTCTTAAGATAATGTAGAACAACTGCAAAAGCCAAATTAAATCTTTAAATAGGGTTGAGGTAATTACCTCCCCACAGGCCTTGGAAAGAACACCTCTGCCTCTAGCTAGCGTCAGAGACTGACACGGAAGAGAAGAAATTGGTGAATAAAGTCGTTATTTATGTGCACAAAAAGTATACTTGTAGCTACATAACATTAAGGATGAACCACTGACCACTGTAGTAACATGGACTATTTTAACTAATTCTTTACTACCTTTCTGGGCCTTGAAAGTGGTAATAACGTTGCAGTCTAAAGGGGGTCAGAAAGCTCTCGGATTTCATCAAAAAAATCTTCATTTGTGTTCCGAAGATGAACGAAGGGCTTATGGGTTTGGAACGACATGAGGGTGAGTAATTAATGACAGAAATTTCATTTTTGGGTGAACTTACCCTTTAATATCTTGGCTCTAATGTGGTTCTTCTACAGATATTTTAAAGAGCACCTCAGAATATCTCAAAGGCAAGTCACAGATGTAACTACCAGTTTAGAGATGCAAGTGGTCATTTTATATAGTATTTATTTTAAATATTTATTTATTTTCATTTTATATATTTATATAGTTTTCACAGTTTGATATATCTGAAATTCGAAGTAATAAATGCAATCATTCACAGAACCCATGTTAAAACCATGCATAATTGAATTATATTTTAAATAAACTAGGAATTGAAGACGCATGTGATTGCATTTATTTGGTCATTTAAGTGATAATTCCTTGATTTTAGATGATTAAGTTAACCTGTACAGAGCTGAACTTCTTCCTTCATTACCTTCTTCTTACTTCATCCTTCTTCTGGCAGTAAATGGGATGTTGCGGCTGTGGCTTTAGGCAATGGGCTGGCCTGACGATGTCAGAACTTCTTTTCTCTTTAAAACCGTACTATATTTACTTTATATCTAAATTTAGCTTTCAACTTGTCGACCGGCCCACCGGGAAAAAGTTATTTTGCTCGCTGTGGCCAGTTCATCCCTGTCCCGAGCTGAATGTTTGGTTTGACGTGTAATCAAGCAGTAACACACCCTGGCAGAATCAACATCTAGAAGAGCCGCTGAGTGTTAACAGGAAAGAGCGAGTTTACAAGATGCGTATTTATCCGACTGTGCTTCTTAGATAGTCGTTAAACACATCCGGCATCAAGGAGCAAATTTGCAGCATAATGTATTTGCTTACGTCTGTGTGTCCTGCAATATGAAAAAAAAAGCACGAGTGGGAGTTCTACAGTCAGGTCATTGTGTTTGCGAGCAAAGGGTGGGCTGACGGTGCAGCCCTCTGTAATAAAGTTGAGTGGTTTAGGATTAGCCCGCTGTGCCGCGAGCATGCTCGCGCACAAAGAGGAAAGCTAACATTGCACATGGCAACCCTTGCTGACCACCCACACGCACACTGTACAATACCACCATTTAAAGCCCAGAACAGCAGATACGGGTAAACAATGAAACCATCACGGTGGATTAACAAGCGAAAGGCAGTGTTTGACATGCTAATTGTACAAACATTGGTTGGAAGGTGCTGATATTACACTTTTAAACAGTGGTAATTGTGAGACTAAACATGAAGGTGGAGGTTGTGAACACCAAATAAATAATCATCCAGTTGAGAGTTGACATACATATTTACTCAGCAGTGGAGAAGCGAGTTAAACTAGATTTAATCCAATGATCTACAACCTGTTCAAAATTGCTGAGGGCACTTATAAAATAAAGGAGAGACTAACAAACCATCATAAAAAGTAATACGTTATTTGGAAGGTGTGTAATTATTTGGAAGGCAGTGCAATATTCCTGTAAGCACAGCCCAGAGCAATCTGATGATTGCTTAACAAGACTCTTTCCAAAGGAAAGCACCTACTCTTAGTTTACTTTCAGTTTATCTGATGATCATGAGTTCTTTACTTTAAAAGCACCGGTTTCTTGTAACTTGTTCACTGCAGTGATAGGTTCTTTCCCTGCTAAAATGGTAGGATACCTTGAGGCTATTTATTGTGCAATTTGTAAAATTCGATACAAAAAAAACCACAAGCTTACACACCTGAGCTGTTTGTTCGCCCTCGGTAGACGTCATCATAACCCTTCCACTGCTGAGTGACCTGATACGCATGGATGAAGATCACCAGCACCCCTACCACACAAATGAGAGGAACCAGGGCGGCCGTACAGAGAGCGGCATATACATTTGGGATGAAGCACCTACAAAGATGACAAGAAAGACAAAACAGAAAATGAATATTGTCAGTGCACAATAAAGAGGATTGGTACACAAATGTATTGTCAGGTTTATGGTTGTGTGTTTGTGTATTTAGTATTCCATGAAAGAATGATGGGCGTCCTTATGACGTTTTATGAATGTTGTCTATTTTCACTTCTGAACCACAAAAACACAAACTAAAGATGGAATCTCCTGAGATTCTCTCTTTTTGAGATTCTCTCCTTCTATCTAAGGAATTTCTTCCAGTCAGCATTTGTTTTTGTCCTGCATGCAGTTATGAAGTCTCTGGCTGGTATTTGGAATGGGAAAGCTTTGGGAAACTCAACCCAGAGTAATCTTGTTATGACGTGATATGTATCAAAATAAGCAGCGGTTGCATTCTGTTCACAGGCCTGGCATCTCCCTGTCCAGACAGAATGGACAAACACAGTCCGTACACATTTCATAGGGAAGAAATGGCACAATGTAGCCATAATAGAATTCAGAGCATTTGAAATGCATGTAGGAAAATAAGCAGGTCATTTTTCACTTAGTCTCAGCCTCAGCCGTCACGCCCACGGAACGTTGGCTAAACATCTGATGCATATGGTACACTTAACTGGAAACACTTCAGGAATGTCGAAGTCGTCATCTGATTGGTTGAATTTTATCGGATTTCCGGGGGGGCGCGAGTGTCGCGTTTATTTTCGGTCCGCCGGGAAACAAAGCGCAGACGTGTGATTGCGGAAGAAAAACTGTTGTGTTTACATGAGTGACAATGAGCATTTATCAAGATCAGCTAAACGTAGGATTCTCAAAAGTATGCGAGGTTCACGGCATAAACTCTTTTAAGAGATGTCCAGGAGTTTTGTTTGAGGCACTTAGTGGAGACTTGTTGCACGCCGGTCTGTTGTTGTGGGGACATTTCCACGCCCCGAAACGTGACGCTGAACGAAACGAACTGTAATTGGTTGTTTGACATGTCGGTCAAACTGCCTTATGGGCGGGCCTTGGCCAAAGAAAGCTGCTATGAATTCCAGACCTTCAGCCGTCAGTCTGAAGGTCTGGCTACGCGAGACTATTTTTCACTTGACTTCATCTGATTATAATTTTGAAACACTGGCTCGGTTTAGTGTAATAGCCTGTGCCTGTATATCTGCCAGACAGAAAACAACACACATTTTTGAAATACGAAATAAACATGTAGGTCAGTTTGTAGTTGTGATACCTGTTGAGTAACTATAGCATTTCTCTGGCAATTGGCTTTATGCCCAGCTGCACTACTTCCTGAACTTCAGCCAGCTCCTTTGTTTCCTGTCTGCCATTTTTGGACAAACTGATTAATCCAGGTGTGCCTGACCTCAGTAACAATAATCAGACACACCTGGATTAATCAGTTTGTCCAATTGGCATAAAGTCAATTGGTATAAAGCCAATTAGGGGGCATTCACACCGTTTATTTAATGTTTTCTTTTTTTGCGACGCAGGGCAGCGGAATGAAAAAAAAAAAACTCTGCAAGGTCTAGAGATTTAGAATGTGTCATGCACGAGACACTGTAAAAGACGAGAGACGCAAGAACAAGAGTGTCTGTCTAGTGCATGGTTACTTACAATAATGGTGGAAAATCAGAGCAGCAAACTGCAAAAACATGTTCTGTGTGAAGGGTGAGGTCACTTACAAATGTCTCAGCATAGTTTTATTGTTATTATCACACACACACACACACACACACACACACACACACACGCACACACACACACACACACACGCACGCACGCACGCACGCACGCACACACAATGTATTTTTAATGACCGTTTTAATAAAAATAACAAAATAATTGGGAAAAAAGTACATAACAAAAATACTAAAAATGTTACTACAATTACTTATTACAAATAAAACTACTATAAAATAAAATCTAATTAATAGTTGTACCACTACATGGTGCCAATAGTCATGTCACCAATTTATATTTACACATATGGTGAGGTTTAAAGTGTGTTTAAATATGACCTTTATACTAATGTGCTTCTAGTAATAGCATTTGACTCTTCCCGGGCCACAAACATTTCCCTATGGTACGGGAAAAGGCGAGAACTGCGGTGACCTGTGAGGTGACATCATTTGTTTGCTCTTGGAAAGAGAGATGTTTGGCTTTCATGAGTCATCTGGGAGTTTACTTGCTAAGAGCTTCTTTGAGACAGGGTGAAGAGGAGTGTCCTTAGTGTTCTGTTATCACTACATGCTTGGCTGGGGTGAAACTGAACGTATGCACAGTCACAGCTAGTGATCTCATAAACACAGAGAGGCTAAAAATAGCAGCTCTACCCGACTTACCAACAACAGACCCTGACCACACACAATCAATTAATGTAAACTGGGCAAAGAAGTGTGTGTGTGTGTGTGTGTGTGTGTGTGTGTGTGACAGAAAATTGCTTACAATACATTAACACAGGATATGAACTATGAGTCTGAAACAGTGACAAAAATGTGAGCTTTCATGTTTGTGGATGCATGAAGTGCTTACGAAAAAAATCAAACCTTGTTAGTAAGAGAACTGTACAGTCTGAGAGAATGTACAGTCACTTCCATAGTTTTTTTTCACTCTACAAAGTATTACTGAAAATTACTAGTTCGTTTGACATCCCTACTCTACAGCATTTATAATTATACACAAATGTACAACGGTATGGCCTCATTTAGTAAGTAAATGTAAAAGTAAATGTGTGGTGTGTGTGTGTGTGTGGGCAGATTTTCACAAACTCACAGATCTCCTTGCACCAGGCCATACACACTATGGATGCTCCATCCAAAACCTCCCAGCAGGACCACAACCAGAATGATGATGACCAGAGCAGGAAGTCCCCAGCTGAGCAGGAAGTAGAGAAGATAGCGTCTCTCTGTGTGCTCATCGTTCATCACCAATATCTGCCAGAAGTTTATGGCCTGGGAAAGAAAACAGAAGTGTTACTAAATAAACAAATGGAAACATGGCCGTGTTACAAACAAGCCTGATTTATTAAAAAAGAATGGTTGATTAATGTTCTGATAAGACTAGTGTAACTGATCCTTCTCAACCCGCTCTGAGTGGGATTCGGGATCCGGGGTCTCCGGCTTGGAAGGTGGGCGCTCTAACAAGGAGGCTAAAGACCGCGGCCTCTATTGTACTTAATTTCAGTAACTACTCGGACTACTTGTTCAGCTAGCCTACTTTATTTTAGGCATTGAGGTACTTCAGCAAATAGTTCAAAATCAACATTGAAGTCCTAGGTGGCACCTTCATCCATCAATATTAACTCCATAAATGGATAGAAACTGCTGCAGCTCTGTTTTGCTGTGCTTGGAACTTGGATAAGAGATGAAGAGAAAAGAGAAGCTGGCAGGACGTTGTATTAGCTTTTGGGTGTCCAAACACACTGCAATCCCTCTCCAGCCTCTTTGTAATTATGGAAGAAGTTGGCACTACGCCTGTCTCGCAACTTCCATTGATCCGGTGCTTCAACCGTGGCAGTTTATGGAGTCTCTGGGATTTATTTTAGCACTGGCTGAAACACGAGTCCATGTGCGTAGAAAGAAACTCTTAGATCAATCGTTTTCATTGATAAATTGTACGTTTTTCAGTGCCCTTTTATTGCACTATTTCCATTGAAGGCTGGAATACACAACATGACTTTTAAAACATATTTGCAGTCAGAAAGAGTCAATGGTGTTGCCAAAAGTGAGAACCAGCCTGCAGTTTCTGGGCAGTCGGGAGTTGACAAATCATGTAGTGTATGATGGACACCGATTGTTTTATCTTCAGACTATGATTCCATCTGGTCTGAGGATACCAAACATGTCTGATATTGAGCAAATTTTAGAACTAATATTGTTTTTTATTTGTCAAGCATCTCCTAGCAACGAGGTGTGCGTTTCTGTGTGAGTATGTTGTGTTCGGACTATGGTCCTCTCCTCAGTTGTTTAGTGTATGATGCCAGATTTTCTCTCTAACCAGTCACACATTTGGCAAGTGTATTACGTCTAGCTTTCTAGCCTTGAACAAACAAAGACAAAACTTTGTTTTATACCCAGATTCTCTCAATTAATTTAGCTACCAGCAAAATTTGCACTGAATGTAATTTTTCTGGTGCAATTCCTCATCTTGTGGGTCAGTTTTAGGTTGTAGAAGATGCAGCAGACTCCCATAAACTGAATTGTGGGTTGTTACTGAATAAGATGCAGTTTTTTTAACGGTGAAATGCGGATCAGAGAAATTAAACAACAATGAGAAAAGTGTGAATTAATTATGACACATCACATAAAGTGAAGTTGTATTACAAGTAGGGCGGCACTCGATTAAAAAAATTAATCTAATTAATTAGAGGCTTTGTAATTAATTAATCGAAATTAATCACATTTTAATTGCATATAAATATTTGACCTGAGAACAAATATAATGGCATAAAAGTAATTTTTAGTATACCATTGAATAATGACTGAATACATAAGCTTAAGCAACAAAATATTGTTTATTTTTGTTCAACCAAGTCCAGCAGACCAGTGCTATTTTTGCCATTAAGTGTAGCAATAGCCGTTCCGAATTCCTTGTTGCATAGCTTGCACACAACCATGCTCTTATCGACGCTTCCATCCGTTCGTTTTTATAACAAAATGTCCCATCCATGGGGCCAACCAAAGCGGTCTCGTCAGCTTCTTTGTTCATGTTCACTGTGGTTTGTTGTTGTACGGTTATGAACGCTATTGGTGCTCCAGTATAATCGGTCCGCCTAAACTCATCCAGTGAGAAACGTTCCGCGGTGCAAAAATAAGTTTGATTAAAATGCGTTAAAAATGTTTAACGCGTTGTTTTTTGTGTAATTAATTCATCTTAATTAACGCGTTAAAGTCCCGGCTCTAATTACAAGCTGTTGTGCCAGCTGTTTTGAGACTGTTTTGAGATAAAGACAAGCACATGTTCAAATCATTCTCTCCAGGATGCAAATACTTTCCAGTCTGAATCACGATTTACCTTTCTCACCAAAGACAACTTGTGTGTGATTTATTCCATGTGTGTTTACATAAACTCACGCCCACTTCGGCACATCAACACACTTACATAAACATAGTGTCATACATATTGGCCCTTACACTTTTGGCCCTTTCACAATTTATGGCCCCATCAACCTAAAACCATAGTCGGTTTGTTTATTTCATGTTCTCTTGCACAATCTTTCAACACCAGTTCATCAAGTGCCAAAAGAGATTACATGCTCTATGTAACTGCTAAGCCCCTGGTGTTTTTCAGCATCATTGAGAAAAACAAGATAATCCCACTATGTGAAAACAGCCTTTGATTTCAAGAAGTTCAATTTAGGTGAGAGGTTCCTCCAGGGTCAGTGCTAGGTCCTATGTCTTTTCAACCTCAACTGACACATTAGCCCAGATGTTTGTGTTCTAGTGTGGGTCTTTGGAGGATTAAAAGCTATGTTCTTTTTTCATTGCATTAAGCATATTCTGGCCAAATCCTGTTTTGCTTCTGGAGAACAAGACGACCTTCACAGCTATGAGTGAATTGACTTCCAGAGACAGGTTTCTGTGCTTAGAAGGGATTACTGCACAAAGGAAAAGAAGAGAGCAGGCATAAGGGTAACAGGTCCAGCAAGAGTTATGCGATGGATTTTCCAAAGGTCTCTGAACAGCTATTGCAGGCGTGCTGGAACACCTTCCTGCAAAATCTCCACCAGAATAATAACACGTAGCTGGAACATGTCAGGCAGCACGTAATATAAATCATGTGTTTCCAAACAGATTGAACAATGAGTATTAATTAAGGGCCAATCCTGAGCTGACAATGGGAAGTTATGATGCTCAAACATTAATGTCTGTATTTTAACAGCAGAAATGTGTTATTTTGCAGGCCAAGAAGTGTTGTTGTTTAAACACACACACACACACACACACACACACACACACACACACACACACACACACACACACACACACACACACACACACACACACACACACACACACACACACACACACACACACACACACACACACACACACACACACACACACACTTTTTTACATATTGTGTGAAAACATTTCCTACTCGTGAGCAACAAGTCAAATACCAAAGGCCTTTTGATATTTGCTGGATTTTCAAAAACTCTTATATAAGAGTTTATGTCCTAATCATACATACATGTACATATCAGTCAGAAAAGTGGAACCAGAAACTAGATTTTTTTTTGGACTTTTTTCTTGAGGGTAAAAGCTTGTCAGGCAGTCTATTGTCTGAGGGCAAGTTCTATAGAACTCTAGTAAACAATGGCAATGTGTGTTTAATGCAACTTACAATTGTGAAATGTTTATCTCTCTGTAAGTAAGCTCATCGATTACAGTCTTTTCCAACTGCTTACACACGTGTTCAAAACTATGTCACCTTTTTTTCAAAACTCTACACACAATTCCCAAAACTGCACACACAAAATGCAAAATGCCTCACGTCTCCTTTAAAATGTAACACTGCATTCAAAATGCCATAAATACATGTCAGAATGAAGCATTCACATCAAATGGCAAACACTTCTTTCATAATAGTACATTTTTGGACATATGTAAACACTGTTGGTCTAAATCTAAAGCTCTTTGGTCTTTCATAGGCTTATATCTACATTTCAATACAATGTTCTACAGTGAAAGTAATCTGCTGAGAGAGGTAACAAGTAGGCTATCACTGTAAACACAAATGCAATGTAGAAACTTTATTTATAAATATATTTATTAGGCCAAACATTACTGTTGTATACAGAACCATAAACATATGTAAACCAAAAGTATATTCTTTAGAATACAGTAAAGAACACAATTGTGTGTGTGTGTGTGTGTGTGTGTGTGTGTGTGTGTTGGGGGTGGGGGGTGGGGGGGGGTCTCTGTCCATTGTTGGCATCCATTGTTCAAAACAGGTAATCTGACCTTTGAGGCCTATATTACAGTAAAGCAGTGATTGGTTAGTGATCAGTAAAGCAATTAGTGTTTGCACATGTGAGGAGTGTGTGTGTGTGTGTGTGTGTGTGTGTGTGTGTGTGTGTGTGTGTGTGTGTGTGTGTGTGTGTGTGTGTGTGTGTGTGTGTGTGTGTGTGTGTGTGTGTGTGACCTGGTGAATAAGTGTAGCATTTTGATTGGTTGTGTTTAGAAAAGGAAAGCAAGTCACTTCCTGTTAGATTTTTGTGTTTTAGGTAGAGAATTGTGTGTAGTGTTTTGAAAAAAGTGTTTTATGCAATTGAAAACTGAGTCAAAGGCAGAGAAATAGCTTATGGTTTTGGAGATTTGGTGTGTATAGTTTTGCACTTTAAGTGACATGTTTCAAAAAGTTGGAAAAAACTGTAAACAAAAGTGTGTTGCACACCTTCAAATGATCTGTAGTAAAAACTTTACTCTGAAAACTTCCTGATCTCACCTTCAATTGGTTAAAAGGATAGTTCACCCAAAAATTAAGATTCCATCATCATTTATTCACCTTCATGTTGTTCCAAACTTGTATGACTTTCTTTATTCTGATTAACACAAAATAAGATATTTAAAAAAAATGTCTCAGTGCTTTTTTATTGTTATACAGGTTTGAAATAACATGAGGGTAAGTACATTTTGACACAATTCAAATTTTAAATTTTGTCCACACAAGTCAATGACAAAAGTAAAGTTGTACCTGTATGAGCATCCAGCTGAACTGGCTGAGGTGGAAGTAATGGAAGAAGAGGCCAAGAGTAGCGCAGCTTTCCTCTGAGAACATACGTCCCCGGAATGCAGACACCAGGAAACAAATCTGAGAAACACAGAGTGACAGATACATCAGCAGAGGCCCTGGGGTCCTCATCCACCCGGTACACACTCAGCAGAATACACACATTCAAAATGACAGTCTACCTCTGAGTCCGAGAAGACCATCTCAAAAGTCCAAGATTGTTCCTAAAACATATATATTTATAATATTTTTGATGCATATTTAGCTTGGAGTGTGGAGGACTGTTACATCACACAGCAGAATGGACAGCCAGAAAAAGCAACAGTTGATAAATCTGTGTGTGTGTGTCTGTGTGTGTGTGTTTGTGGATCTACAACAAATTATATACAGTAAATATTCTATAAGATTCTATATTCTGACAGCTGACCTAAGAATATAGTTTCCTATTTACAGTTAACCAACTAGTTTTTTTTAATATATGACAAATTCCAAGAATCAATGTACACTTCAGGAACAGTGAAAAACCTTATCAAACTAAAACAACAGGGCAGTTTCACCTTGTCTGCGACCTCTCATAACTGTATTTGTGGAAACATAAAAAAAAACTGGCAGCCATCTCTCATGTGGAGGGCACTAGGTAACGGTCTGTTCCGTGAACAGTGTAACCCTTTCAATGCAAATAACACAGTGTTTTTTCAACTAAACGGAGAGTCCCTGTCGGGAAACCCCAATTAAGGGGAAACAGTGTCTGTGGAAAACCTATCCTGGCTGCTGAGTGAAGGAAAATATGGAGTCACTACATTAAATGAGGTACTGTTGGGATAAAAGTCAGGAGGGCAGCGAGTGGTGTGAAAGGGATGTGTCAGAGCAGGAAGGAAAAGAGCTGGGACGTCCGTAGTGTGCAGTGTCCATCGGGTGCATGCTGGGAAGCGTGATTCTGGGTAGTCGTTAGCTGGCGTGGAAATGCGGTAATGTTGCCAAAAAAAAAAAAGGTCTGTACTGAATGTGTGTTAGTTAGCAAGGTCATGGTACAATCTCATAAACAAATAAACTCAAAGCCTCGCTCATTCGGACATATTCATTTACGGTCTGTCATCACTTCATTTTGTGACCTACATTTGCTTAGTATAAAAAACAGTGTCAAAGATTACTGACGTAAAATATGAGAATTTGCAGAACACAAATATCAAAGGTTATTTTTGAGGTTAATGCAAATCCTTTTAGGGTCTGTGTGATATGTGCACTTATTATTGAACAGAACTTAAACTAAATAAATTTATGTTTTAGAAATATATGTATAGAAATACAAATATTTATACTTCATACAACTACAGAAATAGATTAACTTTCTATTTATTAAAAGAATACTGAAAACAACGAATCACTGTTTTCACAAATAAGTACAACTGTTTGTAAAAAGATATTAAAAAGAAATGTTGTCTTGAAATGTTGTCACCAAATCTGCATTTTAGAACGATTTCTGAAGCATCATGTGACACTGATCCTTATCCACTTATCCCTAAACACATTACTGTGAGGGAACAGAACTGTTCCTAACTTTTCTATAACTCATATGGTACATGTGAATGTCACTATTATAATTAACCTGGCAATGATATTGTATACATTTCACATGACTGTGTTAAAAACTATCTATCTATCTAGACACATACAGTATATTCTTCATAGCCTAATGTTACCAAAAATAAAAAAAAGTGAGAAAAAGAAAAAGCTTGAAATGATTGTTTAATGCTAGGTTGCTAGGATTGGTGGCTGGCTTAGCAAAGGGTCAGTTGTTCACAGGTCTTCTTCTGTGTCACAGGGCAAATACCCAATCAAATGCAAACTAGAAACTCATTACAGACTCTACAGTGCCACCTTCATTAATGCACACTGAGGCAAAGCCCATGTTTTTGTTCCTGTAGTCGTCCCTAGGGCACACACCCGGGTGAGTAAACAGGGAGGAGATCTGATCAGCTTACCATTCAATATGATCTGCTCATGCACAACCACTCACACGATCACATCAGTAACACTAGATGCTGACGGCAGGAGAGCCATCCCCCCTCCTATAATAACCTTTCTGGATGGTTCTCTGGCCCGCGATTGATCCCGTTGCCTTATGTAACAAAAGACACATTCAGAAAGACTTCTAAACATAAGCTAAAAGTAACAGCTGTGGGTCAGTTCATCACAAAAAACACACATCAATCTACTTTGGGTTGTATTTCTGGCCCCTAGCCAACCATTTATCCTGCAGTAATGTGCATAAATACAGGCAACATGGCTCCGACTTACATTAACAGCTCCTGATTAATAAGACATCAGCACCTCCGTCATCTGAACCATATGGCCTCCGATGACATAATCAAAGCTGTATGGGGGATCGCGGTTCACTTAGAGGCTTGAGATTGGAGAAGGGTGATAGAGAGCCAAAGTGGAGATTAGAGGGCCCTGTGTCTGGGACCAGTCTGGCCTGGGGAGTCAGTCCTCAGGACCTGATACACTTGATAATGTGGACCTACTTATCCTTTCAGTAGTCACTGAAACCCATAACAGGGAGTGGCAGAAAATAGACCATTCCATCTGATACGTGTTGTGTTTATAGGACGGATGTTCTGCACCGGCTGTACCATAAACAATATGGGTGTAAACAGTACATGTGTGCAGAACAGCTAATATTATCATGAGTTAAAAATTAAACCTACACTGTAAAAAACCTTTTTAGCGAGTTTTATATTTGACAAGTGAAAAAAAAAAAAATCTTACAGTGGAGCAAAATACACTTACTCTAATACATTTATTATTTAAAAAGGCAAAAATGTCTATAAGAATAATAATAAAAAAAAGATTAAATATTAAAAAACATGTATTATTAAGGCTATATTATGCACTTTTACTAATTCTTGATTTTGTTTTTGGTGTCTACTAGAAGAGGTCATAAAACACTTTATTTTTCACTTATTTTACATTGTTGCAGCACCTCTTTTCCAAATCTGTCAGTAATGCTCTGTTTATTTCTGGTCTCAATGCCCCTCCTTCGGAAAAACGCAATGAGCTCTAATTGGTCGGCCGGACCAGTTTGTTGTGATTGGTCAAGAGCTTCAAAAATGTTTCGAAAGTGTCAAGCCCTTTACCATAACCGCGAGTTTCAACACACTACTAACGCTACTAAACCGGAACTGCTCCTTTTTTTGCATATATGATCTGGGCGGGAATTATTTAAATGAGGAATATTGGGACGTGTACGGAAGAAAACTCAAGACTTCAAGGCGTTTCAGGGAGTTCAGAAAGAGTGCTTACTGATATAGAGAATAACTCTCTTTGGAGAGGACTTTGTAACTTTCCTCAAACAGCAACATTACACACTAAAGAAAGTTGAAAATGTAAAACACATAATTGGTCCTCTTTATATACGTAATTGGTTATAAACAAATAATACAATAAGTGAGGCTAATAAGACACATAAAAAAATATCTGATTCTAAAATAACGTACTGTTTCGTTTTGAATTTGTAGTGAATCTTTTGCAAATAACACTAACACAATGGTTCAGGAACATTTTATGTTCCTAACTGCAGCACTAACTGCAGGTCAAAAGGAAGACTAAATGAAAAAATGTCAAAATGTTCTCTAAGGTCAATTGGTTCCCAATGAGTATCAGAGAGGCCTGTCATTATGGAGACTGAGAGATGAGTCACTCTGTATTATCAGCTTTCTAATGACAGTGCTGGGTTAGTGCCATAAGTTCTACAATGCCACTGTCTTATCTGACCAAACAGACATAAATCAGCTATTGTGATTTGTTTGGTTCTTTGTTTGGTTGCATTGGCTGTGATGTGTTTAGATATGTGTCCTTAAGAGACAAAGGACAGAGATTAGTTATAAACATTTAAATAAAACAATTATTCTCTTACTCTTTTCAAGTATGTCATGCTACCCTTTTAAATAACTGACACAAAAATTTTTTTGTGAGTTGCTATGGTAAGAAAGCAGCTGGGAATGTAAATGCACTTTTCTTTTTTTTATTCCACAGTCTCTACAGATATGCCCAATCCGGAGGAAGATACTGAGCTAAAAATAGCCATACACCATGCATTAAAAACATTATGCCCTGAATGACAGGTAGATGGCTTGGGAACCAGACATATTAAGTGAGAAGGACAGCCCAGCAGGAGCAGGAGAGTAAAAGCTATACTCCAGTAGTTGCTTTGGTTAAAAAGCATACTGGAGGACAAATCAATATAAAACAACACGAGTGGTTCTGAGACCTATGCATTTGCTTTATGTCATCGGCCTTGCTACATCTTCTACATATTAAGCCCAACATGTTGTTTTCTCATGATCACGACTTAATTTTCTTGTGATCTCAACATAATATAAGTAGTTTTCCCTTACAAGAAAGAAAATGTATGGTACGTCACTAAAAACTTAGCTGCAAAGCATTTAATGACATCTGTCAACCATGTAGACCATCCCGTCACACAAGTCGGCAGGGAATGAAACTGACCACGTGACTACAGTATGTATGACGATAAACTTGTTGCCTCCTTCTCAAGTGTCTAACGCTGATTTGTAAGTGGTCTGTCACTGAAAAAAAAAACAAAAAAAAAAAAAACAGAGCTATATTAGCTGGAGTGAGTCCCTGATCAAAGTAAAAACTAATTTGCTTAGCCATCGGATAATTAAGCTTAGAAATGGATTTGGCTACCTTTTGTTTTCTTGAGATCATACAGGGTGATGTAAAGGGACATAATAATAATAACAAAATTTGATGGGTCTCTGTAACCTTTTAAAACATGAAATCTTCTGTAAAATATTTAATGTGCAAGTGGATTTTTACTCCATTAAAAGATACATTTACCTGAGAAGCAGGTAAATGCATTGATCTTTGCAATCTGCTGCACTCAGAACCACTCTAGTCCTGTACTCCATCTGTGTGCCTCCGAGTGCTACTATATATAGATACTGTGTTAGTCACAGATGCACCTCCCCCCTTTTCTAGAGCCGACTATAAAGGAGCCAAGCAGTCTGTGGCCTCAAGCTAATTTCCACACACATCAGTCAGACAGGTAAACCTCAGCAACAGCCCCGCGGGCCTTCATGTGTGAAACAAACACGTGTGAACACAATCAAGAGCAGCCCAGTGATATACAGTGTATGTGTACAAGTCACTCAAACAACTATCATCACCAGCTGATGGAAATGTGTAGTGGTGAAGTGAAGAGAAAGAATTGCAGGGTAATAATATAGCAAAGATTCGTCTGCCTTCCTCCTCAGAAGGGAGAGTCGTCTAGGCTGTTTCCTGCCTGGAGGATGCATATGTGTTTGTCATCAAGCAACAAGAAAGATATATATTTGGCTCAAGGTATGCGTGTTAGTCGCTGTCTCGAAGAATAAATCAACCTCTGCTCCACTGATGGTAGGTATTTGGAAGATGACAAGTGTGGTTTGGGCATTTTCTCTGAAGAGGACTCAGTTTCCATATACTAGAGTTAAATTGTTATGTCTGCACTAAAAAAAAAGCATCGTGTTATTACCATGTTTTTTTTTAGACATGGAAAGCACAGTAAGGACATGGTTATTTTTTATGATTTATTAATATTTTTCCAACATGTGCAGAACGACAAAACGCTGCATCACTGTCTTAAAGTCAACCAAAATTAAAAAAAAAAAAAAAAACATAATTCATTGTTGTATCAGTATTCTCATCACTGCATTTTAGATCATTTTAAGACATTTTAATGTTTAATGCTGTGGGTTTAAACTCAATTGTATACAAATTGGGTGCATTGTGTTTATTTTTATTTCAATTAAAATATTTGAAAATATATATTATAAATATGCTTTTTATAAAGTTAATGCTGCCAGCTATCATCCTAATTGATTTAAACCATTCAGAATTTGTTTGTTGATCCAACTAAGTATTTTTTAAGAACAGTTATTTAAAAAAACAAAACAATATATGGGTCCTTAAATAGCTTTCAGTTCTGTATTAAGCTACTTTTTAGTTAGTCGGGCTACAGTTTCAAAGTAGCTTCCCAACACTGGTGGTCTGTAACAAAAAAGTATCATGGTATAACCATCACTGTACAACTGTACAACAACACATAATATATATATATATATATATATATACACACATACACAGCAATTAGGATACATTAGAATCAAGACTGCCAAAGGACAAGCACACTATTCCCACCAGACTCTGGATCTCTAGAAAGAAAAGCTCAATTTGAATGATCATTTCAGAGGGTCAATATGCTCCTCTCAGTGATCTGCTGCTGATGTTGACTTGGCACAGGGCGCTAATAATAGCACTGGCCAAAAAGATTACATCACCGACAGAGCGTGAGAGATGAGTCACGTGAAACAGACGGTCCGAATATTCAATGTGTCATTCATAACACCATCCTTGTTCTCAATTGCCCTTTTTCTTTCATTCTCTCCCCCTACGTCCCTTTCCCACCCCCATCCATCAACAGCTACCGGTCTAAACTAGCTGGTTCCAGACTCAGCAGCATTGTGGGTGTTTCCTCAGCTGCTTTTGTTCAGTGGGTGCCAAAGGCATAAACATCTCACAAACATCCACCTTCATCTCTGCTATAGTTCCTTCTTTCTGCCTTCATTCTCATCCGGAAAGATTCCTCATTGCTCATGACCGGGCTTTCCCCAAACTGTCAGGTCTGATGGGAATTTTTTTGCATAGACTTTCATCAGCCAAAGAAAGCAGTCGCGGGTTTGTGCCTCAGGCATGCGCTAAGCGAGTATGCACTGTATCACGATGAGACTCGTCAAGAAAAGGTGTAATGCGCTAATAGGTGTGGGACGTGGTTAGTGGGTCAGTGTGGGAAGGCCGCACCTGATGTGTGACTCACATGCTCAGCCATGAAGAAATATGAATGTTATGTGCAGGCGGCCGTTCAAAAGGAAGGCTGCATTTTATACATCCTTCTAAAAGGATTTTCGCAAACTGTGGATACAGAAGAAAATTGGTCAAGACTTTGAAAATAAAAAAGTTATGTGAGATGATGAAAAAGTCCTTTTAAAAGTTTGATTATTATTTCAGCAATTTTAGGCGTCAGATCCTCACTGAACCTAAATGAAGTTTTATGCCTTAAAAATATTAAATAATCTCAGCGTAATTAAGTCATTCTAATTAGGACAGTTAAGCTAATTCATTAAGAAAAGTAATGTGAAATGAGCTTTACTATTTGATCCGAATAATTCAATGCTCATGTTTATGCAATGTTATTTTGTTATGAAACACGTAACTCCCACTTGATGTTTCACTTACAAACATTTTATATATCAGCGCTTTCAAACTGACAAACACACACACATGCACACAGACCATTGACATTCAGTGGAGCATTATTACACCCTTGGCACTAGTCCGGTTGACCTGTCCCATTTTTCTTTTGTTCGTGATTACTTTCATCCCTTATGCAAGCTTGCTTTCATCAGGGACAGTGAAATCTATTGTTTTTGACATCTGAAGTCAGTTGCAGTCTCATCGTCAGTAAATTGAAGAAAGGCATAAAGACAAATGTGGATTTGCACAACGATGACAAACACAAAACTCCAGGAGACACATTTAGAGAGTCACACTGTTGATACGTGCATAGAATACAGTCTCCGCAAATGAACACGTTCAAAAATTCTAAGATTCGTTCTAAGATTTTTACAATATTTTTCAACAAAGTCTCATCAAGGCTGCGTTTATTTGATCAAAAGTACAGTAAAAACTGTAATATTGTAAAATATTTTAATTTAACATAATTGTTTTCTATTTGGATATATTTTAAAATGTAATTGAATCCTGTGAAGGTAAAGCTGAATTTCTAGCACCATTACTTGAATGTCACATGATCCTTCAGAAATCATTCTGATATGCTGATTTGATACTCAATAAACACTTCTTATCAATGTTTAAAACAGTTGTGCTGCTTAATATATTTGTGCAAACTGATGTTTTGAGCAAATTAAGGCATCCTTGCTAAATAAAAGTATTAATTTCATGAAAAAAATATCTTACTCAACCCAAACCTTTGAAAGGCACACTTTGTATAGATTACATTGTATTATTTGTTATTGTAACAAAATATCAAGTAAAGTGGCATTTACTTTAAAGACAGCACAAGCACACTTGTAAGCAAAGCATTGAAAAAAACAAGAAGTCTTAGCGTTTACGAAGACAAAAACGAAATGGTTACTAAAGGCGACATATTAAAATGAATTTGGGAAGTGGTGACAGGAATGCCATTAATCCTAGCATGAACTGAGTAACACAGCAGAAGTGACTTCAAAGTCTGCTGTATCTTTCTTAGAAAACCTCCTTGAAGTTTCAGAGTGTGATGAAACCAAACAAGCTTTGATCCCTCACATCTAAACTCACAGACACACTGTGTTGATGTTGTCACAAATCTCCTAGCTACCTGATACCACTACCGCTCTCTCCTCTTCAAAACAACACATGCTATCGTTTATCTCATGCCGGACTGTGGTGAGCAGAAGACTGGCTATCGCGCTGACACGCTTCAGGTCAAAGCGGACACCACCATCCAGCCAAAATAAAAGTGACCATGGGAACACAGTTTTAAACAGACTATCATAAAAACAATGATGGCTGAAAACATTAAAATCAGTACATTCAGTACTGCTTACAACATCCTTTAAAAGAACAATGATGATTGACACCATCATTTAATAGATGAATATTGTTGAAAGTGACTCAGTGAAAGTTAGAAAGTAGATACATCCAATACAGCAGGGTATTCATTTGTTATCTCATAATGCTCATAATAGTCTTTAATCCAACTTTGAGATTCGTTGAGAAGCACTTGAGTTTTGAATGGCTTTGTAACTCACCTTGAGACAAACAGTGACTTGACACACGTACATACAGTATCAATGACTCAAATCATGAGAATCTCACTTTGAGATACCCTTCCTGAGGTTTATTAGATCATATCATGTCCAGATCTACATTATATTATAATTTATGTATGTATGTATGCTTGGAATAAAATGGCGTAAATGGTGCCAGCCTGTAGAGTCACACTTTCTCATATAATTGCGAGGTTTATTCTTCCTTTCTGAAACATATTTAAGTTACTTGTGGGTTGTAATGTGATATCTAATGTTGACACAGCTTCAGAGCAATGCATATATATATATATATATATATATATATTTATATATATATGGAGGGTTTTCTGAATCTGCCTTCACAGAAATCTGGTTGTAGACGTTGATAGCTTACTTTTTTTTGCCCCATCCAGGTAGTGTAACCACTGTTCCTTTAACTTTGAACTTGCGAACTATGCTTCCAATGGTGTCTCTAGGAACATTTAGTGCCTTCACAATCTTTTTGTATAATGTTCCTTGTTTGTAAAGGGCGATGATATCTTCTCTTAACTTTTTGGACTAGTCTTTTGACTTATCCGACTAACATGCAGTCAAATGTGGAACTCAACAACCCTAGCCAGTTCAGATATCTCATATGTTGCTCAAGCACACCTGGTGCAACTAATGAAGCCCTTGACTAGTTGCATTAGGTGTGCTTGAGACAACACCTGTTTTGCAGATTTGTGCTTTTGTGAGGGATTCTATTCAGGGGGTTGAATAATTTTGAGACTGCAGAACTCATTAAAAGTTGCATTTTCAGTTTAATTTTAATTTGTTTGAATATTTCAATTACTTTTGTTTGATTGCAAACAGCTGAAAATCTGTACATTTTGCCAATAAAACTGCTTTGCAATGGGTGTTGCATCATTTAGATTACAACTGTATGAATGAAATATACACTGAAGTTCAAACGTTTACATTTTTATATATATTTATATATTCAAAGAGTTTAAAACAATTATAATACTTTAATCAGTTAGTTTTAAATTACAATAAATATATATTATTATATTACAAATATTTATATTTTAAATAAATGCTGTTCTTTTAAACTTTACATTCAAAGAATCCTGAAAAAAGTATTATTTACAATTTAATAATTTATTAATTTACAATTTATTTTAAGCAGCACAAATTTTTATAATAATGGAAAATGTTTCTTGAGCACCAAATCAGCATATTAGAATGTTTAAAAAATATGAAATTAGTTTAAAACTGTAATACTATTTAATAATATTGCTGTTTTACTGTTTTATTTGCAAATAAATTAAGCCTTGGTGGGCATTAGAGACTTCTTTAAAAAAACATTTAAAAAACAAGTGGTCAGAATACCACTTGGTGCTCAACAACAGAAGGCCCTTAATCTTAACCACTCGACAGTGTTTTTTTATTCTAAGTTGTTTTTCTAGCTTTTCCCCACTCATATTCTAATAAATATGATTATGTGAAAAGTGGAGCTCTCAATACATATTTGCATACATTTACATTAGATTAAACATATTTTAAACGACCCTGGGGTTAAGTGGGTGGAAATTATTACCATGTTTTGTTTTTGTTTTCATATAGGATACTGTACATTGTTTTGGTTTGAGAATGGAGCTGCAGTGACCCCTACAGCCACAATAAAACAATACAACTTATATGGAGACCAGTGTTTTACAGAACACCATTGATAAATATGAGTAAACATTAATGTTTGGACAGTTTATCGTATAAGATAAAGACTGTTGACAGTTTGTTTTGGCCACACAACCATGCAGACTGCACACAGTCACGCAGTCAAAGTGCACTAACAAAAGACCTGAAGTTTAATTAAATGGCTGTTGATGGTTTCCTTCCTCGCTTATCTGACTGCACATCCTGAAGCTTCTTGGAAATCTGACAGAAGCCTGGTCCCTCTATCTATTCTGGAACATGCACAATGGCCTTTGGCTGTTTCTTTCAGTTCTCTGGGTTCTGTCCTTGTAATTTGTACACGTTTCACTGTGTGGAAATGCTAAACTAGACAACGGCCAACATTCAGTTTGGATGTAGCGCATTATACATGTTGATCCCTCAAAGTTGACACTAAAGTCATTCTCAGATTGAGCTTCAAAACTAATACCTACACATGCGACTAAGCGATACAATGCGATTTAACCTGGGCACGAGCGACTAGCTGTGGCAGCGCTGACCCTCATTCTTTCCAAAGTCAATAAACAAACAAAGAGCCAGCTCATCAGGCGAAGCATTGCCCTGTCTCACCCTCCAAAGTTCAGGCCAAATGAACTATTCATGCTTCCCAGGTGTCCAGAAATAGAACATTCAGACTCCCAGAGTACAGAGGTTATCCAGGGAACATGCTGACAGACCTGTGCTGATAGGACTGTCCTGGTTGGCCACCAAACATGAACCAGATTAAGAGCTGGTTTGACAGACAGGGCAAAAACATTAATGATGAAGTGGGGTTTATGTAAATAAGTAAAGCTGGTAGCAGGTAAAAATGCCTTAAAAATGATAAAAATGTCAACTGTAGTTTGATGTAAACATGCTGGATGAAGCTGAGCTACAGTCACATTATCTAGGTCTGTCAGTCCAATTGACCATTGACAATTACAAATCCAGTCAGACTAAAGCATTTGCAATTTTTAAAGGACAAATTATTGATTTTGTCCAACTGAAGTCAAACTATTAAACTGCATTTTAAACGAACATGTGTGGAATGCAAAAAGCATCCACAATGAAACAGTAATAATTTATTGCACTCACATATGAATGTGACATGCAATAAATGCAATTCAGTCAGGACCACAAAAATACCATGAACAAATATTTTAGTCAAATTTTTCTTGCGGTATGGCTCTGTTCTGAATTACCCATCCTTTTCATGAGCTCCATGAAAGCTAGTCAGGGAACAGCAGCAGCTTCGGGGGACAATCTCCAATTTTTGGAAAAAATCCTCATTGTTCTCCCTCATTGAGAACAGAGCATGCATCAATGAAAACAGAATGACACTGATTAAGTTAAAAAGAAGTTAAAGGAGGAGCTAGGGGAGGAGGTGGGTTGCAAGCAATGCAGTGGAAGCAGCCAAGCAGGCAGACTGGGAATGCATTTAAATAAGGCGCCCTGTTTGAAAGGGACCAATTGAGTGCTTAGGAAACGGATCAGCTGATAGGTCTGTGTATCAGCTGATAGCTGAGCTTGACTACGCGGCCTGCCTGAACTGACGCTGAACGCTATATTAAATATTGATTTACATAGGAGAGTAAAATGGGAGGACCAAGGATCCTTAAAAAAAGAAAACACAAAATACAATATTATGTTTATGTTTAGATTAGTTGTCTTTTTGTTACCATGTGTTTGTTTATGGTGGTTTATTTTAGTCCTGATTAGTCCCTAGTTCGCTTGGTTACTGGTTACTGTGTGTATCTGTCACAATCTGGTCCACAAAGGATGACAAAGAAAAAGGTATCCGTTCAAACAGTAGAGTCATTTTAATCACTTGAAACACAAACAACAACAAACAACAAGGAAACCAAGATAACTAATGATGAACAGGAACATAGGAACAAAGAGAAGGAAACTAAATGTCCAATATGAAGATGGAACCAAAACAAAGGCAAAACATGACAACTCCTGGCGCGGTAAATTATTTTTTTTCTAATTAAAGTACAAGGTAGTAGGGTTGCACCAGCTGTTCATAAGTTCTTACTTAAACTGGAACGTAAAGTCCACACTAGAGGCTTAGTAACTACTAGCTAGTTTGTAACTAACTATGTACTTTATTCCGTTGCACCATTTGTTCGTAAGGCAGAACGTAGCGAGTAGGTCGTAAACTCTCCATAAAGTAATGCGTTGAATAACGTTTTTTTTTCTTCTTAAGCCAATCACAAGCCTTCTAATAGATAAACAGGGAATAGTCTGAACAGCGCGTAATTTCAAACTCATTCCTGACTAACGTTTTGGGTTACAACTGTAACCCTTGTTCCCTGAGAAGGGAACGAGACACTGCGTCGACTACCGACACTTTGGGGAATGAGTACCCACTATCTGAAGTATGAATGAAACTAATCCAATTCTGATTGGTGTTGCGTCATGACGTAACATGTGACGGCATACACGGAAGCTACAAAGGGACGCCGGCACAAAACAGAGTTAGCTTCTGCGATGAAGCAAGTTGCTCCCAGGCAGGGGAAGGCGTGGTGGAGGGACACAGTGTCTCGTTCCCTTCTCGGGGAACAAGGGTTACAGTCGTAACCCGAGACGTTCCCTTTCGAGGGAACCTCGAACTGCGTAGACTACCGACACTTTGGAGAATGAATACCCACTATACCACAATGAGCCCTGCCTGTCCCAGTGTGAAGCTGCGCACAGGCACACTTAGGACGAGAGCACTAGAGTGCCCTGCGCAGATGAAGAGCCCCTGAGCCATTATAGCAGTAACTAAGACTGAGCCAACCATCGCCCCGGAGCCCGAGCCTGAAGGGAAGTCTGACCAAGTATGTGAGCCAATCGCCGTGGGACTGGGAGATGGTATTCGAGGGCATGGCACGGAGGAAAGTCCCGCTCACACTCTGCATATTATATTGAGAAAGTGGAAGAGGATATTTGCCAAGCTTGAAATCCCACCCAGGCTCCCTCTCCCACCTTCTCTTCTAAAGCTAGCCAGTTCATCAGCCCTGCATCCGATGGTTCCCGTCAGTTCCTCAGTTCATCCATTGTTTACTCCAAAATGCTGCGTGGATGTGCCTCAGATCTTCCGATCACCAGCTCTGCCTTGGAAAGAGGATCCCCTGGTTCCACCTCCAGCCACTAAGCTCATCACTCCATCTTGGCTCGTTGACCTGTCGGCTCCGCCTCGGCTCCTCCTTCCCTCGGCTCCACCAGGGAACATCGTCATAATGGCTCCAACGGGCTCCCTCGTCCCTCTGGCGCCGCCTTGTTCAGGTGTCACTCTGCCTGCGCCAGACTTCTGGGCCTTCAGCTGCACTTCATCCCTCCACCCCTTTGACTCTGTTGGGTTCTGCCTTCTCCCCAGCTCCACCTTGATCCTCAGTCACACTGGATTCACCTCATTCCTCCGGTACCCTGGCTCCACCTCGGACGCTCGTCCCTTCGGCTCTGCATAGTCCCTACTTTGTCCCACTGGTTACTGATTACGTTCACCTCTCAATCATAATATCTACCTCTGTATTTGAGCCCTTAATTTCCTCAGTTCATTGTCCGGAATCTTCTTTATTTCATGTGGTTGTGTATTCGATTACTCCTGCGATCTCCAGTGTGTATCTTATAAAGAATTATTTGTTTGGATTCTCCTATGTTGTGCGATTACTGTTAGCAGTGCGCCAAAAGGCTACATTAGTGTGCAGTCTGCCTGAATACTTTTGAGAATTGTGCTAAAGGTCAGGCCAACTCGATGCCTCTATTTACAGTGCTTTTTTGGTAAGAAATAAGGTGTTCAAGGCCTGCTGTGGGTCATCTGGGGTGACCCACTAAACACAGTGCTGGAAAACAGTGCCATTGGCCAAAGTTTCAAGGAGGACATAGTCTAAGCACACAAACTAATCAAACTACACGCCATATGATGACATATCAAAACATGCAGTATTTGCTCTAAAAACAAAATGATCTCGGGAAAAACAATATTGAAAACAGTTCCATAAGAGTAAACCTGTGTTAGCGTTAAGATCAAAATCAGTAGTCAAAAATAACTAGGATGCATGTTCTGAAAGAAGCAGCAGTGCTAGCAAAAAAGAAGTATCTTATGCTCAGCAAGGCTGGATTTATTTGATCAAATATGCAGTAAAACAGTAATGTTGTGGAATAGTAAACACTTTGAATAACTGTGTTGTATATGAATACATTTTAAAATGTAATTTATTCCTCTGATGGCAAAGCTGAATTTTCAGCAGCCATTACTCCAGTCTTCAGTGTCACATGATCCTTCAAAAACATTCTAATATGCTGATTTTGTGCTCAAGAAACATTTATTATTATCAATGTTGAAAACAGCTGTGCTGCTTAATATTTTGGATTTGGAATATGTCAGGATTATTTCATTAATAGAGATTTCAAAATAACAGCATTTCATTTAACAGGTATTATTGATATACTAAAGTTTAATAGAAATTACCCAGGAGTCATGTAACTCTGATGCGTAAAGAAAGAGTACTGCACGCATCCAATTTGCCTTGTTCTCCACGAACCCATGTACAGACCTCAGTCCAGTTTGAGCCAGACTTTCTGAAAGAGGTGCACTGTTGATCTGAATAAGCATGTGCTTCCTTGTCTTTCAAGTAAATTAACAGACATGGGCACAATTTAATTAGAGAGGGAGAACTCTGGCCTCTCAAACACCCCTTTCTGCCATCTTTTGTAATCAGATTGCATCGTGGGACCATCAAACTGTTTAGATTCACTAAGCAGTGCGAGTGTGTGTTTATTATTCTGTGTTTATTTCAGTGACACACACACACACACACACACACACACACACACACACACACACACACACACACACACACACACACACACACACACACACACACACACACACACACACACACACACACACACACACACACACACACACACACACACACACACACACACACACACACACACACACAAAACACTACAGGAAGAGTGCAAAGAGGAGGTTTGAGAGGCCCAGAGATTTGCTTCCTTTTGGTCAACTTTCTCACAGGCATTGTTGTGCTCTCCCAGACATTTTGACGTCAGAAAAACCATGAGTGTCACTTTCCCATTTACGCTGAATGGACCTTCCCTGTCTCAAATTTAGCTCCCACAACCAGCTGAAAGAAAACTCTTGAGGTCTTAAAACATTAATCACAGATACATTAACAATACTCTCATTGTGTTTATTAAGAGGCTTATAATAATTTACATCCAGTATCCATTACTAGCCCCATGACAATTATAAACAACAGATACTGTCTAACAGAGATAGAAATGACAAGCAAAGCTGGCAGGTCATACACTATAGTTCAAAAGTTTGGGGTCAATAATAATCCAAAAAGACATTTATACTTTTGTTCAGGATGCATTTAACTATGAAAGAAAAGTGACAGTAAATATATGTATAATGTTACAAACGATTTCTGTTTCAAATACTGTTCTTTTGAACTTTCTATTAATCAAAGAATCTTGAAAAAAAGCATCACAGTTTCCACAAAAATATTAAGCAGTGCAACTGTTTCAAACATTAATAATAACTGGAGTAATGATGCTGAAAATTTAGCTTCTCCTCCACAGGAATAAATATAAATATATTTTAAATTGTGATAATATTTCACAATGTTTTTTATCAAATAAATGCAGTCTTGGTAAGTATAAAAGAACAAAATATATATATATATATAAAATAATTTTACCATCCAAAAACATTTGAACAATATTTTGTGCTTTGCAGCAGAACTTGATTTCACCAAGTGCAACATGTTCCTGGATCAACATCTTTGTTGATCCTGGAACAACATTCCAATCAACCAATCTTTTTGAGGTTCGAAGTTCACAGTTTATATCAAGTTTAGGCTTACAACCAGGGTTAGGTGCTTGTTCACCTACGTATCAGTGTTATTCCCCTTTAATTTCCCTCTGAATTTAGGGATTCATTTATGGGAAAGGTTGAGTTTAGGGGTAGGAATATGGTTAGGATTAAATTTAACAAAATAATTGACCCAGGAATGTGTCTAAATTATCATTTGTTTGTCTGTTAGTTTTTCAAATTAATTTAAAATTAAATCATTCAAAAAATACAGTAAATGTAACACGAGGAAATTATAATCACAGCACAAGGAGAACCTAAAAGCATTCACACCACATTTTCCTAATTCAACAGATAAGGTGGATACTGTGGATTGAACTACACGTCAGCCATCAATAAAATATACGCAGGGTCATTAAAATAGTACTACAAAAAAAAAAATGTCATGAGTCATGAATCATTTTGTCCACCTGGATTCACATACACCAAATTACTCTGAAAAGGCTTCCCAGGAATTTCACAGCAATATCTCATCATTTGCCATTTTGCCTGCTATTATGCAGCCAGTAATGCATCTCCAACAATTATTACTAATGCCTCTTAACTTACGTAATTCATGACACACTCAACTCGCTACAGTCTTTTGAATGCATCTCCCAACAAACGTGATCAGAACAAATGTCAAAAGAAAAATATGTTCCTTTCCTCAAAAACAAAACAAAAAACATACATCATTATGGGTGTATGATTAGAAGCTCTTTGTATTGCACAAGCAAAGAAGGTGTTTACATGAAAGTTTAAAATGTACAGTAGCAAAACAGCTTGTTTGTTTCTAGGGGTCAGAGAAAGGGTCGAAAACCAAATTTAGACTGGTTATATACTGATGAGCGAAAACATTATGACCACCTGCCTAATATTCTGTTGGTCATCCACGTGCCACCAAACAGCTCCGACCCGCCCAGGCATGGACTATTCAAGACCCCTGACGGTGTCATGTGGTATCTGCCACCAATACAGCAGATCCTTTAAGTCTTTTAGGTTGCGAGGTGGAGACGCAGTAGATCAAACTGTTTGGTCCAGCACATTCCACAGATGCTAAATCAGATTGAAAACTCTTCATCATGTTTTTCAAACCATTACTGAATAATGTGTGCAGTGTGGGATGGTGCATTATCCTGCTGAAAAGGGTCACTGGCATCATGGAATACCATGCCATTAAGGGGTTAACCTGGTTTACTGGTTAATGACATTGTGGCACGTGTCAAACTGACGTCCACATGAATGGCCGGATCCAGAGATTGCAAGCAAAACATTGCATAGAGCAGGTGAGTGCCAGAGTAGACCTATAGGTTCAGTACAGACAGGATAGCCTTTGTTGCCCTTGTGCATCAAATAGCTTTAGATACCCAATCCCTGTCACAGATTTGAGGTTTGTCACTCCACGGATGACTGTCGGTAGGTTCTTACCACTACTGACCAGGAGCAACCAACAAGGCTTGCCCTTTTAGAGATGCTCTGACCAACTCGCCTGGTCATAACAATTTGGCCCTTGCCAAATAAGTGATTGGTTTCTAATCTACTCTGAATATATATTTAGCTTTACAGAAAAAGCATTGACTTGTAAGACTCTGTTATAACAATCTGTACTGCAAAGCTAGATGACTCGACACACAAATGACACACTGTGTTGGTGAGGAAGGAAAGTCACTGCACGCTGCACATGACATGGGTAACGTTAAGTGAACCTAATATTCTAACCTTCAGATAAATAAGATACTGGTGGATCTCAATTCTCAGAGCTGAGCCGAAATGAGCATAACTGATTTTTTGACATCCTGACCTATCACTTCATTCCGGGACATTCAATTCAACAATTTTTGCAACAGTTCAATTGGTGAACTGGTGGCCATGTGTGTTAGCGTTTCCATATGTGTTTGTGTAGCCTACATCTCACACATGAACTGCATGCATGTGAATCTAAAGGTTGCCTTCCCGAAAATCCTTTTATTGCTGCAGCTCGCTAGCTGATTACCCTCACTAATGTGTGTTATTGCAGCTCATAAGAACAGCTCTATGTGTACTGACATATTGGGCCAGGTGAGCTAGTCTGGGTAAATTTCCACTAACTACAGTCTTGAGTTGTCGTCCTGTCTTACCTACATGCTGTCACGGACTCAGGTAGTCAAGAAGAGGCAGGCTATTTGAAGAGAAATATTGTTTGTTCTCTATGGCTGAAGGTGTGAAATGTTTTAAGATGGGATCACAATACATTTTCTTATTCTGTATTTTTTGCATTATAGATTAAAACTTCCATACAGTAGGTGAATTCTGAAGTCAGATCAGTGATTACAAATAAAAAGTTAAAATTATAGAAAGGGTGTCGACTGAAATGTCTTTTTCATTTCAAAAATTACATTTGACTTAGACATTAAATTGAGCAATTACTTTTTACTCAAGTTGTTATGCTGACAATATGATGAATGCAACGAATCAAAAAATATATTAAATTAGAAGCATGCAAAACAGAAACATTTAGTGGTCTCATATTTTTGGACCCCATTTTGTGTCACCAAAATGCCAATTTAAAGGAATAGTCCTTTTAAAAATCTAAATTCGGTCATCCATATGTTGTTCCAAAACGGCATAAACATAAAAGAAGCTGTTGAAGAACACTGTGTTCTTTTTTCTCTCCAAACAATAAAAAGCAAATGGTTCCAATGCTGTTTGGTTCCCAGAAACATTTTCATATCATCTTTAAAAATCATACAGTTTTGGAATGAGGGCAAGTCTTTTTGGTTAGAAAATCCCTTTAGCATGAGCATTTTCAGCTATGAGAAGTCATATTTAAAGTGTTTACTCATCTGCAAAATGTTAAAATGACATATGGTTGTTTTTGAGACATTTTAGATTTAGAAGGTGTGTGGATACACTTTTTAAAAAATGTTTATCAAATGCTTGTACACAAATGTCACTTTAAAAAGATCACATTGATTTCATGGACACACAGGTGCTTTCAGGGAAGTCCGGAATCGACTTAGAACAAATCCTTTTCCAGGTCTAGAGGGTATTAATCGTTTAACCTTTTAACATCCTTTGACAAAACATGAGTCCAGCTGTTGTCGGTACCGAACCAGCATGACGCATGACTTCTTGGGATGGCCAGACTGGAATTTTCCATTCAATGCCGTTGAGGTAAAGAAAAGCAAAACAATTAACGGATGACAGAATGCGACCGGGTTTATCTAAGCCCCGTTAAGTAGAGCCATGTTTGTTTTCTACTTTTTCTATAAGTGAGCAGGACCAGTGGAAAATTCCCACTCCGATCCACAGGTATCAGACCACTGACTAAATGCCCCCCCTCTTCTTTGTAGAGGGATGGGTGCACAGGGATAGTTCGGTTGTCAGGGCTAGCACACTAGCCCATTCGGATGTGTTCGCCCAAGCTGCAATGACACATTTCTTAGAAAATGTTATCTGTCCCCCCACCAAATCTAGAAGGGTACAAACGGTGTGCATTTGAATCTAAAGGCTTGCTAAAGTGCTTGGGTTTCCCAACGTGCTTTATCTGAAAGAAATACGTGCAAAAAAACACCTTCAACAACTGTCCATTCACACAAAACTTACTTGAACCCGACTTATCTACTTTAAATCACTGTTTTTAATAGACATGTGAAGTGCTCTTTGTGTACCGTCTTTGTATACTCAGGTTACAATACAATGTCCCTGACGCACAGGCAGAGGAAACTACTTTAATGCTCATGCTTTTGCACGACCACCTCAACATGTTATTCAAAGCATGTAAACAACATCCACTTTGAGCTTTTACTGAGTTTAAAACAACTCCGGGACTCAGCAACATTATACTGTACCTCAAACTGGCTCAAAGGCAACTAAAGATCCTCACGGTAAACTAGGCCACATTACGCAGCAAAAAGCGTCATGTTGACGTCATAGCTGTATCACATTTCTTTGGAGCAGCGTCCTAGATCCTGATACTGATTCCCAAGCACAAATTATAAGTGGAGTTCAGCCCCACCATTACATTATCAGTTACTGCATTGTATTGACGCAACACACACTAGACCAGTTTATTTTTATATTATAGGAACAATGTGGAGTTACAGTGAACAATTAAACCAGCATGCATGTACATTCAGGTTAGGTGTTGGTCTAGCTGATTGACTAGAATGCTGTCTACCATCGAAACTGGTAAATCTGGCAGACCAAATTACTGGAAAAGTTAGGTCTTACCTGAGTCCCTAAGCAGGCCATCATCATGTGTGTGAGGAGTTTGGCAGCAAACATGAGGAATCTAGAGCACAGCACATGAGACACAACTGCCAAGGCAAACCCTGCGGGTGAAAGACAAACATATACTATACAAAGTCTTGAGGACACAAGCAATGCATGATTTTTTTGTCACATTACGGGGGTTTTTGTATCCCCTCAAGCATGTAGACAGGACTGTAGTGAGTTACCTGAGATACAAATAAAGCCAGCAGCATAGAAGGCCTCGTTGAATGAAGCTAAACTTCCTGTCTCTGCATATGCTGTGTAGACGGACAGATGCGTACAGGCACACTCGACAAAATTCTCACTGTCGTCCACAACACGACAGAATTGACCATCAGACAGCCAGCTGGAGAAGAGAAATACCAAAATTAGCATGACAAGCAACATAAAATGCCATATTTAAACCTGTATCAAAACGAGACTCTTTTTCTTTTTTTTTTGCTTGAGTTTTGTTTTGTTTAAAGGTGAAGTATATGATTTCTATTCCACGAGTGGCACTAAATTATATTGTAAACAAAAACAAAAAACAATTGTTCTTAAAATATTAATCAATTATTTCTAGTACAAAGGGAAATGCTCAGTTTTCTGTTGGTTCAGGCTGTGAAATGAGAATTTCAGGATATTTTAAGATCAAGATCAGTGCGACAGATTTTTCTGAGGAAACACATAAATCTGTTATATTGGACTTGGCTGTCTGTTCAAACTTACGCAACACACTAAATTATCATTCCAAATAAACTCTCAACGAACTCCCAGCTATTAAGCTGTCACTAAGATAAGTTAGCTGAAGGAATCATTTAGTCGCTCTAGGGTGTCATTTACATTACAAGGAATCACAATTGCATAATAATAAATGGTCCCAAAAGTTCCCAAAAAGGTCCCAAAGTTATCAGAATACATATGCTTTAGGATAACAGAAATTCTAAATATTAATTCTGAGAGCAATCTGTTTTACATCAAGCCAAACCTGGAGAGAATTCAGGGACAAACTGTACAGCTAATAGTCTTGCCTAAAAGCAATGAAATGTCCTCTAGAATGGCTTCCTGGCCAAGAACACACAGAACTTTCTCGGTCCTAAAGAATGTGTGAGACAGGTCTTAAAAGACTCCGTCATGGCAGGTCACAATCCCTGACCCTTAAACTCCACACTGTACACACTGTCTGTCTCACTGATGAGTGTGAAATACATGGACAAGGTCAGAGCTTTACTGCCAGATGGTCTGTCAAGTTCATTTGGATGAGGAATTGAGAAACGCCCATTACCATAACTGAATTTCAGCTCCGTCCAGAGGCTTCCTAAAGCTCAGCGATTGCACACACTGCTAAGACAGTTACAATGGCGTCGATTTTACCATGCCGATTTTATCGCGAGTCTGACGATGAAACATTGGAAGAACGCAAGGACGACTTGAGCAGGACGTTTCTCAGTGATACACTACTCAGTGTGACGTTCATCATGAGATGTTGCAACTGTAATTCCTCACCATCAGCATTCATAAGTGTATGTCCATCAACCATCAACAAAATATGTGTATATTTCTAATTTATCACGGTGCACGTGTGGCAACTGCATTATTAACTGTACCAATACCAGCGCGTACATTACGTGAATGACAGATGTAACATTAAAGTTGGTAAAACAAATCTTGCTCCATCCTTTATCATTACTCTAAGTAGTAAGAACAACAGACAATCTGCATTAATGTACACAATTTTAGGTAATATTTGGCACACGGCTGATTTGCTACTATTTCCATAAGCCGGTTATCCGGAGACCTACAGCTGCACTGGGTGTACACAATGTAAAACAAAAAACTACGTATTTTGAACACCCGATAGTATATATATGCATCAATAATTGATTGAATTAATACACAGGTTGTGATTCTGAGGAGAAATAGTTGGTCCAAATAAAGTGGGTACTGTCCCATCTAATGGATACGCGTTTTGTAAATCCCATTTAGACCTCACAGAGATTTGAGAAGCAATCGTCAAAAGGTTATACTGCTGTTGTATCGCTGTGGTAATTTTAACCACTGGATCTTCACATCTTGATCCTTTGAAAGTGTTTACAAAGAGAATTTGCTTTTGCAGAGCAGAAAACAGTGTATTTTCGACATTCACACAACACAGACTAGCTACAGCGTTTGAGGGCGGTTCAAAGTAGACGCTGTTCGCGGGCGGACATTAGGCAAATGTGTTACCCAGTGAAGTGTAGCCATCACGGAAGTGGGATTCAGAGTTCAGAGTCAATTCTTTATTTTGAGAGACAATCACTTTTTTATCGTGCACTTTCGGCTTCACAACTTTGCAGATCGTTTACATTCACATACAGCTACATTACAAATTGCTTGAAAGGGAAAATTTGAAAAAGCATAATAGGGGCACTTAAATAATAACAATACCCATGTACATGGAACAAAATTATAAACGCATAACAACACTTTTGTTTTTGCCCCCATTTTTCGTGAGCTGAACTCAAAGATTTTTCAAAGATCACACTTTTTCTATGAACACAAAAGGTCTATTTTTTCCAAATATTGTTCACAAATCTGTCTAAATCTGTGTTAGTGAGGACTTCTCCTTTGCCGAGATAATAGATCCACCTCCCAGGTGTGGCATATCAAGATGCTGTTTAGACAGCATGATTAATGCACAGGTGTGCCTTAGGCTGGCCACAATAAAAGGCCACTCTAAAATGTGCAGTTTCATCACACAGAACAATGCCAGAGATGTCGCAAGTTTTGAGGGAGCGTGCAATTGGCATGCTGACTGCAGGAATGTCCACCAGAGCTGTTGCCCGTGAATTGAATGTTCATTTCTCTACCATAAGCCATCTCCAAAGGCGTTTCAGAGAATTTGGCAGTACATCCAACCAGTCTCATAACCGCAGACCATGTGTAACCACACCAGCCCAGGACCTCCACATCCAGCATCTTCTCCTCCAAGATCATGTGGGACCAGCCACCCGGACAGCTGCTGCAACAATCGGTTTGCATAACCAAAGAGTTTCTGAACAAACTGTCAGAAACCGTCTCAGGGAAGCTCATCTGCATGCTCGTCGTCCTCATTGGGGTCTCGACCTGACTGCAGTTAGTCGTCGTAAACGACTTGAGTGAGCAAATGCGCACATTCAATGGCATCTGGCACTTTGAAGAGGTGTTCTCTATACGGATGAATCCTGGTTGTCACTGCACAGGGCAGATGGCAGACACGCTGGCGTCATGTGGGTGAGTGGTTTGCTGATGTTAACGTTGTGGATTGAGTCGCCCATGGTGGTGGTGGGATTATGGTATGGGCAGGTGTATGTTATGGACAACGAACACAGATGAATTATATTGATGGCATTTTGAATGCACAGAGATACCGTGACGAGATCCTGAGGCCCATTCTTGTGCCATTCATCCATGACCATCACCTCATGTTGCAGCATGATAATGCGCGGCCCCATGTTGCAAGGATCTGTACACAATTCCTGGAAGCTGAAAACATCACAGTTATTGCATGACCAGCATTCTCACCGGACATGTCACCCATTGAGCATGTTTGGGATGCGGTTGGGACGACAGTGTGTTCCAGGTCCTGCCAATATCCAGCAACTTCGCACAGCCATTGAAGAGGAGTGGACCAATATTCCACAGGCCAACAATCAACAACCTGATCAACTCTATGCGAAGGAGATGTGTTGCACTGCGTGTGGCAAATGGTGGTCACACCAGATACTGACTGGTTTTCGGACCCCGCTGGATCCCCCAATACAGTAAAACTGCACATTTTAGAGTGGCCTTTTATTGTGGCCAGCCTAAGGCACACCTGTGCAGTAATCATGCAGTCTAATCAGCATCTTGATATGTGGATGGATGGATTATCTCGGCAAAGGAGAAGTGCTCACTAACACAGATTTAGACAGATTTGTGAACAATATTTGAGAGAAATAGGCCTTTTGTGTACATAGAAAAAGTTTTAGATTTTTAGTTCAGCTCATGAAAAATGGGGGCAAAAACAAAAGTGTTGCGTATATAATTTTGTTCAGTGTATTTATGCTTCATAATTACCTTTCGGCAGCCTGATTCCAAAGTAGGCACAGAGATTGGCGAGGTTTTCCGCGTCGATCTGGGGTGTGTATGCGGTAAACAACCTCTTGACCGTCAGCGAGAGGTTTAGACCCTCTGCCATGAAGACTGACTGAGAAAACCTGCAACAAACATACATGATTTATGCCCTAAATTAATACATGATTAACTAACTGTATTTTTCTATGTACATTTCTGAATGCATTGTCTGTAAAGCTGCTTTGAAACAATATGTATTGTGAAAAGCGCTATACAATACATTTTAATTGAATTGAATACATATAGATTATTCAAAATGGACTCGGCTATAAAAAGTTTTTGTAGTCAGTTTTCCAATTCCAAGTGCAAATAAAATCTCTTTAATAATCACTATAAAAATGTAATATCCATGAGAAAACCACATAAATAATTTGTTAAGGCACACAAACCATCTAAAATCCTAATTTCACATTGAAGAAAAGGAGACCACTTTAAATTTCCAACTCAACAGTGTCATCTGCTGGACACTTGAGCCTACTTGACAAAAGCTACATTCACTTTTGTTTAAGCAAACTGTAAATCAAACAAATACAAATATAATACAGTGTTGATGTATTCAGGGATACAATGAAACACTCTTTCACCTTGTCATTTAATGCGCTGGCTTTTGTGTTGGTGAGGAACCAGTGCTCAGTACTGTATTCTGTGAAGTGCACTTTACGGCAAGCGGACGGGGCCATGCTGTCGGCAGGAAGGGCTGGCACCTCCAGCAGGGTCTCAGGCAGAATGAACGTGTCTGTGTTTCTGCCTGTAAATGTGTGGCCGTTGATCTGAGTGGGATACCAGTGGTGAGCAGCTATGGTGAAATACGGGCAAGTATCCAGTATGGTTGTGCCTCTGAATGGAGTATAGAGAAAATCAATGCATACAAGAATGAGCTCAGGTAAAAACGATCAGAAAAAAAAATCATATGAATGGCATTAAATAGATCTCACCTCTTTCCTTCTGCCTCACACTCAATGTCCGTGAGCAGACTGAAGGCAAAACGCTCCGCCACTTCAGCGAGCTGGCTCAGTCCTCGAGTGTCCGCACGGCTGGGGTTTGCCATGGCGCACAGGAGGTCATAGGTCAAGCTGCGGCTGCTGTCTTTTAGCGGAGTCTGCTCAGCGTCATTTAGAATCTGCGAAGTGAGGTTAGGAGAGTTAAAAAAGTTTGAAAACTTTAACAAAATATGCACTTTGCATACAATAAAATACAATGTTAATTTTAGAAAACCAGTGATAAAATAATACAGATTAATTGAAACTTTGTTGCCAAGAGTTTCATTTACACAGTGGAGCCTTGTTAGCCTGGGAAAACCCAGACCACTTCCGGCAAATTTAGATTTGCTCTGAAAGTGGGTCTGGCAAAGAGCCCATTGAAACCCATTTCCAATCCATCGAAATCGTGACACCAATCAGAAACGTTGGGGCGGGCTTTACACGATGACGACAGAGCAGCGACGGTGACGCAGATTTTGTACATTACAGAGATGGATGCCGCCGTGGAACATCACTCGTTCGAATCAGCTATCGCGTCTGTTTCAAGTGATTTAAAATTGTCATTTACAAAAACGGCAAAAGTTGTCAGAAGCCATTGCTACATCTTCCTAATAAAACACAAACAGAGAATTTCTGAGAGTCTCAGATGTTTCTCCGTCGCTCTGATTGGTTTTAGATCTATCCAATTGCGCCCAGAGCCATTTGAGCGACGTCCGTTGGTGACGCCCCTGTGGAAATGAATTGTCTATGGAGCTTTGCCAGACCCTAACTCAGTTACAACTGAGAGTGGTCTGGGTTTTCCCAGGCTAGAGCCTTGTGGCTTCACATACAAGCATTGTACTCCTAGATAAGACATTTCTATGAACTTAAGGAACAAAAAAGCATTGTAAAGAAAGCTATCTTAATTGATCTCTGGGGGCCAATATGTGGCCCCTCATTGTTCTTTAGACCGAACGTAGATCAGCTGGATTTCCTGAACTACCCTATTCAAAAATTCTCAAGACCCGGCTAACTTTAAATAAATCCTCACCTCTCTAAATCCAGATAAACATGTTTATAATTCATTGTATAGATATATACAGAATACTACTGTTCAAAAGTTTGGCATCTGTAAGATTTTTTTGTTTTTGAGAGAAGTATCTTATGCTCACCAATGCTGCATTTATTTGATTAAAAATACAGTTAAAACAGTAAAATATTATTACAATTTAGAATAACTGTTTTCTATTTTAATATATTTTAAAATGTAATGTATTCCTGTGATGGTAAAGCTGCATTTTCAGCACTCGTTACTCCAGTCACTCCAGTGTCATGATTCTTTAGCAATCATTATTATATGCTAAAGGATATTTGGTGCTCAAGAAACATTTTGTATTATTATCAATGTTGAAAACAGATGTGCTGCTAAATATTTTTGAGGAAATGATGATACATTTTCAGGATTATTTGATGAATAGAGAGATCAAAATGTCTTTACTGTTACTTTTTAGAAATTAAAAAAATTAAGAAAAGAAAAGAAAAAAGAAAAATAAATATTTACTGACCCCAAACTTTTAAAGAGTAGTATGCTCTACATATCAAGGTTTGGAGCCAAAGGGTTGTTAGTGTAATGAAAATGATTTTGCACTCCTTGGGCCAACAACCTTGACATGCTTGCTATTTACATTAGGATTTCCCATTTACTACTATTGTTTTTAAATTAAACTATTGAACTTGATTAAAACCATAAAACGTAGTACCAAATCCTAATTCTAAAATACAATCAAAATATAATTTAGTCAACTTTCCTTCTGAGGACATCCTCAAATTTCTTCTTTTTTTTTCTCAGATTGAGCTAACTTTTGGAGTTATTTACACACGCACACGCACACGCACACGTACACACACACACACACACACACACACACCTCATTTACTCACCTTGCTTAGTGCATCTAACACTGCTGTTAGCTGCTCTGGATTGATGTCCTTACTAACTTTATTGATAAGCCCCTGCAGGACCCGGTTGATGATGGTCTCATCCAGAGGCTGATGTAACTGGTCCAGTAGGGCCCATATTGCCTGAGCCTCCGAGTCTGAAACCAGGGTTACATTAGCCAGCCCAAATTCTGGGTGAACCCGTGCACCACCGGTGGCATCAGACAGAACCACGCGGAACCGTTTGGGTGTTGGGTTGGAGGAACCAATGCTTGGCGTGAGGGCCACGTCCAGACCGGCACTTCTTTGTCCTATCTCAAAAGTCAGGGTGCCCTCCGCCATGACGAAGTCCTGTCCTGCCACAGCAGGCCAGATCAGATTGGGTCCTATAGATTCTGCTTTCTGAAGCTCCTGTGAGAGTAGATGACACACATTACACAATTAATACTCAGACATTTACTCCGAAAGTCACTTTCCTACGAACTTTTAAGGTAGATGGACACATGGTTAGAGGTTGACAGAGGTGAAGATTTAAAACTTTAAATTCAGATATTTTAAATCTGCAGAGAGATGATTACATGTTCTGTTTTTTTGCCTTTGAGTTGTGTAACATACTGGGAATTTTAAGCATTTCCTTGTGCCTAAAAGTGAAACAGTAGGCGATAAAAACTGAAAAATGGAGGAAAGGAAAGGGTGTGCCAGAGGGACAAAAAGAGCAAAAAAGCTGGCATGAGAAAGCATTCCCACAGACTGATGTATTTTTGGCATAAAACCATATTCAACATGTCAATCCTACTTTTCCAGATCCACTACGCAACCATATATATTGCCTTTGAAGTATCTTCTGGGAACTCAGTGGCCTAATTGCTCAGTGCTCTTATCTTCTCTACATTCATCATCTTAGCTCATGAATTTGACATCATCTCAGACCTCCCATCACTAATGAGGTCACATTATGTAATGGGATCAGAGAGGGGCGTAGGCGGGGTAGTTGTAACTGCTCTTTGATTACAGCCAATGGACAATTACTAAGAGTAACAGAATCATCAGCAAGTAAGTTTGCAATGTAGTATTTTGGTAGAACACACATAATCGAGACAGTACTGTATATGTATTCTCTATGCCTCCTTGCCTCTAGGTCCTGCATATCATTGTGCTTCAAGCATATTTATTGGTATTTTGGGAGAAGCTTCCATCTTAAAATGAATCTCACCTGCATGCGGTACTTCACAGAGATGGCTGATGCTGTACTGGAATCCCTGTAGACCTGAAGACTGAGGCTTGTGGCACTGAGGGTGACCACGGGTAGTCTGGAGCCCTGGGCAAAGTACACCAGCCCCCGTGGGTCATCACTCTCTAGCATGGTGACGTTGGCAAAACGGGCAGTTTGGTTTATGGTGGCACCCTCACCCACTTTATAGACCTCCACCAGAAACCACAGCTCATACTCTGGGTCCTGCAGTACACAGACCAAAAGTCAAGGAGCAAGATGATTAGAGAAGCTGTTTAGGTGGATTCCTCTTAAGCACTACACAAAAACAAGTATAATCTAAATGGACAGAAAGTTCAGATTGAGACTTAAGGCCAATTCACTCCGCACAGACAAACGCTAACAAACACGTTTGTTGGGTTTTGTCGGATCAGTGTGTAACCCCTGTTGGCGTCTGTTGGAGTTGTTCAGGGTTTGTTTTCATCCCAACTGAACATGTGTGAGTATGTCAGTTAAAGGTTGGGTAGGTAAGAATTGTCTAAAGAACTTTTTTTCAAATTGGCTTAAACTGTCTTTATATACCAATACATAATTAAAATGTAAGTACTTTGAAAAAGAGAGTATTCAAATTGAGTGACTATAGTGTATTTAATCTTCAAAAAACAGCTCATTAATTCCTACCAGGACGAAACAAGTGATTGGCTTGCGCGACTGTGACTCCGTCGCCATGACTACCGCCGCTATTAGTTTTTTTTAGACAATTCTGACCTACCCTAAATAAAAAAAATAAAAAACGTATACCTTGTCTGGCCGGACTTCCAACTTGAGGGCACAGAGTATTTCTCCCTTCCTGCAGACGGATGTGCCCGAAGTCTGCTGCAGCTCTCTGGTCAGATTCACTCCATGACTGACCACTGAGTGAACTGTGGTGCTGAACGTGGCTCTCCAAAACACCAACACATCCTCAAATGCTCTGGGAACGAGGGATTTTTTTATTTTTTTTTGGCATGCATTATCTACAGATTCACACTGATTTGCAGTTTTGAAAGCACAACATAATATTAAATATCGATGATACCTGTTTTCTTGTCTTTGCAGAAAGAGTGTTGCTGTCCTGTTCTCTGAGTCCTCATCCAGAATCTGACCCGACTGAGAGCTCAAACTGAAGCCAACTATACCGTTCTGAAGATCACTCCCTGTTGCAGAGAAGCATTAGTAGTTAAGCTCATATATACTCTACCGTTCAAAAGATTGGAGTCAGTAAGATTATTAATCTTTCTTAAACATTTCTTTACGAAATTAATGAGAAATGTTATCAAAATATGGAGAAATTTGCTAGAACAGCAAATCAGCATATTATTGATTTTTTTTGAAGGATAATTTGACAATGAAGACTGGAGTAATGATGCTGACATTTTTTTACAGACACCAAACTTTTGAACAGTAATGTACTGTATTAATGAAAACCAAAAAATAATAAATCAAGGGCTCAACAAATAAGAATGGCCAATATAAAAGAGTTTCAGGCCAGCTGACTGAGGTATCACTTGCTCCATCGGGCAAATGCTGCATTGTCACTACATATTACTTTTATCTATAATGTGTCTTGATCATGTACATGTTTCCATTCAAATGTAAACCGTTTCCTGTGATGTATTGAACAATGTTATTGAGTATTTGGCTGATTTCAATATGTCAGTAATGTTATTGAGTATTTGGCTGATTTCAATATGTCAGTAATGTTATTGAGTATTTGGCTGATTTAAATATGTCAGTAATGTCACTAAAGTAGCATTACTTAGCCTGCTAAAAATAGATGAGGCTTTGTGAAATCTAAAAGAATGACTTGTCTCAGAAGCATAAATTAGATCAAACTTAAAAGTATCCATTTTTCACAATATAGCATATATTTAAAACATATACTTTATAAAAAAAATTTCACACATATACTGAAATTCAAAAAAGATAAGTTTATAAGTTTTGTGGTGGAGCCAGTGAAACTTTTGGCAGGAAAAGTACACAACATTGAGGCAGTAAAAAAATCTTTATAGTTGATTCCTATAATGACAGTAATGTTCTCACCCAGAATAATGATTTTGGCAAAGGAAGTGAACCCCAGTTCATCTGGCACGCTGACGATCTGCGCTCCACCTTCTGCCTCGCTGAGGTAGATAAAGAACGCCTCCTGTCCCTCCGGCTCCTGATCATTCAATATGAGGACACTGACCTCCACCTCGTTCTGTCCCTCCAACAACGTGACAGTTTGGGTCTCCAAGGCAAAGTCCTCCCCTTCCAAAGCCCATGTGCCATTATGCTCCTGATGAAACTGGGCTGCATCCCCCCCTGGGGTTCTGAGTCCTGAATAAGCCCTGATTTTGGCACTCACCACTCCTGTGAGCCCTACCGACCTCCGTACTCTTAGGGCAAGCTTCTGTTGGGGCGCACTTTCCTGACCGTCTTCAGAAATGCGAACTATCGCTGGTCCTATGCTCAGAAATCCGCTAACAACATCATTAGCACGAATGGTAACTGTAGCAACACTATGCTGAGGCACAAGTCGAGGATGAGCTGCGATTGAAGGCAAACTGGTGCTGAGAGCACGCACGCTGGTTAAGTTCACATAAAAATTCTCATCTGGTTCAGTTAGGGAATCATCTAGAATGGACAGTCGAATGGCAGCAGATGTTTGGCGGGAATCAAACAGAAGCTGCCCGTCTGCTACTGCTGCAAAGTCCTTGTCAGGTTGGGCAGTGCCAGGCCATGTCTCGTAGGAGATGCTGGAACGGTTGCTGCGGAAGCCGTAGAGGCGCTGGACGTACAGGGTGATGGTCTGCACGTCCTCCTCAATGACCAGCTGCCGAGAATCAGATTGAAACTGATACAATCCTAATGGCTCCACCTCAGCTACTGTGTAACCAGTCCTGAACACACAGCACATATACAAAACATTCAGATACCAACAAGAATTAAGAGAAAGGAGATTTGGTTTTCGAGAGGACAGTGTTACCTGAGACGGGCTCCACCAGGTGACTCTGACTCTACAGACGTCAGGTAAATGGCATGTGCTGTGACAATTGACATGTTATTAACAGCACTGAGAGAGATCACCTCGCTCCTCTGACCATAGGCAAGCATTACCGTGCCTTCAGATAAAGAGAAAAAGAAGAACAGCAGTGTCAGTTGATAATTTCTGGATTTTTATCATATATATTAAATCATTTCTCTCTCTTGGGCAAACCTGATCTTGGTGAGATGTCTCCTGGCTGGTAGCCTGGTGGAGTTTGGCCAGGGGGGAACCCAGAGCTCCATCGGACGGTTACGTTCCCATATAAGCCTGTCCGTGTCACCAGCGCCTCACACTGGCCACTCTCTGTATCTGAGACGCGCAGGGCCAAAGAGGCAAATCCAACCTACAACACAAGGAGAGAAACCGCACTAAGAATCTTAACTTAATTGAACTGAGTTTCAATACAAAGCATTAGAGACAATCAGAAAAAATATTTATATTAGATTATGTGTATTATAATGATGAATTAAATGATATTTCATAATAAAAAAAAATCCGCTTTTTTTTGTTTCATTTATGCTTATTTCTTCATTATTTTCTTCTTCTGTAAAACACTGTAAAAACTACATCAAGAGCCTAACAAGTTTCCATTTTTCTTAGATTTTTTTTTTAAGGGATAAAATGTGACCAGGACACTTTTCACATTTTGTGGTGATTGCTTTAAGACTGCACAGGACGCACTTCCCTTAAAATGTCAGGAAAAATATTGCCTATTGATTATAAATATTGTGAAATGCTTTTGTCACTTATTTTCATTAAATTTCAATAAATTGCACTTTTTATAGCTTTTAGAGGTATCATTGCAGACAATGATATATGCAAACAATAATGTATAGGTAACACTTTACAATGAGGTCTTTTTTTTAACATTAGTCCATGCATGAACTAAAAATTAATGAACAATATATTTTACAGCATTTATTAACAAATGTTCATGTTCATTTTAGTTCACAGTGCATTAACTAATGTTAACTGACAGAACTTTTGATCTTAAAAATGTATTAGTAAATGCTGAGATTCAAATTAATTAAGATAAATAAAGGCTGTAGAACTAATGTTCATTTTATGTAATGTAGTTAACTATTGTATACATTAAATAAATAACAAACAAATACTACCACAACTACAACTGATGTAATATCTGGATAAGACATAATTGGCAAACCAGCATATTAATTAGTTGTGTGCCATCTGGTGGCAATATTAAAATAATGTTTATGCAATATTCGACCTCTGCATTAGCTGCCACTTCAGGAACAGAAACGACAGCCAGCTTTGATTCCAGTTGAATTCTGGGAGGTGAACTGAGCAGGGGACCAATCAGAGTCACATCCGTCAGCTCAACGCTGAAGTTAAAGCCTGTCGCAAAGAACACCTGCAGTGGACACATTCAACATATCACTACTGACCATATTAAGGTTGACAAGCTTCTTATAGTCCTTAATAAAATCGTATATCTAATTCAAAGACAATAAATCACATACCTGGCTACTAAATGGCACCCGAACGCTAGCCTCTCGTTCTCCGTCCTTCACCAGTATGTTCCCAGAGATTGTGTCCTCTGTAAAACTCTGCCCAGGGGTTGTAAAACTGATTCTGTAACCAACACTGGCATTGCCAAACGCACCTGCCAGCCTGTTCACACTGATAATTAGCTGTCGACTTCGGTCCGCCACGTTAACAACCACTGACTGGTTTTGAGAGTAAAGGACAAACACCCCGTGGGGTTCGTCATTGGCCCGGACTTTCAAACGGGTACTGCTGCGATATATATCCAACTCTGCGCCTCCCTCCACAGAGATTAGACGGAGGATGTACGTTTCTTCCAACTCAGGCACAGAGTCGGGAAGCAGGGTGAGGACTATCTCTGTCACACGCTGTCCTGCCAGGATAGTGACAGACCCCTGCAGAGCAGCAAAGTCTCCGGATGTGTCTGCATCACTGAGGATTTCCCAGTAAACCTGAAAAAAAAAAAAAGTGGGGCTGATTATTACATAATTACAATACTATCACTCCTGTTTCGGGTCGATACAATTTTTAAAATGGGCTGCATTTATTTGTTTTAAAATACAGAAAACTAACATTGTCAAATATTAATACAATTTAAACTGTTTTTAAAGTACCGGTATATTTTAAAAAAGCAGTTCATTCCTGTGATTGTTTTCAAAAAAAGTGTTTGTATACGCTTTATGTTATGCTTATGTTATTCATTTTTTCTTACTGTGATGTTGCCCATAACGCCCTCTCTACGTGTGATAAGGAGTGAAATTTTAAGCGGGCCCTCGCTGTCAGAAGGCTCACTGTAAACGCGCTCTTTCAGGTCCTGTTCTGTGAACTGTACTATGCCATTGGGGTCTCCAAACTTCTCAATCTGGAGAATGAACACATTGTATACAATTGCTAAAATGTCACATTGCTGTATTTACAGTTTTACCCTCTGTTTTCTAGAGGTTATCGGTCACTTTTTGCATGCTGAGCAGGACGTACCGTGAGTGTGACAGATCCGGCTCTGGGGTCAATGCCAATCTCTCCAGAGAGGATACTAAGCACGACGATAAATTTCTCTGTGACTTCCACCTCACCATGAGGAAGGATCTTCAGCTCAATGCTGCGCACACCCCCTTCCCCATCTCTGAAACTGAACGTCCCGTTCACTGGTTCACCAATGTCTGTGTTTACTGATGGTAAAACCTCATTTGAGTTTGGACCTAAAATCTGCCATATTACCTGAGGAATAGAAATGATACAAGCACATGTCAGATAAACACTTTGAATCTGTGGTGATTCTGTTAAAACAGTACAGGAAGCACTTAAATATCATGAAATATCTTGCCTGCTGTCATTTATAAATATTGTAAAATACTGTTTTGAGCCTTGTCACATATTTTCATTTAATTTTATTAAATTGCACTGTTTAACCCAGCTTTTAGAGGCATAATGCAAACAATAAAATAACTTTATAAAATGCTTTGAACCCTGAATAAATTACAAATCAACATCTTGCAAAAGGAAACAAAAGGGAAAACCAAATTTTTTATAGAAAATAAAAGGAATTTCTTCTCCAATATATTGGTATTATTTCCCTGACTAATAATTAACATAATTTTTACTGTTTAATTGATTATTGAAACTTACTTTGAAAAATACATTTTCTTTTGTCTATGAATAATATAAAATCTACATTAAAGTAGCATAAAGGTCTGTACTAAAACATGTATTCACCTCACAGACCATCTTCTGAGATTTGATCCACCAAAATATTCCACGATCCTCATTTGCCACATTATTAATTACATACAAATCAATAGAAACAACCAGTTCAGGGTCTTTCTGTCCTCTAAGTGCTTCCCCACATGTAAAAAACTGATATTTAATTGGATATGGCATCAGAAGTGTGATGTCATAGTCTAGACGGGGCTCACCGTGGCGTTTCCCAGCAGCCCGTCTGCTCTCTCCACAAACAGGGTCAGTCTGAGTGTACTGTTGGGGTTTGGAATTGTGATGGCGCTTTGGTTGATGAATTGTACCACACCATTTGGCGAGTCACTTTTGGCAATTGTAACTCGTGCAATTAGCTGAGCTCCAAGTATGGCACCTCCTGTGGCACCGGTGAGTTGCATCTCAAATATCTCATTAAATTCACTGTGGGAAGAGAAAAAAAAACATCATTAAATGAAACATGCTACAAGTTCATAAAACGTACAATCATCGACAATACATTTTTTAACCAATCCAATAAAAGCATGAATAGCAATGAAAGTTAATAACCCCATCCTTACCTCTCTGTGTCATCCACTATGGAGACATTGATATAGCTGAGGGATTGGCCATGCTGAAAGGTGATGGAACCATTGAGCAGAATGTAATCTGAACCAGGTTGAGCAGTCAAACCTTTGGAGATAAACTCTGCTGTGACCTGCCCATAGGATCCAATACGCCTCAGTACAGGGATGGACACAATTCCTACATCTTCCTCAACTGTGACACAAAAACATTCGGAAAGACTGACAACAAATATATGCATGTATCATATACATTTGTATCCCAGTGTAATTTAATAGAATGTATATACTATTACAGTATTTATTTATTTATTCATTAATTTTAATTTTAGTAAAAATTTTAGAGATTTTGTTTTTTTCTGTCATTTTTATTGCTTTTTTGTTTCAATATTTCTATTTTACTTTATATTGCTTTTATATGTCTTTCATTTTTAGTAATTGTGGTACTTCCAAGTTTTTTTGTGTACTATTTATAATTTTTGTGTACTATTTCTATTTATAATTTTATTTCAAATTTCAATGATCAGAAATGTATTTTAATATTTTTAGTTAAGTTAACAATAACATCAGTCAACACATCAATACGTATTGTAATCGAGATTATTTGAAGGTGAAGCGTAATAATTTATATTTTATCTTAAAACGAACAGACAACTTTAAAGTAAAAATAATTCTCAAAATGAACATCTGTCTTTCATACTGTACATGATAGTGATGCCTAAATTCATGCGTCACATTTAAACATTTTATTTATTTATTAATGATTTAATATATACAAGAAGTTTCCTTGAATATTTTTAAGCACAGGAACTTTCTCTCTCTTTATTAAAAAAGGTAATAAAATAAATAATAAACCACAAAAGAGAAAGAAAAAGAGAGAGGCATAAAAGTACCAGTGATGTTGGCATATTTGGGGTCAAACTCCAGAATGCCCTCAGCGTTGTCATTTTTCTGGATAATCACCATAAGGGAGGACAGATTGCCAATAGCTGGAGGCTGGTCAATCTGTAGGCCGTACTCTCTCACTGTAAAATCCATTGAACTGAAAACAAGAGGAAATAAATAGATTTTCAGCAAAAGTATATAGCTAGTACTATTCCAAGCTACTGCATGACTTGGGTTTCAGATAGCAGGCTGAACTCTACCTGGCATTTAGAAGCTCTACTAGAGTAATGTTGAGGAAAAACTCCTCTGGTCCTTCTGGAAGGTCATCATCGAGTATAGTCAGTGTGATGACCTTTGAACTCTCCCCAGGCCTGAATAGCAGCCGACCAGAGGACTGTCCAAAATCTTGTCCGCTGATTGCAGTTCTGCCTTCCGTGTGGTAACTAACCCACACGCTGCCAAACAGACCCATGGAACGAACAATGGTCACATTTACCTGGTAAGAGACAAGACACTGTTAGAGACTCAACTACATTTGAGAATGGGTTCACAGATATATCCATTCCCATCTCTTACAATCTGTTATAATTTATTCTAGGAAATTTGCAATGGACAAAGCGAACTTAGTATACACAGAACTTTCCCTGTGTGTCTATTTTCAAATGCAATATAGTCTTATTACCTCTGAACAGCTCCATTATACTCAACAAGCACTAAAAACACAAAGTCTCTCATTAAGAAAACTTTCCAGTGTTTTTGTGTCATTGGATTAATGGTTGCTAGGCTATTGCTTTATGGAAGTTTCAAAACATTTTCAATGACTTTCCCAGTCAAGGGGAACAGGCAGAAGCACTTAGTCCTCTGGTTGTGGTTTGTATCTCAGCAGTGGTAATGACATGTAAGGGGTCTCACAGCTCTGTCCTCTTCAGTGGCACGCAACGAGGCTTGAGAGAAGGAGAAGAGCCCATGGGGAAGGTCACTGGCAGCCATAGTGATGGTGGCAAGTTGTCTGTCAGGGTTGATTGCTGAGCCTGGGGTTAGAGAGCTCAGTCTGAGCTGATATACACGTCTTTCTTCTGGAATCACATCATCTAGCGCCTACAGAAACAGGGAGAGGGAATCCATTTTTCTTTGTGTCAAGATGGTTTACATTTATACAGGGGAAATATTATGCTGGGTCTAGACAGGGGACAAGGGGATATACTGCACTTAAATTATACATTTTTAAATTAATATGTATTAATATTCTGATATGTCTGGAGGTTATTTAAATATTGACACGGAACAAAGTAGAAAATCTATTACTGTTCAAAAGTTTGGGGTCAGTAAGATTTTTTTTTAAATTTTTTTAAAGAAATTAGTACTCAGCGACAGCGAGGATGCGTTAAATTCATCAAAAGTGACAGTAAGGACATTTAGAATGTTACAAAATATTAATATTTCAAATAAATGCTGTTTTTTTTTAACTTTATATTCAAAGAATTCTTAAAAATAAAAGTTTCCACAAAAATAATAAGCAGCACAACTGTTTTTGTTTAACATTGATGATGATAACAAATGCTTCTTGAGCACCAAATCAGAATATTATAATTATTTGAGAAGGATCATGTGACACTGAAGACTGGAGAATAATGCTGAAAATTCAGCTTTGTCATCACAGGATTTTAATATACAGTATATATAATATTTCACAACATTACAGTTTCCACTGTGTTTTTGATCAAATACATGCAGCCTTGATGAGCATGAGAGACTTTACAAAAAAACATTTAAAAATCTTACCGTCCACACACTTTTGAACAGTACTGTGTATTACTCCGCAGTTTTACCTTCAGCTGTATTATAGCGGCAGACTGGCGGTCTTTCATAACAACTTTGCCAGACGTCTCCTCAAACTCTGTATCTGCAGCTGCGCTGATGTTCCAGGAGATCTCAATCTCACCAAAGATGCCTGGACCTCTTACAAGACTGCAATTGATAGGGAACAATCTATCTTCAGATGGTGTGTTTGGGAAATCTGTTTTGCTATTTTTGTTTGCCGATTCGGTTCGGTGACACCAGAAATTAAATATACAGTAATCTCTGTTGGTTGGAGAAGGTGAGCATTTTACCTGACCAGAGCTGTTCCATTGTAATTGTCTCTTGGTTCACCGATCAGAATGTTCCTGCTGGAATCAGCTATTCCTACAATTCCCAGGGCACCCACATCAGCTTGAATAACAACTGTAGCAACACCTGATGGAAATAAAAGCAAGTAAATGATGACTTTAAACACTACCTGTCAAAATTGTAGACACATGATATATACTTGTTAATGGTTATAATATGTTGTCAAACCTCTAACTGCATCAATGACTGGCTCATTCTTTGGAGAAAGAAGCTGGATGGTGAATCTCTCCTCTCCCTCCAAGACAGCATCAGCCAAAGCCTGAATCACCAGAGTCTTCTTCGACTCAGTCTAGGAACGATAAAACCATTTAACGACTGTGAGTATCACACTGTGGCACAAGTAAAAGTGCTGTTCATATTCACCAGCCATACCTACCCCATTAAAAATGAGAGTTCCATTACGAGGGCTTAGGTCATCTCTTCCCTCTTCCTGCAGAAGCCAGATCAAATGCACCACTCCCTCGCCTCCTGAGCTACGCACTGCGGTCAGTGTAGCTATGGAAGCTGGGTCATTTAGAAACTGAGGCTCAGACACAGAGATCTGAGAAAAGATAAAAAAATATATTATTTTCAGTCAAGCTTATTATGGTCTCGACAAACCACAAAGGTATCGATCATTAATTATTCTCTCAATAACGACAGTAGAGAAGTTAAACTAAGTACAAGAATACATCTTATCAAAAAAAGAATAAGTTACTTTATATACAATTACAGTTAATACAGAAAAACCCCAGCGATTCCGAGAGCATGTCAGTATAATTATGATTTGTCAGATTATGCAAATATCATGACGGAGACAAAACACATAGGTAAGCCAAATGATATCGGTCTAACATTCATAGATGTTATTGGTAAATGTACCATTAGCTCCTCAAACCCAAACCGACCAAACGGTGAATCATTGGCCGGGATGCTGACTACCACAGACGTCTCGTCCCCCAACCTGGCACCTCCGATGACTCGAATCAGTTTGACCATAAATGTCTCTGTGGACTCCACAATTGTGTCATCAATAATTGTGATCTCAATATAAGCAACTGCCTGCAAAAAAAAAACACACACACACACCTATAAATTGGTTGGTTCACATTATAATGACAATAATTTTTATTCTATATATATATATATATATATATATATATATATATATATATATATATATATATATATATATTCTATATATAGCCCAGTCTGTATATATACACGTCACTTCCTATCTGCCTTATGCTTCTTCTCTATATAAATCTTACTGAGAGATTTCAGACACTGAGTGCGCTGGCAGGGATGCCACTTTTGCATTATTTGCACTTGCTGTTTAATAATTATTTGAAGGTTAACAAATCGTTAATGATTTTGGAACAGGAGGGAGGAGAATTTGGAAGTGTGTCAGGTTTTTCGACAATAAATACTGTATAGTATTCTGTGTATAGGATACACCTGTGCATTCTTGCTCATAGCTCCTCAGGAAGCTTTCTCACTCCTCGTTCCTCACCTCCTTGCTGCGCAATTTTATTTGAGATATCTTTCGAAATGGTTAACTTTTGAACGGTTTCAGGGTCACAGGCTGGAGGACAGAGGTACGAGGAAGCATCCATTTGAATATTGAGAAGTACCCATGGATGAACATTCTACCAAATGCTTCTTCTCTTCCCCTTTTGAGTCAATTTAGTCAATAAAAAATGTTAATCTTTACCTGTCCCTCTTGAAATGTGAGGTTTCCAGAGGAAGGACTAAAGTCCTCAGTGCTGGCTGTGACTGCTTGTGCCTCCCAGTATAGCACCAGTCTACCTGATCTACCGGCCACTCGCATGACGGCCAGGCGAAAGACATTTCCAGGTGATGGTACCTCAAATGCCAACACTGCCCCAGAGACATCCTAAAGGACAAGGGATTGTAGAAGTATGTTTGTTTTTGATTATTAATAAAGACAAAATACATGATACATTTTCCTATGGAGTTTTATAATGTTTATTTTTTGTTTAATTTATGAGTATAATAAAGTGGTATCAAGTGGGAAACATAACTTGAAGTTACTTTGATGTTCCGTTTCACAACGTACACAGCACACACTCACAACCCAAGCTGTCTTATCTAGTCACTTATTAAAAACCTACGTTTTCAAAAATTATCATAAGACTGCTTCAAAATTCTCGTTTTCAACTAGATGATTTTTCTCATGGTGTGTGTAATTTCCGTTGTAGAACAAAGCGTCAAAGTATAGTCAAGTTATGTTAATCGCAGGCTTTATTTTACCCCATTATAAATAAAACAAAAACAAAAAAACATAGTAAAATCTTGAAGGAACCAGCTGCGAATTAGACTTCTGGGTTCTGACATCATATCTGCACCACTCTTTACAGTCGATGATGTATAAAAAAGCCAATAAAAAAGCCAATAAATTGGTATAATTTTTTTTTTTTTACAAAAATAATTGTAAACCAACCTTTGAGACATTGAAACTGAGGACTCCTCTTGGGTCATCGTTCTCTTGGATGGTGACCTCGGCTATCTCCAGACCAGGTCTTTTCACACTGGGCTGGCCTGCTCCAGTGTCTCCACCCAACAGTTCAACTCTGGTGATGTTTACAAGGAACGTCTCAGCCAGTTCAGGAATATCATCCTACGAGCAAACATACATATACAATCCAGAGATTAATAAAGTCCTAATCTATCCTATGCAAGTCACACACTTAATTAGTTAAACCCCTTAGACACCCCATGCATCTCAACGTAAGTGATCATTTCTCCAGCAGATTCTGAACAGCTTCTGTGCAATTAATTTCTAACAACATGCTGATTTATGTCAGTAGTCTTTCAGCCCAAACCAATTCAACATGTGGTTTTTGAGGCTGAACAAAATGCAAAAATATCTAACGACCACAGCAATTTGCAGAGAATGAGCTATTCCAAGAGCAAACAGAAAAAATGTGGGGGTTTTGTGGTGATGATAGTAACTGGCTGTTGGCTTGTGCTGTAGGCCGTAGGAGGTCAGTCTGTCTCCTCATCAGCTTCTGCACATTGTGTCCTCAGACTGAGTGACTTGAGACTAACTGTGAGGCTTAAGGGGAAGGGAGCCACTGAGACAGTGGGTCACATATACTGTAACAACCTCGTCCACTGTAAAGCTCTTAGCCCTAGCTTGATGGTTGCTACTTGCTACTTATTTTCCTCCAGAGAGCACTCGAAGAACACTGCAGGGCACAACAAATGAAAAAGTGGTACACTAATAGCGATACAGTCCACTCTGACACTTGCTCCTTCCTTGCAGACCTTTAGGGAAGCGGGTGGATATACCTCCAGTCTCTAATATGATAATGAACTGAATGGGGCGACATATGAGAAGTGGGACTCAAATGGCGATACAGTCCATCTTCTGCTCTGTCAATTCTACCCATATCGAGTGTTCACATCGTCTCCAAATGAATTATGGAGGGGGTCCCCATTCCTCGTGCCCATTTATTGCATTTGTTAATCTACCACTTGACTTCTTCATAGGAAACTACCTGCTCAAACTGATCTCATGGGAGGCCAAAACCATCTCCAGCTCTTATGCCGTAAAGGAGGCTTTAGGCGAAGGAGCATTTTGGTCCATCTCTGCTCAACTCGACACTTTTTTGCCTTTTAATGGATCTCCAGGACTCTCCATGCGCCTCTGACCACTAGGCAAAACGGGCAAGAGAGTGGATCTCAATCAGCAACCACCTCCATTATCTCAAAGCCTTGTTTACCTCCATTATCTCAAAGCCTTGTTTACCCCTTCTCTTTTCTTTTTTTTCTTTTCTTTTTCCAGAGCTTATTTTTTTCCTTTAGAAAGCTTGCTCGATCCCCTACCAGAGGAGACCTAATGCAGGACCTCATGGTTTCGGGTCCTCAGACCTGCAAGCCAAAATTACCTCCCTGTTTAGGCCTTCTTCGAGCACAGGCTTCCACACTTGCCTTCTGACCCTCCCGCCAGGAACAAGTCCCCGGCAGTGGGTCAGAGGGAGCTACGGGGGCTTTCGGACCCTGGACACAACAAGGGATGAACGCTGGAATGCTGCAGACTGAACTTTTGTTCAGTTGTTTAGCTTCTAACAGCTTGATAAATATTTAGCCCCAATTGTAAGTAATCAGTAAATTAAGTACCGGTAATAAAGTTTTAAACCTACAACTTATCAGACCAGATTTCCAACCAATACACCACAGCATGCTTAGGAATCATTTTGACATATTGAAGGTCTTTGTTATTATATGGCATCCCAGTGAAGTTGTACTCACCGGCAGGATGGTAATGTATATCAAAACAACAGTAGCATTCTCCTTCATGACGACTGTGGACTCTTTGGCTACATAGTCAGTCCCCTCACTAGCCTGATTGACAGGTGGCAGGTGAAGGGCTGCTTTGGTGGTGTAATAAACTAATACATCCATTGATGCCCCTTGATCTCTCATAATACTTAGTGTAATATTGCTTGGGTTCTCTGAAGTGAAAGGAATAAAAAGGGAAAAGATTACATCAGCGTATTTCAAGAGCAAATATTTTCAGAATGTAATGAATGGGGCAATTATGTATAAAAACATAGACAAATAAATTCCTCTCCTGAATTCATCTTAACTATTCCAAGACTAAGTATATGGCTAGAAAATATGTACATATTTCGTCTCAGTAATTTGGATTACAGGAAATGTTGACTTTAATTTTTAGCGGTACACCACAGCAATGGTAATTGGCTATCTTAGCCATTCATACACCGTTCATTATATTATTGTGCAGAAGTTCAAATGAGACAAAGTTAAACACAGAAGAATTACTTTGAGGTTCTGGCGTGATGAAGTACTGGGAATCCAGATGCCAGCCAATGACTCCATAAGGTGAACCATTGGCTTTAATGGTAAGGTTTGCTTGGGCACGCTGAGGGTCGATCATGGCTCCTCTGGATGAATCAATTATCCCAATCGTTGTGACCTTGGTCAGGACAATGGTGACTTTTTCTGCTAACTCTGGAATGTCATCCGCTAATACATTCAGTGATATGGTAGCAACAGCCTGGCTCACAGAAAATGTCACCTGCATGGAGAACACATGAAGATGGTGTCAAGAGGTCGTTGATTTTTGTGCTTTATGTTTATTTGATGACATGTTTGAAGTCCCAATTGGTAGGTTTATATAATATTATATCATGGTCTGTCTGAATACTGAATTCTAATTGGCTAGAAAGTGTGCAATAAAACCATTTCATGCACAGGTAGCACAGGTGGTTCTTTGCCTCCACGTTGTGCATTAAAATCATTTAACGCACAGCTACCCATGGATTATCCCTTATATGATTGCATAATTGGTTCTTTACATAGTACATTGTTTTTAAAAATGGTCACTTGTATATTTCAGTCGCAAGTATAACTGCTAAAAATGGCAGCTTATAGTTAGAGCTGTGATTTGGACTAGAAATAGAATGACAGCCTGCAGTTCAAAATATACTTTTTAAAATATGCAACTGAAACAGAAAACAGAAAACCCATGGTATGCAAGCAGCTCTCACCAATCCTGAAGTGGGGAAAATGTCATCCAGACTACCATAGGCGCTCCAGTGTACTGTTAGTCTGCCAAATCGGCCTCTCCTCCTCTCGATGCTCAGAGAAACAGGGTTATCATCCTCCAGCTCATCCACCTCCCTCATTAAAGAGTTCTATGTACAAATAAATGTGTTTCTAAAATATATTATCAACTCTGTGCACAAACAGCTTCAGTAAAGGGATCATTCACCCAAAAATGAATATTAGCCTTTTTACTATTTTGACCTAAGTCAACTTGCAGACGGCCGTCTGCCGGAAGCTAGTTATTTTAGTCAATAAAGTTTTAAATATGGATAATCTTCTTACACGAACGCATCGCTTCACTTCAGAAGACCTTTATTAACCCCCCCAGAGCTGCTTCGAGCACTTTTATCATGGATGGATGTGCTTGATGGACGCGCTTGATGGACTGCCAAAAAATATACCCATTGACTCCCATTATAAACCTTGGAAGAGCCAGGACATTTTTTAATGCAACTCTAATTGTATTAGTCTGAAAGAAGAATGTAATATACACCAAGGATGGTTTCAGGGTGAGTAAATCATGGGCTAATTTTTATTTTTGGGTGAGCTATCCCTTAAGTAACATTTTTAGTCTTTGAAAGATAACAGCTGTGTGAAATGGACACTACTTTACATTTGAAGCATTAAGACAAGACACTTCAGGCAAAAACATTGTGGTTTCATGCACTGGTACATTATACAATTTTGGGCTATTTGGATTTTCATGTTGTTGTTTCAGAGTAGAGGAAAGAAAACATCCAACATACACATTTAAGTGTTTATTGTATTACACTTTAACTATTTGTGTCTGTAGATTACAATTACAATACAAATATTTAAAGGCAGTTTTCTCAAAATTAGTTTTTTTTTCTACTGCCCTGAGCCAACAATCTCCACTTCAGTAGCACTCACAGTCCATACACCAAACTTTACAGTTTTATTTCTATAAATTCCAATATTCAGATTTCGGTTTAAAAATAAAATGTATGCAAATTTCATTTATATTTAAGTAGATAATGCCTAAATTAATAATATGCATTTTAAACATAATTTCAGAAAACTTGTAATTAAAAAAATGTTTGCAATTTATAATGTAATCAATTTACTGGGGAAGTTTTTTTTTTTTACCCCATTCACCTGGGGTGTCTTGCCTTGGCTATATTATTGAGGGAAACTTTGGGAATTACATATTCAGATAACAGCATCATACACTATAATTTGATCCTGATACCTGTGCAAAGCCTATAATCCCATAAGCATCATCGTTTGCCGGAATGAACAAGGTCACTTGACCACGAAAGCCAATTTCTGCCCCTCCTTTAGGGTTCTTGAGGCTGACACGAAAATGTTCTTCCTCCTCAGGAACATCATCATCAATTATATTCACTGCTATGTCTAGCTCACCCACCCCTGGCTGGAAAAACAGCTCTCCTGAACTGAGGATAAGAGATGGAAATATCAATGAACATCGGTATTAGAAGAAGCTAGAAAAAGATATACAGTATAACTCAACAAAGAATAATTTAAAATACAGAAATCCAAAAATTTTCTTTGTTACTATAGTTTACTTAACAACAATAACATACTTGGGGATGAAGTCAGATTGATTGGACACAGAAGTCAGCTCATATATGACAGAGTTTGATTCTCCAGTGGCTACGATGAGACTCTTGGTGGAATTGAGAGATGGAACAGGAAGATACAGGAACTCTTGTGCAGATGGAGACTTGAGCACTTCAGCAAACTGCCTCAGATCTGACCTCCACGAGTGTAAGGCCGAACCATTTAGACCCGCAAGCAACAGGTGAGCTAAGAAACAAAGAAGTTGGTCAATCGAATTTCCCAATACTGATGGTTTTGGTTAAATATATTCAAGCGAGACAATATAAATTAAATATGCATTATGCAAATGCACTTCCATTCAAAAGTTTGGTTATGTAAGATGTGTTTTAGAAAGAAGTCTCTTATGCTCACCAAGGCTGCATTTACTTGATCAAGAAAACAGTAATATTGTAAAACTTAAAATAAAAGTTTTATATTTTAATACTCTTTAAATGTAATTTATTCCTGTGATGGCAAAGCTGAGTTATCAGTAGCCATTACTCCAGTCTTAAGTGTCGCATGATCATTCTGAAATATTTTTTTAATGCTGATATGGTGCTCAAAAAACAAACGAAACGATTGTGTATGGGTTCAATAACCCCGTATGGGTTCAATAACACATCCTCCAAAGGAGGGCCTTGGCCAGAACCTCGTGGTATTTGGGGGGCCTTGTCATGGAAAAGTTTGGGAACCCCTGCACTAAGCCATATAATTTCGGTAAATCTTAAATATGGGTAAAAGTACGCTTAATGATAGTGGAAACACGCTAAATTCATTATTATTTAAACAGACTGCACTATATTGTCTGGCAACTCACATATTCCCGAAGGAGGGGTAAAGGGGTGGACTGAAAAGAGGCCGGGAAATAGGATGGACTGTGTCTGCTGGAAGAAGCTTTGCTGAGAACCCCACATAAACACTTCACATGTTGGGCTTGGACCTTTTCATGGGGAATAATAAAGACAAAGTGAACGTTAGATACTGATACAGGCGAGCAAGAGAAATTAAAGCTCATTTTCAAGATCCCACAAACAGTGTCAAAACATCTTCAAATTGAAAATGCTATTGAACTGCAATAGTAGCTTACTACGGACTGCGTATGATTATTACCTTCAGTAACGATGAGGAGAAACGTATCTCCTCCCATCTGAAATGATTCCACTTGCTTTACTCGTGTATTGACTGCTAATGTTTGAGGGTTTTGGAAACGTCCACTATTCCACTGGTAGATGAGACACACCGATGATGTTCTGTTCCTGCACACGGCCAGGAGCTGTAGATTGCTGCTGCCTCGTCTGAAGGGTACGGCTGTGGTAATGTCTTGAAACCCCAGACTTTGATGGAGGGAGAATGATCCTCCAGTCCACACAAAGATCTTAGGACATAAAGGAAATGATCTCAATATTGAATTACTTAATATTACTGTGTTATGTATATCCCATATAGAACTCCAAGTTTCTATTTTATACTGCATGTCGGTTTGAGTTTACCTCACTAGAAACTATCAAATATTGCTGGAGTTCAGTGGAGAAGTGTTTGACGCTGAAACTGCTCACAGTAAGAGTCTGCTCCTACAGAAGGGGACAATATTTAACAATACACAAAAGCACCACATTAGAAAATACAAATCTGGCCGTAGTGAGATAAACCAGTTTACAATTATCACATGATAAGCAGCTTTTGTTGATGGCAGCTAAGGAAAAGATCAAATCAGCAGCATACTCACTTGAGTAAGGTTGAGGTCTGCCTGAATGCGAAATAAGCTGATTGTGGCATTTAATGACATGGTGCTGTTTGCATGGGAAACTGCCACATAGCTGGAGCCATTTACTGTAAAGCTAACACAAGAGCTGGGACTCTGGATGCTGACAAACTATGAGAAACAGAGGGAGAAAGAGAGAATATATATATATATATATATATATATATATATATATATATATATATATTTTAAACTTATTATAAAATGAACATAAAGGGCCAGATTTCCTAAACAGGGCAAATTATTGTGAGAGGGCAATTCCAAAAAAGTGCAAATGGGAGTGGAAAGTTCTGTGCGTGATCTACTGATGACCCGCAAATGAAAGAACACAGACGCAGTCAGATCATTTCCATAAAAACCAACGCAATCTACCAGTTAGCGTCTGGTTTAAGACGTGCTTTTTTGGGGCGGTAAATGGCGCAAAACACCGGTAAATTGACAAGAGCAAATTTGAGTAAATCACCTTGCGTGATTAATTTAAATACTCTCCTCCCATGAATTTTGCGCCTGAAAGGGAAACTCCTACAAACGCATATGCAATAAAGTCAGCCGCAAAAATAACACTGTCCGCACCCTTTTTAGCGCAAATTTTTCACTGCGTGTCTTTAGTAAATCCTGACAGTAGTTTTTTAACGCCAAAAGAGGGTTTGCGCTGGCGCAACTAATTAAAATAATATGCTTAAAATGATAGTGAATACAATTTTGTTGCAATTTTGTTGTAAGCAATCATCAAAATGCATTGAATGCAGTTCCTTCTACCAAAACCAGTGCTTGAAGTGGAGCCAGTACACATGAGCACCCCCGATTTCAACCGAGGGGGAACACCACCCCGCAAGCACTTACCATAACTAAATGTTTGGGCTTTTAACTGAATTCAAAACATACCTCCACAGGCACTAAGACACCCTGCCACTTGTAGAGTACAGCCTGGTTCTGAGCTGGACCTCTGAGTAGCCTCAGAACCAGAACAGAGTCTTCACTGGGCACTGCACACCAGACTGACGCCAAGCTGTCCCTGATAGACTGATACACAGCCAGCAGTGGCTTCTCTCCCCCTACAAATACATTAAACAATCTTTGGTTATACACTTTTTGAGTTAACAGAATTAAACTTACTTGCAATTTCTTACTCATTCCAAATGCCGTTCCTGACCGGGTCTCCCATTCCACACTGACAGCAGACTCCAGCCCATTACTGCGAGATATAGTCAAGTACACTGTACCGGTACGCTCCTCAACTGTCATGGTGTCCAGAGTCCTGGAGAACACACACACAGGTTACACTTTATTTCAATGGTCTGCTTTAGACATTCTACAAACTATAAGAAACTTTGGAACTGCATGTCAACTAACTCTCATTCGACTGTTAATAGACTGTTAGGTTAGGGTTAGGTGTTAGGGTTTGGGTTAGTAGAAAAAGTTGACATGTAGTTTTTCATCATATCACTCCTATTTTGCAACAACTTCACTGGCTTCCCATTAAACAGAGGATAATTTTTAAAATACTTCTCATTACTTACAAAGCTCTTCATAATATGGCTCCTCCTTATATCTCTGATCTCCTCCATTTAAACATCCCTACCCGTTCACTCCGATCCTCGAACACCGGCCAGCTTTCTGTCCCCCCTGCCCGTCTTGTCACAATGGGGAGCAGGGCGTTTAGTCGCTCTGCTCCCCATCTTTGGAACTCACTCCCTCCAGACCTTCGCACCATTGACTCATTTCATCTTTTCAAATCCAAACTTAAAACTCTGTTGTTTAGACAGTCATTTTCCACCTGACCCATATCTCTTCAATGTTGTCTTGCCAATTTTATTTGTTTACTGTTTTAATGTTTTTATCTGCTCTGTACAGTGTCCTTGGGTGTCCTGATAAGGCGCTTTAAATAAAATGTATTATTATTATTATTAGTTGCAAAGTTACTTATATAATCAGTAGAGGGTGGCAGTGGTTAGAGAGTTGGACTTGTAACCCGAAGGTCGCGGGTTCGGTTATCAGTACTGGCAGGAAACGACTGAGGTGCCCTTGAGCAACTTACTAGAATGTATGTTGGGGAGCATCAACATAAAGTGTTAGCAGATATTTAGCAGACAGTCTACAAATACTCTAATGACTGCTAGTTGACATGTAGTTGCAAAGTTACTTATAGTTAGTAAAATGTCTAAAGTGGACCATCGTAATAAAGTGTTACCCACACATAGAGTAGAAGCAGGAGTTGTAGGGGTCTGTGTGTGGCTTGAACATCTATTTAAAACAGACTGTGAATGTACCTATTAAGTGATGGTGATATTCTGAACAGTCCCAGAGGAGCCTGGTTCTGCAGTACGGTGATAAAAGTCTGCAGTGAGTCTCCCAGTCGAGCACCTCCACTTGGGTTGGACAGAGTCACTGTGAATGTCTCATTCATCTCTGGCTCGGCATCCAGAACAGCCCAGATCTCTAAAGTCTAGAAAACAAAGATGATACTATTGAGAGCCTCATCTTTGACTAACCACTGGTTCCTTACCACTGGAATTATCTTAACTTAAATAGACTTGTGCTGTAATATGTGTTGTAATGTATGCTATAGGTTAAATATTTCACAAATAAATTTAAAGCTTAAATTTTAATTTGAATACCTAAAGCCCATGATATCAAAATTAGGCATGGTTTTTAGTCCATGCCTGCTAGTTTGAAATAATGTATGCTAGTGAACTCCTAAATGATAAAATGTGTAATATTAACAGTTTATGTCTTCAAGAAAAAAATAGACCAAAGAATATAATAATAAAACCTATTTTTAAGACATATTTCTAAAATATAAATATAGAAATATTTAAATAATTAAATAATAAATCCCATCAAACTTTAATAGGAAACTTAAAATAAAAAGACACCTAAATACTTTGGTCAATTGGCCATTAAGAGTTTTATATACCTTGAATCTGACTCCATCCTCAAGCACAACAAAGCCAGAGGAAGGTGTGAGATCATCAGTGTACAGGGATCCATTGGCATCAGTGATGGTGAACTGGACCGTTACTGTGCCAAATGTGCCCTGAGGAGGGTCTCGTATGATGTAGAGGGTGGCCACACTCTCCCCCAGACCTGACACAGAGGTCGGCTCCCTTAACAGGAAGTGTTCACTGTTATTGAAGGAAATGATTCCATGACCATCGTCATTGGCCAGAATAGTCACGGTAGCTATGGAAACACATGAGATAAAGATTACACGGTACTGCCGAGTCCTGGAAAGTCATGCACGTTTAGTGTCTCCCCGCATAACAGACCTGTAATGTTCTCTCCCAATTCCAGCCCTGCCGACGGGTTTGTTAGAATTAACTGGAATGTCTCATCGCCTTCAGGAATGGTATCATCTAAAATCTGGACTTCTATAAACTTGTGCCGTTCTCCATCCACAAAGTGGATCATCTGTGTAATATACAGCATGTTCTCAATAGATATAAACAACAAATGCTAAATATTTAATGATATTAAAAACAAGAAAGAGTGTTTGTGACTTACTGATGGAGTGGCATTGAAATCCAGACCCAATTGAGCCTCTAGATTCTGGGCATAAAAGAACAGGGACACGTTTCCATGCGTCCCGGCATCACGGTAGGCAACCAGATTTAACACACCAATCGTCTCATTTACCACGTAGCTTAAGAAAAAAAATGCATACATTAGTGAAACGTTTTTACCAAACATTAATGCCTCTGAGATATAACATAGTTCACAAAGGTTGAAAAAAGTTTAAAGGGAAGTTCATACTCTATGTTTTGCCAGCCAATGATCCCTTGGATTCCATCATTAGCATTGATGCTGATCTCTGCTACAAGGCCTTCTGTATCTGGAAGAATGAATGAATGAATGAATGAATGAATGAATGAATGAATGAACGAACGAATGAACAAATGAATGAATGAATGGATGGATAGTTTGCATGTAAGGGATAGGATTATGGGCAATGGCAGCATGCTTTGGGCTTCTCATAAAACGCACATTCTGGAAAAGCACAAATAAATCTGTAACATCATTAATCATCATCTATTACTACAACAATAGTCATCTACCAATAAAATATATACACTAATAGTCATCTACCAATACTCTTCACAAATCACTGATTATAAGCAAGGAGAGTGGGCTGCCTTTGGGAATAATAGAGCTCAGACTGCTGTGAGTTGTCAAATATGTTGGATATATATGTTTGTGTTAAATATATAAAAAATGCCCCTGAAAATAAGTAAAAAGAAAAAGCACTACAGTATATCAAGCACAAGTGTGGGTATCCATTACCTTTCAATGTATAGTAAATCTCTAGGAAAGGATGCGAGACAAGATTGAAGATCAAGATGAAAGTACAATTGAAAGAAGAACCTAAAAGCTAATTAAATGTGGCACATTCAACAAAGAAAAATGAATTACAGTGTATAAAACGTTAAAAATATAATTAAGCAGATTGAACCCTTTAAATGATAATCTTACTTAGTTTAGGGGCAGTTGGGAGGGTGGTTATGAGGACAGCAGATGTTATATTGACTAAGAAAAACTCTTGCAGCTCAGGGATGTCATCCTGTTAAACAAAGAAGAATATGTTTCTTGATTAATTCAAACATGATAAAAATGCCTTGGATTGAATTAGTATCTAAAAATAAGTCTTAATTTATTAACAATAAAATGTGAAATGTTAAAACTGTAGTCACTAGTCCCTTTCACACAATGGGCCCTATTTTAACGATCTGAAATGCAAGTGTCAAAGCGCAAAGCGCAAGTAACTTTGTGGGCGGATCCCGGCGCTGTTGCTATTTTCCCGGCGGGATAAACGACTCTTGCGCCTGGCGCAAATCTAAAAGGGGTTGGTCTGAAGTATTTTCATTATTCATTGGTGTGGTTTGGGCGTAACGTGAAATAAACCAATCAGAGCGTCCTCTCAGATTCCCTTTAAGAGCAGGCGCGCTTGTTCCATGGCGGATTGCTATTATAACGGCGGATTTGCCGGCGCACGCCAGAAGCGGTTCACAGCCGAGGAGACCGACGTTCTCGTCAGGACCGTAAAACACAGAGAAGTGACATTGGGGATGATGGGAGAAACCCACCCAAATTAGCTTCGGTTAAACAGGCGTATAATTTGGGTAAATGTGTAGCCTAATCTAGATTTTTTTTTTTAAGTCTAGATAGATCTTTTTCACATCTTCACGGACACAACAATGATTTCCCTCGTGTGTTAATATTTTTCCTTGTAATAATGTATGATTTGCAAAAATGAAAACTGCTGCGTCTGTTTATATTAGAAAATCAAAGTGGATGCGCGTTAACACACTACATTATGGCCAAGCACGCGCCCTTAAAATACCATATCACTAACGCGTAACGCGCCACTGACTTTAGACTGTTTTTTTTCCTGGTCAGTGGCAGAATTGCTTTCTAAAACTGGAAAATAGCACCAGGGAAGTTTTGCGCCGGAACACGCCGCCACTTTGCGCTGAACCGCCCCCGCGAGCGCAAGTTCATGAACTTATGAATGAATTCCCTAATTTACCGACGTGCGTCTGTGGAGGGAAAAGTCTGCTGTGCGCGGGTGCAAAATAGGATTGATACTGTACATGCGTCGGCGTACAAAGTCAATTGCGCTGGGTGCAAGATAGGGCCCAATGAACCCGTTACCTGACTTTTCTGATAAATAAACAAATGTGCTTTTCAGACAAGCAATGGCATTCTGTCTTTTTACTGGTAAGATATCATTCACATATTGAACTGAATTGAATCAACACTGAACTGACTACAGCTGAATAATGACACTATTGTCTTTTAAAGCTGCTTATTAAATGGCCATGTTAACGCATGATTTGTAAATGGTAATTTGCCAGTCCCATTAAAAAGTAAATATGTATGTGTGAAAGGGGCTAATGTTAAATCGGCAGCATCATACATCTATGATGGTGATGGGGATGGACACAGATGTCTGTCCATCCTGCATGATCACAGAGCTGGAGACGTATCTGAAGTCCTGGCCTGGTTGGGCTAAGGCTCCCCCAGTCTGTCTGAGGTCCTGCAAAGAGCCTTGCACAGTCTCATAGCTTATATTTACAGCACCTGTGGGGGAAAGTAGCAATATTAACATCCCCATACTTCAGGACAACACTGTTTGTTTTTTCTAGTGTAACTAACCTGATGCACCAAACTCTCTGTTTATGTAAATCCGGATGGTGGTGTCTTTCTCATCTGTGGTGATTTTTAAGGATGAGGGGGCGATGCTAAGCAAACCAAACGGCTCGTCACTAGCTTCCACGCTCACCACTGCTTCACGACCCTGAGCGCTCAGAGCTGCCATTCCCGTCTTGGTAACCCCTGAGAGATATACGATTATTATAAAATAAAATAAAAAATAGATTAAATAAAAGGTTGTGTATAGAATAACCACAACCTGAAGTGTTCGTAATATGTTAAGTGAGATGAGACAAGATAATAAAACAACAGCTGATACTAATACTCTGCTGAAATAAAATATCATTTGAACCCCCCTTACCCCCCCCCCCCCCACACACACACACACACACAAAATTTGCCTTGTTTTCTATTAAAATATGTAAACATCCTTAAAACAAGTTAATATACCTTACAAGAAAAATATGCATTTAGACAAATCTTGCATGTATAAATGCTAACAGTAAATGTTAGCGGCCTTTGTTAAACATGGTAACATGAGATGAACTTGAATGAAACTTTCAAGGAACTCATTTGTGTGTGTGTTTCTGATAAATACCTTTAGTTTGTATATTTGATAGGATAACTCTGTACTCCTCTCTTTCTTCTGGTGTGGTATCCTCAAGCAGCTTTAACACTATAGTATTATTTAGCATTCCCTGAAACCGAAAATGAGGTAGAACATTAATCATCATTGTCCTTTGATTTCAATAATAAACCAATACATGGGCTTGACGGTTTAAAATAAACGTTCAAATGATCTGGTCAAACAGCATGTTTTCATACATTACCTCAGAGAAAAAGAGAGTTCCCAAGGTGTCTGTAAAGGTCATCGAGACTCGAGGGCCTTCAATTCTCCATTCCACTGTGACATTTCCAATAGCAGGAGCTGTTCTCTCCACCAGCAGAGACAAACTCTCACCTGTTGAATACAATGAACATCTAACCTTAGCTATTAACTATTTAATTGGTGTAATAAGTTAGTATTGCATGTTTTTCAACCCTTAACCGATATTTTAGATGCTCATGTTAGCCTGAGATGTGTGGGAGTATACAAGTTAATCTTCCTTGCTGACTAGATTTACTAGTACTCTAGTTGCAAAGACAACTGTATATACAAGGATAGAATTCACGTGTCCTGTCATGCATGCATGATGACACAAACCATCTCCCTCAATGTAGCAGCTGTTGCAGATCGCTCTTCACTCATCTCATCAGTAACTATATAACTAGTTACTATGGAGCACATACTGATGCCTAATTATCCATTTACAACATGTTTCAAATGCCTCCACACTTGCACATAACACTAATAGAAGTTAAATAAATTATGTCACTCTTAAACCCACCTCTGTCTTTTGGGAAATGACATAAATAAATATATAATGATGACTTTTAATCAAGTCTGGTCCGCTTACCTACGGTGGATTAATAAGAATAAAGGGCTGTTCACACCCAAGATAATAATTGTAAAGCTTTAATAATCATTCTAATTATAAGAGAACAGCAAATTCCACACTACAGCTATAACGGTATCATTGGAAATACTTTCAGAATGATCATTTCCAGCTGATGAATGATAAAAAAAACTTGATGGCTAATCAGAATCCACCTGACTTTAAATAGTTCGAGTAACTGCAGCATGCTCTTATAATAAACAGAACGTTATTGTTTGTTAGTGTGGACATATAGACTATAACTATAGTTATAATTCTTGGTCTTCAAATTTTGGAAGTTAAAGAAAAACACTGACCCTCTCTGACGATGACCGATCGTGAGGCTGTGTGGAAACCTACAACCCCTGCTGCATTGTCATTGGCCAGGATGAGGATGGTGACGGTGTCCGAACTGGGAAGGATACGGCTGCCACCCTCAGTACTCACTAACCCAAACTGTAAGGTTTCATTGTCTTCAGGTTCCGTGTCATCCGTGATGACAAACTCAAGAGTCTTCTTTACATCACCTTAAAATGAATATGCAGGAGGTAATTCATCTACTGCAAAATTGTTGAAATGAAGAATGGACTTCAGTTAGGCTTTTCACACTTTTATTTATTTATTTATTTATATGTTTTTATTGTATTTATTGATTTGATTGATGTTTATTTTTATGTTATTTAATGATATTTATGGGTTTATTTGATTTATTCATTAATTCGTTCAAATTGCTCCCCACACTTTTGAGTGTAACAAGCAGCATAGAAATGCAGATTTCACCATTCACTGCCACTAGTAAAAAAAAAACTAAAAAACACAGTAGTATACAGTATTAAACCGTATTAAGTAACTCGTTTAACCCTGCATTAAAAAGACCAAAGCAGTACTAACCACAAATTACCCTAGGTATATATATAGTATGAATTATTCTGCCAAGGTAAAGTATGATCACTGTGAAACAAAGTTTCAAGTGTAAAAAGCCCAAATATCAAAAGCACATACTGCTAAAATAACTCTTTTGACTTGGTATGGTTATTGTTGTAATGTACATACATCAAAAACAATGTAGACGAGACTTACCCTCAGCAAAGATGAGGGTCTCCCCTGTCCCATTGAAGTCAGCGTTGGGAGTGGCACTGCCACCAACATACTTCCACTCCACTGTAACCTGTCCCATACTGCCTCCTCTCCTCTCAATGACCAGCAGCACTGTAGTTTTGGGTTCCTCCCTCACTTCCAGATACAGCCCATCTTGAGTGGCATTGGGGTTAATGCTGTAGAGCAGAAATATTCCAAACGCATCTCCATTCATCCCTATAGTCACCAAAGCTACGTCCGGCTGCTGGATCATTGGCAAGTTCTTGGCAGCTGCAGTCATGTTGACCAAGCTAACCTTTAGGATTTGAATCATGAAACTCTCATCCACCTCTGGCAAAGAGTCAGTCAAGATGGTTACAGTGAGGTTAGCGACTCCTGATCTGTCCATCATGGTGGTGGTCTGAGCCGTCATGGTTATGTAGTCGCTCCCGGCAACAGCCTGTGAGCTAAACAGCGATGCGGCCGCTGTGGTGTTTTTTATATAGGTGAAGGTTTGTGGGGAAGAACTCAATTGTCTGGCCCCGGATGTTACCCAGAAGCAACTCGCTCTGGGGGTGTTGATGAAGCCGAAAGCTTGGCAAGCTCGCTCTCTAAGGCAGAACGATGCGCAGAAATTTAAGACGTTTGTGTCTGTGGTGATGTTGATGGGTCTGCGGAGGGTATTAGATGGCGCTCCAGCCAATGGAGAATCATAGTAAACCAGGAAATCTCTGCCTTCCCTTTGAGCATTGCTTACAATATCAATCTCAGAGGTGCTGTAAACGATCTCCAGCATGCCAAAATTACCACCACTGCAGTGAAAACACACAAAAAAACACATAATGTACCATCCAAAACTAAATTAGTTTAAAAATTGGAAACATAGGCACATTACCTTCTTCGAACTGTAACGTTAGCAATAGAGATCCCTTCCAGTGGCTCCTGGACGCGGTATACTGCTTGCTCAAAGTACACGGTTCCGTGAGGGTTGTCATTGGCAGGAACAATGATATCGACCTCTTTCTCAGGCCCAATGTTGCCACCATTGCTGGCACTTACAAGTTGAACCTTTATAACCTAAATTAAACAGATACCTTTAAGTAAAATAGATATTTCATACATCCTTATGAAGATTTAAAAAAAACAAGACTTACCTCTTCAATTTCAGGTACATCATCAGCCAAAACCTCCACTTTCAGTGTCTTTAATGTTTCTCCAGGATCAAACCTGACCTCACCAGACAAAGGTCGGAGATCACCAGTGGCAGGTCTCCCATTGACTGTGGCTCTCCACTGGACAATGACATTGCCCATAGTTCCAGCGTTTCTCACTATGGGTAGGGACACCTCAAATGCATTCACTGCTGGCTCCTCAACTGTGATGGGTGCAGCCTGAAAAACTAACAGACAAAAATATATGACATCTCTTCATTATGTGTCACAACATCAGCAATAGTAGAACATTTAACATATGTTGCATTTGACAAGCATGCTATCCATAATAAACTAACCAAAAGATCCATATGGATCATCTGAGGGTAGGATGGTAATGATGGCCAGTGTGAGGTCCCCCAGGAGAGCGCCCCCGGTGGTCTGGTTGAGAAGCTCAATTCGGAAAGTCTCTTCCAGCTCAGGCACCACATCGTTGATGATGATTATGGGGACAGGCTTGCTACTCTCTCCCTCAAGCAAAACCACATCAGAAGAGGCCACACTGTAGTCCTCACCTATATATCACAATCAGAAACATATGATATATAAAAAAATATAGATAGATATTACAATTTTTTATTTAAATATTAATTCCATAACCATTCCATTTTATAATTAAGAAACGTGCAATTCTGCATTTTCTTGACAGTAATGTAATGAAACATTCCTACATTTAAAAAAAAAAAAAAACATATTTAAAATTAAATATATTAGGATGAATAAATATAATCTTCTAATATAATATATTAAGATTAATTGTCAGAAGCCATTACTCCAGACTTCAGTGTAACATGATCCTTCAGAAATCATTCTAATAGGCTGATTTGGTACTCTATTATAATTTATTTTAATCACTGTATATATATATATATATATTAGTTTCTGACTTTCTGACTTGAACCCAGAGAGACACCCCCAGAAGGCAAGATTCATTTTAGTTGAAATACATCTTCATTAAAACTCACCCACTCTAGCGGTCATTGGCACTGCTCTGAACTTGACAGACACATCAGCAAAAATCCCTCCAACACGTGTTACATTGATAATAGGTCCGGTGTAGTACTCGTGGACGCTCACTGCAGAGGAAGACAGTTGTAGCACCCCAAAGGCATCATCGCTGGCCTCAATAATGACCTGAGAAACTGTGGCGTTCCGTGGGCCAAGTCGAGGGGAAAGTGCAACTGGAAAACCAAACAGTTATTCTTAGCACACATCCTGACTTTTTTTTAAATGTAGTATTGCTTCTTATATAATAATTCAAGAAATCTTCCAAGTGATATTTACCTGGTCTGAGTTGCAGCCCTTCAACCAAAGTGACATTGACAAGCTCCAAAAACACAGACTCCGCCCTCTCTGGTTCCTCATCATCAAGTACCCTCAGGGTCACATTTACTTCACTCAGATTAGCTGAGAATATCACCGACTCCACAACAGCCACAAAGTCATTCCCTGCACTGGCCCGACCCACTCCTGGTGTGCTATATGGAGCTGCATCAGTGTCCCTCAATGTTCGGTATGTCACTCGCACTCTTCCCATTAACCCCTTTCTCCTCTGTATGGACAGGGTGATGACAGCATTTGCTTCTGGCACACGGACTAGTCTGCTGCTGTCAGAGAATACAAAAAGTCCATAAGGGTCATCACTGGCCAATACAGTCAGCGTGGCAGTAGTTTCTTTCCCAAGTCGACCATGGGAAACATTAGTGAGACGGACTCTGAAGCTTTTGTCGAGTTCTGGAATGTCATCCTGGGAAATCAGAAGGTAGATGCTTCCAACAGTCTGGCCCACATTAAAGGTCACGTTGCCAGATCTATAAACAAGTTCTCCCTCTGATTTAGCATCTGTCTCCCAGTACAAGGTCACATTGGACAGAGCGCCAAAGGAACGAATCACCTGTGAAAAACAGGAAACATACTCATATTAAACATTAATATTTCTCTCATTTGTAGTACTAGTGGTTTTCATGCTGGTTTCATGTTTTATTTTTTATTAGAGACTTTTAAATGAATGCTGTTCTATATGCTGAAATAAACTTAAAGAATCTTGGGAAAAAAATGATCATGGTCTCCACGAAAGTATCAAGCAGCACAAGTCCTGTCAACATTGATAATAATGATACATGTTTCTTGACTACCAAATCAGCATATTATAATTATTTCTGAAGGATCAATGTGACACTGAACACTGGACTAAAGATGCTGAATATTCAGCTTTATCACAGGAATAAACTGCATTTTAAAATAGCCTACAGTTCTTTTAAATTGTAATATTATTTCACAATAATATTGTTATTACTTCATTTACTATTATGTTTATTGCACCACATGACTTGTTTAGTTTATTGCAGTGAAACAGATTAATTAAAATATTTTATAGAGATATAACATGCAAAAACAAGCATAATTGTATAAAAATATACACTGCCGTTCAGAAGTTTGGGATCATAAGATTTTTTAAATGTTTTTAATTGTCTCTTATGCCCACCAAGGCTGTATTCATTTGATTAAAAATACACAAAAAAATATAATATTGTGAAATATTGTTACAATTTGAAATATCTGTTTTTATTTGTATATATTACAAAATGTAATTTATCCCTGTGATCAAAGCAGATTTTTTAGTATCATACTCCAGTCTAATTTGCTGCTTTGCTGCACAAGAAACATGTATTATTATTATTAATGTTGAAAACAGTTGTGTACATTTCAGGATTCTTAGATGAATGGAAAGTAAAACAACAGCATTTTTCAGAAATATAAATATTTTGTAACATTATACACTACCAATCCAAAGTTTGGGGTTAGTGCAAATTATTTATTTATTTTTTCGGGAAAGAAAATCATGTTTATTCAGCAAGGATGCATTAAATTGATCAAAAGTGACAGTGAAATAAATTTATAAATTGTTACAAAAGATTATATTTAAAATAAATGCTGTTCTTTTGAACCTTCTATTCATCAAAGAATCCTTAAAAAAAAAGAAAATCAACATTGATAACAAATCAGCAAATCAGCATATTAGAATGACACTGAATCATGTGGATCATGTGACACTGAAGACTAAAGTAATGATGCTGAAAATTCAGCTTTACCATCACAAGAATAAATATTTTTTTTTTAAATTGTAATAATATTTCACTATATTACTGTTTTTATTAAATTTTATCTCAAATAAATGCAGCCTTGGTGAGAAGAAGAGACTTTTTTTAAAAACATTAAAATATCTTACCAATCCCAAACTTTTGAACGGCATTGTATGTGTGCATTTTTACACATTTTTGAATGAATGATGTCACGTTTAATAACTAGGACAGACCTGCAGCACTACAGTACTCCTGTCCTCCTCAGGCTCTGTGCCGTTCACAGTCAGAGAGTCGGCACTAAACTGGAAGATGCCATGAGCCTCATCAGAGGCAGCGATGGTCACGATGATACGAGCAGCGGCACCCAGGTTAGCTTCAGAGCAAAAAAAGAATATTATCATTACACAAATCATGATATGAAAAAAAAAAAAAAAAACTCTTCACCTATTATACTACTACTTTTAGACACTTTCTAAAGCAGGGCACCAAGATGCGTGACAGAGGTGACCCTTAACATTTTCAAAACATAATATATACTGGGCTTCCTTAAACATGAAGGCTATTTGCTTTTCCCACGTCTCTACTGGTATTGCTCACATGCCTTAGCACTATGTAAACAGCTTGGCAGAAATCAGGGTCAACAATCCGGAGTCTAAGGGATTTGACCGTTATGGGCAGCTCTTAAACTTTACAACTTTTAATCTAGGACTTACAAAATAAAGCTTGTGTAAGGGGTGACCTTAATTACACAATAAATCAACAAAAGAAAGAAAAACAAAAGGCACAGTAAGCAGTGAATTAGCATTGGTTAAAAGAAGTTCTGTTGAAAAGCTCTGCCAAGGCCCAAAGGACAGATAATGGGGCATGTAGTGCCTCTGAAATGCCAAAGCAGCAGCTATTCAATAGTTCGGAAATAATCAAAACAAATAAAACCTCTTTTGCTCGACCTGAAGGGAACTTTGACAACATTAAGAGGCACTTTGGATTTAAAGTCAAGCTGATATTTCACATTTTCTCACAGGATCCAGTCTGGTATTACAACGAATAATGGGAATGAGGGAAGAGCAAACACTGAAACAAGGAAATGCATGCAGACTTAAGAATCTTACCATAATGATAGAGAAAGGATGGAAGAAAGAGATCAGTGTCACTCTCGCCACTTCCACTGCCTTCGCTTGCAAAAAATGGATCCACTAAAAGAGCACACAGGAGCCAGACAGGAGCACACAGGATTCATTCCAGAGATAACAGGAATCACACATAGTACATATTGAAATCAAACAGAATGTTCCATAATCATGCCCAAACAGCATGAATGGAGCCCACAGGAGACACGCATGCGGAGACAGTGAAGAAAAATCATGAAGGAAAAAGAGAGGACACAGAATCAATCTGAAAATAAAGTTTTTAACTGACACAAGTTTTCTTACCTCCTCCATTTGGATTGTAGAGCTCCACTCTGAAGACTTTGTCCAACTCTGGCACCAAGTTGTCTATAATAGTCACATTGATGTACTTAAATCTCTCGCCAGGCAAGAAGTCTAGAAACCCCTCTGTGTCCTGTCAGAAGATGGAAAGGAATTGTGCCGTTTTAATATACAAAAAGGAATTTCAGTAGACAATCTTGGTAACGGAAATATCTCTCCTTTTGAAAGACTGACAAACTTACACAATATTGTTCAAAAGTTTGGGTTTGGTAAGATTCTTTATTGCCTTTGAGAACTCTTTTAATCCCACCAAGGCAGCATTTATTCAATCAAAAATACAGTAACAACTGTAATATTGTAAAATACAATTTAAATAACTGTTTTTAATAACTGTCTTCAGAGTCACATGATCATTTGACATGATGATCCTGTTACATTTCTTATTATTATCAAAATCTTGTGGAAACCCTGATGTATTTTCATTGTTATATTTTTAACATTATTAATGTCTTTACTGTCACTTTTGATTGAATGCATTCTTGCTGAAGAAAAGTATAAACTTAAAAAAAAAGTGTTTTACAGATGTTTATACCTCATAGTCCTCTGAACCAGCAGCTGTGAATGGAGACGTACGATAGCCCACCATCACCCTTCCCAGCAGTCCTTGTGCTCTGGCCACCAGCAGACTGACCACACCAGCCTCCTCTTGAACAGTCACATGCGCCTCCTCCAGTGAGGGTCTGATCATGCCCACGGGCACTGGGGTAGTTTGAAACTGAAGCAGGCCTGAAATTATATTAATAAGCAGTCATTTATAATATGTGGCTGTATAAACTAAAGAATTTAGCAATATAGGCTATAGGCCTATATATCAATGTACCATATGGATGATCGCTGGCTTTGATAGTAATATTATTAATGGAATTTCTTGGGTCAATGCTGGCTCCACTGGTGGGGGTTGAACCTGGTTTTCCATCACCTGACTCAGCTGACACCAGCCTAACCCGGAAGTGCTCATCGACCTCAGGCAGGTCATCATTTAGAACCAGCAGGTTTAAAACCTGTGAGACACGAGCCATTTGACAATTATGAGTGAGACTTTGCTATTAGTTAATGCATTTACACCATCAGTTTAACAAAAGTAGCTAAAACCACCACTAGATGGAGCTATATTAACAATTTTGCTCAACATCTATTCTCAGATCTGCAGAAAGCTGGAGCGCTGCAGGTGCAAGATCATTTCCTAATGGTTAATAAAATGCATTGATTAAGATAAAAACATTTTGCTTTCACTTTCCAATTCTGATAATGATATTTAATTTTGAACTTTGAATACATGGTTACTGGTGGTTAATGAATTTTTGTGTTTCAATTTATTTCATACACAATTGTCATTTGAACAGATGCAGCCCATGTACTGCACATTTATAATACTATTACAATGTTAATCAGTGGTCCTGTGGTCATTAATAATAACTGCTTGACAGGTCAATCCTCTTACCTCAGAGCGCTGGCCCGGCAGGAAATGGATGGAGCCTGAAACATTGGCAAAGTCGGAGGTATTTGACGAGTCTGCGGGAGAATCAACCTGAGTGACGGTATAGCTTACATAGACGTGGTCCAGAGAACCACGTGTGCGCTCCACTACACATGAGATCATTGAGCCCTCCTCAGATATCTGATAAAGAAAGGATAAAGGTCATCGTAAGCCAAGTGTAGCAGAACAAAATGAACTCCAGGACCTTTTAACAGAATTATTTGAACCATTCAGAATTGAATTAGTTGAATTAGGTTCAAATGTTATAAACTCAGACTGAGAAACAGATGCAATTTTAGGATAAAATGTGGATTCTGTGCAACTTTAAGTAACATGATCATTAAACACTGTACAATCATTTACAATTCACTTAAGTCGCTAAATGTTCGGATTCCTTTTTCTGCTTGGTCATGTTTCTATTTGTTGAGCGCATAAGAGAAAGCACATGCTGCTATGTCTCTTCTGTCACTAGTTGACAGGTCTTCGTCTGAAGGAATTCACTGACCATCTGTCTTATTAATCGAACAAGCCATTGGAGATGCCATGCATCCAATCTCCTTGAAGGGAAGAATGCACGCGCCATCCATCCAGGCGTGAAGATAAATTAAATATACATGAAGACATGGTCTCACAACTAGGGGTCATGTTGCACGCTTTCGGAGGGGAGGTAAACCAAACACTGACAAAGAAGCAACTTGGGTACTTAATCAAATAATACATTCATTAGACCTTAATTGTCTTGGTCAGAAGGCTGTCTGTTTAGCCACATTACAGATTTCTCATTGAATGCCATTGTTGTGTGTGTGTGTGTGTGTGTGTGTGTGTGTGTGTGTGTGTGTGTGTGTGTGTGCGTGTATAGTAAACTATATTTTGGGGACAAATTTGTACCCAGAAGTGACCAAAACCTGACAAAAATCTCCAAAAACCTCCCTTTAGGAACGTCCTCATTTATAAATCTGGAATAAAAATAAAGTAATACAATTTTTTTTTTTTTTATGCAGAAAGTTTTGTGTGATGGGTAGGTTTAGGAGTAAGGTTAGTGTAAGGGGATAGAATATACAGTTTGTACAGTATAAAAAAACATTACGTCTATGGAATGTCCCTGTTTAGAAAGCTAAGTAAACTTGTTATGTGTGTGTGTGTGTGTGTGTGTGTGTGTGTGTGTGTGTGTGTGTGTGTGTGTGTGTGTGTGCGCGTGTGTGTGTGTGCGTGCGTGCGTGTGTGCGTGCGTGCGTGCGTGCGTGTGTGCGTGCGTGTACTTGTGATGTATATTGTATTGTATTGTATTGTATTGTATTGCATTGTGACCATAAACTATTTGGATAATGATATGTGAAAGATGTTTTTTTTTTTTTTGCACCTACATCTGGAATACAGGAACCGGTAAAGCCGAAAAGTCCATTGGCATTATCACTCTTCATGACTCTGAGAATGGCGCTAGGTCTGGGCATTGGCAGACGGGCTCCACCTTGAACAGCCACCAGCTGTAGGTAGAAAACCTCCTCACCCTCCTCTTCTTGATCGTCCCGTACTTGGACTAAAAACGACTTCAGTTTCTCCTCCTGTCTGTATGTCAGGTACCCTGACACGTTGTGGAGGTCGGTCTTGGCTGGTTGGTTGTGTAGCTCGTGAATCTCAGAGCGGTTGAGCCAGCTGGAGTACAGCCGGAGGTCTTGTAGAAGACCAGTGAAGCGCTGTTCACCATCTGGGTTGGAACCGATCCTAATAGGTGCAGCATCTGTACGGAGGAAGTTAAATGTAAGGAGTTAGGATGGGTGGTGTGGCTTTGTGGTTAAAGATCTGGGCTTGCAACCACAATGGTATGTTTAAACCCCAGAAGATCGTGTGCTTGAATGTTACCAGGTTGCTCCAGGTGTGTGGATTTCTGAAGATAACGTGAGAGGTGCTTGTCACAGACTACGATGCTAAATGGCAGTAGGTGGTCGGCGTTAATATGTGGTAGCTAAAGTGTTCTGAGTGCTTTTCTAGGTAACTGCTTATAGGACAAAGTGAAAAAAGCTTGGTCCCTAAATATGGCTCAGGTTTCTACTTTAAAGGGGTCGTGAACACCAGTTTAAAAAAAAAATTATATTGTTGTCTGAGGTCAACGTATGACGTTCGCTTGGTTTTTACATTCAAAAACATCAAAATGAATAAGTAATAAGCTATTTTCTACCCTGGTTTTGAGCCTAGCTCCTGAAATGCTCGGTTTTTATGGGCGTGCCGCATTGAAGACTTGGAAGTAAACACCCACTGCTATGATTGGATAACAGTTTTGCATATTATAATGAGTTTAATGTAATGTTTGTTTCCAGTTTGTTTACTTAGAAGTACTAGAACACCTAGAAAGAAAGAACAAGCTTTCTGATATCACAGTATAAAATAAAATATTTAGATTATGATAGTCCTTAGTTTGTGCTTCTCTCTGACCATGGGTGTTCTGGTGGCTGGTGGCTGTGACCATTGGTGTTTATATGCAACCGTAGAGTGTTTGGCATAATTTGGTTGCTTCTAATGTAAGTATATGGGACTTTTTTTTCTCTTATTTCACCAATGAAAATCATGTTGCATCACAAATTCACATAATCTATGCTGCAGGCATAAAACAGAACTAAGAAACAGTAGTGTATTCAAGCAAGCACAGTATCTGACCCAGCTAATAAAACATAGTGAAATGTCTTTGTAGAAATACAATGTGGCAACATATTTGTGTCCCTCCCAATCACCGTTGACATAGCCTTCTTATTGGGCCGGGATAACCCATTATATAAGCAGGTGGAGAAGAGGAAAACTTTCTATGAAGTGACAGCAGTGAAATTGGAATAAAAAGGGTAGAGTCCATCCTCATTGGTTACACCAGCTTCAAGCAGTAACCTCCTGACCACCAGAGAGACATTCAAAGGCACACAACTGTACAAATTGAGGAAATACGCTTCATGGAGCCCAAACAAGAACATCGAACAAAAGCGGTAATCACCGATTAAGCTAACAAGCCGAGACGATCTCAGATATCCTTGCAGTTTATGTGTACATTCACTTGACTGACAATGGCATAAGAGACGTCAAGAAAGTCTTAGTGGGGGCTCTTTTGTTTTCAGTTAGAGAGAGAGTATGCCGGCTGCCTTTATGAGGCCTTAATGTCCAGAAGTGGCCCAGGGTTCATTCAAGCGTATCTTCCTGAGAAACACTAGACAATGGCACAGGGCTCTCACAGCAGGCTCTTACCAGATATGGGCCAGAAGAATGGATGAGGAACCACATCTTATTGCTTGACCAACACAAGCATGAGGAATTTCTCTTCAAGGGGAACTTAAGTAGGCTGAATTAAGTTTCTTAATTTGTCATTTGTTTCCACTGTTTCCACATACTTTCTCCATGCTTCTAAGTAAGCCTTTTTATGAAAATGATGTGAAATTATGAAAATTATTTTAAAGGATAATTCCGGTATTTAACACCTTGAGTGAGTCTATATTGTAGTTTGTTTTGGATGAACAAGAGTGGTGGACAACATTTTTTTGACAATGGTTCCTCTCTCGAGTTTTTGACTATAATAGAATTGGCCATGGACCCATTTAACATTGGAGTCAATGGGCATGTCCGAAAATGTCATTAAAACAGCCAATAATGTTCGTTTACAAAACTGTTAAACTCACCGAGTGGTTAGTGGTGTTCGTTGATGATTATAAACAATATATCGTCGCAATATATGATTCCAATCCGTTTATTTTGCTATAGTGGAACTATTTTTTCAGACACTTCACAACCGTGTAACTTCCGCTCAATATTTGAATCTGAAGCGTTAGCACACTCCCGACCACTTGATGGCGATAACCGATGTGTCTCGCGGGACACTCACGGTCACAGTCGAGTTCAACTTCATATTGCACTGGTCAGTGGTAACGTCTTTCAATATTTTCAAGGTTTTGTTTGTTTATTTCGCTTACTCTCCCGGAGCACAGTTGCTCTGCTCGCTAGCCTTATGAGAAACGGAAGCGAGCAAAAAGACTACATCGACCAAATGTAAACAGCCCCCTTTCCGTTTCCGGTAGCGCATTTATATTAACGAGCACTCAGTCCTTCAACAGAATTCAATGGGATTTTACAAAATGACGAATAAAACACGACAGAAACTGTATTTCGCAACACTTTTTGTTTCTGGAACATCAACTAACATCACTAATCACTCGGGGAGTTGCACAGTTTTGAAAACTAATGTTAAAGTCCGCGTGAACCGGAAGTTGCAAACGACTTTTCTCAAATGTTGTGACACATTTCCGAGTGAAAGGGAATATTGAACAGAGGGCAGGGTTTTACTTCAGCGCTCCTCCTCTCCATCTCTCGCCCACAGCAGAGTAACGGTTTGAGGGGAGTGGCTAAGCGTTTAAACAACCCAAGTCCTCAAGCCTACGTCATCAGAAAAAAAGAACCATTTCAGACCCGGAAGTAACTTTTCAGACTTTGATTAAAGATAACTTCGGCAAACAATTTTTTTCCGTGTATTAACTTGCACGGATTAATTGTTCACCACAAGACTAGTAATATCCGCTAACAAAGTAAATTGGGTCAATTTTGATTTCATGCCGACTTTAAAGGTTGTTTTAATAACATTTTCGGACATGCCCATTGACTCCAATGTAAAATGGGTCCATGGCCAATTCTTTTATAGTCAAAAACTCGAGAGAGGAACCATTGTCAAAAAAATGTTGTCCACCACTCTTGTTCATCCAAAACAAAGTACAATATAGACTCAAGGTGTTAAATACCGGAATTATCCTTTAATGAAGATATGAAATAAAGGGTAGGTAACATCAGTAGAATTACCAAACACAGGTGATTTACTTCATATATATTTAATAATAAACAAATTATTTATTTATTTATTTGTACTCAATACAAATTGTACAAATCAATACATTAATCAATACAATTTGTAATAATAATAACAATTATAAATATGTATTTTATAAACACTTATACAATAAATTAAAATAAAACAAAAATCAAAGTTAAAAAATTTGGTAATTGGATTGGTGTTTTAAAATGTATTTTCAATATGGAAATAATTGACATTTTTGTTATGTGAATTTTCAGAAGGATTTGTTTGTCGATTTCTGGTCTAAATGGATTGAATATATAACTCCTATTGAACCAAATACCTTTTGGATTTACCGGTAGGTTTTTATTTTATTGTATTTTTATTTTTATTTATTTTTATCGTAATGCGATTACCTCCCCCTTCCTTTGTAAATAGTTTATGTGTTCATTTTGAAGAAAACTGTAAAGAGATACTCTGAGGTGTTTTGTATTTTGACACTCTCACTGCCTTTTGCTACTCCTGTTTAACAATTATTTAAGTAAACTGGTAAAGCTGTAAAAGTGACAAATGTAAACAGGTGAATTGTATCCCTTTCCAAAAAAAATAAAAAATGTGGTCCCTAAATATGGCTTAGGTTCCTCCTTTAGTGCAAGCCTTTGAAATATATTTTGAAAATTATTAGGGTCAAATGACATGTGCAGTCCAAACTTACTCAGATTTGAAAAAAAAATAAAAAATTACTCACCATTTATAATGGCTTCTCCTTTTAGACTCTTAATCCCCCCAGGGATTGGGCTCCCATCCAGATAAAACTCAATGATTCCATCTTCCACAGCAATGATGACATGAACCCATGTATTATCCTCTACAAATTTAGTTGCAGTAGCTCGGGCCACCTGTGTGCTGTTAGATCCTATGGTTGTGTAATGAAGCATAACAGTAACGTGGGACTCATTGGTCTGGACCTGAACTCCATAATAGATAGTTCCATTCCCGTTGCCTTTAGAAAAAATAAACCCATCTGTATTGGGGTTGGGCATCAGCCAAACTGACAAAGTGAAGTTAGCCAGGTTCTGTGGAACCTGCAGATGGGTTTCTGGACTGATGGACCCATAAGCTCCTGGAAGTCCGGAGAAGAAGAATGCATCTGTGCCTGCATGGCGTCTCCTGGCATGTGGTCGGAGCTCAACAGCCTGTGGAAATGAGGCCATCAATATCAGGTCTTCCATGGGCGGCAGACCATGTGGGAAAGCTCCTGACAGGATTTCCCAGGCCACACGCACATCTCCGAAGGTGCCTTGCTGTCGAAGTATGGTGAAGGATGTGACATCCAACATGTCATTGACTGATAAGACGTCCTCTGCTACCTCACGCTCCAGACTCTCAGGGGCAATAGCGAAAACTCCAAATGGGTCGTCATTGAAGGGAATGAGAACGGATGCCTTGAGGTCTTTCTTTGCCAGTTTTCCGCCTTCACCAGGATAGCCACCTACAGACAACATTGTTTGATGTTGGTCACCAGCATTAGGTATATTTTGCATGCCAGAGGTCATGTTAGACTTCCGCATTGACCGGCATTTTGACAGATAGGGTCGTAAAAATTCTGTCATAATCTTTCATATTTTAATGACAATAAGCCATTTAATATACGGCAATAAATGACGGACGGGTTCCAGATTTTTCCATCACTGCTAGAAAAATTGTGTCAATGACGGAACATTTTCGGTTAACGCGACCTTTGGCTGGAAACAGAATGGGATGCTGGTTGCTGGTTTTCTGGTCACACCAGCTCAGTTTTCCTTTAGAATAGCATGACTATGCTGGTCCACCAACAAGACCAGCACTATACCAGCATAAACCAGCCTGGACCAACATGGAATCCATGCTAGTTTATGATGGAGTTTCCAGCAGGGATCTAACTGTGTAATAGATTTGCACATAATAATATTAAAACTGAAAAACCTCATTAAGCAAGTGCATGGGGTAAGTCTTTTCAAAGAGATCAACCCAACTTTTTAAAACAACTGATAGGACTTACTTACTTACTTACTTACTTACTTACTTACTTACTTACTTACTTACTTACTTACTTAGATTAACCAATTATTGGTTTCAGGTAGCATCAATCTCAATCTAGAGAGCATTTGATTGGACAGAAATATGTGTAGTGTAGGATGTCATCAATATGTTTGGTCCATTTTTCCATAAAAGAAAGACTGTAGACTAGTATAGATTGCTTTCATTGGGGTCTTTAAGAATAATTATTTAAACCATTGGCCACTGACATTGACTTTACCTGAGATGTTCATAAGTCTGAGCTCATAAAACTCATTGAACTCTGGGAGCTTGTCGGAGATGGCTTGAAGAACAATAGGTTTTGTCTTCTCCCCTGTGCCAACTATTATAGAACCAGATGTGTTCAGAAATTCCTGGTGAGGTTCAAGGGGGGTGTCATTGGCAAACAGCTGCCAGTATATTGTGACATTGCCAAAGTGTCCTTTGTCTCGAAGAACACTGGAGACACAAATGGAAACATAAGTTCACAGACAAAATACCATGATTGCTTCAATTCTAATACTAAAAGCCAAAATCAATCTGTGCTGTAAATTGTACATCTGGTTCAACTGTATATTTGAGATTGTAGAGAATTGGAGACTCACTAAAAGTTATTGGTTCTTCCCTCCTCCACTGGTTTTTGAGTGGAATCCAGAGAGAATATTCCATTGGCATCATCATTGGCCTCGATCACCACTGTTGCAGTGTCTCGGCCATATACTACTGCATCACCTGAAAAAAAAAAAAATAATTATATTATACAAGTACTATTACTCTCATAATACATTATATTTATAGACAGCAAGGCAACTCACTCACTCACTCACTCACTCACTCACTCACTCACTCACTCACTCATCAATGCACCATTTTGATCAATTTAATTTAATGCTGAATAAAAGTATTTATAAGAAAAGACTCTTAACTCTATAACATTCATTTCAAATTCAAACAAAATCCTGTCATCCAGCCATCTCCTCCCTTCCTTTTTCATCCTCATTCTTTCACCAAAAATGTGTTTTGGTAAATTTTTAAATTTGGATTTTGGAAAAAAAAAAAAATTTAATGGGAGAATGGGATGATGGGAGAAACCCACCCAAATTAGCTTTGGTTAAACAGGCGTATAATTTGGGTAAATGTGTAGTCTAATCTAGATTTTTTTTTTTTTTTTATCTAGATAGATCTTTTTCACATCTTCATGGGCACAACAATGATTTCCCTCGTGTGTTAATATTTTTCCTTGTAATAATGTATGATTTGCACAAATGAAAACTGCTGCGTCTGTTTATATTAGAGAAACAAAGTGTATGCACGTTAACACGCTACATTATGGCCAAGCACGCGCCCTTAAAATACCATATCACTAACGCGCAACGCGCCACTGTCTTTAGACTGTTTTTTTCCTAGTCAGTGGCGCAATTGCTTTCTAAAACTGGAAAATAGCACCAGGGGAGTTTTGCGCCGGAACACGGCTCCTCTTTGCGCCGAACCGCCCCCGCGAGCGCAAGTTAATTCCCTAATTTACTAACGTGCGTCTGTGGAGGGAAAACTCCGCTGTGCACGGGTGCAAAATAGGAATGATACATGCATCGGTGTTCAAAGTCAATTGCGCTGGGTGCAAGATAGGGCCCAATAAGTAACACGCCAAATTGGAAAGTAATTTGACAGTGGTACCCGCCAGAGTTGATTGTACCCGCATTTGGTGTTAATTTCAAACCCTGCATATATATTCCATAACAGAATAGCTTTGAAATGTTAAAAATAAATGTTTATGATTTGCACAAATAAGCATTCAAATAATTATCATTATTAAAGTTTGATCAAGCATGAATCTAGACAGATTTATAATGATGAATAGAAACATTTTGCCAGAATCTTTTTCAAATTTCTCATTAACAGATGCTTGTGCTTTACAATTTGTGGCAACGCATTTGCTCAACATTCACACATAGTAACTGTCACGCTAAATACTGTATCATTCTACACAAGACACTGTCATACTTGGTACAAGCTAACCACATCAATCATATTAATCTCATATCTCAGCATCACATCATAATAACTCCCAGCATGCATCTGAACACAGTCCCTCAGGCAAGTGGTAAAACCTCCAGAGAGAAAGCTCTGGGTGGGTTTGTTTTGTGATGTGCAGAAGGACAGTTCAGTAATTAACTTTCTACAGTCACCTAACACTTTGCCTGAATGTGTGTGTGTGTGTTCCACAATGCAAGGATTAGAGAGGGCTTTTGAGAGTCAAGGCCAATCAACAGAGCTTTGTGTGAATCAAAACAAATGTTTAATGGGGTGGATTTATTGGCTCTGCAGAACAGTTGAAGAGTTGGAGAGCAGGATTTGTCTCTCAGAATGGGAATTTAATGAAGCTAATTGGGTAATATAGACAGTGCACTTAAAACATGGGGATTTGTAAGACTGACACCCAAAACAAATGCATCACAAATCAAACTTCAACGAAAGTTGAAAGGGACCAAAAGTTTGTAACATAAAATGCACTGGATGTCTGGTCAGTTACAACTTAATGCAGAGGATGAGACAAACCTGTAGCATTGAAGAGAACTATGTAGAATGGTTCATCTGTCTCTGGTAGGTCATCATCTACCACAGCAACCGATATGTTCTTCATCCACTCTCCAAAATCAAAGACCAGCATTGAGTCGTTACGCAGTGGAGTGAAGTCACCTGATGATGTGTCACCATACTCAAAACGGTACTTCACTGTGGTGATAAAATTAGCCAGCCCAGCTCGCAGAATGGTAAAATTGGCCACGCCCCCTTCTTGCACTCTCTGAACCACAGGCTCTAGAAAACACATTACACACAAGAACAATATGACATTTTATATTGACAGTGAGCAAATATAACATAGCCTACCACACCAATGACCTGGATTGGCAAAGGGGTCTATTACAGAAGACTGTTTACACTTCAGAGTAAGAAAACAAAATACTGTTTAAAAGTTTACAAAATTAATTAGTCTATATACTGTATATAAACATAGTCACAATAGTTGTTCTATTTCCCACAATATGAATTTACACGTCACAATGTGACTTTATTACTTATTTTAAACTTTAGCTCGCTGTTTCCCCTGAATTTTTTTTTATTTTTTGTCTTCAAATTAATATTTTCATTGTAATATTACAAACATACCGGCAAAATATATTGGATCATCATTCTCACGAATGCTTAACCTTGCACTGAGATTGTTTCCTAGTCTTGCTCCACCAATTGTATTCAGAAGGGTGATGGTGAAATTTTCCGTTTTCTCTGGGATCTGCATCAAACAAAAGATCAGTCTGTAATATAAATATATTTGTCCTCATTAAACAGAAGTATCAATACAATTGCTAAAGCTTACCTCATCTGGCACAGAAAATAGGGTCAGGTTCTTCAGGTACTCCCCTTCAACAAAGAGGATCTCACCCTGCACTGGGTTGATGTCTCCTGAATGGGTCGGCTCAAGAATCCAGAAGACTGACACGTTCCCAAACCTACCCCTGCTTCTCCCAATGGGATAGGATGCTATCAGAGATTATAATGTGATGTTATTTTAAACTGAAAAACAAGAAAGTAAAGTGACCCAAAGCTGTAGCTTAAAGATCTCTGTACCTGAGTGAACATCCATGGCTTTACTCTCATTGATGGTGAAGTCTAGGCCAGATTGAATGAACTCAATGACCCCAAATGGGTCATCACTCTTACGCACGGTAATGTTGACCTGCCTTCGGTTACCAAGGCGACTAGCTGGCGTGCTGTGGCTACTAAGGACCACTGAGAATGTCTCATCTAGCTGAAGACAAAACATCAGACAAACTTTTATAAGTCAGGCTTACTTAAAATGGTCATTTCTGAACATGTGTGAAGTGTTAAAGTAATCTTAACATTAAGGAAAATGTAAGAAACTTGTAGATCATCTTACAAGACACAAAGTCAGTTTATTACAGAGTATATGACAATCCTTAGTCACTACTAATCATTAGTCCTGAGGACTTACCTCTGGTATCCCATCGGGCTTGGCTACTAGGGCCACCATTACTTCTCTCTCCCCTGGCTGGAACTCTAGGATCCCTGTGGCACCATAAAACTGAGCATTTCCAGAAGGAATCACTGTATATCTTATGAGTTGGTTGAGTAGCTGGCCCTGCTCTCTGCTCACCCTCAGTTCAACGGTCTCCCCCTCCTGCATAGCCAACAAATCAGAGTGAGTAAGTGAGTGAGTGAGTAAGTTAGTGGGGGGAGGGAGGTGGGGTGAGTGAGTGAGTGAGTGAGTGAGTGAGTGAGAGAGAGAGAGAGAGAGAGAGAGAGAGAGAGAGAGAGAGAGAGCGAGTGAGTGAGTGAGTGAGTAAATGAATGGGTGAGTGAGTGAGTGAGTGAGTGAGTGAGTGGGGGAGGGAGGTGGGGTGAGTGAGTGAGTGAGTGAGTGAGTGAGTGGGGGAGGGAGGTGGGGTGAGTGAGTGAGTGAGTGAGTGAGTGAGTAAATTAATGGGTGAGTGGGTGAGTGGGGGAGGGAGGTGGGGTGAGTGAGTGAGTGAGTGAGTGAGTGAGTGAGTGAGTGAGTGAGTGAATAAATTAATGGGTGAGTGAGTGGGGGGAGGGAGGTGAGTTGAGTGAGTGAGTGAGTGAGTGGGGGAGGGAGGTGGGGTGAGTGAGTGAGTGAGTGAGTGAGTGAGTGAGTGAGTGAGTGAGTGAGTGAGTAAATTAATGGGTGAGTGAGTGAGTGAGTGAGTGAGTGAGTGAGTGGGGGGAGGGAGGTGGGTTGAGTGAGTGAGTGGGTGAGTGGGGGAGGGAGGTGGGGTGAGTGAGTGAGTGAGTGAGTGAGTAAATTAATGGGTGAGTGAGTGGGGGGAGGGAGGTGAGTTGAGTGAGTGAGTGAGTGGGGGAGGGAGGTGGGGTGAGTGATTGAGTGAGTGAGTGAGTAAATTAATGGGTGAGTGAGTGAGTGAGTGAGTGAGTGAGTGAGTGAGTGAGTGAGTGAGTGAGTGGGGGAGGATGGTGGGTTGAGTGAGTGAGTGAGTGAGTGAGTGAGTGGGGGAGGGAGGTGGGTTGAGTGAGTGAGTGAGTGAGTGAGTGGGGGAGGGAGGTGGGTTGAGTGAGGGAGTGAGTGAGTGGGGGAGGGAGGTGGGTTGAGTGAGGGAGTGAGTGAGTGGGGGAGGGAGGTGGGGTGAGTGAGTGAGTGAGTGAGTGGGGGAGGGAGGTGGGTTGAGTGAGTGAGTGAGTGAGTGAGTGAGTGGGGAGGGAGGTGGGTTGAGTGAGTGAGTGAGTGAGTGAGTGAGTGAGTGGGGGAGTGGGGGAGGGAGGTGGGTTGAGTGAGTGAGTGAGTGAGTGGGGGAGGGAGGTGGGTTGAGTGAGTGAGTGAGTGAGTGAGTGGGGGAGGGAGGTGGGTTGAGTGAGTGAGTGGGGGAGGGAGGTGGGTTGAGTGAGTGAGTGAGTGAATGGGGGAGGGAGGTGGGTTGAGTGAGTGAGTGAGTGAGTGAGTGAGTGGGGGAGGGAGGTGGGTTGAGTGAGTGAGTGAGTGGGGGAGGGAGGTGGGTTGAGTGAGTGAGTGAGTGAGTGGGGGAGGGAGGTGGGTTGAGTGAGTGAGTGAGTGAGTGAGTGAGTGAGTGAGTGAGTGGGGGAGGGAGGTGGGTTGAGTGAGTGAGTGGGGGGGGAGGTGGGGTGAGTGAGTGGGGGAGGGAGGTGGGTTGAGTGAGTGAGTGAGTGAGTGAGTGGGGGAGGGAGGTGGGTTGAGTGAGTGAGTGAGTGAGTGGGGGAGGGAGGTGGGTTGAGTGAGTGAGTGAGTGAGTGGGGGAGGGAGGTGGGTTGAGTGAGTGAGTGAGTGAGTGGGGGAGGGAGGTGGGTTGAGTGAGTGAGTGAGTGAGTGGGGGAGGGAGGTGGGTTGAGTGAGTGAGTGAGTGAGTGGGGGAGGGAGGTGGGGTGAGTGAGTGAGTGAGTGAGTGAGTGAGTGAGTGAGTGAGTGAGTGAGTGAGTGCGTGCGTGCGTGCATGCGTTCGTTCGTGCGTGGCTGGGTGTTTGAGTGAGTGGATGGGAGGTTGAGTGAGTGGGTTAATGAATCAAATCAATCAATCAATCAAGCAATCAATCAATCAATCAATGCCTTACATTGATCAACCAAGGTCCTTTAGAGACGGGTGAAAACTCAAATATTCCTCCAGGGTCATCGTTCTCCAGAATGACAATTTCTCGGCTGGTGAAACCTGGTTTAAGGATCTGGTTGTCCACATTTGTCCTGTACAACAACATGGTGATAATGAGTGACACTGTAATGTAATATTATTAGAAAGCTGAAAAACACTGTACAGTAATATATTATGCATTATGCATGTGTCTTACAAATATGCCCATAATGCTTAAAACAGAACGTGATTGTCCATTATAATGTACCATACTGTAACAAATTTAACAAAATAACATTTGCCAGATTTATATTTTGTGTGTGTATGAGTTTGTTCACGCAGGAATTTGAAAGCGTATTAAATATGCTTGACCTAAGGCTTCTTGGTTAAGCTGATTTGACAAGTCATGTTTTAAAGCAACCCACTATCCTCCCTCCTCAGCGGGGGTCTTGTGCATAAACTAAGCTTGGCTTGGCCTGAGCACTGAAGGCTCCAGATAATTAGTAAAATAGCTGACAAAGAGCTTGCAGGAGAAGTGTTCCAAACAAACACATTCAGAGGATGTGCTGCATGCATACAAACACTGATGTTTTTACAGGATAGAATAAAGGAATTTGGTAAATGAGGTGTTAAATGAGTACAAGCTGCATTTGCCTGCATCCAAGTGCAGTAACCCCCAACATATACAAACACACTCTAGCTATTCATTTCATGACATCCCCCATCGAAACATTAAGACAAAGCCCCTGAAAGTTCAGAGTGGATACTTTTCCACATAAAGAGTTGATTCACACCACACAAAAAGGCATAGTGTCTCTAGTACGCACTTACCCAAAGTACACTACAAAGCGAGCTGTTTCTACCCTACGAAGGAAAAGTGGGGGAGGACAAAGATATTCCCGGCACAATGATTACAAGATAAACAAACACTCTGATTAAATCAAAACTGCACTCTGCATGTGTGTAGCCTATAGTGGATCCAATAAGCATTTGGACACTTAAATCATGCCTTAAAATTACTGAATATTAATATAACAAGTAAAACAGACCTGTCTAATGTAAGAATGACGGTCTCATTGATCTCTGGGATGTTGTCAGCCATTACAGTGATGTTAATTGCTGCTTCGCTTTGCCCTGAGAGGAACTTGACTGATCCAGTGAAAGGTGAAATGTCACCCTCAGTGACATCATCTTTGTTCTCGCCAGTGGGCCGCAGCCTCCAGAAGACCACTGCCTGACCATCAGTCCCATCTCGCCTCAGCTGAAGAGTTATCTAAAGGCAGGGAGAATCATTTTTACATTTTTTCTCTATCCAAGAATACAGTAGGATCCAAAAGTCTGAGATCACATCAAAAATCTGGGATTTTAAATTTGCATTAAAACCATGAGTCTTGTATACCAAGCTGCTGCTGTTTGAATCTTCTGGTTCCAGAGCCACCACTGTCTGGTTACTGGTGAAGCCAATCTCTCCATTAGCAATATCAGGTGTGATGATCAGGGATATGTTTAAAGCTCCTCCAAAACGAGGACTCACAGATGGGATCGGTGGGGTGATGTTCTCCAACTGCACACTGTCCAACTAAGGACAGACAAAAAAACAAACCAAGAATTACCTGTTAATGCACCTGTTTGCATCAAATCAGTGTAAACCATATCAGTAAAAAGGAAATTTATTTTTGTAACAAATGCCAATTGGAAATGTTTAACTATCTTGGAATGTCCTATGGAAGCTATGCCTGTCAAACAAGCACTTCAAATGCTTGGTCATCCTCTTCTGAGATGCTATGAGAGCATTCTTGCTGTCATAGCATCTTTCAATGGCTCTTGTATTGCTTCTCTGTATTGCTTAATCAACAAGACACAAACACAAATCCCATGGCAACCAGCCAGAAGCCTAAGTTTTGTGTCTGTAAGATAAGATAAAAAAAAAATCTTATGCTCACCAATGCTGCTTTTCTTTGAATAAAAATACAGTAAAAACAGTTATATTGTGAGATATAATTACAATTTAAAAATGTAAATGCAAAATTATCCTGTGGTTTAAACCGTGATAAATTTTTTTTCAGGATGAATTGATTAATAGAAAGTTCAAAGGAACATCATTTATTTGAATTTGGAAATCTTTTGTGACATTATAAATGTATTTATTCATTTTTTTATAAATTTTGCATAAAAAAAGCATTGAATTAATATTATTTTTTAAACACATCCTCAAAACATTGCTAATCAATGAGCGACAAACTGTCGATGCGTTTACCGGTAGGTACCGGGCTTAAATGAATTAGAAACTCTTAGAAGAAGCTTCACAGAGAAACTTCAACTTCATTTAAAATAAATAAATAAACAGCCTCATAATTAAAGTCATTTATATTTATACAGATGCTTTCAATCACAGAGTATTCAAGATATATATTTTATCAATATATGCATTTCTTGACATTGTCAGAAGGTCTTTAAATGACATATCCTACCTGTATGAGAAAATGAGCTCCATTCTGCAGAAAGGCATCAATTCGAATGGGCAAGATGAGTTCAGCTTGTGACTGGCCAGAACTGAACAGCACACTGTTGACTCTGGTACCATTCAGCACCCCATCCCAGGGTCGTGAGGGGTCCAGTGGTCTGGCAGGTATGTAGAGGGCAGTTAGGGTAAGTCGTACCTCTCCCATGGTCCCCTCTTCTCGGAGAAAGCTAAGTGACAGGAACCGTCCCTCTGGCTGACTCTGAATACTTTGATTCTTTCTTGGATGAAAGCCAAATTGACCATAGACATCGTCACTATCTTGAATGAAGAACACCATCTGTGAAGGAATAACAATATAGTTTAGTATCCTTACAGGATTGTTCTGTCTTCCATAGTTAAGCTTAGTTATAGACAATTACTATAGACAATCATTTCAATCACTCGTCCTTTAGTTTGTTCTAACAAGCAAAAATACAGTAATGCACTTAGTCTAAGGGTCAAAACATTACTCCAGAATAAACTTTAAAATGCACATTGTTAAAAAGAAAATGTGGGAAACAAAAGACGTATTTTAAAGAATGATGGTTTTCAAAAAGTAAACTAAACTAAAAACTAGGCATTTCTCAAAATATATATTTTTTTTATGAAGAGAGTCATACAGGTTTGGAAGACATGAGGGTGAGTAAATGATGGCATTGAGTTAAATCCAAAATATCAAATATATATACCAAAAGGAGATATAAAGATACAAGAAAAAAACACACCACAGGAATTTCATTGGTAATGGACAACCAGAAGTCCATCCTAAAACAGCAGTCTCAATGCCAAAAATAGGATTTGGACAACTTTAATGCTCAAAAAACAACCACATAACACCGTGTCCTAACCAGACACGATTTGATAAAATTCCAGCAACAGGCAATTTTTCTGTCCTCACCAGACATGTTGACAGGAGATTTGCAGGATAATTTGAATCCATTATCCATTGTCGGTTTCAAGTAACGCAACAAAAAATGTTTTATATTCAACTCAAATGAAACCATTTTAATACAGATTTTTTATTTTAAACACTAAACATAGAATCCACTGTCAATCGTTGTGTATGCCATGCTGGCTACAAAAACTCTAATTAGCATAGTAAATGTGACCCTGACCACAAAACTAGTTACATGAGTCAATTTTTTTAAATTGAGATTTATACATCAATATGAAAGCTGAATAAATAAGCTGTCCATTGACGTATGGTTTGTATAGGATAGGACAATATTTGGCAGATATACAATTATTTGAAAATATGGAATCTAAGGGTGCAAAAAATCAAAATATTGAGAAAATCGCCTTTAAAGTTGTCCATTTATGTTCACGATTGTGCTGCATTCACTCACAAAAATAAATGTTCTATATATTTATGGTAGGAAATGTACAAAATATCTTCATGGAACATGATCTTTATTTAATATCCCAATGATTTTTGCCATAAAAGAAAAATCGATAATTTTGACCCATACAATGTATTGTTGGCTATTCCCACAAATATACCTGTGCGACATGTGACTGGTTTTGTGATCCAGGGTCACATATGCCTTTTAATCTCATGTCACAGTGTGTCTGGATTTAAAAATAAATAAATAATTCAATCATAACTGAAGGAAGACTCAATATTATCTGTAGTAATTCGCAGTGTCTTTAATAGATTGCAACTGAAACATTGCTTTAAAGTTCAGTTTCCTCTTGCGATAAACTCTAACATAACCTGATATTTTCCTCTCTATATAGAAACCTGTAACAAGCAGCAATAAACAAATGTCACCATTCATTACAGTAAATGTAACATCAGACTATCTGTGTAAAACTCACAGTGAACTAATCTTAGAAAGCCCTTCTCTCTCATTAGACCTCACGAGAGCGTAAAAATAGCATTCATGAGCTAGTATATTACTCTGTCATTTACACAAGCCTCATCAGACCAAGGCACACAACCTCTCTAAATATTTGTAGTACTGCAATTTGGGGATTTTGTCAGTGATTTTAAGGACAGTTGACATAAATAGGCTCCTCACACTTAGTTTTCACATCCTCCAAAGCCAATCCAGCTATCAAACTTCTGCTCACACTTATGGGTAACTGATGGGTTTATACATAAACACGGGTTGGATTTATTCACTCCTTTCACACATAATCAAACTTGCAACAGACAAGTTATAAAGAGAACACACAGCCACCCACGGGGCTCTGCTGTGGGCTATTTTGTGCTGGGACCACATGAAGGGAACACCCAAGTGACACAGTGTAACAAGTAGTCTGTGATGCTGCTGTGCCAGTGAGACACATGCGTCTCATTTTACGCCACATCCGCTTAAACGGACTTAGCGCTGCCCAGATGGTAACTAAGAACCAGCTCTGATCCGGGAACTTCCTCTTTGACAAGGGGTTCTGAGCCAGAGTAAGACAACAACCTCCCTGGATGTCTCACCACAAACCTCCCAGTGAGGTCCAAGAGGGATCTGCTACCATGGCTGTCTGAAATTAAGCATAAACATCTAGAATATCAAAGCGTGTGACATTTCAACATGTAGGACAACCAGTACCCGGGATCACTATGAATAATAAAATTTTCCTTCCAAACATTAAAAAGAGCGCTTCAAGTTGTCATCAACGCCAACTCGCGAATCTTTCATAACTAAATCCACCTCAGAATTGAGCAACCACCGATCTCTGATCTGCAATCCAAACACATTTTCTAAATGCATTAGTTAAAAACCAAACCCATGCCGAGCACTCACTTCCATAGGCTCATCCACTTCAGCGCCTCCTTGTACAGATCCTGAGATCAATCTGAGGAGGAAGGCCTCTGCTTCTTCGGGAAGGTTGTCTTGAGTGATGTTTAAAGGCAGTACAGCATTCATCTGGCCCTCAGCAAACCTCAGGGTACCTGATGAAGGGTTAAGGTCGGCAGAGACTGGAGTCCTATCCATGGAGTTTCTCGTAATGTTCCATCGAACTGAAACATTTCCATGAGTTCCTCCGTTCCGCACAATGATGATGCCTTCGTATCTGAGACAGAGAAACTTTATCAGTATATTATGATTCATAATTAATGACATATAATTTATGATATTTTACATCGTTTGGGGTCAGTAAATAAAATATTTTATTTAATTGATCAAAAGTGACATTCATAATGTTACAAAAGCTTTCTCTTTCAAATAAATGCCGTTTTTTTTTTTTTTACTTTCTATTCATCAAATAATACTGAAAAAAAGCATCATGGATATATTAAAGCACAACAATATTAAAGGGTTATTTCACCCAAATTCTGCCAGTAATTACTCACCCTCATGTCGTTCCAAACCCGTAAGACTTTCGTTCATCTTTGGAACACAGATGAAGATATTTTGGATGAAATCTGAGAGCTTTCTGTCCCTCCATAGACAGCTACACAACTGACACTTTGACGCTTCAAAAAAGTTCATAAAGTGAACGTAAAACTAATCCATATGAATTGAGCGGTTTAGTCCAAATTTTCTGAAGAGACTTCATCGTTCTATATAATAAACAAATTGAATTTAGGCTTTTATTCACATATGAACACTGATCAGCGAACATAAACAGAAGCTCAACTGAACCTGCTTGATGCGCGAGAACAAATGTTTTGCGGAAGCTCAAACGTGCTGCATAACACACGAGAATGAACCTCATTGGTTCTTGCACTTCCGTTTACCAGATCTGATGTGTGCGCTGATGAATGTTTATATGTGAATAAAAGCCTAAATCCAATCTGTTCAGCATATAAATCGATCGTGTCTCTTCAGAAAATGTACTAAACCTCTCAATTCATATGGATTAGTTTTTAACTCTTTATTAACTTTTTGAAGCGTCACAGCTGCCTATGGAGGGACAGAAAGCTCTCAGATTTCATAACAAATATCTTTATTTGTGTTCCAAAGATGAATGAAAGTCGTATGGGTTTGAACGACATGAGGGTGAGTAATTAATGACAGAATTAAAAATGTTGGGTGAATTATCCCTTTAAGTAGCACAACTGTTTTCATGGATATAAAAATAAATGTTTCTTCAGCACCAAATCAATATACTAAAATTATTTCTGTGACACTGAAGACTGGAGTAATGGCTGCTGAAAATTCAGCTTTGACAACACAGAAAAAAATTGCATGTTAAATTATATAATTTTTATATAGCCTAATATTATATAATACAATAATATTTTAAAATATTACTGTTTTACTGTATTTCTAATCAAATGCATGCAGCCAACGTGAGCATAAGAGTCTTTTTTAAAAAAAATCTTACCGAACCAAACTTTGGAATGGTAGTGTATAAATGCATATATTATCTCTATTATTTTATATTTAAAGATTGTTAAACAGTTGAATTGTTCAAACGTGTGTTGTATAGCAAATTATATTTAGCTTTTGTTTTGAAATTTGAGTGAAATTTTGTTAGCTTTTTCTATTGACTCTATTTAAACTGCTTTGGAACTATTTGTTAGTGTAAAAACTGCTATACAATTCTCACTATTAACTAACTTTTAACTACGCTTCAATAAACACCTAATTACTGCTTATTAACAGTTAGTAAAGTAGTTGTTAAGTTTAGGTATTGGGTAGGCCATTGCACACTGAGTGCCATTTTTCGTATTCGTGATTCGGTGGCTCTGAATTGTCAAAGCACCATTCAAACACCATTCAAACTGCTTGTTACAGATGCGAAAAACGCATAAAATCGAACCCGTTTCGATTTTTTTTTTGACGGACGAAAGTTTCGGAGGCAGTGTGCAAGTGTGATTGACATAACGTGAGGTCGTATTTATTTTTTAACGTGCGAAAATTTCGGATGCGAATTTCGGACTCAGTGTGCAATGGCCTTGAGGGATGTAGAATATGGTCATGCAGAATAAGGCATTAATATGAACTTTATAAGTACTAATAAATAGCCTAGCAATATGCATGCTAATAAGCAACTAGATAATAGTGAGACCCGTGCCCTGAACTACAGTGTTTCCGCAACTACCAAAAGGAATGAAGACATTGGATTTTACATGTTCCACCTTTTCTCAGAAACAGTGCAACGGTTTGACAACCTGCCATGTGTATTTGGTGTAACATAGATAGGCTTTCTTTTTCCCTGTTACATTACACCTGGTTATGACACACAGTTAATAACCAAGACTATATGGCTCTTTTAATCAAATAATGCAATAATTCTCATGCACATTGAACACATTAATGCAAGTATCTTTAAACTGTTAACAATATCCTACTTACATCGGGGTCAGGTCTTCATTGATAATGTGTGGTTGTATGGGGGAAGGACTGATTGACAGGACTCCATAAGGCTTATCATTGGGCTCGATGGTCACGAGTGCCATACTTGGTGTCATCAGCACCGCGTCACCCAATAGGGTCTCTTCCAGAAGAACCACCTGGAAAGACTCTGCAATCTCTGGAATGTTGTCATCTCTGATGCTGAAGCGGAGTTCTGTTTCATGGATCCCTGGAGGGAAAACAACCATCCTCTCAGCCTGTAGATCCACAAAGTCCGTCAGCAGAGTAGCACTGGCCGCTCCACTGCCCGTAACGACTGCATAGGCCACAGACACTGTCCTGTCATCAGAACCGATCAGAAGACCATCCTCAGTTCTACCACGAGTAACGGTAAGAGAAATGACACCGATGTTCTCCGGCACAACCAATGTGGGCTTGGAGAAGCGGATGGGAGCATCATTACGGGAGATCTTGATCTGCACACTGCTTCTGTTAGGATTGAGTAAAGCTCCGCCAGCTGCTTCTGTCAAACGCACTGTGAAGGTTTCATCATCTTCTGGAAGCTAAAGGAGATGTGAGATTTAAAAAAAAAAAACATAATGATTAAGACTAATGCAGAACATCTAACTGTTGATGTGACGTTTCATTAAAGTTAATGTGAAACCCGTTCATAACTTTTTTGTTTTTTATCTCCATAAGGCACTTTTCTGAGAGAAAGTGTATTTTTAATGAGAAAAACATGCAGGTCGAGACTTGATTTCATCCATTCACAATTGATTGGATTGTGAGAAGTGGGTTATTTGGGGAAGAGAGGCTGAAAAATAAGAGGGCCATGAATGTGTATTTTGACTAAATTTAATATATTTCTCAATTTGTGTGTATGCTATAAAATGACTGATTTTTTGTAAAATAGCATAGGTTTTTTGTTTTTTTGTTGAAATAACACTGATGGATCATTCACAAAAAATCCTGTAACATGCACTAAACAAAACTTTTTTGGTTCCGTTCTGCGCTTAACCTGTCATTATTTATGTGATTTGTTTTGTTCACTACATTTTTTTTTTTTTTTAAACAGTACCTTGTCATCTTGTATCATGATGCTGAAAACTACAACAGAACGACCAGGAGGAATAGTAATGTTCCCCATGTCTGGACTGAGATCTTCATTGGCAGGGTTTGGACCTCCAAAAATCTGTGAATTCATAAAGAAATATAGATAGAGAATATGCAATATAATCAACAACATTTCTTCTTCTTCTTTTTTTCATTAGCAGAGTCAAAAACTTTCTGGCAATGCTCACCTCAAAGTTGACAGTCACAGTCCCATAGGTTCCTTTCTCTCGGAGAAGAGTGAGAGGAACATAGTGGCTTCTACCTGTTGGCTCCTCCACAGTAATGAGGGAGGTCTAAACAGAAATCAAACATATATCACTGTTTCATGCATGTACTGACAAAATTAGAAATTAGGGATATCAGGAAATGCATTAACAGATTAAGAGACGAGGTAATGTGACACAGGTGTCCAATTCTGCTCCTAGAGGGCCAAAGTCCTGCCTAGCTAAAACTAGAATTAAACACATCTGAACTAGCTAATCTAAATCTTCAGGATAACTATAGTCACTTATAGAGTGCAAGCATATTCGTCTAAAATAATTCTCTATTTTCAGCTTCAGAATTTTTATTCTGGTGTCACCATTGTCCTGTGCATTGATACACCCCTAATTATTATTATGTATTTATTTTTGTAATGGAAAAAAGCAACCCGACCTTTCCTCTCAGGCATCTGACCCACACCACTCCCTCACTCTCACTTTCCAATCCATCGAATACACCCCTCACAACACACACACCACAGATAAAAAGTAAAAACAGCTCACGCTTACAGTCACCCCTACCCAGCATGCTCTGAACAACTTCTTCCTGCTGTTCATTGAGGAAATTAAAAGAAACTTACTGAGTTGAAGGAAATTATTCCAAAGGCATTATCATTAGACAGGATGGTGATGGTGGCAATATTTGGAGTTCCCACTTTGACACCATTTGATGAGCTCTGAAAAGTAAATCATTGAAATGAGTAATTAATAAAAAATGTATGTGAGTGCGTGTGTGTGTGTGTGGTCACCGTGATTTTGCCAAGTAAGACATATTCCTTGGTCAACATATTTTGCTGATCCTGGAACAACATTCCTGTCTGAAAATGTAGTCCTAACCATATCCATATACCCCTAAACCTAACTCTAACTACAAGTTATCCCTAAAATCAGAGGGAGATGATAGGTGAATAACACTGATGTGGAAGCACCTAACCCTGGCTGTAAGCCTAAACTTGACATAAACTGCAAACTTGTCCTTCAAATCTGATTGGTTGATTTGAATGTTGCTTCAATATCAACACAGATGTTGTTCCAAGAACATATTGCACTTGGATCCATATTTTTATTTTATTTTATTTATCAAAGCAAATACTATAACCAATTAAATCCATTAAAAAAAGTTTCTGCAGCTGTAGAATTTCAGATGAAACCTTTTGTAGGCTCTGTATATTTTTAAGTGTGTATGAGTGTCTATGATGCAGAGTACAAAAAAAAAAGCATTACCACGTAAGAACACAAACCCCATATAGACTCTTTTTGAGCACCCCATTAAAATGAGCTTTTCCCAGCTGTAACAGAGATTTCTTTCAGCAACAGAGCTCTTGTTGCAGTGGCATGAAATACACATGCTCAGGCAATTCCCTGCAACCCGTGACTGAGATCCAGCTCGGTACCAAAACGCTCTCCCTCCTCCTTCTACTGCAGTGTACGAATACTTTTATAGAGATACATCAGTAGCAGACATTTGTTAAGACTTGCTTACACACATTTTAATAAAAAAAAAAATTATAAGTGAGATAATGGAGAGCAGAAAATAAAGAATAAAACAACAGTTTTTCTTTTCCCCAGTTTTGTTTTTTTGGTCTGTCAATAATTAGCATATGTTTAATGAAAATTTCTCTTAAGGACTGTCTTGGTTTCCTTTTACTGCCTTCAGCTTGGGTTTCATTTCATGCCAGTGGTCTTTTGTTACCCTTAAGTTGCCCCATTCTGCCAGCCTAAGGTTCATTTGTTAAACAGCGGACAAGTAGACAGTGGAGCCATGACCCGTTGTCATTAATCACTCACTGTCAACAGACTGGGACACCGCAGAACAGAGAGGCACTGCTATGAGAAACACATCCTTAGACAACACATAAAGGTGATGAATGTCATTTTTCATGTTCAAATACCTCCATCTCAGTTTAATGAGATGACTAAAAGTAAGCCGTTTGTTGATTTTTCCTCAAATTTCTAAACAGTGTGTCTTCATTCACTGTCTGGCGTACACACAAATGTATGCATGAAATCTGCATACAAAGCTTTTGGTGAACGCTGTATAATTTGGGTTTGTATATCCACCTTATTTGTAATGGTTGTAGCCATTTTGTTGAACAAGTTGAATGTGTGAGGCTTCCAGTGTCAGACGCTTCCAGTTATATTAGCTGTACAAAAACAATATTATGATATTATTATGGTATTTGTCATTATATGATTTTAATGTATTATAGTAATAATAAACACACTGGTTTGTAGCACAAATAGTTTAACGGTTTACTGCACTTTTCTATTCTTCTAGTTATGTATCGGAATGAATCGGAAGTCTCACACTCATGGAAAATAGCTTACAAGTTATAATAACATGATAAAGGTGTTTAATGTGTTAGACATTTGACATTTCTCAAGGATCATGTTTAGAGAGCTGAGAGTGACGAAAGACTGTAAAGGAAGGTTGTAAGGAAAGCCCTTATATGGAAGGTTTGGGCGTGTTTTATGCAAATTACTAGCCTTGGGCATGCTGTCTCTCATTAATATTAAAACAAGGTTAAGAACAAACTCATGTGTGCGCGCACGTGTTGTGAATTAGGCAGATTGTTTTGTGTGAGAAGTTCTCTTGTGCATATAAATATATGCAATCATTAGTAAATGAGACCCAGACCCAGAGTCCCAGTGTCATCTTCTGGGTCAACTAATAGCATAAAACCTGAGGAAAACCTTTTGGAAACAGGTGTTATTTCTGCAATTCCATTTGGTGCCACTAGTGGTGCATAAATTAAACTCCTAGGAGATGCTCCTCCTTTGCGTGTTATAGGAAGCTTATTTCCAGGCCTGTGCTTTTCTTATAGTGATTAGCTTTGCATAACATCTCTTTAATCTTACGGCACTGACAGTTGTGGCTGTCACAGTTGGTTATTTCGCTTGACGGTGACTTCTAACGTAGGGTTGCTGCTGCAGTGCCATTACTTAACCCTTATAAAAAGTTAGGGGAACCCATCAAAGACCATGCAAAGGCTTATGGGCCATTGAGCTGTGGCTGAAGAGTTGACAAGCTTTCAGTGCTGTCCACTCAAGCAAGAATTTCAACCACTCTGGGATTCCCACTATTGAGATGGATTACTCTTAAAAATGGGCAGAGGAAGTGTTCAAATTTAACGCTTACTTAGCCGATGCTTGCACATGACTTTAAGTCACACAGCAAAACGTCATTTTTCTTCTCAATCAGAATTGTAGTTTTTTTTTTTCAGTTAACAATATTTAAATTTTCTTTTTGAGAATATATCTTTTAAGTTAAGTTTGTTTATTTAAGTTTATTTTTCATCTGTGCTGGAAAATGTTTTATTGTTTTAAGCATTAATCTCATAAAATAAGTAAAAACTAATATTATTAAAAATCATTTTAATGAATTGAAATACAGCTCAAATAAAATAAATAAATATAACTATTATATGTAAAACGTGAAAATTTAAAACTGAAATAAAAACAAATTAAATATAAACACAAAATATTAAAAATAATAAAAATTACAAGCACATAACAGAATTATTAAAGAAAAAACAAAAAAACATAACAATTTGGTAATGGGGTTAAAAAGCCTAATTATCTTACACAGTTTTGCTGCGTAAATTGATCTTGTTTTATGGATGCTTTAGATATAAAGATTTAAGGATATTTTATTTATTTTTAATAGAAATGAGACCCCCTTGAACAACCTGAAATTAAGGCCCGGTTTCACAGACAGAGCTTGGATTAGTTCAATTAGGGCTTTAATAGCTTTAATAAATGTGCCTTAGAAAAAAAAAAACATTAATGGTATGCATCTTGAGACAAACAATGGCACTGACATATTTTTTGTCAGAGCAAGTTGCTTTCAGTTAAAACAGCTCAAACATGCATTTTAGTCTGAGACTCGGCTTAAGCCTTGTCTGTGAAACCGTGGGTAAGTGTCTTGCTTATAGGCACTATCGGCCAGCTTTTACTGGATTTGAACCTACACCCTTTTAATTACATGCACATGTCTTTACCACTATAGACTTTACCTGCAGATAGTCAGTGTTTCCTGGTTCAAGAATTACCTGCAGGCTGAGGTTGAACACAAAGGTCTCATCAGCCTCAGGTATGTCATCATCCCTCACAGCGATGAAGATAGTTTTACTGCTTTCAGAGGACAGGAGAAAAGCAGCAGCAGTTGTGGCCTCAAAGTCTCCAGTGTCCTCTCCCTGAAGCTGGACAAACATGGAGAACAGTCATCAATTGTTTTAGTTTTGGGAACAATTCTTTTAAAGCATAGATGTTCTTTGTGTTTTTGTTTTTCGGAACGTGCTGAACAAAAATCAAGACTTGGATTGGGAGAAAAGAAAACGGTTCTTTATAAAACACCTCAAAAAGTTTGTGACGGGAAATCCCTGACCTCTTTTAAACTCAACCGGCACCATCTGGTTGACAACTGCCACCTCTAGCACATGCTTTGATGCCACCCACTGTAAGCCGCTACAAAACGAGCTCTTAGATCCTTCCTTCTACAGTGAATTTATGGAAGCCATTCAATGAACCGGCAACACTTGCCCACTTACTATGTGTGCTAAACAGGCACTGCCTGCTTTAACAGTAGGCATATTTGTGTTTCTGTGCTAATTATGGCCATGTGTGCAATGATATGATTTACATGACAGATGTTTGGGTGTTGAGACCCATACAGCTGTTAAGGCATTAACACATCATGCAGTACAGAAGCATTGTTAGCTCAACGGTTCTGTGGAGCCTCATATCCACAGTACAAAATGTACTCTTGCTTTCTAAACTATTTCTTATTCTTACTATTTCTTACATGCTCTTATTATGTGCCATCAGTGTGCTGTGTGTGTCATTATGACTTACTACTGATAGGCTACAATTAAAAGGAGGCATTGTGTGATAGTTACTTGATAATTTAAATAAGTAATTTAAAAAATAGTTTTCTTTGGAATTTCAGCCAATGTTTATATAAACAAACTAATAAATATTAAAATACTATTAAAACAAATAATTAAATCAAAATAATGTTGTTTTTACTAAATGTTTTTTAATGCTTTATGCATTTTCTACGGTGGCCGAGAGAGCACAACGAGCTGCAACTTAACGGGTGGTTGAGTATGATTTCACTTTTCTAACTTTAGTAAGTGTGTGTTGCTGTTTGAGCATAAACAACATCTGCAAGGTTACAAGCAAAGGGAGATATTTGCTTTTAAAGAAATCGTTTTTTAATGACTACAACAAACGGCTGGTATGGACTACACATTTCTCACCCAACCCTAAAATTGACCTAAACCCCGCCCCCGGGAACACGCAGTCCATGTTGAGAAGAGGGAGTTGTTGTATACTGTCTATGGTTGTAGTCGAGCACATATCTCCATTTGTGAGTCAGCTCAAACTGTAGCATCTGTCTTTTGACATGCAATAGAAAGTCACTAACAGTTCCTAATTCCGATCGATTTATAGATTATCATAAAGATAATATGCTAATTGAAGATAGTTAACATCAGCTACATAAATTAATCAACTAACCATTCAGAGACGTCCTGTTGCATTCTACATGTTGTCACTTCTTCTTCAGTCTCTCCATCATTGTCTGACAGTTTCTGTCATTTTAGTGTGTGTCTGGTGAGGTAGGCTAACTGCTAACACATGAGCTCTTGAAACCCCGCCCTCTGTGTCGGGAACAGCAGCTAATTTGCATTTAAAGGGCCAGACACAAAATTATGCGTTTTGCTGACCCTCAAACAGTGACAACTTTAACATGCTATATAAAAATATCTGTGAGGTATTCATAAATAAATATATATATCATATATATATATATATATATATATATATATATATATATATATATATATATATATATATATATATAAACTTCGCACACACACAAATCGTCCCTTTGGGGTCCCCTGTAAACATTTCCGTTGTGTTCTGTACTATTTGCAGAGCACTTCTGTATTTGGTTGTGTTGTGAGTATTTGGAGCACACATGTGTTGTGAAACTGATGAAGATGTTTTCTTAATTTGCGGGTGTTTTTCTATTTGTCTAAACCACGTGAGATGATTGACAGCTGTACAGCGAATGAGAGAGCTGAGATCTTGACGCAAAACAGTGCTGCATTCCACGGACTTGCAAACTTATCTAAGCACTTCCCCTTGGGGGAATCTCTGCTGCCATTTTGAAGTGCGTTCCACTTCGTGAAGTGCCAAGGGAAGTTTATATGGACAGACCCTGGTTCCCTCGATTTTGACCGAGGGAGCGAGTCTACTTCATATGTACACTTCAGGCACCTATATGTCCCACCATGCAGTACGATTGTGACGTCACCACAGATCTCGTCTAATCAACCCTACAACAAACAACTCTATGATAAATTAATTATATATATATATTTTTTTTTTAAACAACCCAAACACACCTACATTTGGAAGCTGCATTAAACAATTTCTTAAAGGGATTAAAAAAATTATAATACATCAACTCCATAGCTGATTCCAAGTGATCAAGGGCTTAGGACGTTCCAATTCAGCCCATTGCAGTTTCCGCCAGAAGTGGGCACTTGTGCAACGTAAGCAATGACGTACATCCGAGTGAACGAGACGGAGGGAAGTTAGCGAGTGAAGGGCATGACAATTTTGGACTGGAACGCAGCACAGGAAGAGGAGACACGATCTCTCTGTGTTCGCTGTTTGAGCTTCAGATTGCATAATTCAGTGGAAAATGAATAGAAATGTTATTCTGTATAGGACAAAATATTTTACAAACATGTGATGATAAATCATTATTTCTCCAAATATGCGCACCGTTGGACTAAGAGCCCTGGCGGATGCTGTATATTGCATGTATGTGAACACAAATAAACCGGAGAAGACGTGAATGACTGCTTTATGAGTGATGATTTCTATTCAAAATAACGAACGTTTCAGATTAAAAATGTTGCACTCCTGTCATAAATTAAGAAATGAATGTCACTGCAAACCAATTTTAAACAGTGGTCAACTATCGAAGCTGGAGTCTTAAATATGTCTAATGATGCTCAGTTTGTCCATATAAAATAAGTGTAAGAGTGTGATGTTTTAACGAGTAATGAATGTTGAACAACAATAATCTAGGACCATCTGTGATCTTTGTGAAAGGGGTTAAATTAGTGTTTTTGGTGATCCAGTTCTGTAGGTGGCGCTGTCACAGAAAACTAGCGTCCTGGAACTGTGGTCCTAGAACTGGGGTCCTGAAACTGCAACAGCCTCCGGTTGTGCAGGAATAACCTTCTCCTTATTCACGATACAGCACAGCCTCTCGTACCTTATTGCTTACGTAAGATTTTTGCTAAATCGTACATATTTTACGAGTTGCCCAATTCATATGAATCAGCCACATTTTACTCACTCGTACGAATTCATAAGAATTGGTTGTGAGATAGCGTTGGGCAGCCACACAAACTGATAGTAACAACGATTATCCACTCACAGTGCAAATTGCTCTTCTAAACTTACCAGAACCAGAGCTGTGACATTAACTGGATCTCCAACTCGTTCCACCACAAGACGCACTATGGCCCTGCTGCTCTCGTTCACAACAAACTGAGTCTGGCCCTGGAACCTCAGCTCTGCCGACTCGGACCTGACACTTGTGGTGAGCAGCATCAGAACCAGGCCAGCTAGACCAAGAACAGCTGGCATTCCTGAAGAGAGAAAGAACATACAGTTCAGATACCATTCATCTGGACGGGGAATATTTCACTCTGCATAAATTAAATGTACAATTACAAGCCTCTGATACTGTTCATCTTTCACTCACAGTAGATCTGACAAGGTGGTGCATTCATTGATTCTTACTGTTATGGTACTTGCACAGATTTCACACTTTCAAGGAGAGTGTACACCATAATAGCAGCTAAAATATATACCCGAAAGGGTGAATTGACAAGTAGAGAATTGCACAAATATATGAGTTTAGCAGCATTAGCTAACATCACCTTTATAAAAAAAGGTTTAATGGTCTTCTAGAACCCTAGGGTTCCTGTCTGATTTTTTAAAGAACTATTTTTGCCAAACAGGTTCTATAATAATTGCATAATACTTTCATTTTTAATGGGAGATTTTTAATTTGTTTTTCTAGTGATCAAGTATGTTTACAAGATGTTTAATAAAATTACAGTTAAAAATTAATTAAAACATTATTGATTAAAATTGAATCTTAATTCATAAAACGATCTCATGTTTGGAACCCTTAAAAGTTTTTATATATAAAGCACCTGACCCTTTAAGAAGCCTTTAAGGTTCTATATTTTCTTTGTATTTTCTAATATTTTCTTCTTGCAGAACCGGACTTTTTGTATACAGACAACCTACCGGTATGTTTTTTTGTTCTTTTGGGAGCTGCCATTGTCCAAAGACCTGCATGAAAATTCCTCAAAAATGTATATATTTTGTTTCAAACAAACAGCGTAGGTTTTGAGCGACATGAGTTAAAGGGGTGGTAAAATGCCATTTTTACAAGATGTAAAATAAATATCTGATGTCCCCAGAGTGTGTGTGTGAAGTTTTAGCACAAAATACCCCACAGATATTTTTATATAGCATGTTAAAGTTGTCACTTTTGGAGGGTTTGCAAAAACGCACCGTTTTGTGCCTGGCCCTTTAAATGCAAATGAGCTGCTGCAGATGGCGGGGTTTCAAGAGCTCATGTGAGTTAGAAGCAGCGATTACCTCACGCAGACACACTAAGTGAATGCAACAAGACGTCTCTGAATGGTTAGTTGATGAATTTATGTTGCTGATGTGCAGTTAACTATCTTCAATTGGATATTCTGTCACAGTAATCTAGAAATCGCTCATAGGAACTGTTGTGAGATGCACACAGAGTGACTTTCTATTGCATGTGAAAAGATGGATGCTAAAGTTTGAGCTGATTCACAAATTTACTCTTATACAACAACTTTTCCTCTTCTCAACATGGACTGCGTGTTCCCGGGGGTGGGGTTTATGTACATTTTAGGCTTGCTGATGTCACTGTAGTCCCTATACCAGCCGTTTGTAGTCCTTTTCTTTAAAAGCAAATATCTTCCTTTGCTTTGAACTTTGAGCGTTGTAACTTTGCAGATGTTATTTATGCTTAAACAGCAACATTTCACACTAACTAAAGTTAGAAAAGTGAAATCATACCACCCTTTAATAATTTTTGGTTGAAATATCCCTTTAAGACTTTGGAAATCAAGATAATATGACTCTATGACTGACCCTTTCCTTTTAAGGTTCCTGACCTTGAAGGTCAGATCCCAGTTATTGTCACCTGCAATAGGAGACAATTCAGACAGGCATTTATTGTGGTCATCTCTTGAGAAAGAGACTATAAAGTTTTACTGCAGGACTCAGACAATATCAGTCTCCTTTTTTTTTTCTTTAAGACTGTTGTGTTGTCATGGCTAACAAAACAGAAAACATGAATATGTTCAAAACAACGTCTGGCCATCTATTTAGTCATCTGCTGCTTTGAAGCACACACACACATTTTATATTTGCTAAATTACATGGTAAATACACAAGCTTTGAATGAAGTAATCTTGTTTTTTTTTGTTTTTTTCTTATGGGAGTCAATTACCAGGGAAAGTTGGACATTGGTTAAATTCAGCTCTTCATATGTTCCACTTCTGCTACATCATGCGGTTATTCTTGAGCCACAAGGTTGCTGGGAGCAGACGGCGTTCATCAATCAAGGTGCCATTTCAGATTACTGAGGGGTTCCTTCTTTTGAGTTAGTGAAAATACAACTTTGAGGGGCAGAAATGCAACCATATGATTTTGACACAATTTCATTGCTCCATTGGGGTATGTGTGAGTGTGCACATCTGTGTGTGTGTGTGTGTGTGTGTGTGTGTGTGTGTGTGTGTGTGTGTGTGTGTGTGTGTGTGTGTGTGTGTGTGTGTGTGTGTGTGTGTGTGTGTGTTGTGTTTTGATGACAAGAGGCGGGCAGGCAGGCAGGCAGGCAGGACGCACGGAAGGGGGGCCGTGAATGCTATCAAAACTGGATTAGCGGCTGCTGGCGGGCTGAGGCCTGGGGTGAGAGTACAAAGCCGGGACAGTAGAGGGGAAAGCCTTGTATTCAGCCCTGTTTCTCCCCCAGAGCTGGGAACTTCCTGACTTGTTCAGACTCAATACACAACATACAACCAAACTGCACCAGCACCTCTCTTTTATTTATTTTAGTAAGTTTACATTATAATACGCTGCTACCTAATACCACATTTCTGTTAATACTAATACGGTTTAGGATAGCACAAATAAATCCAAAATCCAAATTATGAGCTGAATAATAACAAACATTTCCTATGAAATTTTGACTTCAAATTCTGTTAAAACCATACTCTCATTGGGTCTCATTCATGAAACATGAGCAGAACGATTTTTTGTGTAAATCGTGTGTAAAGTGGTTCTGGCGTAAATTTTCAGATTCATTAAAATGTTCGTATTTTCCAAATGTTAGTTGGTACGAAATAAATGAATGCTCCCAGCCACGCGAAAATAGTGCGTTTAACATCCGAACGTTTTGCTCATTAATAAGGCTGCATTTTAATTCACCTTAATCGGGTACGTATTTACACAGCATTTGGAAAAAATATTATATATAGTAATTACATTCGTTGTTTCTTTTTACTTTTATTATGAGAGCCAGTAATAGCATCTGCAAACAGAACACTTTAATCAAATAATTAATTGCTTTCAATAGGGCTGGGCTATATTTTTTCGAAGTGAACTAATTAGTTTTTTGCAGTCAAGCTTCATGTCGAACCATTTTCTTTTCATTTCTGGGACTGTTCGATTAACAGATGAAACTCCATTAACTGCATCTGTAATATGCTGCCAAGCTTCCTTTTTTTAGGACCTGATACGCCTATGTACACTTGAAAATAAAATGTGGCGTTTTGAATGAACTTCTGATAATAAAATATTATCTGATAATGAGACATTTTTCTTTTTCATTCGCTTTTAAGAAGACGTTGAAATCCTTCGTTTTTTGTCATAATATGATGCCCATATATGGTTGTCAGTCGGATTTAATGGGCGGGATTTATGGTAATTGCGAATGAGCGTGCACTCATGTCCCATTTACAACTGATTGGAATTCATTAACACACACACACATTTCACTATCACATCTGACGTTTACGAAATATTTGTGAATCAAGAGAAGAGTTTTCGGGAAGGTCTCTTTACGCGCAAATCACTCACATATTTACTCGTATATTTACAAATGTTTCATGAATGAGACCCATTGTGAGCAATTTTGTGAGCAATTTCAACTCCAATTCTTTTACGTTCTCTAACAATCCCCATATGCTCTGCTTCTATCCAGTGATGCAAATGTGTAAAGAGTACCTAAATCCATAATTGAGTAAAAGTACAGATGAAGTTACAAGTCACCAATTCCAATTTGACTTGAGTAAAAGTCTTAAGGGATAATACACTGGGCAACTTTTGGGGCAATGATGCTGGGCAATGTTGCTGTCAACGGGCAACCAGATGAGACACAGGGCCCACGACCGATCTAAATTATCCAGATAGAAATGTATTGCCCATTTGCAATGGGAAAGTGCCCAAGCAACAATCGCTCTGCAAGATTGGCCGGCAACATTGCTCAAAAAGTTGCCCTGTGTATTATCACCTTTAGAGCATTTAGTACTTTTTACTCGTACTGAATGTAGGCTTTAAAGATGCACTAGTCCTCAACACCTAAGAGACATGCCAGTGAAAAACAAGAAACCTTTGATTTTGGAAAGCAATCACATGTTTATTTTCTAAAATCTAAATAAAACTGAACACCACAATATTGCAATAAATCAAGGTGGACGCAACAGTCTCCTAAACGTCTACAAACACTCGAATCTCAGTCTCAGTTAAGATCACATGCTCAAAATTGGCATAAGTTAACCCAATATCCATCAAAAAGGTCTCATGTATAACAGATATAACAGATAAATAAAAAATAAAATTAAATAGTCAAAGACTACTTGCACTGGACATGCTGGTTTCAGCCTCATCACCGGCTGCAGTCATGTCAACATCTCATTTATGAAACACCTGCGATTTAGCAACTACCTGCTAATGCAAGTAAGGGCAAAACGCACAAGATATAGTACTTTCAGAAACCATGGATGGATTTCTAACTTTCGCGACAATATAAAACTTTCCTAATATTAGAGTAACAATCACAGAAAAATAAAATAAAGCATATTGTGTTACCTTTTGGAGCTTGGAAGGGTTTCAGTTTGAGCAGATGTTTTATACCATCATCACTCTCCGTCAGAGCTCATTTCCCAGTACATTCAGCACCTGGGTCATATTCACAATCTCAATATATATTCTCAAAACTATCATTTTCAACATCTGCAAAATCAAAATTTTGATCGCTGACGGCTTCTTCACCAGATCCACCATCAGTGACACTTACATTTGATTGCGTCCTGTTCTTGCTCTGCAGTAAATTGCTGAGCCATTTAAAAGTTTTGCTGATGATACTTATACGGTCACTATGAGTGTAATGTCACTTCCTCATTGTGTTTCAGACATTGCCATATTGTGGAATAAAGGTGATCAAAGATTCAATTATTGTTGTGCATAAAAAAAAATATACTTACACTGTTACACACATTGGGCCGTTAGCGACCCTATACAATTTTTTACATTTTTATAATTGTATTTTTTTCTTGTTATATTGTTTATAATAAATTGATTGGTGAATACTAAGGGGATGTCTAACTTTAAAAAATTAATGAGGAGTAAGGTATAGTGAATGACGTCCCGGGTTACTAAAGACCCGAGGTATGCGTTTAAGGTCGTAAAAAAAAAAAAAAAAAATACATGTTATGAAATACTAAATCATTTACAATTTTTTTCAGGTGGATGGATCATGGATGAGCAACATAAAGTTAACAAATAATTGCATTTAAAGTCCATGATATCATGCTGCAGTTTTGGGAACTGATAAATAAACGCACTTGACTTGACTAACACGACTTTCTTTCAGCATCTTTGTGCATTTGTTCTTTCGGAGGTTCAAGCAATTCAAGGAGATGTCCAGGCCATCAGTCAACCCAGAGGTTACCACGGCCTCTTTGGCCACATCTCCTCCTGACATTGATAAAGACAGACACAGAGAGACGATACACATCCTTTGCCAGATCGCCACAGGACATGCTGGCCTGAAGAACATCAAACGATTTATCAATGACCAGGAGGGCACCGAGCCGCCAAGACCCTGGTGGTTTGGCTCTTAGGCTGACCCCAGGACAGTCTATTGTAGAGATGTCTCATTTCAAAGACAAAATGAAGATGGCTTTCGCAGTCAATCTACTCTCTTTTCCCTCAGGCGCACAGGAGGCCCGCAGCAGAAGCCCTTTGCCATTCAGTGCATATCAGAGATGGTCCAAATGCCAAAAAAAGCCAAAAATATGGAAGAGGGCAAGAATTTTGGGTGAATATTCAGCAGAAAGCTGCTCCCCTGCAGTGGGAGATACAGATGCCTTTTTGCTCTCTGGAAGTGTGCTGTTAAGTCAATACAGCGCCTCAGGTGGTCTCTCTTTCATTCGACATGGTTATCTCTGTTCAGTCAACCAAATCTTTTAGCATACTTCACATCTTCTACTTTTAAAAACAAAGTGCTTGAGGTGGTTTATATCTTCTCAGTGGTTTTCACTGATAGCATTCTGGAATTACTCATTACAATAAAAATGCATGCCTGCCCATGCCAGGAAACTTGATTACAATGGCATCTGTAATTCATCGTTGATGCTGAGTAAGCTACTTAATTCAGTCGGATTAGCAGATTAGCAAGTGGGATATTTGCCCACTCTGTGTAACTTTGGGGGATTCATTTATTTATATTACTTGGTCTCTTTAAAGGAATAGTTCCCCCCAAAATTATTTTTTTTCAAAAAATTCATTATTTACTCAACCTCATGTCGTTCCAAAACTGTACGATATTATTTATCACACGCACGCACGCACGCACGCACACACGCACACACACACACACACACACACACACACGTGTACACACACACACACACACACACACACACACACACACACACACACACACGTGTACACACACACACACACACACACGCACACACACACACACACACACACACACACACAGAGATATTTTGTTTCAGTGTTTTTTGCCCATACATTGAAAGTCAATTGGGTCCAATATTGTTGTTTTTGGACCCCATTGACTTTTATTGTATGACCAAAAGCAGCTGAAATATATAATTTTGTGCTCCACTGAAGAAACAAAGTCATTCATGTTTGGCACAGGTTTTAATTTTTGGATGAATTATCCATTTAATATTTAGATCAATGAACCCCAAAGAGAGTTTGACCCCATCACCTCATGCAACGGGTTCACATGGCAGCCATGGCTCTTAACGTAACCGAGACTTCAGCAATTACACTGGATCACCTGGCTGAGGATGTGATAAAGTGTACGGTTACGGGTCTACGCTGCTGGCCCAGCAGCCGCCTCTAGTGTTACCCCTGCCCGGCAGCAGGATCCATAATCTTAACATCAATTATTCAATCAGCAAGACTTCACAGCCAGTACTTAGCAACAAGGGGAGCGGTGTGTGCGCGTGTGTGTTATGCAATACATTGAACCTTCAGTGAGGTCACACACCTTGACTCCATGTATCAGAATGACTAGCGCAACCAAGTCAATATGGTGTAATACATGCAATGTTTTCAAACTTTCTCGTAACATTCCAAATTACTATTTTCAAGGAGAAATACTCTAAAGTTTCCTATACTTTAGCCACTTTTGCTTGGAGCTCAAAATAATAACAGCATGCACTGAATCCAAATTGCAGGCTTGACTTATTCTAATGGTCTGTCTACTTCTGTAACAACCTGTCTGATGAGACTGTGGTGAGCTTTGGTAATGTGCAGTCACATTTATCACAGCACATGACATGGTAGTAGAAGTAAGTAACCCATTAGATGTCTCATGTAAGCTCATGTTAGTCAAGTTAGCCAACAAAAGCTAAAGTCGTGACCAATGCAATCTTGTAAAGGCTTTCATTTGATGCTTTGCCAGCCTAGTGCCCTACAGTATGAATTAAGAAAGTCAAAATAAGAAACCCACACATAAACACACAGCTTTTGAACCATTTTGAAAATATCATAAACACTGGGAACATTCCAAACGGTATGTTAAATAGCATAATACACTCCGCAGGCAGCGTTTAAAAGCAGTTCAACATGAAAAACTACTGTTTCAATATAATACCTTCTTTTTTCTTTGTTATAAGCAAGCATCACGTGTTTCATGCACAGAAGTGACAATAAGAGAGGATGACTTAAAGCGATTGCAATTAAGTTGTATTAAAACAATCAAACTTTATTTAAATTGAAGCTCATAAAATTAAGGTGCAAAATGATTATATTATATTATATTATATTTAATCTTCTCAAATACTACGGTTCAATTACATTACATGAAGAACATATTCAAGTTATTGTATCCCACAAATTGTGATTGGTTAAAGGATAATTCCGGTATTTAACACCTTGGGCCCTATCTTGCACCCAGCGCAATTGACTTTGAACACCGACGCATGTATCATTCCTATTTTGCACCCGCGCACAGCGGACTTTTCCCTCCACAGACGCACGTCGGTAAATTAGGGAATGAACTTGCGCTCGCGGGGGCGGTTCAGCGCAAAGAGAAGGCGTGTTCCGGCGCAAAACTTCAATGGTGCTATTTTCCAGTTTTAGAAAGCAATTCCGCCACTGACCAGGAAAAAAACAGTCTAAAGACAGTGGCGCGTTGCGCGTTAGTGATGTGGTATTTTAAGGGCGCGTGCTTGGCCATAATGTTAACCCGCATCCACTTTGATTCTCTAATATAAACAGATGCAGCAATTTTCATTTTTGCAAATCATACATTATTACAAGGAAAAATATTAACACACGAGGGAAATCATTGTTGTGTCCGTGAAGATGTGAAAAAGATCTATCTAGATAAAAAAAATAAAAAAATCTAGATTAGGCTACAAATTTACCCAAATTATACGCCTGTTTAACCTAATTTGGGTGGGTTTCTCCCATCATCCCCAATGTCACTTCTCTGTGTTTTACGGCCCTGACGAGAACGTCGGTTTCCTCGGCTGTGAACCGCTCCTGCGTGCGCCGGCAAATCCGCCGTTATAATAGCAATCCGCCATGGAACAAGCGCGTCTGCTCTTAAAGGGAATGTGAGAGGACGCTCTGATTGGTTTATTTCACGTTACGCCCAAACCACACCTATGAATAATGAAGCTACTTCAGACCAACCCCTTTTAGATTTGCGTCGGGCGCAAGAGTCATTTATCCGCCGGGAAAATAGCAACAGCGCCGGGATCCGCCCACAAAGTTACTTGCGCTTTGCACTTTGACACTTGCGTTTCAGATCGTTAAAATAGGGCCCCTTGAGTCTATATTGTAGATTGTTTTGGATGAACAAGAGTGGTGGACAACATTTTTTTGACAATGGTTCCTCTCTCGAGTTTTTGACTATAAAAGAATTGGCCATGGAGCCATTTAACATTGGATTCAATGGGCATGTCCGAAAATGTCATTAAAACAACCTTTAACATTAGTTTTCAAAACTGTGCAACTCACCGAGTGATTAGGGATGTTAGTTGACGTTCCAGAAACAAAAAGTGTTGCGAAATATAGTTTCTGTGTCGTGTTTTATTCGTCATTTTGTAAAATCCCATTGAATTCTGTTGAAGGACTGAGTGCTCGTTAATATAAATGCGCTACCGGAAACGGAAAGGGGGCTGTTTACATTTGGTCGATGTAGTCTTTTTGCTCGCTTCCATTTCTCATAAGGCTAGCGAGCAGAGCAACTGTGCTCGGGAGAGTAAGCGAAATAAACAAACAAAACCTTGAAAATATTGAAAGACGTGATCACTGACCAGTGCAATATGAAGTTGAACTCGACTGTGACCGTGAGTGTCCCGCGAGACATAAACATCGGTTATCGCCATCAAGTGGTCGGGAGTGTGCTAACGCTTCAGATTCAAATATTGAGCGGAAGTTCCACGGTTGTGAAGTGTCTGAAAAAATAGTTCCACTATAGCAAAATAAACGGATTGGAATCATATATTGCGACGATATATTGTTTATAATCATCAACGAACACCACTAACCACTCGGTGAGTTTAACAGTTTTGTAAACGAACATTATTGGCTGTTTTAATGACATTTTCGGACATGCCCATTGACTCCAATGTTAAATGGGTCCATGGCCAATTCTATTATAGTCAAAAACTCGAGAGAGGAACCATTGTCAAAAAATTTTTGTCCACCACTCTTGTTCATCCAAAACAAACTACAATATAGACTCAAGGTGTTAAATACCGGAATTATCCTTTAATTGTAATATTTTGGCACTCCCACCTTCTGTTACAAGTTTGAAAACAAGAAGCTTTGTCATAATTACAGCAGAACAACTCTCTTCTCAAATTGTGCCCTCCTTCTCAATATAAAAGCCAAATATTTAATTTAGGAAAAGAACATGATGTTTTAACAATCACACATACTTGAAACAAAATATAGAATCATACAGCTTTTATATTTTAAAAAGATGCTCCCTCGCAAGGCGATCCTCATATTTGGGTGTACTTGGCATTACACATTTTGAAAACCCCAGTATTTTAGAATTACATTGTTAGCTTAGCAACTCCAAGGAGTGCTTTGTATGATGTCAGAGTTTCTGCCTGATTGTTCCAAATTGGTCACTTATGAGGTTCCACTTCAGTTAGGATGCTGCCTAGGCAGTGGGTATTAAGGTATTCACTATGTTTTATAATAGAGCCATTATGAATATCAGCGTAGGCTATGTTATTGCAATGTACAGTGTCAGTTTAAGCCATGTATATCTTAAGACTGCCTCAAGGTCATTTGGGGTTATGCTGGTCAAAGCTGATCAATTATGACTCAGCAACTTGGCAGACTGACTTTCTTATAGCGGTAACAGCAAAAAGCTCAGTCACTGCTTTAAAAACTGATGAAGGAAACAAAGCCTCACCCATCTGACACTGACCGAATTACGTATTTGATCATCTTAAAAAAGCTCAATAACAACCAGACTCTTAATATAGCCCATCTAATTTGGTGCATAGGCTCATATGTGAATAATAAACTGAAGTTGACCACATGAGTGTGGTGATATTACACTGATATGTAGTAACAGGACAACACACACATGAAGCAGCAGAAATGAGACAACATGCTCTGTTACCTCAGAAACCGACCTCATTCAGAAAGTTCTGGGAACTTTCAGGGCTCCCATATATGGAGAGCTCAAAAGCCAATAATTGCCACTTGTGTTGTAGCCCCTCAAGTATTTTTAGACGGGACGATATCCTGAACATCTCGAGGTTGGGAAACTAAAAAACATTTAATAACTGAGTCTGGTAAAACATACATCATTACATCTGAAGAGAGTATCTTAAGACCACAGCTTTTCATTGGCGAGACACTCATTTGGTGAACGTTGCCCAAAATGTTTCTGTTTATTTTGAAAGATACAGGGAACCTAGAATTAGTGCACGAAAGTGTGCATGTGAGTGGGCGCTGAGTACGAGGAGATGCCATTCCTTCTGAAGAATGAAATCAGAGATTAAGAAAATATCCGCTTGGAATAACAAGAAATAACAAAAAAGCTCTGTTTTCGTATTGTCATATGTTACTTTTAAACCCAATAGGTTCTAGTCGATGGACTACATGCCAATCAAGTGCATGCTGGCCAGAGAGCAAAGAGAAAAAACGAAAATCTCTCAAAGGTATTGTCCTCAGGCCGTCGTCTGACCCTTTCAACTTGAGCCAACTGCATCCTGCTTCCTTATTCCAAAAAACACAATGACTTTTTTTTTCCACCCTCAATATATGGGTAGAGGACCAGAGAAAAGATCCCATTGAATTTCACATGGTGAACGTTCCCGAGGCCGCAGAACTCCATGACCGATGGGCTACTGCAGCAAACAATGGATGAGAGTGAAGAGAAATGCACTTTCAAGGGATTAAACAAGGAAAAGCCTCTCAATGGCAGCGAAGAGAAGAAAAGCAAATTATAAAGCTTATTGCTTCATCGCATGTAGCCAGTCGGACCTTGGCTGAAATGCTAATTGCCTTTCTTTTCAGCCTTGCACACTGAATCGGGGGTGTGTGCGCTTGAGAAAGGCAGGGCACTCACGATTCACAGACAGACGCGCACACACACACTGAAGATTTTAGGAGGCTCAGTGTTGTACTCTTTTTTTTTTTTTTTTTGCAACATTGTTTTCTCTCGTTTTTCTTCTTTTCCCACTCTTTTTTAAAACGCGGGTACTTCAGCCTTCCAGTAGACCGAATCAAGCCCCCATTCAGACAGATAGTTCTCTTTCTCCCTCGGTTTTCCCTCCCATACCTCATTTAACGAGTGAGAGATGTGGGAAATTTCTGTCCCGGCCTCTTCAATCTGCTGAGTTTGGCAGCCACAGGACAGATGGCTGGATTGAGGACAGAGCAAATCCCCGATCAAGAGTAGCTCCCTCACTGACTCTGAATCAGTGGCTGCAGACCCACAGAGTCGGCAGTAAAGTTTGGGTTCCCACATTATTGTATGTCTTTTCACATTTGACACCTGTTCTCCTATTTTAAATTCAATGTCAAATTTAAATAAGGCATTTCTATGTTAATTTCCCCCTAAAAAAGTGTAAACGCAACTTTGGTTGAGCATCCCAACCAATCCAGCACAGCGACACTAGCTCAACCAATCGTGTTTGGGGCGGGGCTATGTGTTTTCATACTCAATGGCAAATGAGGAGGTGCTTGGGATACTTTTTTGAAAACAATTACCGGTACTACTTTTGCCATTCTGTTTGGTGATACTGCAAGATCTGCTTTCCTTCTGTTACTGTTAACAAAAGCTAAAACAAAAACTACATCAAAATATTTTCATAAACCGAAAGGTAGCATTTTATTTTACAGTCCTGTTCCCGCTACTACAGTACTTATTATAGAAATGACAATAACTGGGTAATAACTAATAACCTTAATCCATGTAGTTATCTTATATTACCCAGTACTTTCTTATGTAAGTACACGTAAGTGCACGTACTGTAAAAAAAAATGCAACCAAAAAAAAACAAAAAAAAACACACACAACTAAACTACCGGTATATATACATTTTAAATATGCCACACATTAATTTAAGTTTTAGATATATGGTACATTATAAAACTTGAAAAATGTATAACCTGGCTAGTAAACTAAAAAGGCCTTTAGATAACAATAATATATACATTTGTTTAACCTTTTGATGGATAACGATACTACTAAAATAAATACTAACTGAAATAAACCAAAAAAACTTACCTGTCAATCAATCAATATTTTTTAAATAAAAGTTTTTTTTAATCTATTTATACTCTAAAGAGGAAGTAAGACAATAGTCTAAACATCTTCTGAACATAGTATAGATTCTGATCAACAGGTGGGAGGTGGGAAACAGACACAATCCCAGTTTGCTCAATTCCCCCACTTCAGAAATTCCTTCACCATGACGAACCACAATGGGGTAAATACTTGCAAGCAATGGGAGAGAGAAAGCAGGCGAGAGTCTGGAGTGAGGGGACTGGAGGGGGGCATGGGGAAAGACGCAGACGGGGGAGTGAAGGTCAGCAGGACATCTCGCCTCAGGGCCCAGCGACGATAACAGACGTCCAGCATTCAAACTGCTTTCACTCTTGTGAATCAACAAACCGCTTTATGTACAAATGCCCTACATTTATGCATGATGGATTCAGTGAAATCATCTGGGTATGGATGAGTAGGCGTTGCAACTAAAAATGATCTCTGACCAGCCTGCATTGTGTCAGGCAAGCTCTTTCACCAGGCAATAGCAACTTAAGAGGGAAAGCTCAAGGAAGAGAGACAGGGCTCTATAGATTTGCTGCCCCCCGGGTATTAGGATAAACACTAAGGAGATAAACAGCCAGGAGGAGGGTCCTTATTGACCCGACCACAGGTCAGTGTGTCCCGGATGTAGTAATAAATGAACGTCTCAAGAAGTAGTAGTTACTAAAGTAGTTTACTAAAGTCATTGCCACAACTTAAAGGAATAGTTCACTTAAAAATTAAAATGTTGTCATAATGTACTACTCACCCAGAAGTTGTTTCAAACCTCTATGAATTTCTTTCTTCTGCTGAACAAAGAAATTGTAAAGAATTGCGGTAACCAAACAGTTGATGGACCCCATTGAATTACATAGTATTTTTTTTTTTCCTACTATGGAAGTCAATGGGGTCCATCAACTGTTTGGTTACCAAAATTCTTCAAAATATCTTCCTTTGTGTTCAGCAGAAGAAAGAAATTCATACAGGTTTGAAACAACTTGAGTGCGACTAAATGATGACAGAATTAAAAAAAAATTAAGTGAACTATTCCTTTAACATAACAATTCTCATAGAGATTTGCATACACAATAACTTTTTAACAATTATTACATGTCAATTCTGATCATTTATCTTTAGACCAACCATCAGACACCTTTTTCATAAACCTTATTAAACACATCATGACACATTTAGAGAGAAGTACATATTTTTCATTTGAAAAGTGAAAGAGTGAAGGCAGGGGCAACTTTTTAAAAGCCCTATTGTGACTGATTACACCATCCGACTTTTTGGAACGGTCTCAACCCTCCGAAGGGTCTCATATGACCACCACAAATCAATCAAAATTAAACCTTGGATGTGTCAGATCATTTCTGTTTATTTTAGACATTTATGTAACAAATGTAACACTATCTGCTATGTGGACAATTGGACCGAAATCATCTAGAGATCATTCATCAAGCCCGAAAACTTGGAAAAGTTCTACAGAATAGCTTGCGGTATGGATCAATGCCACATGTATCCGTGTTGAATAAATCACATTGAAAAAGGAGCGAGCGATCGAGCCCTGCGGGGAGAACACAGTGTTCATGCGTAAGAGGGCACAGCGTGACTCCACGCCATGAAACGGTTTTAAGGACCGACAGTGAAGGTCACAGTTCAAGTTCAATAGCCCACAGAAAAAAAAAAGGATAAAGCTTCCCTTTTGATGCTTAAACTTGTTCTATAGAACCACATGCAGTAGAGAGAATGTATGCAAGAGTTACAGAGCGTATTATGTTTTTTTACGCTGTTGATTACAAATAGGAATTATATTTGTGATGCAACATGGAAAATCTATTTTGGAGAAAGAACATTTCAGAACAAGTTTACCTATACCATAGTGAAATAGTAAAATGAAATGAAATAAAATAAAATTTAAAGAGACTTATATCGCACAAAGGGGAACAATGAGAGAGAATAAGCATAGACCAGTAAAATTACACATTATATTCCAAAAAGGTCAAAAAGAAGTGAATGGTATGTTGACCAAAGACAAACTCTTGAGCAAACTCCATGGCACAATTGTGGCAGACCATGACAAATAAAGAGACCTCAAGATTGCTGCTGGATTTGACCATTGCTTCAGAATATCCTGCCATGCTTCCATTTTCAGCTCCAGAATAAACAGATACTAAAATACTGTGTGCAATATGTCAGCTCACTGCTGAAGATGCACACAAATTAACATAGGCCTACTGAAAAAGGTCAATGTGTCTTTATATAACACGACCTGAATCATGAAATGTAACATAATAAACTCATGACTGCAAAATGACATAATCCTCTATGTTTCACCTTACAAATGGAAAATTTACCACTAACGCAATTCAAGTTATGATCACAAATAAAAAAAGAAAGAATTGGACAAAATTAACGTATCAAAAACTCAAGTGATATGACATTTTGGTAGCTAATGCTATAAGAAATGTAAAACACAACAACATTTTTACAAACGACAACAAAGAGCTTCTAATGATCAAATTATGCAAATTAGCACTTATATATATAAGTGATATAAACGATTTCAGCTTAATATTTTGTTTAAAAACATAATTTAAACCTTGATGTAAAATGTCACAAGAAATGTGTGTAAGAATAAAAGTAATAATAATATGAAAATTAGACAATTTAATTGAAATAATCAACACAATTTAAAAATGCTTAACATAACCTGACATAAAATTACATAACCATATAGGCTACTTTTTAATGAAGAAAAGAAATAAGAAACAAACAAACAAAGAGCTATTGTTGACCAAATTATGCATAATACTGAACAAAATGCGTGGTTAGGTGGTGTTTGAATAAGAGCCACAAAACAAAAGACAAAAATGAATGGAGATGAATGGTTTCTGGCTGAGAACATCATTAGGCTATGTATGATTCTTTATATTTAAACTTTTACAGGAATGACAGTGACGGATTGTTACGAGTCAAGCGGTCCACATTTATCAAAATTCAATCTGAATTTAGCCCTGTCCGCGCATGAACTACCAACCCACTCTCGAAAAACCAGTGACATACTCCCACTGTGTTTTTTACTGCTTTGGGTCTGGGGTCTTTGTTTGGCATTTACAGAAGTGAATTGAGTTTCTCCACATGCTCGGTGACATGCGTGGAGATTTTGTTTTAGCAGAGGCCCCAGGCTGGTGGGAACCCTGCTAATTTTGCTAAGAAGGTGTGAAATTATAAAACTGATTAAAAGTGATGTAAACTTGAAAGAATGCTACTATTTCAGCCAGGGTTGGTTTCCAAATAGACTTTTAAACTGACATTAAATGAACAGGACATGTATTAAAACTAGTCAGTTTTAAGACCATATCGATTTATCCATTTAAATTGATATACAAAATAAATAAATAAATAAATAAATAAACAAATAAACAAAAACCGTTAATGCTCTCAACCTTCAACTTACCACTGTCACATTAGATAAATACTTTAATGAGTTTCCAAGACTTTCACTTGATTTCACAAAAAAACCTTTCATACGGGAAAGTTTTACTTCAATAAGAGTGACCCTCTTAAATAAGCACTTCACTCAGTGTGCTATTACAGTTTTACTCAGCCAGGTCTCAAGTTCTAAGAAAACTATTTTGTATATTGACTGCTTCACATACATCTACCATAATTTTCAGCCCATACTTTGTCAAGAAAGACTATTAAATATCCAACACGTAATCCAGCATGTTCATGTTTTGTCTCAGCTCAATGTAAACACGACGTGATTTTACTATGATTTAAGTCTGATCTCTAAATCAATTTAACAGCTGAAAAGCAATGGATTTATAAACATATAGCGTAACAGCCTGATTAGTAGAATATGTTACACAACTGTCCATATACATATGTAGTAAATTGCACTAGGCTCTAGCAATACTTTGGCTATTATGATATATTTACTTATTTCCTTTCAGGTTTGGAGTTTTTTTTTCAGTGTATTTTCTTTGTTCTATGTGCATTTGACACCTAATTTGTCTTGCTTTTTTTTACTGTAAATTTAGGAGTATATAATATGATATAATATAACATCATATAATATAATATAATATAATATAATATAATATAATATAATATAATATAATATAATATAATATAATATAATATATGAATGGTGACAGATGATCCTGGTAATACCTGTATCAATCCATGTTATTGGGGACTTTAAACATACTGTACCAACTGCCAAATTATATATTAATATAAATAATTATATATATGCTAATTGTAATTAATTAACTATTGTACTAAAACCTATAAAACATGTAAGCAGTACCAACCTGTTTGCAATAAAACATGGTCTTAAAAAATATACTCAACACAATATTGCTTTATGTAAGCAATACATAAAGCCTCTTCCATAAGAGGCGGCTTCTGTTTTCAGTAAATAGACTCAGCTGGTGAAGTACAACGGGGTAGAACCATTAGGAAAGAACCATTGGGAAAAGAATTAAGTCTATTTAAGAAAAAAACAAACACTAAAACTAAAACATGTTTCTCTCGGCGCAACATAGAATTCTAACAATTCTAGCAATGCCCCTGTGTGTTTTTTCTTTTGTCTTAATTCCACCTGTCTCTTCACGCTGGACCCTGTGTGGTCTGTTTCCTTGCGACATCAATCACAGTGCGCTCCGTCTGTGAGCAGACCTTCGCACATCTCGACGGATTTAGTGTTTATGTTACATCCTCTCTGTTTTCTCAACATGTAAGGCCCTATTTAAGGGGAGGTACAAAAACAGGGGCGACCACTGCAAATGTAACACCCAGCCGTGAATCACATGCCCTGAATGATGCTCAACTGAAGCTGTATAAGGGGGGTGCAAGAAGATCATTCAATCCATTGAGTCACAGAGCATCTATTCAGTAGATAAAGGGTGCCCCTAATGAATTAAACACGAAACAGTATAAAACAGACTACCAAAGATGCCAGTTGATTCACTAAAACAGTAGAAGGACTGGATGAAACCATGTCGAATGTGTCCAGTTTACGATACGTATTGGCCTAATGTTGCATGACTGGCAAGAAACTACATGTCATTTTGTAATTTACAAGCAGTGCTGGGTATGAGTCTGTTACTGATGCCAAATTAAATTATAAAAATTGTAGTTAGAAATGTAATCCATTGCATATTTTAGGTAATGTAATCGGACTACTTTTGGATTACCGGAACTTTTAGATTACTTTTGATCAAACTCGTTTATCACATTGAATAATATTGTACCATATTGATATAAAAATACAAAGAGAAAGAAAATATATTTCATTCTTTTTTATCAACAACTTGAAGTACATTAACCATTACGTCAGGGTTTCCCAAACTATTTGTGAGTTTAATAACAAAATAAATCATAAAAAAAATAGTTGTATAATAATAATAGAAATATAATAAAAATGTGTTTGAAAGAAAAAAGCCTTCCAAAGACATAGCAATACATGGTTAAATGACTTACAAATTAAAATAATAATTAATGTGTTGATCACGCAGTGTTGCAATTTTGAGAAAACGCTCCTTGAAAATTCTGTAAATCCAGAAGTCAAATGCTTTGTGGCCTCTCAATTTTCCATGTAATTTTAGCCACCTGACTACTGGTTGACCTCTGTGTGTATTTTCACAAAAGTAGAAGACTTTCTGAATAAGCATATGCTTTTTGTTTTATTTTATTTTATTCATTTATTTTAAGAAAGGAACATTTAGAAGAAAGAAGAATTAGAGAGAATCATAGCCCAAATAATGAATGATATACTGCAGTGTGAATAATATGTAATCATGTAATCAATAAAAAAGTAACTAGTCTATGAGTAGCTATTTTAAAACATAATATAATCTAATTACAAGTATAATTTTTCAGATTACATGCAATCAGTGATTTCCCAGCACTGTTTAGAAGTAATATTAATTTAAGTTACATGCATAATCAGATTACAGCTTATTTGTATTAATTTGATATTAATTATTTTAATTCATTAATTATTTGTTTGTTTTTTTGCCAAAATAGTACAAACTCAACCTGCATGTGAAGAAATAATCCAGACATAACCAGATTAGATTACCTAAAAGTGTCATCTAAAAGATAATGTTACTGACTACAATTTCAGTCATATCATGGGAAATCAGTACCAGATAACATTTCAGAAGTAGCCTAATCAACCAACACTGCAGGTGTCCTGAGGTGTCATGAGAGTGTTACAGGCAAAACTGCAGGGACCCTAAATTGAGAAGGGCCCCTTGCTTAGATCACATAAACTGATGTGCGTAAAGATGAGTGAGATCACCATTTGAGTTTTGGATGACAGGGGGTTTCGCGAGCGCGTCCCATCTCAAAGCCCCTGTGTGGGGAGGAGCCCCGCCGACTGTTGTTTTATCTCAATGGGAGCGGGAGGAAAGAGACACAAAGCGCGCTGAAGACCCTCACAGTAACCATGGAAGCGCAGGAGAATGGCCTCGCTCTCATCCACCAACGATGAATTGATTTAACGTTCAAATGTTTATAACGATTATGGCTGATGTGTTTATTATTACGAGAGGAAGAACAAAACTACCCAAAGACTGTCAAAATTGCGTGGATGCGAGTAAAGTGATTGTATAGCCTACGCTTGAGTTTAAAGAGCAGTCCGTTCAGTAAAATGTGACACAATCAATAACATAGTAAAGTGTTTAAACTCTTGATATTTAACGTTTCTCCCGTAGCCTATAGCCTACTAATATGGAAGAGTTCGCTTATTAAACGATCATCTTAAAAAGGCAAGAAAAAAACAGCAAACTTACAAATCACATAGGCTACTGGCTATAGCGCATCATCCTGTAGCCTATAATGCAGCTTTGAAGCGCTTGCATGTGTCGTATTTACCGGGCAATTTCACTTAATTGTTGCACAAAACAAAGTGACGGACATGTAATGTGATGTGTAAGTTACTTACCTAACACTTTGTTGTAACACTCCAAGGCAAATGACAAAAGGTCCGGGGTAAATTGAACCGGTCAGCGCTGTGTCCGTCAATGGGATGATAAATACATCGTGACAATCGCGCGGCGCTTCCACTGTTCCTGCACAGAAAGTTGGTCTTGAACAGCTCAATCAGTTTGGGTAAGAGTGGCTTTTCATGCAGGACGCTGGTTTGATTCTCCAGTCCATGCGAGGTGAGTGTGGATGCGCTTGAATCTCGACATGCGCTGCCATGCAGTCCGTTTAAGCGCTTGTCCCGTCTGAACTAGTGGACATAGAGCCTTGTCTTGTCTGAGCAGGGATGTGCTAATCTCATTAACCTCCTTGCTTGAGAGAACAGCTCCACCCAGCGATCTGTCTTCCTCAGGCGGAGAGGCTATTTGTGGAGGATGGCAAATTACGTTTCTAAAATCAACCTGTGGCGCACCGCTACACTGATTCCCACAAACGATTAAAATGTGAAGCACCCATGATTAAACAGGACTTTCGCGTGCCATAATCAGGCTTGATTTACTAAAGGCTGGAGTATTTTAAGACAGACCGAACTCTTAGCCTCATAGAATGTTTTCTGAAGGACCATTGAAGACTGGAGTAATGGCTGCTAAGGAAACCAGCTTTGCCATCACAGGGATACCACATTAGCCTATTTTTAAATTTAAATACAAAAAAGAAAAAAAAAAGAAAAAAGTGATTTAAAATAGTAACAATAGCTACTTCACAATATTACTACTGTTTTACTGTATTTTTTCATCAAATTAATAATTTGTCAAAAATCTGACTTGGTGAGCTTAATTGAGACTTATGTTTTAAAAACATTAAAAAAAAAAAATCTAAACTTTAATCAATCATCACTAAGCTCATAATTAGGCTACCACCCTGAAGATCTACATAAAAACAGACATTTTACATGTAGGCCAACATGAGGCTATAATAATGCTATGAACAATAACTAAATAGAAATGTAATAAAATATCCTAATGATATCCTAATGTTCACTATATGGACAAAAGTATTGAGACACACCTCATAATTAGTAAATTCAGTTTTTTCAATAAGACCAATTGCCACAAATATGGAATCAAGCATCTAGCCATGTCATTGACATGCATTTGTGAATAAAATTGTTGCTCCCAAGAGCTCAGTGAATTTAAGCATAGTACTGTATAAGGATACCACCTTTGCAATAAGTCAGTTTGATAAATGTCATCCCTATATTCCATGGTCAACTGTAAGTATTGGAAAGTGGAAGTGTTTAGGAACAACAGCATCTTAGCCACAGAGCTGTGTCACCAATGCTCTGCTGATTCCATAGCTGATGAGTTCAAAACTTCCACTGGCAGTAATATCATCATAAAAATTGTGCGGCGGGAGCTTATGGAATGGGTTTCCATGGCTGAGTAGCTGCATGCAAGCCTCACATCAGCAAGTACAATGCAAGCATCGGATGCAGTGGTGTAAAAAGCATGCAGCCACTGCAGTGGAAACGTGTTCTGTGGAGAGACAAATCACGCTTCTCTGTCTGACAGTCTGTTGGGAGAGTCTAAGTTTGGCGGATGTTTAAACGTTATCTGTCTAACTGCATTGTGCCAACTATAAAGTTTGGTGGATGATGGATAATGGCATGGAGCTGTTTTTCAGAGGTTGGGCTATAGGCCCCTTAATTCCAGTGAAGGAAAATCTTAATGCATTTTGGACAAATATGCTTCCTACTTTGTGGGAACAGTTTGGGGAAGGTCCTTTTCTATTCCAGCATTACTGTCCCAGTGAACAAAGCAAGCTCCATAAAAACATGGTTGGATGAGTTTGGTGTATTCCCACAGAAACATGCCGAAATCTTGTGGAAAGCCTTCCCAGAAGAGTGGAAGCAGTCATAGCTGCAAAGTTGGGACCAAGTCCATAACGGATTTAGAATGCATCGTCGTTAAAGTCCCTGTTGCTGGTGTACTGGTCATATGTCCCAATAATTTTGTCCATATAGTTTATATAATTGAATGCAATAATAAGACGATTGTTCAGTCATGACATCAATTTGTTGTAACCAGTCAAATTTGATAGGAAGTCAAATAACTTCTACATGAGGCTGGTATATTTCAGTGAGTATAGTCTAAAATATGACAGTTGACAAGCAATAGGTTAAATAAAGCTTTCTGTATTACTTTCTTAAATACACTGCTAACTTCTTGCTGTTTTAGAAAATAAAATTGACTAACTTTGCTGTTTATTAGTACTTATAAAGCACATATTAATGCCCTTTTCTGCATGATCACATTCTACATCCCTTAAACCTACCCAATTCCTAAATGTAACAACTAGGCCTTACTATTAATAAGCAGTAATTAGGAGTTAATTGAGGCAAAAGTCGTAAATAATAATTAGTTATTAGTAAAATGGACCCTGATTTAAAGTGTGAACAAATTACAAAGAATGAAGAATAATGAACATAAGTTCACTTGCAGAGTAAGTAGTTTCACCGGAGCGAGAGAGGCAGAGGCAGACATAGGCTACAGGTTAGCAGGTTGCCCCCTACTGCACACAAGTTGACTTGCAGAGCTGGACAATTTGTATTAATTATGTACTAATTCTACATACTTTATGGAAACCTACACCTTGTGTTCCCACTTCCACCTGAAACTGCACATTACTGAAAATTCTGCTCATAGACATGAATCTTTAACATTACCAAGTTGATTGCTCACTAAAAAAACTCCAGTTTTCATGCAATTTCATGCTTTGATTTTGACGTGACATTGACGGTGATATATAGCCTAAGTGGCTGAGTTGTTTACTTCTTTGTTTACTTGTTTTTCTTTTTTTTAATTGTTACTGCCTTTAGTTATTATTTTGGAACAAATGTAGCTAAAAATGCATAAACACGAGATGACATTTATAGCTAGGGTTGCCACCTTCAGTGTGGCAAAATAAGGGACACCCATCCCCCCCCCCCCCCCCTCCTAGAGCTTTTCGACCATTTTTTAAAATATAATTTTACAAATTTAAATTTTGCCACTTTGCCACTGTTTATGTGTGTTTTGCGTTGTTTCTGATTTTTAGGATGAATTTTGTCAATTTTCTAAACAGCGTCCGACCTTGATGTAATTTGATTCTAATCATAATGTAACATTTTTGAAAAACAGATTTTTGTCTGTACAAAAAATGCTCAACTTAGACAAAAAGTCATTTTTATTGTTATAATTGTGATTACATAATATGTAGGTATGAATCCAACTAAAAACTAGTGAAAATATGTATTTTAGTCAAATAGCAAATTTTGTAGCTCTGCAAAAGTGATATTTTTTTTTACTTTTAAAACTGCATTTTCCAAAAGATGGGCAAAAATCTTACACTAAACCATGTCAAATTATCCATATCCATGAACGTTAGAAATGTGGGTATTTTATAAAGTGAGTTTTAAAAAAAAACTGTTTTTGTGTAAAAAAAAGTATTTATTTCTTTATTTATATAGCCTAAATTAAAGAATATATATTAAATCCTCCTAAAACTATAAATCCTAAAAAAAAACTTTTATGTTGTTTCAAAATTACATTTTGTTGAAACAACACAAGTGTGACTTTTCCCCCCCACACTAACATAAAAAACAGATATTATTCAAATGTATTTAAACATTTTTGTAGATCTAGAAAGTGTTGTCAACCGTGCAAGTCTCACGCCATTTGGACAAAGATAATTTTTTATTTTTTTCAGCAAACGTCATTTGGGGTCGAAAAGACCCAAACAGCGCACGAGGGGTTAAAAACGTGCAGGTTTACAGCGCATGTTCACGAGACTCAGTCGCTATAGAAACAAAGACGCTAAAATGCAATCACGCAATGAGCTTCTCTACTACGAAATTGATTTCTTTATATTTGCTATTAGTATTATCCATACTGCTTATGTTTATAAATATAAACATAAATCCTTATGTTTTTATTCAACTATGTGTGGGCCTAATGTTAAATACGGGACAAATCGCGTCCCTTATTGATTTGATACGGGACGCATCATCTTACTTGTAAATACGGGATGATTCCGTATTTTAAGGGACGGGTGGCAACCCTATTTATAGCCTACTTGTTTTTATTACAAATTAGGCCTAGTTTGTGTAAAATACAAAATAGAATTGTAAGGTCTCTATTTTTTATGTAATGATTATTTGAATTTTCAATTTTAAACAGAAAAAAAATGTGTAACAGGGACATGAACTCACATTTGATTTGATACATAAAAAATGTGAGAACTTTGCCTCCTAATTTTAAAACACGACTGCAAACATGGAAAATAGATCGATGGATGATATCAACAAAGCCTTTTGAACTGTTGATGATGTAATCGGGACATGGAGAGATGTCGATGATGTCAGTGCGTGCTCACGCTGCCTCAGTGTTGACGTGGCGTCTCTGACTCCAGTAATCCAGCAGCAGAAGTAATGAGGCACATAGAGGAAACTGCAGGATGGCCTAATCACTAAAATTAAGCGGACCATACTCGTTTCTCAGGTAAACTTCAGCAAAATGATAAACAGAAGCTTTAATTAGCGCTGTAGTTTTATTATCTGAAATCTGTCTAGATAGTAAATCACCGTTTGTTGGTGTAAAGTTTGGTTAGCATCAGTAGCACGAGATTATCGACCTGTTTACTAATGAGGATTTCAAGATATTACATATTATAAATTTAGTGATATATGCTTACAGGAACTGCTATAGTATTCTGTATTCCAAGAGATTATTTTCCAGATGGCGATATAGTAGTTGGTGTTTTGCGTAGCATTAGCTAAAATATGCTAACTGAGCTACTTAGCATATACGTGTATACTATAAACCTTATTAAGTGGCTTTATTCGATAAACAACCATTTAGCGTTTATTTCGTGTGAATAAACGCTGTTTGGGCAGGTGTCATTGTTTGTTTCTTGAATAAAATTGGTATTGTCTTGTGAAGTCATGTTGACATGCTAAAATAGGTGTTGCTGCTAGTTAGCTAACGTTAGTTAGTTACCTGCGCGTGTCAGGTCATGTAAGAAATACAGTTCACAGGAGACAGTTAATATTTATGCACTCTCAATCCTAAAATAGCTTCTGCCAACATCGGCCAAGGGTGAATTTTTATCTTATCAGCAGTGTTAGCTGTTGTACATAGCACATTTTGTGTGCTAACACTCGTCTACTAGATATCCAACCATATCGAAATTTCCCACACATCAACTAGCCTATCTGTTTTTTAATCTGCCACAGTAAAGGGAATCGAATTACCTCAGAAGCATCAAACATAGAGTACATTTTGTGAAGCACACCTGTTTAACAATGACATTCATTAGCCTTTTGTTCTTTTCAGAGTGAAAAATGACTGGAAGGAACCAGCACAATGGTTTCCAGTTTGCAACCACAGTGCAGCCACCCACAGGTGGTTACATGTCCGCTTTCGGGAACAACTCAGAGACTGAATACTCTGAGGAGGATGGAGAGACTTTTGAGCTGCGTTCCAGAGGCAGGGAGAGACATCGCAGGCACAGCTCATCTACAGATCGCAAGGACGATATTGTATACTTGATAAGGGACATAAAAGAGGGAGATACGCTGATCAGTATTTCTCTGCAATATTTCTGTACTGTAAGTCAGGGTTTCCTTGTTGCGACATTATACAAGCTAATCAACAACCAGTGGATGTCCAGACCTTACATTTGTTTTCCAATAATCTGTTATACGTGTAAATACAGTACATCACAATCGGAAAAAAATATCTCATGAGGCTACTTCCCTTTCATCACGACTTTAATAACCATGTGGTAATGTCTATTTTAGGGTAATTAAGTTAATTCAAAAATATTTGTATTAAGAACTGTAGACCAAAGTGAGAATGATTATTCTGAAATCAATAAGTCTGTTATTGGTGCAAAAGCATGCTAAACTTAAGTGTAACGTCTCAAAACAAAATAAATATTACATGATGCATGGTTCCTACTCTAAATTCTGATTGGATGAGTCACATTAGTAGCTAGTGTAAAATCTGAGTCACACCTAATCACGCAAGTTGAATTCTATATTAATGACACAGCTTTGCTGCTGTAAACAAAACTCAGCTTCACATTACACCCCATAATAACGAGCTCTTCCTGATCTCATTTGGGACATTATTAATTTATTTTACATTACTAATGTTTCTTAGATGTTCTGACATATAACACAAATGTAAAGATTTTTGCCTCTTAATAGCTGCCCAAATACGTTGTACTGATTTTTTTTCTTGTTTGTTCTCAGGTTGCAGACATAAAACGGGCCAACAATCTTCTAACTGAGCAGGACTTCTTTGCGCTGCGCTCCATAAGGATCCCTGTGAGAAAGTTCAGCTCATTCACAGAAACTCACACCACCGCTCCCCACAAAAACAGCTCACCCTGCAGCACTCGCAGAATCACAGAAATACAGATTTCTGGAGCTCCCTTGGACTCTTCATCCTCTTCCTCATCTGTGGACAGCGTGGAGTGCTTCCTGCAGGAGAAGGACAAGGACATTCAACTTCTCGTCAAGTCATCTGCCCCTTCCAGGAACAGCTTGAACGAGGTGGTGTCCTCACTGGAGCAGCCGCTGTTGGGAGACTCCGAGCGCAGACCGGCCCATAAGAAAGACCCGTACTATGGGGCTGACTGGGGAATGAGATGGTGGACCGCAGTGGTCATCATGTTGGTCGTGGGCATTGTTACACCTGTTTTTTACCTGTTGTACTATGAAGTTTTGATGAAAGCAGATGTAAGCCACCACACTACCATAGACTCTATCAGGCCTGGACCAACACAGCCAGCCGTCGCGGAGCCTCTTGGGTTACCACGGGCCAATGCCGCCTCTCACCAAGACTCTCACCTACAGCCTGCTATTGAACAGCAACATTTTGTGAAGCACAAAAAGGAAACGTAAAGGAGCACTTTGATCGCTAGGGAATTAATTTGGAGGCATTTATGGATGGTATAAGCGAAACCACATTTTAAAAATGAAGTTGAACTGAAACGTGAAAGGATCAAGTAATCAAGAAATGATTCCAATCCTGTCAGCATATTTCCTTGATGCATTTTGCACAGTTAAATGCTGGTTTTGTTGTTTGTCTGTCACTCATGAGCCAGTGTATAGCTCTGTACCTCTATTAAGCTCGTTGTTTGCCTTGACGGCAAACATGATACATTAAGACATTTGCTGCCACTGTCTGGTTGTCAGGGAAATAAACACATTAATTTATTTTAGGAAGTGTAGAATCCAGATTCAGTATTGCAACTGATGGTAATTAAGTTGCTGGTTTTAATTTTTAAACTCTGCTTGTAAAGAAACAAAACTTAAAATGGAACCATAATGGCTTCCTTGTTTTCTTCTAGCAAGAGCACATGGATGATTTGTAAAATATTCTCGCATGTGCTCAATCCCATTCAAGTAGCAGAGATGTAAACATTTCTATGAAACATGGAGTTCAGTAATTGACTTTTGAACAGTATGTGCCTTCATCCTGTAACTGTAGATGCAGGTTGAAAATAAAGGAATTATATTTTAGTATCTAAATCTCCTAATTATTTTTAGCATTTAAATTTGATCAACATTTTGCTTAACACCAGTTTAGTACTTTATCTATATAACTCAGTGAATCTAATTTTTATACCTATAAAACACTGCTCTTGGAAGACAAGTGTAACTAAATATGTGCTTTTATATGTATTAATACACTTTAGTTCTCTTGTATGATAGACTTTTTTTAATGAGTGATAGCTTTTTTTATTGCTAGTAAGTGGCTTCATCCATGTTGTCATCACTTCCTCCCCCGTATTCATCACCGTCTTCAAAGTAGTTTGCTATGTAGTCGTTTTCCTGTGGAAAAAGTCCGATCATTGAGTGCTTTTACTATGGAATTTAGTTGAACATTCACTATTGATTATTCAAACATGAACACTTTATGTAGTAAAATGCTCAGTGCTGTCAAAACAGTAGCACTAAAATCGTTTTCTCAGTAACTGAAACCATGTTAGATCTATCAAGCAGGTACTTGGGTGTTCACTTTACTGTTGATGACATGTTTTAGGGTAAAAGCTCCATCAACAGCATCTACAGAATGTTGCTGATTACCACAGAATGAAAAACTACATATGGTTGCTGGCAGATGCATAGGACACACATATTAACATTTAAGAATAAGAACATTTAGCACAGATTTTTTTCTTTTTTTAGAACTGTTTTATTTTAAAAAATGATGGACAAGACAGGAAAAAAGTCCATGCACAAATACGGTTTCCATTTAAAAGCCAGATAGCTTTGCATTGACACATTCGGTAGTGATTATATCTCACACTCTCATTCTTAAGCAATATTTAAGTGTTAAAGGACAAGTTCTGTATTTTACACTTAACGCCCTGTTTTCAGATAGTTTCTGATGAAATAGAACGGTGAAGATTGGGGGGTGCTACTAACTTGTCCTTTAAAGTTACACTGAAGTTTAAATTATTATTTTTTTCTGTGGTAATGTACAACATGCTACAGATGCTGTGGATTAGGAATTATTTAACCTAAAATATTGTTATTAGTAAGATCTTTTACCTCTTCAAGCTCTTCATCATCATATTGTCCTTCAATTTCTTCTTCCTCCTCCTCTTCCTCTCCCTCTTTCTTCTTTCCCTTCTCCTTCTCCTTCTCCTCATTCTCCTCATCTGATTTGGCATCCCCCTTCTTCTCAAGTTCCTGAAAAACAAGAACAAGTGAAACAACAGCTCAATCCAAATATACTGTATATGTTTGCGGCAAACCAAGAGTGCAGCAGTTTATTGTGATGAACATAGCATGAACTCACATCCAGTTTACTCAGCATGTCCTTCTTGTCCTTACTTGAGATCTTTGCTAATTTCTTATCTGTAAATATTCAAGTTGTTTACAGGTTACATTCAAAAATTGCAGTTTGTTTAAGGGATTTGCATTTCTTGAAATTACCTATTTTCTTCTTAATTATCTTCTTCTGTGGCTTCAGCTCCTTCGGAAGACTGTTCCAATCTACAAATCAAGCCTATAATTCATCTGAAATCAGCCAATTTAAATTGTAATCGTACGCAATTCTTGCAATACCTGGTGTCCAATCGCCAGCTTCAATCTTTTTTATTTCTTTTGTGTATTTTTCCTTGTACCTCTCCACATCTGTGAATTATACTGGTGAGAGCACACTGGGAAACACTTTAAAACAGTAGTAATTGAACCTCTAAACATTTCTTTGGTTAAAATAAAATAATGTAAATAATAACGTTCAAGGCTAAAATATCCCTAATCAGTTATAGTATTTCACTTAAACATGGTTACATAGATTTAATATCTTATGGTCAGTGATAGCCTATATTGATATTGCCCCCAGTGCTCATCTACTTTTACAATAATGATTATCTTAGAAATCATCAGACACCTAGTAGGAACCATTAGGTATTATATGTTACTAAAATTAAATAAAGGCTACCACTCACCTCCCTTTCCTGTGTGGGGTTTTATGTTAAAAGGAAGGTCTTTCATTCGTCCTCTCATCTCTTGTTTCAATGCTCTCATATAGTCTTCATCTTCTCCAGCTTTCAAAGGCCCTGGTTTATATTCAATTTGCTGTAAAAGATGTAATAATGGCATAGGTCTCAAAAAAGCAAAAAGCCAGGACTTTCTGGATAATGTTCTAATTTTACTGAAGCACATTTTAAAGTTCAGTGGAAAACAATATCCATTTAAGAAGAAAACAAAAATGTTCAGAATAACTCACTGGGAAGAGTGGAGTCGGCCCTTTCTGGGTTTCAGGCATGGACCCTCTGGTGAGGCCCAGAGCCTCAACATTGAAGCTGAATGCTGCTATTCCTCTGCCCTTTCCTCCCATTCTGGTCAGTCAATTATTCCTAAAAAAAGTTTGAATTAAACAATTGACAAAATAATAATACGTTTCACGTTTTTTTTTTTTTTTGGGCATAATTCCCACTAGTTTTAAATAGGTCAGGATAGGTCACGTGACTCGTGAGAACCAATGGTGTTCGCCGTCAATGACGTTAAGCTAAAACGCTCCATTTTTAATTGAACGCCGTTGGAGAAAGATTATCTTTTAGAAACTTAAAAGTCAGTCTGTTTATTACACAAAGCTATCATTTGACTTCAGAAAAGTGGAAATATTATCGTACGGGACTTTGTTTGTACTTTTGGAGCATATGAGGATCCACTTTAATTGTTTGGACAGGTGATTCCCTTATGCAAGAAAGAAAACAGCATGTGGGTGAGTAACTAAATGATGACAACATGCACTTTTTCCAAAACTGCACCACTGTTGCGGGCGGTCGCATTGCAGGAGGGCAATTGCTTACCTTGTTCAGCATTTATACGAATATAAATGAGTATCTGAAGGCAATTAAAGTGCACTTGCTTTATATTATGAATATGTATTATTTGGGTGGTGCTATTTCCGCTTTGACCAATAGTATTCCGACTCTCCAGCGCGTCATATCTTTACGCTCGGTGACGTGCTGCTCTTGCGGAACAGGGTGTCAGCGTATTTTCTGCGGCTGAAGCAGCTAGATTTAAAACCAAAATTATAGGTTGACAACCATACATTTATCCTCATATGCAATAATAACCTCTTGAATGTATTGGAGATGTCTGTGACTGACTGGTACGCGCACAAGTCGCTGGAAAATGGCGTGTTTTGGATCCAGGAGCGTTTTTATGAATCAGGGAACAGGGCGAATATCTGGCTCATACGCGGGTCCCATCAGGACGTCGTCATAGATACCGGACTGGGTTTACGGAGTCTGCCTGAATACATCTACAGTAAAGGCCTGCTAGGGGACGATTCGAAGCGCAAGAACCCCCTGTTAGCCATCGGCACGCATGTGCATTTTGATCATTCGGGCGGGCTGCATCAGTTTCAACAGGTGGGCGTGCACAAGGCGGAGGTAGATGCTCTGGCTAACGGTGACAACTTTGAGACAGTGACATGGTTATCTGACCGCGAGATCGTGGAGGATCCAGCGCCTGGATGGCGAGCAAGACAGTATAGAGTGACGGCTGTGACGCCAACCCATATATTACAAGAAGGTGGGGTATTATACTGTTGTGCCAAATTGCCATTCTGTATGTCTGTCTCTCTCTCTCACTGCATTATTTAGCTTATTTTGGTTAATGCCTAATCTTCTCCAAAAACACTAGTAAAATGTACTGCATTGCATTACTTCATTCTGGGCAACCTTGCTTAATATCTTTGAAGAGATAGAGAAAGATCGAAACAAATCAGATCATGTTAGACTCACCAGAGACATGTCAGTGGTTCGTGAAAACCAAGCTCACTGTCTAATGTGGTTTTATAATTTCCCTGATGGTGGAGATACACCATTATAGTGGACCATTGGCGGAAACCCAGCAGAATCAGAGTAAAGCTCTGAGTAGCCTAAACCACACATGATTGATATGACCTCCTCCCCCATTATTCTCAGTGAATGGACTAGTATGCAGTGAGTTGCACTGCATATGAATAGATGTTTTTCAGTGAACAAATTATTATTTCACCTCACAGTGTATCTTCAGATGTTGAGGTGACATAGACTTTAAGCTAGAGTCCAGGTTGCCATGGTCCTGGAAAAACCTTTAAAAGGCGAGATTTTCAGGCCTCTGAAAATCATGGAAAATGTCTATAGTCAGTATTGCATCGTATTGTATGCATGTATTTATTAATTTAATAGGCCTAGTGATTTTTTTTTAATTATTATAGTCAGCTGGAAATATTTAATCCATTAAGAAATTGCTCTTTGTGAGTGCATACTAAAAACATAATTATCCAGTAATTGACTGTAAAAGTCATGAAACGTCAGTACAGAAAGGGTGTGTGAATCCTGAATTATTTATGATAAACAGACCAGGTGCCTTTAACCCTTTTTGTAAATGTTTGTGGATGTTTAGAAGCATACCATATTCAGATATGTCACTGTGTGTTAGTATATCCAATAGACACAGATATTTGCTCTACACTTGTGTAAGAGTATTATTAAAACCTTTGAACTAAAATGTATTGTGCCTGGACCAGGATATCTCAGCTGTAGTAATAATAAACTAAAGCTTACTTATTCATAACATATGTTACAAATCCCTCTCTTTTTCATAACTTGTGCATCAGTCGATACAGCTTCTGCTGTGTCAGTGCTGCAATGCAGTGACAATATCCAGTTCCCACATTCCACATTTCCTTCCTTTTCCCTCCTCCTTGTGTTCCCAGGCGACGTTATCAACCTTGGGGACCGGCAACTTTCTGTTCTCCACATGCCGGGCCATTCCAGAGGAAGCATTTGTCTCCATGACAAGGAGAACAAGATGCTGTTCAGTGGAGACGTGGTCTATGATGGTTCCATGATTGATTGGCTTCCCTACAGCAGGGTCAGCGACTACATCCGTAGCTGTGAAAGGCTTGTAGAGATGGTCGATAAAGATGAGATTGACCTGGTCATGCCTGGCCATTTTAACACTTTCGGGAGCAAACGGCTACACCGGTTAGCCTCCAACTACATGGCTAGTGCCGGCGCCTGCCACAGAGCCTCCACCTGCGTGGTGAAGTCTATCGCCAGCCTGGCACTTCGAGCCTCCAATTCAAGAAGTGCCTGCTAATAGTTATGATCCAGACTACTATGCAACAACATATGTCATTGCAGACCTCAATTTAGAGCACAGTGAAAGCACTGAGTAATACAGTGTGCTAATGATATAGGCTACAGTTTGATATTAGTATTTGTTGATCATGGTTCAAAATAATGAGGGAAATATGCTGCAAAATATCCATCAAAGTGTCAAATAGAGCAGTAGACATTGCCATATTTTTTAAAGGTGCTGTGTGTAATTTTCACCATTAAAATAGTTTATTCTATAGGCTATCCCAGCTTAAAATGTAAATGCATCTATAAGACTACTTAAAAAAACACTAAAAGTGATAATCACTGTGGATACTTGCCATTTTTTTGTAGCTGCCCAATTCATAGTGACATGTGACTGGCGTGGAAACATGGAGGGCAAAACATAGAACTGCATTACAGGCCTGTCAGTTTTCCATCTCAAAAAGAAAGAGAGAAAAAAACAACAACATGTGAACAAAATGCAAGTTCTGGGAGCTTGTGATCAATATATAATGCACCTGCTTCAGTCAAGAAAAATCACTAAAAACAGTGGGACATTCTAATACGCATTCTAAAGGATTAGTTCACTTTCAAAAATGTTTTTGCTGTTACTCACCTTCCATGTCATCCAAGATGTCCATGTCTTTCTTTTCCAGTTCGACCTTTTAGTCGAAAAGAAATTAAGGTTTTTGAGGAAAACATTCCAGGATTTTTCTTAATATAATGGACTTCAATGGCAACCAACGGTTTGAAGGTCCAAATGTCAGTCTCAATCATAGGTCTCAATGCAGCTTCAAAGGCTCTACATGATCCCAGTCGAGAAATAAGGGTCTTATCTAGCGAAACGATCTGTCATTTAAAAAAATAAATATGTATATACTTTTTAACCACAAATGCCCGTCTTGTACTATCTCTGAGAAGCGCCACGTATTACGTCATCACGTTGGAAAGGTCACGCAAGACGTGTTTACAAAGCGAACGGACAAAGACTAATACACGTACCAACAATGATATGCACACCATTTTAAACAATAAATTGACAGAAATGCATATAAATATGTGTCATTCAACATACATACATCATACTTGAAAACACTGGGTCGGTACTTCCTTTTCAACGTGATGACGTAATACGTGGTGCTTCTCAGAGATATATAATACAAGACGGGCATTTGTGGTTAAAAAGTATATAATTTTTTACAATTTTATTTATTTATTATTTTATGACCGATCGGTTCGCTACATAAGACCCTTATTTCTCGACTGGGATCGTGTAGAGCCTTTGCAGCTGCATTGAGACCGATGATTGAGACTGACATTTGGACCTTTCAAACCGTTGGTTGCCATTGAAGTCCATTATATTGAGAAAAATCCTGGAATGCTTTCCTCAAAAACTTAAATTTCTTTTCAACTGAAGAACGAAAGACATGGACATCTTGGATGACATGGGGGTGAGTAAATTATCAGACTTTTTTTCTTTTTGAAAGTGAACATCCTTTAATGTGAAAAATATTTAAAGTGCCTTAATGTACTTTAATAGTGATGTTAAAAAGTCAAATTCAGTGTTCACCTTGTTAATGATGCATACTATACAGGCGAGCAGATGAACCCAGAATATTATCGCAAAGCATTAGGCCTATATGATTTAGTGTATTCTTAAAAATGGTTTTCATATGGGAAAACGCTTAATGAGAAACTGTGCATTGCATTTATATTCTGAGTTCATCTGCAAGCCTGTACATAGTATGCATAATCAATAAGGCATACACTGAATTCTGTCTTTTAATATCACTGTATTTTTCTACATTAGTAGGCTACTTAGTGCAAACCTGGTAAAAATTACTGGTGAGCAATGGAGGAAAGCCTTGTTTTCCCTCCAGTTGTGCATTCCTATAAGTGTGTGACATCACATGAAAACTAAGAATATAGCAGTGTTTCCCCTGACCCCGAACAAGTTAAACGCGAGCTCCACCCCACACAGCCAGTTTCATTGGTCAACTCAGTCACGCATTCACCAGGCAAGAAAAGGTCAGACTTCATGGATTCAGTTCAGAAAAATCAGATTGGGACAAACATGAATGCTATCTATCAGGATGTACTACCAATGCTATCGACCTTAATTTAACAACGCAGATTACACAATTACACACTGTACCTTTTAATAAATAATTTAATTAACTTTTGGTTTAATCGTGAGACTTGTCTACATATGGTATGTTTAAAGATCAAAAAGGCACATCGTAGCTAACCTGGCATAATGAAACTTCCAATCACCAGTTATCTGATTGGTTTTAGGTCAATCGTCTCTTAGGAGACTGCATTTTGTTAGCTAAATTGGGAGTTAGGGTGAATTAGTAGCATACTATTGACTTGTTCTCTATGGAAGTCTCTGCATGAGATATTGATGTAGCACTGCATGGAAGGACGCAGCATCATTCTATTATTCTATAGGCTCAGAGTGGATTGGGTTGTGTATTTGATCGAAGTGCATTGCTTACAAACAAAATCACAATCTTTCAGCAGAATATTAGTCAGGAAAAATGACTAGCCTTGAGAGAAATATGCCTGACCTGTGATTTTTGTTTGGTTTAGTTCCATAACACTGCCTCCATAAGTAGTTCTCTTTGCCGTGTGCTTATTTGCAAACTGCACAATAATAGTGATTTATTTGTATTAGTAATTTCGATATTGAAGCACAGAAGTCAGTGTGGGTGACAGACAGTAGTAGTTTGTGGTATAGCCCCCCCCCCCCCCCCCCCCCTCTAAGTCACTGCCTTAGTTTAACCTGACATATGTTAAGCCCTCCTCTTTAGTATTCAAATGTGAAAATATCACGTTTTGTGAGTGTATGAAATGAGATGTTGGGGAATCTATGAGAATGACTGACATCAAGTCACTCATCTATGTTGCCAAACTATAATATGCTGCTTAACTATTTTGATGTAATTTTCACAACTGCTGAAATGTAATTTTCACTTAGTATCATAAAAAGGAGAGTAGAATATGTTTGTGTGATGGACATGGATATATGTATTATGAATCTACAGTTGAAGTGAGCTTGTACAGTATATGTGCACTATGTTTCTGCTCAGGAATCTCTTGAATCCAGGCAAAATGAGCAGAGCTATACATGCAACACTATTTTTAGTGCCTCTTGGAGAGTACAAATGAATACCTCGCAATGCCATGACAACAGCTGTTGTAATAGCCAGGCACCTGTTTAACTATAAACTCACTTTCAATTCTGTATAGTTTGAGTCCCTGTGTTGTTCTTCTCTTTCTATGTTGTTTGATATTATTTAATTTATGCTTTAGTGTTTAGTCATTTGTAGTTGTGCAATGTGTTAAGAGAGAATTTCACTGTAATATTAGTATTGTGCCCTTTTGAGCAAAAGTAATATGACCACAAGATGGAGACATTGACCCTGTTATGCCTGCATATTACTAGTCACTTTGGAGATGGAGCGCTGAAGTAGTTGAGAATCAAACCGAGGTCAGTGCTATTTGGCAGCAAACCCTCCATTTTAAATTCTCTAAATTTATAAGTTGGCACGTCCTTCTTTTAAAAAACTTGACGTTTTCTCACATATCACTAAGTTAACCGCAAGCCTTATCCCCTTAGGCTAGTAATGATGGATTGGATGTGACATTAATTTCCTTACAAATCTCTTGAAATATTTTTTGGGCCAAGTTTTGTCCTGACAGTGTGTCTTTTGAAATGCATACGTTTGGCAGTCATGGATCTGGTTGAAATTCCACAGTACTATTTGACACGGCTTTCAGTCAGGATGAATTGATGGTTGTTGACAGATGGCTAATTATATCCAGGGGACTATTTGTCTGACTTGACCTACAAGAGGTGGTTACTGTTATTTTTAAAGGTGATAGGGCTCAAATGAAATGATGGAGGTTCCAGGAGAAAAGGGGAATCAAGGCTCTATTCACAAACAAACTTGATTAGATTTTGGTCAGCCTACATGATGGACATGACAAAAAATGGACCTACAAGTATTCTGTCCTTTTGATTTGAGTCCTTTCTCATGTTAAAAAGTTAGTAAAATTTTGCATGTATTTTTATTGTTTTTTAACTGAAAATCACATCAGGCTTCTTGAATGGTTTATACTGCATGTACACTGAACCTAGAAATTCATGAAAAAGTAAAAAAAAGTTAACAGTTGAAAATACCAAACCGAAACTGTAAACACGGGAAGGAAAACCCAAACAAATGCCACAGTGATTCTAGACGTCACTTCGTGACCCTACAATTGAACTATAATGCCATCTTGCATTAGTGAAAGTGATAGAGAGCCTGTAACTAACGTGCCAGATTTCGTCAACTTTTCTCTCCTCCCGCTGGCTGTTTTTCCCTCTAACCCCACTTCAGTAACAAGACATTGTATCCCGCAGGCAGCCAGACGGACATTTGATGCGTGGTCGCCGCTGGGGAAGCGTTGTTTGACATTCAGCTGCTCCCTACATTATCTGCTAATTGACAGCCCCTATCTGCCCTCCGGCGAGCCAAGATGACACGTGTGGGAAGGGCCGAGGTGAGGGGAGAATAGGGAAGTGCCAATCACCAGCAGATTATCAGAGCGAAAGGGTGGTAACAGAGCCTTAATATGACCTGGCTGCTGCAGGTTTCGTGGGTTAATGGTTGGTGGTGCAACAGCAGCAATGTGATGACCTCTTCCTCCAAAGTAATACACATACTCATTGAAACAATTGTGTTTTAGTCTTTCAGATCTATTATGGCCTTCTCATTCACATGGCCTTGAGGTCTAACAGACCGTGAGCTGTCCTAATTGTCAATTTAAAGACATGAAATGAAAATTCATTTATTTTCTAAATGAATGCTGTTGAACTTACTGTGATTTGTCAATGCAATGTTGTTTTTTTTAAGATTCCAGCGAAACAACACACTTCTCTCTTTTGACCTATCCCGGACTTTACCAATTATTTAAGGTGTGTCTTAATCAGCTCCCTAACTACCTGGGTCGGGAATCAATATATCGTGTTTATTAATTCGGGCACTGGTAAGGACCACTACACATTGGGACACTGATGAGTGATGACTATTTCCGGTAACATGACAATGTCCTCATTGCACAACATCACGACTGGTATTTATGAACAGATATCTTTCTGACATTATTTCTAAATGTTGTTTAAAGTACATTACAATAAATAACTTATTTACATGGAACATTTCAGCCGTAAATAAATGATAAATGTTAGCTAGTTTGTTTATTTATTACCTGTCTAGCGATGTACGTTTATGCAGAAATATAATTGAATAATGGTTTGAATTTTAAAAACCTATCGCTTCATTATGTGTAGTGTAGTTGGCTTGCAGGATTTATGTTTTGTGCTTCGGAATTTCCATTAAGGGAACATAGTATGCATCAATGCTCTCTGTTTTTAACGGTGCACTGCATTGTGCAATTTGTGGGACTTTTTAGGGAGCGAACGTTTCAGTGCACTGGTAGAATTTTGTGATTGAGACAGCCCTTAAAATGACAGACTCACTGATTAGTGCCTTAAGCATGGATATGCTTAATCCATTTTTTTTTTTTTTTTTTTTTAGGTTTTGTAGAGAGATTAAAAGCCCCTCACTCTCTCTTTTTCAGGACTAATGTAGGGAATAGTGAATGAGGGTTTTGGGGGCGATTTCAGATTCAGCCCAGGACTTTTTTTTCCTGGATTTTGTATTTTATGCTCTATGGTGTGGTACTCACTCTGGGTGTCTGTCAGGACTCTGTGATCCGATGACTGCTTTTTGAAATGGTGACCGTATAGTAAAAAAGGCTGTTGGACGTCATGAACTAAATGTTGCACATATTTCTAATCTAAATCGCACTAAACTTTTGAATGCAGAGCTGTAAGTCAAAGCGGATTCACCGAAGCACAGTTTTGTGTGCTGAAGTGTGTATTTGATTTATATAATGTGTAATATGTTAGGTACCCAATTGAAGGGCCATACTTTTCTAAGAAACACTGATGGAGTTTATGTGGACTTTATGCAACATAATTAAAGGACTTCCTTTAAACATATATATATACTGCACTGGATAGCACTGGATTGCTACTCAACATTATATGCTGCACTATGTCGAAGGAACTGCAAGGGGTTTAAGGAATGCATTTAGATTATGACTATAGTGATGTCAAATCTGTCTGTTTAGTTTCCAGCAGCAGACCTTTTAGACCTAAGGCAATATACAATAAAAACAGGCAACAAGTCTAGAACCTACAGAGCAAACCATGCTAGACAGTAGACAGACACTAGTAACACTATACACACTGGTAACTGCAATAGTCATAGCATAGACTGTTGATGTGGTTAAACAGAGCTTTGGGTTTAGGCAGCAAATTTGGAAAGTTGGGTATTGGGTGACGGGACGATTTCTGTCATGTAGATTTGAGTAGTCTGACAGCTTGTGACAAGAAACTTCCATAGTCTAGTGATTTTAGCCTGGATTCACTTAGCCTCGCTCCAGAAGTTTGGATGTCATGAAAAGGGTATGAGGGATCATGCTTTCTGCTGCTGGACTTCCACTAGGCCTATACCTCTCAATGTAAATTTCTCACCAAAAGGCTCCTGCAATGAACTAGGACTGTTGTTGTTCAAGGGATAATTCACATAAAAATTAAAACTCTGACACCATTTACTCACCCTTATGTCTTTTCAAACCTTTATAACTTTCTTTCTTCTGCAGAACACAATAAAAAATTGGTGGCCAGTGCCACATAGTTTTGGCTGCACAATTAATCGTTAAAAGATTGCGATCTTGATTCATACACCTACACGATCTCATTCTTAAATTACAACGATTCACCTGTGTCTATTAAACCTTTATCAAAATAACACATGAACATTCAAATTTGTGTTTGTAGTTATATCATGCATGGGTATGAAACAGCTTCACAAACAGTCTTTTCGACCACACAGTATTGTTTCGGTGTTATAATTCTAATTAATAGCCTATAGAAATACAGGGATACAAGTTTATATAGTTCAAATATAAACACTCATGGTGGGATAAAAGTTTAAAATTTGGATATAAACACTGATGATAGTAGGCTATACTAAACTCAAAGTAGAGCAAAATGCTATGGTTACAGATGGTGACAAGTGGCCATTATAAAATGTATTTGTCATTGAATCATTAATTCAAGAGTTTTCCTTAAACACTGATTCATCCAGTTATGAAACAAGTGAAGTATGTATGAGTGAGTCGTTGAATCATTCAGTAAAACCATTTTTTTTTATTTTCAATTTAAAACCAAGTAATTCATTAAAATTAAACATTAATTAATTGACTGCAGCAATTAACATCTGGTCAGAACCTCTAGTAAATGTTATTTTGAATAGGTGTCTGTTCAGAATCATTAGAGAATCGTTATCTCTGTTTGAAAAAAAAAAATATTCTCAACTTATCTGGAATCATGCAGCTCTTGTGACCATTGGTTTTCATTATATAGCCTAGAGGAGAAGAAAAAAGAATTTCTCTAAATATATTTTATGTTCCACGGAAGAAAAAAGTAATTCAGGTTTAGATGAATTGAGGGCGAGTAAATGATGACAGAATTTTGGTTGATATATCGATTTAAGCAGATTTAAAGGTAATTGTGTCTTAATGTCTTTAGTCTCTATGCTTTTGATGTCCACATTTAATACATTAGTGATCTGATTTATTGGCAAGGAGCATTAATGCCATTGAACCATATACTAATATAATTTAACCACCCAGTGAACTGATTTCCAAGTTTTGGCTGCTTAACGGGTAAAACTGATCCCTCTAAATAATTTTCATGAACAGATTTATCAGTGTTGTTGGCTTACAATTTATAGTGTATTTGTTGATGGAGACTGTCTTAACTGAAAGTGAAATGGCACGACAAAAAAGATGAGCCTAATTATGCACCTAAAATTCAGAGGCAGTAAATTCTGGAAAAATTCTCTGGCAAATCACACTCTATACCATCAGTGAAAAAGTAATTTCCCTGAACCACCCAGACACAGCTGAACAATGAGACTCGAGGATTAAACAGTCATTCTCTCTTGGAGTGAAGAACAAAGGGAAAAAAGGAAATATGGTTTGTTTAAGCTGCCCACAATTTCATTTTGTGGATTTTTCTGACATGATTTCCATAAGGGGGGATTTTTCTTTTAAGATACCATTTCTACTGTCGCCATCAGACATCACGTCATCTTGTTTCTGGAGCACAAAACCTTTTTTTTTCTTTTTTTTTTTCTTTCTGGTGTCTGATTAAATCTCTGCTTTTTTGTGGATGAATCTTCACATTTGAAAAACACAGGGGAATGTAAGATGTTGCTAAATTAAGTACGTGTGTGCCTTTTTCTTTTTAGAAGATTTTATAAAAGAAAAGAAAAAAGAGTGAAATATTTGCTTTGAGTCTGGTACAGTCTAGCTAGAAACCCAAATGGCTCTCCTGAGTAATGTTCTCCTGTACATGAAATGTCCTGCCATATTGGGACATGCATCCAAGTGAAATATGTTGGTATGGGACTTGGTTCAATCCATCGGTTGGTAATGGGATAGAGGCAGACCTGAATGCAAGTTTGCAATTGATTGTTGGTTCGTTTTAAGGGGACTAAATTATTGGAGGAGCCGGAGTACGCCACAAGAGAGTGTCATTTCACAGGAAGATCCAATTTTGATTTAAAAAATACAAGGTTAAAAAAAATGGAATTTGCACAGGTGAATCTGGAGACACTTAAATACTGTAAGGCTGATTATTAATGTAATTTGATACTTACGACTGATCATGCCCAAAGGCGCCATGTCAGAGACAGTTGCGTCCAGTTGATGTTCACAGTTGGTGTTTAAAATCTGCTCCAGTTGTTGGAAACAGTCTGTAAGTGTGTTCAGTTCAGTCTTATAATGTTTCAGCTAGTCCTTAAAGCTGCAGCCTGTAGCTTTTCCCCTTTGTCGCAATCTCTGTTTGAAATCTGCAATTGCAGTTATTCGCGGAATTATCAACTTTATGTGAGTTGTGCCTCGGCATGGCACAGCGCGGATGAATCCAATGTTTCGAGGAGAATGTACGGCTGTAGGCTATATTATGTCACGCGCCGGTGTGGATACTGTCATTCAGAATCACAGATTCTACTGTTTGGAAGCATGACCAACATAAGAATTTTCACCGGAAAATGTCATCTGAATAAGTAACATCCAGTTTAGTTCTGACCAACCTAGGGGAGAAAAGCATTGCAGTAAATCGCGCTGATTAAATCTAACGATCGCTTATCACATCACGTCATACCGTGCAAATTATACTTTAACAACATCAGCATTGCGTGACTAAATTTTTTCAGTACTACGTATTTCAGAAGCCTACTCAGTAACTGAATGAATTAAGCGCTACTGTTACATAATTGAACCGTTGAAATTTCATACCTGTCCAGCAGAAAAAAAGCCATCTCTGCGTCCGTTTTGAACCCCTTCAAAACACGGAGTTTATGACACCTTTCAAAAGTCCTTCCGATATTTATCCTTGTTTTCGCATGGGGCGGTTGCGGTCTCTTTTTTTTTTTTTCTGTAGCCATCTTTTGCATTTTACAACGGGTGAATCTCGTCACTGGTGATTGTCGTTTGAACCTTTCCTGGATCCACTATCAAATTGAAAAGTGTAATTATACCAAGTGCTGTGAGAAAAGGTTACAAATCTCCACCTCCAACATCCTCACACGCAATATAGCCTATACTAGCCGATACAGCTTCATTATGTGTACAGATGTGACGTAATGACGCAAAGACATGCTCAAATTTTCCCGTGGAAATCCACCAGTACCACTGGAATTAAAAACATTATTACAAGCTTACCGTTTAGAATCGAGCTAAGGCAAGCAGATAGTTTAGAAACACTGGCGGGTTACTTGATCTATTTATTTATTTTTAACAAAAAAAGTTACGGACTGGAGCTTTAAGTGATGTGTCCCTGGCATAAGTTGTCCAGATCAATTACATGCATTTAGAAAATAGTGTGAAATTTAATTCCATGCCTAATTTAAAATATAGGTCCCACTAACACTTTTGCTTTTATTTATTTTTATGGATTTTTACTCAAATCCTTTTTTCCTATAGGCCTAATATATTAATCAACTGCTAAGTCAAGACCAATATGTATATACTTTAGTAATATGATGTCCACATGTATTATAAAGGTTCAGTCCTTCTATATCAGTAATTCGAGTTGCAATTAGTGTTACAATTTCCCCCACCTCAATATGAGAGAAACTATATCAAGGAACCTGTCAGCAACCGAAGCAGTTACCATTTATGCATATCACTAAAGAAATGTTCTGTTAAAAATTGTTCCTGGTCTTTCTTTACTGCCTATATTTAACTTTTGTAAAATTCAGTGAAATGTCAGTAACTTCTTATGGGGAATATCTTTTGGACATCTGCAACCACCAAGGATTAAAAGCAGAAAAGTGTGTGTTTTAAAAAAATATTGATAGTTTGCTTAAAACATAATAACTTTGGGACAGAAGAAAATGATATAAGTAGCCAATATGTCAGACACTATGGATTCATAAGATGTCAGGGTGTTCAAGGGTCCAAATGTTCTCTAGACATAATCACAGGGGCTGTGGCTCAACCTCTGCTGCCAGACGCGCTTGCCTTCTCCTGAGCGGACAAATTTCACAAGTAGAAATAATGAGTTGCTACTCTGGCATCTCTCTGAGAAGCAGGGGTGAGACAGGGCATGAGAGGGAAGACCTGTCCACATTAAGCCCAACAGAGAACCCAGGAGAGAAACCATGCATGCAAATGCGAGATCTTCCCAGGCTTGATCACAAACATGCCTTAAAGTTTTCTTCTCTCTTTCCCCCCCCTCCTTGTTCTTCCCATTCTGCTCATTAAAACAGATCTGTGAACTCCGACAGGAAACGCACAGGAAGTGAGAACAAGCGTTCAATTGACATTTCAGATTTTTGAGAATTTCCCTAAAAATATGCTCTTAATGGATTGACTAGCCTCATTTGAAGCGTGTCATATACTCTCCTTAACAGCATCTCGGCGACATAACACGGACCATGTCTTTGGAGTAATTCAACGTGTCATCCATTCCTGTGCAGCCAGCTGATAGGGGGCAAAGAGCTAATGATTAATACCATGATATAATGGGCAGGGAAAAAAAGATGGCAAGTTCACCATGGAGGCGTCTCCTGAACCTGACCGATAGCAGCAGGGTGCAGGCAGATAAACAGGAAACAAACCCCCTCAAATCCACTTTCGGTAAGACGCGTGGAACAGGAGACGCAATGCCAATAAATAACGATGCTTTATTGCTTCGCTCTGATTGGCTATGGTAAATATAACGGCGTATCTCCAGCTAACAGCACGGCCACAGGTATTTTCGGCAATATTTGACAGGTCTAAAGACGAGACCCGTTGGATTACAGGTTGTATAATGTCGTTACATCATCACTGCAATACTAACTTGGTGAAACTTTGTTTAAAAAGTGCCTACAAGACAAGACAAAGCAGGCAGAGGTGAAGAAATGATTTGTCTTCATGCTAAATACTAATATTTGAGCGATTATACTGCCATTATGCTCACGCTTGCTGACAGTGTGAATGGTAAAAAGCTTGTAAGTGGTGGGCTAAGTATTAGCAGCTGGCCAACCGCACAGGAACAATGTGCTTTCACATAAGCGTATATACCCTTTATTTGTTTTGTCTAAAATTTGAGTAGCAACGAACAGAAACACAGGCTCTTGGGTGCTTTACGCACTGTGCTGTTTACAAGCAATTGTAATTATAGTCTGCATTTATACAGTAACAGATCAAGCACAGTGGAATTGAGATCATAAAACCATCAGGACGACCCTCATTAGCACTGCCGTTTTTCTTTTAAATTGCCACTGTGCATGAGGCCGATGATCGCTTCCATATGGCTTTGGTCATCTCTAATAAATAGCATCGCATTTCTCCTGCTCGGAGCGATCCAAATTTAACAGAAACCTCAAGCACTCCTCTAATACGCTCGACATGTCCAGGATTTCCTCCCATTTATCGAAGGGTTGCAGACTGGAGTGTTTTCACTGCTGCTCTTATATGTATTTGGAAGGAGCTGATGGTAGTTTTTGTGGATCACAGGCCCAGATTCACTTCCTCTGTCACTGGGCTGCAGTTTCCATTACTCAAATGGAAGAAGCAGTAAAGAGGGGCCAGTGTGTAGATGTGTGGTCCGTGCACTGGCTGATGAGTGCGTCCCTGTCACTACACTTAGTCCTCAAAAGATGAGGAACTTTCGAGAACGTTGATAGTACAATATGAAGCATAAATGGTAACAATCGTAAAAGGTCAAATGGTCACCAAATCAGCCTATTAGAATTATTTCTGAAGGATCATGTGACACTAGGGATTGGAGTAATTTAGCTTTGCCATCAAAGTAGTAATTCAAAAACAAGTTATTTTAAATTGTAATAATACTTCACATAATACCTTTTACTGTATTTCTTTTTATCATAAAAGCAGCTTTGGTGAGCATAAGAGAGAAAACGCTACCATTCAAAATGTTTTTGAAAATAAGTGATTTAAAATAAATGTATTTCTTCCAGGAAAATTTTTAAATAATAATGTGATGTTATGTGTATATGCAAAAGTCTAAAACTCTTAATTGTGCCATGTAATTTTTTTTAATGACTCGCTTGTTGGTATCACTCAATTTTGGATGTGTGTGTGTATATTGGCTGACTAATTGTTCCTGCTCCATTCCTCCTAAAAAAAAAAAAAGAGACAATGTCAATGTTTACAAACAATGTTAATGTTTACAGAGTTTGTTCGATAAAAAAAAAAAAAAAAAAAAAGATTTTAACTTAAATTTAAAAAGACCAATACATTTACACCATTTTATATCCTCTGGGTAGGCATTTCAGTGAGTAGAAGCTTTCACTGTGAAAGATGATAGTCCAAAAGCAGAATGATGAAAAGGAACAACACAATTACTTATGGATGATAATCTAGTAGATCTCACAGAGTTTTAAGAGCGAAAATGAACAAAATCACAGAGTACAGTATAGGAGCCAAGCCATTTAAAATCGTGTAAACCATACACAAATTTGAAAAAGTCTAAAATGGCCTAAAATGTAAGATCATACAATGATGAAAAAGTTTTTTGTTAAAATCTAAAATAATTTAGAGTCTGTTTATAGGGATCTTAAGTGTTTAATCACAGTGTAACCATGACCCTAACATGTCAGACAGACATATGAGAAAGGATTGTAGCTTAGAAGAAAATTGAGAAGCAAATTAATTTTGTTTTACCAACGTTCAGGCTAAGACACGATTGCCCCAGCCAATGTGTAATCCTTTCCATAGCAGTTTTAACTTCTCAGCTGCTAACTCTGCTGTTCTCGCATGTGTACAAATAATAGTATCATCAGCATACATTTGTACTTGTGCCTTCACACTGTTGTGGGAGTTTATTAATATACAGTCTAAATAATAAGAGACCTAACACTGATAATACACGGTATAATGTAAATTACAGGACTTGACCCTTTTAATTTTTACATATTGTTCTCTATTTGCTAAATATGAGTATATCCACTCTAAAACTTCAGATGAAAACTGAAGTTTAGAAAGGAGAACTGCGTGATGTTCTTGCGTGACGAACTGTATCAAAGGCTTTGCGCAAATCTAAAAATATTGCACCATCTAGCCTAATAATTATTTGTCAACTTTATATTTTATTTGCTCTATTACATGTAAAGTAGCTGTTTCAGTAGATTAGTTTACTCTTAAACTGCATACAAACCAGACTTAACTGTATTAAGATGGGATGTCAGTTGTTCAAAAAACGATCTTAATAAAAATTGGTTACCTTTTGATTTCCTTATGCTTACTTAAAGGAAATGTTTTTTTTCAGTTCTCAAAATGAATATTACATTTCCATACACTTTATTTATTTAAACTATTAAGTTGTAATATAAGTGCATCCCTAATTCATGTCTAAATTTGGACAGTCCAATGGTGTTTCCCTGCGTGCGGCCCATGATGCTGGAATAGGTGACCCTAAAGAGGATAAGTGAGAAGGAAGAATGGAATGGATGAATGAATATTACAAGTGGAACACAAAAAGAGTTACAAAAAGAGAAAAAACTATTCCCTTGTTAGGAATATCATTTAAAAAAATGAAATAAAGAAAATAGAATATCAGTGCAACTACCTCCATTAATTACACTGGTAGACGTTACAGTAAGACTGGCGCTTTGTTTCAGATTTTTGCCAGATGGGCGCATGACACCCTACATTCTGTCAGAATGGCTCATGTCTTTGGCTCACGGAGACCTGGAAGGCCCAGGCAGATGTCCATCAAAGTGACAGGGCCTGGCGCTTCCAGCTACAGGATCATGGGTAAAGGAAGAGCAGGCGGCGGTTAAGGCTTTACCCAGAGCCACAGCAACACCATGTCCAAGTGTTAGCAGATGATGCACATTTCAGACACGCTAATTCAAGCCGTCAGTTCAGCCATGAAACCATTTCTTCCTGCTCTCTTTCGCTGCCCTGCCACTCAGACAGCCAAGGGCTTATCTTCAACACAAAGGGCTGGGGAAACGCGCCACAATAGAAGCCTCGAAGGATCGGGGTGAGGAGGCACACGGGGTTACTGTCTGTATGGAGGACAATTTTGAAAGAGGATTTACTTTATTTTAAAGTTCTTTTTTAATGTTTTGATTTCGTATTTACACTTTTGTTTGCATCATCAATAATGAAAATGTATTACTCGTTATGATAGATTGCATTAGGAAAACATTATGCTTTCTGCAGATTTTGGGCCATAACAATAGATACAGCGCAGTTGTCTACTGGTTTTGCTTCAGGACCTTTTTTTTTTTTACAGTAAGCATCAAGTGGCGACCTTTTATGGTACTGCATTTGTGCATAACAGATATGCAAAGCATTTTCTCTTTTGTAAAGCTAGTAAGCCTGTTTATTTTGCTGTCTAATATAAGGTTAGATTGTGATTTTTCTTTTTCGTCCCCACTTTTCTCCTGTGATGCCTCCTGTCACAACAAACATCTGATGATGATGACGAATCAATGACAACACACATCTTAGTTTTTGTCATATCTTGTTGTCAAGTAAAACTACAGATGACCTGCAGTCTCTGCAAAATGATTTGTTTTGAAATCAATATATCACGTCAAAGAGGAGTAACATTGAGGACATTATTATGTTTATAAAAAGACCAGGTTGAGTGCGTGTATTTTGACTACTACTTCCTGTTCTCAACCTTTAAATTTTACAGCCTCCCTCAGAGACAACAGTTTTATTACTTTTACCAAAGACAGTGTTTAATCTGGCTGAATAGGCCAAAGCACAAATCTTAAGGTTTATAGAGGTTCTGAAGTTTTTGAGTGGATTTGTTGGATTGATTTATTCAAACGTTTTATCGTGATTATTTCCCAGTGTGAAAATCTTTTGCACATAGACCTTAACAACTGAAAATACACCGTACAACAGCTCGTCGGCCAGACTACTAAGCACATCATTGCCATGGAAGCAAACATATAGACAAAATTCATGGCATGATCTATATATGTGCCCATTAGACTATGGAATATCATAAAAATAAAAGATGGGCTTGACAAAAGCTTATTCTATGACCGTTAAATACCGGGTGTAACATACACTGAATGTGGAAACTGTAATGGCTTCATATGAAAATAAAAAGGTTTTGGACCGTAATAGTTGTGGTGCCATTTCAAAGCGTCCTTTAGAAGTCATTTATGGCAAAGGCTTTTAAATTCTCTTAACTGTCCTGCACAGTGGTCCTTCCTCGCGCAGGACAATATATTTTACAGGTGTTGTTCGGGCATACAGTATTAGTCACTGCCATTCTTTAGCACCCAGGTTTGTCATTCAGTGTTCGTGTCATACACACTGCAGTATTTATTACCGGATTACGATATGTTATTGTGGTAAACCATGGCACGAAAAGGGTACGTTATAATTCTTTACATGGAAGGACTTCAAAGTACTCCGAGCACTTGTGCAGCATTTAGGAAAATATGGGGAATTTTATGAGAGATTTAGAATAAGTAGTGCACCTGGTTTAGTTTCTGTACATCTCACTTGCTTGCTCTCTCACTCTAATGCACAAAGCGAGGGAGCACAAGCTCACTGTCTTCTCAGGAACACCTGGATTTGATCAGATCCAGATGTTGCTGTCCGTTAAGCTCATTATGAGCACTAAAACAAAGAGGATAAAATAAAACCTTTGTAGATGAATAAACTTGACAACGTAGCCTATTCCACAGTATTTTGTAGAGACTGTGAAACTCATAAAAAAACAAATTCTTTGATTTTGAAATTATATTTATGAATAATCTTTAAGTCCCAAGGCAAAAGATAAATTGTGGCAAAATCATTTGCTTAAATGCAGTCCAGAATAATTTTGGGATTTGTATGTCAGTATTATTTAATCATTATGTTCTTTTTAGGATTATGAGAGTCATTGTGGTTCTTAAAACTTACAGATACAGAACTTTGGTCAACAGACTGTTTTTTTTTTAATAGTGCAACAAATGTATTTTGTATATATCAAGTAAAGCCTATAATAAAGGCTTGTAATACTAAAATATGTGTGTGTTACAGTGGAAGTATTTCCACTAATATTTTTCTGGATATTTACTTTCCAGAGCACCCAGTTTGTTGTTTTTTAAATTCCATATGCACTCTTGGAGACCGTACTGGGTAGTAAATGATTACATGTATTCTGGATTATGTAATCAGATTCTAAAAATGGAGTACTTGTAATTAGATTATATTTCATTTAAAAATACTCATAATCAGACTAGTTACTTTTTTATTGATTACATTATTCTCACAATGCCAGTACAATATTCATAATTCAATGATTCTCCCTACTACTTCATATTTATGTTCCTTTCAAAAAAAAAAAAAATATACATTCAGAATTTCTTCCAGGTTTGAGGAATTGCACACACAGACCAGCCACTATAAGTCTACGGAAATTGAGACCAATGCACAGCATATGATCACTGATTTACTCAAATCAAGTGTTTTTTCCCCCAACATTGCATATCTAATCAGCTCCTGATACACACACAATAATTATTAGTTATTTGAATTATTTCTCAGTAAGTCATGTAACCTTGTAGGCTATTTCTGTCTTTGGAAGACAAAAAGTCTGAACACATTCAAATATAGGCTACAAATTAATTCTCAAGTAATTTCATACTTACACGCAATGCAGGGATTCCACAATTTTTTGTCAGCTGACCTATATATTTACTTGAAGTACCCCTTGATATTTTATGTAAATAAGTATGGTCAATAATAAAATTAAGTCTACAATAATAGCCTAATAAATTAAAATTAGGCTAAGTTCACGGTTCTATGTCCATGTTGGTCACATGACAAAATAATTCATCTTTTTTTAGTGTTTTATTTTAATATTAAATTGTTATGGTTAAATGAATAGCTTTTCGTTAAACTCATGAACCTCCTTAAGTTCCTTGGTGAACCTGCAGGCTGGGATACCCTGACATAATGTAGGCCTAATATTTAATGCACTTCATGTTGTTGATAACAAAATGGAATATATATTTTTTTTATCTTTGTATTTTTTACATCAATATATGGTACAAGATTATCCTATTCAAATCCATATGGTAAATTAGTTATGTCAGCAGCAGTAATCTAAAAGTAACCAAAGTCAGATTAGCTATATACTTTAAATGTGTTAATGTAACTACAATTTTTGTAATGTAATTTGGAATAAGTAACAGACTACTAGTAACAGAGTTTTATTGTGAATTTTTCTGTTACACATTGTAATTGTTCTAAGTCAATGTTTCTGAGCCTTTTTTCCCCATAGGCACTGATACAGCCTTATCAGTAAGGACTTGGTATCCAAACTTGAAATGTGTTCCTTCACAATTATACAAAATTTCCTTAAAAAAAAACTAAACTATTTTGTTGTTGTTATTTAGACATTACAAAAAAAAAGACAAAATCCAATTATTTCCTAGTGCCCCCGTTGTAGAAATCACTTTATGTAAGCATTTTGACACATTTGGCCTTGCCAAGCATGTCAGGCATCATTTCATAATACTTCACAATTATGAGCTGTTGTCTTTCAACTATCACAGAAAATATAGATATCACAATGTGCTAATTTTTGTGCTGTATGTATGTACTCAGCATGGCAAACACAAGGGGGTGCCCTTATCCTTTCACTGAGGGCAGCGGGTATGTGTGTGGTGTAGATAAACGCACAGACAGATGGGGGTAAGAAAGCGAGGATTGTGTGCAGATGTCATGTGCCTTTTGAGCACAGTTCAGTCATCACACTACATTGATCAGCTATATGACAGCACACAATGTACATACCAACAGCCATGTCAACTCTCGAGATCCCTACGCAGATATATAGACTTTGGCTTTAACCGCCTCTCTTTCTCTGTCATTTTTTTTTTCTCTCTCTCTCTCTCCTTCTCGGAAAACCACGCTGAAATGTATTATGGGAGAAAAAAAAGGAACAAAAAAAGGAGAAGCAAAGTCTTGCTCTAGTGCTTTAACACTTGTTCGGTCCTCTGGCAGTGGAAGATTTGATGTCTAATGCCAACGATTTCCCCCCCTTTGTGAATTAATTAGTCTCTGCCAGCGCCGGCCACATTTGTCATTTGAATTTATGCTAATGAGGGCTGAGGGGTCCTGGTGGACCTGATAGGCCGGAGAAGCTGCCTCAGTCTTACAGGGCTTAGGCTTCTTCCCTGCTTCTCTCTCTCTATATCTCTCTTTCTCCCTTCCTCGCTCATTTTCTCATCTTATCTTCCCCCAATCCCCAGCTGCTTGGACTCCCTGACCTGTCACTCCAGTGGGGGGCTTCTGGTGTCCTATGCTGATAAGGTAGCTAATTATCTCTGCGTGGGGAAGTGGATTTCGAGGCCACACACCCTCTCACTGTCTTCTGGTCACACTGAAATCAAACCCTGTACATCACCTCACTTAACACAGACCTTACATGTGGCATGACGATTCAGACTGATCATCCATCTAAAGTAGCATTGCAGTTTAGCCAACTTGATCATCCAGCATAAAATCTTATACAGCAGCACTTACCCCCGGATTCACAGACAAGGCTTAGCCTAAACCTAGTCCAAGACTAAAATGCAGGTTTGAGCTGTTTTAACTGAAAGCAATTTGATATCTTAAAATATGTCAGTGCCATTGTTTTGTCTCAAGATGCACACACACAAGCAATGTTTTATAAAAGCTGTCATTTAAATTGAACTAAGGCCTAATCCTGGGTTAATCTAAGCCCTGTCTGTGAACCCAGGCCTTAAATGCACAATGTTCAGTAAAGTTTTATGGATGTTGCCACAAAACAATATGCATAGGCTAGATTTAACAACACAACAAGCTTATTGCTTATTGCATGTTTAATGCGATCTAATTCCTAATTTTAATTCCATTAAGGACCAATTAACATTTCATAATTTCAATAAACATATGTGTAGCCTATGTGCTGTATGTGTAATAATATTTCAATTATATTACACTACCATTTAAAAGTTTGGAGTCTATTAAAGTTATTTTGAAATATTACTATTTAAAATAGCCGTGTAACAAGGTTAGTAATTCAGGTAAGGAGGCGGAAACCGGCGACCGTTTAACACTTTAATATATAAACAAACACAAAACGAAAGCAATAAAAACGGCAGCCCATCACAGACGACTGCCGCACACACATAACCAAAACATGACATAAATAGTCCAGGCCCGGTCCTCTCTCATCCTTCACTGTTGCTCTTCCTTTTATGCTTCCGAACGTGAGAGATACGGGACTGGTGCCGTTCTCTCACGGCTCTCGGCCCTGCCCTGCTTGCCACAAACCATTTTTCTAATTTTTTAAATATTCATTCATTCCTGTGATGGCAAAGCTGAATTTTCAAGATCATTACTTCAGTCTTCAGTGTCACATGATCCTTCAGAGATCATTCTAATATGCTGATCTTAAGAAAATGTCTTCTGCTAGAAGTTGTGCTGCGTAATATTTTTGTGGAAACTGTGATACATTTTTATTTCATATGATCAGCATTTATTTGAGATATAAATCTTTTGTAACATAAATATATTTTACTGTCACTTTTGATCAATTTAATTTCTTTGAAAAAAAAACTTGCGAAAGGTAGTGTGTATATAGTTATTGTATACTCCCATTCTATGATTCTCTAACTGGTGCACATATAGTACAGATGCAGTCCTGACTCTGTTTGATTTTCTTTTATTGTCTTTTGCTACAATACATTTTTGATGGGGTCAAATGAACTAAAATAGAAACCAGTCACTGTTCAGAAAAGTGCATTTCTACTTTTTGGTGAAATGCATAAAGCTTCAGTAATATGCTTCTTGAATTTAAAACGTATTATGTTTTTATGAGAAAATAAGAGGTTAATTTTGACTACTGTGGTAATGTTCATCACTGGGGTCTCTCAGGGTAAAGTCCTAAATCTCAAACGAATTTGAGGCTAAATTATTGTTTAGGATAAAACTTCTCTTGTCTGCCTGTAACTCACTGCACAGATCATCTTTGTCGACTTGGAGGAAAATATGTTTTGTTAGGCTTGGCTCGTGATACGTTTAAACTATATCCTACAAGTTATTATTTCAACATCTAAGTGATAGATTTACAGATTTTCTGTTTCTGTGAAATGATTTAAAGAGCACTTGGCAGACCAAGTGATTGACTGCCGTCATTTATTTTACGCCGGCCACTTCTTTAAACGGTAAATGTCGACTCTTGGAAAAGCAGATTGGATAACAATGGACAAAAAGGCGTGAAATTGCAGAATTCAATACCACAGATGTCTTTTCTTGAACACATGAATGAACTTTTTTTTTTTTTTAATCGTTTTGGGTCCAGCATGTTATAGCAGGCGGTTTATAAATAGAGATGAGAGGAAAGAGCATTTTGAAGATGAAGTCGCTACACTTACAGCGCCACACATTTTCTTTGACTCTCTTTCTTTTTCTCTCCCCGGCGCAAGTAAAAAGGCTTGCTAAAAGTCCACGGTACATCTTGGCAGCATTTTTTGCGCAGCTGAGCAGTGCACTCTCTCAGTCCTTCCATTTAGAGGGCCAGACATAAGCACTTTCCTGCTTCTCGGTCTCTGTAATTTTCAGACTCATTGCTGGGGAGAGGCGATCTATCCCACGTAATACTTTGTGTGTTGCTTATTTTGACATGAACTTTTGCTTCAAGTGGGAGTCAGATGGCTTAGACTGAGTATTTTTAGACAGTCCAATTGGCAACAGCAGCGATTCACTGTATTTTCCATTTTTTCAGTGAGTGTCTTCCCTGGTAAGCTGTCTAGCGCCAACATCTCCAAGTTCTGAGAGGAGATGAGGATGTGAAATTCAAGAGGATGTCCTCTGAGGTCACAGGATACTTTTGCGAATTGTGAAAGATTTCGAAATTCAAACGAATGTTACCTAACCTAATGTTTATGTAACATAATCCACACGACCTATAGTTTTTAAACAAAATTGTGTAACTTCTGTGTCAACATCGTGTACTCTTAAAGACACCGGTTGAGCTCTAACTAAAATGCATCACAGTTTCCACAAAAAAAAACAAAAAACATTGAGCAGCACAACTGTTTTCCGCATTGATAATAAGAAGAAATATTTCTTGTAAAGCTTTGTTACAGAGCAGGCCCACTGAGAGGACAGTCAGATCTCGTTAACGCTCCCAAACTGCCGCTGTTGGCGACTGAGACCTGTATCCAACTTTCCATACACGCGTGCCACAACACTAAGCACACCTCCCACTGTGCCTCGCAGGGAGCCCTTCGCTATGCTCCCCATAGCTTTTTAATTGTTAGGAAAAACCGAGGAAAGGGATGGATGAATAATTGTGCTATCAGCACATTGTTGTGCGGACTCAGAAACTGGTTGTATCGTTTCTTTTTGGTGGAAAATTAGACAATGATGGATGCAAGTTTGAGATGGATGGTTTGCTTTACAAACCTTTTCACGTTGGCATATTGTGCTGTAGGCTATGCCCTTAAAACAAATGAACTGTGATGCAATATAAATACACTACATATGACATTAACATATGAATTAAACATAGATATGAGGTCCGGAGACCTCCAGGAGGGCACAAGAAGGTTCAAGGGGGTCTGGGGAAATTGAGTTAAAACAAATGGGATTGTCAAAGTTAACTGTTAACTGTTTTGGAATAAAATGTATTTTCGAAAGATACACAAATTACATTTTGAATAGCTTTGAAAAGAACATTTCTCTTCAGCTTTAATGCCTACATCTTTATAATATTATAATAAATAATGTCACTATAACAATTTATATATTCTAAAATGATGAGTATGTTTTATTTTATTATATTTAAATATATATATTACAAACTTTTATAAAAAAAAAAATATTTTAGGTAGTTTTCATCTTGACTCATAAATACTGCTTGTCTGTTGAGCTATTCTTATTCTTATACTTTTCTTTTGAATGATGTTTTAAAGATCCGTATAGTGCATCAATATGGACCAAACAGAGACTGGGCCAATTTCATTTTTAATTTTAATCTTTAACTACAGTATGTATGTACATAAATAAAATTAAATGTACAATGCAATTATTGTGTTCATGGTTTTGCAAAACACTTTTGCTGCTGTTAAGGTGGGATAAAGCTAAGGTTAAGGACAGGTTTGGTGGTATGGTTAGGTTTAAGGGTGGGTTACGGGATAAGAGATCCACAATGTAATTAGAGATGATGTAATAGCAGGAATTATTTACAGCTGTAATTTCACGCAGATACTTTAAAAAATATAAGTACAATGTAAAGACACGTATGCACACAATACATGCATTGTATCAATTGATTAATTTAAATGTTATTACATATAGTCGAAGACACCCAATATATTTTTTTAGACCGAATTTTTTATTTGAATTTTTGAAATGCACTGAGGCCACAGCCGGACCTCATTCTCAACAAGCCTTTGAGTCCCATCCATATCTGTACGTTTCATGTAGAAGCATATTTAAATTACATCCAGAATGCTGTGTCTTCACCGATGTGTTCTCAGCACCGCACTGTCTTCAGTTATTTGGCTCATATTCATGCCACCTACTCAAAGAGAGGGGGAGAGATGAAGGCTGTTGCTAATGTAATTTTGAAAGGATTACCACAATCTTTCAGTGTCTTTGGGGGGTGGGTACATTGTCAGAGAGAAAGAGAGAGAGAGATAGAGAGAGAGAGAGAGAAGAAAAACAGCTGAAAGTGTTGTCTTAACTTCCAGAAGTTCTGCTTTTCTCTGTCTTCTCGCTTATTCGTCATATGAACGAGCCATGCCCACATTATGTGCTTGTCAAGATGGATAAATGCGTTCAGCCAAATGTGGAGTTAGACAAACACATGTGAGACATACTCGTGTAATCGTATCTGTTAAAGACAGCATTAAGGAGAACATAAACCTTAGCTGGAGAGCTGCCTAGCATCAACTAATTCCTCATTGCTTTGTTTGCGTTCATTCAACTTGAAGACCATCTAAAACTCAAATCCTGATGGGCATGTCACATTCTGAGAGATGACTAAAACTATTTCAAAAACACTGACACACTTTTCACTGGCAGCTAGAAAAAGAACTGTCAACTTAAGCCAGTCTTAATTAGCAATGCTGCTGTGATACATTAAAAGTTTTGGGCCACCTGTTAAAAAAAAATGTTTAATCAGGCACTTGCACGTACAGGCTTATGGGTTATTCTTGTAAAATGTATTGCCTTTTACATTTTCCCCCTTTGTTTTTGACAGAACAAGCCCTATTTTAATGACAGTTATATAGAAGATATATCAATGCTAGTCTTGTTGTCAGTGGCAGTTGTGGCTCCTGGACATAAATTTAGGTAGGGCATATTCTGGATCTTAGCGCTATGACAAACATTTTGTAAGCTTAATGATAATGGCCAAAGTTAAGTATACACGACAAATGCATAGAATGCCATCTTAGACTTGCCTTATAGTATTTATTGCCTCTGAATATTGTTCTAGAATGTTGCAAGTTGTGTAGGAATGCCAGTGAGGAAAATAAAGTCATGCCAGCTAGTTACTGACCTGATGCAGACACATAGCTGAAGCGGAGTGATATTGTCTTGGTCTGGAGCGAGGTCTACATGAGGTAACGTGAAAAAAAGCGGGGCTGCCCCAATGGCTCTCAATTAGAGAGCGCTGCCATTCCATTTTTCACCACATAATTTACATTGGAAATTTGTGGGGCACTGTAGAGCTAGGGAGAGCTCTGAGAGCAGGTGACCCGCTTAGTATCATGATACATGGCTGGCGGATCCATGCGCTTAATTTGAATACATCCGGCTCACTTTACGACTTAAAGTAGTCTAAAAAATCCGAAAAATATGTGTTGCAGAATGCTGCACATTTAAAATGTATTATTAATTCAGTGTATACAGTATAGAGGTCTATGTTTGGATTAATATTTTGGTGGGGAATTCACCTTTGGCTAAGCCACACCCTAGAATGTAGATTGACCAATCACACCGCAGCCAAGAACGAGCTCCCACAGAGGGTCCGACACTTTTTCACAGCGCTCCATTGACTTTAACACAGGCGTCTCAATTTTTTGGTCTCGGCAGGCTATTACCGTCGTAGTTTTATCAAAAATATGGTTAAACGTTGTGCCTGGGGCATTTGTAACACAGATACGCGTTTCCCAGAGTGGTTGGAGGGGGGTGTCCGTTTTTTTCCCTTCCCAAAACCGAAGTCAAATCCTGACAAGTGTCGTCTTTGGATTAAACTGTGTGGACGTCCTCAGTCAGCGAAATTCCTCAAGGATCAACAAGCACACTTGTGTGCTATAAGATAAATTTTGCTTTTAACCTTACTGTGAAGTTATACTAGTTAGACAGTTTTAGGTTATGATTTCGGTTCTCTACCCTAATTGTTGATACGCTAGCACACGCTGCTAATAAATACAACTTTATACTCGCGTAGTCCGTTTGCTTTGTAATAACAATTATAGAAGTGAATAGAGACCTACCTAGCTTTGCATGAACAGTGTTGCTCCTTGATATTGTTAGTCCCAGCCTCCTTCTCGATTAGGATATGCGGTGGTTCATTTTTTGACTGTGACCATTATGATTTTGCCTGTATTTGGATGCCTTGTTGTTGCTTGCGTTTCACCTGTATTTCTTGAATATAGCCTACGAACGCATATTGCTGCCCATTTTGCCTACTTCTATCGGACACTTTATTTGCTGCTTTATAAAAGTTTGATAATTTCAGCAGGAAGAGCTGTCACAGCATAAGCCATGTTGATACCAAACCAGAGCCCAGAAGTTGACGGACGTAGCAACAGTAACTAAGGGGGGCGGGGCTTAGCCAAAGGTGAATTGCCTCACCTGTCCTTACAGATGAGCCACGGCTGGTCAGTGGCCATTTCTATGTTAATGACTTTTTCTTTAACCCTTAAACGTATACCTCGGGTATTTAGTGACCCGTCATTCACTACCCTCCCCCTTATTAATTTTTCAAAGTTAGACACCAACCTTCTTTGTATTAGTTTTATATTACCGTGACTATGTTATCCATCCATGTTAGATATAGATCCCGGTCGCTAAAGACCCGAATATATAAAAATGATTACCGAAACATTCATGCATTTAAGGGTTAATCAAGGCTTTTATTTTGTTTCATTTGGTATGGTTATACTCATCTGTTAGGAATTAACTCATCCCAGTTTCCCTCTAAACCAGAATTGAACTCTGTTCACGTTACAGTAAATCACAAGATGACTTGCCACTGATGATATGTATTTGGCATGTTGAAACTGAGCAGCCTGAGAGCTGATTTCTCTTTAGCAGCCTTACAAAGAGTAAAAATGACAAACTATGGATGTGGTTAGTGTCCCCTTTTGGTAACGGAAAACCTTAAGGCTCGGCGGTGGGTAAATCCCAAAGAATAACCGTGAGCTTGTTAAAAGCGGGTACAGAGAAGTCAAAATGTTTTCCCTGTGCACCCAGAACTAAAAAAAAAAAAAAGTCCCTCGGCCGTGAACTCTCTTTAGAGAGCTCATTCCTACTCGGTCGGGCATGCCAATGTGATCTCTACACATCGATGACTCAACGAGACCAAAAGCCAGTCATAAATGTAAAAATAAATTATATACTGTATGTATTTTAATGCTGTTTTATGTCTGTTCTTCCAGTAAGAAAAGTTGAAATGGGACTGGATTGTTCACAAAAGATTAAGGAATATGACGAGATCTGTTTTATGAATTTAGAAAAAAAACAAACATTGTTCTTAGTGGTAAGAGAAGAATATTAAACTTTAAGCTTGATTGAAATAGCAAAAAAAATATGTTAAAGGGATTACTTTTAAGAATAAGTCTGTAGTTTATGTGCAGTAAGCATCTCTAAACATATTTGGAAAATTAAAATTAGTGTTTTTAAACCGATTTCCCATAATTTCACTTTGTCTGCCATTGGTCAGTGGTCACAGTTTTGCTAATGCCACAGTGTTTAGTCATTTTGGTAACACTTTTGGTACCATTTGTTAACATTAGTTAACTACATGAACTAACAATGAACAATATAGTGTTTGAATGAGAGAGCTCAACATACTGCAACTGAAAAAATAATAATAATTTAAATATAAAAAAAAAAAACACCTGCAAATTAATTAAAACATTTTCACAGTTTGAAAACACATGTACTACACATACTCACACCACAACCTAATATAGAAACGTTCTGCAAATACCACATACCACAACAGAAAATGTTTCAAAGGGGACCCCAACAAGTGACAAACCTGGGGCTGGCTGGGACATGGGACCTTATTGTAAAGTGTTATTGACTTTTTGGGGGTAATATGCAAATGACTGACTTGTTATCTCTGCATATTACGCTGGGATAAAATATATAGCCATAAAGCATAGTGGACTGTACATTCTTTACATGGAGACAAATTAATGTCTAGTAGGGATGGGCGTATCGATATATCGATACTGACGTCGAATATCGAAAGGATCGATACTCAAATAAAAATATCGATACTACAGTGGGGTTTTTTTTTTTTTTACCAGTGATTTAGTTTTTTTGACAATGACAATGAATAACCTATGTTAGTGAATAATTGTATAGTTTAACTATTTTCCTGCTCATCTCAACACACGCAAATGCTGCAAGTCAGAACCAATCAATCACAGAGAGCGTTCACACACTGCCGGCATTTAAACAAGGCTGCGTTTCCCAAAAGTATCATAAGAAACCATTGATGCTTTTGGGAAACGCAGCCCAGAACAATGCTTAACAGAAGACATAAAAAAAACATCATATGTTTGAGTTATTTCACAATAAACAAATTTAAATTGAGCCTGTAGTCTGCGCAATTAAATTGTTTTAAATTGAATGTTAAAAATTCATACTGATGTTCTATTCTGTAACTAATTTTAATATAAAACATACACTGTCAGAATAAAAAGGTTGCATTGTATGGGTGCAACAGCCTGTCATTGGCATTCCCTTGAAAATTAACATTACAGTGACCGTAGTTCAACTAGACCTATGATAATTTGTAGATTTCATGGTTTCCCAAGTAAACATTTCAACCATGTGTAAACAAAAAATTATATGTAATAAATTCCAATTAAGGCATATTAAATGTTAAAATGCCTTTCAAATTTAAGTGGGTATCATTACCCATTTTACTCTTAGTATTTCAATAATTTAAGAAATGTTTTAATTTAAAAGTTCAGTTTAGAGGTAGGCCTATTGTATCCTTATCGACGATACTGGCCTTGAAAGTATTGGTATCGTATCGGAAAAAAAATTAAATATGATGATTTTAAATAATTTCATATACATAAAAAATAATCTCTTAATACTAGAACCGCCACGGGTTAAAATTTACCCATGGCTGTTTTTCAAATTCACATGACAGATCTTCAATAACATATCCAAGTCTCCTATAGGCATTGACTAAAATTGTGTTTAATTGTTGTTTAGAAAAAATGGGGCATTTATCCCTACAAGTGTCAGCAGGTCAAATTTACCTATATAATGCCTTTATTTCACACTGTCATTTTCGCGCCACTTATGTTTTAACGTTCTATGTTACTAGGCAACGTCTTTCACCCACTGAGATAGAGGTAATCAGTTTTAGTCACAATGGATAAAATAAGTCGATTTATGGATGCCAAACCGGTATTAGAGGCACTGAATGCCATGAGTGATGGTGAGTCTAATGTGGGGAAATATCAGGGGTGAGTGATGCATCCTGGGTCGGCTCAGCATCTGACGGGTCATCTGTTGAACATAGCTGATGACTAAAAATAATTTCATGACTCTAGAAATTACTTTGTGAAGACAGTGACATAATATAGTGACATAATGTTTTATAAACATATCAGTAGTCATGTGCATTGGTAAATTTTACACCGCTGGTGGTTTCAGGTATACAATGACCCATGGCGGTTAAAGTGTTAAAAATCTCTTAATGTGCACTTTGCCATAGTTTTTGACCCATTAAGTGGATATAAAATAATAACTGACACAGTGCCGCGCTTCACTTTGAAACCCACAGTTTTCACGATTTGATAATCTCACTAAACCATATCTCGATATCACGATGGCGGCAGTTGTGGTTGAATGAAACGAGAGCAAGTTCGTGGGATGAGATGAGAGTCATCAAAGTATCACGTTTCAGTTCCCTGGATGAGCGGATTGATGTACAGTGTTGCCATGGATGTTGACATCAAATATTATCTGACAGCCGAATGTTGCAATTGATCAGTTAGACTCAACATTTCCGGAGAGCCATGTAATATGAAGTATATTAAAATAAACAAATGAATGAATAAATAAATAACTTAGCTGCTGTTAAAAAGCCAAAACGTAACACAAATCCCAACCGTAGTGTCTGCGTTGGCTAAAAGTCATCTAAGTGAGTGATAATGAGTGTTTGAGGGGGAAACCCCATCGCTGCTGCAGCTGTTAGTGTCTCTGTGTTTGCCTTGTACGGAGTTCCAGATTCGGGTAGATGTACGTTGGGACAAGCCCTCCCTGTGTGTTGGCTGCTCCTGCTAAATGAAGCTGATCAATCACAGAGGTAGAAGCTGCGACAGTGATTTAAGGGCCCGCTCCTTGGCTCTTTCAAATGTCGAGGTGGCCTACGCTTCCTCTGGCAGACGCCACCCAAGCCCTCCTGCAGACAGATGGTGGATAAGAGGACAAGAGTTGCCTCCTCCCTGTCTTTCAGTCTTGAGGGCAGCTGCTCTGTGTAAGGCATGGAAGGAGGCCTGGCATTGAGACGGTGGCAGGGCTCATGGACCGCAGCCTAGTGGTTATCCGTTTGAGGTCTTCCTGGCAAGGCTTCTGTCAGCGTGTCTCTCTCGTAATGCTGGAACTCATCAGTGGCTGTTGGAGAGACTCGATTGATGTTGAAAGAGATACGAAGAGAGTGGCAGGGAAACGCTGACCTACATTGCAGTAAAATACTCAACTTAGGGGTGTCAGAATCTTTGAGCCGATTAAAGAGCCTTTGATACAAATATCATTGCTTAGCCATTTTTTATTACACGGCTCAATGGAATACTTGAATCTGATTGGTCTGTTGCAGCATTTAGCAGTCAGATAATTTCTAAAATCTGCCATCATCAATGACAATGCCATATATCAGCCTCCTTATCTCAGTAAGTGAAACTGGCGGTATGAAACTGTGGACTCGCACTCTATTGTAAATCTTGAATCTCAGTTAATTGTAATTATCGTACATTTAACTGAGATGTTGAGATGTTTATTGTTCGAGAAGCCATTTCACTTGGATATGTCACAATAGGGAAGTAAGAACCGCAACTTCCGTTTCATTCTGACTTTAAGATAATAGGACGTAATGACGTAGCAACAGTCATTGTTGTACCCCCCCCACACACACACACAAACACAAAAAAAGGGGGAAATGCATGTAAATTGCTGTAAACTAAGTAATGTTGTTACGGCCCTGAGAGCCGTTTTCACGAAGGACGAGAACTATAATGATAAGTAGAACTGTAATATTTCCAATTCTATGAGAATAGGGAATTTCAACCCACAATTATGACGATAATGACTTAGAGGAGCAATATCGTTGGACTCACTTTCTCAATCTTTTTTTTTTTTTTTGCTGATGAATGATACAAACATTGACAACCAATCAGAATCCACTGACTTTAAAGAGCTACACATTTCAAACAGTAGACAAAAGAACTGCAGCGCACAGTTATAATAAACAGTCAATAAACATTGTCTGTTTGTGTGGACGGTGATATAGTTATTGTCATAGTTATCTTTATAGTCATTATTCTTTGTGTGAACGGGTCTTAAAGCTTATGTTAAAGTTTCATCTCTTTGGGAATAGTTGTCAAATATTTTTCTGTTATGTTCTCTTTTTATAGACAGATAACATATTTTATTTTGTGAACACAACCTGTTTTTTTGTTCTTGGGTCTGACTCTCACATAGATTTTTTGATACCCCAGGCTTTTTGTAATGTAAAAGTTTTTGTATTGTCTGATAATATTGTGAACCTTGAATGGGTTTTAGTAGTTTTTAAATGCTACCCTAAAAACATACAGTCCTTCTCAGAGTTGGTGACATAATGCTGCATTCACAGACCTGTTACTCGTGGAAATTTGTCGAGGACCTCTAGTTGAGAACCACTTTTCTAAATTGTTCTAAACTTTTCTTCACTTTTCAAATCGTATTGATCTTATTGTGAACAATGAATTCGACCTGAAGCTTGCATTCAGATCTGCATTCAATTATTCAACAATTGATGAACAGAACCAGCTTCCCACCCTGTTTTTATTTTATTTTTCAGTTATTCATTTCATTTGGATGTACGTCACACTATGCAAAAATAGATCTGTTGCTAGTACTGTTATGTTGTGAATGTGATTGCAAATTCACATTAAGTTTGCCATTTTGAACAGGGCCTATGTTGGTTGATTCTAGCACGTTTTGTTATTAAGATAATATATATATTATTATTTGTATTTCTATTATTAAAAGTCTTCACCAGCTTGCTATCAAACACTTACTAACGTCAGTATTAGTTCCCACAGAGCTTATGTGTGCAGACCTGGTGTGAGATGTGTCGAAGCCTATGCATTTTGAATTGCTATGGTGGAGAAAGGAAATAACCATTATTCACTTTTCTCCCAATAGCTAGACTAAATTGTTATAGAAACTTGAGACTCTTCCAAACACTTCTCACTGTCATTGTGCCCTCGCTCTGGACTCTGTTAACTAATTTCAACTCTTTTCTCCGCTGCGTTATATCTTTTGCAGAGGGTTTTTATGTAAACATTGGGCTACAGAAGTGCCTTATATCGTGTGAAGAGGAGTGGAAAAGATGAAGGGCCATTTTGGCACTTATTCTGTACATCTTATAAATAAGTAATAGCCATGGACATGTAGCGGTTAGTAGAGGTGGAAGCACATCAACCCCACCTCTGTTTGGATTCTGCATATTTCATAAGCTTAGGAGGGGGCTGTGGAATAAAAGCGGCTATACAAGGGCCGGGTCTGTTCACTGTCATGGCAACTCTACTATTAATAATAGCAGTCCAAGTGTCCTCACCACTGACAAGGGTCCTAGTTGTTGTTTTTTTCGGCTGCTGACTTCCTGGGGATGACAACAAAATTAGGCCCCTGTTGTAGCCATTACAGTCCAGCCTATGAGGACACTGAACAGGTCGAAGAGCGTTTGCCTTGGAAATTACCCACACTGCTTCCTTTACAGTGAGCAGGTCACCGCAGTCCTCAATGGCTTGACTGTGTAATGCTGGCCCGCTAGTGTTCCTCTATTGTCACATTCAATAAGTGGCAACTTCAGATGAGATCTGTGTTGAATGTCTGATTAAATTCAAAGTGATGGTAGACAAACTAATAATGTATGGGTCAGTGCAAGGGGTTTAGATGAATGTTTTCATATCAGGAATCAAAGCATCGGAAAACTACAAGTTATGGTCCTCTCTTAAAGCGCTTTCCAAAGCGCTGCTTATTTTGTACAGGCCAGTTGCAGTAATTGCGAACCCCTCGCTGTGGACCCCTTGTTTGTGTTGTAACCTTCTTCTCTTCATTTTTCTAGTTGAAGTCATTTTGAACTTTAGTGCTGATGAGACATTTGTGTGCAAGTGGCATTTATGCTCTCTTCCCATGCTGATATCTTATCAAGCTCATGTTTTGTTACTCTTTGATTTTGAAAATGATTTTCTTTAATACATATTTCATTATTCTTGAGTTCCTATCCAACACTTTCTTGCCAGTGCCTGCTGGGATGGTTCCTTTATACATTTATAGCTGTAGTGCCTTAAACTTCAAGCCCTAACATCTTTTTCAGATGTTCAATTTAAGTGTTAAGTTTTATTTTTTAAAACTTTTAAACTCACCATTTAGGTTATTTTAAAAATTATTTTATAAAAGAACAGCACAACTTTTGTGAATTAGGCAGAGAGGTATTTCCAGCATTTGAGTAGTTTAAGGCAAGTCAGTCCACTGTCACCACATACGTGGTGAAAACGTAAGGGAAAACTGCTCAAATTAAGTTTCAAATTGGCAATAAAAAAACTGAGCAATAATGCTCCATTAGGTCAAATCACACAAAGAATGTTTTTTTCTAAAGCATTGAAAAGTGAATGCACATGCAATGATTTTTTTTTTTTTTTTTTTTAAAGCATTGAAAAGTAAATGCACATAATGTAAACCGTAAACACACAATTGGCTCATTTAGCTTTAAGGTAGGACTTGTATTTATTATGCCACCACATTGAGTGTTGTGATGCCAATCACACTTTTAATAGGGATGTATTTAGTGTTGGGATTTTATTTTTCCCAATAACCCTTAACCGCATATCTTTAGTGACCCAGTATGTCATTCACTATACCCTACTCTTCATTAATTTTTTAAAGTTAGACATCAACCTTCTTAGTATTCCTCAATCAATTCATTATAAACGAATGTCTGTTTTTCCATTCATTTTTTATAAAAATTGTGGTAGTGAATTGAAGTGACGTTTCACTCATAGTTACCGCAAGTTGTGAGCGATCAAAATATTGATTTTGAAGATGTTGAAAATTCTAGTTTTAAGAATAAGTTTGAGATCGTGAATATGAGCCAGATGCTGAATGAGCTCTGACGAGGACAGTGATGATGGTATAAAACATCTGCTCAAACTGAACCCTTCCAAGCTCCAAAATGTAACAAAATATGCTTTATTTTATTCTTCTGTAATTGTTACTGTAATATCAGGAGAGTTTTATATTAATCCAACAGGTAGAGATACATCCATGTTAGTTATAGATCTGTAATATGCAATAATGATTGGCGAAACATTCATGCATTTAAGGGTTAAAATAGGTGTGTATCTGATTGTGATTTATTCACTACAGGACAGTCTGTAGGACAGTCTGTTTTTTTTTTGTCATAGTCTTGTTATTGTGATTTTATAAAACAAAGTGAGGCTGACTAATAGGCTATCCCCTGAGAGATGTCTCACACATCTCGTTCCCACATGGTCCACTACAAGTCATTCTTATAGGGCATTCCCATGCACCATATCACTTTGTCCTTATTTGATCTATCCAGTTCCTAAATTTCATTTACTTGTTCTTGTTTGCTTACAAAGAAAGTAGGGTAGAAGTAGATTACATATCAAGATTTTGATGTCATAAGCAGTGGCTTCCCCTTAACCATCCCACGCAGCCCAGTTAAATCATTGAGGAGTCACTGTGAAAAGCCAACCATAAAGTGAAAAGCACTGATTTTGAGGATTCATATGACACAGGCACATTCTTAATGTGAGGGATGACAAGTCTAACCCCTCACTTATAAATGTAAATGGATAAACTGTGTTCCAGTGAAAGGCTTTTGGATTCATTATGAATTATGTAACCTTCAGGACAGTTCCAGCTGGAGTTTTATTTAGGAGCAGACCGCTGCTGACTTCTGGATTTCTTTACCTTTAAATAATCATTTTAGAAACTAATTTTGACATATTGTAATATATAGTTATTGCAGTTTATTGAATAAATCTGATTTTACCTATCAGTCCAAAAGTAATATGTGGTTACTCAGTCAATGTTGTTCAACAAACAATGGGATGTATGTTCAATGTAATTAAATCATAACTCTTTTTTTTCCCAGTTTGAAAGTCTATTTCTTCCGTTCGTTCGTTAACTCATTCAAAGCATAGGCCTTATTTAAAGGTGCATAGCGCAATATTCTGAGTTTTTGCTGAACTATGCCACCTCTGGCGGCAAGCGAAACTGCAGCCAGAGATGTGCACGCACTAGACAAAAGTTTTCTTTTTTTTATCTTACGTGGAGTTTGCGTTGGTTTTTAAAATTAACTACAAGCAGGTCTCTTACAATCCATCTTCTACGGAGAATGCCGGCGAATACACAAACCTGCCAGACATAGCTATGTGAGCGTGCCGTGAACATGACGTCACGCCCAGTCTAAAATTCTGGCCCGAATCCCTCTTATTTATTTTACTTTACAGGATTATAGACACAATCTCAGTGATCAGAGAAGAGCTCATTCAGCCCATCAGGGAATTGTTTAAGCATGTATGGGTTAGAAAACGGGTGTTTTTAACATGAAAAGTTGCTTAATGCACCTTTAATACTTGACTTTCACTAATTCAAGTAATTCTTAATCCCATAACACAATGAAAGCCATACAATGCAGGATGCTAACTTACAACGGAGGTCAGAAGAATCTCCTTTCCTTTCTGTTCTCATTATCTCAAGTGCCTCTGGGTTATCCACGGCCCTACAATAACATGCTCCTGCCTCTGTTGTCATGAGGAATATTACCCAGATAATCTCTTCTCAAAGGTTACTGTGCGTCTAAGGCTATTATTTAACTTCTCATCGTGTGGCATTTGCAGCCATTGGACTATAATTACTGCATTCCATGACATAGTTCATCTTAAAATGTAATAATTGGACGCTGAACCATAGAAAGAGCCGATGCCACCGTTTACTGTGCAGTTTTATGGGAGATTACTGAGCAATTTGAAGGTCTAAGAGTTAAACGGGACTAGCAGTTTGTTCATGCACTGTACCTTTGTACAAATATTTCTAATGTCAATAGACTAGCACTGTATTCATTGTTATCGCTTCACACCCAAAAGCTAGCACATAGGAGACATTCTTTCATGTTCATTTATATATATATATATATATATATATATGTGTGTGGGTGTGTGTGTTTGAGGTTGCTCACTTTTGCTACAAAGTTTTAGTTTAGTCACTTTTAGACAAAAAAATAAAACGTATACTTTTCTTTTTTTGTGTGTGCAAAGAGATCATAATTTAAATTCTGATACATACACTATCTTTTTTTATTTTCTAAATCTATTTGGCTCAAAAATATAATTTGATGTAAATTCATGTCAAGACTGTATATTCATGTCAAGACAGTACTGATTACGTATGTAACTTTCTGACAAATACCTTAGCCAATCATAACTTGCATATTTGCATCTACAGAAGGGCTTGTAATTTTCACCAATCTTGGTACTCCATTTCTGAAAATCAATATAATTTATGGGAACCACAATTATGTAACAGTGCTGAGATACAAATTAAACAAACCAGTAACCACTGGATTCTGGTTCAAATTATGAGAAATTTAATAAAACCTGACAAAAGGATACTAACCACTGGCTTTGGATAAAAAGCTCTGCTAAATGCCAAATAACCACTTTGACATATTCACATTCATTATCTTCGCGGTAAGTTATCCAGTGCAATCATGCCTAGCCATAAGAGTCAAAGCACAAGTCTGCAGTGATCCTCACCACGCAATAATAACACCCTGAAATGAAATAAATCTGATCGGTTCAGGCTGAATGAGGGGATTGTGTGTGGTGGACTTTAACCTGACACTCATTTTAGGAATAACAATATTTATATAGCCCCATTTTTTTTATTTCTGTGTGAAGGGCCAGGGACTATAGCCCACTATGGTGATTCTGTTGAAATGTTGAACAGTAAGCCATTGTTCCACTTAAGAAAACAAAAAAGCAATCCTAATCATGTAGGTAGTATGAGTATTCATAATTGTACTGTAAGTAGAGGCTTGATGTCTCCAGGCTTTGCAGTGATATTAAAGATGTAGGGTGTATTGAGTCAGACAACCAATTCAGTGGCCACCCATGGTTACTCATTGTGGTCAGAGAAATAGAAAAGAGACTCTATTTTACTGTTTTTGCTTCTAATGTTTCAGGGAACGTAATGTCTCTTGGTAACCATTTTCTGCTTATGTTGCCCAGCCATTGTTTTACCACAATTGGACGACTGGACATTCAATTCACATTTAAAATGTACGAAAGTGTTTGAATGATATTACAAAATATAATTGCCATTTTATTTTTTATTTTAATATTCATACAATAGAAATACTTATAAAGCCCCTTTTTATTTTTGTGTGAGGTACAGGGATAACATCCCACTATTGTTATTTCTTTTCTTTTTTTTTGCTTTGCTTTTTGTTTTGTTTTGCCTTTTGTTTTCATTTGGTTTTGCCAGTTTAAATAACATTTTGGCTTAAGTGTTCATAGACTGTTTTAAGGTTACAGTACATATAGCCATGATTCTAATATCATTCATCGGATTAATGTACTTTGTAATTTGTATTTAACTGAAGTAGAGCCTTTATGACCTACATTGAGCTTTCCATCCATACAACGAATGTCTGTTATATTTGTCAAATTATTCAAATTACATTAGTAATGTGCACACAGGAATCTATAAGTGGAATCAAAATTTAAAATGTATAACAAGTATCCGGTTCCTGAACTTAAGTATCCGATCGATTTTCAATTCCCAACCGTATAGCTAAGTCACACAAGCCCAATTATGTCCAATTAGAGAAATTCCTGGACCTTAGCACAATGTCCTAGGTTGCAAGGCAAAGAAACACGGAGAGGAAAATAAAAGCAGTCTGGGCAGCTGAAGGAGCCGAACAAAGTAAGCAAAAGCTTCTAATGTATGAAACACGTGTATTAGCGGTTATCAAGCGAGCGATGTGGAGATGCGGTTTTGTGTTTCCTTGGGGCCGACTTGGCTGCTAACTGAAGTGAGTCTTGTGGGAGGCCCAGACTTCTTTTCTGCATGTGTAAATTGACAACTGTATCAAAATATGTAAACGTATAATAACCTTGTAGAGAGAATTTATTCAGCTTAAGTAGACAGGTGCCGGGAGTAGTTTTCCACATTCATGGAAGTATTAAGAAAGCAAACATGCAATTTGGCCCCTACAAATTTGACATCTGAGAGTTAACTTTAGTCACATTTCTCTACAATATGGCTAATGTAAACACCAGACCTAACCTGTAAAAACTACACTTGCCAATCCTTTCAGTCAAACAGGAATTCCTAGAGTGAGTTGGAGAGAAATACAGCATGAACTCTACACAAGTACTGTCATCTGCTGTACAGAGTCCTTCTGTATTGCCAATCGCTCAATTCTAATGTTACAAAGGCTGCAATATTTTCATACAGTGGAAAGATAATCTTACACTTGACTCCAAATATCGAGTCCTAATAACAGGCACATTTGGGCCATGAATAATGCACGAGTATTCAAGCTCCTCTCTGGCCCTGAAAGGAAGTGCTTACTCCCTGCCTCAGTCACAGGATATCAGCAGCTTATTCATAATTCAGCAGGCTTGTGCACTTGCCACTGGCCAGTGGGCCTCTTGAAGGGCCTCTTTTGATTTCCTTCCCACACTTCTCAACCTCAGCTGGCTGCACGTGTCTCCCTCAGTTCACACGATTGGTGAGTCACAGATGTCTTTGTTAACCCTTCTGCAGTTGTGTGTGTGTGTGTGTGTGTGTGCTTCTATGGGGAATGTTGATGTTCTTCCACTGAAGATATCATCAGTGTGAGAATCGAGTGAAAAGTCAAATGCTTTAGAAAATGTGATGCCCTTATCAAGATTATTTTGCTTTGTCGTTCACAAGATTGATCTCCAATGACGTAATCTTTAATTTAAATAGGGATGCACAATATAATGGTATGATAATGGTTATTGGAGTTTTTATAGGTTATTTTTATACACTAATAATTTAATAACTGTAAAATGTAATCTTTAGCAGATTATATTTTTAAACCTTTTTTTGTTCATTTATACATTTATATATGATGCTATCACTCATAGTATATATATATATATACTAATTGGCTTCATCACTCTCTCCTCTCCACCAGTAAGCTGGTGTGTGGTGGGCGTTCTGGAGCAATATGGCTGCCGTCGCATCATCCAGGTGGATGCTGCACATTGGTGATGGTTGAGGAGATTCCCCCTTGTAAAGCACTTTGAGTGCAGAGAAAAGCGCTATATAAATGTAATGAATTATTATTTAGATAACATAGTATGGAATTTTTAATTTGGCTACTTATCAGTTATCTTAATTATCAGCCATAAGATAAAAATAAATATTGGCTTACCTCACCTGCATTAGGCATACAGCAAGTTTATTATCGGTACATCCCTACATTTAACATGTTGAAAGTCATAAGAAAAATTTAGAATGGAAAAATTGGATCAATTTAGTTACTGAGTTGGAAAATGATTCAAATTTGGCCACATACAACCGGAAAATCGACACACAACAGACATTTTTTTTTTATTCAGATTTTGTGACAAAATATAACTAATTACTTCATTAATTTTGACTTTTTTTACTCAATATTTAAAAAAAAGTTTGACTGATAATCGACATATTCATTTACATTTAGTCATTTAGCAGACGCTTTTATCCAAAGCGACTTACAACTGAGGACTACTGCAAGCGAGTCATCGTAAAGAGGCAAAAATAACACAAGAAGTGCTCAAAATACAAAGTTCTGGCATTGCTCAGAGTAGCATAAGCCAAAACAAGGGAGGATTAAAGAGAAGTTTTTTTTTTTTTTTTATGTCATAAGATATAAATATTCAATATTCATATTCAATGTCAAATCTATATCGAAACAAATTTTTATTCTGTCAAAGAACACCACTAAATCCTTACATAAATGCAAATTATTTTCATTTTAATTCATTTTATTTAAATTCATGAATTATGATATTGCCTTTTGCAACCTCATCAGTTATATTTGAATTAAAGACGATTCAATTTCAATTCTGAAAAGAAAGGTGCATTACAGCAGCAGCATGGTTCACACAGCAGAAATGTCAAAACTTTTGAGATACTGTACATGTATTTTATTGACCATTGCCTTATAAACTTTGTACCTTTCTAGAAGGCGACCTACTTGTATCAATCTTTTCAATGCTGTGTAATGGTACAGGATGAAGACATTGAGCTCCACATTCCTCTTTGAGTGCTGGTCTCCCAACCCAGTCTCACGGCAGTTCGTGATATGGTCACGTAATTTAATCTATTGATTCGTGGCACGGGCACGTTTATTTCGTTATTTTCGTAATTCCAGCACGTTTTTTAAAACTAATGTATTTCAATGGGAAGCATCTTTCGTGATCAAAGCACGATTCTATCTGCCTATCGGGCTGCAGTAGAGAAGCTGTTTAATCAACATTTATTCACGAGATCTTATCATGGTTTATGTATTTATTTTAATTATATTATTTCGTTCTTATTGCCAGGGAAGCTGGATTGCTTTGCTGTTTATTGATATTAAAAATATATATTTTATTAGTAGGAAATCGCGTTGAAGAAGTCTCATTCCGAACACCTCGCGATATTTGGCATCAGTGCACGTGTGCCAGATGTTGGTAAGTAGTCGTAAATACGCTGTCCTAATAATGTTTGATATAATGTATTTTCTGTGTGTCGAAATTAATCAGATTAGCTCAAGTTCAGTCACTGCATTATATCTGTCATCTCAACGGAGGCTTTGCGTTTCATTGCTTTCTATGAAAATGGTTTCTATGGTGATTAAACACTGTCTGTCACGTGATGTGCTATACAGTAGGCCTAGAGTAGACCTTCAATCAGTTAATCATATTCATATCAGGTTTTTAAGTTGTACAATTAGTTCCAAAGTTGTATGTGTAGTAGAAGCACAGTAAAAACAACACCATGCTTTTACCACAGTAACATTAGTTTTACTGTGATAAGTGTAGTAAAAAGACAGTAATCACACAACTTACCATGCTTTTACCACACTATTGGTAGTTTTAATGTGGTACTTATTGTAAATGCACAGTAACCACAACACTAACCATGCTTTTACCTCAGTAACCTTAGTTTTACTGTGATGGGTAGTAAAGGACAGCAATCACAAAACTTACCATGCTTTTACCTCAGTATTGGTAGTTTTAAAGTGATAATTGTTGTAAATTATGCATATTAACCACAACACCTACCATGCTTTTAATGCTTAATAATGTAACATCCAATATTTGTAAGGAAAATCAGTACTTTTTCCTTTAAATAATCCTATATATTATACATAATGATATTTTATTTTCTCTGTTTTCAGCTGAAAAGACCAAAAGGGCCTTTCGAACTCAGTCAGCCCATTATTGTTTGAGGACAAGTAAACGGAGGAGACGGACCGCTGCAAAGACAAATATTCGCAAGGGTAGGTATGTGTTGGTTTTAACCCTAAATCAAACATTTTATCAAGCATTTGTTGTTTCTTAAACCTGTTCTTACAAAACCCATAGCCCAATCAGTATGAACAGTCTCAAAGTCTTAATAATTCACAAGATTTAACAAGTTGTCAAATTCGTACGATACTAGTACATATTTGTATACTCGTACATAATCCTGCAGCTTTTACTCCTAGTGCTCATTGGCTACTGCCTCAATTCCTGTACATATTTATCGCGATATTTGTAAATCAGTTGCGCCCCTTCTTGGATAGTAGTCTGATGTCCCACACACTGTCAGAAAGTTTATATTAATTGCATTGTGTATTCATTAAAATTATTACAAATTAGTCCCTGTCTGTTGTGTTCATGTTCCAATGTCCAATGATACATGATGTCTCTCCACACCTCATAACCTACCTCTGTTTGCAAGAGTGGAAAAGCTAATCTGACTTGTCACATGACATCAGATACGCGATTATTTTGTCGTAATCAGATCAGTTACACTGCTGATAACTGTCCCGTTTGCATGTAAATCATGTTATTTTTAAACGAGTTCATATGATTATTGCTTGCTATTAAAGACATACTTTTATTCATAGAAATGCCCACATATCAGTGAACGTATAACATAAAAATGCTTTTAACATTTAATTATGCAACACTCTTTACAGAAATATATCCCACAGTTATGGATAAACTCCCAACATCATCATCAAGTCCTGTGCTGGGCACATTGGGCAACAAGTGTCCTCCAACGTATTCGATCCGTGGCCAAGTTCTCCGCATCTTCCCATGGGACACTGACATCGTTCAGGTCTTCGTGAAACATCTGTCTCCATGTCTTCCCAGGTCTTCCCTGTCTCCTGCATCCTCCTGGTGGTGTCCACTTCATCACTGTCTTTGGGTGGTGTTGTTTGGGCATGCGACGGATGTGTCCAGCGAGGTGCACCCTTTGCTCTGTCACAGTTTCTGAAAGTCTTCATGTGAAGTCCCACTCCTCCTCAGGATCTCTTTGATATATGCAGAACCAATATTGAAAATAGTGATTTATCTTTTTTCCATATTGTTAAAGCATTGTGTTTTCTCTTTTCAGCTTCATAAACTGTGCTTGATGTCTGCCTAATGCCTTTATCAAAGAAGCGTCAGTGCTCATCAGGTGTTTTCCTAAAGGACATATTCATTGCCATCTATTAGTTCTAGTCATGCAGTGACTTCATGATGCAATAGACACATGTATATTTCTGCAAGTGTATAGCAGGTGTTTGTCCGAACAATTGAAGATAGTGAGAGTGTTCAGGAAAACCTTTAGAAAACAATCCATATTTATGGAAATCTTATTGGTGCTGAAAGAATATTACAGAAATGAGACACTTGACATAATGGACATTATTCTGAGTTTGTTACCTTTACATTTAGATGGACTTAATGTCTTACATTTAGCTTCATTAAACCTTTTATTACAGTGGTCACTATAGTAAATGTCCACCATAACTACATCTATGGTATCATCATTACATCACTACCTGGTTAATGTAAATGTAATATACCCGTGAATGTATTTTATTGAAGCATTTTCTTACTGACGTTTATAATCATTAATTATTTTAAGTTGCCTTTCATTTAGTGACAATAAAAGTTATTAATGATCACAAGGATATAGAATTAAAGGTGAGTGTAAAACGTTGTGCTTACGTTTTTGCCTATTTGTTCTTTAAAGCGAAGAAACAAATATATTTTCACATAACAAAGTTGAATCTCATCTCTTGGTTTGTAAAAATATAACTTCATCATAGCGATTTGTTTTAACGTTACTGTATATGTCCCTATAATAGATTGCCCCTGTATCTTATACCTGTTTTTTTATATAATTAACTTATTTTTATACTGTTGTGCAGTAGGTTTGGCACTACATTTGTCTTTAAACAGTTTGACATTAAATATTGGAATATGCTTTCAAAATTGTGTGCATTCATTGTGATTTTGTTACATTTATTTGAATATAATTGATATACCTTTGATATACTATACATACACTGTAAATGTTAGAAGCACTTTAGTATATGTAATTATCTTTAATTAAAATACTGCAGAACTACCCCTGCTGTAGGCCATTGCTTAGAAAAAAGTTTATCTTTCAAATGTATTTATGAATTAGTCTAATCAAATAAAAACATTTGTGTCATTGATCATGTGATCTCGTTTTTGGATGGTAACCACACAAAGGAGTCTTTTGTTTTTAAATGTGAGTTTTATAATTTAATTAGAATTAATACATTACAGCCCAAATATTGTTTGGGTTTAAATATGAAATATTTAAGGTATCTATCCCTGTAGCCGGAACCAGAAGAGATCTGTCATCATTTACCATAAATGGGCAAGTAAGTGTGATGCATCTGTACAGCTGGATTGTTATTGGCTGTGACTTTATCGCAGAACTCGCTGTGATTGGACTATCGTTTAACCCATATAAAACGGCGCTTCATGTTACAAAGTATGTTTTGGTGTTATTATTGCGTTAGTTATACATAAAGTTAATGATAAAGTGTCTCTGTTTTGTGAGAAATTGCTCCTTTACTGAGATCCCCACCCTAACCCTAAGCATGGCTGCACATTTCAATGAACTACAGGACAATGTTTCCTGTTCCATTGATAGCATGACAGAGATATGTGGGTAATGTAGTTTAAAACGTTTAGTAATGAAACAATAAATGTTAAATACATAATATCTTTAATGGACAACTGGATATCTAAATGTGTTCATTGTGCAAACCTTTATGACATATATGAGGGACAGGCTGAAATTTGATAATTTACTGTGAGCACTTTAAAAATAACCTTTATGCCAGCTTTCCGTATATGTTAGAAAACTGGGCCCAACATTATTTAGTAAACATAGCATAAGCAGTTGTCCTGCCGATTTTCTCTTTGATACACTAACCGGACTGTGAATTACAGCCATTTGAAATGTGCAGTTTTTTGCTCTTCTGGGGGGCCCTTGGGGGTGGAAGTGCAGTACAATCTACACAGATCTACACACACTATTACACAGGGATAATGCACCATTCAGTAAAACAAACAAAAAAAAACAGTGCCTACATTTCCTTTTCACCCCCTCTGATTGCTGCTTATATGCCTGACATCAGTAACGTCTATGCTTTCATTTTAAATGCAGTAGTAGATGTACTAGAATGATCAACATGGATCATCTTCAATTATGCTTGAAGTGTTTATAGCAAGATAGCCACTGCAGCCTCTTGTTATTCACATAGCTTCCCTTTATTTCACTGCAAACATTGCAGTTGCAGCTTATACATGCAAGTATGTGCAACTTTTGTTGCATTGTTTTGTTGCAACTTTTGTCCCAAATATCATTAACCAGATCTAAATGTGTATGTCCTAAGAAAAAGAATCATGGTAATTAATTATATGTAGTTGTTTTTAAATTATGAACTAAACTAAAGAAATAAGAAATTAAAATTTCTCAAATATTGTTTTTATTTACTGTACCAAACACCACTTTCAATAAACAATATTCACCATACTTTATTACACAACACTTTATTGGAGGACACAGCATAAAGTTGATAAAGTAGCATAAAGACAATGAGATTCAAGATAAATAAAAATGTGTCTTCAAAAATACATTAACATCATATTAATCCATTCACAGCTGCTGAGCCACAAAATGAGTGCCAGAGAATCATATTCAGTCACCTATGATACAGAAAACAGATTTGATATTGTGTTGGAAAATAATGATTCATTATCAGTAAACTGGTTTCTTGCTCTTCCCTGTACATGTCTCGATCATGTTCATGTTCTTCTTCCTCGTCTAAACAGTTTGTTCAGGTGTACCCTACAGTACAACAGAAGATGTGATCACTGATGTGGTGTAGCTTTTTCTCAACCAGAGGAAGAAGTCTCAACATCCCATTGTCAGGCGTTCTCCAGTCCTGGTCTGAAAGTAAAGCAAAAAACACAAACAATACAAATTAAGTTGTTTAATGGACAGTCAGGTCAGCTTATGGCTACGTTTACACGTGGATGGCTATTTTCATAAACGGACATTTCACCCCTCTTCGTTTTCAAAAATAACATCGTGCACACGAACCCGTGTATATGCCGTCCAGAGCATGCCAAACCTGTAGGTGGCAGTGTAACGAGAAGCTCAAGCCCACGTTAGCCAATCAGAATCCCGAAAATAGTCTCATATTGTGACGGCGACTGCCTAAAACTCAGTTTTTCTCAGTTTACATGCAAACGTGCAAACAAAGTTTTCCAAAATCTCCACTTTGGCCGGAGTTTTTAGAAATAATCGTTTTCTGTGATAAAAACTGGGTTTTCGTGTAAATGAGAGGCCAAACCGCAAGGGAAATATCAGTGTCTTCACTTCGTGTAAACGGGGCCTATTTTCTGCGATATATTAAGCAGTGATGGGCTACTCTGGCCCTTAGCGTCCACTGTCCTGCAGATTTAGCTCCAACCTCAAACCCTCCTGCCTATTGTCTATAAGTAAAGCTGAAGACTTTCATATGTGCTCGATTAGGGTTGGAGGTAAACTCTCAACCTAAAAAAGGAGAACGCAAAAGGGCCAGAGTTGCCCGTTCCTGATTTAAATTTACAAAGCAGCAGTCAGTACATTATATAATATACACATTGATTTATTTTATACACATATATATATATATAATATTTCAGCACATTATATAAGCTAAGTACTGAACAAAATTTTTTTTACCCATATCAACAGCAACCTATTTTAAAAGATCTTTAAGAAAGGCATGGTCTCTTTTGCCTTTGCAAGTGATGCTTGATTTTTTTCAAGACAACATACTCATCTGTCACTTGTTTTAAGAGCTTCACTTGGTCAAAAACCAAGTGATAACCTGTACAATGTAAAATTGTCAACATCAAATTATGTACTACATATTACAGCATTGTTTCAATACAAGACATACCAATGGATTTGCGCACCTTTCTGTCTTCTTTGGGCACCAGATGTTCCTTCCTCACCCGAAACAAAGGACTTATTCGATTAGCTTGTGTTGATATAAGGACTGGTCTTCCTTCTCTGCTGTAAAACAAGAAAGTATCTACTTACTCGTGCAATTACTATTGTTCTTGAAACATAAATTAAGACAGTTATAATTTACCTTACGATTCAGGAGAGAGCATTTGATGAGTAAATACTGATTGAAATGTTCTAGAAACTTTACCTGGGAAGGGCTGATCACGGCAAGATCCGCTGCGACTCACTAGTAGCTCTTGCGAGGGTTGGCTCTTAAAAGAGCTGTTGAGTTTGATGTTGTAGAGATCTAAAAAAAAGGACAAAGTAATCCTGCAATACAGAAAGGAAGGTAATTTTATTACATTACATGCAAGCAGTCTGTTATACAACTGTGGGATATATTTCTGTAAAGAGTGTTGCATAATTAAATGTTAAAAGCATTTTTATGTTATACGTTCACTGATATGTGGGCATTTCTATGAATAAAAGTATGTCTTTAATAGCAAGCAATAATCATATGAACTCGTTTAAAAATAACATGATTTACATGCAAACGGGACAGTTATCAGCAGTGTAACTGATCTGATTACGACAAAATAATCGCGTATCTGATGTCATGTGACAAGTCAGATTAGCTTTTCCACTCTTGCAAACAGAGGTAGGTTATGAGGTGTGGAGAGACATCATGTATCATTGGACATTGGAACATGAACACAACAGACAGGGACTAATTTGTAATAATTTTAATGAATACACAATGCAATTAATATAAACTTTCTGACAGTGTGTGGGACATCAGACTACTATCCAAGAAGGGGCGCAACTGATTTACAAATATCGCGATAAATATGTACAGGAATTGAGGCAGTAGCCAATGAGCACTAGGAGTAAAAGCTGCAGGATTATGTACGAGTATACAAATATGTACTAGTATCGTACGAATTTGACAACTTGTTAAATCTTGTGAATTATTAAGACTTTGAGACTGTTCATACTGATTGGGCTATGGGTTTTGTAAGAACAGGTTTAAGAAACAACAAATGCTTGATAAAATGTTTGATTTAGGGTTAAAACCAACACATACCTACCCTTGCGAATATTTGTCTTTGCAGCGGTCCGTCTCCTCCGTTTACTTGTCCTCAAACAATAATGGGCTGACTGAGTTCGAAAGGCCCTTTTGGTCTTTTCAGCTGAAAACAGAGAAAATAAAATATCATTATGTATAATATATAGGATTATTTAAAGGAAAAAGTACTGATTTTCCTTACAAATATTGGATGTTACATTATTAAGCATTAAAAGCATGGTAGGTGTTGTGGTTAATATGCATAATTTACAACAATTATCACTTTAAAACTACCAATACTGAGGTAAAAGCATGGTAAGTTTTGTGATTGCTGTCCTTTACTACCCATCACAGTAAAACTAAGGTTACTGAGGTAAAAGCATGGTTAGTGTTGTGGTTACTGTGCATTTACAATAAGTACCACATTAAAACTACCAATAGTGTGGTAAAAGCATGGTAAGTTGTGTGATTACTGTCTTTTTACTACACTTATCACAGTAAAACTAATGTTACTGTGGTAAAAGCATGGTGTTGTTTTTACTGTGCTTCTACTACACATACAACTTTGGAACTAATTGTACAACTTAAAAACCTGATATGAATATGATTAACTGATTGAAGGTCTACTCTAGGCCTACTGTATAGCACATCACGTGACAGACAGTGTTTAATCACCATAGAAACCATTTTCATAGAAAGCAATGAAACGCAAAGCCTCCGTTGAGATGACAGATATAATGCAGTGACTGAACTTGAGCTAATCTGATTAATTTCGACACACAGAAAATACATTATATCAAACATTATTAGGACAGCGTATTTACGACTACTTACCAACATCTGGCACACGTGCACTGATGCCAAATATCGCGAGGTGTTCGGAATGAGACTTCTTCAACGCGATTTCCTACTAATAAAATTTTTTTTTTTAATATCAATAAACAGCAAAGCAATCCAGCTTCCCTGGCAATAAGAACGAAATAATATAATTAAAATAAATACATAAACCATGATAAGATCTCGTGAATAAATGTTGATTAAACCGCTTCTCTACTGCAGCCCGATAGGCAGATAGAATCGTGCTTTGATCACGAAAGATGCTTCCCATTGAAATACATTAGTTTTAAAAAACGTGCTGGAATTACGAAAATAACGAAATAAACGTGCCCGTGCCACGAATCAATAGATTAAATTACGTGACCATATCACGAACTGCCGTGAGACTGGGTTGGGTCTCCATGACTGAGACACTGGTCCACTGGGACGTAATGGGACACAGGCATTTGTCAAAAGCCTCTTCCTGTTGTATTAGTTGCAAAGCAATGGATCTGCCTTGGCTTTCATCCAAAGGAATGAGTCACTGCTCTCTCCAGCATGAAGGTCTATGGCCCATTGAGATGAAGCTATGGAGATGGTGTGTGATGTAATCCCAACAATGAACTGTAATTACTGTATATATTCAAACTTGCATAGTAGTTGCAGCTTGTCGTAACGATGGTAGGTTCATATATATGAATTCATATGATAAGAATTAATCATTTGAATTGGTCAACCACGCAGTAAAAAGAGGCAGAATTCAGAAGGAAAATGTCTTGGAAGCTTGAGGTTTGGGTCATCTGATTCTCAGATTCACGGTCTCCCCTTTAGGGCAACTACACAGAAAGCTCATGAGAGAGCTTCCATTTTCAGAGTTGACTTGCTGTGCTGAAGGCATGGAGTGGTGCTTGATGGGTTACCAGATGTTGCTGGAGTCAGAGCAGATCTAGCTGTCTGAGAGATGACACATCCACATCCCCCCATCTCCCCTGTTCATTCATGGCTCATTTACAACACATTCTGGGGTGGACATCTGCCACAACTTGTATCTCACAGATACACTAGTTCTATACTTCTGTACTCACACCAGATCCCTATCACTTTCATATCACTTATATATGTTGTAAAATTGCAAAATATTTGTATAGAACATTGTATATGTTAAAATGTCCCCTAAGATAACTAAGGGTGCTTTCACACCTGCCTCATTTAGTTCGGTTGAATCGCACTAGAGTTTGTTGTCCCCCTTGGTGCGGTTCGTTTGGGCAGGTGTGAATGCAGCAATCGCACTCGGGTGTGCACGTATGCTTTCAAACGAACCCTGGAGCGATTCGTTTTGTGGTGAGAACGTGATCCGACCTCGAACAGACCCAAATAACTGCGCATTTTTGGACTAAACCAGCTGCCGTAGTCAGCTGCGCTGTGTATTATGTCAATGTTTAGCAACATTAATGCACGCGTTGCCTCCTCCTGAAGTGACTCGCTGCGTGCATTGCATAAAACATTATTTTCAAGCCGCATTCTCGCTTCATTCTCAAATGTTATTGTTTGCCTAAAGTGGTGTAGACAAACTAATATAATAAACTATGACCAGGGATACAATCAGCCCACAAAGTCGTTTCTCCATAGTAAAAAGCGGCTTGTTGTCTGCCGGGTTTTCCTCCTCTTTGTTTACTTCCGTCAGTTCTGTTGGAATTTTCCCGCACGTTAATTCTGACAATCAAAGCGCAGTTATGAAAATACGTTCAAGACCCATCTGGCCAACGAGTGATGTGGATGTTGTCACGTGTCAGCAATCAGTGAGGTGCGAAAAGGAACCAAAACACCTGAAAAATGCTACAAAGTATAATTTTTCTCCCTTGGTCCGGACCAAATGAACCGAACTACAGATGTGAAAGCACCCTTAGAAAGTGTGCGTGTGTGTGTGTGTGTGTGCAGCTGTCTTCGGTTCTGTCACAATGCTATCTATTGAAATGTGACCTGAGGGAATGTTTAATTAGATTCTTCACAGGTTCCTGGCTGACTTGTACTGACACTGGCTGACACTGCATTTTGCTCAATCATTTGACAAGATGTGAGTTCATTGCTGGACCATAATCCATCCATCCATCCGTCCGTCCATCCACTTGGCATTTCACAAAACAGTAATGTTCATGATATTCAAAGATTTTATATAATTTAGCTTTCTGTTGTAATGTCAACCAATTCTTGAATTATGTGCTCCACCAGGCAGCACCGGTTAAAAACTCAACCACATAAGAGCAGACGAGTCTGTGCATTTGGACTGATGTGTTTCCTGAGAGCTCAGGCCTTCAGGTAGACACAATTATGCCTGATTGCACTCTCTGTCTCAGTGGTAGACATTAGTAAATGTGCCATTTATTCATATGGTCATCAAGTGCAGGCTTTTTGACACAACCAAGGCCCTTTACACCATGGGGTGGGAGACTAGAGTTAAAATGATAGGTCACTTGTCTGAATAGGGAGGTCAGGGACACATTGTATTTGGTGAATGCATGGCAGTGTACCTCAGCATTTTGTTGCTTGTATGTCTATAATGCATTGTAACATTAGAAATTGTGCAAATATTTCTACCTGAGCTGAACCTTAGAAGTGACCTTCATTGGTGTAACCTAGCATAGTTAGGTTGAGTCAGTCATGCATTCATTATTTCCGGTTCTTGAATTTAATTGTCCAAGCGACGTTTCAAGAGTGATGATATACAGTATACTGAGACAATTGCTTGTGTCACTCCACTTCTCTGTTTTTGTAAGTCTGTGCATTAGTGGTGGGTATTTTTCAGTGATTCTTTCTTACATGACTGTTTTTATGAATTAGTAAATGTAATGCATTCGCTCAAATGATTTGTTCAAAGACTCTGATTTATTCAGAAACGCAACAAGCGACTCCCTTTATGAGTGAGTTAGGCCTATCGAATGTATTCAGCAGATATATACAAAAACACAGTTATTCAGTAAACAAACAAGTGATTCTATTTATTAGTAAGTCATTGAATCTTTCACTTAAGTGATTTGTTTTAAAACTCATTCATTCAGTGATTTAAAGAACAAAGCATAACCATTGCGTGTTACAGTACTTGAAAGCGCGATTCCAGTCAATTCCACTTTGGCTTTGTTTGGAACTGTTATGTGTTAAAGGGGTACTATTATGCTTTTTCACCTTTTAAACTTTAGTTAGTGTTTAATGTTGCTGTTTGATCATAAAAAAGTCCACTCCAAAGTGAGATTTTATTTCACAGAATTAACTTTATGAAGAATTAGGCTACAACAAACGACTCGTTTGGACTACAATGCATTTTTCCCAGGCTTTATTAAGTTACAATGTTACTCTTTTAAATAATCCCCGCCCACGGAATACACAAAAAAAAAATGGGCCTGGTTGAGCTGCATGAGAGAAAACAGTGTTGTCGCTATTTCAAAGAGACGCTGTTTTGTCCTCCCTATTTCCAAAACTCATTTGTTTGACCTTTCTAAGGCTGATGAATGATGAAAATGTGTTTTAAACAGTGTTCCTGAACATAATAACCACAAAATGTAACAGCTTCCAGAACTACAATGCAGGCTATATACATAAAACCTTCTCCTGAAATGGAGCAGTTCCCACTTTGTTGGGACAATCTGTTGTTTGTGGATCACAACTTGCATGTGTTATTTTTTTGTAGTAGCGTTTTTTTTATTATCAGCTCCGATTATAAGTTGTATGTTGTTACTACGATGTAAAAAAGGGTGGTGACAAAAGGGTGGTGACACACGCATCACACACATGCCAATAGTGAGCCTACGTTCTGACGTAGCCTACAACCCAGAAGCGCTGCGCTGTTACACTACGTGAACTCACTCAGAGGCCCACAAAGAATAAAATATTTTTTTATTTTTATTTATTTTTTTTATTTTTTTTTGGTGCACAAAAAGTATACTCATCGCTTGATAAACTTAAGGTTGAGCCACTGTAGTCACTGGGACTATTTTAACGATGTCTTTACTAACTTTTCTGGGATGGCAGATATCGATTACCTAGCAGCCTATGAAGGAGTGAGTCAGCTCTCAGATTTTATCAAAAATATCTTAACTTGTGTTCCGAAGATGAACGAAAGTCTTACGGGGTTGGAACAACATGAGGGTGATTAATTACTGACAGAATTTTCATTTTTGGGTGAACTAACCCTTTAAGTCTAAATCAGGCTTGAATTGGTTTGAAATTTACGACATCCTTAATATTTACACCTGAGCAGATGGAACTCACGGTTACGGTAAGGGGTGTGATATTTCCCGAACATGCGCTTCTTTAAAAGGTGCCAATCACAACACATTGGCCCAGCTAACCAATCACAAAGAGCATAATAGGACCCCTTTAACATATGGAACTTTTTTTTAGAAAAAGTGTTTGTTTGAATATCAGCACAGCCATGGTTCGGCCTTAGGCTGATTATAGGCTGTAATATGTAATACATATATTAGGCCTGAATACAACCGTTACCCCATGATGCACGTTTAGGTTACCTGGCCAAAGAAAAAACTTCAGCACTGTGTTTGCGATATTGTCTACATTTGCATCGGTATGTCTGCTGACAGTTGTCTTTTCAGAGCCTTTTGCAAATAGATTAAAGAATGTGTTTTTTTTTAAAGAAGGAAGATATAATCCACCACCTTTTTATTTTTTTTAAATTAAAACACACACATCAAAATCAGTTTAAGCAGTTTAAGAATAGGCTTATTTTCTCTGGAGCATTTAGCTGACTTAAGCTCCTTCAAGTTGGAGAGATCTTCCTTCTGTTGGCAGATGGCCACTGTTGTTTTCTACTTTACCGGCAATGTATCCCAGCCCTCCCTTTTTCCTCAGGATCAAATCAGCCATGTAAAGGAGGGGAAAGAAATGTTTATGTTGTTGATTTAATTGTCATGCTAATTTGGGTGATTGAAGTGATTAAATATTTGCAGCGAGGCTTTGAAAGGAAGCATGCAGTTACCAAGGAGACCCTCACATTCAAACACTGTCTTGTCAGTCACAATAAAACTCCATCTCCAACCCGAAGAGAAAGGTCTTCATTCTCTCAAAGCCTACGAGGATTTACCAACTGCTCGTGAGTAGGAGGATGTGCTGGGTGTATTCGCATTTTATGGAGATGAACAATTCTACATGCTTTAAGGACTGTATAGTGCAACAAAAATTAATTTATCCTTTGCCTCTGGGCTAGAGCTTTGCTTTAGGATGAACACAATCGCTTTAAAATATTGATAGACAGATTTGAACAAAACTGCTAGTCTGTGCGTGCTCGTGCATCTAACATATGAGAAATTACTATTTTATATATATATATATAAGTCATCATTTTTTTATAAATAAAAATTTTAATTAATGTCCCAGTGACACTTAACGTTGTCACATTTTCCTGGTTAAATAATTTTTTTTTATACATTACGTCAACAAATTTAAAAACAAATACAATTTTGTATTTTTGCATTAACAATGTAATTAGTGTTTTATTTATTAAAACCATATAAATCTCTTCAAGATAGTGTTTTAAGCATTTTTATATTTAGCCCTATTCCAAAATAATAACTAAAGACAGTAGCAATTTAAACAAAATTATTTATTTGTGAAATTATGTTGAGCTGTTCTTTTTAATAGTCGGCGTATTAAAAACAAAACAAAAACAAAAACAGACAGTCATCATGTTTTCAGGCCATTTCAAACTTGATTTTGATGTGACATAAAGCTGTGATATCTAAGAGGATGAGTGGTTTACTTGCTTTTAATAAGTTTAAATTACTTTTTAGTCTTCCCATTAACACCTTCATTTTGTTCATCCAGACAGATTCGCGGACGCGGAACACACACAAAAAAAGAGGCGGGACTTAATGCACAGACCAATCATATCCAATCATAACCAATCACATCTAATCATAGTGCGCTGGAGGCATTGCTTCCTCTCACGAGCCTTTCCCCCATTCATTCTCAATTACCCCCCACTAAACCCACCACATGCTTTAGGGGGTCTGTTAAAACTCAGTGGGCTCAGGGGAGGCACGAAAGACGCAGACTCACGCTGTAACGTTACCTGTTGGTATCACTAGCCGCGTTTCCATTACCGTTCAAATTGCACAAATTGAAATTGCGAATTGAAAATACGCTAAATGGAAACACGTCAATTTCACAAAAACTCCCATTTATCGCAAAAACGTTTTTACGCTCGCATGAGGTGGATTTTCAGGCAATTCGAAAAATAAATATTTTGCAAAACTGCAATGGAAACAGTTTTTACGCATTTACAGTCACCTGATGTAGATGACGCGGTGTGTTCGGACAGAAAATGAGACAGAGTTGTTTATTAAAATCATTAAAGACAAAAGAATTACAGGAATACTGGATTCTAAACCTCAAAGAAATACCACAATCAAGAGCTTGAAGCAGAAATGAGTGAGAAACACCACATATGTGCCGCTCACAGTATAAAGGTCTTTCCTTGCCATTAATGCTTGGTTAACACGCCGTGTCTCCTTCCGTTAATAATAATAATGTCTAGTGTGGTGGCTGTGATATATAAACCTACCAACGTCCATTGCCATGATTTTTTAAATGACTTATCGCGAGAGGAAAAAAATACGTTTTAGTCGCATAACATCGGTTAATGGAAACACCGTCATTTCGCAATAGTTTTGTATCGATATTTTAACAAAAAATTGCAAAAGTTTTGCTCAAATCTGTAATGGAAACGCAGCTACTGTTGGACAGTGTTACTTTAAAAAAACGAATGATTTATATAGTTTTATGGGACATTTTGAAATACTATAAAATATTTTTTTGATCAATTTTGCATCTGTATAAGGCATGAATAGCTCCAAAAAGTTAAGCATTTTGAAAGTAACTCTGTAAGACAGTGTTTTTTAAGCAGAGCCTGATCCAGCAACCATGTTGGTGATTCGGGAAGGCCAGCCAAGGTTTTATCCTCTTGTGTAAGATAATTGCAACTTAATTGTGATGTGTTTGTCATGACAGATGCGGGTGTGAAAGAGGATCCAAGGGCAGGGCGAGAGATTGAGCCCTGACTAAGAGACACTGGGCACCCTGGGGTGGGCGTAATGGTCTCCTCTTATTTGTGTCTCTCTGAGAAATGACAGAGTTCACCCTGACCGATGACCTACGAGCACATGCTACTGTTGTCCTCTACACAAAGACTTTCAGAGCTCGCAAAACCCAGGTAACAATATATAACCAGTGGGAGTCAGCATGTGTCATTTTAAAGATGCAGTAAAAAAAAAAAAAAAAATGAAGTAATGACATTTTTATTCGGCTAATGGGGTCTTGTTGACAGTAAACCATTTAAAATAAACTTAATCACACCCCTTGAGAACCGAAACAAGTGCATGACCCCACGAATCGCAAGGTGCAGCCTTTGTCAACTCTTGGAAACATAGAAAAAGAAAGAGGCCTTCAGAATGTGCCAGAATTCTGGTGAATATTACTCTTGTTCTGTCAGCCACGTTGGAAATAGTGAGAGACAGGGTCCTTAAAAACATCTTTCTCTCACATGGACACGAGGCACAATTATCTCTGCGTTTGTTTCAGCCAAGATCTACCAGTCACATTGAGTGGGAGTGTCAGGCTGTGGGCGGCGTGCCACCGGAAGGTCAGAGAGCCCATCTTGAAGCCAGATATCTCTATAGCTGCTGCGTGTGCTTTTCAGCACGGCTAGAACAAGAGATTCCTGACCATCTGCCTTAGCGAGGGATACATCGGTTTCCTGCTAAGGTGCCAAAATCTGTCATACCGACACAGACTCGCAGCAGCTGTTGCAGGCACTTGCCATTTCTTACGTTTTAGTGTAGATTCGCCATACTATATTCTGACATGAAATGACATAAATGTAAAAGAGACGTAAATGCAAAAGAGTGCGTTTAACACCTAATCGACACAAATCAACTGTTATCTCGCTCTTAGAAATCTGAAAAGCTGTCTACACTGCACATTTAGCGATATGGCGGGCGTTTGGTGTAGACAGGTTTGTTGATTGTGGTGGGAGTGATAGTTTTGTAGCTTTTCGACTCTCACTTGGTGTGTAGATTGGGTGTAACTGGTGCAATTCCTTTCCAAGAAAGGGCTATTATCGTCTCAATAATTAAAATCAAATGATAAAAACAGACCTCAACAAACAGCTTGTGTTCGTACGTTATGCCTGGTTAAGGTACATAAAGTTCCCACACTGTATGATTATCAAAGAACTGCAAATCAGCATATTATAATTATTTATGTAGGATCATGTGACACTGAATACTAAATACAGCAGTAAATGCCTGCTGAAAATACTGCTTTGGCATTGCATGAATAAATGATATTTTAAAATGTATGAAAATAGCACAAAATTATTTTACACAATTACACAATGTTATTGGTTTGATTGTTTTTAGCTCAAATAAATGTAGCCTCGGTGAAATAATTATTTCAAAACATTACAAAAACCCTACTCACTGCAAACTTTTGAACAGTAGTGTAAATACAAGCATATTAGAGGTTTATGAGGTAGGACATCAACGAAAATAGGTGGAAAAGCTATGATTCGCAACTTTACAACATCCATTGTAGTGTTTCTGAATCACAGTACACTTTCCCTCGGATCTCTGAAAGATGCCTCATCATTCATTGGGGACACTAAGCTTACAGTTACAGCGGGAGTTAGAGGTATTATTATCTCTTGGGATTTTTCAGCTCTACGCATAAGCATACCTGCGCACCAAGTCCATCTGTTGCAGTGTCCCATTGGACCTGACACAGGGCAGTGCTTCAGTGCTATGATTTCAAAATGAATGTTGAATTTGTAGGATTTGTAATTTGTAGGATCTCTTTTGATGTATGGTGTGGTGCAAAGTGGGTTATACCCCTTGGAAGGAGAATGCCATCATATTTTTCCTTGCAGTAGTTTAGGGACAGATTGGTAATGTTGGGAATATTACATTTGCATGTGTGCATTCGGTAGACACTTTTATCCAAAGCTACTGACACTGCATTCAAGCTTTGCAGTTTATACATAATTCCCTGGGAATCAAACCCATGACCTTGATGTTAGGATAAAATATGAACACTTTTGAGAAGGGATATCACCAGGGTTCCAAACCTGTCCCAACCCATTGATTTTCATGGTGTTCAGTTTTCGTTAAAGTACCCCTGTAGTCAATAATTGTATCCCTTGAAACTAATATTTGATCACCAAAATGTCATATTTGAATGTTTTTTTCCTTGAAAAAATGCTGCTTGTCTTAATAGTTTGAATGTAACTACACCCTTGCTCATTTAGTATACGTGGTTCTATGAATATGCAAATTAGGCCCGCCTCCACTCACTCACACCAGCTCAGAGATCCACTTGTTGATGATCACACGCTGACGTGATTGGTTACAAGGTAGTTTGTGACGTCAGAAACACCAGCGATTTCAAATCGTGATTTTGAGACTGTCTTCGGTTCACTGCAGTTTTAAGGAGAAAATACTCAGCAAGGGTGTTGACTTATGAATTTGCCCATGGCTTGTCTTAAAGCATATTAAAACCACCACATAGACATATAAACAACATTTAAACGTTTGATTTTCACCACAGTGGGACTTTAGTGCTTCTCGGACACACATTCTTCCATGTATGGTCAAAATGTAAAGTTACCTGATAAGTCTGATTCTCGACTAAATCATGAGTTGGTTCTTTTTAGTGAATTACGAACACTTATTAACTGACAAATTGTTCAAACAATCCTTTATATGGCTCTCTAACTGAACTGAAGGTCCTTGAAACATGTACTTATGAGTTTTTTTTTCTATATTCTGTTTTGATTCTGTTTAAAAATGTAATGATTTAGTCATTATGATTTAGACATAGCGCTGTTGAGCTTCGGGCATCCCAAGTTCAAATCCCGGCTCATGGACCTTTCCCGAACCCATCAACCTCTCTCTCCCTCCTCGCTTCCTGTCCACTCTATACTATCCTATCACAATAAAGGCAAAAATAAATCTTATTTTAATACAAATTAATCATCAAACCGTGAATCTTATAACATGTAATTAAATAAAAAATATGTATTTTTGTCCAATAAAGTTCTGCACAGCAGCGGTTTACCATTTCAATTAAAACATTATTTGAAAAGCCTTATTTTTCATTGATCAATCCAAAAATTTTTAAATAGTAAATGTTTTAATGGATTCTGAGTTCTGTGATTGTCCCATCTTCCCGTTTGTGCCCTATAATCATAGGGTCCTACAGTATATGTTGTTTTTAAGGCTCGTGAGAGCTAAATCAGTCTATTTACTGGTTGTTCTTGTTTAAGTGACAGTTTGTTGTAAAAAAAAATACACGTTAGGAATTTTATCTGTGGTGTTTTATAAAATTAGGAAATTTTTGCAAAATATTACCACTTTTCACATTTTTGGCACTCTGTTGCTGATCCCAGCAACAGAGTGCATTGCTTTCAATTATTTTTATTTTTTTTCAGTATACATGTTAATGGATCCAAAACTGATAATAGTAAGTAATGAGAACGGCAGTCTTTAAATTCCTTATGATTCCCATCCCTAGATAGCACTTTTTTTGCACAATGCTAATGCCATGGTGTTCTTTGTTGTAATTTAAAAATAGTATAGTGCATGATTGAATGTGTTAATCATTCAAGTTTTATGACAATGCCTTCCGATACCATCATTCTACCATAGTATTGGCATAATACCTTTTTTGTGAGTGATCATCATTAAAAAGAAAGTCCCAAAACACCTTGATTTTCCTTTTCTCTCAAGCTTCAAAGATCCAGCGACTCCCCTGCGAGCTTCTTTCTTGTTCAGCACAAGCAAAGTCAGACAGACACTGTAAAGCCACTGTAGCCAGCCTGAATAGCTGATTACACATTTTCAAGACAGCAATGATGATGATTACTGTACAAGCGCTCCTTAGGAGCCCGGTCCCACATTCACATATGGCAGAGGGCATGTTTCTCCCCTGCCACTTCCTAGAAGCTCCTTCCAGGTGGGGTTTGACAGGACCCCTCTGATTCAGTGGCTGGGGCGTATACCGAGATGACACCAATGACTCTCCCTCTCCCTGTTCCCTGCAGGCTTGGGACAGACTCTTCATTGTGTGCCTGGTGGGATTTGACACGCACCTCTTTGAGACCCCTGGTCCCCCAGAGACAGCGGCACAGCAGATAATACATACATCTCAATTTGCTCTCTGCTAATAACACAGGCGTCCTTTTAACTCCTGAGAGACGCGTTGATAACCGCTAGGATTCATCCGAGTGTGGCCAGGCGGGGAGCATTTAAGAGCAGGGTAGGAGTACAGATGGGCTGAACTTGTTCATACAGATTTCATCTCCATGCAAGTGTCGAGAGAGAGCCTTGGCCTAGTTTTTGTGTGTATGATGTCTTGAATAATTAGGTAATTTAGTTGTATTATCAACCAGCTGATATATTCTGCACTGTGCACTCTGATAGTTGTTACTGTGGCTAGTGTGCTTGTCGATAAGTCAGATCTTCTTCCTGTGGAGTGGAAAAATCCAACTCTCAGATCAATGAAAGGGGTCAACTTAGACATTTTTATTCTCCCACTTATAATGTGACCTAAGGTTTCTTGGACCAAAACAATCATCGTTAATCAAATGAATTCAACATTTGTTTTTATTTTGTTCCTGTGCCTTTAAGATTCTATGTAAACTTTGAAAGTTACAGTCTCTATTCTTGAGCCATTTCTGTCAGGTGTGTTGACAGGTTTAACATAGTTTGTACCGTCACATCCTTCAAAAACATCCTCTTCCAAGTATATTTGACAAGGCAATCAGAGCTGGAATGCCTCAAATTGTTAAAGGGTTAGTTCACCCAAAAATGAAAATAATGTCATTAATGACTCACCCTCATGTCGTTCTAAGCCCGTAAGACCTCCGTTCATCTTCGGAACACAGTTTAAGATATTTTAGATTTAGTCCGAGAGCTTTCTGTCCGTCCATTGAAACTGTATATACAGTATACTGTCCATGTCCATAAAGGTAATAAAAACATCATCATAGTCCATGTGACATCAGTGGGTTAGTTAGAAGTTTTTGAAGCATCGAAAATACTTTTTGGTCCAAAAATAACACAAAATAAGACTTTATTCAGCATTGTATTCTCTCCCGGGTCTGTTGTGAATCTGCGTTCACGACTCCACAGTGACACTGCTGACGTAAGATTCTGATGACGTGTTATCTGGTGCGCCCGAGCTTCGTTTACAGTCTGAGGGAGACGCACGCTATATTCAAGCTATTCTACATTGTTTGCGTGGATATCATTTTTTTAATGGTGCGTAAATGTGCATGTCGCGGATGAGACACTTTTACAGCGTGCATTTCCCTCAGTCTATAAATGAAGCTTGGGCGCACCAGATAACACGTCATCAGCGTCTTACGCCATCAGCGTAACTGTGAAGGATTGACAACAGACCCGGGAGAGAATACAATGCTGAATAAAGTCTTATTTTGTGTTATTTTTGGACCAAAAAGTATTTTCGATGCTTCAAAAACTTCTAACTAACCCACTGATGTCACATGGACTACTTTGATGATGTTTTTATTACCTTTATGGACATGGACAGTATACTGTATATACAGTTTCAATGGACGGACAGAAAGCTCTCGGACTAAATCTAAAATATCTTAAACTGTGTTCCGAAGATGAACGGAGGTCTTATGGGCTTAGAACGACATGAGGGTGAGTCATTAATGACATTATTTTCATTTTTGGGTGAACTAACCCTTTAAAGTCAAACCGGAATTATCGGGTTGGTGTGTTGGGTTTATTTCTTTATGACTGCTTGCTTACTTGGAATTATTGTAGTTGGTAGGGAAATCTATGCCTTTTACATTCTTGAAGGAGGACTAGCAATCCCAAGGTTTCATGGTTTAACTAAAGGCAAATGATGAAAATGATGTTGTCTAAATGCAACTAATAAATGTCTAAAATGGCAAAAACCACCATTTGCGACCCCTAATTTTGGTCCACGCATTTTGCACCACCCCCGTTTGCTTAAAAAACCTCTAGGTGTAAAACTAGAAAAAAATAGTTCAAAATATGTATTTATTGTTTGTTTGTTAATTTTTTTATATGCTAATTAAATTACTTTATTATTATTATTTAAAATAAAACCGTTACAGTGACACACATTTTGATTTCTTACATTTTCATGATTTTGTATTGAAAGTTTAGCCTATACAATTACCAAATTTATTTTTTAAATAGGGAGCTGTTAAGCGTTTAGAATTGCTGAGAAATTGCTACAGTTTATCCAAAATATAAAAGATTAAAAGAACAGAATTTGGGTTTCAAATTATGTCATGTATTATTATTTTTTTTTTGTGACGGAAGCCTGTCTGGAATTCAGATCCGGTTAAAACATTCCACTGTTTATTTTTGCACATATTCTCACAGCAGTGTGGGCATTTTCCCTGCGACCTATAATGTTTTTCTTTTCTTCTTTCTTTTCTTTTTTTATGAAGCAGTAAGGAGTCAAAAGGTCGCTCTGTGAGGTAGCACATTCATCTTTGCTCAGAGGGCTGGCATTTTCCCATGTAAACGCTCGTGAGTTGAAAAGGTCACAATAGTGCCTCTGAGATATGTATTCACGAAGGAATGGCAGCATGGATGCATGTCCACAAGTAATTTCCTACACGTATGGGACACCGACAAGAGCAACACATGTTTATACAGTACTTTTCTACAGATGTTGTCTTTAGTCACTTTGTAGTGTATAATGACCTCTCAAAGGCATTGGACTGTCTATTAGAATAAATGGCTGAGAGGAAACCTGACGGAGTGAACCATCAGATGTGCACAAACAACTTTTTGATACACTATGCACTAATAAACCGTTTTAGACAAAATTAACATCCCCAGCTAACAAAATAAGATCCTTAATGTAAAGTGGGACCCATTTTTGTGTTAATGTTTTGAGAGCATTATAAAAGACAAGATAACTTTGAGCAAACATTATATTAATGTTACTGGAAGAACATTTGTTCATAACTTCAAGAGAGCCTTTTCCAAAATGTTAGACAAAATACAAAGAACATTCCCTGTTAGTTACAGCACATACGTCTGAAAAAATGCTCTCGTGACCAACAACGTATTGGGGATTGGACCATTCAATTCAATTTGAATTAAGCATATGTTGATGAGTTATCATTACATCCAGACTATCATTGGCCTTTGCCCAGTTCACAGAAGAAATGTCAAGTGGATTCATGCGAAGACCTTATCAAGAGAGTTGAAGAGAGAGCGAAAAAAAAAAAAAATCACAGCATAGCCTTAAGACAGTCTTCCTGAACATGATGAATCACTCATTTATTTTCAGGACAGCCAAATTATCCAATTATAACCACATTCAAAGATTAGCCTGATATATCCCCTCACACACACCATGTTACTTAGTCACTTCAGTCTCTCAGAGTGAATTTCAATTGGGGACATGACAGTGAAATGAATGCATAGGGCACATTTTGGTGCATCTTCACCCCAGCTGTCTGTTTTTACTGTTGAATATTGGGTCCATTTTTCATGAAAAATGTTAGTTTCTATTTCTGTTATCTAAATGCTCCTAACTGAAATGCGTTAAGTGTGTGCGTGCGCGTTTAGGACCTGTGGATTTGCGTTACGCACGGAATGAGATTCGTCTTGTAAGTGCAGGTGTTCCTAACCTCATAATGCTCTACCGTGATGATCCGAGCGCATATCGAATACAGGGATTTTACAAGCACATCAACAATTTTTAGTAAACAGGCCTTTGAATTTTTACCTTTGCTGCCCCCTCAACTGTAGTAATTTGTGCTGTTTCGAAGCAGCTAATAGCTTTAATTTGCGAAAACCTGTTACAAACATGTCAATGGAATGAGCTGAGATGTTTTGAGCTGCTTATGAGGCTTATATTCTCATAGGAATGTTTTTCAGAGATGACAGTCTATTCATCCACCCACGTCCCCGATCTCTTACCACCCACCTCAGAATCTGAGTCACCTAGCCGCACACAGTCTCCGTTTGACATGCTACAGCTCTGCAGCGTGAGAGATACAAGTTTTAATGTGTGTGTCTAGGTGGCGCAGAGGCTTCTTGCAATTGGCGTAGCGACGTTAAATTCCCAAATGGGCCGCAATTGGTATTTATCTATGGATGAGGAGTCTTCTGCTTTCAGGAATTTTGGCTCTTGTCCCTGTCTCTGATGAGCTAAATGCTATTAGCGAACTAAAGTGGGTAAAATGGATGAGCAGACCAGAGAATTCACCTGGTAAGAGACAAAGAGCAGCTTTGGAAAGACATCTGCTTCTTATTTGGCCATTTAAAAGATTGGTGTTTATAGTTTGGACATTCCATGGTCTGTAAAATCATCACTTAGTGGAACAGATTACTTTTGTGAGTTAGAGTGGAGATGATTTATCTCAAAATATCAAATATGATTTAGATCCTCAATTTTTACCTTCACGCTACTGTTCGTAGTTGCTCTTAGAAAACATGGTTTATGTGTCGTTTTGTTTGCGTTCCTTTTTTCTTTTGGGTCTTATTCTCTTTTTTTTCTCTTTCCCTCTTTAAACCAGAGATGTGTTTGTGTGCAGTTACTTCAAGTGTGTTTTACATGTTATTGTTAAACAGTTTGATATTATATATAAAAAAACAAAACAAAAAAACATCAAAGAATCCTGAAAGAAATGCATCATGTTTTCAACATCGGAAATAATAAGAACTGTTTCTTGAGCACCTGGGCTTACTTTTTTCCTCCACCAACAAAAATAATTCCAAAAGTAGTTCCAAAGTATTAATTTACGTAGGCTATGTCTATTGTTTGAAATGTAAGTCACTTGATATTAACTTTGGAGAACTGTTGTTTAAAGCAGCACTAGGTTACTTTTCAACCTTAATAATATATTTCCAAGTCTCTTGTGATGGTACATCGACTTACAATAGGTTGAATGACACGTCTGCCATAGCCTGACGGGGTCTGTAGCGTTTTTAATCGTACTTTTAAACTTCGGGTTTCGGGTAGTAACCGGCGAACAAAGAGAACTACAAAATTCGACTGCTTTACGGCATATACGTCACTTCCACCACCACCCCCACTTCCTTAAAATCGGACGTCCGAGCCAAACTAGCGTTTGTTTGCCAAATGTTATAGTCATGGACGAAGCAGCACAGAAAAGCAAGAAAGCAAAGGTTTTGTCGGAGGAAAGCAAAAAGAGGAAACGAGAAAGTGATCGCATTAAAGGCAGAACGAGGATCAACATTGGGCTAGCGTTTTCTCGCTGGCGTGAGCTGAAGGAGGAGGAGGGGTGCCCGATGACACCCGTCCCGGTTCTCCAGGGATTGTTCTCTTTTTTGAGCGACAGTCCCAGAAAATTAATATTCTTTCCCGGGACACGTTTTTTTGTGAAAATGTACTTCTAAAGTAGAATTTCCTGGATTCAAATTAAACCGTTTCCGTCTACTGTTACTGTGTTTTCTTCATTTGTGTACAGTACATCCAATCATGTGTCCGTAAACGGGTAAAAACCATGGTAAAAACGGGTAAAACAGTGAACAGTTTACTTTTATTTGATTGGAAGCTCAACTTATCGCCTAGCAACTGCCTGTGCTGTCGGTCGGTCGGTCGGTCGCGCGCATCAACACACATCCAAGATGATAGCCTACAGTGTGAGTTTAGTTGCTAGCTAGCTTTTTAAAAAACTGTCTATTTACATCTATTGTGTGAAATGGGGGGAGAGACGGACGAGGAGGATAACACAACAAAATCGGATGAGCCACCAGTGTCAAAGAAAATACTATTTACAACCTACAACTCAGACCCCAAAAAATTATAATAATCTGAGTGTCCCGGTTTTTCACAAATCAAAGGTGGCAACCCTATGCCCAACCGATGCGGACTTTCAAATATCAAATGAAAGCCTATGTCTAAAGGGTGTGTACAAGTTTGGTAGGGGCTACATTCTTGCAAGTAAATATATAAGATGTACAAAATCATATTTTAGGATACCTAACATGTCTGTGATATTTGTTTATTTGTCTTGCCTCAAGCTATAATGCAAATCGATTTGTAAAATTTGCAGATTCATCTATGGTAGCTTGATATTATAATATTGACGATATATGGTTATTATATCTACCACTCAAACATTGCATTGAAGTATCATATAGATTCAGTAAAACGGTAACCAATAGACTAGGCTACTATAATGACGCTGGCTTGTAAACGTGAGCATCGCGATCATTTGTCGTTTGAAAAAAAATAAAACCCATGAAATTATATTCATATCATGACAAGCTGAAATATATGCCACTGTACCTGGGATGAAGACATTTCACACGCGACGCAAGCAGAACACCTGCATGTGAACTCCTCCTACAGTGTTCTGGGCTATCATGGTTGTCAACAAATGCACGTGCATGTAATGACAGAGTTTATGACAGTAGTAGAGAACAATACTGTTTCCCAACTCTAGGGGGACCCTGAGAGCAAAAGTTACCTGGTGTTACTTTAAGAGTATCCAACCATCACAATCACGGTGTTGCACTGACTATCAGGATTGTTTTTATTCAGCCATAGACACAAAGCCGCATGTTATCCCCTAATTAAACATTATCATTTCTCATCTCCTCCTCCCTATTGAAAGTCTATAGGTTCAAATACAGCCATTTGTTGTTTCTTTCAGTAGCGGTATTTGTGAAGCAGCTAATGCACTGGTGCAGATCCCTAACAAGTGTTCTCACTGAAAACTGCATTCAAAAGCACATGCTCACTTTGTCCTCCCAGCTAGTCATCATACAGTGTCAGATAATGAGCTTCCACTGCAGCTCCGCTTGCCTTTCGTCATACAACTACAACCACAAAATGACTTCCTGCTAGCACTTGATCTTTACCACCCAGGGTTCAGCACCTTGGACTCTCTCTCAGTGTCTGTGATACTCACTTAATTGCCTTTTTTTCTGACTCTTGCTCTCGGCGCTGTTCCCCTCTCCGTACCCCTCTCTCCCCACCCCTCATTACCAATACCTTGCTCACAGTGAGGGGTTCTCTTCACCTCTCCCAGGCGTGACTAACTCACAGCGGGTTGCATGAGGGCAGCTCTGTACCTTAGCAATCTTAACTAGAAGCTCTCGGGCGAGAGCCGCGCTCCTCCGTGTTCTTTGATCAGTCGGGTCGTGTGCAGGAGTCGCAGCTCTGAATGACCTGAGTGCATTCGGAGGGCTGATGCGCTTTTATTTTGTGCCACAGTCAGGAAAGTGATTATGCATTTAGTTCAGGTGCCATCTGTGATTTGGACAGGGGGAAAGGCATCTGAGTGGAACTATTTTTATGGCCTCATCTGGTTGTTAGTTGACCTGTTTAAAAGGGACAGTTCATCCTAAAATGGAAGACATTTACTCACCCTCGTGTCGTTCTAAACCTGTTGGAATTTTAGTTTCTGTGAAAAACAAAATGGGGAATGTTGAAGAATGTACTGGCTGCGACTTTCAGTGTAGCCTAATACAAGTGAACAGCTCCAAAATGACAAAAAGTATAGCCTAATACAAGTTTAATTTTGCTTCATATGATTCATGTACTGTATTTCAAGATGTTTGATCCAATTTGAAAGCTTTGTGTGAGTTATTCACTGAAAATAGTTTCCTCCGATATCCATTCAAATACATCACTTTAAGCCATGACTTTAAGATGCAAAATGTATTAAGACACACTATTCTGAGCTATAATAATAATAATTATAAATGAATATGTTTTTAAATGTTTCTTTATGAACGACAATTTAAAAGTTTGAGGTTGGTAAGATTTAGTTTTACATATTTTTGAATGAAGACTATTATTTTCACCAAGACTGCATTTATTTAATTCAAAATACAGTTAAAACAATAAATTGTAGAATTACTTTTCTATTGTGATATATTTAAAAATGTAATTTATTCCTATGTGATGTCAAAGCTGAATTGTCAGCATCATTTCTCCAGTCATCAGTGTCACATTATCCTTCAGAAATCATTCTAATGCTGATTTGCTGCTCAATAAACAATTGTTATTATTTATCACTGTTGAAAACAGTTGTGCTGCTTAATATATTTTGGAAACCAAAATAAAATTCAAAAGAACATAATTTATATATCCTGAAATTTTCTTCTAGAATGATAATTTTTAAGCTTGTATGATTGGGTCCAATTATTTTACTTTAATGACAATGAAATGTATCTATTAATTGTCATTAAAAGTGAAATTACTGAACTTAGATATACGAGCTTGATAAAAATTCTAATTTTAGAAGAACATATATATACATATAAAAATTGATCAAACATGAAAGTAAAGACTTAGGCAGAGAACATAAACAGACATTAGGCAAATGTGTTACCCATTGACATGTATCCATCATGGAAGTGGGATTCGAATTACCGACGACTCGTTTAGGCGGTTCAGAGTCAATTCTTACTTTTGAGAGACTTTGAGATACTTTTCTTTATCATGCACTTTAGGCTTCACAAATTTGCAGATCGTTTACATTCACAGACAGCTAAATTAGACATGGCATGAAAGGTAATAAAAAAGCATAATGGGGCACTTTAACTTTAAATTACTATATTAAAATATGAATAAATACAATCTTACTGACCCCAAACATTTTATGTTTACTAAATATCAAAAAGCGTGCTGGCATACAGGTTTAGAATGACATGAGCTGTGAATAAATCAGGAGCCTTTCTATGTACAGTACTTATGATGGTAATGGGAAAAACTATGCAGGTCCCTGAACAAAGGTCATTCAGTGGGGGCTGTCATATATTTGGTAACTTTTTGTTCTTGAGTGCCATTTTTATATGTGCATGTGGTGGCACATAAGCTTGTATGTGTGTGTCTCGCGGTATAAGAGAACAGGCAGCCAGCAGAGGAAAAGCGATGACTGTGCTTAAATTAATGAGATTAATGTTCCAGCAACTTCCACTCTACACTTTTGGCCTTAGATCTGCTCCTCTGAGGCTAGTGAGCTCATACAACGCTCAACCCTTCTCCTTAAGCCCGTAACCCAGTCCTCAGGATTACACCCCCTTAGAGAACAGAGAGGGAGAGAGGGAGAAGAGAGGGGTCTAACGAGTGGGTTTTGCTAGTCCAGCGCTGTTTGTTTTATCAGTGCTACTGTGGCGCTGTGGGAGCGGAGCTGAATGACAGCCGGTGGCCACAGCTTTTCCTTCTGAGAGCTCGGGTGATGAATGTGCGGAGCCAATCTAGGACACTGCAACGGAAGTAGCATAAATTCTCCCGTGCTATCAGAAATCGAGTGGGAAGAAAGTCACGTGTGAATGTATTGTATATGTTTGTGCATTTAACGATGAATTTTGCACACAAAAACCAAACTGCATCCTTTGGGTACTTACATACTTTTCATTTTTCTTTTCCATTTATACCCACTTTGTACCCAATATTTCAATGCCTGATCCCAAGTGTTTAGGAATGACTGTCCCCCTCGTGTGTGTGTGTGTGTCTGTGTTTGTATGTGTATGCCGCACGCCTAGGGAAGGGTTACAGGATTACAGCTGTCTTTTGCCTGTGGGAAGTACTGTTGCGTTCCTTCCCATTTGTTGTTCCCACGGACCTGAGTTTTTGCAGCGGGGCATTCTGGGAGGCCACACAAGGGACTTTCTGTATATCACTGCTGTGGCAGATTGTGACAAATTGCCAGAGATATATCAACAGGTTGTGCAGTATTTGAGAGATGCCAGGAGCACAGAGCATAGAGGCTAATTGGCAGGAAAAATGCTTTTTTCAAAATCCAGCCAAGACTTGACGTTCTGGGCTGGTCAAAGCGACAATCTAATTCACAGTAATTCTCTCACTTGCTTGCTTTTATCAGAGTCTTATGAGGGGAAGCCACAACAGTAATCATGTTGGGCATGCTTATTTCTTGGCTCTTAAAGTTTTTTTTACAACTTTAAGATTAGTACATAATGACCTACCGATGACCTTCATGGTTTATAGCAGCAAAACAGGCTGCATTTTCTTAAAGATGATTGCACTAAAGATGAATGTATATGTATACATATACATATTACATATTACATATTACATATACATATGTAATATGTATATGTATATATATATATGAGGAATGTATCAGTTAATTTAATATTTATTTATATTAAAATCTGAAAATTCATGAAGGACACATGTGTATAACTTTTGGCCTCATCGAATAAAAACCAAAACATTTATGAAGGATTAGCTTAGGAATTCAAACATTTAAATAATTTCACTCCCCATTTAAATAATTTCACACTTAGTTAACTGATATTGAGATATGAGGACAGGCTAAAAAAAAAAAAAAAACAGTTATATAAATATGAATATCTTGTAACTTATGCATGACCTTTAATATATAGTAATTGAATCTATTATAAATATTTATTTTATGGTCAGGACGTGTGTTGGGGTAATGAATGATCATGTAAAATCATTATTTTGCTAAAAAATATAATAAAATGATTTTGAATTCGTGTGTTAGGATTCGTGTGTCTTTCTAGTGAGCATCTTGGATTAATTTCACGGAAATTGAAATGTTGTTTTAAAAGCTAATGGCTATAGTAAATTTGTGGCACATGTTTTATTTATTTTTTTCATGTCTCAAGAATCAGTGAATACGTTTAATTTTTCTTTAGTCAAGTATCAGGCACTGTTCTTTTTTTAGTCAGTATTGTTTTTCTTTAAACTAGGAGTTAGAAAATTAAAGAACGGGGGTAAACCACAATGAAACTTGTTTATATTATTGTGTCTGAGTGAAAAACTTAAGGACCCTTAATGATTTTTTTGTTTGTTTTTGTCATGAGTCCCAAAGGACATCAGATTGGTAATCAGAAATGGACATTCTCTTATTAACCTTTTGGCCGCAGTTTTCCTGAACCTCCATTAGCTGGAGAGACTGGCCAAGAACTGGAAATCCCCTGAAAAAGCCTAATGGCTGTCTATATTAAGCCAATAGCTTTAGTCTAAAGCGTTTCCCCCGAGTCCTCTAACCTGACATGAAAAACGATTATAGTCGCATTCAGAGATATTTCTGTTTACATTATCCGTTATTAGATTTATTAATTTTTTTAATGTTAACACATTAATTTGAGATTTTACTCAATTGAATCAGTTCAATACAATATGAAAGGTGTCAAGAGGCACTAATACACGAGGATGTTCCGTAAGTCCATCCCTAAGTGTGTGGATGATTGGAAAAGTGACATGTATCTGTATCCTGATCTTTAACTATTTTTCCAAGAATCATAGCCCAAAGGCCCCTTCAAAAAGCCATAGAAGGTCAAGTGCAACAACAATATCCCTCACTTTCTCTGTCCTGGGAGCCCAGGTGGCTTGAATTACACCGCTGTCTGATCCGCACAGCTAACATTCTTAGCATTGTATTCAATTATAGACTTTAGTGACATAAAAGAAATTGCCACAAAGACACCATTCACATATGTTCCTCATGTCTTGATTTGCAACAGAGAATCACTTATTGCTGTGACGCACATATATAAAGCACAATTATGCGTGTGGTCAGAAACCCAGTGTGATATTGTCCCATGTTGCTCATGCAATTATGTGCATCACGCATTATCTGCTTGCTAAGTCACATTCTCGAATTCATGAGGTTCGTATGGCAAAATTAACTGAAGTGTAAATTACCAAATTGGGACAAAGTGGGTCATGACTTTCATTTGAGAAATGTAATGCAAGTTTCAACAAACAGTACAGAACTATGGACAGATTGCTCCAGTAAACCACTACTTTAGGACCACTACTTACAGTATACTAGGCTTGTAAAAATTCTACCAATTCTTCTGTGATTAATAAAGCTGCATATTAGAACGATTTTGGAAGGATCATGTGACTCTGACGACTGGGGTAAATTCATTTTTAATTGTAATACTATTTCACAATATTACTGTTTTTACTGTATTTTTGATCGTATAAATGCAGCTTTGGTGAGCATAAGATACTTATTTTAGAAACATTAAAGAGTATATATGATGCAATTTCAAATGGTCATTATTTTGTTTATTGGGTGTAGTAGAGTAGGGTAACAAGCTCTCTCTGGATTCCCATTCCTGTGTCCTCTGTAAAATGTGTTGTACACAAGAAGTCTTGGGTTGTACTGGTCAGGAACAGTGTTGGGGAAAGTTACTTTAAAAAGTAATGTTACAATATTGCACTTCTCTACAAAAAGTAACTGATTGCATTACTTTTTATGGAAGGCAATGTGTTCTGTTACTTTTGCGTTACTTTTTCTCACCTGGACAGGGCTTGCTTTTTTATCACACTCACACACACACACACACACACACACACACACACACACACACACACACACACACACACACACACACACACACACACACACACACACACACACACACACACACACACACACACACACAAACGTTTACATGTTGTATGGGGACTTTTCATAAACATAATGGTTTTATACTGTACAAACTGTATATTCTATCCCCTTACACTAAGCCTACCCCTAAACTACCCATCACACAAAACGTTCTGCTATTTTAGATTCTGTATGATTTATAAGCCCTCACAAGGTAAAATATTACTGGAATTGCCATCTTTGTGGGGGGATTACCAGGGCGTGCGTATACACACACACACGAACGCACTTTTACTAATAATTCAACGGCCCAGAGTCAATTATTCCGCTAATACTTCGGTTACCACATCTCAAAACATTGTTCAGATGATGTAGGCTACCCTATATTGCCAAAAGTTTTGGGACGACTGCCGTTACATGCACAACTTAATGACATCCCATTCTTAATCCGTAGGGTTTAATATGGAGTTGGCCCACCCTTTGCAACTATAACAGCTTCAACTCTTCCGGGAAGGTTTTCCACAAGGTTTAGGAGTGTGTTTATGGCAATTTTTGACCATTCTTAGAAGCGCATTTGTGAGGTTAGGCACTGATGTTGGACGAGAAGGCCTGGCTCGCAGTCTCCACTCTAATTCATCCCAAAGATGTTCTATCGGGTTGAGGTCAGGACTCTGTGCAAGCCAGTCAAGTTCCTTCACACCAAACTCGCTCATCCATGTCTTTATGGAACTTGCTTTGTGCACTGGTCTGCAGTCATGTTGGAACAGGAAGGGGTCACTGTTCCCACAAAGTTGGAAGCATGAAATTGTCCAAAATGTCTTGGTATGTTGAGGCAATTAAGAGTTCCTTTCACTGGAACTAAGGGGCCAAGCCCAACCACTGAAAAACAACCCCACACCATAATCCCCCCTCCACCAAACTTTACACTTAGCACATTGCAGTCAGGCAAGTACCGTTCTCCTGGAAACCACCAAACCCAGACTCGTCCATCAGATTGCCAGACATAGAAGCGTGATTTGTTACTCCAGAGAACACGTCTCCACTGCTCTAGAGCCCAGTGGTGGCGTGCTTTACATCACTGCATCTGACGCTTTGCATTGCACTTGGTGATGTAAGGCTTGGATGCACTGGCTCGGCCATGGAAACCCATTCCATGAAGCTCTCTACGCACTGTTCTTGAGCTTAAGATTGGAGGTCTGTAGCTATTGACTCTGCAGAAAGTTGCCGACTTCAGCGCACTGTGCACCTCTGCATGCGCTGACCCCTCTCTGTGATTTTACGTGGCCTACCACTTCATGGCTGAGTTGCTGTTCCCACTTGCTTCCACTATGTTATAATACCACTAACATTTGACCTTGGAATATTTAGTAGTGAGGAAATTTCACGAAAGGACTTATTGCGCAGGTGGCAACCTATCACGGTACCACACTTGAATTCACTAAGATCCTGAGGATAGAGATATAGAGATAGAGATAGAGAGAGAGAGAGAGCATCTGTACTTATAGCGAAACTACGTTTATCTGCACCTCACTAGTGAGAAACGTCATGTATTTTTTTTATTTGCTAAATTATTTTACTGATAAAATCGTCAGACCAGTGCTGACAACACGAGTGTGTGTTCGTACTATATGTGTGTGTTTGAGTGTGAGAGAGCACAATAAAGATAACATTCAACAGCCCTGTAGTATAACCCCCAACACTGAAAAGCGTTATAAATAAATCTTAAACACTGATTCCTAATTTCATCCATTTTTGGAAGGCCAAACCATGGGTTTTCCTTTTGTATTGAAATACAGCATCTCCATGACATGGTGACACTACACTTACTGAAGCTTCATCTTCTTTCTTTGCGTATACCTTTGGCGGGTATTATGCTAACATTTCAAATTGTAATGTAGACATTTGTGGAAGTAATATATGGACTTCTATCAATGTGTTTTAGGCCGGTCTGAAGGCAGGTCAGGCTTTTGTGAAAGACTATGAATTTTGTAACTTTGCAGATCTTATACTTGCACAAACAGATACATTACACACTAAAGGAAAAGGGAAACATCTAAAAAAAAAATCTTACCAGGTGGAATGATGCAAAGTGCCAAGCGATAAAAGCTATCTCTTCTATTTAAATTCTAATTTTTATTATAATCAGCCACTTTCAATATCTATTTCAGCAACAATGCTCTATGGGATCAGTAGCTCCACACAACTTATTGGTCCAAAATTGTGCTCTGTATAACTGTACATTAAATATCAGATATGCAGTAGCAGCTTCAGATTCAGTATGGAAAAACAAATTGCTTGTCGCCGGAAACTGGTGTCTGGTAGGACGTGGTATATATGATGTGGCTGTATATATAAGCTCTGTCCATTTACAGTGTTCAAATGTGCTGCCAGGCAGTACAGCAATTTTAAATGTCACTTACTAATAGCCTTCATTCACTTTTCACAGCTTGAAAACGAATACAGAAACACCATCAAAGCACAGCCAGGGCCTGAGGTGTCAGTAAAATTTGTTGATGTATTTACACACATGTAACTAACTTTTATGAGAATTATAGGACGTCAAAATATTGTGGTAGACCTCCTAATCTTTACTGAAATGAAGTCTTACTTGATGTGTTTCAGGATGAGGCATGGGTCCTTTGAAGACAGCAGCGTGGAAACGTGCCCAGGTGAATTGGCAGTCCCGCCGAGAAGTGAAAATAGATGTCCATTCACACAGAGACGGCTTTTCGGGTCCCGGCCAATTCTGCCAGGCTGCCAACAGGGTGGCGTGACTGAGAGGGAAATGAATTGTGGGTACAGAGGGTTCCTCTTGACGTTCAAGACAACACCACTGTTAAGGAAGGTAACCTGCCTCTGGGCATGCGTCTTAACCAGACAAACATAAGCTATAGACCTGTAAATGACCATTCTGTGGGAGTTCTCTTTGAAACTTTACCCAGGGCTCTTTGATTTACGCTCGACTGTTGAAATTAAGACAGCGTCGATAGTTTCACAGCAATGCGACTGCGAAGGACTGATGAAATCTGTTCTGACAAGAACAACATTCACAGCATTTTAGAAACCCTATAAAAGCAAATACACTGAAGTAAATGCTGGCGCTTTACATAAAATACCATACAACAGGGATATTACAATAAGGTGCAAAGCGCAGCTTGTTGCTACAAGGGTTTGATGGATTTTGGAAGAAAACATCAGGCCTGATGCATTCCAACTACGGGGATTTTTTTATCGTGTCTGAGAAGAGAAGATGGCAAACATATAATGGTTTAATGCTGCAAGAGAGCTCTTTCTCCTATCCCATTTCAGACAGCAGGGTGCGAGGCAAAGTACTAAACCAAAGCTTTTTGCTTGTCCCTCAAATTAGTGCTTTTAACAGTGACCCCTGAAAACAGCGCATTATTGTGATAATGCTTTACCCCTTTCATTCCCCTTGTTTTTCAAGTACTTGTGAGTCCCGTCCCCAAGCATCTCTTTCTGTCCTCCTCCTTTAGAAGGGACATCAAACTCTTGTCCTAATAGGATATGGCCTCTTACATTATATGTGCTTCTAAAAGGTGGATGCTAAAAGGAGCACATGATGGAAATTGGAGGAATTATGCTATGAGAAACTATTCACACAACACACCAATGTTTGGATATGTGGTTTAGTGTAGTATGTAGAAAGTCCCAAATACAGTACTTCTTGATTTTAACACATTGCATCAGCAAGATTCAGATTCCCAGTTGAGGCAGATGAAATATTCATTTGCATAATATAAATATCAACATGAGTTTTTGGCTGTGGGGTTTTCTCTCTGTTTAAAATAAGTTTTAACAAGTTGTGATTGTTTAAATGTTTTTAGTTCTTTGTCTCACATGCAAGACTCACCAGAGGCACCCTTTGACTTTCATTATCATGTTAGACACTTCCTAATGCAAATGTCGTTTAAAGATAATAATACCTGACATCTGGTTTTTATGATTACCATACATTCACCTACCCAGGCCTCTGCAGATATGGTGACATTTCTCACCTTACTGATTGCATTTCACCAACATTGAGATGATGATGATGATGATGATGATGGTGATGGAAATTCAGAAATCAAACTAACAGCATCTAATTGGGTCAACATTCTTATTATTAAAATGCTAGTGTTTAAAGGGATAGTTCACCCAAAAATTAACATTGTGTCATCATTTACTCACCCTCATATCATTCCAAACCTGTATTACTTTATTTGTTCTGTGGAACACTTTTTTTTGGACCCCAATGAAATGTATTATATGTACAAAAATGTTATTCAAAATATATATATTTAAAAGAAAATGTTGTTTAAAGTGCAGTTCACCCACTACAATACCCTTCATACACATACCAAATTATTATTTTTTTTTGGTGTGTGTGTGTGGGGAGGGGGGTGGGGAGTGGGCTGGTGTGGTGGGGGGTAGTGGGTGAACTGCACTTTTAAAATATTTAAATTTCAACAAAGATTGAAGAGAATGATACATTTGTTTTTAAATGGCATGACATGTAATGCTGTTATTTATAAAGAAATGTAACATGTCCACCGTTTTATCTCAATAGAAGTAGCAGAAGAAGAAAAAGCCATAAGATAAAAAAATACCACCTCATTTTATTGTGTCATTAATTAACTGTACTCATTAAAGCTTAAATTTCACATTCCCAAATAGCAGTCTCTGGAAAAGTACAGGAGACATTAAAAATGAAAAGAGCTGACTTTAACTAATGAACAAAAGTTAAGTTTGGTAGCAGCTTGAAGTTCCACTCTGAAATCCACACCCAAGTAGCAGAGTGTAAATGAACAGCATACCCCTGGGACACAAAGCCTACCTTCTGATCAGCAGTGTGTCACCGCTGGGGCTATGTCAAGATGTCGCGACTCTCAAAGAATCCAGCCTTCGCTTAGTGTAAATGGCATTTGCTCCCTATGCTAACACTGTAAGTGTGTGAGTTTGTGAGTGTGTGGGCCCTCTGGTGCTTTGACACCATTACCACATATCAATTAAACGTGTCACTCGTGTATTCAAGGTGCAGACGGATCAGAGCCTGTGTGTTCTCTCTCATAAAGGCCTTTCTGAAGAAGCTTGCAAAGTTTTATCTGAGTGAGATTATTCCCCCAATGAGAAGTAAATAATTTTTTATGGAAATCAATTCTGAAATTATGTCAGGACCACTGAGGCTTGCTTATGCTGACTGAACTGTTAAACCATGCAGGATGAAGAGAAAATAGCAATTTTCTCAAACATATTTGTGAATTTTCTTTCCTGGAAATGAGGGGGCAATCTGGAAAGTGTGCATAAAGGAAAAAACGTGTGAGACACATTCGGAAGTATAGAAATATAGTATATACACTTACATTCAAAAATAGGAGCAGTTAGGTTTTTAAATTATTTGGAAAGTCTCTTACGACCAACAAGGCTGCCTTTCTTTTATCAAATATATAGTAAAAACATACTGTGAAATGTTATTTGAAATTTAAAATGTTCTATTTTTTATATATATATTTTAGAATTGAACGTATTCCTGCGATGGCAAAGCTGAACGCCTGTTACTCCAGTCTTCAGTGTCATGCAATTTTATTTAATTTTTTTCAGAAACCATTTTAATGTTGATTTGGTGCTCAAGAAACATTTCTTTATATCAATCGTTTTTTTTCCAGACTTATTTAAATACAAAGCTCAAAATAAACGCATTTATTTGTCTAAATAATAAGTCATCTTTTGTAACATTATAAATTACACTTTTGATCAATTTAATGCATCCATAAAAAAAGTCACACTTTTACTTTAGGGTCCAATTCTATTAACTGTCTATTAACTACGGTTTTTGCCTCAAAATCCTAATTATGGCTTATTAGTAATGTAGTTGTTAAGTTAGGATTTATGATTAAGGGATGTATATGGACATGCAGAATAAGGCATTAATATGTGCTTTATACTGTACGTACCGGTACTAATAAACAGCCAATATACTGGAAATGCGCATGCTAATAAGTAACTAGTTAACACTAGAACTACCAAGTTAGTCATTTTGACTGTTTTAAAATTTTGCAATGTAATAACTTTATTGAAATAAAACCCATGTAACTATGTCCCTGACTTTTCCTAAATGTGTCTATTTTATTCTATCATAGTTATTTTATCTAAAATTACAAGACACAAAAGAGTTTTGAGTATTTCTACCTTGAATGGCCATAACAGTCATAGTGATCGTATGCATTACAGATCGTGTATCATTTGATCCTTTTTACCAATTGCAGAGAAACTGACTGCAAGAAAAACAAAACAAAGGACACTTGTGACAAATGTCATAAGGTTGTGTGTGTGAGCTGCACATGGAAGGTAGAGATTACTTCACTCTTAGAAGAAAAGGTTCTATATAGAACCTTAAAAGGTTCTATAGGCGCTTCGTATTTGGAACCCCTAAAAGGTTCTATTATACGGACCCCTTTTTAAGGGTTTTTAAGAACCAAAAGGGTTCTTTCTTGTCATTATAGAACCTTTTTAGCATAAAAGGTTCTTTGGAGTTGAGTAAAGAACCCTATGGTTCTATATAGAACCCCAATGAACCCTTTTTTTCTAAGAGTGTAGAACCTTTTAGGGGTTCCAAATACGAAGCGCCTATAGAACCTTTTAAGGTTCTATATAGAACCTTTTCTTTAAGAGTGTGTGTTGACTTTAAGTAACTGGACCACAAGCATCAGTGAAATCGATGCACGCTGTTTGCCCCCAAAATAAGTTAGCCCGCTTAGTGGAGAATACTTTCATTATGATTTAACAGCATGATATTCTCATTGTAATTTTACAGCATGACATTTTTGCTCTCTAAAACAAATATTGGTTACTAAATCAGTTTGTTTTCACGCAGTTTATTATATTTTCGTATTATTTTCCCGTGACAGTCACAATGACTGTTTTGGCCAGTTTGGGGCATGCGTTTCATATGTGCCCATAAAGGTTTTACCGATGCATTGAAATGCATATTGGCGATGTTTTTGTTAGTTATTGTATTCTAATATCCAAGAATGAATACATTTGTTTTCATTTTACAAAGAAAATAATAGAAAATGTATAAATTTTGACTTTGTATCTGTAACTACAATAGCTGTTCTGTGGTTGTCGATTAACTAATACATTTTCACATACATTAGAATTAAAATGTAGTGTTCTGATGTTTATTATTACCTATCCTAACATTACAGATCCATTTTTTCTTAGATTTGATATAGCTTATTGAAATTATATGAAAATAATGTATGAGCAGTCAGAATGACTGCTATGGCCATAGTTATAAAATTATGGTAGTCCGGTGTTAGTTATGAGAATTGGACCTTAAACTTAAGTGGGTTACCAAAAAACCTATACAGTAGTATGTATACAGTATATATCAACATGTTTCTTTTAAAATTCCTTAGGAAAAAAATAGGCACAAACATATTGTTCACATATATATTAAGCATACTGTATAAAGCATACATCTTGGCTATGGCATATTTTGGCATCTTGGTAAATCTGAGCACAGTTTTGGACATTGTTGAGGAGGCACATGTGAGATTAATAGGGATTAAGGAAGCAGGAGATTTAAGGAAAAATCTCCATTTGAACTCAATGTTATATCAGTGCTGTCTATGTGAAACGGTTGAGGTTTTTCTATTCTGTGGGCTCAGTTTGTGCCCATCTCAGGCCTGCGGATTCAAGGCATGCTGAGGTGCTTGAATCATATCAGCTGTTTGACTGCCTGGCTAGAAAATGCTCACAGCTGGCTGCATTGTCTTTCATTCCTCTTCTTTTCCCCTGACACACCTGAAATAGAAGCTCTTGAGAAAACACGATGCAATTGATTCATCGTCCATCACAAGGCAGGAATGGTTTCTTCTGTTTATGAGCTGAGTCAGAGCTAAAGCTTTAGCCTGTCTGAGCACTGCTGAGTGTAGGACCAGCTCTGAGCTGAGAGAGTGTTCCTTGATTCACTCCGATTCCACCTCGATGCCTGCGCACTAAAGCCCCTAATGGTACACGTCCCCCTCGCGTCCTTTCTGTGCGTTTCTCTCTCGCACCCTCTTTTTACACACTCCGTTTCTCCTTCTGAGGAGTACATCTGCCGGGCATCTCTGTCTCTCTGCTGCTTTCTCCACTCTATGTCGATTTGTGTGCATTAATATGGCATGAGGAGTTGTATGTATTATTCAGGTGGCATAAGTATGGAGCACATGGACTATCTTTCCAAAGCCAGTGTGGAGAGGAACTGGAAAGTTCACGTTCAGCTCACTTCTTGGAGTTTTCTTTTAAAGTGCACTCAGAAAGGTAGGCAGGTTATTACAGTATAATGTTGTGTAAGAATACAAACTGGATGTTCCCTGGCTATGATCAGAGGTTCAATCTGGTGGTGATTCTGGAAAAAAATATGACACAACCCCAACCCACAACCTGTATGCTGCCTTGCAAAGTCAAAACACCGTAATTGGCAACTAAAGAGAATCGGTAAATCGAGATAGACATCCGCATTGTCCGTCACTTTCATGGATAGGGTCGTACAAATCTGTCATCTATTAGTACCCATCATTATAATTTTCATATTTTAATGATAATAAGACATTTGCTAGGGCAAGCCTATAGGCTAGATTATGCATTTGTTTATTTATGAAGAGAAAGTTGAACAGAGAAATTGCGACACTTTTCAGGTTTCATCAAGAATGTTTGTCCAATAAATCACAATAGGCTTTGTGCTTTGTTACTTTTGGTATGAAACAAAGTCTCAGCTTTCAAATTATGATAATCAATACCGTATTGGCCCTTTTAATGTGGTGCGAGAGATCATTGTAGCGCCTTAGTTGCGTGGACGTGATCATCCCTTCCACTTTACTACGTTTCAGAATGAAATAAACATGAATGAACATACTTTTTTTTTTTTGAAAGATACAGTCCAAATTACCGAAATCCATCATGCCTCACTTCTTATGTGATCGCTCAATCAGTGTTTCAACAAGACGTCAGTAAAACATCTTGTAAACAGTCACACAACTCAGAAAAATCACTCGCCCCAAAGTGGACAGGGGTGATAATTACAGTTACAGGTTACAATAGATCACCCTCAGTGTAATCTGTCAAAATGATGGACGGCTTTCAAATTTTTCCGTCACTGCTAACAAAAATGATGCCAATGGCAAGGCAAGTTTATTTATAAAGCACATTTCACACACTGGCAATTCAAAGTGCTTTACAGAAAGGAATGAAAATAATCACAAAATAAAAGCAAGGAAAATTAAAACAGTTATAAAATAAATAAAAAGAGATATATGACAATGAGACCATGATGAAACATTTTTGGTTAACGCAACCTCAGATGGCATTGGCAACTGAGAAAAATTACTTTTTGGACATTTTGTCCTTTTTACATGTTACATGTAGTTACGTTAGCACTTTTATTTTACAGTCCTGTACGTATTAATTATGGTAACTATAATAACTGGGTAATAACTAGGTACTAACCCTTAACTTATCATAAACATAACCTTAAACCATGTAGTTACCTTGTATTGCCCACTAATTTCTTTAGTACGCGAAAGTACATGTACTGTAAAATAAAGTGCATAAAAATGGTGCATAATTAAATGCAACGAACCCTAAAACCACAGCTTAATCGTAACCCTGCATTAAGTACATGTAGTTCATTATTATTACTCAATACTTAAATGTATAATACCACTGTAACACGGACATCTTATAATAAAGTGTAACCAATTTCTTGGCCATTTTTATTGATTTAATATACATTTTTGTACTCCATTTTCTTTGAATCTGAGCACAGTTGAGCCAAATTCATTCAACAGGACAGACCATAGTGTAAGAGACACAATTTCCGTCATAATTTGACTACCGGCAAATGTATATGTTTTTATTTATTATTTTTATATTTTTATGTATTTGTTTTATTTATTTTTATTAGTAAGTGCTATTTGCCACAGTACAGTTAGAACATTTTAAAATATAATGATTATTGCTCTTGTCCTCCCTCGCTCTATGGTTGCTATGACCCTGGTTCTGGCTCAATTTAAGCCCTGGCCATGATGTATCAAAGATTTACCTAATCTAGTAGCCACTTGTGACGCAAAATCTGTCGTCTTGGAGAACATCCTTTTTGCATGATCACTTTCACACAGAAAGCCCAAGCCTTTGCCTCACACAGAACCTTGACCCAATAAACCACATTCAGCAAGCTCCCCGTGGCCCAGGTAAGGACTGCACAGGCAAAGTCATTGTTGTGGCTTCTGCTAATGGCATTAACATTGTGTGGGCAATAAATAATGAGAACGAATAGGCACATAAAGAGAATTAATGAAATGTGCATAGAAGTAGAGCAGAGAGATGCATGGTTACACGGGGTGCCGACAAATTACTGGGGGTGTGCGGGGTAAGGGAACAGTCATCATTCCATACATCGAGTGGCTCAGCCTAACACCTGTGTTTCTCTCCTAACAACTCACCCTAATTAGCCCAGCTGAGCTCCAGGGATTCCCATGCTGTGCCCGGAACGGGTGGGTGGGACGGGGGGTAGGAAAGGTAATCGTCCCTCCTCCTTGTTTCTTCCTGCAGTGGAGAGAAGTGGTATTGATGCACTTGTCACAGATCAACATGCAGGCTCAGTACTGGTTCCATGCAGCAATGAAATCATTTATAATGGAAATTAAATTGAGCATGTATTAAATGTGAGTACGAGGTATGGTAATGTGTGTATATATATAATATATATATATTACATTTGAGAACAAGTTATGGTATCACTCACTAGTGATCCAAAGTTGAGGGTCAGTAAGATTTTAAGAAAGTTATACTATCAACACTTATTTACATTGATCAAAAGCTTTAACAATAAAGCGATTTTCATTATTACAAAATGATTATGTTTTGAGTTCCACAAACAATGATATCAAGCAATGATAGTAATAATACTATTATATTTAAATTATTATTTAAATAGAAACAGGTTTTTTTATTGTAATAATATTTCCTGTTTTCATTGTATTTTGATCAAATGAAAAATACCATAACAATCTTTTCAACCCCAAACTTTTGAACGGTTGTGTGCATTAGGGATGCCCCCGACTAAATATTTTTCTAGTCGACAAGTAGTCATTCATTTAAGCCATTAAGCCACTAATCGCATGTTTATATTAATTGAATTAGCCTAAATATATTTCTGAGGAGAATACTAAACCATGATGTCGATGCTGTCTCGCCATCTCCACAGTATTTGGATGTGCCTTTAGAGATAAATTTAACTTTCATACGGATTACATAAGCAGAGAGTTTTTCTTTTCGTTTTGAATTGTGGGCTTTTACGGGCTTTTCCCAAATCACAGAAGTGACCTCGACGTCCATGTTAGCGGTAGCATAAGCCATCAGGCAAGTGTTATTTAAATAAACTCCTGATGTACTTACAAACTTTCCAATGCCTCGTTTTAGGAGTACAGAACCTTTGTACTAGTGTAGAAGTTTGGTACCATTCTGGGCATTATTATTGGGGTAATTTACGAGATACAACATTCGGATCCATTAGAGCCTGCATTAAGCCATTCGGCTGATATCACAAAATAAACTCTAACTTAAATAATGTTCGACCAAGGGGAAAAAAAAGGGGGGGGGGGGGGGGGGTGTTTGGCTCATGGTGCAAAGGACCCTAGGTTGAAATCACTCCGAACCATCCCTTTAACGTTAGAGCGAGCAGCCATGTAAAGTTGCTACTTGCTACATGCTACTTGCATGTTTCAAATTATAAGCCATATTTGAGGTCGATGGATGATAGGGGAACATTTGGACGCAAGGACTCAACGTTAACGATCCGTCCCTCACGGACTGTTTTTTTTCTTCTTCTTTTTTTCTGCAACTAACCGGATAATACAATTTTGGTCGAATAACGTTTAGTCAACTATTAGGGGGCATCCCTAGTGTGCATATATAATTATATTATACCACAGTGCAGATGATGCCTCACTGTTCAGTGTTTTGTGTCTGGTTATGTCACGATTGTACCTGTACAACCTGCTCTTAACTCCTTAAACCAGACACAAAGGATCACAGCCCTTCTAACACACATATTCGCAACAGTCACACATCACTAAAAAGGTGTCTTCAGAGATGCCTCCTGTGTCTCACTTCACTCAGATCCCCTGTGAGCCAATCAGAGACGGTTGATGTGATCAGGCTACTGCTCTGCCATGACTAAAGTGACCTCGGGAGGGAAATGAGTATCTGATGCCATGAGAACGGCAATTTAAATATCATAAGGAGGCGCTTTTCTTGCAGTCTAAAGTTTGGCATGTTTCAGAAGGCTTTGGCTCATCAATCATTGGGTTAATTCAAATGAGACGTGCTATATTTTAGCCTGTCCTGGATTGCGTTTTTATAGTACTAACTTCTCATTGTTATCTTCACCTGTAGTGATGATCTTATTTCCCTATGGCAAAATTGTAAATAGTGTTTATATTTAGTATTAATAGCTACAGATAACATGACAAAACCGTGTGGTTAATTAGCCCAGGAACAGCATTAACAACATAACCTTAGTATATGATTTTATTTGTGGACCATCTCCACTGTTTTCTCAAAAAAGTCTAAAAGTCTCACATGTACATCATACATCTAACCAGTGCCGCAGATTTGTGTGCTTGATACTTCCAAGCTCATCCATTCCTCATTTAATCTTCTCTTTGCCTTCTCCTTATCATCTCTTGAGGTAAATCACCTCCTTTCAGATTGACTAATATTATCCAACTTGTGTCAACATTGAGATGGCACCAAACAAAGATAATGTGTTTAGCATGAAAGAGAAGTTTAACACCTCATCTTTCAGTGTGCGAAGACAGGGAAGGAATCAACAGATTCGATATATGTGGAGCAGAATCCAGGGTCGATCCTTTCAGAATTGTTGCCCGGAATCACTACTGCATTCTCAGCATTCTGAGGGTAAAAAAAAAATAACGTCAGGAAAGAATAATACCCAAAACAAAGCAGTATGCCAATTAAATGTCTAATATTTAGATCAAATGTTAGGAATGAGTTTTTACGCACTGGTCACAAACCCAAAGGGTCAACCACGTGGAACTAAAATCCTCATTGTGGTCTAGAATAAAATAGTTCCAGCAAGACCCAAGTCAGCAAGTTTCTGAGGATTTCCCCTTTTTTATTTTCTTTACTTTTTCCTTCTATCCCATTCCGTTCTTTTCACTTTAATCTACTGCATCTTTCCCAGTGTTTCCTGGCCCATTCAAAGTTGCGCTCATCCCCCTCTCACTCTTTCTTACCGTCTGTGGCAGAAGACTGATCCCCTGCTTCTCGAAGGCTGACAGAAGTAGGCTGCGGTATGTCAGAGCCCAGGACCAATCAGAGCCGATATGCATAGTAATAAGAAGCAGGGGCGGGATAATGAAGTTCCCAGCTTGCAGCCTGGAAGGGTATCCTCCGGTGTGCGCAGTGATTTATTTCCCCTGTCAAGAGCCAGGACAGCCAGGACTTGTCCTTCCCCATGGTCCCCGGGAACGGCAGTGCAGCTTCAGACCAGATCTGAGAAGAAAGGTATACCAGGGCTGGGGCGTAAAAACGCAGATGCCCTACATTTCACACTTGATTCTGTGTGAGACGTAACTGACAGAGAATGTAATGTGAGGTTCTTGCGGGGTGGTGATTTAAGGCACCAGCAGTTTTATGGTTGTGACTTTACCTGCTTATGTTGTCTTTTTAATTTAGGTAATCTTAAAGTAGGGCTAATTTTTTACGATTTGACAGGGCAAGTGGGTATTGTGACTTCTTTTCTTTCCATGGTATATATCTCTGAAAGCAATTGGGCTTTCAATGTTTTCCACCCTAAAACTACATGAAAAGAAATCAATATGACATCAACATTTTTATGATTAATTGGCGCACATTATATATTAACACAGTCTCACCCCAAAACGTCACATACTGACGGGGTCTTGACCATACGGCAACATACGACGAAAAGGGTACCCTATAACGTCCATGTGTGACGATTCGGGTATGGGTAGGTTTAGGTATGTGTTAGGGTACCGCTAGGAGGCGCTGCTGGTGCGCTTATGTCTGCGTCTCATATTGACGTTATAGGGGAACCCTTTTTGTCGTATGTTGACGTATGGTCAAGACCCAATAGCCAAATAGCTATTTAGCCATTAGCTACTGTATGTTTCCACTCAAAGTTGCGGATTTAACTTGAACTTAAAATTGTAATATCACATTAAACATTTACAAATAAAGCAGTTTTTTTCCCATCGTGTTCAAGAGAACAGAATCATTTTTATTATGCAATAAAACTATTATTGCAAAATATCTGCAATAAAAATGTAAGTTGCAGCAATCGGGGAAGCTGTGGCTCTTGCGTTTCTAAGCGTGCAGACGTAACGCAGCAAGCGCTTTCATGTTATCTTGCGTTCGGATGCATGGCGTTTAGGAACGCAATTGTGTGAAACACTTTTGGGAGGGAATTATGTAATTGGTCAGCTTGTTAGTCCAGTTATCCAATCACATCCACAGTTGATGCAAAGTCAAGTTTTTTGTTGCGCATCAAGGGATGTTTGAGGTAAAAATGTTTCCATTATAGTTTATGCGCATGTCTTCAGGATAGAAATGTATCCGCTTCAATTAAGCATTCATGTCTTTTATGCACATTTATGTTCATCTTACCAGTTCCATCGAGGTTTTTTTTTTTTTTTTTTTTTTTGGGCGATATCACAAAACGCACAAATAATAGGTGGATGGAAATACTGTATAGCTATTGTTTATTCAGTCATTCACATTCTGACCTGGCTCAGTTCTGGAATATAACTCCCATTTTTCAACATTCACATTGATAAAAAAATAGATAAAGTCTCTTTTCCCGCATTAAATATCCTGTTACACTTATGATGGTGTTTTAGAGACATGGAATTTTTTTTTTATTATCATTAAGAAGCAAAGTGAATTCGATCGTCTAATGCAACCACCTTTGCAAGCGCAAGATCCATTATTTTTAACGACTTCATCCATGTAATATTGTGGTTTTTAATCTTGTTACTACAACTTTTATATTTTTACTTTGATTCTTTTTCCAACTTCATTCTCCTTATTCGTGTTACAACTTCATTCATTAGGTAACTTGTAAAAGGCCTAATATTGTCAAAGCATTATGACTACTTATTAAATCGTCGATTTTCTTTAAACTAATTTTTACACGTTTAACATGCATGCTGTTATACGCTCAAATGTGTACCATTATGTACAGTGAAAAAAAAAGACAGCAAAAGGACATTCACTCTAGCTTTACATGTTTTGAAGATTGTCAAACACTGCATTTTTTTCAAAAGAACAAAGAAAGTGATTAAATAATAAATTATAGGCTAATTAAACATGTTTAACCATACAACTCAATTATCTATTTTAGCCTTCTTCAGACTGGCCCACGTTCAGGTGAGACACCAGTGGGCTAATCAGACCTCGTTTCACTGGTTTTCTAGGGTCACATTAAATCTTCGTCAGGCTTGACCTTGGCCAAAAGTGTTAAATTGTCCAATGAAGCACTTAATTAGTTCATTTAGGTAATTAAGCATTCAGGTGGAAAGGAAAAAATACACAGCTAACATGCCTGGGGTTGGCTGTACATCAACTTGGCTGAATGATGAAAATGCTGAAGAAATCTCCTGTTTTTCCATGCGCTTCAGACTTTTCAGTGCAGTTTGTTGGTTTACTCTCGGAAATGTAATGTCACAAGTTCATCAGCAGAGGTCAATATCACCGGACTGCTGAAAATATCACCATGACAGTATATCCAATTATCTTCACTCATTCCTAATTATCTGCTTTGTATAAATAGTTGTAATTGCCATTTGTTAATTGGATAGATTTTTTTCCCCTCAGCTTCAGTTGTGAGTGTTTGTGATGTTTGTTTAACCTCTCATTCTTTGTACCTGTGATTACAATTTGTCTACACTAATTTTTGTAGTTTTCATGTTTCTGCAAATAGATTGTAAGTGTCACGGATGCCGTGAGCCTTAGCAGTTTTCGAGTAGTGCTTTAGAAGTGGTGATGCTCTTGATCCTACTGCAAGAAGCCTTTACCAGCAATTCATTTGAGGAAAACTTGATCATACATACACATTTTGATGCATGAGACTCGACTCAAGTTCCCTTGACTACTTACTGTACATTAGTTAATTTAAAGTTGAGATATTAATGAAATAAGTTGACATTGCTGAGTTTGCTTATGTCTACATGCTTATGATTTGGGAATGCTATCAGTTAAAGAGAAAACCTGTATTTTAAACGTTCGAGACCAATGTGTGGGCAAAACTTAATTATTTGCATGTCCCATGCTAATTGATTTTGGGAGGACAACAAATATAATATATGGACAAATGCACAACTCTATTGAAGACAAAAAACAATTGGAGTGAAGCCACTTGGAAAAAAATATAAAGAGATTGTTTTTTAACCCAGCTACAGAATAGACTGGCATCTGGAGCCACACATTGTTGGGGTCCGTCAACAATTCCATAACTGGACCACTGATACTATCTCCTTAACAATGTCCAATTACTTTCACCTGTTCTGATTGTCTGCACTGTATCAGAGTAGGTCTTTGCTTTTTGCTCATCTTTTTAATTGTAATTTTAAACATTGGTTAATGTTTTTTTGCTTGTTGGCTGTTAGGTGTGGTAACCAAAAGGTTTCTTGATCGATTCCTTCATTACCTTAGACCTGAAATGTATTTGAATGATCTTCATTTTGCGGCTTTTCACATCAGATATTGATGTATGCAATTAATTAGTCAGCACATCATCTAATTAATTTGATTAAATGCTTCATTCAATTGACTTGACTTGAAAATGACTTGCTTTAATGTCGCTTGGGTTGGATCTACTGTAAGTCTGAAGTTTTTAACGTTGATCAGATATGTTTTTAAATCTGTGCACTAGTTTTTCCAACTATATGTGAACAGTACTGACACTAACATGGCACTGTAAAGAGTACAATCTCATGCACAAGATACAGTGTGAATCCTAACATGGTACAAAACACACACTTCTCCCTCAAGACAAACACACAGTTGTGCTGCTGGCCCCCGACGAGGCCCAGAGCAGGTCCCTTAGAAGACGCTAAGGTGACAGCGTCAGCTTGACTTCGCTAATGAATATTTCACTCCTTTTGGCTCTCTTCCTTTCTCCTTCGCTCTCCTTTCCATATGTCCCTCTGGCTTTGGCCATCATCCCTTTGGCCCTTAGCAAACACCATCATCTTCAGTGTGACCCTGTGGCCTCTAATGTCGCCTGAAGACTTACTGTCACTTTGGCTTTGGTGGGGAGAAAGGGGGTGAGGAGATGGTGTCAACTGCAAGCTAAGGATAAATACATTAATACAATGTAATGAGAAAGAAAGTTGCACTGGGTTTAATAGGGTCAGCCTTTATACTCGAGGCCATTTGTACAGTAGCTTTTAGCATCCTGTATCTTGATTATTTAAAGGAATATTAAAAACTACTCAGTCATTTTGTTTCAAATCATGAGTGGCTAACTCCTGTGGTTGTTTTCTTCAAGAATTGTGACGTCAGGATAGCTGTGGAAACAGGCTGAGATTATTTGATAATCTTGCCTCCATTGAGCTTTTAACCATGAATAATCATTGAGTCAGTGAGTTGAACTTGAGAACTTTATCAGTCTGATTCGTAAACAAATGATTCAGATTGGCTGAATCGGAATCTGATTGTGAACTGGTTCAAGCTATTAATTTAAAATATCTGATTCAAAAGAATGATACATTCATGAATTGGATATTTTACGGCTTTCATAAACTGTTATAAACACCCCAAGGAAAGCCAAGGTGAATGACAAGCTTTTCAATGAATATATTTCAATTACTTAATTTAAAACACTCTATTTTTTATTTTTTTTTACACAAAGCTGAATGGATTCAGAAGGCTTGGGATATAGCACATGGCATATTTTATGATTGTTCTATGTATTTATTCATTAAATGTAAAAGATTTCCCAGAATTTTCTTTAAAATGTACTCTTTGTGTAGAAACAAAGTCGTAGTGATTAAATTATGAATTAAAAATTTTCGATGAACTAAAGGGTTATTTTTTCAGCCTCATGTAATTTCAAAACGTCCATTTAAAGTCAATTAAAACAAAACTTTGACACTTCAAATGGTCTATACATATATCTTAAAAAATTTAACAAATAAAATCCATTTGAATTAAGCGGTTTAAGCCAAGTCTTCTGAAGAGATAACTTTATATAGCGAAAATAATTTAATTTAGAATATTATTCACATATAAATCAATGTACATACATAGAGCACATCAAATATAATAAAGCACAGCTCAAGCGTACTGGCTTGATGCATAAGAACCAGTGAGGTTTGTTATTACACGTCAATACATTTGAGCTTCCTTCCATATAGTAATTGATGACAGAATTTAATCTTTTAGTTGCTAAATACCCACAACTATGTATAATTATTCCTATTTGGGTGGGGGAAAAAATGCTCTGTTTATACAAACACCCTAAAAGTGCTTTTGAGCAAATACTGTTAACTTTTTTTGGCCAATAATCGCAAAAAATGACCCTTCTCCAATCTTAACGGTTGTCTTTCTATGGCCCTCACGCTTCAGCCGTCCCGGTGTCCTCTGAGGCCTCTTCTTCGGCTGCTGGTGTTTTAGGAGCAGGTGTCGACGTAGTGGTTGTGTTCTGGGTCTCAGCCACCAGGCTCACAGCTCACATCTGTCTGTCCCAGTCAGCCTGTGTCCTCAGTGACCACACAACCAACAGCTGCTCAAATAGGTCACTGATGGGTGGATGCGGCAGAGATGCTCAGAGCTGGCCGAAGGGTACTGGGGACACGCAATGGCCTTTAAATTGGACTTTGAATCTCTTTCTTCAAACCACAGATTTGGAAAATAAAATGAACTGGAAGCACCGCAGTATGTATATAATATTTAAATAGCATATAACATTTACAGAGCATTTTCTGTTTTGCATTGTAATTAACTTGAACTAAAAGTACCAACGTAGATTGACTTTGCCCTGTAACAAATCATTGTTTGAATAATTAATGAATCTGCTATATCGCTGCTAATTGAATTTCTCTGTCATTGTCTATTAATTTGTCCTTCATGTCTTAGCTCCGTGGCATGATGATAATGCTTCTTGCTATAGTTTTAGCAAGCACACAGTGCCATCTTCACTATCAGTTCCCTTTCCTTTTATGAGGTCAGTTCCAGGAAGGGTGTTGCTGTTTTAAGAGCAACTTAATTCAAGGGTCTATGAAGTAAAAAAAAGTTATATATTCTAAATGCATCTAATGTATTGTTTTGTGAATGATTCAATGACAAATTATATATGTCTTATATATAAGTTCCTGCACCATTTGTTTGTACATGTAATTTTCACCCATTTTTAAGTGTGGCTGAAGTGTCCAAATACTTTTTGGTGCCACTTGAAGAGTTCCCAGCCCTGTCTACATAAAGAACCCGCACCTATTCCATGGCACTCTGACATAATTGAAATGTCCCTCTGACTTCTCTGTTACCTCACTGGGAACGTCTTTGTCGTGATCCAGACAGTCTCAGCCAACCCCCTGCCAGCCTCTCCTAGAGTCCACCAGCTGTCGAGGGAGGCTGATGGATATGGATGTGGCATGCATTGCAGTTGGGTAAATGTGTTCATACTGTATACTGCAGTTTCCATAGGGAGAGCGCAACTAGGGTGTGTGTGTGACCTGAAGTGGGTGTTTCGATAATGACAGCAGAGGCTTGCGTGGGTGAGTAAGTGTTTTGCACACGTATATAATCGAGCACATGCTCACCGCACATATGCCTCCATCTGTCGGCTTGGGTGGGGCTGCTGCAGGTCATGGCCTTGCCCACCTACAGCACAGGGCCGTGGGCCGGGACTTCCGCCGATGCAGGCTGGGAGGGGAGGGACACCCGGCTAATTACACCCTACTTTTGAGTGAAAGGCATTCCTGAGGTCTGGTGTCAGTGCCACTACTCCACCCCTACCCACCTCCATCCACGGCTCACCACATCACCCCTCCCCCCATCCCGACCATCTCCCGACCAACCCCCCCACGCCCCCCTCCTTGAGATGGCCACTAATTGGCACATTCCCCTGCCAGTGTGGGTGCTGGGAATGTCAGTGTGCCACATGTCCCATTCGCATGCGGCAGGAGAAAACGTCTGCCTTTTGTTGCTGTGGAGGGCCTGTCCGTAGCCGAGATGGTTTCCACCACACTGCATCACCCTCCCACCCTAATGACAGAGAGAGAGAAAGAGAGAGAGAGAGAGACAGAAAGAGAAAGGGAGACAATGAAATGCTAATTCATCAAAGGTGGTGGCTGGTGCCATTTCCACAAGGGAAATGAATTAATGCATACATGTATGATATTATATGCAGATCATCTCTATGGCGTGAAGCCCTGTGAATGTACATCAAAGCTTAATAACGTTTAATTGTTTAATTTCACCTGATTTCGGGTTCAAATTAAGCTCAATCAAGAGCGTTTCTGCGGTAAAATAACAATAATAATATTTATATATTTATATATACATACATTTAAAAAAAAATTAAGGGCAAATTGTAGTAATAATCTTGTTATTTTTCTCTTACAGTTCCCAACTATTTTTATTAATCTAACTCAGGCTTCATTACTAGTGCCACAATAACAATAGAAGTGTTACTCTGAATTAGGAAGTACAGTATGCAGAAATGTCTCCATTAACCAATAACTTTATATGGAGGAAAAATAAATTTAAGCTTTGTGGTTTGAAGTGGACACCCTTGTGTCTGCTTGCCAGGCAGATAAATAACTGCCTTGTTAAAGTTTTTGTGCTCTGTTTTTATAGTGGTGAATTTTATGTTTGAAGTCTTTTTATGGGCCTCTTGTCCCCTTTTTATGAACTGCTCCTGCCATCTGGAAAGTTCCAGCTGTGAAGCTCCATGTCTCATTTATGGCCTTTTGTCTGTTGATCTCAAGAGTCAGTGCTTGCCAGACTAGTGCCCACGACAGGAAAACACTGTGAAAATGTACATATACAGTACAGGGAGACAGGGAAGCAATGTGTAATGCCAATCACATTACAAGACAAAAGACTGTCACCCTGCTCTAATTTAAAGTCGCCATAAAATGAATTCTGTCAGGACCACTATCGTCAAATATGATTGACAATTAGCATACAGTTTGGATTGGCGGTATGGTTCCGTTCTGGGCGAGAACTCCCTGCGCATCCATGCAGCCTAGCATGGATAAGAGCAAGGAGAGCAGCAATAACCCCCCTTGGGGTAAACAGAACAGATCAAACATGAATGTATGCAAATTTATTTAATTCAAGATTTTAAAGTACAACATAATTCAATAAATTATTCTGATTCAAGAGGAATCAAAATGCCAAATCCTGACTGGGCGAGAGGAGGAGCTGGGGATGGAGGAGGGTAATTCGCTCCAGAGAAACACGATAGCTGCTGATAATACTGAAGGAGCTTATATATGTATACGGTGATAGGCGTCGTATTCCTATAGGTAGACGTGGATCTTTTGAGAGTCAGCTGATTCGAGCTTGACTAACGTGACCTGCCAGAAATAACGGTTCGCTTGATTATTCATCTATTTTCTAAATGCATGTTATTGATCTCATTGCCTCATTGATCTCACCTCATTTTTTTTAATCAAAATGTCAACACTTAAACTCCGCCTCTTTCTTACAATCGTCTGCAAGCTCGCATTCAGATCTGCATTCATCCAATCAACAACCGATGGATAGAACCAAGTCCCTGCTAAGTTTCTTTCCATTTCACTCTGATCACAACACATCACACCAGATATGTTGCTACTTCTGTTTAATTGCGCCTTTTGCGCTGATTGTATTGGTGCACGCAACTAAGAACAGTTTTTTTTACATTAATTACATTATTTGTTTAATACGGAATGGAAAAAGCCCCAGTAGTTTTTTTTTTTTTTTTTTCGTAAAAACAGTATTTAACCATGTTCAAGTTGGTGAAATGAGAAGATTTAATAATTTGGTAACTCATGATAATTGCAAAATAGTATAATATTGTATGACTTTGACCAAAGATAATGTTAAAACTTTTTAGGGCTACTGTTTTTTAAAATTTTTATTGACCCCTCAACCACCCCTGAACCCCAAAATCTTCAAATATTGTGTTTCTAGACGTTTGCCTTGCAGTACAAAGTCTCATTTCATGTCTATGTATCTCATTCTGGCCAAGAACTGCCCCTTAGACAGGATGAGACAGTCTGACTGACATGTAAACAGGCAAAATACAGTTTGTTTGGTTTGTATGTGCCATTTAGGGCTGGGTAAACCTGAAATAGATTGTACTGTACTACAATAATAGCCCTAGAATATGTATATATATATATAATTCAAAATGCAGTGCCAGGCTAGAAATAATATCTGTAAATGAATGTGCAGAAAACACAGAATGAGTGGAAATGTGTGGATAACGCATTTATTTTCCACAGATTTTTTTCACAGTTACTGCTTGTTACTGTCTTAGACAAAACTCTGAATATCTTTGAAACATCTGAAGCTACAAAACCTAGCTTGTGATTTAGTTTTGTATGCAATTTGCACCACAGACAATCAGTTAATGGACAGTTCCGTCTTGAGACTGAGACTAGTAAAACCGGGGTTTGCAGTCAGTAGGATAACAGTTTTGGGCAAGCATAACCATGTGAGGAGAAGGTGTCATGTAAAGCGTTATGGGTCGTGAGCTGATATACCATTGCAAGACGAATGGTTACGGAACATTTTCCAGTCAACATATGAGTCACTCTGCAGAGATGCACTCGAAATAAATAGCCTTCCTGTTCCAGCCTGAAACCACACCCTCGTGCGGTTTCGTGGCTGGCGAGTCTGGCCTGGGCCTCACGGCCGGCCGTGGTGAGGCTCTATAAGGCCTGACTGAGGGGTTGAGCGGGTGCACGTGGGGGTAGAGTGGGGGCAAACCTAAAAACGGACTTATTAATTTTTTCATTGTTTATTGTTTACCCACAGCGAGGAAGTATAAGCAATGGAGTGCCCATCGCTGGTCTCTCCATGGTGGGCGTGAGGTCTGGCTGTGTCCCCTGAGGTGCCCTCCCCCCCTGTGGAAAGTCTTACTGGAGATCCTGGCATACAAACAAGTATGACAGCTGTCAATTGTTGAGCTGTGAAGGAAATAGTAAAAGCTATACTCCCGGCTTTTGACAGCACACCGAGCGGTTTAGGTGGTCAAAGGTCAACAAACTGAAAAACAAGTCTTTCCTTTTCTAGTTTTTTTTTTTTTTTCATTCGCATTGGAGGAACGAAGCAAGGCCTAGTGGACAGATGCGAGGAGGGGGGTAAGGCTCGCAGCTGGATGTCTTCTGTGGGGATGGCAGGGATTTCGACAAGCTTTGTTAGCTGTCAAGTGTCATCTTTATTAGTCAGCTGGGTGAGTCAGAGCTGAGATAAGAGTTAGCGGAGCCACCTGCGGGAGCTGCCGTTCATTACCGCCGGCCACTGAGGTGTCACACTCTCCATCTATTATTTATGCTCTTTGCATTTGCACTGCCACAATTCAGCTCCCTGACTGAACAAATACTGGTATACTCAAAGAAAAAAAACAGAAAAAAACAACAACTTGAGCTGCAGTATACAGTACATACAGTATAAAGTCTTAATAAGAATGCCAACCATTCTGTTAATCAAGATGACAGTAATGGGTGAAAGTGTTAGTTCATCCCAAAATGGAAGCTTTTGAAGGATCTTCATGCAGCTCTTTATTCATAATGAATCAGTCTTGCGCAACATTGTAGATCTTCTGGAGACAAACTGAAATTTAAAATGTAAGAAAATATTTTGCACCACCATAACTCTCAAATGTCATTCTCTATTTCCTATTTTCAAACTTATATATAGTAAAAAAAAAGAAAAAAGAAAAAAGGTAAAACACTAACAATAAAATTAATTTGTTTCAAAAGTTACAATCGATTTTAGGCATCACAATATAATGTACAGTATGAATTTTTTAGATATGACAAAGATTACATTTAACAGTGTTAAATGAGAACAGAGGTAATATAAATGTAAATAGTCTGTAAATAGGCATGCACAATTAAATATACATTATACACATTTCGATGGATACTGATTCACTTATTAATAAATTCGTAATTAATTTGATTATTAAAATAAAAACTAACCCTAACCTAGTATTTTGGTCCTTTTTGGAGCTTGAAAGTAATGGACTAGAGTGCTCTTGTATAGAAATGGGATTTTCCTTTTTGAACTTTGCGGTAAAAATGCACGCAGGTTTGGAACAATATGAGGGCGAGCAAATAATGACAAGTTTCATATTTATGTGAAATGTTAATTTAATTTAACGCTCAACTCTAGTCTTATAGTTTTGATTCTAAGTTGTGAAATAATTATGAACAACACAAGAGCAACGAAGAATAAACAAGTGCATCCAAACATATGAGCACAAATGAATGATACGCAAACATTATTAACTGTATACATGCATAATAATCAATGTATAATTAATCACTCAAGCATTACACTGCTTTTGTTTGTTATTGTTTTCATGGTTTTTTTTTTTTCCTTTTCCATGATCATTCCTTTCCACGGAGTTGCAAAGTAAGTTTTGCCCTTTGGGAGTACAGGGTTGAATGAGAAGGAAAGAAAGAAAAGATCAAACGCGAATCACACACCTCCAAAACCAAACATGCGAACACAAATGCGCATAGATACACACATATACGTATCCAATCATACACATGCCTGTCTTCAGCAGCTCTTGCTTTTGAGTTGTAAAAACAGGAGCAATGACAACAAGAATGCCAGGGATGAGAAATTTGACTTGAATTACAGCGTGAAAGTATCGTCACTTGAATGAACGCAACGCTGGTTCCAGGTTTCCACACAAACAAGAAGACCTCCTTGCTTTTCCCCTGAGGACCTGCCACGTCAGAAGAAAATAATTGACGAGTTCCCTGATGTGAAAGCAATCTCACTCAGAAAGAGAGAGACAGAGAAAAGAGACTGGGAGCTAAAAGAGTGTTGTGAAAATTCTGTCTTGAACACAATCCATATACACCAGGCTTGAGAAAGAGACCTCCCTTAATGAGAATGGATTCAGCTTTGTTTTTGTTTTTTCGTTCAGTTGTTTGTAGACCGATTTTTACAAACCTGATCCAAACCACATCCATATGTGATTTTAATATTGTAAATGGGTTTCTGTTTTATTTATTTTTAAATGATTATTATTCAGGATGTGACGTAAGTAAAATTAGTGAACTCTGTAAACCCTAACGCTCAAAATAATTAATTGGTTTGAGTAGGACAAACTTAAATTAAACTAATTAGTTCAGTCAAATTAACTTTTATGAGTATTTAGCACCTTCTAGTATCTAGCAAGTTCACAGAACTGATATATTTGAAGTAAACTGAACTGTTTCATTGTTTTGAGTTTTATGAAATTTTTTTTTTTAAATTTAGACGAACTTAAGTTTAACTGAAACGGCTGGGTCAACATCATATTCATATTTCCCATGCATGCTTTGCCGATGGCACTCGAAAGGGTTATTAAAATTTTAACAATATTGTAAGTGTAATATAATGGGTTTTTTTTTTTTTTTTTGCAAGATTAATGTTAAGTGGGACATTTAAGTGGGCCATATATGTTGTTTGGAGCTATACGAGTCCTTCCGTGAAGTCGGTCCTGCAGTATATGCATGTGTACTTCCAGTTTATATTATACCTTTTTAATGGACATGAGTGGAGGGACACATTTCAGTCCTCTTTCGTCATTGAGAACTACTCTTGCACTGTATATCTGTGTCCGTTGTGTTGATGGTTGACTCATTACTATGGCAACGGTTGTAGATGCCGTATATTGACTACAATGTCTGATCTGATCTACAAAATGATCTGATCACTTACAAAATGTTACAGGCAGACAGTCAGATTGAACAGCAAACCAGATTTAGTGTGACTGATGTCATCTTAATATACTGTACATGACTCTTTCTTCAGCTTTTTTGGACTCAAATCACCATATGTAATAGACAATGCTGACATCTGCCCAGTTATTTATTCAGTTTTTAAAACAATATTTAATAACATATCATACTTTCTATGATTAATATATTTTAAGATAATTACAGGTGAGTTTTTGTGGTTAATCTAAAAACTTTATTTGGTGTTTTTTATTTATTTTTTACTTTAAATACCACAGTAGGCCTCATGATGATGAAACGGCAGTTTTCATTCTGCTGAATTGTTAAAAATGCACTGAGCCATCAACACTTTTCATCCACTTGTCATTTTGCTGCAATTTCTCTTGGCTGGGTATACTGGGAAAATATAGTCAACTTTTTATATGTACAATCGCTTATGCTCTGATGTTAGAACGAACAAACAGTCCAGAGGTGCTTTTGATTAACTTTTTGACAGACTTTATATTGAATTTCAATTCCCAGAAAGAACAAAGATCATATGTCTTTTAATTAATGTGAAACTAAGTATAAGGACATATTCTTGCATGTTTTTTAATTGTCAGTGTGCTTCAATACAATTGTTCAATGCAACTGATCCCCTGGGGGAGAAAAAATGACTAGGATACTTTTGTCTGCAGGCATTATAAAGGAAGACATTTGTGAATTTGAAAGTGAAAAACAGTGAGAAGTGAATGCCTATCTCTGAGCAATGACTAGTGTTCCTACAATAGCAACATTCAATTAGGAGTACTGGGCTGCCTTCAAGTGCTGCCAAACACCGGCTATAAATACCAAAAATAGGCCGATCTGGTTGTCTGTGTCAACATTTGGACACATTTTAGAGTTGTTAACTGCTAACTGCTGTACATACAGAATGCTGCTTGTTTCACAAATGGATAGAGGATCTTCGCCACGTGAGAAAACTGTTCACAACAGCCCTCCTGAGACAGAAGTATGATTACGCCATTAATCACTTTTATTGCACGGCTCTCCGGAATACTTGATTCTAATCGTGGTATTCTGCAGTCAAATATTTTTATATACAATGGTTTGTATATAAACCCCTTTAGAGGATTGTGGCAGGGTCCTGATCACCCTGTCTGTGTTTATATCACGATAATGACCATCTGACTGTACATTGTCCATTACATAACCAACAGGAGACCCTTTATGTCGATTGAATAATGGCACTGACAATCGGCTTCTGTTTATTACGCAACTTTTTTTTATGTTGAGCAAAACTAATCAGTACTGTAAAGTGCAGTTTGAATTTGAAGCAAACACACTTTTAATGGAGAGTTAAGTTAATGCAGTCTCTTGTCTTTTGATTTGTATAATATAATTATGTATACAAATGTCTGTATTTATAGAAAATATATTTAGATGTGTAAAATAATACATCTATTATAAATACAGATATACATTTACAATATATTATTCAAGTGTGTGTGTGTAAAAGCAGTCTACCTGACAATAGTTATGTAATGTTACTGCATTTATATAGTCTACTTAAGAAACATCTTAGCAGAATAAATGAATGACTTTATGCTTGCAACAAATCTTAAGCACTGAAAATCATCTGCTTTGATGATGCAGATGCAAAATAGCTTTGTTTAAGGCACACGTATTAAACAAAGGTGAATATTATTTAACTTGTATATCATTTCATCAACAATACCAGACTATAGCCTAACCTGTTTTCGGGTAAATGAAGATTGGAGCACCTGTGTAGAGAGAAGAAGAGCATGGAAAATTACTAGGCTAATGATAGCCGCTCTTTCACAATTAGGAAAGCAGTGGTCAGCGAAACCACAGAGGTTTTTAACCAAATGTATTTATGACTTGTGGCTTGTGTACACACACGCAGACACCTTCAAACACAGTGACACACGCCGTAAACACTCATCCTTATTATCGCCACAGAGCACGGCATCACACAACACACTTTTTGCCCAAGACAGGCCTCTCGGGTTAGCGGTCGCTCCCCTCTCCATGTGTGCACCAGTGTTAGCCCGACGACCACACAGTCCAGTCGGGTCCGGGCGAGCAGGCCAGCGGTCCCGCTCTCAGAATGGTCCAGTTAGTTCACTGGTACCGGGTAACAGCGGGGCAGAGCAAGGCGGTTTTGTGTATTTTCAGTATGTATTCATTACCGAGTCAAAGGGTTGCAGTTGGGCTATACGATTGTGGCGCCAGCGTGCGATTGTGGCAAGACGGCCTGACCACTCTGAAATCGCTGAGCTAACAGGGACTGGGGCGGTGGCGCGACAGACGGAGCAGGCCAAGTTTACACTCGCCACTGAGCTCACACACCTTATAATGATAGATCATTGCCGGCAAAAAACCAAGCAACCCACCCACGGCAAATGTTTGCGAGGAAAGAAGTGAGAGCATGCGTCGAGGTGCCAAAAGAGTAGGCTGCTATGTTCTTGCGCAAACTGACAAACTTCAAAACAAGACAAGCCACCTCGCCGTCCTCAGAACAAAACTCCTACACAGACCGAGTGGGGAGATTGAGGGAGAAAGCGCGAGAGACGCGCACACATGCACAAACATAGGGAAGAATCTCGAGAAAATGGCTTTGTAACTTTCACAAAAGCGCAACAGAGCGTGTTCTTTGATGGCTGAGGGTGTTTGATACCACGTAAACTTTGCACTTCTTCCACCTTTGGCTCCGCAACGCTTCTGTCATACTACAGAGTTTTTGCCGTTCCACACCAGAAAGATCAGCACGCAAGTTCATCCCCTGCCTGGAACGCAGTGAAAATGCCCTGAAGGGAAGGTAAACGGCATGTAGGGTTCAGCAGCGAACAAAAGCCTTCTCATCTTTAAGCGGCAAACAGACCGATAAAAATCAATGCGGAGATGGTTTGTCAAGTTTTGTAAGAGAAGCCTTCAGAAGGAATCCCTTGATAATAAGCAGTGCAGTTGCGCTTTGGCAAACGCCATGTAATTTTGCTCCAGCCATGAAATCAGCTCAAGGTGCAGGATTGCTTCTCTCAGAACACTGTTTGGTTGCCTCGCTGTGCCTTTGCTACATGTGAAGGCCGTGGCCGGTTCCTTTTCTCTCTCTCTCTCTCTTAAGATAATCAGCCTTCCTAGGAAATCTAGCCTGCAGCCGTGCTACCTCAGAGAGGGAACTTGGTCATGTCTCATTGGTTTCTTGGTACAGGGTGGGTCAGAACAGCACAGAGAGTGTGAGGGCACACGGGGAGAGGAAAGGAGGGAGCCAAGGGGAGTGCCCTGGATCCTCTGTAGGGGGCAGTCTTTCCTTTAATCATCTGTGCAGGAGGGCCCTTAGGGTCTGTACTGGAGCTCAACAGGCCAGCGAGACTGGAAGCGATGAAGAGGGGCAAAAGTAAAGGAGGAAATAAGAGCTCTGTCTATCCTGTGCAGTGCAATGCATTTAGGTTTTGCAACATTTTGTATTGGCAACACTTATACACGAAGTAATTCTATCTTTGCAGAATTCATTCATTCATTCATTCATTCATTCATTCATTCATTCATTCATTCATTCATTCATTCATTCATTCATTCATTCATTCATTCATTCATTCATTCATTCATTCATTCATTCATTCATTCATTCATTCATTCATTCATTGCCACCAGTTTATTAATAGTGCTGCAAAATATTATATAAAAATGTAAGATACATTTCTTACTCTCTGAGCAATTTAAGCTTGAAGTATCACAGACCTATGCTACAACTCTACATTATTGAATATATTGCTGTGGATGTTAGGCCATTGATTGATTGATTGATTTATGTCTTCATATTATATATTATATTTTTCCAAATATTACACAGATGACACAGAAATTAGATTGCTTCATTATCCTGACCACATTTACCATATGTTGACTTTTTTACCATATGTTGACACTTTAATATTTTTTTAACTATTAAATAAATATATTAAATATCTTTAACTACTAACATTACAGATTGAGATGTGCTTTTGTCATTTTGTTATATATCTATTTCTAAAAAAGCTTTAATTAGAAATTATTTCAGTTTTAGTCTTATTTATTTACAACAAATAAGAGCATCTCCTTCTCCCTGCCATACAGCTAAAACCACTGAAGAACCAAATGTCTGCTAATCTAGTGCTGTTAAAAGCTTCGTTTTGACGCATTTTGTGTGCTCTTGTTGCTGAAGTCACAGCTCAGAGGCTGTCGTGATGTTGCTGCCAAGTTTGGTGCGGGAACAACACTTGCTGGCATGTCGTTTGAAAACTCTGAAGCACCTGTCATTCTGCAAACCTGCAATGGAGAACATTTGGTTGGTCACATAGTTCACATGGAATGTGGATGTTAGATGCCAACACTCCCATGAAAAGAAACAAGATTGATATTCAAGTAAAGTGTAGAGACTGCGCAGAACGGAAAGACACGAGTATAGGTAGACTTCATGACAATGAAACTAATGAGACACACTGTTATTAAGTCATACTGCTCGGAAAAATAATCAGCGTTGTTATAGTGAAACGAAATATCTTTATTAGAGTTTTGTTTAGAGGGCGTGCAGACCCCATAGTGTGATTTCTTAAACACCACCCCCTCCAGTATAGCCATGATCTTTGTATTATTAAATCTCGCACTCTATTTCACTCGCAAAACATTAGTTACCTGCTGAGCGTGACTTAGATGTGTGTTAACTAATTGGGACTGTATAAGGAATAATAAACCTGAAGTAAATAGACTGATTACTTCCTTTTCTTATTCAGAGGAAACAAGTAAAATAATTCAACTTGAATAAATAGGGAATTAGTTTTATAATTGATGCGATTCCAATCCGTGCAGTACATGTTTATTTTGCGAAACCTAGAATTGCTGATAATGATTGATGACAATGGTATGTATTTTCAGTAACCATCGTCCAACTTTTAGTTTCCTTTCAGAAGCAAACAAAAGTGACTTGTTCAAAGGAAGCGTGTTCAACCTCGAGTGATTTTCTGCTGTTGGGTAGACTGGGTTCAGAGGGCAGAAGTATAGCTTACAGTGAAGGTGCCACACAGCTATAATCAAAGCGCATGTGTATACTCCCATCACTTAACATTTGTCTTCACATTTATCGCTGGCTCCAAAACTACTCCTTAAAACCCCCCAAATACAGGGATCATTTACCAGTGAATTGTGTAGGCTGTAATTCCCTTGGATAACCGTTGATTCTTATCCCTTCATCTCACTCTATCCAAGAAATCTTGGATTGTGTTTTCTCCATCCCCCCTTGTATTCTTCTGGTCTGCTGGAGACAAAATGGATAGAGGTCTGTGATCATTCTGCTAAGGAAGCGCAAATGTATGATATTAAATCTCACTGCACTTACTCCTTAGTTTATCTAAAGTTAGAGGTCTGTTGGATGTGTGCCACTAGTGACAATGCATACATTGCATGCTGTATTACACTGTAAAAATGAAAAGAACATTTGAGAATTCTCAGATCGCCACGCTGGCACATTTAGGCACCTTTCAGAAAAGTTTGTTCTCTGGAAACTCTGAAGACCCAGTTTTTTCTCCACCAAAAATGCATGGTTTTAGATGCCTAGTACGTTCTGCCAGTGTGTCAGTTTGTGGAACCTCAAATAGTGTCTCTATTATAATAAAAACAATTATTATTGTTGTTTCTGTACACTGTATATAATGATGGATATTAAGAATATCATGTTTTTGAGGTATGTTATAGTATATAAATCTAACAATATCTTTAAAATTCACACAAAAAGTGTCTGCAATGAAAAAATATGTAGGTAAAATGAAGCGAATTGCCACAGCCTCGATTGTTCACAAGTTAAGGATAATTTTGGGAATCGTGCAAAAACTGTATTAAAGTCACCATGTGGTGAAAATCAAGCTTTTAATGTTGTTTATATGTCTACATATGTGGTGTTTTTAATATGCTTTAAGACAAACCATGTGCACATTCATAAGTCAGCACCATTGCTGAGTATTTTCCCCTTAAAACGGCAGTGAACCAAAGACTGTCTCAAAATCGCGGTTTGAAATCGCTGATGTTTCTGACGTCCAAGCTACCTTGTAACCAATCACGACAACGTGTGATCGTCAACGAGTGGATCTATGAGCTGGTGTGAGTGAGTGGAGGCGGGTCTAATTTGCGTATTCATAGAACCGCATACTAAATTAGGCAAAGGTGTAGGGTTACATTCAAGCTATTTTAAGGCATGACACTTTTTTCAAGGGGGACAAAAAACATGTATACATATGTAGTTGTGGTGATCAAAGATAAGTTTTAAGGGGTACAATTATTTACTACAGGGGGGCATTAACATTTAGATTAAAAAAAAGAAGCAAGTTTAATACATTGTAAATTGCATAATCAGAAGAAAATATTGCTCTGAATATCCTATGTTTGTTGAACGTGTTTATATTTATTTTCTTATTTAGTGATGTTTCATGTTCCAGAGGCAAAATTATTTTTATACTGTACAGACAGCACATTATCTTCCTTAACCCTGAATCTACCCCTAAACCTACCCATTACAGAAAACTTTCTGCATTTTTACATTAAAAAAAAAAACATCACTTTGTCCCCATAGAGAAACACACACACACACACACACACACACACACACACACACACACACACACACACACACACACACACACACACACACACACACACACACACACACACACACACACACACACACACACACACACACACACACACACACACACACACACACACACACACACACTAAATAAATAAATAAATAAATAAATAAATGTTACATTAATTTACAGTCTGCAAGCAAGTACAACTTAGTCTAATCCACTCCGTGATGCCAGGGTGCTGAGTCTGTTGTTTTGGAACAGTACATGTAGAGAGGACATCATCACTGACTTACTGTTCCTACCTGACCTAGTTTAGACCAGTGTGGTCTATCCAGAAAACCCTACACTTTCATGCCCTTCCTCTGTTACTGTACACTGAGGTGGACAGAGATAGGAATGGACAACAGCCATAGCTGAAAACAGTGGAAAAATAGTCATGTTTCTGAAAAATGTATTCAAAATAAACAGTGTAAGTGCATTATACATATTTTGAAACATGCTTAAGCAAAACCTCTCCACTGTCTGAGTATAGAAAACATCACAAAATAAACATAATGTAAACAAAAATATTCAGAAGAATCTTTTGTTCTGACTCTTCTAAGAGATATGCATGCCAGACTGACTTAATAAATAGAGAACTTGTTTATTGTATATAAATATGTGCTAGATAATGAATTTTATCATTGTTGTTGTTGTTGTTGTCGTGTATACTCAATGTCTGGGTAGATAATGAGCAGCTCTTTTAGACATATGATCCAAACAGTGTGTGTGTGTGTGTGTGTGTGTGTGTGTGTGTGTGTGTGTGTGTGTGTGTGTGTGTGTGTGTGTGTGTGTTCCAACACCCATCCTAGTACAAAACTCCCCTCTTTTTCTCTCTTTCCATCTCTCTAAATCTCTCCCTCACAGGTAGGGAAGAAAACTGCTTCCATGTCTTCTGCTGACCTATTTAGGTAATTGCACTCTTCATTAAAAAACTCTCATCTGAAAGAGAAATTACACTTCTCCCGTTGGTATCTAGGTAACGTAATCTCCCTCCGGCGAGCTAATTGCATGGCATGATAACCTCATAGGCCGGGCCTGTTTAATTTTTCATCTCTTTTCAAATAATTATGGATCAGAAGAGAGAGGTATTGATTTGATTCATTAACTTCCTCGCTCTGCGCCAAGGTTAATGATTACATGTATCCCAATTATACGGTAAAGATCCACTGGGCTATTTGCTTTGATTGGCTTCTACTTTGTTATTGGCAAAGGTTGTGTTGAAACAAAGCCAAATTTGGGCGGCGAGTAAGCTTAGAAGGCCGTCTAAGTGCTTCATTTCACTGTCCCTGAACCCATAATTGACAAATAAAATGAATATGTGGTGCTGAATAGGCATTAAAAGACCGAGACGAGCTGAGACAAGCCGGAAAACAAGCTCCGACCTGTTTATGGTGACTTACAATAGCGACTGAAACCGCGTCTTTGCCATTTGTCATTATGCCAAGCCTGCGACATTATGTATAATATATAAGACCACCAGAAAGTGCAAGTGCAAGGTCTAAATGATGTCACTTGGCTATTGAGGTAAAACCTTACGAAAAATCACAGTTAAGTGGGTCTTGTACCCGAGAGATGTTGATTTAACTGACATAATTATGACGTTCGCTTTTGTGAGATGTTGTAATTCCTATCAAACACTTGAGTTCTTTTCACTCGCTTTTTCCTTGGGCCAGAACATTATGCTACCTGTGCAGTCAATAACTCTCAAAGCCTCTGCTGACAGGACTAATGCTCTGTGACTTGTAGCAGTGTGCTGCTCAAGGGGTGATTTCAGGCAGACATAAGTACATTAAAATGACTGTAATGTCTAAACGGTTTCCTCTATTAAGTTCGCTCCTCCTGTCCCCCCACAATCATTTCTCTTATTTCCGCTGTGATTCACGGAAATGGGGAGATATGCTAGGAACACCTTATTATTGCAGGTCCTGGAATGAATTACTCTCATCTCTGGTAATGCCAGGGAGGGTGAAAAACATCATTAAAGGCTGGAAAAACAGGGGCACAGTCAATTTGTTGGTTGTTTATGTAAGTGGAGGCCTCTCTTCTCTCTGTTCTTCGGCAAAAGAGATTCTGTCATTTGAGTTCAGTTGAGGCTTCTTCACATTGTGGCACAAGATGCAATTCCTCTTCTAATACTTAATATAATTTCATAGACTTTGAAGTGCAGTTGTTGGGGAGATTTTATGTAAGTCTTCTTCTTCTTCTTCGCATTTTTTTTCTTATTATTTTTAAGGAAAATGGTCTATTGGTCCTTTGCCAACCTTTTCACTTATTATTATTATTATTTAATATTTTTATCATATCATTTTTGTGTCATTTTTATTTAAATAATATATATATCTAATTGACCTTTCATTAATCTTTGCCCTCATGGTTAATGTTGCATATTTTGATATATTATACAATTAAATTATAAATAAATATATAAATAATTCATAATAATAATTCATTATTTTTTTATGATCAGTGCAGTTTTCAGTATAATGTGGACATTAAGTGGTAAAAATTATTGGATGTTCGCATTTGTAATGTATAAGTTTGTCAAGGCGTGCCTTGTTCTAATTGTTTAAATTGTTCATTTATGCATTAGTTCACACAAAAATGAAAATACTGTCATCAATTTCTCACCCTTATGTTGTTCCAAACCCGTAAGACTTTCATTCATCTTCGTAACACAAATGAAGATATTTTTTCTTGAAATCTGAGCAATTTCTAAGCAACACATTGACTAACAAATCCATATGAATTGAATGGTTTAGTCCAAATTTTCTGAAGAAACACTATTCATGTTTATATGTGAATAAACGCCTAAATTCAATCTGTTCAGCATATAAAGAAAATATGGATTGTCTTTTTAAAGCGTCATAGTGGTAGTTGCGTAGCTGTCAACGGAGGGACATAAATCTCTCAGATTTTATCAAAAAGATCTTCATTTATATTCCAAAGATGAACAAAAGTCTTAATAATCATTGCAAAGTTAGCAAACTGGCCTGAAAACTAGCATGTATAAACCTTAATTAAACAATTTAATAATCAATTAAAAATGTATTTAAACCTGTTTGATATTACGCTGTACTCACATTGGACCAGTGGATTCGAAAAATGGATGGATGGAGGATTCACATGCGGGCACCATCTTCTGGTCAGACTTTATCAGGGGCTACCCTCGCAGTGCATTATGGGCATTATCTAGCCATTGAATGTACATTGGAATGTACACTCATCATTACGGTGCATTGTGGGATTGAATGAGTGCACTCATTAACGTCCACTATAGTTTCGGACACCACTACAAATGGCTGTATCCTCAAATAGTGCCCTGTAGCTGGCGATTTTAAACACAGCCATAGTTGAATCCACAGCATGAACTTCTCAAGTCTGATTGTATCATGTGTCACTATGTGCCTTATCAATGAATTTGAATTGTTCAGACATCATAGACTTACATTTGAAAAGTGAAAAAAAAAATTGTATGATAAATTTGTGGATGGCAACAGTTGCAAAGGTGGTCAGTAATGTTTTTAAGTTATGTAGCTGGTATGTTCTTCTAGCACATTAGGACACATTGTGGGGAAATTAAGCTGGAAAGGGGCTTTCTGTGATGCAATGAAATGGCAATGCAATCATTCCTGGGAAGTCCAGTTTGGCTCTTCTCCGTCCTGGCTCTTGACCACCACTGCCTACATAGAGAGTTATTCCATGCCTTGCCGTGGCGCCTGCAGAAGCTCACAGTCTAAGAGCATTCATGATAATCCATATGGACACCTCCACCGGTGGTCTTCCTTTTCCCCCATCACTAAAACAATGGAAACTCCTTAGACCACACTTTCCAGAGAAGGTTGGAGGCCAGGGTTGTCTAAGCCCTGCTTGAGTTACCTTTCACCATCCATCTACAGGGAGAGAGTGCAGACAGCTTTGGCCTATTTTATTTGCCCAGCGTTTCCATTTGGAGTACATGGTGCTGCCAAAACTTCACAGGTAATAGGAATGTAACTGTGATCATTGGTCTCTGCTGTCTAGTTTGGGGCTTTTGGACTCACTCGGGGGGGGCGTGGTGGTTGGCACGGTTAGATGGGTTTGTCATCCGTCTCTCAATCAGGCCCTTCATGAGAGGAGAGCAAGCAGAGGGACATATTCTATTCTGGCTGTGTTTTCCCTTTTTCATCTCTCCGCAGTGTTGCGGAGCAGTAGGAACCTTCTCTGCAGGGTGATTGGAAGCTGTTGACTTAGCAGAAAAAAGTTTAAGTTTAACAAGTGTTTAAAGAGTGTGGCCGGGGCCACGCTTGGTGACTCTGAATGTTTTGAGTGTTCGCAGAGCTCTGGATGCTGAAAGGCCTGTAGAGCAGATGCCCGGTTTGTTTTAACAGGTACGGGGTATCCTGGGACCGACCTGCAAATGCCAGCCACCATCAGGATACCACTACAGGGTCAAAGTGAGGTTTGACTGCCCCCTGTATGTGTGCAGTAAAGGATAGTTCACACTACGATTAAAATTCTGTAACCATTTAGTCTCCCTTATTTTGTTTGAAACCTGTAAATATAACATTCAGATAACAGAAAATAGTCCAATGCCGTGGTACAACGACCACACTCTGGCACTTAAGAGATCAGCCCGAATAATGGAGCGCAGCTGAAAGAAAACAAAACTAGAGGTGTTTCACACTTCATGGAAAGACAGCACTATTGCATAAATGCATTAAACATTTCTAGATCTGCTTATTTGTGATGCGATCTGGGAAAACCCGTCGGATGTCACGCTGGTACGTTTTCAGAAGGTCTAAAAAATAGATTGAAAGTCAGTTTTTTTGTCAAAATTGGGTTTTCATAAAATTATTCTTCTATAACATTTTATATCATCTCTGAATATGATCTTGGAAAAATTCACTAGTTAGTGCAGAAAAATTGTGATTTATAGTGGCAAGCTGAAAAGACTTTCTCTTTAAGAACACGCACGGTGGAGGTGCAAAAAAGAAAATCGCCCATAGCTCTCTTTCTTTTAACACTACAAAGACCACAGAAATAAACCACACAACATCTAGAATAAAGGTATATCAATGTGCATTTCCCGCCTGTCCTGTGTAAACTACAACGGCACGCAAGGTTTTTATTTATTTATTTTCTATCCAACGTTATCGTGAGATGTGGAGCGGAGCACAAGAAAACAACGGAGTCTTAAGTAGCTGCTCGGTTAAAAGATCTTGCTCGCCTCTCAATCGTCCAATTTCAAAACGCTTTTGAGTTTGTAAGCTTTCAAAGGATACCTAATCTATGATGATTACTAAAATATGTGATATGAAAAAAGGCAATAAAAAAAGAGCGCCAATTGTCCCGCTAGCAGGACGTGACAGTTAATTGAACCTGTTTTTCTCAAAATTCCGTTCCTGAAAATCATAGCGATCAGCCGAGTTCAGATAACCATAACTTTTGTTACAGACAAACAATGAAAGAAATAAAAACAGATCTGGAAAGGGCTTGGAACCAGCGTAAATATTGTACCAAGGTAAAATTTCACCATGTGGTGGGTTTTCCCAGATCGCATCGCATTTGTCAACCCTTTTAGAAGAAAACAACCTTTTAGATGATTCACGGTTTTAAAGTTTACACTGTGGTGATAACTTTCAAAACTCGTTTTCAAAACCTTGCCACCAAGAAGCTGTTAACGTTAACAGCTTTGCCATTTCCTGTGGACCAACCGACTAATTAAAATTTGGTTGACCAAATTTTGACCAAATGTTCTCATTGATTAATATCAAAGCACTATAAGCCTTTTGAAGCCATACAGTTGAGTTGTGTGAGGAACAGGTCAAAATGTAATTGTTTTAGAAATATATTTAATGAATTATGATAGTTTATGATAATACGTCTTACAGTGAATTGTAGACTTCACTAGACTTGGATTCCAGTAAACAAGTGATATGATGTTTTTAATGTTGCTTTTTGCAATTTTTGGAGCTTGACAGTGTAGGCTAACGACTGAGACAAATCAGACACAATTATTTGTTATAGCTAACAAATAATATTTAAAACTTACTCTGGGATCTGTGGTCCCATCCCCTGACAAGGGCCAGAAGGGTCTTTGGTTACCATGACTACGATTAGATAAGTTGGTTTTATTGCTGTTAAAAATGTGGTCAGAACCTCGGCCATAGGTCCTACAGACATTAAAACAGACTTTCCTGCATTCATTTATCGATGAACTGATCTATAAATGAGCGTGCATCCCAGAACATTTTTGTGAATGATTTACTGTCTTATGTAATGTCTTTTAATACTATTATTTTGTTGATGCTGTGTATTTTACAATAGAATCAATGGTCACCTATACCATGTTTGGTTTCTATAAATTGATACTTTGAAGATCGAAATTATGTGTACATGATATGTCGATCATATTAGTATTACAAGAATCTTTCTTAGTTTCTTCATCAGAAACCAATCCAGCTGCCCATGGAAATGAGCACGCTTAAAACAAGGATTCATAAATCAATCACAGAGGAATTTTCCCGCTTGGAAATTCCACCCTTCTCATTGGTCAAGCAAACCCAGAGAGGTGGAGTTTTTTCACAGACTTTGTTAGAGACAAATTCACAGTGACCGCTCTCTCTTGTTTCTGGCCTTCACTGCTGCTTTCTTCAGGTTGATGTCTGTGGGGACCATGGGCCCCTGCAGGCTGTGACCACAACATTAAGGCCTTTACTCTCCCAACAGAGTTAGACTGTATTTTCTTCAATCCAACTCAGAGGAAAACTGCAACTTTTCCATTACTGAATGGGCAGCCATCTACTCCTCCGACTTCCTCACTCCTTGGCTTGGTTGCATGCGTGGCCTCTCCAGCCCAGGGCCGGCAGGTCACAATCTGCATGTGCTCAGCCATGTGCTCATGGAGAAAGGGAAAACCTTCAACCAGAACAGAGTCGAACTAACCATACAAGTTCATCACCATTTCTTCAGTCAACACTGAAGAAATCGATTGAGACTCATGGAACCATCAAGAATCCTTCTTCAGAAATTTCACGATATGTTTCCCTCCAAATGCCATGCAAGTATATACATTTAATGAGGTACTCTTAAAATGATAAGCTGATGCTTCTTTTCACAGTTAAACGGATCTTTCCCATAGTTCCATTTCCTGCTTCCGATTCCATTCTGTCACTCATTCTTTTACCCATGTGTGTGTGTGTGTGTGTGTGTGTGTGTGTATATATGCGTATGTGTTTAGATTAGTTATGTTTGTGATTTAGTTTATAAAACTTGTGCACAATACGTATTTGGTTCTGATTCTCTGCTTGCAACAAAGTTTACTTTACAATTTATATTTTGACTACAGGCTCTTAGTACTGTACAGTAAGAAAGGCATTTCCCTTCCCCAGAAATTAATATTTCTTAGAATTAATAAACAATTAACGCTGAGTGTTCACAGGATGAACAGGTGGGTTTATTGTAAAATTAATTTCATTAAGTCAATTATTTTAACTGATCCAAATATTCATAATCAATTATAACCAGTTATTGTTGATTATTAATATTTCATAGTTAACTTGTTACAACAAGGTCTGATCACCATTTCATTTCACTGTATAGAAAATAATATAGCATTAACTATCTGCCTAACATTTCTTTTGGTGCTCCACAGAAGAAAGAAAACCATACAGATATGGAGCAACAGAAATACTGTATGGAAGCATGAGGACAATTATATTACAGGGCCATAGCGTAGCTATTTAACCTGTAGATCCCAGTAAGGATATAGTACAACCACTATTAACTCCTGACCTTTATTAGGTTACTGTTAGACTATGGAAAGGACATTTTTAATTGGCTCAAATGAGACACCTGTCATCTTCATCTTGTGCCACCATTGTCTTTATAAATCCTTTTCACATGACCAACACAACAGCAGGTTTGAGTTTTGTTTGGAATCAGTCAGTTATAAGCTATTATATCGTGATCAAAACATAGATTTCCATATGAATGAGATAGAAGTGGCTACTCTACGTATTATTTAAATAATACATGAACAGCCTCTTCTTGTTCGTAAGAGACCCTTGCCTAATTGCTTCTGAATGATTCATTTACCTGCTCAAATAATCTACCGGATATTAGGGGTTGTGCAGTGGAGCCAATATCTATATCTGTATCTGTATCTGTATCTGTATCTGTATCTGTATCTGTATCTGTATCTGTATCTGTATCTGTATCTGTATCTGTATTTGTATCTGTATCTGTATCTGTATTTGTAACAATCTCAAAAATTATTTGTATCTTTATTTGGATATAACCAGAAATGGTCGGGGCTTTAACCGGAGGTTCATGAAATTGCATGAGAAGCCAATTTTAAATGTAATTCTGTTCCGAGAGAGTGAGGAACGTTTTATCACAAGGTTTAAAAATGTTTAAATAAACATATCAAATAGAAAAAAATGTGTATAATATAGTATATTAAGGTACATCCACACGACGATGTACAAAAAATGGAAAAGTATTTACTTCGTGTGTTTTTTTTGCATACAGGCAACAATGTTGTCAAAGCGGCCCCCGTTCACATGGATCGGCAAAACAACTTAAAACTCTGTATTATGCTGCTAGGCCAGTAGTTGATAATGCCACTTTGTTAAGAAACACTACGCGCCTATAGACTGAACACGTACTGTAATACACATTTGCATGACGTCACCATTTTCAAACCACACAATGGTTATGTATAATGTTGTGGTATGCTATCCCCTGGCTCATCTGTTATCCAGCAAACACGAGGAGTGAATGAGTCTTTTGAATATTTGTCCTATTGTTTGGTAGAATTCATTCGTTTTAATGACATTATCCTTGCCTTTTCCGAATAGAGTATATAGGCTTTGGGCACATCCCTACTGGATACACATAACACACCAAACATGTTCTTGTAATTTACACAGAGATGATAATGGTATCGTTTCTTAAAACTTCTTAAAACACTTGAAAATGGCCGTGTAAACGGCCTCAATTTAAAGAAAACGTTTGGTTACGGCAGCTCTCAACACTGTCTAATTTTCAGCTGTCTTCCTAACATGGAATCAAAACAACTTTGTAAAAAGTGAACTAATGCCATAAAAAGTGCTGACTTGTTTATAAAATAGTTTTTTTTTTTTTTTTATCCTCTGAGTAATTGTCGACTGTTAGAAATTAGCGTTCCTGCAAACACAAAATGAAATGTGCTGTTTACTGTCCATTCAATTTTTGAAAAAGTGACCCTGCGGACCTTTTCCAAAATTTTATCTTCCTGTCTTTGTTTCATGTATCTATTGTAGAGTCTCTAATGTATTGGAGAAGCTAGACCATAAGGGGTTTGCAGTTTTCATAAAAATATTTTCACTCATTGCACTCCACAGGGTTGGTTAATAGGCCCGGAAGACCCATGATTTTTGGAGGAAATTAATATATACAATTTTTTTGTTTATGGCTTTAGGGAAACCTGAAAGGAAATTAGCTCCGGAGGAAATAATTAGTCCATTGCGTTCACTTTCTCAGAACCATGATTTGCTCATGACTACAAACTTTAACGGTCTTATAATAAGTTGAACCCATGTGGTGTTGCTGAGATTTGGAAAGTAGGAAACATCTTTTTGCAAACTTCCATGAGTTACGTGTAGTGTATAAAATGAACATCAAATACACTTCTTTTTTTACTTTTCTGTGTATAGTCATTGAAAACCCCATGAAGTCATTTAACAGTTTCCTTTCCTTTCCATTTTTTTTATTATTATTTCTTATTGAAACAGGAAGTTGGGAAACTTTACATTATTTCCATTTTATAGAGCTTCTTCTTGGATAAAAAAAAAGCTAAAACTAAAAGTTTTGCTCAGATAAAAAAATATCGTACACTTGCAGGGTTTCGAACCCAGCAGGGACTAAAACCCAGAAAACTTAAGGCAGGTCTCTGTATGCAGGCACCTCAAGGACACCCTGTTCAAATTGCTTTGTCGAAACCATTCCTCTTTTCCAACCTAAAACCACACACAGTCATTTGTGATTCATTGACACCAGTGAGTAACAGGCGTCCTCTCTAGCCACCAGCGAAGGCCTCAGGTCTATCCTGTCTGACTGTACCACACTGATATGTACGTACACAAGCACACACATACCCTGTGAGTCAATACATAGAGTGTATACTGACATCTCTCAGACAGACTCTGAGACAAGGAACTTAGTTTGACTAATTTGTGGTCTGAGATATAATGGAAAGGAAGTTCAATATATCCCCTTGATCCTGTCAATTAATCTTTATTTTGTATACTTGCCAGGATTCTTCTGACATAATCTGCATGTTCTTGTGTGCCACATTATAAAAATAGGTGCCTATAGTTGGTATTTTTACTTTCAAATGAGTTGAATGTGTCCGTTTCAGTTAAAAACACTGAGGACTTCATCAGACTTGTTCGAAGCAGGAGCGTAGAAGTCACTCAATAAACATGATTATTCACTTCATAGTGACATATATCGAAGCCGACAGAATCTTTACCACAACATAATTATCTTGACTCAGTGTCTTTGTCTGTTAATACCCATGTGAGCATCAGGAACTATTAACAGCAGCTCCCACATTAATAGACCAGATGTGGAAACGCAATGCCCTTAATGAAGAGTTACTAACTTATTTTCAAACAGTAAAAAATACACAACAGCAAAACAGACGGCAATATCATCACGCTTCAGTATTAAGTAAACACATCCAATTAGCATGCGTTTTCTCGATGTTCATTAGAATGGTAGTCCCCTCCAGCTACAAGGACGTAAACAAACACGGTGCATGCCTTGACAATCACCCACTTTTTTTTTGTCTGTCTGCTTAATCTAGGAAGGTAGAATAACAAATAGCAAAGTGCCATTCCAGGCCCCTCCATTACCCAGCAGTCCTTCTTTTCCCCAGGGGCAATTAGGGAGTTAGATTTATTAGACATAATTAAACGACTACACGACTCCTGTTTCTGGCCCTGATATTTAATTTGCTCACTATAATGAAACAGAAATAATAAGACCTGCACACCGTGGGTTGCAGATAGCTACCTTCTGAAGTTCCTTGGAGATAAATCTGTTTGATATAAAAACCGCAGATTTGGCGATTCAGGTAGGATTTTTAGGTCACACACACACACACACACACACACACACACACACACACACACACACACACACACACACACACACACACACACACACACACACACACACACACACACACACACACACACACACACACACACACACACACACACACACACACACACACACACACACACACACAGTATTCAAGTATTTGTGAGGTACAAATTAGCCACTTTAGTCAATTGAAGGCATTTCAGCACATACAGTATATTAAGTAGCTGTGTCAATCAATAAGTCATTTGGATGGTTGGGAAATATATTTAAGGTCTAATAAATACCCCAAAGTTTGAATGAAACCTTCATAGACAGAATTGAATATTTGCAAAGGTCTTGTAAAGTGGTTTGTAGGTAGGCTATTTAATTCCCTCAATAAGAGAATGCGATTTTAGATAGTTAAAGGAATATTCAACCCGATCTCACGGCAATTCGTTAGAATTTTACGAGGTGGCTAATTTGTACCAATTCATATGACCTCACTCGTACAAATTTGTAAGTTTTTTGTTAAATCGTACATATTTTAAGATTTGCCAAAATCGTATGAATTTATACGAATGACTTACCCCTGACCCCGCCCCTAAACCTACCCATCACGTGGGTTTAGACAAATCGTACAAATTCGTACGAATTAGCCACCTTTTAATCACTCGTACAAATTCGTACGAATTGGTCGTGAGATAGCGTTGGAATATTTATTGTTTAATGCAAGTCCTATCATGACAACTCTATAGCCCCTTTCACACAGAGATTCCGGAAAATACACGGATAAAGTGACCCGGGATTTGACCCGGGTTCGTTTGAAAATGGTTCATTCACACTGCCAGTGATTTGCCGGAATCAGAGAGCGCGTTCACACACAACCCGGGTATGTCCCGGATAGACGCGTGACGTTATGATGTGACGTATAAGGTGGCGAACGATCTCAGCTTCGGCGCGGATTGCAAGGAGCTCTCGGGTCTCTGCTTCAGTCCAGTTTGCAGACATCTTTTCGTTCTTTCTTGTATCGATGACGAACACAAACTTTCTTCTAACAGAGTAACACGATAACTACGTCATTGCGAAGGCTCGTGCATCATCTCTACGACACACCCCTTACGGCATTTGTCCTGGCTTTTGTTCACACAGCGCGCGTTCCGGGTCTGAACACGGCAATGTTACTAGGTCCCCAACCCGGCATCGATCCCGGCATTAAACCCGGGTCGTGTTTGCGTTCACACAGAAGGCGTTCCGGCAATTTGCCGGCAATTTGCCGGGTTCAAAGTGCTGTGTGAATGGGGCTTATGAAGATTTTTAGCATTGATGGATATGACAATGTTAATGTATTTAGTCTCGGAGGAATATATCTACTACCATGCGTGCACCTGAGACTCTCTGTATGCAATGGCGTGGTGAGCTGGTACCTGCTTATGTCACGCAGTACCACAACATCCAATAGGAAAATTCAACTGCAGTAGCCACCGTTCAACCTGAAGAGGGCAGCACTCAGACGTTTTTACACCATATATTGTAGAATTAAAACACTTTATACCCAAATGTCAAAAAATTTACTTGAATCAATAAACAGCAATAATAAAGCCCCAGTCTTACAGATCATTAACTAAGCACCCTTCAGCCTACGCCATCTAGAGTTTCATGACAGAACTACAGTGATAAATATGATTTTGTGTAATTTACATGAAAAAGTTATTTCATAAGTAATAATAAAATTAATAATAAAAAGTAATAATAAGTAAATTCTATATTAGTACTCAATTCAAGCGTGTAGAAATGAAAGCGTAAATATCAACCTAGTAAAATTAAGTAAAATCACTCAACTTTTCAGATACTGGTGTCCCCATAGTGCACTGGGCCTTATATAATTAATGAGGTTGATTTTTCACTGTTTTCCAGTTGTATTTACACTGTTTTATCATTGCTTTTGTTGTTTGTAACTTGCCATTTTGTGACATTTGGAGTTCATTTTCTACTCAGAATGACACATTCAAACACAAAAATGATCCATCAAATGTCACCGTCATTGTGTATTGTCTACCAAATGATGTCTCTGCGTTCACGTGATGACTAACTTCTGAAATGTAGATATGGTGTCTCACACAATATATATTGTATAAATTACTTAGATGTTTCTGAGTAAATCATATACTTTAGAAGTGTGGTTAAATTCAATGTTATATTGTTTGAGTGAAATGTATTGCAAAGGAAACTTCAACTAAATATATATTACTCAACCTTTTACTAGCCAAGTTAAAATTACTTATTTTCTTTTATCACTTTCAATTTACTTAGTTTATTGGAGTTTACTTAATTCCATATGTGAACTTTACTTAAAAAATATGCGTGTGAAATTTACTAAAAATAAATATGCGTACAAAAAGTAATTTTTACTTATTGTCTTTTTTCAGTGTAGGCATTTAAGCTTATTTGACAGCTTTTGTGGTATTATGTAGATTACCACACCATTTAAAAAAAACGAAGGTAGGGTGAAACACTTAGAATGGAAGTAGATGGGGCAAGAAATGTAAAGCTTAGCCTACTTTATAAAAGTTATTGTATTAATTCTGTAGTTATAACATTATTTGAGCTGTAAAGCTGTTTAAATCATAATTGTAAGCAGTTTTACATTTTCACAGAAACAAAGTTGTAAAATTGGATATTACTTTAAACAGAAAAAGGTTAGTAGCATTTATTTACATTTAAAAAAGTTAGGAGTTAAGTGGATTTCTTCTTTTGGGATTTATGCCACAAATTCTGTTCACACAATATTGTGTAGGGAACAATAATGAAAGGATGTCCATATGTTTCAGTAATGTCTGCATTTGTGCTGATAGAAGCCCACTCACATCCTTACATTCATGTTTTTGTGTGTAAAAAAAAAAACTACAACACTTCACCATGTATGTATATGGTCCCATGAATCTGAAGTTCAGCTGGCATTAAACACTCATTTTTCGAAGTTGTGAATTCAAGGGGGTTGCTTTGCCTTGCAATTACACACCATTTTTTTCCCCACACTTTGCAACATGTTCATGCCACGCTGGAAGTTTATTGGTGCATGTCTTAACAAAATGAGTCTTTTAAGTACCATTTCAGAGCAAGTTTTCCCTCCACTCCTCTACGGCATCATTTTAGACAAGAATCTATTAGCATTGTGATGGCGCGTAGTTCATCAAACCTATTTCTGACTAAATGAATTCCAGCAGAACTTTCAAAGCTCTGATGTTTATATCATGCTGGAGTGAAAGGAACACACATTTGTTCAGCTCAGTCAAATCTCTTCTTCTGTAGTGACAAGATGTAATCTTTAAACAAAGGCTTCAGTCTCCGAGATCTTGAAATCCTACTTTTATGTTGTGTGTGTAATTGTCTGATAACTTCAAAGAAAGGCCTCATTTACAGCAATTGTTGGTAAATTTTGTCTAATATGGCAACAACAAAGGAAATGTATAATTATATAATTGTGCTTGAGCAACACCTTAATTCCCTGGATGTCTCCATGGCCTCATTCTGTCAGGGAAAGTTCACACCCAGCGTTTTATTCTGAAGGAGAGAAACGGGCTACTGTTTACTCTGTAACTAGAGTAATACAAAATACAATATTAGGTCAATATGTGTCGAGATAAAGCTTCCTTTCAGTGTAGCAGTTACTTATTAATGGGCTCGGATATGCATGTCTGGAAAAAAAATCATGTCAGATTCTTAGAATAGAATATTAAGACAAGAAATACCATAGAAGCACATTTCTGTTCTCAGAATAATTGTTACGTTTCTAAAAATAGTGTTCTGTAATATTTGCAGAAGCTCCCATGGAAATCCCCTTGGATGTAGTTCCCAGCGGTCAAAAGATTTTGCAATACAGTTCCCTGTATTTTCTACAAGTCTGCATATGTAAGATTTATTGGCATCATCTGTGAAAAGACGCAGACTTTTTTTGTTTTGTTTTGTTTTGTTGAATATTTTTTTTGTTCCTACCCTACAGACATTTGAAAGCCAACTCATGCAGGAAGTGACAACATTCACTCACTGCTGCCTCCTCAGAACTCAGACTTCCTGTCTCACTTCCCCTAAAGAATAAGGGTCTCTAAATGAGTCGACAAAGAAACGTGCAGGTTGTATCATTAGGCTCTAATGTTTAACATTTGTACTGCAGTTAAAGGGATAATTCACCCACAAAATAATATTGTGACAATTTACTTACCCTCATGTTGTTTCAAACCTGAATGACTTTCTTCTGTGAAACACTAAATCAAAATATTTTGAAGAACTTTTGTGTCCAAAGAACACTGAACCTCGTTGACTTTCATTGTATGGACAAAATATTCAATAATAAAGTCAGTCATGCAGGTTTGGAATGGCATGAGGCGTGTTGTGAGATATGCAGGAAAAAAAATTATTGACGATCCAGATATGCCCAAAATATCAATGTGTTTTTAAAGCACTTAAACATGACAGACAGCTGTAACCTCAGCAACAATATAAAAATGATTATGCTGCCTGGGGGAAACAGCCTGCAGCTTTAAGAGGTTAATAGGTATGTGAATGTTAGGTGCAGGAACAAAAAAAAAAATGAACAAAAACATTTTTTTTTGGAAGGATAACATCAACTTTCACATGCTTTAATAAAAACAAAAACAAAACAGTGAGCATAAAATAAAGTGATAACGTGTAAGATGAGATGCTGCATGTATAATTCCTTTTGTTTTCAGTCCTATATATAGTTAAAGTCTTGTCCAGAAGTGTATGGATGTATATCTGACTTGGATATATTTTTAGCCTATATGAAAAAACAATATTCGCAAACCTATCTGCAGTATGGTTCATGAAGTGTTATACATTATATTGTGTGTTTGCACATATGCAGTATAACAGTTGCACTTGACATTGTATATCTACTAAATGTATGAAGAAATTTACAAAACATAAATATAAAGCTGCACAGCTATTTTCATCTGTGATAGGAGAACACCAAATCAGCATATTATAATGATTTCTGAAGGATCTGGAGTAATGGCTTCTAAAAAAAATCAGCTTTACCATCATAGGAATACAATACATTTTAAAATATATTAATAAAATAGAATACAGTTAGGTTCCACTTTATTTCAATAGTCCACTTTAGACATTCTACTAACTATATAACGTTACAACTACATGTCAATTAACTCTCATTTGAGTATTAGTAGATTGTACTGTAGGTTAGGGTTCGGTTTAGGAGAATAAGTTGACATGTAGTTGGCCAAGTTACTTATAGTCAGAATATCTGTTGGTCAGAATATCTGTTTGGAGGAGCATCAAAATAAAGTGTTAGCAGATATTAATCAGACAGTCTACTAATACTCTAAGGAGAGTTAGTTGACATAGTTGCAAAGTCACTTAGTTAGTAATGTCTAAAGTAGACTATTGAAATAAAGTGTTCAGTTATTCATTTATTAGTAATATTCCACTACAGTATTTTTTTAATCAAATAAATGCAAACTTGGTGAACAAAAGAGACTTCTTCTACCGACCCCACAATTTTGAACAGTAATGTGTATACATTAAAAAGTAATTTAAAAGGCAAGGTATGAGGTGATTAGCTGGAGCTTTGTTGAGGTTAACATTATGTGTGCGTGTGTGTTATACATTCAGTGTGAGGGTTTGTGGTTCTTTTTTAGTGTAATGGTTGAGCAAAACGAAAGAAAGACAGAGGAGGGGGTACCAAAACTTTCACTTCCCAAATTTGGCATCTGCAACTGTCCATTACTGGCAGCTTCCCATCTCTGGGTGACCGAACAGCTCTCCAACCTCAATAAAGAGCATATAGGGTTGTTTTACCAAATTCAGCAATAAGCCAACTGTCATTCTTCCATCACGCTCAGTAACAGAAATGAAATGAATTAAAATCACATTGAACAAAATTAATTCAGGTTTAATACAGCAGCACTATTTGGTTTGCACATTTACTTATTTTTTTTAATCTCCAAGACTATCATTATTTTCTTGAAACATAAATATATATATAAAAAAAAGTTAAAAGGTGTTGTATTGAAACAAGAACTTGTTCAGTTCAAGAAGTGGTAGTCTCAAGATCTCAGATTTTTTTCCATGTTTGATTACTTTAGAAACGGAATATTTCAAATCCAATATTAAGTAAGATTTGTACAAATTTACAGTTATGTGATACAGTTAGTATTTTTCAGGATTTGCTTAACACAATTTGACAAAGTTGGATAAGAGGAAAAAAAATTAAGAATTAAAAAAAGAAAATAAAACCTTTTAAATTGGAATAATGTTTAATATATCATAGTTTTAATATATGTTGGGTAAACAATTGAACAATTATGTAACTAATGAATCACACTGCTTTCTGTGATTAATTATAATAGGTGTGATTCAATCATGATTTCTTCAAATTAATGAGATCATGAATACTCTATATGTCTGTACTTTTTAAACTTAAACTTGACACTTACAGATTGTTTTAATAAATGCATGCATCCATGCCACAAGGCCTAAACGGCAAATGTATCAGACTTCTGTTAGTCTTTATGATTTATTAACATTTTAATTCAATTACTCAATTTTCATTTATTTGTATAGTGCTTTTCGCAATAGGCTACATATTGTTTCAAAGCAGCTTTAAAGAAAATGCATGTTGCAATTGGGTTTAGAGTGATTGTTATTAGAGGTAACTGTGTCCAAGTAATGTACAGCTAACATCATGTATTCATACAGTTAGCTAACATCATGTGTTCATTTAGGCATAACAATGGGTTAAAGCACTTATTACAAGTTGTGATTATAATAATTACAATATATATCAAATTTGGAAGCTTTGAATGTTGATTCAGAGTTTGCATCATCTGAAGTCCTCGCAGGTGTTGGTGTCATCTTTCCACAGGTGTTGGGTTATCTGAAATCTCCGAAAGAGGCTATAGATCCAAACTGGAGCTTGCATAATCTTTAGATACTTCGGGATGAGCATCCCAAGGTAGAAACTGAAAGAAAATGGAAAATAATTAGTGTAGCTGCTGTTCACATTTCAAGCAATAGATAATCATGTTCATTTGATCTGATATAACTGGATTGCAAGGTTGTGAGATGCATTATGTGAATGCTTGGCTGAAGAGATGTTTCTTTGAGCCCCGAACATGATCAGAAAGCAGTTCCAAAGTTTAAGAACCAAATGAGAAAACGCTCTACCTCCTTAGATATTGTAGGTGCTACCAAAAGTCCAGAATTTTGTGACCTTAAAGAGCATGATGGATTGTAGGGCGATTAGAAGAGCGGTTAAATACATAGGAGCTAAACCATTTAGAGCATTATAGATCAGTAGCAATACTTTGTAATCGATATGAAACTTAATAGGTAACCAGTGGAGAGATGGTAAAATTGGGGTCATATGTTTATATTTTCTTGACCTGGTATGAAATCTAGAAGCTGCATTTTGGACTAACCGTTTATTCTGTATGCAGTACAACCACCTAGTCTAAAGGTCATGAATTGCATGAACTAGCTTTTCTGTATCAGAAACAGTCAGATAACATGTTCCGTAGCTTAGCATTGTTTCTGAGGTGGAAAAAGGCAGTTTTTGTAACATATGAAATGTAATTTTCGAAAGACAAATTCCTTTCTAATAGAACACCTACGTAGTTATTTAACTGTAGAGGATGAATCCCTCGATCTTGATGACAATTTTTTTTCTAAGAGATTCTGTGTGCACATTTTTGGTCCACCTTAGTCAATACCTAAGTTTTATCTGAATTTAATAGAAGAAAATTACTGCTCATCCACAATATTTTATATCTTAAACACACTCTGTCAAGTATCATCAGCATAACAGTGGAAACTAATTCCACGTTGTCTTACTAAGGGCCTACAACAGACCCTTGCGGCACTCCATAATTTACTGACATTACCTTGTATAATTATCAATTTAAATAAACAAAATGGTAACTATCAGATAGGTGCAATCTAAACCATCTTATGCCTGTCCCTGAATACCAGTGTCATTTTGTAATCAACCTACAGTAAGATTATGGGCCCTATCTTGCACCCAGCGCAATTGACTTTGAACACCGACGCATGTATCATTCCTATTCTGCACCCGCGCACAGCGGACTTTTCCCTCCACAGACGCACGTCGGTAAATTAGGAAATGAACTTGCGCTCGCGGGGGCGGTTCAGCGCAAAGAGGAGGCGTGTTCCGGCGCAAAACTTCAATGGTGCTATTTTCCAGTTTTAGAAAGCAATTGCGCCATTGACCAGGAAAAAAACAGTCTAAAGACAGTGGTGCGTTGCGCGTTAGTGATGTAGTATTTTAAGGGCGCGTGCTTGCCATAATGTTAACCCGCATCCACTTTGATTCTCTAATATAAACAGATGCAGCAGTTTTCATTTTTGCAAATCATACATTATTACAAGGAAAAATATTAACACACGAGGGAAATCATTGTTGTGTCCGTGAAGATGTGAAAAAGATCTATCTAGATAAAAAAAATAAAAAAATCTAGATTAGGCTACACATTTACTACCCAAATTATACGCCTGTTTAACCGAAGCTAATTTGGGTGGGTTTCTCCCATCATCCCCATTATTACTTCTCTGTGTTTTACGGCCCTGACGAGAACGTCGGTTTCCTCGGCTGTGAACCGCTCCTGCGTGCGCTGGCAAACCCGCCTTTATAATAGCAATCCGCCATGGAACAAGCGCGTCTGCTCTTAAAGGGAATGTGAGAGGACGCTCTGATTGGTTTATTTCACGTTACGCCCAAACCACACCTATGAATAATGAAGCTACTTCAGACCAACCCCTTTTAGATTTGCGTCGGGCGCAAGAGTCGTTTATCCGCCGGGAAAATAGCAACAGCGCCGGGATCCACCCACAAAGTTACTTGCGCTTTGCACTTTGACACTTGCGTTTCAGATCGTTAAAATAGGGCCCTATGTCATGATCTATGGCATTGAACGCAGCACTATGATTAAGTAAAACTAGCCCTAGTCAGACTCTAGAAGTAGTAATCTGTCATTAACGAGCACAAATTTCTGATGGGGCCAGAATTTTTTTTTTTTACTTTTTTTTTTTTTTGCAAGGAGCAGCAGAACTTTTTCTAATACTTTAGACATAAATGGGAGATTTAAAATGCATCTGTAATTTGACAATATATTTGAATCTAAATCTTAATGAGAGGCTTAATAATGGCTAGCTTGAACGATCTTGGAACGTGACCTAGAGATAGAGATGAGTTAATAATATTGAGTAGAGGCTCTTCTCGTACAGGTAACAACTCTTTCAGTAATTTAGTGGGTGTTGGATCTAATAAACATGTTGTTGATTTAGATGCAATGATAAGTTTATTTAGCTCTTGATAATAATAATAATTCGTTACATTTATATAGCGCTTCTTCTGAGACCTTAAAGCGCTTTACATAGAAGGGGGGGGGATCTCCTCAACCACCACCAATGTGCAGCATCCACTTGGTTGATGCGACGGCAGCCATATTGCGCCAGAACGCCCACAACACACCAGCTTACTGGTGGAGAGGAGACAGTGATGAAGCCAATCAGTATATGGGGAAGATTAGGAGGCCATGATGGACAGAGGCCACTGGGCATATTTTGGCCAGGATGCCGGGGTTACACCCCTACTCTTTTTCGAAGGACATCCTGGGGTTTTTAATGACCACAGAGAGTCAGGACCTCGGTTTAACGTCTCATCCGAAGCACTCTTCCTGTCCTACAGTTGTAAAGCACTGCAATTGTTCTTGAGGAGGAATAATTGAGGCTGAATCATAAAATGCTGTCAAAGGTTGTACATTTACATTGTATTTCTGATGCTTTCGGTTTTCTCAGTGGAGAAATTCATAAAGTCATTGCCTACTATAAAACTGTGTTGGGATGTTCAGTTCAAGAGATGTCTGTTTATTTGTTAATCTAGCCACTTTACTAAATAAAAACATTGTATTGTTTTGTTTATTTTCTATGAGTTTGCAGGATGCTCGGCTTTTAGAACGTTTCCACGGGATTCTAAAGACCTCTGAATGAGTTTGTTTCCATTTGCACTCTTGCTTACGAGTTTCTCTCTGGAGTAATACTGTTTTACCATGGTGCCGTACTTTTCTCTCAATACTGCTAGTCATTTCCTCAAGTTCATTTGTGTGCGTGGGTACAACGAGCAGCCGAAACTTATCAGGCAGGTTATTTGCGACTCTTTAGTGGTTGGGATAATTGTTCTTCCTGGACGAAAATGTGGAGCGATGTGGCAAATGTCAGCAGTACACATGTTACAAGGCATTGATCAGTGACACATAATCACTTTGCTGTAGAATATCTAAGGTCAGTACAATATATATGTAGAGGTTTAAAATTAAACCTAGTGTATGATTAAAACATCAATTACATAAATTACAGAACATGGCCAATTTTAACTTTTAATTTAAACAAACATTAATCATGACATAAATTGTAAAACATGTCACATTTAGAGCCTTCATTTATTTACAAATGGGTAAATTATGTTTATCTCTCATGACCTCAGGTAAGGATCACTGTTTAACAGGTTTTACATATATTTGAATTAGTGAAAAGCAATCATGCATCATTGAAACAGTTAATTTCTTCATGTACAACATAGTTCATTTATCCTCCAGGTGTAGTACAGTTGTTTTGTGTGACAAAGTGTGAAGAAAAACGAGCTGTGGTGCAAGTTTCTTGATCCAGCCTCAGATGTAGTATTCACTTATTGTTGTCAGAAAATCCATATCGGTTACATGGACTTCTGTGATGGAACTGCACCATTTGTTTTGGCCATGTGGACTGTATTCTGTAATCTCTCCAAGCTGTCTGGGGTGGGGTTTGTGTGTTTTAGCTGGTGGCTGGTGTGTGTGTTGTGTGGGTGTGTGAAAAGATCCGCCACGGTCCAGCTGCTCAGCACTCGACCCAACTTGAGCCACCGCACGGCCGTCCTCTTGGCTGACTCTCCGGGAAGTGCTCCATGAATCAGATGTGAATCTGGCCACGCACCCTGTTGTTTACAAGCGATTGAAATGTTATTTGTTACAATTCCAGGAGTGTTCTGTACCGAGAATGCGCATCTCAGGAAGCTCGTTAAACAAAGCTTGACCACATTCAAAACACTGCCTCATCCACAACAGACGTTTGTTTGTCCCATTATTTTTACACGGTTGTGCCAAACTAGCTGGTAAGAATAGGCTTCTTTAAAAGACCAGCTGTTCATTTGAGGATCTTTGCTGTGTGGAGAATTGTGCAGTGCACTGTAGAAAAAGAGATATTCGTAGACTGCAACAAGTTGCAGGGCTTCTTCCTTCAGTTCTTAATCATTTCAAATAAATTACAAGTTTCTTAAAATCTGCTATCATTACAAAATTACTAGGGCTGTCAAAAGATTAATCGCGATTAATCGCATCCAAAGTAAAAGTTTGTGTTTCCATAATATATGTGTGTGTACTGTGTATAATTATTTATATATATAAAAACACACACAATAATGTATATATTTAAGAAAAAATGGTTATATTTATATATAAAGTATTTATATATAATATAAATTATTGAATATAATAATATATACAGTATATAAATGCAATTATTCCTTAAATATATACATGAATGTGTGTGTATTTATACATAATAATTCTACACAGTATACACACATATATTATGTAAACACACACTTTTATTTTGGATGTGATTAATCACGATTAATCTTTTGACAGCCCTAAAAATTACATATACAATCGTGTGAAGAAGACAGGACACCCTATTGAATTCTATGGTTTTATTTATCAGGACACACACACAAAAAAAGTGATCATTGGCAGGTCTTAAAAATAGATAAATACAACCTCAGATTAACAACAACACATATACATATAACACTGTGTCATTATTTATTTAACAAAAAACTAGGCCAAAATGGAAAAGCCATGTGTAACAAACTAAGTACACCTTTACTGCTTCCATTGGAGTTAAGCTATTCAAATGTCCATTGCAGCTAGTCAAATGTCTTTGATTAATGATCATCAGCAAGTGTGACCACCTCTATAAAAGCAGAAGTTTTGGCAGTTTCGCTGGTCTGGAGATATCAGGTGTGTGTTAACACAATGACAAGGAAGAAAGACATCAGCAATGATCTTAGAGAAGCAATTGTTGCTGCCATTAATCTGGGAAGGGTTAAAATGCCATTTCCAAACAATTTGAAGTCCATCATTCTACAGTAAGGAAGATTATTCACAAATGGAAAATTCAAGACTGTTGCCAATCTTCCCAGGAGTGGACATCCCAGCAAATTCACCCCAATGTCAGGCCGTGCAATGCTTAGAGAAATCGCAAAACAACCAAGAACTACACCTCAGAATCTACAGGTTTAACATGTTAAATGTTAAAGTTCATGGAAGTACATTTAGAAAAAGATGGGAAAAGTATGCCATGTTTGGAAGGTTTGCCAGGAGAAAGCTTCTTCTCTCTAAAAAGAACATGGCAGCACGGCTTAGGTTTGGAAAGTTGAATATGAACAAACCTCCAGACTTCTGGAAAAATGTCCTTTGGACAGACAATACCAAATTGGAGATGTTTGGCCATAATGCACAGCACCAAGTTAGGCGAAAACTAAAGGCTCAAACACGTCATACCAACTGCCTATCACAGTTCATCATGATGGGTTGATGATTTTTGGTTTGGTTTGCAGCCACAGGACCTGGGCACCTTGCAGTCATTGAGTCGACCATAAACTCCTCTGTATACCATAGTATTCTGTCAAATGTGAGGTTGTCCTGAATACGAAAAATGGCTGAAAACGAAAAGAATCAAGGTGTTGCACAGGCCTAGTCTAGTCAAAGTCCAGACCGAAACCCAACTGAAATGTTGCGGTGGGATCTTAAAGGTTGTATCAGCGATTTCAGGCCCAAACATAAATTATCACATTCATCCAATCTTTCCTAACGATCCGCTAGCTGCCCGCCCCATAAGCAAGCTGTCAAAAAAACGCGTCTCTGTAGGCAGCCTAGGCTCTGAGATTTGCACTCAAAAACAATTGGTTTCACCAACCACTCAAAACCAAAATAAACAGTGTTCCAACCAATCACCGACAGGGGCTGGGTGCTGTGAGGTTTTGCGCTCGTGCACGGCTGCACGCGAAGTCAGAGCTGAAGAAGAAGCCAGCGTCTATCAACAAGAGAAATTGAACATTGCTGTGTCAATCCCCAAGAGGAGGAGGAGGAGGAGGAGGAGGAGGATTAGGGCGAGGGAATACTATCGTGTTTATTCCAAGACACGTATAGTTGTCGGGAAGGCTTCTGAACGGTGGAAAGAAATTAAAGTAAAAAAAAAGAAAAACTTTTTTTTTTTTTAAATCGGACGCCGAGGTTGCACTGTTTCTTCTGGACAGGTGAGTATCTGGTAGTGCTGACTTGTTTGGATGTGAACTGTGTGTGAAAATATCCTTCTTGAAATAATATGAGCGAAGCTTGACTAAACTTGGGTAGCTCTAGCTAAGAAATGCACGTGCATGATCGTTTTTTTCTTCATGATGCACAAAACGGGAAGGAGGGACGAGCTAACTTGGTTTGTTTGGGATCTCGCTTCAAACACAAACAGAAGTGACGTCACCCACAATCGCTGATACAACCTTTAAGAGAGCTGAGCATAAACAAATGCCCACAAACCTCAATGAACTGAAGCAACGTTGTAAAGAAGAGCAGGCCAAAATTTCTCCAGAACGATGCGAGAGACTGATACTGTCATTCAGAAATCGATTCCTTCAACTTATTTATGCTAAAAGTGGCTCTGTTTACAGTATGTACATATATAAGTACATTTCATGGAGAGTTACATTTGTTCTACAGTAAGTAAGACACCAACAGTTAATAAATAAAACTGTACACTTGATATAATTATTGGTTTGACTTAAAAAAGAGGGTGTATTGTAATAAAAATAACTGAATGTGAGATCTTCAGAACGGTAACCAACACAAGAGTAAAGCAAAACTCTCACTGTGTGAAGCAGAAACATCCAAAGTGAAATTAGAATTAGATTATATATTTTTTCTGTTTAAATCATGTGATGGAAAAATCTTTAATACTACAAATTGACTAATAGTTTTCTTGTATGTCCCAGTTTTCCAATGCTAAATGCTAATGTCTTGAGAGCAGTCCATTACTGGGCTACATCTCATAAGTGCTCCTACATCTTCAAATCAGAAGTTAGAGCAAAAAGAAGCAGGAAATAAAGAAGAAGAAAAAAGATTGGACTATATATTACTACAGCTGAGGTCATTAATGAGCATTGCTCATGCTGCCATGGCAACCATTAGCGCAGTAATGTCACTAATAGCATGGGAGTGATGTGAAAATTATTGTCAGATTCAATTAGGATCCTTCCTAAGTACCCAGCAGGTCCTGTCCGTGGCCATCATTGGTTATACCCTTAATTAAGGGTGAAAAAAAATGTGTGAAAATGCTTCCAGATTCAAAATACAGAACTCCATAACTTATTAGAAATTATGTTCATCCAAGTATATTAATAATAACACAAGAAAGGTCTGACATGTCCTGCTCAGTAATCTCAGCAACTAAAATACCTTTGGTTTATGTAGCATCTTAATGGTAAACATGTTAATGTTAACTGGAAATATCATGCTGCTATCTGCACAGGTGGCTGGTGTGGCAGCAAGTGAAACTATATAAAACATGTTTTATTGGATTGGGTGGTGGCATCAGATTGGTGAATCATGTGTGGTTAACGTGTTTGGACACTATGGAATGTGGGCGGCTGCAGGGCTGCCACATAAAAGCAGTCAACTAAAGAGTGGCATAGCTGTGGCCAGACGTTGACGGCGCTGCCAGCTTGTGCCAGACCCTCACGCCACCCCATCCCACCCCAATTTTTTTCGTTTTTTGTGCCCAGGTTACTACAGTCTGATGCATTTTTATGTTGCATTAACAAAGCATCACTCTTTCACCCCATTCGACAAAATCCTGCTTGTGGCATCATATCAGATTTTTGGCACACACTTACTTTTATTATGCAGTCTTTTTACTACAACAGGGTTTCTAACATATGTGCTCACAACGTGTTCAAGGTTTTCTGGTTATTTTATGCAGAATTCAAAGAATGTCGACAGTGTCTAATCTGACAAACTGGCTTTTGCATGGCCTAGATTCAAAACTATGATAAAGGCTTGAGTTGAGGTCCTCACCTCGGCACAGTAATTAGCCGTGCCTTATTATGTGTTCTCGCTCCGAGGTCGGAAATTGCATGTTTTGTTCATTTGCAACCAATTTTCTTCTTCGGGCAAATTAATCACATTGTTTGACCACCCCTGACATTTTGTTGCCTCGTTTATTGAACCGAGACCTTAGACCTCAGAGGTTTTACTGAGGCCAACCTGAAGAAGACTAATTTCTGTATTCGACGTTCCATGAAAGTTAGTCCTTAACTGAATTGTACGTCATATAAGTCAGGCAATAATTCAACTGCAGACAATTGATTTTCTAAGCCCTGCTCCGAGTCTGAACATTCATCACTCTCACAGTATATCTGCAGACATATATGAGTGAGCAAACATAAATAGCATTTGGGGGAACATTCTGTGTCGAGCTTGTACCATAGCACGTTTTGCGCGCTTCTCTTTGAAACAGGATTCTGGCCGTTTGCCACCATCTTCACAAAGGACGTGCAGGAACCCAGAGGCATGAAGACCATGCCTGGGTGGAGTGCCTTTCCCCTGGGTTTCTATGGTCTGGGAACCAGTAAATTGTGGATGTTCATCTGGGGTTTCAGACTGGGTGCAGTCATGTGGTTGTTGAGAAGGTAGTTGTTCTAGTTGTATACTGTGAGAAGGATCCTAATGATTCTGCACAAGATAATGAGACTGAGTTTGTGCATTTGTGGTAGTTTGAGGACCTTTGTGTCTGCAAGTAGTTTCCTATAATGGTCCCTTTAATAGTGATCGACAAGCTCTTTAAAAAAGTGTTACCTTATTAAATGGGTATGTGTGTACACGCAAACTGTAACATTTAATCCTGCAACATATTGGGAATGTTGACAAAAAGAGAGTGCCATGCTTGGGAGTTAGAAAGAAATTGGGACAACATAATCTCATTTGTATTTGTACATGTTAAGTGTGGCAGTAAAATGTATCTTTATATATTTAAATATATAAAATGATTGGTCCCTCTTCATATTAGGTGTCTTACATTTAAACTAATAAGTTGATACAATGCACTTATTGTGTGCATACATGTTTTTACGTTGTACGTATATTTTAAAAAGTACCTGCATGTAATTACATCTGTAATTACTTTCTGTAACTACAGCTATAATTACACTGTTGACCCTTCCCTTATCCCTTAACCCACCCATACCACCAAACATGTCCCTAATCTTACCCGTATCCCACCTCAGTAGCAACAACAGTGTTTTGCAATACAACATTAACACAGCAAGTACATTGTATATAGTTCATAAGTTCATAGTAGTTAAAAACACCTACTATAAAGTGTGACCGAGTTATTGGGTTATATAGAGTGTATACTATACTATACTATACTATACTATACTATACTATACTATACTATACTATACTATACTATACTATACTATACTATACTATACTATACTATACTATACTATACTATGCTATGCTATACTATACTATACTATACTATTTTAGATGCTGTCAGTATGTTTTTTAATGCTTGATTACATCTCCAAATGTACAAAAATGTACATGTAATGGTTACTTATGAATGCTAATTAGATCAGGCTGGCTTGAGATAATATTGCAGCCACTGATTCAAGCGTACAGTATATTTAAGGGCATTGAAGGTGGTATGGCAAGGGTTCATTCAACTCATGTCAAAACAGCACATTATATGTGAGGGCTGGACCCCCAAATGGTGCATATCAAATGACCTCAATTACTCCAGACTGCCGTCCACAGCACACAACATGCTGCACTTTGCACGAAAGCATCTCATTTGAAGTACACGCTTGCAAATGATTCCAGAGCCAAAACCAAAATTATATGAACTGCAACAAATCTACGGGTTTTGTGTGGATGGTAAATTCCTTCAATTCTTGTGGCCACTTCTGAAGGTTTAGTTTTTATAAAAAGCACTTGTGGCAGCTGAGCAGGACTGGTGCATTGTAATTGGCTGCATATAAAGAGAATGAAGTGATCTTCATCTTGTTGGTCACAAGAAATGTCCTGCAGACATCGAAGAGACTTTTTTGTCATTGTTGGAATACTAAAGCAAATTATTTCTTCCTTTGAACTGCTGAAACTTGTGGCCCACTTTACTGATGCATTGCAAAGAGCAGCCGTTCAGTTCCTCGTGTTCCTTTTAAGAAACAATAGACATAAATCAAATACGCAAGGCAGCTCCTGCACCAATGGATAGATATATTACAGCTGTCTCTGTTGTCACTCACTTAGATGGACAGCAGGAGCTCATTAGACTTTAGCCGGGCTAATATTATTATGGATAAATAAAGAGGTCTACCTATACCTGTTATTATCCCATTATGCAACCTGACCCTGGCCTACAGTCTTCAGAAACATTTAGACCTCAACTGTTTGTTCTGGGACGTATTTATAACCCCCCCCCCCCCCCCCCCCCCCCCCCCCTTGTGACTAAATGTCCTATATGCAGACAGAATATGTCAGTGAGAAGCTGAGAGATGCCAGGCCAAAAATGGCCGCTAGCCTCCCCTTTCACTTTAACACTATTTACAGAGGCAGTACACCGAGCCCTGAGCTTTAGCTGCAATATGAAAAGTGTTCCCAGAAGCCGGCTGCAATTTGCTCTGTTGCTGCCCAGTGGATCCGGCTCAGACCGCTCTCGCCCAAATCTGCCACACACACACACACGCACGCACGCACGCACGCACGCACGCACGCACGCACGCACGCACACACACACACACACACACACACACACACACACACACACACACACACACACACACACCTTTCACCCATCCCACACGAATGCTCATCTTTGAGACTCAGTTCAAGACCTCCACTAAAATTCTGCGACACAACATTCTGTCCAGTAGCAGACACATTCAACCTTCTTTAAACTCCTAAATTGTTTTTTTTCTTCTTTTTGGCTTGCTAGTAAGCTACTTACGTACTTTATATATTTTTAAATTTATATAAACTTTATATATATTTATTTATATTTACGTACTCTATAATACTTGTTATCCTGATTATTTTATTTCATTTTAAAAATAAGTTCTAAATTAAAATTTTCAAATGTAGAATGTGAGTACTACTTTGTTTGCAGTATTTTCATATGCATGATATACTATTATAGTTTTTATGTTTTGAATATTGTTTTATATTCTTGGGTTTCTATGGAGCTTATATTATGACAAAATGATTTGAATTTGAATTGTGTAAATCTGAATTATTTGCAAGTGTAATCTAACAAAATTGAATTTTAGGTGGTAGTTTAAATAGTTCTGAATTTGAATTTTTTTAAACGAATATTGAACATTTGAAATTTAACAAATTGAAATGTTTTTATGGCTGAATTTTATAGACATGTATTTTCAAACAGTAATATTCAGTTTAAAAAAATTCAGATTCAAGTTTTCAAGATGAAGAAATTCAGAACTTCAAATTCAGTTTTCTAAAATTCAATGTCAAAAATTCAAGTTCAAAAATTCAGATCTGACAGAAAGTAGGTCACAGGTCATCCACAGGGAAGAGTAGATGATCTCAGAAAAGTCGAACAGAGCATTTTGGCCAATTGGGGACTGCGGAAGTTTTCCAGCGCGAACGTGGTGGTGGTTCAAGAGGTTGCCACTCTCTGACTCTTGTCATGAATCGCCCGGAGGTCTATTACATGTACGACGCAGTCTAGACCGGACGCGAACGGTGCGACGCGACCCGTGAAATCCCCAACAGCACACGGATTCCCCATCCTATTTCTGACCTAGTCCCAGCTCTTTGCAACAGTCGCTTCAAGCTGTGTTGCGTCGCGCCGCTCGCGTCCTGTCTGTGTAACTGAGGTCTAGTAGACAAGGTGGCGTTCTAATCAATTTTACACAAAATGTAGGCTACTTTAAAACAAACACCAGAGACCGCTTAGACAAATGCCCCACGTGCTGAGAACGCTAACCTAACATATAAACACAAAATCATTCATGTTTAAGAATCTTAACGTTACCTCCGGGCGATTCATGACAAGAGTGGACATTCTAAAACGCTCACGTGAAAAACGCTTAATGTGGCTCACTGTACGAAGACAGTGATATTAAAGGACCAAACTCAGTACAAATCATATTAATAAACCATACTTTGTATAAAAAATCAGATGAGCCCAGAATACCTACGCAACGCGTTTAATTGTGCGTTAAGCATTTCCTTACCATAGAAAACCGTTATAAGAAAACGCTTAACGTGGCTCACTGTACAAAGACAGTGATATAAGGACCGTACACATCATATTAATAAACCATACATGTATAAAACATCAGATGAGCCCAGAATATGAACGCAATGCGTTTAATTACACGTTAAGCATGTTCTTACCATAGAAAACCGTTATAAGAAAACACTTAACGTGGCTTAATAAACCTTAAACCTGATTTGTTATACATAGTAGGCCTATGGTTTATTAAGGACCATTTAAGGTTTATTAAGCCACGTTAAGCGTTTTCTTATAACGGTTTTCTATGATTAGAACATGCTTAATTAAACGCGTTGCGTTCATATTCTGGGCTCATCTGATTTTTTATACAAAGTGGTTTATTAATATGATTTGTACTGAGTTTGGTCCTTTAATATCACTGTCTTCGTACAGTAAGCCACGTTAAGCGTTTTCATATCGGTTTTCTATTAAGGAATTTCTATTAACGCGTTGCGTTCATATTCTGGGCTCATCTGATTTTTTATACATGGTTTATTATTATGATGCGTAGGCTACTGAGTTTGGTCCTTGTCTTTGTACAGTAAGCCACGTTAAGCGTTTTCTTATCGGTTTTCTATGGTAAGGAAATGCTTAACGCGTTGCGTTCATATTCTGGGCTCATCTGATTTTTTATACATAGTATGGTTTATTAATATGATGTGTACGGTCCTTATATAACGGTAATTGTACAGTGAGCCACGTTAAGCGTTTTCTTATAACGGTTTTCTATGGTAAGGAAATGCTTAACGCACAATTAAACGCGTTGCGTACACTGTAAAAAATGTGGCTGCGATTAGTTAAAATTTGTTGAGATAACTTAAATATCCAACTTAACCAAACTAAACTTAAGTTAACTAAACTTAATATTTTAAGTCAAGCTTGAACACATTTTTTAAAGTTGAAACAATGTTGGATTTTAAGTTGTGCTAAATAATCGCAGCAATTTTTTTTACAGTGTAGGTATTCTGGGCTCATCTGATTTTTTATACAAAGTATGGTTTATTAATATGATTTGTACTGAGTTTGGTCCTTTAATATCACTGTCTTCGTACAGTGAGCCACATTAAGCGTTTTTCACGTGAGCGTTTTAGAATGTCCACTCTTGTCATGAATCGCCCGGAGGTAACGTTAAGATTCTTAAACATGAATGATTTTGTGTTTATATGTTAGGTTAGCGTTCTCAGCACGTGGGGCATTTGTCTAAGCGGTCTCTGGTGTTTGTTTTAAAGTAGCCTACATTTTGTGTAAAATTGATTAGAACGCCACCTTGTCTACTAGACCTCAGTTACACAGACAGGACGCGAGCGGCGCGACGCAACACAGCTTGAAGCGACTGTTGCAAAGAGCTGGGACTAGGTCAGAAATAGGATGGGGAATCCGTGTGCTGTTGGGGATTTCACGGGTCGCGTCGCACCGTTCGCGTCCGGTCTAGACTGCGTCGTACATGTAATAGACCTCCGGGCGATTCATGACAAGAGTCAGAGAGTGGCAACCTCTTGAACCACCACCACGTTCGCGCTGGAAAACTTCCGCAGTCCCCAATTGGCCAAAATGCTCTGTTCGACTTTTCTGAGATCATCTACTCTTCCCTGTGGATGACCTGTGACCTACTTTCTGTCAGATCTGAATTTTTGAACTTGAATTTTTGACATTGAATTTTAGAAAACTGAATTTGAAGTTCTGAATTTCTTCATCTTGAAAACTTGAATCTGAATTTTTTTAAACTGAATATTACTGTTTGAAAATACATGTCTATAAAATTCAGCCATAAAAACATTTCAATTTGTTAAATTTCAAATGTTCAATATTCGTTTAAAAAAATTCAAATTCAGAACTATTTAAACTACCACCTAAAATTCAATTTTGTTAGATTACACTTGCAAATAATTCAGATTTACACAATTCAAATTCAAATCATTTTGTCATAATATAAGCTCCATAGGTTTCAAATTCATTTTAAACCTTTTTGTATGGTCTTTTGTCACTTCTTTGTCATTTTTTATATTATTGTTTACTTTTTTTAATTTAGTTTTATTTTAGTTTTTACTTACAGTTTTTCCAGTTAGTCATTTTGTGTATTCTAATATCTAATATAATATCTAATTTTTGTTTAGTTTGTTTTTACATCAAACATTTTATTTTATGTCAGCTTAATTTCAATTAACAAAAATAGTTAATCACCCTGTCTGTTGTTGTTATAACAGAGACACACAGTGTAGAACCCTCTACAGTAGGGGAAATACTGATAGTAGGGAAATACTGAAGCTTGACTGATGAATGATGAAGGACGTGTTGGAAAAGTGCATTTGTGCTGAAGCCACAGGCTTGGTAACCTTGGTTTCACATGCTACTCATTGAAAATATTGTGCTATTTGGATCATTGCAGAGCATTACAGAGTGCTTAGGGTGTAATAATTTTAAATGACCAAATCTTGGGATTTTATCTACATAACAAAGGAAACTGGGTACCACATTTGCTTCCATAGAAACGAGTGGATAAACACACTTTTAAAGGATGAATAAAAGCAGGTATATATACACAGTATATATATATATTATATATATATATATATATATATATATATATATATATAGATGGTGTCAAAAACATCAGTTATAGATAAGTGTATCTTTTCAGACTAAGTGTAAAGTAATACTGCCAGTTAAGTCTAATCAGTCTGCCTTGCGGCCGACGGCGGCCTTGTCCCTCATCCTTCATGTCAGCCTAACATACAGAATAGTCGTTCACCATCCGAGATACCGTCTCGGGCCACCAACGCAGAGCTTTCCCTGCAAGCTTTGCTCTGTTTCTCAGCCAGCAGAAGAATTCAGAGACCTTCTTTCAACCGAATCCGGACATTGAACAAAAACCAGCACTCCAGAATCCAGACACAACATTAAACTGAAGGACATTAAAAGTCCATTTTCAGACCGATTTATTTCTTCATACGAACGATCTTAGTTTGAATCAAAAGAAGTAAAAGAGGTTGCCCCTGTCCAACTCTCAAGAGGCAAAGAAAAATATGATTAGAGCCTGTCCGTTGTGTCTTATGCTAAGCTTTCCTGAAATTGTAAATTGTACAGTAAATGTCCTATTCCATTAGCGGTACTTATAGCCACGAATGTTCATTTTAGAGGATATTTAAGTGTGTTGATTTTTCATTTGCGAGCTCCTTGCACAAAATGAAATTGGTAATTTATAAGAAAGCGAAGGGAAATGAGAATGGCTTTGTGTACACATCCCTCTGGCAAAGCATTCCATAAACTGAGGGGTAATCACAATAATTGTCTGGTGACAGAATATGCTGATTATATGATTATTTATGCATGTAATTGGCATTATTGTTATTTTTAGCTGGAAGTTAATTGCTAATGTAGATCCTGTAATTGGATCAGCATATTGCAACATTGCAATTCTATTAGCTCCTAATAACTGCCACAAAGTGGGAACACTTGGAGTGGGTGGAAGGTGTTTTTTTTTTTTTTTTTTTGGAGGCTAAGTATCTGCCTCTGTGGTACAGGAGAGAAATGATAATACTTAAAAGAGTTTAATTAGAAAATATGACAAAATGTTTTGCCAATGGAACCAGGGACTTTTTTTTAACGATATCCAAGAAACTGTGTATTCCTTACACACAAATATCCACATATTGTGTTGGAATGTTTTTGACATAAATTATTACACAGAATTAAATATCAGATGTATTTGAAAGAAGCACTGAGACATTTTACTGTGCTTTCAATGTCAAGAAATGCAGCCTGCCGTAATGTCACCGTCCTAGAGAGCTGGTTACATAAGTTTCTCAATGGTCAACACTTTATCTCAAATGTGACAGCCCTATTTTCTTGTTAACAGGGGAAGAGACTGAAAAAGCTGGTTGTATTACCTCAATCTTTCACAATCAGATCAAAGCGAGTAAAAGGATGGTGAACTGTGTCAAAAGATAAGAGCATATAGACTGAGCTCTGTAATGTATCATTTGACAGAGGGAACCTTTGTTATCAAATGGAGGCACGGGAGCGCAAGTCTCTCTGTCACGCAGGGGACGGGTCCAGTCTCACCGCTGATATGAAAGGCTCATTACGGGGCTCTTATCGTGCTGGCATGAGGCTAATTGACAAGGTCTGCTAGTCGGCAGTGATCGTCTCCACCTTCTGCTGTGGGATATTTGTCTTTATCAGTCATCTGATCCTTGACTAGCAGACTGCAAGGAGAAAGGGACAGTCAAGAGCGTGTGGTCTTTCCTCAACTTGTATCTGTCTCTCACTATCCGTCGCTCTCTCACACTATATTACTTCTGACAAGAGCTCTCCTGGGATACTGCCTGTCCTAAAGGCTTCAGAAAATACAAAGGAAGACATGTGGACAAGAGTCTGTGGCAGATCTGCAAACTGCTTCTGAGGTGTTATATCATGTTTATACTGAGATGTCCAGAAGTCTGAGACTACATTGAAAAGCTAGATTTTTTTTTTTGTAACCTGGAAATAAAGTTTTAAGATTTGGGGAAATTCAAAATAGGAATAAAATCAGGAATACATATTTTAAATTATTTAAAATAATAGCATTATAAAACGTCACTCATAGGCACCTAGGCTGCATTACTTTGCATTTATTTATTATAAATTGTACAGTAACAAATAGAAAATGTATATTGCAACTTAAAATAAATAAATATTTTCAGCAGCCTTTACTCCAGTGTCACATGATCCTTCAGCATACTTATGTTTACTAATATTCATTTATTTTTTAACCATGATCCAAATTTTTAACTTCAGGATTATTTCATATTATTTCAGCTTTTTTTATATATAAATATTTTGTAATATTATAAATGTTTTTACTTTTACTTTTGATCGATTCAATTCATCCTTGATTAATACAATATTAATTTCTTAAATTTTACACAAAAAATCTACTTATTTCTACATATTTCTCTATATTTTTTAAGATAGAAAGAGAATTACCAAATTAAATCTATAATTTAATGTTTTGCAATTGTTATGGATAAGTTTTGTTGTTATGCAGATATTACAGATTGTAAAGATATTAAAACTGTATGAAAAAATATTCAATTAGAAAAATCTTTAAAAGCTTATTTAATTATCCAAAACAAAAGCGTTTTCTTTCCTTTTTTAACTTTCTTTTTTTAAGAATTGTTTGGGTTTTTTGGTGTTTTTTTCCTTTATCTATAGAGGACAGTATGGAGAGCAGACAGGAAGCAAAGTGGGGGTGGGGATGGACTGGTGGTGACGAGATGGAAAGTACCACAAGCCAGGGCATTACGTCGAAGCGTTGCCAGCGAGGCTATCAGCTCCGACAAAATAGAAGAATGTTCACTACAGGCCTTAGACCCAACTGTACATAAAGCAGAGAATGATACTTAAAACGTTTTCATACAAATAATGCATACAAGTTATAGTACAGGTTCAATCTAAAGGTGGATGACTTTAAAATGTTAAAAGTAAGGAGAGTTGTGTGGTTGGTGTTTGTTTTTCTTTCAAGTGTGATTTTTTTTTTTTTCTCATGACAGACAGGGTATTGTTTCACTCTAAGTCAGAATCAGGGTGTAAGTCTAAGTAGATTTGTTTGAAAGTAATGCTGAGTGAGTTGGGTTTGAGTCTTCTTGTGTGTAGGTTTCCACTGACAGTGTGAGGACATGAAAAATACTGTAATAACACCTTGTCATTGTGAACCTAATGATGCATGTCTGTCCCCAGACTGGCAGGGTGACAGCCTCTCTCTCTCTCTCTCTCTCTCTCTCTCTCTCTCTCTCTCTCTCTCTCTCTCTCTCTCTCTCTCTCTCTCTCTCTCTCTCTCTCTCTCTCTCTCTCTCGCTATCTATCTATCATCTGTCTCTTACTTCCCCCACCCACCCCCATGTTTGCGCACACACATACACAAGCAGTCTCCATTTTGTGACCAAGAGAAATGACACAGCCATGACACGTTCTCTCATGATGAGAAGTACCCCATTACAGACGCACATACATTTTCAAAACCTATGCTGCCTCTGTAGACAGCATGAAAAACATCACAGGAGCTTCCGACATGAGGGTTGTTCCAACAGGTTGTCAATTAAATCATTTTGCCTTCAAATGCTACCTTTTCATTCTCTTCGCCAAACGTATGTGGAATTTTCAGATCTGATTTGAGTTTTTATTTGTAGATTGAGATTTAGTGAAAAAATATGTGTGACCTGTGCCGGCAAAATGAGTCGGAATGCCAACGTCTGGTTACGCTACAGGCAAAACAAGTGAAATATGTTAATTTTGTTCGAATTTGAAGTTTTCACGGAAATTTGTGAATTAAACCCTTGTCTAGAGATCCTATTGCTCCAAATAGCAATTACACATCTAATATTATCTTTATTTGTATGTTTTCTGAGAGGTGTACCTTCCTACATATTTTTTTTTCTCTGCTCGCTTCTCAACGACTGGTGCTTCCCCTCAGCACAAGTTTGGTATCGTTGTAAAGTGCAGCATTCCAACTTCGTGGATATTCATAGCAAATTCTCAATGGCTCACGTAAAGAAAACAATCAATGCTGATGTAAACAAAACCAGATTGTTGCTAACCAGTCGCATTAACGCTTTCGGTACCAAACACCACGCGCGGTGCCGTATTGTGGTATCATGAAAGCGTCCTACCAATTTTCAAGCTTTTAATAAAATATTTTGTCGATATACCTGGTGTGTTATGGATTTGGATGATAGTGAGCGTGCTCATTCGGTGGCTAATGCTCTATGCACTGCGATCGCCGATTCTTGTTGGTGCAAATTGACATGGAACGTTTTGCTCAAGTTATTAATGTCTACTTCAGTGATAATAAGTGAAAATAAAATGATTTTGGACATTAATGTAGCAAATCTTGAACAATGGGTGGCACAAGAAACTGTCATGGCTGTGTTGATCACTATTAGGCCACACATCTATGCAGGAAAAATCATAAAAATTATTTCACAGAATTTCGTCTTTTTTATAAACTTGTTATAATGAGGGCAATTTGTTATTTATTGTTAATATTGATATTCTGTTGCATAATTTTGCAATGGATTGCTATGAATATAGCCCTTTACCAGTGACACGCTTCTCAAACTGACTGCTGAGCAGAGAAATCAGTTAGGTAACAATGATACATATTCTTTATTTACATATTTTCAATAAGGTTGAACGTACGTATATTTTCCATATGGGTTTTAATGTATGATTTCTAGGTGATTTTGTTTTGGAACCTTCAGAAAACTTTAACTAGATTTTTCTCAAATTTGACTTTGCTGACTTTATCGACTTCAAACAGGTATAGCTCATACATTTTTTTGACCGATTCCAACAAATCATACATCATTTTTTATGTTTTTCTCAATTGAGAATGTGAATTTTTTTTTTTGAGTTTATAATTTTGCCAGCACAGCTCACTATTTTCAATGTTCAATGTTTTACAACAATGTTCATATTATGAATAATTATGTATGAACTAATTATTTTTTTATAATTGTAAAATAATTATTTACATTGTTTAGCCCTGGTAAACCTACAGTTTTACTTGGCGACCATTCGTTTTCTGTGGATATATTAATTTGTTTTTCATAAAATTTAGCATGGTGAAGAAATAAAAGGTAATGGCTACTTCGACCGGTTTGAAAGATCTGTGCGACGGCCAAGTGAAATGCGACAATCATACGCAAATGTCAGAGATATAAGAAAAGCGACATAAGAGACCTTATTCTCTCAAATTAAAAGGCAGCATGTATCCCAGAATGCACTGCACTGAGATCAGTGGAGAAAAATGTAATCCAAGATGGCAGATGAGACGAAATTATGATTATAATAAATTAAAATTAAATTTAATGCTGGCAAGTTTTGATACATTAGCCCCTTCCATTTATTTAAATGTTTGTGGCTAAATATTTGTATTGATTACTAAAATATTGTGGCATTAGCTTAGCAACATGCTAATGTACAACTCAATTGCATGTCTCCTGCTACACACACAAAAGAAAAATTAAACCCTCTGATGTAGAGTTTTGAAACTTGATGAATCCAAAATGACAGAAATGTGCAAATTATGTAAAGTTATAATAATGAAAATGTTTAACGTCTGGTGCATTACAATCATTTTGGTCTGAGCAAGATATACCTCATACAAAAAAATACAGCAAGGCTTTTTTTAAACTCTTCTTCTACAAAGTTATAAATAAAGAGCGCCCATCAAGTGGGCTTTAACTGTTTTATTAATTTCATAAACGTACTGTAAACTAAATCATTATTAGAATTGTACAATACTATCATATTTTTTTGTACATGCAACATAGCTAGTTTCCTTTCAAAGTGGAACTTCGAGATTGCATCTTGGTGTTACCGCTATGGGGAATGCCCTCAGTATTATCGGATTCTGAGCAATGCGTATCCAACAAAAGCATGCAACAAATGACGTCACACGCAAAGCACCCAAGAATATAAAAGGGCGCCTGAGTTACTTGTCATCAACTTTTTTTATTATTATTATTCAACCCCTTCATGGCAAGCACCTGTAGAACTGTTATGACCTCCTGCAAACGAGATGTTTAACCAGACACCAGCTTCTGGCAGTGTTCCAGAGGAATATTAGCCCATTCCTCATGAGCAATGGCCTCCAGTTCAGTGATATTATTGGGTTTGCGTGGGAAAAGTATAGAGTAAACGTTACAGTTACTTACACAATGTGTATCTGATATGAATAAAATACCTTGTCAATTTATAATTGAAAGGATTGTTAATACCGCTTCAATCAGTGTATTTTAAAGAATATAAACATATGCTTAAAAACACTGAATAGCTGTGATACTTTATGTGACCAGTGCTGAGAGTGTCAGCCTCTGGCTCAGCGCCAGCCAACGGGCGAAAGCTTTTGAATTTAAAAGTTGATCACGTGATGCAGTGACCGTTCTAATCACACGGGTGTGATCATACTCCAGGGACCAGCCAAGACTGATCACACCGGTGTGATCATACGCATTAAAGGGTTAAGGGTTAACACGTGCTCAGACACTGCATGCTGATGGTGTTCCCCATAGCCCCATTTTTAAGGAACAAAGTTATATTCACAACCTGAGACGTTTTATTGTAAATGAAAAAAAAAAAAAAATCAACAAATAATTTCCCATCAATTCTGCAGCCGCTGTGTCCGCTATGTTTCCTCTCTGACACGCCAGAAACTGAATGAGTTCATCTCATGAAATAAAAATCTTGTCTCGACTTGAACACACCATGAATATGAATTTCTAAACCTGTCTTAGAAAGCAGCTGCCTATGTAAACAGTGGGCAGCGAGGTAGCTCAATAGGTTTTGGAAAAAAATCTACTGTAAGGATTGAGGTTGGTGAATCTCCTCTCAGACCCCGAGGGCTTGTTTAAACAGCAGGGCCTGATACAGCTCAGATGCGAGTCGGCATCAGAGCTTAGAGTTGCCCAGCCAATGTACAAATTCCACAGAACATAAGATTTCTATTAATTAAATCATAATTGGGTTTTATATATTTATTTGCTTCAGACGTTTGGCAGAAGCGAGGAGCGAGATTAGACAGAGATTTACATGTAAAATGTAGGAGATTCATTAGGGTACCTTGGCAAAGATGAAATAATTTGACTGCCTGCAGGGCACACAGATGGCTCTGTATGTTTGCTAATTTGCTCCTCTTTCAAGGTCATTAGTTCTATTTGGTGAACTATCAAAAAGTTTATTTGAGGATGGTAAGATTTATGTACGGCGTAAACAAGAACAGTGCCCTTGTTGTGACCGCAGTTCTGAATTCTATTGTTATATTCCTGGAACATACAAGCTCAACGGCAGCGATGCTTGTTCTCATTATGTTAGGGATAAATTAAGAGCCAGAGATTTTCATTTATCTTGCCATACGAATATATGCAGGTATTTGTGTGTGAGTACCTTTCTTTCATACTGTAAGTGGATAATAACCTCTAAGAGGTAATAAGAATACATTAAGAGATGTGTCTGCTGAGGATAATACCAACGTTTCATTTAATCAATAATATAATCTACTTCCTCTTCCAAACCCAATATTACACTTCTCCCAGGTGGTCTTGCTTGGAAGTTAAGTCTGAGTCTTAAGACAAGGAAAGAAAGAAATTTGCCATTTTCTCCTCCCTATTTAGAAAAGCGCTATTTATTTTGCTAGGCAGGAAATGAGTTTTGACATAATGGATTTTCGCCATGCATTACATATACTGGGAAAGTGGCACTCTAAAATAAGGGATCTGGGATCGTTGTTTGCTTTATGGCTTTACATTGAAGAACTCCTCAATGGGTTCGAAAATGTTGAATGGTGTTACATATGAAATCATTCTTAATTATGTTGTAAAAACCTATAAATAATCACATCGCTTTGGCACAGTGCATTATACTTTGTTGTGCAGCGTGCTAGAAATATTGAATAATATAAATTTGGTTAGCTAATTTGTTCTTTAACCAGATTTTGGTATTGTAAGGCTATATTTTGTCTTTTCTTTTCTTCTTCTTTTTAAAAGTAAAATGTTACGGGTTTTTTGTGCTCTTTGAAGTTGAAAAGAGGCCATACAATTAATCAATTTCTCTGCCTCAAATCTGTTCTCTTAAAATAATGAGGAAAAAGGTTTTTATCAATTTAAGTTGATTTTTTTTCTTTGGCCAGTGTTCTCAGTGGAGGACAGGGTGTGAAGCAGTTTCCCCTTTACAGTAATTTATTCTCAATTTTTCCAACCCTTTATCTTCCTTCATTTGTTATGCTTTTGGAGTCATTTCATAGTGCCTGAATATGAGTTTCCTTTGGGAGAGATGATATGGTCAGGGAGATACCATCTGCCCATGGGGGAGGGGTGGACTAGTCATTTTACATTCTGTCTTCATGGTTTAGCTTTAATGACAGATTAAAATGATGGGCTATGCAGAATGTGAAACAAAGCAGGGTGGTGAAGAAAAGACTTGTGCTAGTAAAGCACATTTTGAGTAACACGTCCGTCTCTTCTTTTAAACGTTCATAGTCTGAAATATTATCCTCAAATATTGTCAGAAAAAAAAAACTAAATCTAGGAACAAAAATGCTCTTTTATCAAGAAGATGCACTGATTCATCATTCCAACGTTAAAGGATGGACTTAATTTAATCAACTTTATGCCCATGACAGTTAAAGTTTTTAAAATCAGGGCATGATCAGAGTTCAATTGCTACCGAGACACATCAACAGTCTAGCACAATGCATTCTCCTTCAAATGTACTCAGCAATTGATTTTAAGAAGCTTTATATAGAGGATGAGAAAGCTTGGGGTTGAGAAACCTAGTTTGCATTTTCTTTTGCTGACATCTAAATATGCCAATATTTTTTATTTAATACAATTGCTAAAAACAATTTAATTATTTTATTTTATTTTATTTTATTTATTTTAATTTTATTTATTCATTTATTTTATTTTATTTTATTTTATTTTAAATGCCAGTTAACTGGCAATGACCTTCCACTTCAATTGAGAATATATATATTGCTATGACTAAGGCATCTTATTAGCATATGCCAAAACAATCTTTAATGAAGGAATCTGAAGGTTTGTATTGTCCAGGGATTAGATATTCTTTTCCTTAAGAGCAAATTTTTCAGCATTATTGAATAATTATATTAGATTTTAGCTTTATTCCGATTTTTCCTCATGCATGTTAATTGGACATATTCTAAAATAGGTCAGTCTTATGTTTCACGGAAGGACTTTTTCTATGAATTTCCCGAGCCACATTCCATAGGTACAGTTACGTGACTGAGCGCCTCATTCCTCCCTCATTCGCTCAGTGTTCGTTGCAGAATGCTTTCTCTGCATTTCTTCATGCTGTCCTCATTCGATCTCACCAGCATATAATAACTCTGCCAACGCTGAGGAAAGAAACATAATGCCATTCTTACAGTCACATTAAATCTGCCAAAGTACAGTAAGAAGGAAAAAAACTGAATAAAATGTAACGGGTTTATACACTGATTGAGGATGTTGTACATGCAGCCCCTTGCACACAATTAAGAGACGCAAGACAAAAGTAAAGCCAATAAAGACTTAAATACTTATCTTTTTTTGTCACAGTTCTTGTCACACTTGCATTTTTAGCTGAAAGAATGGTATACGACTGTTTTTTGTCATAGACCACCCCAGCGCGATCACATCTTTGACAGCTGGCTCTATTAGAGGATTATGAACACGGCTGTGGGCGGCAGAAGACCATGCTGACAGACCTGTTAGTAACAAATGACTCCACAGACTATGAAAACACTTAAACAAGCCATGTGAGTTCATATGGTCACTCAATCTTGAATCAAGTACCGTACCGTGACAAAGAACTAACAATACGGTATTGCAACATACTTTTTGACGTGGTTAACCAATAAGAGCAGAGAATGGGTAGCAGGTGACTACTGACTATCAATCACGTCATAAAAGGGCCATGAGGAAGTTCAGCGTGAGAATTGAGGTTATGTGGTCTTTGGGCTGACCATAACAGTTTGGTTGCACAACGCCAGATTAAAGGTGTTTCGGGAACTGTAAAGGACTTGTGACAGTATTGAGGTTTACACTGCATGGATGTGCTTACGCAGCAGAGTGGTTTGTTCAGCATGTTTTAATTTTGGACTTGAAATCAAGCAAACAATTTCAGAAGTCATCATTGTGGCATCAAGCAGGCATCGAAATCAGAACAAAGAAAAACTAAACTGCTTTAATAAAGCATAACAGTTTGCACTTTTTGATCAATTATTCACATTTAAAAGAACTGAACCCAAACCCCTTAAAGATGACTAAAATTTAACAGACTGGAATAGCAACCATCTTTTCACACTGTCCTCACACATATCTCATTTGGTCCACTTTAACTGTGACAAGGTCTCAGTTTAAAATTAAATTAATATTTATTATTATTATTGTGATTACGTGATTATAATGTCTGTCTGTCTGTCTGTCTGTCTGTCTGTCTGTCTGTCTGTCTGTCTGTCTGTCTGTCTGTCTGTCTGTCTGTCTGTATGTCTGTCTGTCTGTCTGTCTGTCTGTCTGTCTGTCTGTCTGTATGTATGTCTGTCTGTCTGTCTGTCTGTCTGTATGTCTGTCTGTCTGTCTTGTAGCTCTAACAGTAGAGCGTTGTCGCTTGCAACGCCAAGGACATGGGTTAGATTCCCAGGCAAAGCAAGAACTGATAAGAATGTAAATGTGTACCTTGAAATGCAATGCAAGCGTCTGTCAAATGATTATTATTGGCATTGTATGCTATAAAATATAATTTAACGTTACAATGTTTTTTATTTATTTATTAATTCATTTACAATTACTACAATTACTTTTATATATCAAGATATATTGCTCCACTTATACTGGTTTCACATCTGAATGGTATATCTGCAAACCTGATTTTTTTTTCCACAAATTAATTTAATGAAATGTCCTTTTTCGTCACAAGCTGATTTTAATACAACAATTAGGACACACACACACACACACACACACACACACACACACACACACACACACACACACACACTTTCTCTTTGTGTGTGTGTGTGTGGTGACTCAGGAGTAGATAGATATCCAGGATGGCTTGTAATGGTTCAGATAGGCCGCTCTCACCCACGGTGACAGGGAGATTGGACAGTTAGGAGACAGAGTGCAGGCAGAAAGACCCTTACACAGCCTTATTAGCCATGTAGAGTTATCTCCCAAGTGTCAATACAGAGAGCGCAGCAGAGAGATAGCAGGACAACAGGGAGGGGGCCGGGGGATCTTGACTAAGAGAAACGGGATGACCGAAACCTTAAAGGAAGAAAGTAGGTGATAGAAAAGAAGGAGCTTGTGACAGAAAGCATGGAGAAATGTTGGTGTGGATGGAGAAAGGGGGGTCGCCGTCACAGAGATACACACACACACACACACACACACACACGAACACAAGCACAAAAGGAGCTGGCAGACAGTGGAAGAGAGGGGGATAAAGCCTCATACACTCACAAAAAGTGGTTTGCTGACAGAAAAAGGGACTTTCTCTCAGACACACACACACACAAATATGTTGTGTTTTCATATTTGTGGCGATTTTCCATGGACCTCATGCTTTTTATACTGTTCAAAGTGTACATTACATCCCCTTTATCATACCCCTAAATCTTCCCATCCCAGAAAACGTACTCGGTTACCTAACGTAACCTCGGTTGTCTCTAGATGAGGGAACGAGTACTGCGTAATTGCGTTACGCAACGGGTAAAGTCATCTTTGCTTGAGATATGAAGCCAAAAATGTATCCTAAATTTTGTATTGTCAACGCAGTGTAGCAGCAGGCAGACCTAGAGCAGGCTGTCTAGCATGCTCATTGGCTGCCTCACAGCAACTGCAGCAGCCTACCACTGAGCTGGGCTTGACGTCACGTGTAAAGAGCGGCATAGCCGGTCTATACTGGATTTTATCGACCCTTATAGTGCAGCTCAACCAGGAGAGTCAAATTGAGACTTAGACTGATAGAAGTCTAGCCTGCAGGGCGGGAACTTCCAGGTTATAGAACCTAACACATGTAGAGGGGGAGGCCCAGCCCGCCGCCGTACAAATGTCATGAATAGAAATCTCGCTGGACCAAGCCCACGAGGAAGCCATGCCACTGGTGGAATGATTATTGATGCCCAGAGGGCATTGCAGGTCTTTAGACGCATAAGCTACCGCAATAGCGTCCACTATAAATCGACAGACTGTGTTTCGAGGCGGCGAGACCCCTGGTGCGCCCACCAAACGAAACGAAAAGCTGCTCCGATTGCCTGAAGGCGGCTGAGTGCGTGATGTAAATTCTCAGCGCTCTGACAGGGCAGAGGAGGTTAACGTCAACCTCGCTGCCGGATGTCGGCAAAGCTGAGAGTGAAATGATCTGCGCTCTGAAGGGGGTGCCGATCGCTTTGGGGACATAGCCATGTCTCGGTTTAAGGACGACTTTAGAGTCATTAGGTCCGAACTCGAGACAAGCAGCGTTAACAGATAACACGTGTAAGTCACCCACACGTTTAACTGATGACAAGGCAATCAGAAACGCGGTTTTGAGTGCGAGGTGCTTCAGATCCACAGAGTGCAAGGGTTCAAAGGGATGCACTTTCAGGGCCTCCAGGACCAAAGAAAGATCCCAGATAGGAACCGATGGGGCTGGCTTTCTCTTAGGCAGCGGATGGTGAGCTCGTTCCTTCCTATTGCCTGGCCGCGCGTCGACTCAGTGAACGCTGCGATGGCCGCAACATATAGGCCTACTTTGAGCGTGGAGGGGGACCTGCCTATGTCCAACAGCTCTTGAAGGAAACAAAGCACCCATGAAACCCCACAAGTTTGTGGTTCTAAGCCTTTGTCAGTGCACCATTTAGTAAACACAGACCATTTGGACGCATAAAGCCGCCTGGTAGAGGGGGCTCTAGACAGCGTGATCGTGTCCACAACCCCTTCTGGCAGAGCAACGGGTATCCGTTGATTATCCATGCATGCAGAGACCAGCGCTCTGGATGAGGATGCCAAATCGACCCGCTGGCTTGAGAGGGATCGGCCATGGGGCTAAGTCTGACAGCCGCACCAACTCCGGGAACCACGTTTGGTTCTCCCATCGGGGGGCTATGAGGAGCACCGAGTGACGCGTTTCCCTGATTCTCCTGATGACCTGTGGCAACAGTAAGACCGGAGGGAACGTGTACAACGGGCAGCTGGGCCACGCTTGGGCCAGGGCGTCCTCGTTCTTTGGAAAGAACCTTGGGCAGTGAGCGTTGTCTTTCGACGCAAAGAGGTCAACTTTCGCTCTACTGAAAAGGCGCCATAGTGACTGGACTGTCTGCGGGTGCAGGGATCATTCCCCCGGGGGAACGTTGTCCCTGGAAAATTTGTCCGGGCCATCGTTCAGGCGTCCCGGCAGATGCGCGACTCTGAGCGAGCGCAGTGAGTGCTGAGCCCAAACGAGCAGGTGTTCCACCAGACTCTGGATCTGACACCACCCTGGCGGTTCACGTAGGACACCACAGACACCATTATGTGACCAGTACGTGGTGGCCCCGCAGAGATGGGAGGAAGTATTTCAAAGTGTTCTCGACTGCTATCATCTCCAGACAGTTTATGTGAAGGCACTTCTCCAGGTCTGACCAGAGGCCAAAGACCGGTTTGCCCTCGAAAAGACCGCCCCAACCAAGGTTGGAGGCGGCCGTCGAGATGACCTTTCGGTACGAGACAACGAGACAATGCGGAGGGCGCATACGCAGTAGACCCAGCCGGAGCACTGCTGTGGCTGAAGCCATAAAGCCCAGCATTCTCTGAAACGTTTTCAGTGGGACAACACTGCCTTTCTGGAAAGACGTGGCCAGGCGCTGAACACAGCGCACCGCTGTGTTGACAAGCGGGCCGTCATAGCCACAGAGTCGAGCTCTATTCCCAGAAAATAGGTTGACTGATGGGGCAGCAGTGAGCTCTTGGCCCAATTGACCATGAGACCCAGGCTTTTCAGATGACTGAGTAGCACTGCTCTGTGAGACATGAGTTCCGCCTCTGATTGTGCTAAAATCAGCCAATCGTCCAAATAGTTCAGAATTCGCATACCCTGACTTCTCAGGGGAGCAAGGCCCGCGTCCATGCACTTCGTAAATGTATGGGGTGCTAGCGACAGGCCGAACGGGAGGACGGTGTACTGATATTCCTGACCGTCGAAAGCGAATCTCAAGAATGGCCTGTGACAGGGTATGATCTGGATCTGAAAGTATGCATCTTTCAGATCGAGAGAAATAAACCAGTCCCTCGGGCGAATTTGCACAAGGATTTGTCTGGTCGTGAGCATTTTGAATGGTCGCCTCATGAGAGCTTTGTTCAAATGTCTCAGATCTAAGATAGGTCTGGGGGTACAGTGTTTATTAGTAAGTGTGAGCGCTCGTGAGCGGTCACAGGGCTTACGTTTACAACACGGCCGGTATGCTTTAATGGTTTCATCCCCTAAGATAACTTTGTAACAGAGCGGGCAGTGATAGTAGGTGTGGGCACTGAAACGTGGGCACATATCCTACATCTAACACTCGAGCGGCGCGTGCCCGCTTTATGTGAGTGGGCTCTGTGACAGTGAGAGACACCGGGGGGATCGTGCTTGTGTGTAGGGGTGAACACTGTGGCGTGGGCACATTTTCTACACTCATAACACCATCGGCGTGAGCCGGATAAACAGACACTACACTCTTTTTGAGATTTATCTGGGTCACCATGAAAACGGCGTTTGTGTGCAGGTGAGTGGGTTGAATAACTGGCCGTGGCGGGACTCGCGCATCTTTTCCTCCCTGCAGATGCTAGGAGGACTTCGCGGGCTCGGGCTTAAGCGCGATCTTTGGCCGGGGCCCCCGGGGGGGAGGCCAGAGGCCCGACCAGAGGTCTGACCAGAGGCCAAAGACCGGTTTGCCCTCAAAGACCGCCCCAACCCAGATTGGAGGCGTCCGTCGAGATGACCTTTCGGTACGAGAGGCGGAGCGACAGCTTTGGCGTAGAACACGGCAAGTCGAGCCCGCAGTGTCGAAATTGGCAGTTCTTCGCAGTGGATGCAGCCTCCCGAAGACAGGGCGAGGGCTGCATGGTCTCGGCCCAGGCAGAGAGTGCAGATCACATGGCGGTCTCCGTCGCTGAGCGCGACTCTGTAAGAGCCACAGGAAAAACAAAGCATTTTGCAACAAACGCCTCGTGCTCTTTCAGACACGTGAGTCGCAGCGGCGAACACACAGAGAGGCACGGAGGGCTGAAGGCGTCGAAGATGGCCGGCTTCCTCAGACGCTTTCCTAGGATTGCTGGTTGCTTAATTCAACGGCGCTGCTTCTCTCGGAGTCCAGCGATGCGTAGAGCTCGCTGAAGAGATGAGAAATCAGTTAAGCAGCCCCTGAGCCCTTCCTTTTATACACAAGCCAGCCCCATTTTGGCGGGCTATGGCGCGTGAGGTGCGAAGCGTCCTCATTGGGCGTGACGTCACGCCCAGCTCAATGGTAGGCTGCTGCAGTTGCCGCGAGGCAGCCAATGAGCACGCCAGACAGCCTGCTCTAGGTCTGCCTGCTGCTACACTGCGTTGACAATATATACAAAATTTAGGATACATTTTTAGCTTCATATCTGGAGCAAAGATGACTTTACCCGTTGCGTTATGCAATTACGCAGTAAAGGGAACCTCTCGTAAGAGAACTGTCTGAATCTTTGCATTTTCAAAAAAAACATCACTTATGATGTATAATCTATTTTCCTCATATTTCTGATATTGCCATCATTGTGGGGACATTTTCTCCCCCTATTGTAGGGTTTTCCAGGACACACACACACACACACACACACACACACACACACACACACACACACACACACACACACACACACACACACACACACACACACACACACACACACAGGAGTTGACAGAGAGAGGTTGTGCTCCCCCACCATCCCAGCACCTGTCACACTTTGAGATAATCATCCATCATGGCCGGCCGTTGGCCTGTGTGGTCCTTTTTAATAGACACTATTGACACTAGTCGTCTCCTCTCCCACCCACAAGCTGTCACCAGACAGAAGTGATGTGTGTGCGTGAGAGAGAGAAAGAAAGAAAGAGAGGAAAAGAAGAACTCTGGATGTTGTTCCAGACATCACAAACACTGGCAAAGGAAAGCTTCCATCCAACTATCTATCTGTCTGTCCGTCCGTCCGTCCGTCCGTCCGTCCGTCCGATTAAAGAAATCATACTTTATTCAGCAAGGATGGTAAATTGATCAGTGACAGCAAAGACATTTATAAAGCTACACAATTTATATTTCAAATAAATGATGTTCTTCTGAAATTTGCATTCATCAACAGATCCTGAAAAAGTATCACCGTTTCCACAACTTTTTTCACCATTGATAACAATAAATGTTTCTTCTTCAGCATATGAGAATCATTTCTCAAGAATTGTGACTGAAAATTCAGTTTTGCCATCACAGGAATACATTTAATTTTTACAACATAATAAAATATAAAATAGTTATATTAATTTCTGATAATATTTTACAAAATGACTGTATTTTTGATTAAACAAATGCAGCTTTGATGACCGTAGGAGACTTCTTTAAAAAAAAACTTTTTTTTTAAATTTGACCAACACCAACATTAACAAATTGAACCATATCATAAAGTATTACCATTAGGCTACAGTTCATTAGTGGATGATGCACCAGTTTATTTGTTTGGCACATGTTATGAAGGCATTGACCCTGACATTGAGATGGCCCAGAAGGTGCAGACAGTGGGGGAACACATGAAGCTATTTGAGAGGACTCTAAGTGCTCCATAAAGAACATTTGGCACACAAATAACTGGCTTTTTTACATCCGACCAAAGCCTGGTTATACTTATACTTTGAGCAAACTCTGCGTAATTCAGACTCACAGGTCTAAGAGTGTATGTAGTGTTAATGTGTTTGGCAAGCACTCTTTTTTGACCTTCTCATTGGAGATTGGGAACCCACTGAAGCTTTAGCTTAACAAACTTCTTGAACTTCTAAAAGTGACATTTCTAAAATATTGTGTTGGATATTTTTGTTCTGATGATGAAATGGGTCATTAATAATTATAACCATTTAACATTTTACTTGAAAATGATCATTAACTACATTAAATACACTTAAATTGATTAGACCTTTGGTTGTTTGATATTTAACGTAATATTAACATGGATATTAATCATTCAAACTATTTTTTATTTTCACGTTTAGATTTAACAAAAATCACAAAACCGAATACAAGCAATGTTGCATTTGGCTTCATTAGTCGTTTCCAGAGTAAAGTCAATGTAATATATTTTTTCATATATATATATTAACGCTACATATGCTCTTAGACCTTAGTTTGTACTTAGTTTGCTCAAAGTATATATATATATATATATATATATATATATATATATATATATATATATATATATATATATATATATATATATATATATATATATATATAGATGTCATATAACACATTAATACACATTTATTTTCACATGAAATATAAATAAATTCACTAGTCATTAACTTATCATCTTGTTGTTCCAAGCCTGACATTATTCTGCATTACATGTTTTTTCTCCAACCAATAGAAGTCAGTGAGGTCCATTGTTGTTTGGACTCAAAATGTCTTCTTTTATGTTCCACATAAGAAAAAGTCATAAAGGATAATAATTACATGAGGTTACTTATCTAGCTTCTTATACACTGATTAAGACCATTCGACAGAGGCTTGAGGAAGGTTTTCGGACTTGTTAACACTCATCCAGCTCTAACCTCAATTGTCCATCTCCACTGTGAGTTGGCCAGACATGCAAGCGGATGCATTGGAGGCTAATGGAGGCTCACGGTGGGGCGGCAGGGAAATGAGGGTCTGGGGCTGGGCAAAGGGGCTGGTCCCAGGAGGCTCTGGAAGACTTTAATAGCGGAGCCAGGGAGATGCCTGCCTGCTGTGGTTTCTCGGTTGCCGATGATTTTAGTTTCAGGTGACGTGCATCATGCTCTATTAGCGGCCTCTTCCGACCACAGTTTTCTTTGGCATGTGAAAGGCGCACTGGAGCTCCGCTCTGGACGCGTAGCTTTTCAACACACGTACACACACATACACACCCCTACACTTTACATAGATGCAGGTCTGCATCTCTGCAACCAAACACAGGAACGATAGACACACGTACCTATGTGCACAAGCTTTCAGCTCCTCGTATTTCCAGCTTCCCCTAAAACACACATATACACCGGACATATATATGCGCTTTTAGGAATGATTCTATCACTTCAAGTCAATCAAGGAATAAATGAGTTTGAAAGGTGACTTTATAAAGTCTTCTTAAAGGAATAGTTCACTCAAAATGAAACATGTTGTTATTACTTACCCCCATGTCATTTCATAGCTGTGCTTTTTTATGTGCAACATAAAAGTTGAATTCTTTTAAGAATAGTTTAAAAATCTCATGTCATACACGGCCAGTTTATAGCGGAAAAAAAAAAACACTGGAAAATATGACTATGGACTATATTCCAAGTCATACATTGTTTTTGTATGGTAAACAGACCGTTGTTTTTCACTGATACTATTTTCCTCTGGTGGAGATCGCCTGTTGCCTGATCACATCCCTATTAAAAAAAGAGCACATCGGCATCATTGTCATTAGTAGTAACCAGACATGAGTGATTTATCTAAAGCACTGCATTCAAGCTATACTTTTTATGACCTTGGCGTTGCTCGCACTACAGTTTGAACAACTCAAATACACTCTAGATGCAAAGTTTCAAGGGGAAAGGATCAGTGACACAGATAATGGGCCCTGTCTTGCACCCAGTGCAAATTACTTTGTACACCGACGCATGTATCATTCCTATTTTGCACCCGACGCAGAGCTGACTTTTCCCTTTATATGTAGCATAATCCATATACATTATGTATCCATAATGTAGCATGTGCACAACGCGCATACACTTTGCTTCTCTCATCTACATTATGTCTCTCTCACATACATTATGTATCCATAATGTAGCATGTGCACAACGCGCATACACTTTGCTTCTCTCATCTACCCAGACGCAGCAGTTCATATTTTTGCAAACCATACATAATTGCAAGGAAAAATATTACCACACGAGAGAAATCATTGTTGGTGTCCATGAAGATGTGAAAAAATAGGCATACATGTAGCTTACACATTTACCCTAATTATTCAGGCTAATTGTAGTAATGACGGATCAAACCTGTTTGACCAATAGTGGCAAGACACATAGGTATATAAGGACACCTGACAAAGTGGGTTGTCCGTCAATAACCAGGAAACAAAATTCTCAAGACTGCGAAATCACCTTTCCCATCATGTAAGTTGAAAGTTAAAAAGTTAAAATAGCAATCCGCCATGGAACAAGCGCGCATGCTGTTCAAGGGAATGTGAGATGACGCTCTGATTGGTTTATTGCACGTTACGCCCAAACCACACCTATGAGTAATGTAGCTACTTCAGACCAACTCATTATAGATTTGTGAGATCGGCCCACAAAGTTACTTGCGTTTCGAGAAATTATTTCTTGAATTATGCTACTTTGACTGTGATCCATAGTAGATACCATCTCAATCTAAATCCATTTGAAATGACAGAAATTGAAATGGAATTTCAAAGAACTTTAATCAGAGTCCGTATACGAGTTCTCTATATTCTTACTATTAGAACTTAAATAATATATCAGTAAAAACCTATGTGTAATCTTGTGAATGTATTATCAAAGATCTTGAGATAAAAGTCCAATCTCCCATGCACAGGAATGACTTAAACTCTTGTCTTTGGCAGTGGTGCCAGATGAGGGATCAGGCTCGAGTGTATTTACACCACACAGAGGTGTGTCTACACGTCCCGTAGCGCCTGTGTGAAGTGGTCGGATGTTGGTCCCTCATGCAGTCCTTGCGAGTCTTCCAAAATCCTGGGTGGCTATGAATTTCACTGTAGCTCTTTTTCCTCACCTTCTTTCATTCTTAAGCCTAACTCTTTTTTTTTTCTTTTAGTCAAAATGAAGGAAATTTCCTGTCTGAGGCAATTCTTTGTTTGTTTCCTCGGATGAGGTGGGGGAAAAAATAGTCTGAAAGAGGAGGCAAAGCTCGCATGACACTGCCCAGCTAAACATTAGAGCCTAATGTGTCATCTGAACAGGCCCTGAATGGAAATTTACAGTGGAACATGTCGAAGTGGGCTTCCCTCTTGTTTTATTAAAGCACAACTGTAGAATTAAACCCTGATTTTCACCCCTCATTAACAGATTACAAAAGTGTGTTTGAATCCACCTTCTTCCCCAGCTGTTATTTTAATGCTGTACAACACCGTCCTGATTTATGCACCCATAAAGCCATTTCGTACAATATGTAAACACTCCATGAGGATTCACACACACACACCAAAGAACTGAATCCAGACACAAAACAGAGCTGTTTCTCATATGAAACTGCTTTCATATTCTAATGAGAGCAGTCAGAACATCAAAGAGCCTTATGCAGATTAAGTCATTAATGTAGAGAACCTGTTAGTTGAGCTTGCGTGCGCGCAGTTACGCAGCAGATCATCTGTGCGTCACGCTCCATGAACCAAAGTGAGAGAAACTGCAGACAAAGGAGGCCAGTGGAAAGTCTTTTTTGCCTTTAAATTGACTGGAACGGGTCGCACGAAGGGTGTCTGTTTACACTTGTCAAATTTTGAACTTATATATTCTTACGGAGCGTGTCAGGGGCAATGAATGACACAGTTGTGACAATTCGAGCCCACAGTCCGTGACTGAATGGCAGGGAGAGAATGAGTTGTTTGGTCAATACACCGACTCCCTAGCAACCATTTCTGTGGCTAAATGGAGGGAATTTTATGCTCTGGCCCCCACCCAATGCACACAAAGCCGACTACGACTTCATTGCGGCGAGTATAAAAATAATTTATTCTGGCTAAACCCTTTCGCCAAATCTTTTAATCACCGTAAAGGGCTTTCAGTATGTGTTATGTTGCAGATTCCTTCAGATGCCTATGTGAAATATTTATGATGTGTTCCTAGGTGGCACATATAAGGCAGTGATTTATTTTGCTAGGTGGAGGAGGACGCTGTAACTGGTTTATGTTGTTGATGATGCGAAATTGTATTTGACACTCACTGTTGATGCTTCAAGAGCTTATGAATCATTTGATGTAAATGTCTTTGGAAGTTATTTGCTGTGTAACTTCCGTGGAATTGAAATATAGTGTCCTGTGATTCTCGTTCCAAACCTGTGTAATTTAGTTCATAAACAGTAGCCTCAGTCAAACATTGAAACTTGAATCAGTTTGTGTCCTTATGTTCAAGAGAATCACTGCATTGAAAGGCAGTCCACCCTGTTGGTCTTGGCAGAGCGTCATTTTTTTTTTCTCTGCTTGAAATTCAGCGGTTCAAACCCCACTCTGAGCTTTGATGTGCAAGTGTAATAAGTCTGTTCAATTGTAATATATATCTATGTCACCGCGTCTCATACATTTTCAACTAAGGCAGTTCTTTAAAACCAGAGAAATGTCACGCGTTCGCTGCACCCAGTTCACACATACATATTTTTTGACATTATGTTGTCTGTATATGCATAAAACACATTATTTTCCACCTTAATGAATAATGCAAAGGAATTGCATGCTGTCTCCGATATGTAAAGAAACGGTCAAAAACATCTCATCTCATTAAGTAACCCTGTTAACCTCCAGTTAGAGAGTCACGTGACTCACGCGGCATATGTTATTTACATTCATGGAGCGGGAAGATGTTTGCAGAGAAGGATAATTTGACAGTCCGATAAACCAGCAGACAGACAGATAAACAGTCTGCCTCGTCGCCACAGAGATCTCATTGTCAGTCTTACTGAAACCCTTGTTTCTCACTGCCATCCCAACAGCCATGGGGCAATATTTAAGCAGACAGTCAGAAGACGTCCAAATATTGAACAACATTTACTCTTTATTTCTAGCCCTCTCCCTTTTTTTCTATTACTTCTGTAACTTTTTTTTTTTTTGGCCAGGACCACAAATCCCAAACAAACAGGACGGCTGAGGAGCGGGAGAATGGGCTGACTCATCAGAGAGAGTGAGAGAGATGGAGAAGAGCTCTCCATTCTCGCTGAACCAGAGCAAAGAAGGCCAACCAGTGCTCTGCATACAAGCTCATGGACCACCCAGATCTCTCTACTATAAAGTAATATTGCTTTAGCCACCTCTACTGCTGCATTGGTTAGGCTAAAGGTATGAAGTTATTACAGGCGTCTTGAAAATATTATGCGCTTTGAATACTATTGACCACCACAACAGAGGGATAGTGGTTTGACAATATTAAAAACTGCTTAAACAGAAAAACTATATAAAAAAAAATGGTAACACTTTACAATAAGGTTCATTAGTTAACATTAGTTAACTACATTAGTTAACATTATCGAATAATGAACTGCGCTTATAAAGCATTTATTAATCTTTGTTAATGTTCATTTAAACATTTACTAATACTTTATTAAAATCTTGTTAACATGAGTTAATGCACTGTGAACTAACATGAACAAACAATGAGCAGCTCTATTTATATTAACTAACATTAACAAAGATGAATAAATACTGTATCAAATGTATTGCTCATTGTTAGTTCATGTTAGTTAATACATTAACTAATGTTTAATAAATGAACCTTATTGTAAAGTGTTACCAAAAAAACATATATATATATAATATATATGTGTGCACCTGGATCACAAAACCAGTCATAAGTCGCACGGGTATGTTTGTGGCAATAGCCAACAATACATTGTATGTGTCAAAATTATAGAATTTTCTTTTATGCCAAAAATCATTAGGATATAAAGTAAAGATCATGTTCCATGAAGATATTTTATAAATTTTCTACTGTAAATCTATAAAACATTTATTTTTGTGAGTGAATGCAGCTCAATCACGAACATAAATGGATAGCTTTAAAGATGATTTTCTCAATGGTTCGATTTTTTTTTTTTTTTTTTGCACCCTCAGATTCCAGATATTCAAATAGTTGTATCTCGGACAAATATTGTCCTATCCTAACAAAACATACATTAGTGGAAAGCTTATTTATTCAGCTTTCAGATGATGTATAACTCTCAATTGCATAAAATTTACCAATGTGACTTGTTTTGTGGTCCATGGTCACATATTATTATTATAGAACATTTACAGGTAGGTCAGTTTTCTGCATTGTCCTAATTTCTAAAATATAAAGACTTATTTTTTATTTTAAAATTGATATTTATTTATATGCTTTATTAGAGACTAAAAATAAAAAAGGGACAAGAAAGAACATTTGTGGTTAGGATCTTGTTTTTGAAGTTTCCCTTTAATTTCATATCTGAAAGCTGTTGCCAATAATTTGATGATTATACATTTCCAGTGTTTGGTGTACAGTCTCCTCTCTGCAGTAATTGTCTGTCTGTTTTGTTTGGCACGAATGTCATTGCTATTCCTTTTTCTTTTCTTCTGGTGGCCTTTAGGGGAAAGGCTAATATCTTGTGTGTCAACTCACAGCATGAAAACTTTTAGATCTATATAAGGTTACTCATTTCAGAACTTATTTTCTAAGAGAAAGGGAGGGAAAAAATAAATACATTATTTATGAACATATTCCCAGTCCAATGGTTAATTGTTTATCTTTTCACAATTGCTTTGATGTAACCAGAAACGTAATCCATAAAAGAAAGAAGAAAGTTGTCCTGTTTTTTTTTTGTTTTTTTTCTTGGTGTAATTGTTGCTGCATTTTCCGCTCGTTTCTTTTTTAATGATTTGTGACAAGGGGACATATAGGTTATTGTAAAAATGATTCCACTTTCTCTCTCTATTATGAAGGCGTGCATGCACCCCAAAGCCTCATCAGCTTTGATTAAAAACATCTCCTCAGCTGCCTACTCTCATTAAAGCTGCCATCCGCTACATATTATATCTTTAGCTTAACTGACCATGTCCAAAGAGTTTTAAAATGAAAGAAATTAAACATTCCTGGGTTTGTTTTTGGGCTTAAAACACTGCACACTCAGCCTTTTCATGCGTAGCGGTGGAGACAAATTCACAGCAGAAGTCAAACATGGATAAAAAGGCTGAAACAACAAAATTATCTGGCAGGACTAACCTTAAAAGAAAGGGGAAAAAAAGAGAGAAAATTGTCACTTTGCAACCTACAAAATAAAACTATTTTCTGCTTGCCAGGTGCACAATATTATACATTCTGTACCAGAGACAACTCTAGTAGTCTCTTAAGGAATATGGTGAGGTCTGTCTCGCCAGCGGAGCTGGCAAAGTGTATCCAGTATATGGCCGCATATACACTGCTGTCTGTTTATGTCAGAATGAAAGATGGGGGATTTTTCTCAATGAGTCTTTTGTTCATGCTATGGCAGTAGTTACAGCAGAGCTTACAGTATATGAGCCTCATTCAAAATGCACTGCAAGATTATTCTAGCGGCATGAATTTTTGGTACTGGTGTGACTGGAGATACTAAGATTCATATGTGGCAAGTCACATTGTGACATGTCAGTTATCTGAAAATTATTTAATTACTTAAAAAAATTGTTCAACCTTGCGTCATATATAGTGAAGTTTAACACTTAAGGCAAACACACGTTTTTATTTATGTATTATTTCATACAGTAGTTACTGTAAAACTAACAACATATTGTATGTATATTCACTGTACTGCACAATTAATTATGAAAATGTATATTTTCGTTTGCTGTAATGTATGTCTAATTGCATTGCGTATACTGTAGAGCTAACATCAGTAAAATATTTACAGTACTAATTCCACAATCAGTTTTTTTTTTTTTTTTTTTTTTACTCTTTATATTTAAGAAAATATACCATTTTAATTGAAAGCATTGTTATTTGTCTTACCTTTCATTCTAACATTTGCAGACAGTGACAAGTCTAACTTAATCATTCGGTTTCACTTTATTTTGATTGTCCCGTTGACTAAGAAATGTTGCACCGACATGTTTACTAACTCTCATTAGAGTATATAGAGTATTAGTATACTGGTAGGGTTAGGGTTAATAAGTTGACGTGCAGTTGCAAATTTACTTTTAATCAACAGAATGTTCAAAAGGGAACGTCAAAATTTAGTTACATTAAATTATGTCTAATACGATTCCAATGCAATAAACAAATACCTAAACCCGTTAAATGTGACAATTTTACCTCCTTCATTTTAACTGTGAAATAATGATTGCTAATTATTTTCCCAATGTAGGCCTATATTTTTTTCAAGGAATAGCTATTGAAAATGTGAATGCAAATTGGCATCAGCATGGTGTGCGGTTTCTACAGTACAACATCATTGAGAATATGGCAAAAATACTGCTATATTTATCTATAGCTTTATAACTATGCTCTTAATGCCTAAAAATTGCTGTGACCTAGTTTGGTCTCCAGACAATTGAAATATTGTGCAAAGGACAGATAAATTACTATAAACTTTAGCAAATTGTAAGACAAAATTCCACTTGTAATGATTTCTTGCTTGGGCTGTATTAAGCTTCTCCTTAACCATTTAATCACCCAGAGTAGCATTGCCAGAGCCATTTTCTGGTCTACGGCACAATAACAGAACAGCCCCAAAGAGTGAAGCAGTGGCCCGACGGTACAAGCAGAGAAGGATGTGCTCAAATGTGCCAAACACTCAGTTTATCAAGCACAACCCTGTAGAAACACCACAACACCTGTGCTCGTTCCTCTGCTCGGTGCTCACTCAGGTAGTTCCTGCTGGCCCCCCTCAGAGATGTGTGGAATATACTCTCTCTCTCCTGTTCTTCTTCCTGCTCTCTGTTTGAGTCGTCTTCTGCCTCTTTTTCTCACGCTTTCATTGTGCGTCTGTGTTTTTTCTCCCTCTGATCTCGTCTCTCCTCTAGACATCAGTGTGGTAGACTACGGAGTGCTCTACGAGTGAGTCTCTCTTTCTAAACCGTTGGCTCATTAAGCAGCATGTTTGTATAGGCAGACTTAGTATTTTTAGTGTGTTGTTTGTTTTACGTGCCCTCTGTTCTCACAGTGGAAGAGAGGATGCGGCTTTTCGCTACGTTACGCTAAAGCCGAGTTCTTTGCGCTTTTGCCACACTGCAGGGAGGAGAATTGCAAAACTTTTTCGCCTCTCATTACAGCTGCGTTTCAGAGTGTCTGGGAACGCTGTGCTGATGGCACGCCTTTGGTCGCTTCCAAAATTACCCCACAGCAGGTTCTGTGATGTGGTGTTTTCTTGTAAACAGGTTTGAGGATGGCTGTTCCATAGGCTTGGAAAAGTAGGTTTAGTGTAAAACTTTCACCGACGTCTGAATTCTCTGCATGCTCACCTCCAGGCGATGCCTTCGAGCCAGCAGTGTTTGTGAAGGCCAAGGTGGGAGTCCTGGCGATCCAAAAGGTTCTCAGACTTAGTGATTACTTGCAATACCACAAGACAAAGGATAAACTTGCCCTTTGTTGAAAGTGTCATTAAAAACACAAAAATGCTTCCAAAACCGCATTAGTGCTGCTGTATCTTTGGAAATGAGTCACTTTGCAAAAGTAACGTGTCGTAGGAATTCATCTTTTGGTTGACAGCAATTCGATTTATGATTTACTGGTTTGTTTGGTTTCATTTTAATTAAGTTGTATTAATGAAACAGCTTTTCAACATTTTATATATATATATATATAATATATATAGGCCTATATAATACCCATTAAACATGCAAAAAAAACCGATAATTTAAGACATTGTCTCCTTAAATAGAAACTTTTTGGCATAAAGGATTCTTTAAAATTGAGTCAAGAACCCTAGGGTTGTATAACTCCATTAAACCTTATTTTTATAAGAGTGTAGATTTTCAGCTAGCACAGCATAGTTTTATTTAGTTAATGGTTGATTAAGTAGAAACTCCATTTCTCTGAGAGAATCCCTTTCCTTTAGTCACAAAAGGCATGAAAATAAATATTTAACAAGAAGTTCATTTTTGTATGTTGTCATAAGACCACATCCTCCCTCTTAGCGGACAACAGACTAAATAATGGCCCTAACCGTTTACGGCAGTTTTCTTCACTTTGTGGCTCCGGCAAGTGGCCCGCTTGCATAGTCCAAACAAGCTGAGGATGACGACGTCTACCCAGCCATTGTTACTGTATGTCACCCTTTCTTGGTCACCTGACAAGCTAACTCAAATGAACAGGCCGCTTCTCTGGTCTAGTTTGTCTTTTGCCATACATGGCATAAATATTTTTCACTTCATACACATTTTTTTTGTGGCAGTGAGAGATTCCTCCCTGAAGAACATGGTGATGTCCTTTATCCAACAAACATCACAAATTATTGTAGTAATGACTGAAATTATATTTGTGTCTATAAATGACTCAGTCTGGTTTACTTGCTTTCAAGTTATGTTGTTTATGTGTAGTTTTTTCCCCTAAGTGTATTGTTCCAGAGAAAACACTTATACAAATATTGCAGCACAATGTACAATGCACAATTTAAACAGAAGTATCTCCTGAATGGAGAGAGACATGCTAAAAGGTTTGCTGCAACCAATCGATACTCCACGGCTTCTCCTGTTGCCTGAGGAAACCACAGGTGCTCTTAAATATCCCAACCTCCCTCTCCGGTGAGCAGTTTTATGTTTTCTTTCAGGACTTTAGTTGACTTTAGTTGTGTGCACCTGTTAAATAAATCCCATCTAGGTTACCAAACTGTAAGTAACATGTTGTTGTGTTTTCCTATTTTTTTGTATTGAGGCCTAGAGGCTAAAATATGGGTGGAGAATTCCGTACACTTCAATTGTTTTTTCCTCATAATTGTGACATCAAAATAGGGGAGTGAATCTTTGTGTTGGCAATGATTTTATTTGATTCCCAATTTATTGATTTTTATTGATTTTTGAAAATTGCACAATTTGATTAAAGCAATTCCTTTTTATTTTAAATGGACGTAGAATATTTGTTTATGATTTATATGATGGTTTCCACAGACAAGGAAACTATAAAAGCACTCCCAGACCAAACAGTGCTAGCGTCTGATAGGTGTCTGCTTCTGACAGCCATAGGTGAAGGCTGGCTGGCCGACTCATATGCAAGTGAGATAGCCTCGACTACACTTGCTCATCCTCTGCTTAGATGCTGGAACCCTTTCCTGGGTGACCCAAAATATACAAACAACTGGTCAGTTTTTCGCCACAGGGAAGCTCCGTGGTCATATGCATCTAATGCCCTGACTGGGCAAAGCAGATTTAGCTTCTCTTTGTCTGATGTCCGAAAGGGAGGCCGCATTATTGGGGACCTTAGGAACGTAACCCGGTTTAGGGTGGAGAAAGGCTTTCACCATACTAGGTGCAAATTCTAAGTATGAAGGAGATACCGACAGGGCTTGTAAGTCTCCAATTCTTTTGAGAGACGAAATGGCAAGGAGGAACACAGTTTTGAGAGTGTTAAACTTTTCTGAAACCTCTTCGATAGGCTCAAAGGGATCCGTAGAAAGGCCTTCCAACACTATGGCCAAATCCCAAGCCAGCACTCTTGTGCGAGCTGCAGGCCTCATCCTTAACCCTCTGGGGTCTACAGTGTTTTTGGGGTCCTTGAGATGTTCTGACACTGATTTTTTCATTTGCTTATAAACATATTAATGGCAAAGGTGTAATTACACTCTATTTAGCACAAATAGAGCTACCATAATATGTGAGCAACATGTTTGTATTTTTGAGAGAATAATGTTTATGCGTGGTTATTGAAAAAACAAAAAATTTAAGTGTCTGAAATAAGGCCACAAAACAAATACTAAATATGTGTCCACAAGACTTTTGACTAATGGATGTTGTCGCCTAGAGTTTTTTCTTCAAAATGATCTGAAAATCATCCTGCCTAATCATTCAATTTTGTAAAACACTTTTTGTTTGGAAAGGCAATATGCGTGGGGGCGTGATTCACACCTGAGAAGACAATGACCCGCATAATGAGCCTTTCATTCAGGTGTCACTGAGCCACAAGAAATAATGTAAGGGCTTATTTTGTATGCATGCAAATTGTATAATATCCAAGGTAAACATTTCTAGTAACTATGCAGTTAATTATCATACATAATTTTCAGAATGTTTTGGAATATATCCTCTCCCCAAATGTGTCGCTAATAAAAAACAATAATAAATCATTGGATGAGAAGGCTTATATTGACCTTAAACATATTTGTTGCTATTTTATTAAAAAGTTTTCACATGTAAATCAACAACAATTACAATTTTAACAATATTTCAAGTATAATCTTTCGTTGTAAAAAGTATACATTTTATCAATTTCAAAGTTAAGGATTCATTAGTTTGAATATTGGAACAAACACTATTCTTAGTTGATAATTCAATATAGCCTACCTACTTTATTTTTGACAAAACATCACATACTATTATGTAATATATGAGTAGACATTGGCGAACAAAATATTATTTAAAGTGTCAGTAGTCTTTTTTACAGTAAAAACTTTATTATCTATCCAAAACTAATCAACAAAATCTTGTCTAAATATTCATATTTCGTCTGTAACATCGTTTTTATGATATATTAGCATATTAATGTTAATTTGCAGTTTAATACGTTGCTTTACGAAGACATTTTATTTAAACATATTTCAGTAGATCTCAATATAGCAATATAGTTTGCTAAATAATGCTAACTATAGATGTATTCATGTAAAAACAACATGTTTACTAATGTAAGAGTGTGAATGAACTGCACAGACACACGCTGTACAGCTGTAGTAAACAGCGCGCATCTGTGCCGTTCATTCGTTCACACACAGACACACGATTTATATTTAAACAGTCTTTTTGCGGTTTACAGACATTATTGCATATTGCGATTAGAACAAGAACTTAGTCTACTTATTCCTCAGCTGGATCTGTTGCTCCTCGAAGTGAAACAAACCAGCACTGTGGTATTCCCAGGATTTTTATTATGATAGTATTGTTCCTCACAGCGTAGCAAGACCACGTAAAGTACATGAGTCTGATTAAACTCTGTGTTTTATCGAGCTGATGTGGGCGTTGCATGTATTGCCTCCGATCAATGTGATTTTATGATTGCTATCTTATCCTATGTACAGCACTGTGGTCAACTTTTGTTGTATTAATATGTGCTTTATAAATAAATTGAACATTGAACATTGAACATCATTTGCGTTTGAATAGCGCGCGCTCTCCGTGGTGTTCGCATTAACACATAATGAGCTATAATGAGAATGACTGACATCTCTCTCTTTTCATACAGATTACATAAACTGAGAATATTTGTTTTTTTTATATAAATGACTTAATTTAAAATAAGACAATTCAAGCTTCATGCCTGTGTTCATTACCTTTATTTTTTTATTTTACCAGGAAAAAGCACATTGAGATTAAGAATCTCTTTTACAAGAGCGTCCTGGCTGGCCAAGACTGACAGACACAGCACGTTTGAGTTTAACATCCAACAACATATACACATATACATACACAAACAAATTCAGTCAGATTTCAATATCGATAAATAACTAGTTTGCCTGTGTGCCTGTATGTCTGCGTGACTGAGTATTCGCTGAGTTACAGTTCATTTTCGGACGCGTTTCAGAATGGACTTTACTGAAAGAGAGAAGGCAGAACTCGCATCATGTTTATTTGTCTTTATTTGGCAAAAAGCACAACACTTTGTTTTTATTGTGAGTATACAAACACACAAAAATAGATAGAATGATGTATAACACTTATATGTAAGATCAAAATCAACAGTGTATTTTGATTCTCTTTTGCACTGATAAGAAAAAAAGCGAGCTGGTATTGCCAGCGATACCACCGACCCCAGGGGGTTGAAGTGCCATGGAAGAAACGAGCCACCAGTGGGTTTCTCCATAAAGACGCACCACCCAAAGGAATGTGGTAAGCAGTTATGGCTACCGCATGCACTTTTAAGGTGGATGGGGGACAACCCTGCAGATAACCGCTCCTGCAGGAACTCCAGGACTGTACCAACCGTGCAGTTGATTGGGTTCAGCATGCAATTTCTGCACCATGAAGTGAATACTCTCCACTTCAGGGCGTATGGTTTCCTTATGAAGGGAGCTCTGGAGAGAAGTATGGTCCCAACAACCTATGAGTCTATGAGCTGGGCCCCCTCAGAGGCCAAAACCCAAAGCTTCCACAGCTGACGGTGGTGAAGGAATGTCCCTCCTGGTTGAGACAGAAGATTTGGTAGCAGCTTCTACTCTGCCAAAAAATCTACTAAGGGAACCAGTCTCTCGACTGGTATAATTTGAGTAGCCAACTCGGTGTTCTGAAGCATCGAACCTGCAGGGAACGACCAAACTGACTGTTCAAAAACCCTCCTTTCCGGGCGGACATAGAGACATGAGTTTGCTGGAATCGGCTGCACCCCGAAGCACACAAGGTAGTAGGGTTGGAAAAAAGGTCCCCCGGGGGCACAGAGGGGAGATGGGCACTGTATAATGAGGTGTAATCCCCATGAGAGGTCTGCCCTCAGAAGCCCGGTACCACTGGCGTCAGGGCTTCTTCGCCGAAGCCTTCTTAGAGATAATAATTCTCCTCAGATCCATTTTACCATTCAAAGGATTCACCTGCTCCCGATGAGAGGAGCTCGTAGATGGCTGGGGCTGCTGGGTGGGTGCAGCCCCAGCCATCTACGAGCTCCTCTCATCGGGAGACCTGAGAGTGGCAAGGGAGAAATGTATCTCTGCCTGCTTTTTCTCCTCCTGAAACCCCTTTGATGACTGTGGAGACAGCGTGGCCCAAAGAGATCTTTGGTGGCCCAAAGAGATAAATCTGTAGCCCAATGCAGTTTTTTTAATTGTGTCAGAGCTTACTTTTTTCCCTCATCAAGGTATCTGAGCAGGTCGGCCTGGTATGCCAGCAGGATAGACATTGTGTGCAGGCATGCTACAGCCTGACCTGCAACCGAATACGCTTTACCCACCAGCACTGATGTGGTTCTAACTGGCTTGGTGGAAAACGTCGGGGCTTTAAGGGATGATGCTGAAGGCGTTCACAGTTTCCTCTGTGTGGAGATCGGGAAAAAACAGTAGGCCCCGACAAGGAGATTGTGATCGGGACAGCAGGCGAATTTTCATTTATGGCAAACTTCCTGTTTCTCGATGTTCAGTCTGGCCATGGCATGAGTCAAAACCTCCAACAGCTCCTCATATGCAGGAGTGTGAGGTGGCGAGTCCTCATCATCTGTCTGGATACCCACAATATCCAACTCCTTAGTGCTGGATGGTTGCAGTATATGTGCTTCACTCGAGGAGGAAGAAACCGCTGAGCTTTCTTCCAAACCCTGAGATAAAGCACTGAATCCAATAGGTGAAGGCAAACCCTGTCTCTAACCCTCTCTACCAGATCCATCTGCGAACCCCATGACCTGAGTCGCCACTCTGCCTTGGCAGTAGCTGGACCAGAGGAACGCGTGCCGAGACGCCCTCCTTAAAGATGAACTGAACTGAAAATAATCAACGTTGATAACGTGTTGTTTATGACAGTTAAAAGTAAATTACACAAAAAAAAATTATTACAAATATCAATATAGCTTTTTTTAAGCTACACAAAAACTGTTATAAGAACGCTGGCAATTTCGATGACGTCACTGGCATGGTAGGACCTGCGGTCCTGTATATTCGCTAGGTGCACAGAGCGAATACACAGGAAAATTAGTCATTTTAATGGCATGGTTTACGCATTTGTGCCTGAGGGACAGGCCAGTAGTATGACTAGTACACATTTACGAACTAATCAGTGGCGTAACTTTGTTTTAAAAAGTGGGTGGGACAGGGGTTGCTAATACAATGCTAAATCAGATGTATGTATAATAACATGGCGATGTCCAGCAATCATTCTAAATAGTACATGGGGTTTGTCGTTAAATGAGATGTAATATATGTTGTCAGTGCCGAGAACTTTCGCGTGAATAAATACACAGATCCGCCTATTTAACATGAGCCGTAATGGTCCAGTGGTAGAACTTTCGCCAAACGTGTCAGAGGTTTTGAGATCAAATCCGCAGTCCCATAGTTTTTTTTTCTTTCTTTCTTTCAACATAACCGAATATGTTCATCAGTGGTTGTATATCAAGCAGGGACACGTTTGTGTGCATTATGTTTTCTAATTTCACCGGAACTAATAGAGTCTCCGCGCGTCCGAGTGAAGACAGCGGTGTGTGCGCGAGCCACACGCCACTGATCGCAGCAGCAATGAGCACTTGATTTAATATTATTATGTACCAATTAATTTTGTCTCAAAATATTGCATACAATACAAAGTTTTGTCTAAAATATGCATTAGATTGTATTTGCAATGTACATAGTCAATTATGAATGGAGCAATAGTGGTTCACGGTGTTATAAGAGGGAAATGCGGTTGGAGTGCTATAGCCTGTCATGCACTCTTATTTATTGTATCCACGCACATTATGCATTTTAGGAAATAGAAACTGCTTATATATGTTGTGTGCATTTAGAGAAAATACAAAAACAAGCTTGAGGTCCTGTGCGTTTGAGAAAATCGAGGCAGATAAATGAAAATTGTATATATTTTTAAGATGGAAATTTGATTGGACGAATTCATCCAATGGGATCGCTTGTCAAGTTAGCTGCACGCAACGTGTTAAAACCAAAATAAATAAAGTTGGGGCGGGCAAAAAAGTTAGCTGCGCATAGGAGTTTCAGTCAACCCTCACCAGTGAACGGTGAACCCCATGCCAGTGACGTAGTCGAATGTTGAAATCCAATATGGCGGCGCCCGTGCAACAACAACAACATTTTCAATGTACCATTTTATCCCTTTTAACAAATTCTGCCATTTTAATAATTGTACCAATGAGAATAAATAAAATATATCTGTTATATCACCTTTACTCAAATTCCAGTTCAGTTCATCTTTAAAGAGCATCCGGCGGGTCCGGCAATGTTCACATTTAGCCCCCTCGAGGGCTGACTTGAGAGTGCTCCGCTCCCAGACAAACAACACATAACTCGTGTGTGTCCCCACCCATGATGTAGCGAGAGCAGGGAGGAACACAAAATGTTGTTTGCTCGCCATACTTATTACATTCCGTCACGCCATTGGACTGATTTCACACGTGCTTCATGACACAATCATATAGAAGTGATCCCACAGATTCGATGCAGCACGAGTTCCCTTTAAAGGGAACTGCTATGAAACAAGATAAAATGCACTTGAATTAAAGATATACTCTGTAAAAACAACATCTTAGTGTTGTTTCTCAAGTAATTATTTCTTGTTTCAAAGATTTTTCAAATGTTTTGATGGTAAAGTTAAATATACAATGTTATTTGCAATGCAATTAAGCATTTAATTCCAAAAATGTGCTCTATGTTGCCAACAAGTCACACTTTTTAGTGTATATATACAAACATTTCACGATTTAATTGTTTTTTTAAGCATTTTAATTAGATTTTAATAAAGATTGATGTATTTAAGATACTTTTTTTTTTTTGTCAATCCATTGAGGAAGTTCTTGCATTGTCAAGTACTTTGTTGAACTCTCTTCCAGTAAAAGTAAGGCAGTAATTTGACTTTCTTCATATTGTTTAGTGGCATTGTTGCATTGATTAGTGGCAGTGTTGCTTGAATTGTTCCATAGGGAGAGCTATTTGTTGCATTTACAGGTCTGATTTTTTGAATGCGAAGTTTTGACATCACCAGGTAGACTTGTGTGGGAGGACACCTGTAATTTGTATCAAGGTGGAGGCGATGGAGTAGAATGCAAGCGTTGTTGAGATACATAAGGAATATTAAATCAAATAACACTGCCAGACTAGCACAGCGGGTTCTCAGGCCCCAGTACTTTAACTTTCATTAGAAAGCAATTGGTCATGCTCACAGCGGGGATCGTCGGCCGACTACATGGTTGAACATTGTCTGCGGTTCCGGAGTAAGTTGAGTTTTTGTTGATTTCTATTTCTCTTTCACATTCTTCATGTGCTCAGAATGGGATAAAAACAAGAAAATAGATGGAGACCGAACACGGTTCTGGGAGATTTAAATGCTGCTTGGGCGCACTGCTGTGTCCTTGAATATGGCCAGTCACTGAGAGCCGTAGGCGGCTAGTAAAGAGAGGGGGTTGTGTGGAGAGTCCCAGCAGGCCGTTTGTCTGGACGGTGCTGTCTAACCCTCCCCTCCAGCTGGGCAGGGCTGAAAGAAGTAGAGCCCTCACTGACTGATTAGGTCTCATGTAAAGTACCACCTGGGGAGCCTATTAGAAACACCAAAGTCAATGACAACGCAGACAGATGACGCACCTGCACGGCCACTGAGCATCTACATTCCCTCTATCACTTTGCTATCTGCTGGTGTTCAGTATGGCTCTGCAACCATGCTTGACTTGTAGTTGGAACATTAAGTTGTTGCTTTATGCAACGTTATGGCAGGCTTGTGCATCATCAGAATTTATGCATGTTATTTTCCAGTTCAATTTCTCAATTGGATTCGAATTGAGGTAGCAAATAGAAATGCAATTTGAAAAGTGCAGCTTTAAAATTTATTTTAAAGTCAACAAATTCAGGTTTGGAAGGTTTGTTTCAAACTTTTTTGGAAAGAAAAGATGGCTGGATGGATGGGTGGGGCATGGCCAATCCAGTTCAAATTCACACTTATGAAGTGAAATGGAGCCAATTCTGCAGTTCTGAATGTTGCATAACCATGCATTTCGAGGCCTCCTTATTCATCTCCTCGGTCTTCCTGTGCTGTCTACTGTATAGAACACTGTGACTCTGTTAATCAGGAAGCCGCTGAACAATGAACTTCTGCCCAGCCAGATCTGTAAGCAGTAAAAGACAACCCTTTGTTTCTAAAATAAGAACTGTTTGACATTTGAGAGGAGACACAGCCCGTTCCTATGAAGTTTGCCGGCATCGGAGCACAGACCGGAACCCTTTAAGTTATTTCCAGCCTCGGTGAATACCAGTTATTGTGAACGTGTAATTACAGGCCTAGACGCTGCACTTAATTCCCAAACAATATGGTGTACTTATACACAAGGACATCAAATTATACTCAACCCACCATCTAAAAAATGTTGTCAGAGTGTGGATGCCAAAGCTACCGTACAGTGGCCGCCAAACCCTCTGCCACCACCCTCTTCTGCTTTCTCATTATCCAAAGGCCCTGCTCCACGGCCCTAATGATGATGATGGAGAGGAGGCTGCCTCCAACTGACCACAATGCCTTTCACAGCTCAAACAATATCATGCCCATAAAATGGTGACCAAAATAGACATCACAACTTGTTTGTTTTAGGGTGAACATTTCATTTCAGCAAAGTGGGGTTTTAGAAAATTGATTTTGAACCTATTGTAACAACCTTGTTTTTATCAGTCATAAAGTAATCAGAGCATCTTGAATGGTCATCCAGTTTTAGAAGCTCTCCAAAAGCAGCAACAACTTGAGAGAATGTGATCCTGCTCGAGCTGCCCTTAAAAATACCATTGTAACACAGCAGAACATTTTTCTATTTAAAAACAGAAGCTATGTTTTTGTAGCGAAAATGAATTGTCCCCTCATATATAGCTAATGCCCTTTACTCGCAAGGGGCTCCGGGGGCTCATTTTGAATATAGTAAAGGAGGACAATGAGAGTTTGTTCTGGGTCCCTCCTCCTCTGAAATGTGAGTTAATGTGTTTGCTTTTCCTCCCTGATCATTTTAGCTCTTGCTCTGCTGTCAGGAGGACTGAACTGAGACTCCCTCAATTATTAGAGGAAATGACAAATAGCCTAAGTACTTCCAGTAGACGAGAAGAAGTGAAATGCAAAGGGACACGCGTCAGAGGTTTCAGGAGAGGAAATAGGAGGGACATATTATGGCGTCGTACAAAGGATGGAGTGTTTCAAGCGCAGTGCATAGCGCCCAGCTTTTTGCAAAGGAATTGGGAGGACTCTAGGTCTTCTTTTTTTTTTTTTCTTGAGTTTTGTCTCTCTTTCTTGGACAAGCTGATGAAGTTCCTGAATTGCCAAATGGCCCGACAACAAACCCCTATAATTTCCCCAATGCCTCAACAGAATCTCATGTCCTTCAAAGGAGGTCTGAAAGGGAACCCTGTTTGAAAGGCCTAGTGTTTATCCTCAAAGCCCATTTTGGTAAGAAAAGTCGTCCCTCTGCCCTTAATCGGTGGAAATGTTAGCAGCGTTTGATTTTGATGTACATAGTAGAGGGCAGAAGGCAGATGACAGTCACTGTATTGCCAGCCCATTGGCTCGGGTCTCGTCTGTGCTACCAAGCTGGAGAGGCTGCCAGTCAGCATTAGGCCAAGGATTCCCTGAAGAGACAGCCATTTCACGCAACCAAGAAATTATGCCATTTGAGAGCAGAATTTGATAATATGCTTATTTTCTCCGTACAGCCGCAGGGAGAGGGGAAGAGAAAAAGGGGAGTGGTGGAATTATATGCTACGTTAACTTTGGAGACATCTCTAAGGCGGCGAAAAACGTCAGAGAGCATTTTTCTTTTCTCAGACTGGCTGCTGTGCCTGTGAATTGAGAGAGAGAGAGAGAGAGAGAGAGAGAGAGAGAGAGAGAGAGAGAGAGTCACTGTGACTTAAATGTATCTGGAGACTCGTACACCCTAGGTCTTTCTGTCCTCTAGAAAACATGCATGTGGTTTATCTTCTTTGAAGTGACGACTCAGCTCAGTGTTTGAAAGAATACAATAATTTCACATCCTTGGAATGGCTGTATTCCAGAAAAGGTTTGCTTTGAAGAGTCATTTGTTACAATTTGTTATATAATTTAAAAAAAAACACAGGTTTTCAGATTTTATTTTGATAGAATGAATATATATATATATACAGTAAAGGAAATGAAAGCACTAATTTGTTTTACTTTTTCCAGATTATTGTCAAAAATGATTTTCCCCTCTGTACTTCAGGTAAATATTTACCTGATTTACTTTATGGTACTCAAAATTACTTTTGGGATTCAGATCTAATTATGTGCACATAAAATTTTGGTAACACTTTATTTCGATAGTCCACTTTAGACATTCTACAAACTATAAGTACTTTGCAGCTACATGTCAACTTATTGTCATTAGAGTATTAGTAGACTGTCTGCTTAATATCTGCTAACACTTTATTTTGTTGGACATACATTCTACTGACAAGTAACTTGGCAACTACAAGTCAACTTGTTCTCTAACCCGAACCCTAATACCTAACCCTAACCCTAACCTAACAGTCTACTGACAGTCTACTACAGTCTACTAATACTCTAATGAGATTTAGTTGACATGTAGTTGAAAAGTTACTTATAGTTAGTAGAAGTTCTAAAGTGGACTATCGAAATAAAGTGGAACCAACATTTACATACATCTTTATTATTTTATCAGATTGAATAAAACAGTAAAAAGTCACTGCTAAACTGGATACCTGCCATAAATTACACAGAGGAAAACAGATTTCAAAAATGTTCAGGGTTCAGCTAAGTGCACTAATAACATGCTGGTGGTCATACTGAAATGCTAAATGTAGTCCGGCCTCTCTAGAAGTCTACACAAGATAGTAGCTGTCTCCCGCAGCTCTGGCATGCATACGACTAACCGTAGCGGTACCATGTGACGTGTTTTTGCTTGAATACAGGTATTGAGTGCTGAATTCCAGAGTGTCCTGGATTATACTGCACATTCAAGAGCAATAGGGGCTCTTCAAGGTAAACATTACTGCCTGTAAAAACAAGTCAAGCATTTTGATTTAATTTCTTTTATTTTATTTTGCACTTTGTCCTCCGACATTGATATCTGATTTTAAAAGACATGCGTTGGTTGAAATTACAATCACACCAGGTTAACTAGGTCAAATATGAGCTGTCAAAAAGTCTTTCTCAAGTTCCTAGCTTGAAATAAAAAGAGATTTGTCCAAAAAAACAAGTTGCAACACTTACTAGTACACATAATTAGTCATCAGCAAGCTTCATTTTCAAGCCATCAATCAGGATTAGATAGAAATGGTAAAGCTAATAATGCACCTTTTTTTGTTACCATGGAAGTATTCATTAATTATAACTGTAAAACTGTGAAATATGTGCACTTCATCTTAGCATTGAGGAAAACTACCTTCAACACAGTCATCTGAGGCACATTTGGACATAAACAAAAGATCAACACGAGGATGTGGAGAAGACAAACACATGCTGGAAAAACAAACAAACCCACAATGTGCTGTTGCCGGGCGGCTTTATCTCCATGTGTTCCTGTTTGTTTGTTCTGCTGAGAAGAGGGCTGTGGATAAAATGTCATGAAATGATAAGTGAAGAGCTCTTGATTGCACAACTTTACGCATAACAATTCTCAGGTGGCTGATGAAAATCATAGTATGAGATATATGCGATTCTTGTTTAGGCTTTACCTGATCTGTTCATGTGCAAACAAGAACAGAAGCTAAAATGCTATTGGCCCTCCATCCAGTTATAATGATTAGATCTTACTGATGTCAAATATCCATGGCGGTGACAGTTTTACAATATCAGTGCCCCACAGGACATAATCAAAAAACCCATGAGAGACAGGATGGCTATTCTCTTGTCAGGCCATAATGGGGTCACCTGGGAAAACCTGTTGAGTATGACGAGATGAATTAGTCCCAGAATGACCAATGGCATGTTGTAAAATACAAGATGACCAAATACCCTGGCTAAATCTGAACATTATTTCAAACATTATTTTTGTTTGTTAAAGGATTAGATCACTTCAGAATAAAAAAAATCCAGATAATTTACTCACCCCCACGCCATCAAAGATCTTCATGTCTTTCGTTCTTCAGTCGAAAAGAAATGCAGGTTTTTGAGGAAACGGCTATACGCGGCTGGGATCGTGTAGAGCCCTTTGAAGCTGCATTGAAACTGCAATTTGGACCTTCAAACCATTGAAGTCTACTACAGTATATGGAGAAAAACCCTGGAATGTTTTCCTCAAAAACCTTAATTTATTTTCGACTGAAGAAAGAAAGAAAGACATGAACATCTTGGATGATGTGGGGGTTAGTAAATTATCAGGCAATTTTAATTCTGAATTGAACTAATCCTTTAAGGCCCCTTCACACCGACAACGATAATTATAATAGCGTCCACACCAGTGGACGATATTGTTCTGTTTTTTCTGAGCGCGTGCTTATCTGTCGCTTTAAATGCTCAAGCTCTTTATAGCAGGATTGATTCTGATTGGCTGTGAGTGTTTTTATCATTCATCAGCTGGATAAAATCGTTCTGAAAGTGATTTTCAGCTAAATTGTTTCTCTATAGCTGTTGTGTGGACTCTGCTATTCTTTAATATTGAAAATGATTTTAAGAACTATTAGATATTAAAGAATTTTAGATATTAAAGTCCACTTCAAATGTTTATCCTAAAAAGTTATTATTTAATCACACTCATATCATTTGCTTTGATCTGTTCCTCACATGTATAGCTTTAGAAGAAGTTCAGAAGTCATGAAAATCATGTTTGTGGTGCTTCTGTGTCCATTTTAAGCTTGAAAGCTTCAGTCTTTGTGCACTTTATTTACATAAAAGACCAGAACAGTCTACACGTTTCTGTTTGGTTGCAGAAAAAAAGTGTCAAGCAGTTTTGAAGGCTGAGTAAATGGTAGAAACTTAATTTGTGGGTGAACTAACATGAAAAGTTTTGATTTCATTGACCTACATTTTAAAAAGGTGTAACAAACAAATTATAATGGGAACTTTAATATAAGAAAATGAGGTATATTTACTAATCACCTAATGTCATGATTGTTCAGCGATTGAAAACGGATTAAAGTCTATCTCCCTCTGCGTGGGCTACAGACTTCATCAGGTGCAACAACTGATCAAGAAAACTCATGTATCAGCCAGCCATGGAGCACAGTCCAAATGCTTCAACATTAATCAAACATAATTGGTGCTTAAAGACTTAAATTATTTATTATTGTGAGATCTGACAGTGCTGCTCAGAAGCAAATTGGGATCATCTTCCATGACCACTAAGGATTTGGAGATTAAGCTAGAACTAAGTTTATTTCCTCCATACGGCTTTTATCCCTGCAAACGAACCGTTTAAACGGATCACCCGCGACAGATAACCACGTTACTGTAAACGAGAAATGAGGCTGTTCCTCTTAAGATCCTCTTCTCTCCCCCCACCCCCCCTTCACCCTGGTCTAATTGTGCCGTGGATCCCCGTGGGTTTAGATGTTTGACACTGCGAAATGCTCTTAAATCCTCCTCGCTTCTCTCTTCCTTGCGCTGCGCTCCCTATCTAGAGCCAAAAGAATGTATGTCGAATTCGTAAATTTATCACTTTGCAAAACGGTGCATTAAATGAGTACGGACACGCTCTGATTTGAAATGCTGACTTAAGAAAATAAGTTCTGATGTTTCAAAATGAGTTTGGATCATGGCGCCAACCCTCCCCCCCTCGGGCCTCCCCTCACACCCCCCTCTGCCTCTCGTCCTCTCTTTTCGTCTTCCGGCAGCGTATATCTGTAATCTCTTTCTCTCTGGCTATATTCAATCTAAAAAGTCCACTGCTTTCACTGTCTCCTCCAGTCCTATATGCAAACGTCATCCTATCTAATAAGAAGTGTTTATATGCAGCTGGATAAACTGAAAATTAAGTAGATTAATTAATTAATCTGGTGCTTTGATGTTATTCTGATGTAAAGAATCCATTATATTATGGGAGACTCAAATAGGGTATTACAAGACACCAATGTTCGCAGTTTTACTTTGTATTTAAATCACTAACTGAAGACATAATCCATCTTAATCCATCAAAACTGCTATGTTAACTACTACAAAACATGCAGTGTTAGTTTTATTTTCAAAGTGTAATCCTCTTGGTCTTATTCCTTTGAGACGACATGAGCCCAATGGCGTTCTGTGGTGTTCTTCAAAAAGTCTGATGACCTGCTGACACAAAGAACAAAAATTTAATTCCTATAGGTTTAACTTTATATTGTCTATATTTTACTTAAACAATTGTTCATTTTTTTTCCAGTTAACTTAATGTGGCAATATGAAACTCTCAGTTAACACAAGGCCCAAGGAAAATCAGATTTGATTAAGAAATGATCATTATCTTTTATTTGTGACAAATCTAAATGTATATTCATCCTACATGACTACTTATTATTATTTTTTTTTACTTGGTTTATGTGAACACAGAACAACTTGCAATATTGCAACAAAAAAAAGAAAAATACTTAATTCATCACTTTTGGTTGAGTCTTGAAAAGATTTGTACAGTTCTGTTACTTGTAAGTGTTTTATTTATTTTTGGTCTCAAAAATGGACGTAGCAGTGGCGGTAACGTCACAGTTAACACACTGAGCCAGGTCTGCAAAGCTCACATTTGCTTTCTTTGGCGATGTGTGTACTTTCCCTCTGATATGTTCTTTCTTGGATTGCAGATAAAGTTGCAGTATAAATCATGCTTTCTGAACCTCTCAAGTCCCAACCCAGTGAATAGAAATCTGTATAAAGTGTGAGTGAACTTCTGCCATAGATTCAGCATCCTCAAGAGACATTCAGACAAGACTGTGAAAGGCTTTGATGACAACCGAGACCAAAAAGCCCCCCTTTACCAGGCCGATTTACACTGAGAACTTTCTCTCTTTCTGAATCTTTGGTCACCACTGCATTCTTTTATCTCTCTGTTCCCTCTATGTGTTTGAACGGTGTATGAGACCTGCTACAGGGCCTAGTCTAGACCCCGTAGCCTTGATTGCTTTGTGTGCAAGGTCATGTTGGACACATAAGATATCTTGTCTAGCAAAACAAGGTCAGAGCCAATGGTCTGTATAATAATATAGTATCTAATACACATCACAGTCCCATTAAATCCATACCCTAAACTAAAACGCCACTGCTTGGGACGTGTTGAAATGATGTGCTGGGATTCTGTTGCAGAGCCTCTCCTCTTTCAACAAGTAAACAGGTCATAATTAATTGTACAGTGTGTAAATTTATCCCAGAGGCACGGAGGCCATCTAAACCGCAAGGAAAGGTCTTGGCAAATAGCCACACAATATTTTTAATTTGGCCTTGTCCTGTAAGGTGTCCAATAACTGTTTTTTGTGTAATGTCTATAAATCCAGACAGGTTTTTTTCTGTCTTTTAAGATTATAATAATGTTTCAGTGTCAGCAATGTGTTGATGATCCAATATAAAGCATGAGTAACACAACAAGACTTTGAATCATATGATGGCCACGGCAGTGACAAAAGTGAAAACGATGTCATAGATAGCTCTAGCAATGTTTACAATATGCGCTCTCAATATAGATGGTCTTAAAGGGTATTATGGGAGAGCTTTTTAATCTGCATGCCGAGACATGCTTATACATGCACTCTTGCACTCTTTGCATGTCTGATTTAGAAGCCCCCTCATTTAGTAACCCCTATCAGTGTTGGGGGTACACATTACAAGTAACGTAGTGTGAGTTATAATCAGATTACTTTTTCAAGTAACAAGTAAAATAATACATTACTTTGCAATTGACAAAAAAATATTTGAGATACTTTTTCAAATAAGTAATGTGTTGCGTGATCAGAGGTTATGGTGTTTGGTTGTTGTTGTTGTTGTTTTACTTTCACTTTCTCCACTATCACCTCTCAGGGTGGTTTCTTTTTTGATTTGGCCCCGCTCAGGTTCCTACTCACTGTGTACGGTATTTGTGTTTTTCTCTCTCTTTTGAGCACATCGTTGTGAATAAATATATATTCTCAATTTAAACTCCCTTTGTTCTTGTGTTCTTTTGCACCAGCGCCTTAATCACGTTACCAGGGTTAAACGATCCGGGAATTAACTAATTTATTTTATGTTGTGTTCCCTCATGCCCTTATGCACTTTAGGGACGTAACATAACGTAGGATACTTTGTTTTCCCATTTATTTACTGACTCCTCTTTTGTCCCCATGTTGAAAGAAATCAGGAGCAATGTGCAAAGAAGTTGTGTGCACTGTGTAAACATGATGGTTATTGTAGTTTATACACGGCCTCCGAAACTTTCGTCCGTTAGAATTATTATTATTATTTTTTAAATGTTTTTCGCATTCCAATTTGTCTCACAGCACAGAGCACTGTCTGACAAACAAAGTGCGTAATACAAAGAGATGGAATATAAAGACAAAAGCATGATACAAATATAAAGCAAAGCATCAAACTGAGCCACTGACATCCTGAAGTAAACTTTGAATCTTTCTTTTTCTCTTTCTTTCTTTCTTTCTTTTTGTTTCTTTCTTTCTTTCTTTCTTTCTTTCTTTCTTTCTTTCTTTCTTTCTTTCTTTCTTTCTTTCTTTCTTTCTTTCTTTCTTTCTTTCTTTCTAAGAAGAGTGGGGACAACAAAATCATCCTCACTGCTAATACGCATCGGACTCTGTGTAAGCTTTCTTTGCGTGACAAATTTTTAGGATGACGAACGCTATCTCACGACCAATTCATACTAATTTGTACGAGTGGTTAAACGGTGGCTAATTCATACGAATTCATATGACCTCACTCGTACGAATTCATATGATTTGTCTTAACCCACGTGATGGGTAGGTTTAGGGACGGGGTCAGGGCAGGGGTAGGTAATTCGTAGGAATTCATACGAATTTGGCAACTCGTCAAATTTGTACGATTTAGAAAAAATCGTACAAATTCGTACGAGTGAGGTTGTATGAATTGGTACGAATTGCCGTGAGATCGGGTTGGAAAAAACAAATATGGAAATTTCGGACTCAGTGTGCAAGGACCTTCAAATCAACTATTATAATAAGCAAAAAAAAAAAAAAAGACTTTAGATAGCCTATGTCACATTTGTTTCAGTTTATTGTTTGTATTGCTGAACTGAAGAGTGTTAAACTTTTTTTTCTCCTGCGTCCTATTCTTCTGCAATCCAGAAAAGCAGCACAGCTGAAATGTTTGTTTGTTTGAGCTGCGCCCTCTACTATACAGGCGTGAATTTGCATTTCCTTCAGCCTAAGGCTTATTAACTTCTGATTATATTCATTTGCCAAAAATAGAAACAAAAAATTTGTTTGTTATTAAAAAGCAAACAAGTAAGCCCAGCCCAGGTGAGAAAAAAAATACAAAAAAGAAACACATTACTTTCACAATTAGTTACTTTTTGGGAGTAACAGGCTACTATTGTATTACATTACTTTTAAAAGTAACTTTCCCCAACACTGGAAGCCATGCATGAGTTAGAAAATTATAAGTATAAGCAGTGGTATTGATTGAATAAACATAGGAGAATAATATTCCTCTTACACATGGACATATACATGACATAAAAAGTTGTTTTTGAAAAAGAAAAAGCTTTAAATTTCATAATACAATTTATGAAATTTAAAATATGAAACTTTATCAAAAATAACAATAGACCTAACAGTCAAAATTCAAACATATAATCGCTGTTCTTCACAAATGGCTCATTGTGACTTTAGACACAATATGATGAAGTACATTGCATATTATGCATTGCACACATGCAGTTTAAATAAACTCTTTGCTATGTACTTTCTTTTAGTTGCATGTCCTATATATTTCAAATTTAGCGAAAAGTAGTGCACCTAAAGTTAAAGCAAGTGAGACCATGTCCTCAAAAACTTGATCAGGTCATCCGGCCTCAGTTCGGCCCTAAATCAGTACAAATGAACTGATTATTTAAGCGTAAAATGCAGTCTGTGCCAGGTGCGTGCTCTCAAAGGTGCGTTAGATGGAGCAAGTCAAGGCGTTAACATAAGGCCGGAGTGTGGATGTAGCAGCGGGGTCTTTGAACCCTCCAGGTGCAGCTGTATGTTGACTGATGGAAACAGGCTTCGGCCTGCGATCGCAAAACCTCGGATGCGCTAAACAGGCTCCGAGAGGAAGAATCGTTACACTTTGACTTGTTTATCAAAGAATAAGTTACTGAACAATGCATTTTTTTCCAGGAGATAGCTGAGGTCGAGAGTTTGTGTTTCTGTGTGTCTGAGACACTCCAGTGGGGTCTTATTTGGCAGTGGGAGAACACAACTGCATCTTTCGTGAACATCCGCAGGCAAGTTCGCACTGTGTTTTCCTCTGTGTGTAGTTGCAAAAACCCTCTTTCTTTGAGCAAAGAGTGTGTGTCAGTAGGTTTACACACATGTGCGAATCCCACTGGGCCTATAGTCTACGTCGAGCTCCATTTTATCCCCTGTTGTTTTGCTATTCAAAAGCTGCTGTCCTTGTCTCCATCTATGTGCCCACATACTCATTAAAAACAAATATGTCCTCATTAGCGACAAGGCATAGATTACACGTGTACACATCAGTCTGCCGAGCGCATTCGCGCAAACATAACAGCCCTCCTGTCATGGATCTCAAAGATGTTTTTCATTTTACTTGTTTCATATCTCACACGATAGCGTGATGAACGCATTAGCACTTAGTTATAGAAATGCTATACCTCTCATCATTTTCACCCTATTTCCTTTCACATAAGTCGCAGGAAATATAATCAGTGCAGGTTGTAGAAATCAAGTGGAACCGTGGAAATGGCAGCATAGCTAGAGGGCTCTGTTGGGTCAGCAGGGATGGGGAAGAGTGTAAGGCAAAAGGAGGTGAATGAAAAACAGAAGTAAAGCGATTCTCCTCAGCTTTTGCCCTCTCTTTACACTTTCCCTCCTCCAGATCCATCCGCACCCCGCAGCACACCGCTACTCTTTCTGGAGGGGAATTGAAGAGAGCAAGGAGCAAGCGTTCCGTGCGCTCTGCACTTATTGCCTCGGGCCGTGATGTGATATCCTCCTCAACCTCTGTGAAGCTTCCAGTGTCTCCTCCTGCAGATGTCCAGGAACATCTAAGCTCAAAGCGCACTAAGGTTTCTAAGGCCTTGTGTGGCATGGGATACGTTAGCGACGCATGAAGGTAAGCTAGACACACAGATACAATGAGGAGAGTGGTGGAAGAAGCAGCAGTTGATTGGAGGGTCACCATGCTGTGTAAAGGACACAGGTTGAGATCAAGGCATGGGCTGTAATTAGTGAGGCGAAGCTCTGAATACGAGCCCCACTGTGCAGTGTGGGGAAGCAACATGTTAATTGCTACCTTTATCAACACACGGAAATACAACAGGAAGTGCTCATTCAAACCTTATGAAGGTGCAGAGATGGAAAAACTTTGACGTGAAGACAATAATGGACAAACTGTGTTTTGGTGATATTGTTGTCATGCTTTGAATGGATGGCAAGGGGGGATTAAACAATTGCTAGATGTCCTGATGCAATACTGTATCATGCATGTTGAGATTAATTAGCTCATTTGATCTGAACTCTTAACGAACTCTGAAAAGGAACCCATGCTAACTTTACGTGAAAACTGAATTTGGTATTGATTCAGTTTGTAAATATTTAGGGAGTCTTGTATTTCTGATATATATATATGTTGTCACTGGTTAATTTTAGATGCACATTTTGGGGGGTAAAACAAAACACAGTCAGTGTAGATTTGTGTACCAAAAATTTAGGGTAAGACAAAATATGTTGTGTCATTTTAGTACAGTGTGTGGTCATTGAAAATGTGTTCTGCTAATATTCTTCACAGAAAATAAGCCAAGACCAAAGAGTCTGAAAAATAATTAACCGTTTAATTTTTCGATAAAAAATCAAAATGGGTCCTAAAGACCCGAACACCATAAAGGGTTAAATTGATAAACATGGACAGCATACATTAATCAAGTTACCAATAAAATACTAATAAAATAAAAGAAAGAATAACACTGTAAAAACTAAAACAAATTGTTCTTCTTAACTTTCTATCCATCAAAGAATCCTGAAAACAATAGTTTACAGATCACAGTTTACACCAAAAAAAACTGTGTTTAACAATGATAATAAGTAGAAATGTTTCTCAGGCACCAAATCAGCATATTATAATGATTTCTGAAGGATCACGTGACATTGAAGACTGGCGTAATTACTTTTTTATTGTAATATATTAAAATATAATACATTTATTTTGATTTGTAGTAACATTACCAAATAAATGCAGCTTTGTTTGAGCATAAGAGGCATCTTTCAAAAACATTATAAAAAATATATTAGGATTTTGTTGTTTGTACAAATGCACATGCCCTTAAAAGTATGTATTATTAACTTCAGGCTTTAATGTCCTGTTTTGCTAACACAACATACACACTTGCTTGTGCTATCTGAAGACATCTGACTGTGTGACAAGCTGGTGTACTTGTTTTTGTATTTCATTTTAACAACGGTCTCTCGTGGGCCCTCCAGACTTGAAATACTTGGCCATGGCCAATGGCATGCCTTCGAGCGACACACTACACTCACTCAACCTCAAGGCTGGTGAAACCCTCTGCAGAGATGTCAGTCATTGATCCCTCTAGCGTGGACATGGTCAGGGGACAGGAATATCATGTCTGGACTGAATCTGACTTGCCCCTGGAGACTCTAGACTGGTTGTTTTGTCTTGGGAAGTGGCGCTCACTGCTATGATGGAAGCCAGTCGGTTTGTTGACATGGTGGTATGGAATGTTACACCTTGTCACGTTGCTCCAGTAGACGAAATGTCTTTCAGTGACTGTGTAAAGAGATGCCTCAGGATTTTCTTTGTCAAAGACACATCAGAGAAGGTTGTACAAAAGATGTTTTTAGAGCTCTCTAGAGAAAGAATTCCTGGGGTCTGTTCTGGTCGTCTCGCGCTATATAAAGGCAGAGAAGAGCAAGCATGTAGCACTTGTCGAAACTGCTGCGATTTTTAATTCAGCAAACTTTCCAAACATGATAACAAGCTGGTAAAAACTGTAAACAGCCCACTTACCATTAGGTAATTGAAAAGAAAAAAAAATAAGACTATGTTACCCCTCTGTGCCACCCTCTCTCCCTTTTTTGACATTTATCTTTAGTTAGAAAAGGCGAGCATGTAAATTGCCAGAGACAAGTGTTTGCAGGATTATCTTTACATACTCTGAGATTAGTGGAGGATGTTACGCCATGGTTGTCGGGAGAAATTAAAATGAATAAAACAAAGGGCTAATGAGAGTATGGTGGATATCTTAAATACCTTCTGCACCTAGGTTAACTGGGTTTGAAGTCCTTTTGAATGTTGTTTTGCTCTACTTAAGATTTCAGCCGGCTTTGAACTGGCTTAGAGGGAAAACATCTTAATATAATATAATATGTTTTAATATAATATAAAATTAAGCAGGCAATTTTTTGATCACCAATTAATACATACTATTCCAAAATATTGTTGATGAATAAAACCCCTTAATTGATATCCTCCTGGAAAACACACACAACAAAATTACTGATAGTTATTGTAATTGCTTGACTCAAATTAATCAAGAAAACTAAATTCTATTTAGTTTATCGAGTGCTAACACAGTGTATGTTTTGAATGATACTTGTTTTTATACAGTTTCTCACTTTAATTACATGTATCATTAAAAGCAACACATTTGCAGATTCATTTTGGTGCTGTTTAATTTACTGTGGAGTCTTTTTTTATAAGTAGAGTAATTAATTTGAATCAATAACTACACTCTTGCTTATCTGTGGCAAAAAAGTGCCAAACTAATGCTTTTTGTTCTCATGTCAGTTGTTTTAGTAGAATTGCACTTTATCATGTGTAATGGTATTTCATTTGTTTATGAGTAATGGACCTTTACGGTTAGACAATTTTTCAGTTATTTGCTATTTGTGCATATTTTTTTTACAATAACTATTATCTAATACACATTTTAAATACAATTCAGATAAATGTCAATTCAAAACGGTGAATTTCAGTGAATTTAGAGAACTATATCAAAATAGCTGCACAAGAGCATATATTAGATTGATTTGGAAACTCTTAAAATAACTCTTGTGACTAGAATATCTCTCTCTCTCTCTCTCTCTCTCTCTCTCTCTCTCTCTCATTCTCTCTCTCTGAGTCTTGCAGACACAGTGAGGAATCTGATGAGGTAGTGTTGCATTTTTGTTTGTGGGTCTGTTGCAAGTCTGTTGGGTCTGGAAATCTCTCGGCACCAAGATATATAAATATGCCTTAATATAATAAAGGATTTGCTCAAATAAAATATTTTATTTCCCTACAAAAATAACCAGCCAGTGTAATGTATTTTGTTTGTATGCACATGTCCTTCTCCTCACAGCAACAGCAAATTGACTGATTTGTTGAAAGGTGTCCATGAGCATGACAAATTCTGCCGTGCTTGATAGTGTTGTTCATTATCAAGTAAGGAACACTTCATTATTGCATCGTGCCGCTATGTGCACCAACCATAAAAAACAAGACAGGTTCTTCTGAATGATGCTTTTTAACATGCATGCAGATTTTTGAATGTGCATTTTTAATAAGAGCCTCAAGTTATTTGTCATTTGCAAATTTGTCTGACAACCTGCCATTGTTTAATGATTCTCAAGATCAGCTTTCGAACAGGTGGTGTAAAACATACTATGCCAGTAATATTTTAAACCCAAAAAGTCGGGGACTGAGATGAACATCAGTACGGATCTCGCCACTATTTATTACCCCATTATAAGTGTGCCCTGGAAGACTGACGTTAAGTATAACACAAAGTGTTGGCTTAAAGGATGTCTAACAGATGGCTTACAAAACCCAGGATGTTTTTGAAGGGAAAGACCTCAGCTTACATTATTAAGCTGTCACATCTGCACATAGCAAATATGCTGGCAGGGATAAAATCAAATGAACAGAGTAGTAGCAGCAAGGGAGTGGTACGAAATAAGGAAAAAAAGACCCGGACAAATCTCTCTCTTGCTAAGTTAATACGGAGGTCAGCATTGCGCTTGCCAAAGCAAGACGATATGAACTTTGCATGCGTGGAGTTCATCCCTCGTTCCTTACCCATCAATGTAGCAGCTCATTTAAGCCTTCATTAGACCTGCAGAGAAGCGACCTCAGCCGATGTCATCAAACTCGGGTTCATCTCGCAAGGCCTGGCAGCCTATCGTGCGCAGAGCTGATGGCTTGGAACAGGTATTTGGGACGAAACCGAAAGCAGATGTTTCGCTTTAAGACCTCTCTTAGATGTCTAATGAATCCGAAAGTTAAGGCCTGTTGATCCAGAGCTGTTTGATTTGCCAGTGGAAATGGGGCATCACATTCATAACGAGCAGCATTACCTAATCACAGTAAGGCAGCGTGGGCTGTGGGGGAGTGGTGGACTGGGGGGAGTTGAGCTAGGAAATGAGTGCTTCTAATGCCTCCTGAATGTTGCGAATGAATCATTGGTGCTGAGTACACACTGCAGAGTCCAATTGATGTCTCATTTCCTTTATCCTACCGGGATGCGGAGAGCACTTCAAACTTGCAATCAGGGAGACCTTAGAGAAAATCACTGAGACCTACGCAGACCTTTGAACGGTCGTGCAACCGAGTGTGCGTTATGCAAGATTTGCGAGACTGTGATGGTAAATTTGTGTGTTTGTTTGTATGTACTGGGAGCAGGATACATTTTGACATGCAATACTAGATGTTTTCAAATGTGCATCTTCATGGATGGCATCATATTTCCGTTTTAAATACTTTGCTGTGTGGTATCTATTAATTTGTATTATTTAATTATGCCACAATTCATTCTGGGAACTGCGTGAGATGCAGGTTGTTAAGTGTTGTTAACTAAAATTCGCTTTTGTCAATTGAAATAAAGTTGAAATAAAATGTAAATATTAGATGAAATTAGAAATGTTGCATCGGCAACTAACTGAAATAAAAAAATAAATTATACGTGTTAGTATAAAATGACTAAAACTAAAATAAATTAACAAATTACTAAAGCTGAATAGAAATAAAATAAAAAAAAACTAATAAAAATGACAAAGGCATATAATAAAATTACTACAACTTTAAATGAACTTTTAATGGAAAGTAAGGCCTTACGTTACTTTTGCGTTACTTTTTCTCACCTGAGTTGGGTTTGCTTGCCATTCTGGGGTGCGTTTCCCGTACAACTATATAGCTCGCTGCTTAACTACCATAGTACGATGCATTGTTGGAGAAATCAACTAGCTAGTCACGAGAGTTTCCCAAAACCGTATGTCGCAAAGTATCGTTCAACCACGTTGGTTTATGACGTCTCGCACGTGGTGGACTAATAACTTATTTTAATTAATCTGTTTGAGATCGAATTAACGCTAGATTTTGTCATATAAGTTACAGACATGGCATCTAAAGACCATTTCTGATTGTTCTCAGTTATTTTGCTTTATTACCAGACTCAATATGTGGCTCGTTCTTACATAGTAGAGCACGTTCGCACATGCGCAGTCTTCAAAAACGGTGATTTAAATCTCTTGACAAACTAAAAGACGTAAATTACATTTGTATTGTATTCTAAATAAATAACACGGGTTGTACTGAATGTCAGCTTGCTTATTTTGCTAAAGATAAGGATTTATTCAGTCTACATCTCATGTAAACTAGAAACTATGCTTCTAACCACAGCTCGAGAGCTGTCGTTCCAACCACACAAGTTTGCGATGCTGTTTGCGAACGTTCGTTGGAACGATGGTTTCGGGAAACACCAAATCGTTGAACTATGCTGATAACGACGGAACTTGCGACCATAGTTGGCTAACGATGCTTTCGGGAAACGCACCCCTGGATTGCCGTAGAAGGAAATTCACCACTTTTACTGAGAAGCGTCTGGACTTGCGGTGGACATCCAACTCGGCTCACATCAAAGTGTCCAATGTCCAAATATGTCACAGTCTCATTAGCGCAGTGGTTCTCAAACTTTCGTCGGGTGTAAAAAAAAACACTTCCTCATAACTTTGAAACCGGAAGAAGCATCAAGAAGACTTAACCCTCACACTTAATTCTTTTTCATTAATGTTTCTCTTTTTATGACAGACCGCACTGAAACACACTCAAACCCTACCCATACGTGCCTAAAAATAAAATGTTTTTAATCTGGAACCCATACTGAAAACCAATAAAAGCCCTTTCAATCGCAAACCTACTTACAACAAATCTGGTTTCCGCTCCTCCATCCTCCATCATATGACCCGGAAACCGATCGAGCTCAGCCATCTTGAAGGACATCTCAATTCTCTAATTGCACCGCGAGGAGGCGATGATCGTGGAGGCTTCCTGAGGAGTCATAAGCGAGGATACACTGGTGTATCCTTTGTGGAAGTTTTTTATCGACTAAACGTGACGCACGTATCAATTCTCCTCCCCCTTCACATCGGTCACAATCATTTTAATTTATACTTTACGTTTGCAATTTATATAAACCACACATCACACATATTTTAACAGGGTATCTTGCTTTATTATTAAATAACCAAACTTCAACAACGTAAGGGCAGATCCTTTGATCCATAATCCTCTTTGCTGATGACGATGAGAAGTGACGCTAGAGTGATCAAGTATTCCAATGTAGAAAAAAAGCTTTCATTCGATTCCTACGTCCTCCTTTTCTTTCCTTGCAACCTTCCCTCGCGTCCTACAGGGGGTGGAGCTGAGACGCGTCGCGAGGATAGGAAACGAGGATGCACAAATAAGAATTGAGAAGCACCCATATTAGACATGAGCTTGGCTTCTGACGTCACACTTGGATGTGGGGGGTTGGATTCCCTATACTTGCTTTTACTTCAGCAATTAAACATTTTTATAAACAACTGTTAAACTGTTTTTTTGTTCTCATTAGTATGGTTGAATTGGATTGTCAAAGGTCATCAACAAAGATATTGGTTAAAAAATGAGAATACATGCATGTGAAACTTGTGACCTAGTTTTCCCCAATCGGTTTGATTAGTCATTTCATTCACCTGTGTCCTGTTCATTTACTAAATAAATTCCTTTGTTGGCTCTGTGTATTTAGACCCTGTGTTCTCCCTCTGTCTTCGTCCGTTCTCTGTAATATTTCTGTGGGTTTCTACTGGTTCCTGAGTGTTTATGATTAAAATCTGTTTATAGGTTATTCCTCGTTGTGTGGTTTGTGTAATATTCTGAGTTTGCATTAAACTTTTTTTTGTATTCATTTTGAGAAATACTGAATCTGTGTTTGTGTAAGTGAGATGAGTAAATGCATATTGACATTTAGTCTAGAACTACAATAAGCATCATGTTCACACAGCGCACACAACGCTTGTGCCTTACTCCCGATTTCTCTCAACATGGGGACAAGGGAGGCGTCAGTCAATAAATGGGAAAACAAAGTAAATTATTTGAAAAAGTAACTCAGATATTTTGTTGTAAACTTAAAGGTAATGCATTACTTTACTCGTTAATTGAAAAAAAAATCTGATTATGTAACTTTCATTACTTGTTATATGTTACCCCAACACTGTTCCTAATATTCAGGAATAGGTACACACTATTTCAACTTAGTCCCCTCACTGTCTGTAAATTTCTATCCTTGTCAATTTTGCACACAGTTTCAAGTATATATACTGTGTGTGTGTATATGTATATGTATATGTGTATATATACACATATATATATATATGTGTGTGTGGTCTTTAGCGTCCTTCTTACCTCCCCTGCCTCCCATGCAGGGAACACCTGGGTTCGAATCCTACTCGGAGTGGTGCTCATTATTCCCCATAAAGGTCTTCATTATTTGTTATTATTGCATTGGTAGAAGCCTAATCTACCAATTATAATCCTTTTTCATAATCCTCTTTGCTGAATTGTCACTAAATAATATTTTTGGTGAAGCCCTTTGGGGAACTATTGCTCTTTGTTGTTAAAAGTGTGTCATGAACTTCACTCAAACCTGTTCACCAACCCTTTCAGGTCATTGTCTCATCATATTCTCAGAACAGTAGCAAACCCTCAAAACATGAGTTTGTAGCTATTTGTGCTCTTTTTGGTAGCGAAGTGGTGGGACACTTTAACCTAATTGACCTTAATGCTTATGGCTCTCAGAGGCAGTAATTGCACCCCATATCTGTCTGCCTTGACCTCTCTCACCACTGCTGTGCTTTGGCAAGGGCAGCTCTTTCAGCTAAGCAAGTGGACTCATTGCCACCAGAATAGAGATGTGTTGATGTCTTTTGCAGTGTTTTATTATTTTCCTTTCTTTGTTCTATTTTATGTGAATGATGTCTTGGAGAGGATTAGTAACCTTAAAAAGGTAATTAAACATGTCTTTAGCACATTTATTTTCAAACTTGAAAATAACGAATTGTGACAGTCCAACGTCCTTTTCTATTTGTCATTTTTTAATCTAAAGAAAACCACTGGTCTTTTCTTCTATAGCCATGGCAACATGAGAGCATGCTATTTAGAAGAGCGAGAAAAAACACTGTAATTTTAACACACGCAAAGTGATAATAAACAGACACATAATCATCGTTATAATTCATCAGTTTCGACAAATTAGAGGGGTAGCCACATAGCCATGACCTTTGACATGTCTTACACCTCTGAGCTTTCATCCTGATGGCTTCATTTGTCACTCTGCACTACCACTAAAACAGCATCACGCCAGCTATGGTGAGATTAGAAAATTACACAAATGGAAGGGTGGAAAGGTATAATTGAAAATGGCAAATGGTTGAATGGGGAAGACATTTAAAATGAGTGCTCTGTGCTGTTAGGCTGGCAGGATGTTGGGAAGCCTTGGAGGGGCATGCTAAAGAATCATTACACTTTGTGACAGGTCTCCAGGACAGCGCCCGTTGGAGAAAGCTGGCACGTCGTGCCCAGACAAACAAGAGTAGAGTTTAATCACGGAGATTACTGCAGTGCCGCTGCTGCCATGACAGGGACTAATTGAGGAAATACAAGACACCTTCTAATGAACATCTAATTAAAGCCACACAATGTCCCAAGAAGCATCTTGAGGAACGTACTAGGGAAAATAAGACATGGCATGGTGCCTTCCAGAGCGTAAGTGGTACTTAAGCCGCTTTGTCTTTGTGGCTTGTTTCCTGAAAGCATTGTTATGCATTACTTAAATATATTTGGAGGTTTGAAAAAGAGTGATAACTGTCAGCCAGCAGCAACTCCCATTTATTATCATGAGCAGTAGCGATCCAAAACATGAAGTTTCGAAATTTGTGTTTTTACTGTAGATTTCAAGAAAAATAATAAAACCCATCCAATGTCACTATTCCGTAATGAAATAACATACAGTATAATTTGTATAATGTATATGACCTGACCACATGTATTTTTGCAAAAGAATGGCCAACATCCGATGCTTAAATCCCCTGATTACTAAGCTGTCTCCTGAAGGACCTCCTGAGGACAGTGTCCTCATGTTGGCCTCTTCTTTAACATTATCGCCTGACATGCATTCAATTTAACCAGGGTGCCAAGTTGGATGCCAAGAATGTAACCTTAAATGGTACCATAATTTGGACCACTGCTGGTCCCATTATATTTAGATTCGCAGAAGTCTTGGAGTTGCATCAGAAAATGACCCTTAGCAACCAAGGCATGTAACAACATTATTATCTGCATTCTAACAAGCCGGAGACTTTTTGGAGTGCCTTTTGACATTGCCATTCAATTCTGTCTTGTATAGGAGACATAACGAAGCCCACTCTGAGGACGTATGCCAAGGATGAGACACATTTTCGAGCTGTCACTTTGCTGGTCATTTCACCCTAATTGGGACATCACCGACCTGCTTTCCCTGAAAATATGTCATGGTTTGCCCTTGTAATTATGCTGTACCTGTCAAAGGCTGTAATATCACACCAAACAACTCAACTTTTGCTTATTTTACTAGCATAAAGCAGAATTTATATGATATGTGACCTTAGAAATAGTGCTTGTAATATAACACCATTTTTCAACACCATTTGAAACCATGGTTGTCTTTTATTGTTTTTTTTGCACCCATTCACTCCTTGGAATATCAGTATACAAATGTAAGCAATGGAACAGATTCGACGAATCTATTGCCAAGTTTAATCTTAATCTTACTGAATTTTCAATTTTAAAGCATGAGTTGTTGCTCAAATTTTTACATTTGTATTCATGCCAACACAAATAAACTGAAGTTGCTGAATGCCAGTAAATGTTGGGCTTTCCAAGAAAGTTGGGGTAATTGGAATGTCTTTCGTTTAATATCACCAGATAAGGCAAAAACCAGTAATCTAATTCTATATGATGGTAATTATACACAATTTTTTGTGTTTGTGGGTGTTCTTTATTGTGCCCGTCTGATGTCTGGGATAACATTATAGCATGACAATATTCTGTTTTTGTTGTTGTATCATGCATTGGATGCTAAATAGGCTCATTCACTCTTTTTTTATTATTATATTATTATTTATTTATTTTTAAATCCAAAAACATATTTAATATGAAGAACGTCATTGAGGTTGTCTGAGAGTATTTGGAGCCAACAACAGGGACAAATTGGCAAATTACTTATCCAAACTTTAAAATATGCTAAGTATACTTACCATCACAAATTGCACCCAAAATCATATCCATTGAGGCCATTGTTTCGTCTACATGATTACAAGAACTAAATTTGTGCAAAAGAAGGGATCTGGACTTTGTATAGGTTTTCCTTGGCTTTCACCCCAAACAATCTGCCACCAAGACTTAGTCAGGGACAGAGACATGGCAATAGAAACATACCCTCAGGTTAAAACCCATTTTTTACGGATGTTTTAAGTGGCAATCGTTAAAATTCAAAGCATGGACATTAATTGAAGAACTCTTTAAAAATCAAGCCCAATTTACCCACAGGAGCTTTAGTGAATGGGATTCACGTTATCAAATAGTTTGCCAATTTTACTCTTTACTTAGCTGCTAATATGTTTGACAAGTCCTTTAAATCAGTGATACTGAGAAGGCTGTTTGATTGGACTAGTTGTCACTTTAAAAAGGATGCCTGAGGCTGGTGATTGACTCACTCTAGATGAAATGAGAGAGCTTTGTGAGGGATGCTGCTCTGGAAGTGTCCGTTGGATTAAGAGCTATTATGGGAACATCTATTATGACACCTAAATCATCAGCTGCAAGGCGCAGCCAAATGCACCATGAAACGGACCCGAGAAGACCTCGCTCCTCACACTCCATCTGTGCTGCTTGTCACACGCTTTTCAGCATGGAGTGGAGACAGTGCTGCTAAGAAAGAGCGGGCTGGAGAGAAACAGAGGGATGTACATATGTAAGCGCTCGATCTGGATATGTGGCGCCCAACGTAGGGCACATGAAAGGGTCTCATTGAGCTGCTCGGTTTGGGTGAGATGTGTTTGCTTCCTCCAAACACACTTGGGGTCTTTCCATCACCTTCCTGAAAAGTAGTTTACTCGTTGTTCTGTTTCGTCGCATTTCATTTTTGTTATGAAAACAAACTGAGATGTTCTTCATTTGACATGAACAATATATGTCAAATTCCCATTATGGGAGCTGACTTATTAAATTTAGTCTTTAGAATTAATCCTGGATTATGAAACAGATATACAGTACAGAGATAACTTGGATGAAAGGACCGTGCAGGGTCTTGCCCCACTTGCTCTTACCTTGAGGTGAGTTCCTTCCATCTAATTAGAAGATAAAAGCTGCCACTTTCACAGTGCTCAGGGCATGCTCGGAGAAACTCGGAGAGTGAGTGAAGGAGACAGAGAATGAGTGGGGTTGAGTGCGCTCTCAGGTTGCCATGGACACCTGCCAGAGCGTTCAGGTTCGAGATCTGTGAGCACTTAGGAGATTGAGATGTGAAGATCTTTGGCATTTTTAAATGAAGTGAATTGAAAACAGGCTATATGTTCATGTTTTTTATTTTTTTTATTAGATAATGAAAGTGTGTAGATTTACATTTTTTCATTATAAAAAATAAAATAAAATAAAAGGTATAGTAAGGTAAATAAACAATATTTACAGCATACAAAAAAAAAACACAGTTCAATTCACCCTTCGCCAGAAGTTTAATTGACAGGGGATCTGACCAATCAAAATCCGCCATCCGCAGAATCTGCCATTTTGCGGATGGCTGGCGTCTTTCCACGGTTGAAACAACATTCCTTCTGATGTTCATTCATGTTTATTTGATGCTATAAATTAACTAGAAGGAAGAGATGATCGGTTCACAAGCATTTTCAACTGAGGTGCTACAGCGATCTGCCACTACACATTTAAGAGCCAAAAAACGTTATTTATTATTTCAATTTCTTGAAGAAAAGACAACATTTGAAAGCTGAGACTTGGTTTCATATCAAGCACAATGTTCTCTCACCATTTTTGACACGCGTTCGCCGTGGTCCTGCAGCTATCGAAAGCTTCTGCTCTTCGTGTTTTTTCCGCTGTCTCGTTTCGTGTTCATATATACATTTTGTGAGCTTATTTCGTCCATTAGATCGAAAGATCTGAAAAAGCCTTACCCGCTCATAGACCCTCCCCTCAAAGAAATCAGGACAGAAGTGGTTGAAAGTGGACAATAGAGACAGATTAAAACACTAGGTGTAAACAGGAATGTGTATCACATTTTACAAACGACTGTTTCCCATGTATTTGTGACTGTTATTTATGTAATGTGAAGCTAGTAGAGAACTATAATTGTCCAATTCATTCTAATTATAAAGAGCAACATGTTGAGCATATTTAATGAACATTCAGAAGGATGCAGTTGACAAATCTAGTTTGATATAGAATAGCACATTCTTTAAGTGAGCCGGTGTCGAACGTAGCAAGGTTCTTTATATAAATGTAAACCAGTGAAGTACAATATATAGTTCTTGACTATTTTTCCATGTATCCAAAGTCTTCCATTTTAAAGCATACTCAGATAACCCATTGTTTCCCCTTAGTAGATTGGAGAGCTGTTCATGCGGCAGCAGGGTGGTTGTCATCATAGAGGGTCTCCATGCAAGCTAGTGGCTGTGTCTGTGGCAACCAGAGTGGTAATAGGGGAAAAAATAAGTTGAGGCACCAGCCGTAATCCTGCGTTCAGAAGATCCAGATGGCTAACCTTTCAGTCAAAATATTGTTTTTGGAAAGAGGTGTGTGGACTCCTACCTCTCTCTCCCTCTCTCTGTCTAGAGCTCTCGGCTTCTCCAAGCCCCCAATCCCTCCTCCTTTATTTCTCTGTACTTCATCAGATCTATTCAGGCTCAGAGTTCATCAGAACGTTCTAGAATGGAACATGAAATCATGTGATGTTCTAAGCGTGCTTACCTTGCACATGTGTATGTGTGTGTAAATGAATGGATGGATATGCGTGTTAAACGTGGGCTCCCCTCAGTCTCCTGGGCAGGACACACACAGAGCGACCTTGTGTTAAGGAGAGGGCTGACTCGAACCTGCCCACGCCACTCAGTACCGTTGATATATAGACCACCAGTGGAATTTCCAACACAAAAACACAGTTGCTGAGAGTTAACTGAGAAGTATGCAACAAATGTCATGGTATATTTTGATTTGGGATATTCAAAATAATGAAATGGCCTAAATATTTTATATACGTAGCCCAGCGAGCATAGGGCAAATTCTGCTGGAAACATATATATTTTTTTTTTAAAAGAATTAAATAAAGTAAATGTTATCAACATGGGTCATAATACTTCTCTTTGTATCAAAGACAAATATACTAATTCAATTAACTATTAAACGTTAAAGGTTAATAAATTAAAACTGCACAATTGAGTCATCATTTACACAATCTCATGTAGGACATGTAGGACAAAAGAAGATATTTTATATATAGCAAAACAGCTCTGGAGAGAGAGAGAAAGAAAGAAAGAAAGAAAGAAAGAAAGAAAGAAAGAAAGAAAGAAAGAAAGAAAGAAAGAAAGAAAGAAAGAAAGAAAGAAAGAAAGAAAGAAAGAAAGAAAGAAAGAAAGAAAGATGTTTAAACATTATAAAAAAATTATTCTTTGAAAAAAAAATGTTTATTAAAATATATTTAGTTTTGTCCTTTTTTATATATATTTAAATATGCTAGTGCTATTTTGTTGCTCTGAAGTACTTTTTTATTAACTGTGCTGCTATAAAAACAAATCAAATCACATAAATCAGTAGATTAATCAAGATAATTACTGTTAATGTGCTGTCAATGACTAAACTAAAACTGTAATTGCACTGAAGGCTAAAAAAAAAAAAAAACACACGGCACACTGCCTCAGGAAAGATGCCGCTATGTGCTTCCTGTTAGTCCTCTGTCACCTTTAAGATAACAGAACACACGGTGTAAAGTACAGACATATTCCCACACTAAAATATACACATAAAAAAGTCAAACAAATCCTACTCTTATTCTCTGTCTCTTTCTCCCTCACACACACTTGGGTCCAGTCAGCGTGCCTCATGGGGGGAGCCGGGCTGGCTCCTGTGGTTGATGGTTGGGGCGTCTCTGCTGCTGTGCATTGCCACACTGGTCCTCTTTCCTCTAGAGCCGCACAGACAGCCAGACTCCTGCATGCTGCTGCTGCTGCTTCTGCTGTTGCTGCCGCTGGAACACACAGCTTGTGTCCAGCATTGAGCGCTCTAACAGCATGGCCAGAAAAGACAGAGACATTCCAGCTTGTTAGACATTCCCATTAGTTTATTAAATATAGGAAAGAACTGTCTGTGAGTATTTAGCGGAGAGAAGAGAGACAGCAAAGAAGGAGAAAGTGAGAAAGGTGTGCTGACTCAGAAATGCAGTTTTCCAGGTTGTCGCTCTGGATGCTGAATGAGGCTTGGTATTGTAACTAAGTTACGATAAGTGGGGAGGGCCAATAATAAATGCACTTACAGTTCAAACAAATTATGCTTTTGTTACTGAGTGCTCTGTACAGTAAAGGATAATTATGCATTTCCCCCCCCCTTAACAGTTTCCTCTTCCCTTGTGACTGACCTCGGCTACATCCTGTTGCAGTGTTTTTACAGTAAGCAAACTCTTTTACCGCTTTTTGTCGTATTTGTGTGCCCCGTTTCAATGAAATCCCCATTATGCTATTGTAACACTAGATATGTATGATGAACTCATTCCTTCTTACCAAACCCATTCCCATTAAAGGTCAGATATCCCCAGGATATTGTAAATAGGGTCAATACAAATGTGATGTCACTGAGAGAATGGAATTCCGTGAACCCGAGGGAATACACTTTTGATGTGGTAAATGCTTGTCTTCCCTGTACTTGCGCTATTCCAGGTTAAAATATCATTCATAATTGAATTAGTATAAATATGTCTTGAAAATCCACATTGTGTCACTGTCAGTATAATGTGTTATCGTGTGAATTTAAACCGTACAGAAATAATGGCGATGACAGGAATCACTGCTTTTATTCCACACTCTCACAATGCTTTTATATTTTAAGGACAGGACAGGACGGGACAGGACAGGACAGGACAGGACAGGACGGGATGGGATGGGATGGGATGGGATGGGATGGGATGGGATAGGATAGGATAGGATAGGATAGGATAGGATAGGATGGGATGGGATAGGATGGGATATGATAGACGATAGAGGATAAAGGATAGGATAGAGGATAGGATAGGATAGAATAGGATAGATGGAGATGGAGATAGGATAGACGAATGGAAGGACAGACAGATAGATAGATAGATAGATAGATAGATAGATAGATAGATAGATAGATAGATAGATAGATAGATAGATAGATAGATAGATAGATAGATAGATAGAGTAGATGTTCTTATGCAAAGCATGTCCCAGTTTGTTTGATGTTCTTGATGACAGTTGCTACAGCAATTCCAGCAATGACAACGGTCTGAGCGTCATTGATATATCTCAATCCTAAATTTACCTCTGAGCCTGGAGAGACGGGAACAGGTGGAGATCAGGCACTGCCAAATACTTTTGCCACAAATCTTATGGGCCATTTTTTCATGGGGGTGTGTGTTTAGGGAGCTAGTGTCTCATTTCTGTGTCTATGCATTGCACCCTTTTCAGATCCAAGAGAGTTTGCGGGGCAACACAACCCACATCAGGGTTTCTGTTCAAAGCCAGCTGGTCTGGCTTTATTAATGCAGGGCATTTCTTTTGTGTTCATTCTTTTTTATTGTTCTTCTTCTTCTTCTTCTTTTTTTTGTAACCGTTTGATTAACCTGGCCCACAGCTGGAGCTGAAGGGTGTGACTTCCTGGGGAAGCACAAGATCGGCACCGGTGAGTTTTTCCTCTCCAAGCTCTTCCCTTCCTCCTTCCCCTCTCGTGATGAGCCGAAAAATTGTGTCTGTGGAAAAATAGAGAACTGCACAGTGGCCGAGCATAGTTTGTTGTAGGGAGAGGTTTTTACATTTGTCCTTCTGTGAGGAGATTTTCAGTTCAAACCGTGTGAGCAGGAAAGTTTGGGGGGTCTGAAACATAAGGTGAAACATGTTACTAATAATCCATATAATAATTTGTACTAATTTCTATATTTATTTAATCTACAATTGGAATTATCACAAACACAAGGACTGTTTAATCCTGAGATTATTTGCTGTTTTTATAATGTTTTTATTCCTCAACGTCAGACTAAATTATTACTCCCGTTCAGAGTAATTGAATCCAACAACTATTTGCTTGGTTTGAAATGAAGCATGGGGGAAACCTCCTAGTCTCAGAACAGTGTTGATCCTTCTCACTTGTGAAATAGCTGCCACAACAGAATCAATATCAATTTGAATCACTCTGGCCTTAGTACAAGTTTGACATTGCTAGTTTAAGTTTGAAATAACAGGGGAATAGGTGAGCATACACTAGCAGAAGCGGTCTGAACAGTTTGACAAGTTTGCACATGAGAACTCAGGGAATCTGTGGGAAGTGTTTAGAATGAGAGAAAACAGATAAATATTTTATAATTCTGAGACATACAGAAAATGTAAATAAAACGTTATCACAAACTGTATAATAAAGATGAATGCCTGTATTATTTGGAAAATACCTTGCAAAGAAGAGGAGATGTGGTATTTTTTTAATCATAAGTTATATATAAGAATATATTATATATAATAAATATATAAGTGTGCGTGTGTGCGTGTGTGCGCGTGTGCGTGCGTGCGTGCGTGTGTGTGTGTGTGTGTGTGTGTGTGTGTATATATATATATATATATATAATTACAAAAAATTAAAGTTCATTGTTGAAAAAAGTATACATATATTCTATATTTATAATAATCCTATACTTTAAATATTGACAATATTCTTAAGACTCAACAAATATACACTTAGTTTTGACATCAGCTTAGTCCTTTGAGAATAAAAATCGGGATTCAATCTGCTTCTTCCACTATAGTTTATTTGCATTCTGAGAACAATGTTTCTGAGGCAGCATGTTTTTAAGAAAGCATCCCTTGCAAGCTTTCTGCCATCTAATCCCTCTCTTCCTGGGTGTTCAGGGTGTGACATTCAGCACCCCCCACCAACCCACCCCATGGAGACACCGGCAAGGCAGCTCTGACCCAGTTTACCAAAGCTCCCATGTTTGTCATTTGAAAAACTTTCTCGCTACCAAAATAAATAAATAAATAAAATCTTTGATCTGAATTGTGGTTGGAAAAGAGCGTTGTTTTCTCGCAGCAAAGGTGGTGCACTTTGTAGAGGAGGCACCCTTTTCTTTTTGAACCCTTCTCTGTCTATTCGCCAGTGGCTATGTCAGGATTTGGTTTGTCTGCCTGTTTGTGTGTGTGTGTTTCCGTGCACTAGTCCTCTTCTCCCAGCTCCCGCAGGCTCCTGTGTTATTTGCAAAATCTATAATAGCCCCAAATTAACCTGAAATTACACAAATATGGCAGTCAGCCTTGTTTGCTTTTGCTCACATTTATAAGAGCATTTAAAAGCACAAGTGATCTGACTTTAGCTAAGAACTGAAGCCACTCGGTTTTACGGGTGCGACATAGACAGACCTATATTTGTGCACTAATGCTGTCTACAACTACGAAACATATACGGTGTTGAGAAATGAACCCCCCACATTTATTTATATTAATCACAGTTGGCACGCAGGCGTCGCAGTAGTTACCATCCTTATGTTGCATATTGCAGATCCAGATGCCATGTTCTTAGGTTACATGCTTCCACATTACTGTCTATTGGAGGAGAATTTCATATTTAAAACAAACGGTGACATATTAAACACATGGAAACAGTTTCATCTCTGTAGGGTTGAAAAAAAAAGGAGAATTATCTTTAACCTATAATTGCTCACAGTGACGGCTTACTTTTTCTTTCTCCTCTCTCTTTTTCATAATCTAATTCCAATATTTCACACTGGAGCTGTAGTCTTGGCCATCTGACGTTGCTCCTTTCTTTATTCTCTTTCTCTCTTTCTGCTCATCCACTCCTCTGCCCCTTGGAGAGGGTGGCATCGGCGCAGCGCTCCGCTCCGCTCAGCTCCTCCGTGGGTCTTACATGTTGGATGGGGCCCGTCTGAATCTACAAAACACGAGTGCTTCACCGCCTTTTGATCTCAGGCTAATCTCTGTTGCCTGCCTCCAGTCTCATCTTGTTTGAATAAGAATGAGTCTGGGGTGCTATTGCAGGCACAAAGAGGTTTAGGCGGCATCCGTTCAGCAGAGCAACGCTGCGCGGGTATGTGTACCGCCAGATTCACTCCTCAAGACTCAGCGCTCATATGCTTCTATATTCTCCAGTGTGAAGCGTAAAGGTCTTTTTTTCTGACTTGTTAAAAACCTCTGACATTTCATTTTGCCTGAGTAGTTAATGAGTGAATTTCCCTGTAAATATAATGGGAATTTGAGATCCAACCATGACTTATCTAAAGTGTCTCTTATTGATGAAACCTTTAAAAAGTCCCCCCCCCCCCCCGAACAAAGGCATAGTTCACAAAAAATGAAAATTATTTTATTATGTTACCCACACTGATGTCCTTTAAAACCAGTGTGACTTTCTTCCTTTTGTGGAAGGATACATTTAACAAAATGTCCAAGCTGTTCTTATCCATACAAAGAATGTTAATGTTCAATATGACATTCCACCTCCATAAATTGACCTCTGCGACAGCAAATTTTTCAAAGCAAGATATTCTGTGAATAATGACTATAATTTCCAAAGTTTGGGGTCAGTAAGCTTTTTTTTTTTTTACTTTTTTTTTTGGTAACATTTTTTACAGTACCTTTGTTATAAATGTTACATGTAGTTACGTACTATAGTAATAACAGTAAATTATGCACAATACTATACATGCAACTAACCCTAAACCAAACCCTAAACATAACGGTAAGTGCATGTATTAATATTCATATTACTCAGTTCTTAATGTTTAATAACACTGCAACAAAGACACCTTAAAATAAAGGGTTATACTTTATTTTTAAGGTGTCCTTGCCACAGTGTAATTAAACAATGAAGTACTAAGTAATAGTAATTAACTACATGTGCTTACTTTATAATTAGGGTTAAGGTTTGGTGTAGGGTTAGTTGCATGTAACTATGCATAATTGACTGTTATTACTATAGTAACTACATGTAAAATGTTTAAGAGGGTCACTGTAACATAAAGTGTTAGCAAATAAAGTGTAGCCTTTTTTTCCCAAAGAAAGTAATACATGTATAGTAACACTGTAACAAAGACACAGTAAAATACAGTATATCCCAAACCTTTTTTCTTAGACTTAAAATCTTATTTTAAATTGAAATAATACTTCACAATATAAACATTTTTACTGTATTTTTTCATCAAATAAATGCAGCCTTGGTGAGCATATGAGACTTCTTTCAAAAACATTAAAACATTTTAGAATGGTAGTGTACATGTTTGTATTCTCGAATGAAGGAGATAAAATAATGACTTGAGAAAAAAATAGTTTTCTTTTTCGGGTGAACTTATCCTTGTAAACGTATGCCTTGTAAAATCTTGTTTTGAGTAATTTACGTGTAAGGCTATTATAGCACAACCTTTCCATTGTGGTGTAGACCTAAGATCCAGTCTGTTCTGTAGTTTATGTGGCATAGAGAGGGGCTTCTCGGTTCATGTCCTCGGGTCAAGAGGACAGTGGTCCTTTTTTTTTTTTTTTTTTACTACAGTCTGAGAAGAGAAAGCAAGAGAGTTTGATTTCTTTACCACTTGAAGTGTGCACGAGTGTAACTGGGCAGCAGTTTCAAGGAAAGAGAGAGAATAAATGAGAGAACAACACAGACAAAAAGTGAAGGGATGAAAGAGTAAAATAATATTTGATGTCTAATAAGAGTTTGGGACAAAAACGTTCTCCTAAAACACACACACACACACACACACACACACACACACACACACACACACACACACACACACACACACACACACACACACACACACACACACACACACACACACACACACACACACACACACACACAGACAGACATACTTATACATGTACGTAACCACCCCCTGCACAGATAATCTACACTGTCTGGTATAGCAACTGTTATGTGACCAGTTAGGAATATACATAAGAAAATTCAGGTAGAATTTCCATTACCTGTCCATAATGCCCACCATCTGTTAAGACCCGACTTCTGCACAAGCTCAGGAAACACCGGTTGGCACTCTAAGCCTGGAGACAGAAAAATGTGATGTTGGCATCTTTTTTAGTGTCGCCGTTGTGGGGGGAAATAAATGTTGAAACAATGAAATAACTGTGCAAGTTTTGTAGAGGTTATGAGTGAATTATTTTTCACCGTTCAAAGGAGGAAAAATCATTAGAGTATGGTTTTATTTTAAATGTTTTTTTTATTTTTCCAGCTTTTAACATTAGACAGACAAAGGGAACTTTGAGCTAAATGGTAAAATATACAAAGATGTAAAATAAGATGTGATGTAATCAACTGCGTAATTTAGGAAGCAGCAGACTTTCTGAAATAAAGAGACTGACAATTTAAGGTGGTCTAAGACAGAGAGTATATGCCAGAGCTTTTATTTGAGAGATTTGTACCTCATATTTATTTATTTGTTTAATAAATGCATGTTACTGTGAGTCAACATATGCTTGCTGCTGTATCCATTTGACTTACAGTTAAAGTTAAACTATTGTATTAGCTGTGATGGAGAGGGTTGACTCTTCTGTGAGAAAGCCTTAGTGTGCCCCTGCTGGCAGAGTTATGTATTGCAGTTACACATTTTACTCAAGGCAGAGAGCTGTTCCAAGAAATTGCCCTTTAAGCTGTGCTTTTACATGTTTGGAGCTAAAGTAAATATAGATTTTAACTTTTACTGTCATTTGACACTAACTCCTATTTAGGCCTCCATTAGGAAGTGGGACAGAGTACAGGTGTATTGACAGGGGAGATAAAGACTTCACTAGAGTGCAGGGTAACTGGAACTGGGGTGGCTTTTTCCAGCACACAGCTTTAATACTGAAACCAGAGCAGCAGCATCCTGCACAAAGGCTTAACCGTGTTGTGCTGCTTGTGGTTCATTTATAATGAATCAAAGGTGTAGCGTTCACGCGCTGTTTGCCCAACAGAACATGCAAATTACCAAATTTGTCCCCACACGAGTCAACACTTCACTACCGGTTTTCTTCCAACCACAATATGTGTTAGCGTGCTCAGGTGTTATTTAAATGCAATGAAGAGAGGGCTCAAACCGTGATGAATTCATCAGCTATGCGCTTTCAGAAGTTTCTAAGTTATGTGCTTGGAAAAGTTAAAGTTGCACTAATATTTTGAGATGAATTGAAAGTTACAGCGATATGTAGAATGACTTGCTGTAGATAAAGAATTTGAATGGTCAGAAGGAGATAATGTAAGATGAGATCTCAGCTTCCCTTGAGAACTATTGCTGAACTTTTTTGCTTAATATCTGCCTGCCCACAAATTGTAAAAAAAAAAAAAAAAAAAAAAACATGACAAAATTATGGCACTGATTTAATTAGTTAGCTGGGTGGTTACGGAATTATGATTTATGAATGAATTAATGAATCTAAAGGTAAACATGCAGATACCTGTCTTATCTATCTATCTATCTATCTATCTATCTATCTATCTATCTATCTATCTATCTATCTATCTATCTATCTATCTATCTATAAATATATATATATATATTCAAATAGATAAACATTTCTGAAAAGTGATATGATATAAGATATAAAAGTAATATCTGCCTGCCTGGATTTTGACAAGGGCACACAAATATAGCCTATTAATAACTTGAAGGGAAAGTTTCAAAAGTCAGTTTCAAATTGATTGATTGAATGATTGACTCACTCACTCACTCACTCACTCACTCACTCACTCACTCACTCACTTACTTTGCTTACCTAGTACTTACTATATGATCTCTGGGATCTCAAACATAAAAATATATCATGAGGGTTAAAAACAGAATACATTTAGATTAGAGCTGTCAAAATAAAAGCGTTAATGCACACAACAATTTTTTTCAGTTTAACGGTTTAAAGAATATTTATGGAGCTTACGTTTTTTTCCCGTCATCCTATCATTACATTATGTGACCACGCTCTTATTCAGACAAATGCTTTTAAACCATTGAAGTGTGATAAGTCACAAAAGAGAATGCAGCGCGGCACTGGCGCACGTCTTTGTGACAGACACAAACGACTCTTTCGCACAGAAAAGCAGCTTCAGACAGCGCTTGAACGGACAAAAACACACAAAATTATGCCAAAATGCCTGTTTTGTCGAGTATCCTCGCAAGCACAGTCTTAAATTAGTTTCATTAAGTCTTAATTGAACGTAAAGAGTTGTGAGAAAATGGGATGCGTGCCAGGTCTTAAAGTGACAGCAGCATAAACTTACTGCTGTGTCAATGTTAATCAAAGAACAACAGAAAAAGAGAAAATCCCTCACTTGTCTTGACTGAATAACTTTTATAGCTTAATAAGGATTAATCTATATTTCATTTTTAATTTATGCAGGGAAGACTGTGAAGTTTTTGATAACTTTATTCAATTTCTCTATATATGTTAGATCTACCTGAAAATCTTAAAGCACTGTTTACGAGGTTACATGGATAAAAGACAATAAAAACAATTATTGTTGTGAATTTTCACAGAGCAAGTACAAATCTGAACTGTTCTGACTGGGCCAATAGAAAAAAAAAGAGCCCTGATATATTGAAGAGCACAGGTAAACATTTTTAGTGACATTTAAGAATGTGTTTATGAGAAGATTTTTTTTTTTATTCACTTAAAGTCGGCGTGAACCGGAAGTTGCAAACGACTTTTCTCCAGTGTTGTGACACATTTCCGAGTGAAAGGGAATATTGAACAGAGGGCAGGGTTTTACTTTAGCGCTCCTCCTCTCCATCTCTCGCCCATAGAAGAGTAACGGTTTGAGGGGAGTGGTTAAGCGTTTAAGCAACCCAAGCCGTCAAACCTACTGTACATCATCAGAAAAAGCACCATTCCAGACCGGAAGTAACTTTTCAGACTTTTAAAGATAACCACGGCAAACAATTTTTTTCTGTGTATTAACTTGCACGGATTAATTGTTCACCAAGACTAGTAATATCCGCTAACAAAGTAAATAGGGTCAATTTTGATTGCATGCCGACTTTAAATGAAAAGTTGATATATCTTTTTTTAAAAGCCTAATACATGTTTAAATGTACAGTTTTTTAATTACACTGTAATGCATTAGACATCAGCAGTCTTATCAGTGATAGTGGCTTCTTTCAAAAGATCATGCAATTAAATCAATATTTAAAATATGTCTTTGTTGTTTCTACATTAATTTGGAGATTAAATGTGAAATAATTACAATATAAAATATATTAAAAACGTTAATGATAGGTGTGATTAATCGTGATGAAAAATGTGCGATTAATTGGCTGTTTTTTTATTTTTTAGACAGAATTAATTTAGATATAAATGCATACTGAACTGAGGCAGAAACAAAAGTGCCATTTCGTAGCCATCTTAAGCCATTTCTAAACTCTTTTTGAGACTTGCATAACTTTGTGCTTTGTAAATACCCCCGTTAGTAAGTGTGTTTTTCCTCTCCCTGTCTGTCTGTGTGTCTATCTGTCTAAATCTTCAAAGTTTAGGAGAGAAAAGAGGGCAATAAAAAGGGAAATGGGTGAGATTAAAGGTGGCAGAGAGAGAGAGAGAGAGCAGAGGGGAGGAGTGAGATAAGCAAGGAGGAGAAAAGAAGTATCCATGATCTGGCCAGACCTGGGAGACAGGCTCATCCCCAACGTTCTCCTGCACTGTGAAAGCTCAGCGCTTGTGTTTGAGCACTTGACAGTGTTATCAGCACTGACAGCCAGATTGTGTTTTCACATGAGTGTGATCAGCAACAGATTACACACGTATACTCACGCACACACTCATACATTAACAGCCTTGCTTGTTCCTGTTATTTCAACACAGAAAATGTGTTGATGTTTATCGTGCTCTTAAAATAAAACGAAATAGAGGCCTTGTCCCTCTATCCTCCCCGAACACGCTACTTATGTCTGACTGAAGATAATAAGACACACGTGGGTAACTACTGGGCTCCCGAAAAGAAAACAACGTAGGCGGGATTGTTGTCAGCCACTAACATTGTGTATTTATCTTCCATCTCCTTACATCTGCTTGTTACAAACATGAACAGATGAGGTCGAAACCTCAAAATTACCTTTCTCTGAAAAGCCTCTTGTATGTGTATACGAAATGACATAACTGCTACTGGACACTTTCCTTGTGGCTTTGAACTTACTGGAAATCGGATTGTTGATCCTGAGTGATGGCAAGCAGGTTCAGTTTGGACCGACAGTCTGGTAGCGATCGACAGCCAAGGAAAACAAGAGGGAGAATAATTCATTTGTGTATACACATGTATACAGTATGTGTCTGTCTGTTTGTAAATTAGGTCATGAAATCTAACTTTACACATTTTTTTTGTATGTTTCAATTGACATAAATCCCCTTTTGAGATATTACAGTAAAGTGCCTTTGGGGAATGTTTTAACAGGCACATTTAGACATTTGAACAAACTCATTAGTCAGCTCTTCTGCACAATGCTTAGTAGACTGAACTAATGTAGTGAAAGTTACCGATCTAAATTAAACCAAATATTAAACATATCTAATATTTAAATGTTTTTATACATTTATTTTAGAGATTTTCTTTTTCTTAAAGTGTTATATAAATGGCACCTTTAACTATATATATATATATATATATATATAGGCCTACCTTAAAAAAAATCCAACTTTCAATCAAACAACTTTCTGTATAAAACTTCTCTTTGTAGAATGTAAACTTTGAATAATAGCCCAGAACATGGTCCAGTAATAGCCCTGAACATGGTCAGAGAAAGAGAAAAAAGAGGGAGCGAGAAGGAGAATGGCAGGAAATGACATAAACAAAATGTAAATATTTACTTGCAAACGTGTAATAATTGCTATTCTCTGCATATCAAGGGATATATAAGGCAAATTATTATTTACGTTTAAAACGGCAAATTCTTATTCAGATCTACATCAATGACATACGATATAGTTGCTGTAGTTACTGTTGTTTCTGTTCCTCTTCCTGTTCTTTATCTAGTTTACCAACCACATGAATATGCAAGAGGCAACTCAATAACGGTGTTTATATATTTATTTATTCCTTTTGTAGTTCCCCCAGCCATGCAGTGTATCTTGAATACTGTGCCTAGATATAGCTATTAACACAGAAAGAATTTCTCTCTCCCTTTGTGTCTCTTCACCAGGTGCCAACTAAACAAACACAAGCGCACACTGAAACCTAAGAGGGTCTTCCTGCTAGAACTGTGCACTGGAGCTGGAAGAACTGAAGGAATTGTGAACACGGTGGGTATAACGTAACATATGCTTTTCAAATGGACGCACGATTAATAAAAATTATGGTGTGGCCTGATCTTGAGGCTAAATATATTTTCATTGATATAGTGTGAGGAACTGTCCATGTAAATATACGTATGGTGAAAGAGAGAATCTGATGAAACTTAGCATGTGCTATCATATAGCTGGTGGAACCGAAGCCGTATTGATCTAGATATTAAAATTACCAATAAAAATGGAATTCAAGATTACAGTGTCTTGTGACCCAGAAGTGGGATCCCAAGGAAGCTGATACCCCTGGGTCCAGTTACAGTCTGTCAGGCAGATTAGTTGGTTTTATTAATTCATTAACTGATTTCATGTTTTTACCTCTGCCTCTGGTTTGTCTGTCAGTGACTCAAGTTGTGCTTAAGGTTAATTCTAAAGCATTTGTTTTATGAAACAATGAAATATCAGTGTGAAGCAATTCAGATGACCGCTCTAAGATGGGGAACTGAAAAAAACAGCAATATAGTTTCTATTCTTTTGTCAACCCCTTATTAAACGTGAATTCAACCATTATTTCTGAACATTCACAGGATGGTCTTTGGTGTAGCTAATTCTCATCTTTTGATTCCTTGGTAGATGTGTTTAAATTCATTCATGGTGGGACAGATCTGTCTGTGATTTATTCATGTTTTGCATGTGTTAAAGTACTTATCTCCAGTGATAAGGAACCTCATTTAAATATATGGTGAAGATGGTCTTGCTGGGCTGTGAGAATCTATGCTTATATGAGACATTTTCCTTCTATAGGTTTCTTGAGTCGTCTTGAGTCCTTTGTGTTATTTTATAGATTCTTCAGATATGAGTTCATTATAGCACCGCTTCGTAGATGGTTTTCGAACGAACTTATATGTTCATGTTCAATAAAATGTTCTGTAGTTCTCCTACACTCTAAAACAAATTTCATCATGTTTTCAGATAACAACAAATGTGTTTCCATTGCATCGATGTAACTAATTTCTGTTCATTTTCAACTTGATTGTCACTAATTAAATTCAAAGTGGTTGAAAACATGTAATAAACGCATGCAGGTTGTCACTTTGATTATTCTTTAAAAAAAATATTTAAACTTAAGTTTTTCATTTTAGTGTGCTATAAAACAAGTTTTGGAGCTACAGTGCTTAACACACACTCACACACACACACACACACACACACACACACACACACACACACACACACACACACACACACACACACACACACACACACACATACACACACACACACACAAATCTTGTTTTAAGGGGACATTCCAACTTTAATGTCAAACTATATTATATCCCCTAACATATAGGTTATCCAACAATTAGGCCTGCATAATATAGGCTATAGTAAAATATTCAGTTCAAAAAAATTAATTACAAATCTGCTTATTATCTGATAAAATCACATTGTTGAAAAAAAATCTCTGGGTACAAATGAAATTAAAAGTCACAAAGCTAAAGGTAGCCTACCATTGTGTCTGTGCACAGTTTGATTATACACGGTGTGATTTAACTTGATCAGGTAGGAGATAAAAACGCATTAGTGTTGCGCTTCTTTCATTAAAACACTGGAGTGATGTAAGCCCGCCCCCCTTCAAGAGTAAACCCGATTATTTGCCCTGCGTAGAGAGAGAGAGAGAGAGAGAGAGAGAGAGAGAGAGAGAGAGAGAGAGAGAGAGAGAGAGAGAGAGAGGCGCGCGCGGAGCTCAACATCATCAGTCGCAATAACGGCTTAATCATTCCTCACCGTGGACGACCGACACCAACCTCAGCATCTGAAACGCTTTATTAGACACGAGAAAAGAAACACGCATTTAGAAAACGACACTTTTCCCAGGTGCTGCTGGTGATTTTTGCTGGATTTTAAGTGTGACGCGGTAAAGTCCACCCGGCGGCTCAACACCTTCCGTCACACCGCAGGACAAACTTCACCGGACACACTTCAGACGCGCCATGAAGTAAGTGTGACACTGATACCCTACACCGGTGTGTGTTTGTTCGTTGATACATTGTGTGACATTGTTGTTAAGTAAACACCAATGCGATGAGTTAACATCTCCGTTATTTCGTGAGATCACAAGGGAGAGAGTTAAAGTAGCTCCGTTAAGAAAGTTGACATGACAACACATGTTATTTCTGACTACTGACAGGAGTATCACTTCTGTATGAAGACTTATTCTTATTATCTTTTACAGGCGCGTGCTTTTGTTTGGGTCTTGTAAAGTGCTTTATCGGCTCGCAGAATAAACCAAAACACTTTACAGAGGTCATGCATGCATTTACAGTTACTGCCGTCGTGAATACAGTCAAAGAGCTGTGCGATGTTGTGTAAAGGTCCGAGGGTCATCAGATTATAAATGCAGTATTGGATTGAAACAGGCGTTCAAATATGATCAACATTCATTCGTGTGGCAATATTTATTTCTGCTTTATATTATCAGGCTACTGTATAGGTAGGCTATAGTTTATGTGCTACTGCCTAAAAATTTAATTTGACCAACTTTGCTAGCAAATCCACACATAAATAAAACTAAAAACTCACCAAAAAAATAATAAAATAAAAATAATAATCACAGCATCCTGATTCTGATCAAGAATAGCAACATTTGTAAGTCATTAAATACTACACTAACTCAGGCTGAGAGACCATCCGTTTATTATACATCCAAAAGTCCATAGTAAGTGTTCAGTTTTATGAGGGTTAATTATTTGTTCTCGTCAGTAGCTTAAGCTTAAACTCAAAAGTATATTTGCTTAAAACAAGTGTATAGACATACAAATGTGTGTGTGTGTGTGTGTGGTGTATGTATGTATGGCTGTGTGTTTATATATATATATATATATATATATATATATATATATATATATATATATATATAAAACCTATTATTCCCAATTAAATCTAGAGAGAACAGTTAAGTTGAGGGTCAAGTTTCCTTTCATGCAACCATAAATCAAAATAATATGTCAAGGCAAAGAAGTGCGAATTTATCTGTATGTATATGTGTGCGTGTGTGTCTGTGTCTGTGTGATATGTGTGTCTGTGTGTGAGCAGTTATTGTACGAAGCTGTTATAATCTAATTACATTTTGAAGTAACAAATTAAACTGGTAGCTGCTAAAATGTGACACTCTGCATACTTTTACAAGTAAATGTGAAGACAGATACAGATGTAAATTAATGAATGTGATTGTTTAATTAACAATTAAGAGTTTTTTTGTCACTTTTTTGTATTAGAGTTTTTGTTTGTAGCATCCCTGTGCTTATAGGAAATTACCGTGAAATAATATAATGTTATGTAAAAAAATTTTTTAAACAGTTTAAGCTACATTTTGACTAGAGATACAATTTCTCCACGCAAAAGGCGTCACGTATTGTATTTATGTCACTTCTACCACAAGTGCACTCTTTTTCAGACTATACTTTCAGACAGGCGAACACAATCAATAAAGCTCCTGTATGTGTATGTATGTGTGTGTGCATGTACGTGTGTGTGAGTGTCTCACCTGTTGCTCTCCTGGGATTTAGTGTTTGCTTAATCTGCCCAAGGGGAAAATGAACACACTCACATGTGGACTCATATGATTACACTCAGAGGGTCCTCTCATAGCCGTGCACATATACACACACACACACACACACGCACACACACGCACACGCACGCCCGCACGCACGCGCGGTCGTCCTCAGACCTGTCGTCTCTAGGAAATCACTTGGGATTAGGCTTCTGTCGATTCACAAAACCAACAGTGACAACATGGCCTTACACTTCTCTCAAAGAGGGATCAGCTCTCCACGTGTCACTCTGATTGGCTGAGCTACTTGAGCCGATTGTCAGAGGCATTTACAGGCACAGTTTGTGTACCCCTCCAAAGCACAAATGTATTGTCTTTAGGTTTGTCCTGATAAACACAAGGAAAATGTTTTTTTATTTGCAGTTGTTAGGTAAATTACATTTTTGCGTGCAGTGTGATGAATGATTAATGATCTTCAAGCAAAGGTAGGCATTATGCAAAAAATATCAGGAATAGTCATTCATCTAAATGTGTCCCCCCACCCAAAAAAAAAGTCATAATATGTCTTTAAACCAAACATTTGCCACTATCTCCTAAGTTTCATGAGCTCAAAAAGAAAGACAGAGTCTTTATTTTCGTTGTAACTCTATAGCAATAATAATAAAAAAGTAATATCAGCCCGTTTTATTACACAGCAGTGTGTTAATTTTGAGTCAATGAAGTCAAACATTTTCTCATTTCGTTTTTTCCATACTCTCTCTCAGCTTCATTTACTAGGCTAAAAATTAGTTTAATAAAGCAAATAAACCAGCTCCAGATAAGTCATTTTTACCCTCAAAGAGGTTATGATATTTGGCATTAGCTGAACGTACCCAACGCGTACGAGTCCTGGTTTTTGCATAATGAATTTAACTTTGCTTCTGTCTCTATTTTGTAATTAGCAGTGGCGCTTGGCAACTTTCTTTCTCGCTGTAAAGTGGAAGGTGGTGTATGGAGTTGATTCACCAGAGTGCTGCTCAATCACAGAGGAATAGTCCTGCCTTTGATGTTTAATTATATTGTGAAAAGAATACTTCTGCATAAAATTTAATTTTTCAGCTGAACGTTCTCTGTTCTAAAGATCTGCTGTGGGCTTACGTGGTATGTACCGAACACACAGTAATTATTATGTATGCTAAAGAAGTCTGCGTGTATGTGGCTGGAAATAGTTCTGAGAGTTGTGTATGTGGATGTGCATTTGCATGATATGAGAAAAACTATATTTTACTGTGTATTTGTACACGAGCAGATGATAGAAAGCTGTGAAGGATGGTAGAGGCTGCCACGAGGAGGCTGCGATGACAGACAAGTCAGTGTGCGTGCGTATACGCCGAATGAATTTGCGCAACATATCACGCTGCGAACATGAAAGAGGTGCTGTTCCCTAAAAAAAAAAAAAAAAGGTGACTCCTGTTTCTTATAAACTCCTCTTCAGATTTGGGTGGTCTAGCAGGGAACCTTTTCTGGCCTTAAGCATCGAAACGCTTCCACTTTGGACAGTATCTTAGGAAAACAGAGCACATTTTATGCTAGATAAGAGTTCACAGAACAGTTTAGGAAAGGGTACATCCCTGCATTCGAGAGCTCATTTTATCTAGTCGTGCATATTTGATGCAATCCAGCATTTGTTTTATTGGCTGTTCCACTTCTGTTAGAGTTGGAGATTTAAACAAATCTGTAGTTTAAAACAGGTTCAGAGATTTCACACATTCTCTAAATGCACCAAATGACGATGATGAAAATCACAGGATCGTGACACTTTGAAAGTGTCAAGAAGACCTTCGAGTAAAATAGCTAAAAATACATTCCTCGCGTATCCGGTCAGTTTTACTTGCAGTCCTGTAAAACTTTTCTTTAACCGTCTCGATCTGTGTTTGCCGACTCCATGCTTAAACGCATTGTTCCATGATAAAGCACAGTGGCACGGTGTGTGCGCCTCGCTTCGCGGCAGAGGGACCCATGGCACACTGGTGGACTCGGGCCAAAAAAGCGACGAAAAACTTAAAAAAAGATGAGAGACGAGTCGAGAGGTTAGGGGAGGGGAAAAAATGCTGAAATATTTTCCAGCAAATGTAATTTATCTTTGTCAGTGGGGCAGCATAGCCCAGTCATTCTGTAAGGCTCTCCGGTGAGAGGGGGGACAGAGGGCCCTCTATGCCCCAGCTTCACATAACATTCATAACCCCGACGTCTCTGTCGCCGAAGCTGCCCGTAGCACTCTGCCGTGTGGCAAGGCGTATATTTTTAGCAATTTACTCGAAGGTCTTCTTGACACTTTCAAAGTGTCACGATCCTGTGATTTTCATCATCATATACTGTTTGGTGCATTCTTTTTTTTTTTTTAGCTAGTTGGGTAGTAAACACGGGCCACTGCGTCTGACAACTGACAGACGTGATTCAGATACGTTTGAACATAAAACGTCGGGAGGAAATAAGAGTTTCTTTTCATTAGTGTGAGGTTGAGGTGTTTCATTCAGCCGAGCTTTGCAAAGACAGCCTCTCGGGCGGCTCGCAAGAGCAGCTTCTCACGAGCGGTGTCCTGCCAAGCTGCACACGTGTGTCTTTCTGCAGTCATCTGCGCCCCTTCTCAACAGCGGCCTGTCAGCAGCGGAGGCTGAAACTTCGGGGGGAACGCGTGCCGTGCTGGACACTCGAGATTCAAGGAAGAGAAAGAAAAAGAAAAGTCGTGAATACGGAAGGGGAGATGTGTCTGTGAGCCTGGCATTGTGACACTTAATGCCTTTATGTTTGTGGTGGCGTTTACACTGGGTCCTTCAGCAGGCTGTCACCCACCTCCAAAATAACCAATCAGACCAGCCGGTTTCAGCCTTTGGCTGTCTGCTCTGTCTTAAGTCGGTTTTATTCCACAATAAATGGCGGGTGCAATTAATTTTAGACTGTGTAGAGTAGCCTAATGTATTAGAATAATACATATAGGGCTATATATATATATATATATATATATATATAGTGCGTGCGTGTGTGTGCGCAATATATATATATATATATATATATATATATATATATATATAGTGCGTGCGTGTGTGTGCGCACATTTCATTTTCATTCTTTGTTTTATATCTAACAGTCAGGGAACTATCCGTTTTTTTCTTCATACTTACCCCCCCTTCTCCACAGTACACTGTTTACTTTGATGTATGACTTTTCTTCCAGTAGTTACTCCGAAGTACAGCCAATGATGTCATTAATTTTATTACAGATGCTCCATCTGGAAAAGAAGAGAATAAAAGAGAGAGTTGGAGAGAAAAAATAGAGTGAGAGAGAAAGAAGGGAAGGAAAGGAAATGTGCGGCCCCGACTTGTATGCATAATTAATAAGACCAGCACTTCATTTGAAACTTCAGGGTTTGCTGGCCAGTGCAGGACGGGACGTGGAGTGCTCAGCTTTATATGGTGAAGTGTGGAGGTGGCTCCTTTCACCTGCAGCTGCTCTGTTACAGTCCCTCTGGAAAAACAAATAACCTTGTGCGTGCGTGTGTGTGTTTATGCCCGCGCTCAACCCTGACAATGGCGGGAGCTCCTGTGACATGAGACCATGTGACGCAGGCGTGTCATTAAACTGCTTGCTGGCCCGTAGCCCACACTTCCTAAATGTTGCTGTCCCGCCAGAAATAGCTCAGCCATGAGATTGACTTTTTTTTTCTCTCGCCTGTGTTTGTCTGCATGTGTGTGCATATGTGCGCCAGGGACTACGATTGTGAGCCTGCAGTATTGTTCAGGTTAAAATTGGTCACTGTCTTATTTTTGGATCAGAGCGGCTCAGGGGTTATAAATAGACAAGGAAAGGAAGGGAGATACCTGCCGAGACTCTGGCGAGCTCTGTTGTCCCCCACCGCCTAATGTTCACGTTGTATCCTCTCTATATCAAGCTCTCCTTAAACAGACCTTGATGTGGTTTTAACAGGAACTTATTAAATGGAAAATAGTCATATGACTATACGTTGCGACAGAGCTTTTAGGCTTTTAGACTGGTGTATGGTCTTCACGGTTGGCTGGCAAAGAGAAGAGAATAGAGAAAAAAATTGTGCGTAGGCACGGAGTGTAATCTAATAGGGCGATGTCCACATCATGGAATATTTTTAGAAGTAAAGTGCTAATTTTATTTCTTCATTACAAACTTGATTAAAGTATTTTCCCACCTCCAGTAGATTGACCACATTCAACGCCACTATGTGAAAATAGTTTCACTATATATATAAAAAAAAAGTTTGTCAGGAACTTACAAAGTGTTTATGTGGATGTGGATCTAAATGAACTGTTTTTATAAATTATTAATTCTTAAAAATATTATTTGTTATGACTCAGTCAATCTGAGAACATTAGATTACTCAAACAAAAGTGTTTTAAGGGTTAGTTCAAGTAAACCTAGTTCCTTAAGGTAACACATGTAAATTATGCTAAATATAAATTTCATGTTTAGTCTCTGTGTAAAATTCAGTGAATGAAAATGTCAAGGTACTTTGCTAAGAAAACAGTTTACTTTACATAATATTTCATTTGGAATTGCTGACCCCGAACCTTTTTTCAAAACAAAGTTCAAAAGTTTGGGGTAAGAAATTATTACTTTTGTTCAGTAAATAAAAAAACAAATATTAGAATCTTTTAAAATTGTATTTGCCACAATATTACTTTTTACTGTATTTTTGATCAAATAAATGTAGCACTGCTGATTGTAATATAATCCTTTCAAAATCATTTAACAATCTTAAAGAGTGCAAACTTTTGAACGCTAGTGTATATTTGATTAAAACAAACCTCTGTGTGAACAGCTCTACACTTAGCACATTACAAAGTCCCCAGCCCTGTTGCCAACTGTTAAGATTGTGAATTAATGATGTGGCATGATTGAATTTGACTCGGCAAACATTCCTGCTAGCTCGCCCCAGTTTCCCGCTGGTGTCTCTCTAGAGGGGTTGTGTATTGGACCTCTGGACTCTACGTTAGCACCTGTAGACCGCAGAGAAGCCTGAACATAGGCCTGACACCTCGCATAGATTAGAACAAATTTAGAGTCTGAAGAGTTTGACGAGATAATTTTCTGAGTGGAAAAGAGGCTTATTACTTGCATCTGCATTATAAAATACAAAAAAATATCTATAAATAATATACTCAACCAATTACACTCAACCTTTTTTTTCCTGCAATTTTCATCTTTCAATAACTTTGGATTGGTCCCACCAGAGTAGAGGACACACAATGGACATCATGTCATTATATTGACATGGTTGCTTTTATCCTCAGGTTATTGTTACCTAGGTCAGATTAAAAGCGCTGTGCTCTGCAGGCCTGTTAACGTAGGAGGTGTAATCTTATTAAATTCATCATCATCTTTCGTGAGAAAGAGGAACTGCTCTTGTCAAGCTTCAGTGCGCAGGTGAAGAAACCTCATGTTAATAAAGCGGCAGTTAGCCTCTTTCCCTCTCTCCCCGAACGGGCATGTGCCGTTATATTAATGTGTTTATGACAGTTTAATTGGATAAGCAGGCCGCTCGTAAAAAAAAGCCTACAACTGTTTTTCGCTAAGGAAAGCGCAGACCTTTTTTTTCCTCCACGTTCTGCTAGGCAGCCCGTCGATGACCCACTTCTGAGATGGTCGAGAAAACAAGGAAGAGCCGAGAACAATTTGTGGAGAATGACGGAGAGAGGGCAAAAAAAGAAGGTTAATTTTGTTGGGAAGTCGATTCGAAATCCTTTTTCACTTTCTCTCCTCCTTGTCCTGAACGCAGCCCACTTTTTTTTCTCTCCATGCTCCCCTCCAGCAGAATCGGAAAAGAGAAGGACTGGGAATGCTGGTGTGGATTAGCTTCCGATGCTTGGCTAGCCCCCTCAGTTAATTACATGTGTAATGAGTTGTTTATTTGGGATAATGCGCAGCTGGAACGTCTGCGTAACGCCGGAGCTGGGAGCAGACCCAGGGAGAGTCAAGGATAGGATAGAAGGATGGAGGAAAGAGGAGACAGGAGAAAGACAGTCCCCAATGTCGGCGCCAGAGCAAGGAAAGGGAGGCTCGGTAGGAGGAGGGGTGGGCATTCACATCCCATCTCAGGGTCAAACAGCCATAGGATTTTTCTCAGGGGTGGGGGCAAAAGAAACCTGTAAAAAAACATACAATGCTGAATAAGAAAAACAACGTACGGTGGAGGGGGGGTGGGCTGATGTGTGCCCAACAGTGCAGAAGGGAGTGGAAAAGTCCATGGGTGCAAGCGCAAAGGAGGGAGGGAGAGACAAGTTGTGCTATCATAAGCCGAGGGGGACAGCTGGGGTTATGTGAACGCTGCAGCTGGATCGGGAGCCGAGGGAGATCGCTTGGCCGATCCCTGTGCTGCCGAGTGGCTGGAGCCTTGAGAAAAAGCTTCCCTCCCTTCGCAACCTTCTGCAGGCTGCACTTTCCCAAACCTCCCCCCCCCCCCCCCCCCCTAAAAACAAGATGGTGTAGATAAGCCTCTGGAAAACACACACACACAGACCTGATTTATACAACACCGGCTGTAAGCACTTGCTTTCACTTGTTTTCTTTTCCGCTCTTATCGAGTCAAATCGAGAAGCGGTCATTATTTAGCTAGAGTGAGCGATTACCATCAGAATAACAGCAATTAGAAGAGTGATTATTTTTTATATAAATGCCTGAAAAAACAACATGTGATATGCATCTCACAATATTTTATTCTTCCTCTGAGCAGAGATTTTTCTTCTTTTTTTGACTAGCATTTTTTTCCCCTCCTTCTTCGAGATGACTGAAAAGTGTGAAGCAGAAAAGTGAAGCCGTTTAATCCGGCGTGCGGCATCGGAAAACTTTCGCTGTCACTGTTTTCTGATCACATATAAAAAAAACAGGCCCGTCACAGCTGCAAGACACAAGAAACACACAGTAAAGGAAGCTATGCAAATGCGTGCAACACTGACACGCTACTGAACAACAAGGTAAAGCCTGAAAAAATAAATAAATAAGTAGTGAAATACACGCGCACACATCACACGCTACACATGGATACTCCTGTATGGAGAATTTGATGGGAGAATAAAGAAAAAGGTACAAGTTGTGGAACATTTTCTTCGTGCACACAGGGGAGAGACTGAGATTAATTGCAGTGATGCATGGCAGGACATCTTGAATGTCACTGTGAGGCGGAAACATGGAAAATAATAATAATAATTACACTTAAAAGGAAACTTAGCACTATATATATATATATATATATATATATATATATATATATATATATATATATATATATATATACGACTAAAATACATATCTTTGTGTCATAGCTGACACAACAAAGTGGGGGGAGATTGGCATGAAGGGTCACCTCTGTGACGGGTCCAGAAGCTTGTTGCTAAGTTAGTCCATTCAGCATGTGTGTGCGTATTACCAGTAAAAAAGTCGTGAAAATCACATATTCTTTCCGTCAGTTCTTTCTTCCTCATCAAGGGTTAACCAACAGCGCTTTATCTGATCACACTAGCTCTGTGCTCTAAACCTCCCGTTCATGTTTGAGGTTTTTCTTTGAAAGTCCGGACCGTTTTGATTCACCGCAGCTGCACTGACTCTTTAATCAAATGCTATCTTTTCACTGCTTTTGCCCCGTCTACCCTTCCCTCTCTCCCTCCCCTCCCCTCCCCTCCCTCATCCCTTAACGCATCTTAATTGGTTGCTTTCTGTGACAAATTACGAGCGCGTGCTTTGATGAGGTCAGGCCGAGCCGGTACTGGAGTAACTTGTGCCAGCCCCTGGTGGTTCCCCTCACCACTACAAACGAGGGGTGGGGGGGTATGCGTCGGCATCCTCAAACCGTAATGAGAGACTGGGCCCGGGGCTAGCTGGTCCCCCTTTACAAGCTGCGAAGACACCAAAGGGGGGGTTGCAGGTATCTGAGCCAAAGAGAGCTGAATTTTGAGACTTGTTTTTTTTTATATTTATTATTATATATTTAAATATTGTTAATATTATATTTATTTCATATTTCATGTGTTTTCATAATAATGAAACAATAATTGTTAAGTTATATATATATATAAAAAAAATTATCAGTATACATTTAAATGTATATATTTATTTATTTACATTTTTAGCAGTTATGCTTTTATTTGCATGCTTACAGTGTGCTTTACTTTCCTGGTTACACAATTTGCACCGTAAAACAGTGATCTAAAATGATTTTCTTTTAAAGCATCGTTGCTACAGCCATACGCATTCAGACGGGCATCATATGACGTTGAATCGCATCTCTCGATCTGTTTTTGAGCTTCCCGCCATGAGTGTTGCTTTTTTTTAAATGACATGTCAAGTTAAAAATAACTCTTCTTTTAAAAACTTGTCTCAAAACCCCTGTGTGCGTCAAGCTGTTTTTCAGCACATCTTATGTAAAGGCTCCCTAAGAAACATTTGATGCACCTGAAAACAACCTAATCTAACAAGCCAACTAGTCATTCATGCAAACCTCCAACTAGTCGATTCAGTCCACATCCCTAGTCCTGCATAAAAAGACGTGAGGCCGTAGAAGGAGTGAGTCAAGAAGAAAACGTTAGAGAGGAGGAAAGAGAGATAGGCGTCACCCATATTGGCACTCGTGTTTAGACAAACGCTAACTGCAACAATCACAGTTTAATGATCCGCAATGTCAACAGCGCAGCAATGCTTCCAACAATCAAGCGGATCGGCTTACGCTTAAACCAAACTGAGACATCACTTTGGAAAACCGAGGACGGGGAGGGCGGAATAATGGCATAACATTTTGCAGCAGGAGATTTGAGATAGTGTCTGGGCTCACGTAATCTTCATCTCCTCTTCCGCGCTCTCTTCCTCTCGATCTGGGTTACTCGGTTTCCTCACAGAGCTTTGGGACCGGTGAGAGAGAAATGTGGAGGGTGAAAAAAAAAAGTCAGGTCAACATTTTGAAGGACATCTTTGCTGAATGGGTTTCAACTTTATATTCAGAATTATATTCTCCCTGAAAGATCTAAATGTGTTTTGTGATCAGTTTAGATGTCTTCAGGTCACCTCAAGGGGGGTCAGAAATGCCACGTGTGATGTTACAGTAGGAATTTATTCATTTCTCTGGTCAGTGTAGGTACAGCGAACAGTCATTTGGGAATATTGCTTTGTCAGTTGGAAACTGTGGCCCTGCGGTTCTCAGTTATATAATTTGCTTACAAGAGCAGGTCACAGATCAGTCAGTGTATTTGCATTGCTGAGTTTCCAACCAAAAAAGCCACACCGCCCCGACAGACACCGACCAATGGCGACAATCACTAGATTGCAGTGTCACTTCTGAGACATTCCAAGACCTGACAAACACGAAAACAGCCGCCAACCAGCGCTGACAAAACCTGACGAATTGTTGGTTCCCTTTGATCAGCGTCTGTCGCGCAGTGAGAATTTGCCTTAACGGAGAAACTGAGAAATACAAAAATTGCAAAATACTACATTTATACTATGAAAGTGAGACTTGAGTTTACACATTTGATGATATTGCTGTATCAGACTGACCTTTAACCTTTTTCTTTTCTTTTTTTGCTTGTTTTTGACTACAGTGAAAGTGAAAGTAGCATCTGGTCACCAACTGTTTCACCATCATTACTGAAACATCACTCATAAAAAGAATTTTCTCGCAATCACTGCCGATTGATCAGAGAGATGTTGCTCAACTTCCCTTTTCCACCTTACCCCCTTGCTCCCCCTTCAACCCGCATCTTGTAAGGCCACTGGAAGAAGGAACCCAAAAAAAAAAACATAAACAATCTTTAAATCATTGCAGTGAGATTTGTGGACATGAATTTAAAAAAAAAAGAAAGAAAGAGAGAGAGCGATGATAAAGTGACAAAGGAAGTATCTTGGCCCTCGCTCTTGCCTGGTGAGCCACGTTAGCCTCTGGGCTTAATTGAAGCCAGGAGGGAGCGTTTAATAATTGCTGTCAGAAGATCAAATTTAATTCTCTTTTCACAGGACCGCTGTAGGGTAGAGTGAAACAAATTGTCATCGGAGATTTCCAAATGAACAAAGCTTTTAATTAGTCTGATTAGAATGCCGTGGTACAGAGGGAGAAGAGGGGATGAAAAAAATGTGCGATGAAATAATCAGAGGATCATCCGAGCATGCTTTCTGGTGTTGCGGGGAAGGTCACATGACTTTGTCTTCCCTCCTAACTATCGCCCCCTACAACATGGCTAACATTACAAGACATTGTCGTTCTCTGCTCATTATAGGAATTATCAAGTGTGGAGAATGAACACCTAAGTTTTGCCTCCAGAAGTGTACAGAGTATGCAACTCTGCACAGCTGTTGAATACCTTTGTCATTCCATTTTCATCGCAATCAATAGGCCTCTTCACACATAATTCAGGTTTCAACGAGGGTGGCGCTGCTTTCTATATATGGTCTGACTCTTACATGTCAGACAACAGCTAGTTAATACAATGTGAGACCAACTGTGCATTTGCGTCGTATCATTTGTAACTTTATGGTGTTGACAAGTCACTGTGTTTGGCAATTACTATAGTCACTGTCAGTATGGTTACAAACATATTCACAATTAAAAGGGGCTTGACTTTAGTTCATTTCTACCGACATTAATCAGTTCATTTCTGTAAGATATGAACAGAACAATTTGAAAGTCACACCTGTTAGTAAATATGGTTGTTCATCTCAAACACTGGCTATGTGAACGTATAGCTAGTCTTAGAGTTTTCTTTGACATGCTAGCGATGGTTGATTATTTCAGTTCTCCTTTCTTTCTTTAACTCTGTTCCACAGTACTAAGAACTCACCCACAAGTCTGAGAGATTCTTTGAGGTAATGCCTTCGGCATACTGACAGATGAAACCACCCAAAGAAACCCACGCAATCTCTTTTTTTATGCCCACCGCAGGGCCATTGCCCTGTTCACGAGAAGACCGAGCCACTGTCAGGGCTGTTATTTTTCCCTTATTTCTTTACTAACAGCTGGCCGACCAGAACAGGACAGTGATCAGACACCATTCACTCAGTATGTGTCTGTCAGCTGAGCAGCTGGTTTCAGCGTACCTCTTTCACTTAGAGTTGACATAGTATGCTGTGCCATGCTTTCCTTGGGCCAGCACCCAGTCGCTAATGGAAAGATAGCTCTCACCTGGTTCTGGCTTTAGTGGGGCACACTTCCCTGTTTACTGACTTCATGAAGGATGCAACTCCTGTTAACACCCTTTCATTCTGTTTTCCACTGTTGCGCTTTTGGTCACGTGCCGCAATATGAAAGACACTACGGCACTTTTTCATCAGACCTTGCACCGAATATCCTTATTTCCTTGTTACAAAGTATTAAAAAAGCAATACGTCAAATTAGTACGAGACAAAACATTTTTTTATAGAGCCGTGTGGCTGTTGTAAAGTGTAAGTTCTTTACTTAAAAATGTTGTACTTTTTTATCGCAAACAAATCGCATCTGTCTGAGTAGGTACTACATTTAAATTTTAACTTACTTTGCGACCTTTAAAAAAAGTATTAATTAAATTCGTACTGCATCCGCCATGTTGTTTCTGTCATGTGACCTACCAGCGTCAGTTGCCGAGCTTCATTGCGATTCATAAACCCTCATACGATAGTAAAAAAAAATTGAATCGTTTTTCGTATACTATATCCAGTTTTTTCTTAAACAAATGACGAGTGCCGCCATGATGAATTCTAACTTTCTTTTAGATTTCTTGTTTGTATGCTGTCCTGTTCGGGTCTCCATAGGAACCCATTGTTAAAATGGGGTAAAAGGAGCGACTGATTTAATTAAACAGAAACTTTTTGAACATTACTAAAACTTAAACTGAGTTAATTTAACACACAAAATTCCTGGAAGGTACGTATTTTGAGCAGCACCAGCACATCTGAAATGTATCTGAATGTCCTTTGAATGTCATATAATATAATGCGCTCTTATCATTTTGAGTTTACCAAACTTCACCCGGTCGAGATCTGTATCTAGGATATGAGCGCCAATCTGTTTGTCTGAATGTAGCTAAACTTTGACGAGTGAGCTACTGACAAAAGATGGTCGTTGCGACACTATGCGGGGTGGCACTATGGAGCCAATTGCTTTTTTACAACCATGTTAATAGGTTTATCGTCACATTATCAGCTTGGAAAATGTGTTAATTTTACTAGAAACACTCCAGACCGAAAATATAAAGCATAATTTTCCTTTGACTCGGGCGAGACTTTCACGGACCACGGTCAGGAAAAAGGTGGATAGTATGGATGTATTCAATTTCGGACACAGCGTTTGTTTTTAAAATCGAAAAGATTTACATGTTACTGGAAAACGATAAACTGTAGAGAGCTCAACAAATGACTTTAAGTAGTAGAAAATGGTGGTGGTGATTTTAAATCTGGATTCAAACCATATAATGCTTCATGCAGTGTAAACCTACAAACCTGACAAGAGCATGTCATATTTATGTCTTACATGATTCCATGCCAAGAATTTGAGTTGTTTTGACAAAGAGAGGGGAAGTCGGAGGGACCGGCGTGTTATTTTAAGGTACATACAGAACTATTTAAGTAATTAGCTGTTGATTCCTGTAGAAACAGAAGGAAGGTATTGCAGCAGAGTCCTGAAAGAGTGCCCTGTATCACATAAATAAATCCCTCCACCCAATGCCCTAATCTAGCAAAGCACCTGAAAAGAGCTATTCACTAATCACTGCAAAAACAGAAAAGCAGTTCATCTATAATTTTACACTTTTGCTAATAAAATCGCACATTTTGAAAATGTCTCTCTTCATCTCTGCTCTAATTTTCCTTTGGGTTGAAATGAGTTTATGAAGAAACAAATGACTTGCATGGATTGGAAAATATGTTTTTTAAGCTTTGTCATTAAATTTTTGGCCATCACTAAGTGCTAAAAAATAGAAACCACACGCCGTTTTTTTTTTTTTTTGTCTGGGGTTGCATCAGTGGAGGCGGTTTGTTTACAGTCAGCTGTGGCTCAAGCCCTCAACCCCTTTTCTCTCTATTCTTCTCTTCTTTTTTCTTCTTTTCTGGCCTGGAGAAGGAAGCGCAGGAGTTTTGGTTCCCATTTTGTGTATGCTGGAACAGTTTAGGAAAGGAAGCACCTTTACACCTTTGATTGTCTGTGGCTGCTGATGTCATATCCTTCCACCATTCTGTGTGTGTATGTATGTTTCCTGTCACTATCCAGTCATACAGTGTAGATGACCATGGAGGAGCCCAGATAGACACTCATGCCCCCTTACAATATATGAGAATGTGGGTCTTACAGTAGCTTATAATATGTTTTGATGGCATTCAAAATACAGTCTGTGATAATTAGGGGGAATCCAAATCAGATGTGTTGCGTAACTACTTTTCTGCACTAACTGTCCAAATATTAGTATAGAACTGTCAACTTAAGCAATATGCTATCTGAATTGCATCATAGTAAAAGAGTTTAACATCTGATTTTTTTTTTCCCTGCTGATCCATATAATTAATTGTTACATTTTTCATTTGTATTTTACTTCTAGTACACACTTTACATATATTTTGGAATAATTGTCTCACAGTTTTACAGTTAGTATACATTTTTTTCTTCAATTTTTTCAGCAGAATTTTTTTTTTATTACATAAATATTTATTTAATATTTGTTTCTTAACAAAAACTTGCAACAAACTAGAAATGGTGTAACTGCATTTGAACTCTATATTTGGTCAAAAAACAACTTGTGATACAATATGTGTAAGATTTTTAGTGGCAACACATTTCTGTCAATTTGCCCAAAGTCAGCCTTGTAAAATGAAAATAAAGATTATGTATCGTTGTAGCTCAGAAAAGTCTCCCTATTTCTGTCCACTTTAATTCAAATTTTTAAATCCACGTACAGTAAAAATGTTGAACACACGTTTTACTGTGTATGTGGAGTTACCAGCACTCATTACGATCTGCACTGCCAGGGTTCCTCCCACACTGATCCTGATCTCAGGTTCAGGTCACCCATCCTGTGTCTTTTCCACTGCCAAGATTTATGGGCACTCATCAGCTTCGTCCCTCAGGCAGACTCTGCCACACTTAAGAAGCACTGGCCATAATGACTTTATACAGACAATAGGCTGTTAACTCTCTCGCTATGGGCTCCCTGCACCGTTTTAAGTGCAAACCAAATAGTCGCACCTAAATATGTACACATAAAAATATGTGTGTAAAAGAAAAAACCCATGGGAGTAAATAAATATTATTTTAGTTTCAATGATTACAGCATGAACATTTCTTAAGATTAAGATGTGGTAAAAAAAAGTGTCACATCCAAGAAGGTTCAAAAGTGTGCCATTGTATTCAAATTGTTCATAAGACACATATTACAAATTGTTGACCTCTTAAAGGAAACGGCAGTTTATTTTAAAAGACTGAGGGTTTATTTAATGTATCATGCACCTCCTAAAAGGTTTACTTTTTGCCCATAATATGTTATTTTAAATCTTCGCGACCACATTTCCCCACGAGGATAGAGGATACTGCCCTTTTTTCAAACACACACTAGTACCAAAATGTCTTGCAGATGTGCTGTGAAGAAAAGAAAAGAAAAATGGGGAAAGTGGAAGCGAGAGAGTTTACAAAGGGTGGCAACATAGTGCTGAGGTCGATTTCTCAAAAGATCAGCTCCTGTCTGATTGTAATAATAACATACAGATGACTTTAATGTGGTGGGAGTCAAGCAGCGCTGCTCTCTAACCTCCCTGTGCCTCACAGATTACGCCAGATCTTAATAAAAGCGAAACCTGCCAGAGTTGTATATCTCATCAAAACAAGTGTTTCATTACATACAATCTCTGTACTTTTTTTTTTCTTTTTTTTTTTTCTACAAATTTAATTCATGGTATTTGCATCTTAATCATTTTTCATTCTCAACACGAGACCCCTTAGAGAAATAAAAAATTGCTTTGTTTCTTTTTTTCCTAACAAAATTATATCGCTGAGCACAGAGAAGTAGTCATATTCACTTTATTAAGACTTTGACAATACAATCGCGTGCAAAATATATATACTTTTTTTTTTTTTTTACGGTGGAACACTAGGGACCGAGCCGACCCAGAATTGTGCCTGTTTATGAACGTACTCATTGCCCTCACAGTTCCTTTTCTTAAAAAGAGAGAGAGAGAGAGAAGGAGAGAAAGAGAGAAAAACACACAGCACCTCATTACATCCCAGTGCCGGCACCCCCACCTCTCTCTCCTTTTCCCCCACGATTTCTCCTCGTTCCCCCACCACCCTTGTGCTCTGTGGCAGAGAAAGAGAGGCATGGTTAACAGATGGGCGGGTGGACGGCAGCCTCTCCTCCCTTTCCTCAAGAGAGACTTGCTCACATCCTTCTGCTTTTCCTTTGGTTTTCTCCTTTCGCTCATGTTTGCTCTTTGTGCTCTTGCTTTGAGCCCAATATATCAATTGAGAGAGGTTGTGGGTTAACTTGTCTTATCTTTCCTCTCTGTCCTGTAGCATCCCTCCATGACTCTTCAGCCCTTGGCGATGACCCCTCTTCCAGGCTTTCTTCTGCCTGTCACACTATGTCAAACCTGTCCTGAGCTTCTTTTGGGGGAGGGATCTTTCTGGCCCTTGACTATCTCTCTCTCTCTCTCTCTCCCTCTCTCTCAACCTTCCCATATGGTTTGGCTGTGGATTAGTGAATTGGCTTAGCATGGCAGAGAAAGCCTGTTAGTAGTCCCTCTCCGCCTCACTCTTTCTCTCTCTGGTATAATTGCACATATAAGCTTTAAAACCTCCTCACACACATATTTGATCTTAAACACACAAAGTATTTGTTCCCGTGCTTTCGGCAGGGGTCAGCCACACTTGTGCATCAGACCTATTTGATCAGATATTGCATGTGAGTCGAAGGGACCTTGTTTACATGTGAAGCGCCACTGGCTACTGATCGACCACAGCTTGCCTGCACTGTAGTTCGGCTTTACTGGTGTAAATTGGATTGTGCTCATCTGTGGTAATCTGAAAGCAGATGAGTGTGAGCATGTGTACATGTGAAGGAGGGGGAGATATATAGAGAGAGAGAGCTTTGTGCTTTATGCCCGGAACACATTGTACGATTTTGGGCTGTCCCAGACGAAAGATGACCAATGGCGGTGATTTCTGTGGTCGTGGCTCCTAAACGATACAGTAAGAGAGGTTCAAAGACGACCGTTGTCGCGGTCTTGCGACCAAAGATAGCCTGCGATAATATTCTGACAGTGTCATGAAACATGGCACTAAAACTTAAAACTACTTACCTCAAGCTCCATTTGCAAAATCGGCATGCCAAGTTGGCTTCTTTTCCCATAGCCATGACCGCCTCACCATATTCTCCTCTTTCGCATTCTCCTCTTTTTTTCCAGCGCACATAAAAACCACAATTGCCAAAATGCGATAAATCTTGCTCTATTTGTTTACCACTAGCGCATGCGTATTACGTTTTATTCTTCTGTACTAACGTGCGTTCTTCTATAGCCTGCTAGCCTATTAGCCTAGCCATTACTTCTATACTAGTAATTATCTTATGGGATTGCTGAAATCTGTAGCAGGCATTACATAAAATATCAAAACCTTGTCACATTTAACTTTATGACAATAAATAAATAAATACATTTATTTAAATAATAGTTTAAAATCTGGATGTATATTTGTTTTGGTTTTCTTTTATCTATTGTACTTTGTATTTTCTCTTTTTGAGATGTTTACTTTTAGGTACAAAAATGTTTTAAAGCTTTACAAATAATAACAATACTGCATTGTTTGTTTGTTTGTTTGCTTGTTTGTTTGTTTGAACGTGTCCAAAGCTGTATGTGAGGTTAAACTAAGTAACCTATGTGAGGTTAAAAAAAAACTTTAGAAAGAAAGAATGAATTAATGTTTTTAAAAGTGAAGTTCTATCAAGGTCTATCATCATGTTTGTTATTTTGTCAACTCTTGTGCTATAAAGTTCATTCTTTATTAATTGTTGGTGCCACTGTAAACAGGAATCAGTGTCCAGATGAAGCCCATTAAAGAATGTTTAAAATGACGTAAGGCACAGCAGGTCCATGTTGAGACTGTGGCGTGGTTGTCTCAGGCATTACAGACCTGTCGTTATCAATGAGGAAGCTCCTCTTGGATTCGCAGCCAAAGACCCTGTTTTGATTGAGTTAACTACTTAATCAGCTTTCAAATGCGAGCAGCGAAACCGCACTCGGTGACGCCAGGTTCTGCTGGCTGCACAGTGGGTAAATATTTACACAGGCGTCCAGTCATTATCACCAGCTTGTAGTCGAGTTGTTTTGCTCCTTGTTTTATGTCTTTTACAGTGGTCCTCTAAACAATCATCAAGCCGCTTCGGATTCGCCACATACACATTAAGACGTGCTCGCTAACAGTCCAGCTAACAACTCTTGGTGAAGTACAGAGCGCTCTTGTTTGTATGCTAATAGAGTGTAATCTTATTCACAGTTATTATTAGAGACAATGGAAAATACATTATATCAACATCAGCACAAGGTTGTATTTGTAGAGAAGAAACTATGAGTTTTAACAACTCTATTTCAACAACACCGAAGGAATCCAACAATTATGTGTGGAATTTCGTAGATTAGCAGCATGCTATGAAATGAAGATGGATCTCAGCCAATGAAATTAGAGTTTGCTTGCGGTTTAACTCATATGACATGGAAAAGTCTCTCCAACACTTTCAAACACCTACTCCACCCATAAACACTTGATTATTAATAAATGAGAGAAGCATGGCAGCGCGGAGAGAGACGTGAGAAGCGCAGCGTATCCTTTAGGTTTATCTACATCAATGTTCCTTGCTTGCTCTGGCAGGTGAAATCTGGTTCAGAAAGAAGAAAAAGAGCCGGAGAATAAAGAGAAAGCAATGGAGGGCTTTTAACGTGACACCACTGACAGCTTTACTGCATTACAGAAAGCTTAAATAATGGGACGCTCATTTGCATAACGAGGGACGTTATCACCTCTACTGTCAGAATAAAACACAACAACACTTCTGCCGCTCCTCCCAGAGATGAATCGGGTTGGCCTACTTTACGGCACCAAAGAGGTGCGCACATGCACACAAACACCGGTGCGCGCACATGTGTGTTCTGTGATCGCGAGCTCTCGTACTGTGTGGATCTGAGCTGTGAGCACTTTATAGAAAGCCTGGGTTAGCTTCTCGGGTGAGGGCAGCTTTTCAAAAGGCTCAGCAGGAGGGCCTGATAAAGGCCCCGCACACCTTTTTCCCTGAGAGACAGAGAGCGGAGCGAAGCCGTGACGTGACAGCGGGATCGTATTCCAGAGCGGGTTTGACGAGGGCTAAATCAGGATGGCCCAGGTTTCCATTCAGGTTCTTCTTCAGATCTAATGATACGTGTATAGAAAAGCCTCATCTTTCGGGGCACCGTAACTCAGCCACAGTTTTGTTGCGTTCACACAGTTTCAGCTAAAAGGGAAATACCAGTGTGTTCGTTCAGCATGCTAGTGACAATTCTATGCAATGTTACACCGGCGTTGTTTAGGAAAGCGGCGCTGTTTGTCGTTCAGGCGACAGTAAACGTTACACTGCAAATGATTAGAGCTGTTAAGTTAGTGGCACTTCCAAAACACTGTCAAATTCTCAGTGACTGTAGAGAGAGCATGACAGTGCTGTCTACCCTCATAGTCGCAGCCGAAGCGCGAGAATCTGATTTGCATGATATTGATGGCAGAAAACAGCGCTGCCTCGAAACGTCTACGGATTCTTTTGTCTTTATTTGCTGTCCCATGTGGCTCAGACTCTGCCTTTCCCTGTTTTTTAACGTTGCGGTTTTGCCATTTTTCATCTGACTTAATGCCTTTCTCTCTCTGCCTTTCACAGGTACAGCTACTGGAATCTTTGAAGTGAGCGGAGGAAGTCAAGAGAAGAAAGCCTGGTTTGAAGAAATCGCAAGCAAAAACAGAGGGACAAAAGAATAAAGTTCATTGGTGAAAGAGAGAGACGAAAAGACGGGGACAATGGGGAGGAAAAAGATTCAGATCACACGGATTATGGATGAACGCAACAGACAGGTGAGTCACGCTGACCAGAAGGAGCCAAAAACGAACTCTAGACAGCTTCCTTCACAGAAGTTTGATGGGTCATTTCGAACTAAAATAGACTAAGTAGGTGGTGTGCGCACGCTAATTGTCGGCATCCTCGCACGCTGCAACCTCTTGCTTACGGCAGTGGAATATTACTTTAGCAGGGGCAGGGTGGGTGGGTGGAGAACACAAACACACAGAGATGGCAATGGTGGAATGATGCCACATGCTTCAGGGCTTTAGGTGGAGTCAACACAGAGGTAGAAGATGGCCCTCCAGGGGCCCTTCCTGCCTTAGCTAGTAGTTTTCCTCTTCAACTCGGCTCTCAGATCACTGAGATCCTATCCTTCATCCATAGCTTTAGCTGCGTTCATAATACTATAAATTGTAATTGTAATCCCTGTTGAAAAAAAAATCTGCTTAAGGTTTTAGCTGTTTTATGCCAGACTGGTAGGTCTCCAATTCTGGCCAAGCTGGTTTTCAGCTAATTTAGCTGATTGGTAAGGTTTTCTAACCAGCAGACAAGTGCCCAAAATCCCTCTAAAACCATCAAACTGCTAAACCAGCTTTGACTAGTTTAAGCTGTTTTCTTCTACATGGATGACACTAAAATCTAAAAATAATTTTTGTGTTAGTGTTCTTCAAACTAATTCTGTTAATGCGTTCAAATTTGAACAATTAGAAAAACGTTCTGTTTTGTATCTCCATTTCTCTGGCCGTGAAACAGAATCAAGTCAGGAACACACAAAAACTGGCAGATATTATGCATAGCAGATACTGTAGTTGTATTGATCGTATTGGTGCCAGTTACATAGACGCTTGTTTTACTGCAAGATCAATAAATGTTATTTAGGCTTGACATTTACATTTGTCCCCCTTATAGAAAAAAAAAAAAGTCAGGAAAGCCTGGAAAGCAGTTTGCAGTTTGACAGAAAGTAACCTTGACTAGTTTCAGGTTGTTCTATTTGTCTTCTGTGTTGTAACTTGGCTCTCTATAAACTCTCTGAACAGTCAACCAGAGTCCTCACATCCTTTCACAAGATGACACTTTGTCACAGAAACAGACATTTGTAGTTCCTCAGTCTGGTCTGGAGAAAAAAAAGATGTGATTTTGGGAAAAGGACTTGGCTTACAGTTGATATGACTGAGTGAGACCATACTGCTGCAGTTAATGGCTGCTGTCTGGACCTTGGGTGGGTTGATCAATTATTGAAGATAGTGTGAGGGCCCGAGGAGAAGTGGAGGAGAAAGTGAGAAAAAAAGTGGGTGAGGAAAGTAATGGGCGTGTCAGCCGGAGCAGACGGAGGGGGCACAGTGACATTAGTCATTCAGTACTTGTGGGTTGAGTAAGTTCTCCCCCTTGAGGAAACCAGAGGCTCACATGCATGTGGGCTTTCATGCCAAACGCTGAAAGAATGAGTCAAGGTACTTCTCAAACCAGAAACTTCTCTGTTCTCTGTTTCTATTTATTTAGAAAACCCAACAAGTTTTGATGTTAACAAGGCATCATATTGAATTTGCTTCTGAGACATACATATAGTTTGAATTTCACAGATTTGTTTGTTTATGAAAAATAAGCCTTATTGGTGTGTGCGCTTAAAGAAGTAGTTCACCCAAAAAATAAGTTTTTGTCATTATTTATTCAATAGACTAATTTTAGTAAAACTTAACACACATTTTTCATGAGTTTTTAATGCAGCTATTTTCCATACAATGACCATTCATATCTATCAAGCTCCAAAGAAGTACAAGAAAAGCATCATAAAAGTGATCCATCTGAGAACCAGTGATATTTTGTGTAATTGGTCCCTAGAATTTGTGATGGGAAGATTATAATATATCTATCTTATATTTCAGTCCCACACAAATCTATTGCTATTAGAACTTGACACATGCAGTCACTATCAACCGATAATAAATGGAAAAGAACTGCATTCATTTTTAAAAATTTCTCCATTTTTCATCAACAGAAAATATAGTGAGTCCATAGTGACAGAATTTTCCTTTTCAGGTAAATGTTTTGGTTTTACATAACCTTTCAATGCTCTGAGACACAGAGTTTCTAATCATAAACACAGATGAAAAGGAAAGGAGGAAAGAAACGGAGAGAAGTAGGAGGGGGGGGGGGGGGGGGGCTGAGGTCAGGATGTTTTTGGCGAGGCTATCGGATTGCACAGAGAGCATCCTGTCTTGGTGTTATCGCTGTTCTCCTCTCCTTCTCTCTCTCTGTTTCTCTCACTCCCCCTTAACCAGACTTCAAGATCAGAGATTGATACAGGAAGGACACCTGATGAGAGTCAATGCCACAGATTTCCAGGTCTTGGGGTAGAGAAGAATAAAGGGGGGACAAAGGAAGAAAACAGCGACATTTATTTCCTTTTGGCCGGTTTCTTTAAATATGGTTGAAATTAAGCATTTTATACTAATTAAGTACTTTTGTTCCGTGAATGTTCAGATGTGTCACACTGTGTGGGATTGACCTCTTGGCACACTACAAAAATAAACTTCTAAGCTGCACGATTGCAGTGTTAAGGGATAATGGAGTAGATAACATTTTAAATTTGTATACTTATTTGTACTGCATTACTTATTAAACACAGAAGCCCTAGAACATGACATTTATCCTTTTGCCCAAAATTTGTCATAGTTTTGTATGCTTAATGTCTAGAATGACCACATCGTTAGCCATATGTCAACAACTTTAATAAAAAGCAATGCCAAAACATACTGTGGCCTTGCAAAGTGATAAAAATAAGTTCATAAATTCTCTAGAGAGGTTTTGGTCAGAAGATGCTTTGCTGAAAACATGCATCATAAATTGTTGTGTATTTATAGACTATACGCCATGTTCGACAGCTGGCACAAGGGTTATCATTGACTCTTGTCCTCTTGCTGCCATTCATCTGGGGCTGTGGCAAACAACCCGCTTCATTGTATTACAAGAGAACCGTGAAGACAGACATCACAAGACAAGAATGGGGACCTTTGACTTACAAAGGGTTTTTTCGTTTCTATTTAGCTTTTTCTCTCCCCTCTAGCTCTTAATGTGTTGAAGACGTGGCTGGCGCTGTGCATATTTTCACTTCCTCTTTAAGGAAATCTGTCCATACCGAAGCCAAATAAACAACAGCCTGATTCAATGGTGTTACCTTAAGCACTGCATTCTTGAGATGTTTGCTCTTTTTAATGCAAATGCATCTAAATTCTGTAGAGTTTCATCTATATATATATATATATATATATATATATATATATATATTTGGATATATATATACAGTCAAGGTCAGATTTGTTTGCCCACTTGGTAAATATTATCTAAAATGGCTGTAAAAAAATTAATCTGCATTGTTTAATCCTTTTGATATTTTCTTAAAAACATTCTGTGAGAGTTGAACGTGGGGAAACTCACATTATGAAATAAATGTTTTTCTCCAAAACACATTGGGAACAATTATTTGCCCCCTTTTATTAAATACCACCTTTTTTCCAAGATAATAGTTCTGAGTTTTCTCCTATAATGCCTGATGAGTTTGGAGAACACCTGACAAGAGATCAGAGACCATTCCTCCATACAGAATCTCTCCAGATCCTTCAGATTCCCAGATCCATGTTTGGTGCTTCTTCTCTTCACTTTAGCCCACTCATTTTCTATAGGGCTCAGGTCTGGGGACTAGGATGGACATTGCAGATCTTGGTTTTGTGCTCAGTGACCCATTTTTGTTTTGATTTTGATCTTTGTTTTTGGATCACTGTCCTGTTGGAAGATCCAAACATGGCCAATTATAAGATTTCTAGCAGAGGTTGTCAGGTTTTGATTTTTTATCTGTTGGTGTTTGATCGAATCCATGATGCCATGCATCTGAACAAGATGTCCAGGACCTCTGGCAGAAAAATAGGCCCACAGCTATATATACAGTATATTATATATAAGTTTTATTTATATTTTTTATAGCTGCTTAATTATTTTTGTGGAAACCATATTACAATATTTATTATACACAAATTATTTTTTAAAAATCGTATTGACCCCAAACTTTTGAAGAGTAGTTTATATGAAATAGTTTTTTTGTTATCCCTAACCCTAACCCTATGTAATTCCTCTGTACTTAATAATATTGCATATACTTTTTATTGCATTAATTTACCGCTAAGAGCTTAAATACACCATAAAAACCTAAACCTACTCTGTCCATAACAATCATCTTATAATCATCAAATATTTAATGTCTGAATGCTCAAACATTTTTGGCCCAGCTGTTGTCTCCCATCATTTCCTTGCTGATATCACCTCTCCCAGATTGGCAGCTTCCCTACGGCCCACCCTGTCTCTGGCGCCATGCTTATGGGCACAAGGCCTCAGCCGCCCTGGGCGGCCACTTTGGCTCCCTATAGCCCACCTCCTGAAAACACTTGCGAAGAGCAAGGCTCCTCCAGCAGGCCTCCCTGGCGTTGACTAGCTGCCCAGAAGCTCAGACAGAGGGCATCAGTGTGAGGAGCCTGGCTTTCTTCCCCTCAGCCACTCAAACACTTTCCTGGGCACGTCACATGAAAGGACCCCCTGTGTCATAAAAGTGTTAGCCACATCGCTAACAAGAGCATGCTTACTGACTCATTTTCACACTGCTGAATTCACAGCGTACACTTACAGGCACGTTTGAGAGAGATGAATCTATCTAATAATTATTTCAAATGAAATTTTATTCAATGCTGATTCTTCTGCCATGATGGCTGGACAGGCCTGGGACATAGTGTCTGATGGGCGAAAAGGGCGATGAGAGATTTGCTTACTTCTACTTGAGGAATAAACAGCATTGTTGATGCTGACATGCCTTGGAAAATGAAATCAAACACATACAGATGATTGTCTCGTAGACTCGTTGAGTTCTGGAAATCGTATGGAGTCTTTGTTATTGTGCAGCATTGAAAAAAAATATTTTAAATAATACAAATATTAAGTGGATATACAGTGACATTTATAGTTTTACAAAACTTTTCTATTTTAAATAAATTCATCAAAGTATCAAATCCTGAAACAATTATAACAGTCTCCACAAAAATGTTAAGTAGCATGTTTTCAACATCGATAATAATATTAAATATTTCTTGAGCACTAAAATGATGATATTAAAATGATTTCTGAAGGATCATGTGACACTGAAGACTTAATGATGCTGAAAATTCAGCTTTACCTGAATAAATTAGTTAAAGTAAAATTAAAATAAAACACTTTTTTTCTATATTTTGATAAAATAAATGCAACCTTACTGACCAAATTTGAATAGAACTAATACGAGAATGTTTCATTGTAATTTTGTATTCCATTTCATTTTCCTTTACTTGAATAGGACATGAAGGGAATTATGATGGTTTACAAAGAGCAAAAAGAAAAATGACAAAGATTACATTTTGGGATTTTCTTTAGCAGAAAGCCTCAATAAATAGGGTCAGTAGTTACTTCTGTGTTGGAAATCAGGTTTCTGGAAGTCTCCGTATGGTGAAAGTTCATTCAGAAGTACGCACTTTAATTGGCGCTCAACATGCTTGTGGTTTTCACCCCTCTAACTGACTTGGCAAATGCAGGCACCACACGTTCAGTAGGCTTCTGTTACCTTTCTTCTCATCTCTGCCTCATGATGGTGTGATGGCATGGAGACGGTGCTTGATTCAGCCACCCATGACAACAGAGGCGTCTCTCCAATCAACAACAGAAAGGTGTAAAACAGTTTGAGTAAAATTAACAGCAAGAAAATAATGAGGCCCTCTGGGTATCCCATCACCCCTTGCTCTCCCCTCCACGATTCCCACCTTTCTCTTGTGATCGTTACCTCTGCGCCTGTCTCCTCACGAAACACGCTGTGCGTGTTTTTTCACTTTTTCATCTGTCTCTCTCTCTCTCTTCTTTCTCTGCTTCTTCACCGGCATCATCGGGAAAATTCCTTTGCTTCCGCGAAGTGCAACTTCTCCAAATTTCTCCTCTTAGAATGTATCTTCTTAAAATTCTTTTGTTCCTCTTACGCTAATTGTTATTCCACTTTTCTTCTCATTATTCAGAGCTTTTCTCATTTTCATTTTTTCACGCAGGTTTTGTGTCTTATATGTTTCTGCTGATGACCTTCAAAACGTTCTCTTTGTTACAAGCAATTGATACTCATTGAGTCTTTGAAAGCGACGTGCCGAAATATCACATGACTTTTAAACAAATTGGGTTGCCGTCAGTGTAGCTTAGCATAAACTGTGAGTTTGTTAACACAAAAGCAACCTCTAAAATATGTTTAGAAAGGGAATAGAGCAGAATTTTACTGGGTCACGCATATAAGCTTGATGTCTATTGTCAATACAAACCCTACTGTGAGACTTTACCATAATGATTCGTACAGTATCATGAAGCGTGAGCGGGGAGATTTTGGGGTGCGTGGGTCGCATGGATCATGGTTCCGGGGCAGATGGTGACAAATGGACATTCATCCTCCCTGTCTCTGTCCTCTAGAGGAACTCCCCAGGGGGGAAAAATGCACTGGAGGCGGGAAGCAGAAGCGAAGCCATTGTGAAGGGGAAGCTGTCAGGCACTTCCTGTTATGAGAGGAAATGCATACAAATGTGCTTCCTGACCTCCCCCCTCCAACTCCCCCTCACACACGTGCACACACACACACACACACACACACACACACACACACACACACACACACACACACACACACACACACACACACACACACACACACACACACACACAACAAACTCAGGCTGGGAATCAGACCTTTTTTCTCCTTTCTCCTTTTCATTCTTTCTGTTTGGCAGTAGAAAGTGATTCTCAGTCCTTTGAACAGCAGTTCAAGCTCACCTTACGTGCGCAACGGCGCATTTATGTCTAGGCCGTTTGTTTGTCACACATGATAAGAATGTGCTCAGATGATAAGGGCTTCTCACTCCTGCGGTCTACAGGTTCAGGGTTCGAAGACACACAATCGTGATCGTCACGAACCGTGGTCCCTCAGACTTTGCAGCTCTCACCACATCGAGGAGGTGTTGCAACTGGCATTTTCTGCAATTAACACGCTGGATCGCTGAAGGCTCATGAGCTTCACAGATTGTGGAGGCAGGTAGTGAGCAGGAGAGGAGGAATAACATCACACTCCAAGGCCCTTGTGATCACATTATATTAGCATGTTACATATATGGTGAACCTAAAAATGGTATTGGAGACAAAGAGTGAGCGAAAGCTATTATGATGCTTTTCTTCATCAGATGAGATGAAATATGTAGTACTAGGCTTAAGTTGGCTAGTATTCAGTCATGTGATCCCGAGATGGTGGTTACAGCGAGGTGACTCCCTTAAAAACAGCTTTTATTTGACAGCTTCATCTCATGTTGAGCGGACCTGATTTGAAACTAATTTGTTCAAAGAAAAATTACTGGGATAGTTCACAAAAAAACCCTCATGTCGTTCCAAACCCGTATGCCTTGCTTTCTTCTGTGTAAGATATTTTGAACAATGTTGGTAACCAAACAGTTTCGATGTCCATTGACCTTCATTGTATGGGCTGGACCCATGCAATGAAAAAACTGGACCATTTCTCAAATATCATCTTTTATGTTCCACAGAAAAAAATAAGTATTGGAATGACTTGAGACCGTTATTATATGTGACTGTGCCACTTTAGAAAAAAAAGACTATGGTTAAGGATAAGTGAAGTATATTTAGTGTTGTTTTGTGACTGTGGGTGTTGATGTCACTAGCCACAGTTATGAGCTTGACCACAGTGATTATTTAAAGTCCTTATATCTCCATATCTGAGTATGTGTGATACTTCTTCCTCTTTCAGAGAACTGCCCAGTGCAAATTTTGGATGTGTGAATTAATTACTGAGTCTGTTATTTGTTATTCAAATAATGCAAAATTCAAAGTCTGTTCATCAAACACATTGTTCAGCTTTTTCTTTTCTCCACCTGCTGTCATACTGGAGGATTTTGGGCTTATTCTTTTTGCATCTTGTCACACTTGCCAAATCTCCAGAAGCCTCAAGAAGAAACCTCTCAGAACTGCTAAGCCACAAAGTGGAAGCTCGAAACTCTCGCTTTGGCTTTATCTTGCAGAAAGGGAGCTGTCAAAACATCAGTTGTGTTCTTTAAGTGGCTGTTCGACTTGTCAAAATGAACTTGTCAAAATGATACATAATCAATACATCATAACTTTGCTCATAAATTATTAGAAATATGATGATAGAAGATGACCAGCAGGATGATATTCACTACTCTATCTTTTTTTTAACTATAATCTCTGAAAGATGAGAGATTACTGTCAAATGAAATTGATGAACTCCAGTTCAAGTAAAAACTGGTAACATGTCATTTTTCTTTTAAGGGGATATACACTGTAAAAAAAAATGTGTACGTTGATTAAACCAATCTCCTTCATTTTTTTTTTAAAGCAACCAAGTTACTCTAAGTTAAACCAACAATATTTTCAGTGTAGTTCACCCAGAAATGAAAATTACCATCATATTGCACCAAACCTGCATGACAATCTTTATTTTGTGGGGCACAAACCAATTTTAGGTCAGTGAAGGTCATTAGGGTCCAATGTAATTGTGGACCCCAAACTTTTATTATGTGGACATAAAAAATATTTGGTGCTCTGCAGAATAAAAAGTAAGTCATACTGGAATGACATGAGGGTGAGTAAATTATGTTTTATTTGTGTGAGAACTATCCCTTTAAGAAGCAATTACTACCTTTGTCTTGGCTAAGAATAAAACCATTTAATTTAGATGTACATGAAGTACATACATAGGTTATCTGACAACACTTTTTTTCTGTTCTTTTTTTTTTACAGTATACCGTTTCCTTTTCCATTTTTATAAAGCTACACAAGTTTTTTCAGACCATAATTTTTTAATTTAAGCACAACCTTACTGAAACAAAAACGTCATCTACTTTCTCATATAACTAGGGCTCATTCTTTATTTTTTAATTTAACACACCAGCTAAGCTAAATAGTTTCACCATGACAACGTCAGAAACAAATTAGCATCATCAAAGAAATACCTTATGCTAATACATGCTAATTTTCTTCCTTATCAAATTGTTTAGGTGATTATCACACGCACAATATATTTTGTAAAATTATGCATTTTCCTTCTGCAATAAATAATGCATAGATTTGCCCGCGAACATGTATCACATTAACAGGTGCATGGGGACATTTTGGTTACACTTATGAGGTGATGAGTTTAGCGGTTAGGCCTCAAGGTTCCTCCACTGTGTTGTTCTTATCATGAGCTGGTCTGTGCGTGTGTGGTTTCTCCAGCGCTGCATTTAAGTGCTCAAGAGACATGAAACCTATGAGGTCAGAGAGAGATGCTTCTTATTTTTAATGCTGCTAATTTAGACGAGAACATGCACTGAGAAGTCATTAACAGCCTCTCAAACACTCCGTGGCAGCGATGATCTTCGTGCGTGAGTGTGTGCGTGTGTTTGTATGTCTGCGCATCTGCTGGAAAGTGCATTTGCACACAGATGCACACGCAGAGAATTTGCCTCCCGTGCAATACAGGCAATCTTATCCACCCCCCCCCCCCCCCCCCCCCCATCCCCAAATTTGCTTGAGGTGAATATGGTTAACCTTAATTATGAAATAAAATCCTAATTATACAGTTGAACTATTGTATTAGAGGGGCCAGGCACAGTTAGTGTTACTGTATTAATCTTAAATGAAAGGTCATTGCATGGTTTTGGAGCGCACTGGTTATATTTCAATTATTAAGCTCTTTTCGTCTCGTGAGAATAATAGCAAAAGTGAAATAAGTATTTTACTTAGGATTAAAGAATGGAATTTTTCAAAGATCTTCAGTTGATTTATGAGAGGAAGGAGCTATTACGCTACTGTCTATTTTTCCTGATAATTTGGAAGAGCACAAAGGGAAATAAAAGAAAGTAGACAGAAGGAAAGAAAACTAACATTGATTTTCCGAAGAAACGCTGTATTTAGGACATCTCGGGAGTCAAGAATATTTAAGAGTATATTCAACGCGCTGAGTAAACACACATAGAGTCATCCATCTCAGTTTTTATACGGCGTCAGTGAAGCATGTGACTCGTCTAACCTTGTTTCCCCTCTTCTGTCTCTCTCTCTAGGTGACATTTACGAAGAGAAAGTTTGGCCTGATGAAGAAAGCCTATGAGCTGAGCGTGTTGTGTGACTGTGAGATTGCCCTCATCATCTTCAACAGTACCAACAAGCTGTTCCAGTATGCCAGCACAGATATGGACAAAGTGTTGCTCAAATACACTGAGTACAATGAGCCACACGAGAGCAGGACCAACTCTGACATTGTGGAGGTGAGTTTCTCTAAACACACTTACCTGACTTTCCCACACTGTCAGCAGGCTATTTTTATGGTTATTATAATGATTTATTTATTTGTATTATAATAATAAATAAAAAAAACAGTACTGTTCTAAAGTTTGGTGACAGGGTCAAGTTTGTTTTTAAAATAAATCTCTTATGCTCTCTAATGCTGAAATTATTTGATAAAAAATACAGTAAAACAGTAATATTGTTAAATGTTTTTTTTTACGATTTAAATTTTTCCACCCAAAAAAATATTTTTGTTGAAAAATATATAATAATGTTGATTATGATCATGATGAAACCATGATACTGTTTTTATTAATAGAAAGTTCATAGAAAGCATTTATTATTTAAATCTTTTCGGACATTATAAATGTCTGTACTGTCAATTTTTTTTATCGATTTAATGTATCCTTGCTGAATAAAAGTATTAATTCATTAAAAAACTAAAATCTTACTGACTCCAAACATTTAAACGATAGTGTAACTTGACATAGTTAATGGACATTAACTAATGATCTGATAAACGTTATGTAGGCCTACTTTAGTTGCTGTTTAAAATCAAACTTATGACAAAATGTTAGATAGAAATAATATATAGTTTGATATTTGGGGTCCCTTAGGTTGTACCTGTATGAAAGTCTGGGTGGGGGTCTGTAAAGATTAAAAAACCCCTGCATTAGTGAGTGTGTATGCAGAAAGATGTACATAAATGAGTGTTTCTTGTGTGATATTTCAGTAGGCGAAATGTATCATTAACACGTGACTATGACTAGATTCCTTGTGCATAGTGCCGCTGCACCCTTATTTTCAGCTCAACCCTTGTCACGGCGAGACACTATAGACACAAACCCAACAACACGTTGTTGCAGTCTAATTGACTAGAAAATAGACTATGAAAAGTGCACTAAATACATCCAGTGTCATGCTGTATTTCATTGCACTCTGTTCTTTTTGAATGCCTGCTGCTTTGATGTCTGCATTTTCTCAATCAGCTTAATGCTCCTTAAGGCTCTCAGGTCTTAGAGACGTTTGTTGGTTCCTGCCTTTAACCTAACCTGAGGTCAGGCCGTGCTAAGCGATTGGCGGCAAACATCCAAAAGCATGTTGCAGCGTGAGCTGGTTTACGTAATCTGCTTTTCTGAGATGTCACAACACATCTTGGCAAGAAAAGGTGACACACATGGGTTGACAAGGTGGTCCTCTGAAGGACTAAAGGGCTTTAAAAAGGTGTCCTATTGCCATGCCAACAGCGCAACAACACACGAACAGGTCCACATCCCCAAATGGTTCTTAATATCACTAGATCTATGCGTGAGTTAAGTTTGTGAAGTGAGTTGTTCTCAATTTAAGTGCAATCCAATTGCTTTGCACTTAGAGTCAGAAAAAAAACATGTTTTTCTGTCTACTTCCTTTTTTATCCGCTCACTCTGTGCTCGATCTTCATTTCAGCTGTGTGTACACTGGCTCAATAATTCTACAGCTTGATCTTTTTTTTTTGGTTTATTTACATATTCAGCAATAATATTTTCATATGCATATATCTTATAAAGCCAGCTTGACATCTCTTTTCTAATTTATATCTTTTTAATTTGTTTTTATGCGCTAGAAAATTTTCATCTCAAATGCAAAGATGGGTTTTTGGAAGTTCATCTGTCATAAAGTGCAAAACATGCCCTGTGTTTTTGTCTCTTATACACATTTAGACCTTAAGGCAGATTTAAAGGGCAAAAAAAAAGAAAGTGCTTGTTATACCTAGTGCATCAAGGCACAATTATAAAAATGCACTCCAAGCATTAGCAGCTGTGCATTGGACTTGAGAAAAGACTCAAGTAAATACTAGATTTTCTTAGAATATTTATCATTCCGATTCATATTGAAATTCTCAGAAACTCTCATTAGTGATTGAACAGTCATATACTTTTTAGTGTGTATTATAGTCCACACTCCATGGCAAGTGGTTTAGAAATTGAAGGAAGAAATGAATAAAGATCCAAGGTCCAATTTACGCTGAAGTGGTGGTATACCATTCAAGTTACATTTTTTCATTGCAATCTTCAAGGGAGAGTAAAATGGAATGTAAAGTCAGATTCAGGGCCCAGGAAAAAGGAATAAAGATGTATACTTTACCTGACAGAAATTTAAGTGGACTTAAAAAAAAAATCTAAATAATATTTAATTAAATGTACTTTACAATAAACAGGAATAACAATGGAATTAGTTTGGTTTTAATTTTTTATTTGTTTTAGTATATATCATACATATTATAATAATAAAAAAGGAAAATACACCACTATTTAACACTATGCCAGCCATACAGTTCTAAAGGCAGTTGAAATGTTTGTAAAATACTACAGTACATTACAATTCAAACAGTACTTTATGCTTTCAAGACTATCACGAATCATTCTCACAATTTTAACAAAACCTCTTCTAGTTTAGTTTAGTCTTTTAAACCTGAAATTGTCTTTATTATTGAGTTCTAAAATTGTTAAATATACGGGCTATGCTTCACTTTTTGAAACTTTGTAGAACAACTGCAAAGTCCTGCACTCTGTTTATAGGGATAGTTCACCCAAAAATGAAAATCTTGTCATCATTTACTCACCCTCATGTTGTTCCAAACCTGTATTAGTTTCGTTCTTCTGTTTAACGTAAAATAAGATATTTTAATGAATGTTGGTAACCAGACAGTTGACGGTAGCCATTGACTTTCATTATATTTGTGTCTTACTATGGAAGTCAATGGCTACTGTCAACTGTTTGATTAGCAACATTCTTCAAAATATCCTCTTTGTCTTCAACAGAAGAATGAAACTCATAGAGGTTTGGGACAACTTGAGGGTAAGTAAGTGATGACAAAAATGTCACTATCACGGTATCACGGTTGGCTTTGCCATGTGAAGACAGAAATATTAAGCACACTAAAGAATCAGCGAACGCAAACATTGAAGTAGAAAGGAAATAAAAAAGAGCATAGCGAGTCAAACTGCTCCCATCACCAAGCAACAGCTATAGTGGAGTTTCTTTCCAATTTGCCAGATTTCGTGTTTGAGAAATCGATTTTGAAGGTGGCTAAAATGCCGCCCTAACTGGATTTGTCGACGCTGAAGCGTTGAGCTCCTGCAGGGCACCGTTTTTCTGCTGCTAGGTTACATCACGGCCAGGGGATGTGGGCGGTAGGAGGTAAAGAGGAACAAAGCAGACTTCCTGTTGTGATGGCAGGATGGGGACGAGGCCTTGGGGTGGGCCGGAGGGGGAACTCGGCATAGGGGTGTCAGTGCCATAGTTCAGCTTTGAGCTGTAGAGTGTGTGAGAGTTTGCGTGTGTGATACACGTATCGGCTTTGGACGGTCTCAAACGTGTACATAGATTTAGCATTGTGCAAACGGGCGAAAAACACACACACTCATATAAAACACACAAATCCGAGCAATCTTTCCTGTCTTTGCCTGGAGTGCCTGTGGGGTGCAGTGGGAGGATAAGGAGAGGCAGGGGAGCCGGGCACAGCGTGTGGGCGTCTTGAAGAGCAGCCCGCTACATTAGCAATAAAGCTCCATGTAATTAGCATGTCTTTGGTTGATAATTAGCGTTGTTGGGAGAGAGGCAGTGAGAGGCTTGCCCAGCCTCTTTAGCTCTATTTATGAGAGGCTAGAGGCTCTTCTACCCTACTCCACTATCCCTGGCTCTTTCTTTCTTGCTTATGTCTTCCGTTTTTGCCCCATTTTTATCTCTGTTTCCTTGGTCAGGCCATTATTTATTTCAGCCGAAATGTACGCGGACGTGCCTTTCTCAATCTGGCATTGGCGTAATTAATAACATACGCATGAGAGTAGAGACATGAAGGAAATATATAATTTGCAAGAGAGGAAAATGTTCTCAGATAGATTTTCACAATGTTTGTCAAAAGGATCTGATTTCATTTATTACATTTATAAATGGATTTATCATACACATCAACCTCGTTAAATGAAACAACTGAGTTTATTGTAATGTAATAGAACATAGTTTTCAATTCATACTGCTTCATGCCTCAGTCGAAGCACTTTTCCTACCGTGTTTAGCTTTCACACAAAAACTCATTAAAAGTCTCCTACGTCTTAACATCTGAGGCTAGACGAAAGGTGGGAAGGTCCAGATAATTACACCTTAAGTCGTGAAGAAAGAACAAATTACGAGATCTCTTGTGTAAGGTCAAATTATCTAGTTTTAGATTAGCAGGGGGGGGGGACAACAAAAAAACAATGCAGCATTTATTTGGCAGGTGATTAAAAACTTGCACTGTGCCAGGATAAGTTTTCCCAGCATAGAGAATTGAACTCGCAACCTGCCCCCAATTAAGATGTCCTATAAACGGGACTCAAACCCACAATCTTTGGATCAGAGTGCCTGTTGCGCATCTCGTTGCGCCACTGTTAAGACATTATTACAACTCTATTCTTGCCTACTTTATTGGAAAATCTTATTAAAGGCAAAATTATATTTAGCGTCCCATTCATTGACAACCATATAAACATTCACAATCTAAATAGTCCGCTTGATGATGATTCTGGAATTCCGGTTAAATACAAGCTATTTTCGCTGTGTATAAAACATACAATATGCTTCAAATTATTATTCATATATGTAAATATGCATAACATAAAAGACAAGGCGATGTCGCTGTTTTGGAAGAAACTAATAAAGAATATCAGTCACAGCAGCCATCATGTTTGTTTAAAATTTAAGTTATATAAACTTATGAATAATGTAAAATTATAATAAAAAAATGTCATATATAACTAATATTAAAAACTAAGTATTAAACAACATTTTATTTTAAGAAATCTTATTTAAAATTTGTCAATTATTGAAGAAAAAATATATATATATAATGTGAAGAAAACAAAATAATATATAATTTTATATAACATTTGTATTACTTAAATATATAAATACAGGCACATTAATGAGTAATATATGTAGCTTTAGGTAGAAGCGCCAGCTAAATGAGTAATTAATAAGCATTATTTTTTATTTATTTTTATTATTATTAATTCAGAACAGTTTTAACAGTATTAAAAGCGAGATTAACATGAAAGGAAGCACGTTGTGGCTGCATGCCTCACTCATGTCAACACTCACGTCATCACATGGAGCGGTCGTGTGAACAGGACACAAACACTTGAGAGGGAGTTTGCCAAGCCCATCCCATCGTAGATTAGCTTTATCTGAACATCAACCTTTTAATCTTCTCTCTTCTCTCACCTCTACAACTTCTAAATGAATCGGCAACAGAAAGGAGCGCGTTTAGCCGCAAGCGGCGGGAGACAAACTGAGAGAGAGAACGACAAGGAGGGAGGCTGGTGATTATTTCCAAAGGTCACACTGTTAATGACTACCTGCTTGGTTAATGAGATTCCACAAAGCTCCCTCACGATGTTTCACCCTCATATGTGTTGCTGTGTGCTGAGATGTGTAAGAAGGGTTGCAGGCGTCAGGCTTCTCTCAACTTACATCTGTTTAAAGTAGAAGGAGAAGTGTGTGTGTATGTGGGGGGGGGGGGGGGGGATGAAGATAAACACAGGTTCATTAAACGTCTTGGAGAATGCTTAATGTGGACAAGGTACACTAATTAACTGAATTTCATTTTCATTTATTTTCAAAGTGGCAGTAAAGAGTTAATTAAGAGATATTTTCCCTCGTAAGGACTTAGCACATTAGCAGGCTCCTCCGGTAGAACATTCCCTCAGTTGTCTTTTGAAAAGACTTTCTTTCTTACTAGTTTGAGTAATCAGAGATCAGAGAGAACATTAGCCTACAGCGGTTTTCTCTCAGTGCCGAGACTCAATGACCATCTATTTAACTTACAAAGGCCCGCTATGACATAACACACTCACATAACTGTGTCCTCTCACAGACAAACATACATCTGATTGAGGGAAATATTTGTGTACCACCATAATCAACCACAACGCACACGCATACTATTAATGGCTCACGCAAAGAGTCAATAAGTTTATGCTAATTTGACCGAGTGATGTTCAAGATCTATGTTTTTGCCAGAATTTTTGATTCAACTCAGAAGAGACTTTGTCTAGTTAAGCAAATAAACCGTGTGACATAGACAAGTCAACAGAGGAGGAGTGTAGATGAACAATGAGCATCACAAACAGGACGTAAAGCCTATAAAGAGAGTATGTGATACACTTGATTGCTTGAACAGTTATAATACAATTGGTTGCATGTAAGGCACAATCTATGATGAGCCTAATTTGCATTGGTATTTCCAATGACGTAATTTAAATATTAAGTGAAGCATTACTTCAGTGCACTACTTCTTGTTAAAATAGATTGTCGGTTAAATCCATGAATGTTTCGCCAATCATTATTACATAATCGGGTCTTCAGTGACCCGGATCTATATCTAACACGGATGTATCTCTACCTCTCGTGATAATATAAAACTCTCCTAATATTAGAGTAACAATTACAGTAGAATAAAATATATCATATTTTGTTATGTTTTGGAGCTTGGAAGGGATTAGTTTGAACAGATGTTTTATACCATCATCACTGTCCTCGATCTCATTTCCCAGTACATTCGCGATCTGAAACATATTCTCAAAAACTGTCATTTTCAACATCTTCAAAATCAATATTTTGATCGCTTCTTCTCCAGATCCACCATCAAGTGACAGTGACACTAATATTTATTTGCATTCAGTTCTTGCTCTTCAGTAAATCGCTGAGCCATTTCCTGTTTTGCTGATGATACTTCCTATTCTTTTGTTTTCTGGCTGCCGTAACTATGAGTGAAACGTTACTTCACCTTTGTGTATCAGACATTGTCACCTTGTGGAATAAAGGTGAATTGCACTTATTCAGTCATTAAAGATTCAATTATTGTTGTGCAGAAAAAATATACTTACATTGTTACACATCGAGTCGTTGGCAACCCTATGCATGTTTTTTTTTTCTGTGTCAATTATATACATTATGCTGTATTTAAACAAGTAAATATTGTAATGCATTTATAATGTTACAAAAGCAATCATTTACATTTAGGAATACATTTAATTTTGTAATAAATTAAAAACCAGTTATTTAAAATTATATGAATATTTCACTGAATGATTTGACTTCCTGTAGGCTGTGAGATTCAGAAGTCTTCGTAGAATAACAAACCAGAAACATTTTCTACGGTTCCTTGACAATATGGAAAAAAAACTGTAAAATGTGACTTGCGTGTGAGATGTAATAATATAATGTCTCATCGCTCATTCAGTGTGAAGCTGCACCGGTCCAGAGCACGTTGACCCCACAGCCTTAGAACAACTTGTTGAACTTCTGCCACATGGCAGCTGGATGTCAACGAGAAAAACATTTGTTCTGCCTCTTTTTCTCTCTTTTACTCCGTCTAAATCTCTCGTGTTTTCCTCTACACTTCCCTCTGATTGGAAACAGCTGCAAAGCGTCTACGGCAACACTTTTAAAATGAGTGTATTTCAGATGTGTCCAAATTAGGAGCCCCCCTCCCTTTCCCCCTTCCTCCCTCTGTTTGTGTGTGTGTGTGATGTGGGTCTGTGTGTGTGTGCGTGCATGAGTTTTTTTTAGCATCCTTCCCCTAATAAATGTCTCAAAAAATGGTAGTGGTCTAAAAATAGTGTACTGTGTTGCTAAATTTAGCACTTGGCTTATTGCGCTGGCAAAGCAAATGGAGAAGAATAGGCGTGGAGAGGCAGGGTGAGTAAGCAAGACTCTATTCATTCAACAGCTTGTGTGGAGGACTCTAGTGAACCGCTGCCCTTGGTCTGCGTTCCTCCCCTCCACCGCCAGACCTGGGGGTGCCACTAAACATTTGATCCAAGGGATGAAAGCTGTTATTATTTATTTATTTATAAAGACTCTAAAGGGTTTTTATGGCTAGTTTAACGGATCTGAATGGCTTCTCCAGTGATTCAATGTCAGACACTGAATAGTGCATATTAATATTTACAGAAACGGCTTTGATTGTAGATTATTTTTTTTTAAACATTTATATGAAAAATTTTAGGTTATGAGATTATAACTAAAAGAGAATAAGAAGTAAAATGGTCACACCAAGAACAATAACCATAACAATAGCAATATCTATGAAGTTTTAAAAATCATCCACTAACTATAATGATAACGACATAGTGTTTCTTTCGATATAATTGAAATCACATTCAGAACGATTTTTTTTTTCCAGCTAATGAACAATAAAAACATTGGATACAGTCAATTGGATTCTATCCTGCTATAAAGATCTTAAAGTGTCAGACGATATAATTGCTACGTGCGCTTTAATAAACAGAACATTATTGCATGTTGGTGTGAACGCTAATATGGTTATATCGTTATAGTTATCAGTTATACATTGTGCCGCTCTGTTGACAATAAGTACTTGCATCTACATGTCAACTAACTCTTATTAGAGGATTAGTTGAGTATTAGTAGACTGTTAGGGTTAGTAGAATAAGTTGACATGCACTTGCAAAGTTACTTATAGTCAGTAGAATGTATTTTGGGGGATAAATGTGTTAGCAGTTATAATGAGAGTTAGTTGACATGTAGGTGCAACGTTACTTATAGTCATCAGAATGTCTCAAGGGGATCGTCTAAATAAAGTGTTACAGTTATCTTTATAGTTGTCATTCTGGGTGTGAACGGGCCTTAAGACTGTCTAAGTGAGTTTAGCGGTACTGCAGACTGACCAATGCATTTTCAAAAGTACACATAATTAATGTTGATTTAGTCATTATGTCATATAATATTGCATAAACCTGCATGTATAATAATTATAAATCAGTTAAACATGTTTACACATTTTTATAGGTGGAATATAATGTCACTGCAATGACACCCAGTTTCAAGTAAAAAAAAATATATATTTATATACATGATACATAAGATGAAAGATTGGCTCTATTCATCAGCATGAAACTCATAGACTGACCTTAAATCAGCATAGCACATGACATCAGCACTTAAGATACAAGAAACAAGGCTGTCCCTCTTACTGTCAGTGGAAAATGAGCAATCTATTTCTGTATATGGGTGTAGATGGCAGTGTCCCCTCACACAGGGCCCGAAGGGTGTGGAAACACAAGGTCATGCCAGAGAGGTCAGGTGCCTGTGCATTGTTCCTCAAAAACCCTCTGCCCCTTCCTGTAATGCAGCTGCGTGATAAGAACCCCTACAGACAAAGGCTGATAACTGATGGTGTGTGTGTGTGTGTGTGTGTGTGTGTGTGTGTGTGTGTGCGTGTGTGCGCGTGCGCGTGTTTGTAGCTCATTGCATCCAAAAAAAGAATCACAGCCCTTTCAATGTGTGTGCGTGTGATAGGTGTCCTTCTGTCTCTCTAGAAATATAATAAGACATAAAGACATAACCAGCGTGTTTCAAATGGAAAGATGGCCATGGTATAAGCACCCCTTTATTTAGCCAGACTGAGTGTCATTGTGTGCATGTATGGGATGCTCCATTAGGTCATATGAATGACTTGTTTGTCTGTAATAGCCATGAAGAGAGCATATGAGATGATACGCTTTACGGTCATATACCAGAATCTGAAAAACATGGCACAAATGTTCAACAGAGTATCACATTATTCATTGTAAAGGTAGTAAATAAAGACGCAAGCATATTTCGTACAGTGGTTTATCATTGTTAAGAATAATGTGTCTTTAGCTGTACTCTTGAAAATAGCTAGATAGCTATTGTCTTTCTCTCTGTGAACTACTTCACTTAATGCCCATGTATTTGCAAATAGCTTTAGTTTTAGAAATGCCTAACTATAGAACATTTTAAGTGGATTTGAATTGTCCCTGTTTATCCATTCCAGGATGTAATTAGATGCTCAAGGTATGATATTACTTATCCATTACCTACTGTGATCATGAGAAATCAAATTTTCCTTGATCGGTTGAGGTAAAAGAGTTCATTGTGTCAAGAACATACTGTAACTTTTAGAACGGAAAACTTCTTAATGAAAAAAAATAGACGGCTTGTTCGTTCTGCAAATATCTGGCGTCAAACCAATGAATATATCTAAACTCATATAAGAAAAATTTGAACGGTAGTGTATACTGTATATTATATTATGTTAAAATATGTTTTTACATTTTATTTAAATAACTATTTTATGCTCACCAAGGCTGAATTTATGTGATTACAAAATACTAAAAACAGCAATATTGTGAAATATTATTACAGTTAAAATAACTGCTTTCTAAATGAATATATGTTAAAATGTAATTTATTCCTGTGATGACAAATCATCATTACTTCATTCTTCAGTGTCTCATAATCATAATCATAATATAATAATCTAATATGATTATTTGCTGCTCACATAACATTTCTTATTATCATCCATGTTGAAAATAGCCGTGCTGCTTAATATGTTTGCAAAAATCTTGATCAGGTTTTTTTGTTGTTAAAAATCTGATGTTCACAAGAACAGCATTTTTTGAAATAGAAACATTTTTGTAAGATTATAAATGTCACGTTTAATCAATTGTATCCACCCCTGCTAAATATAGGTATATAACAATAAAAAAATATCATGAAAAAAAAAAAAGTCTGATATGACCTCTGTTACCAATATCCATATTAACCATAAAATGGCAGGCCTATAGTTTGTCTCTTTGATGTGTGATTATAGTGTAGAGGGGGAAGGGCTCGAAGCAAGGAAATTACAGTAAAGTAGCTTGTTTTTAGGAGTTAAGAGGTGCCCACTTCCAAAGGCTGAAGAGCATGATAGGTTAGTTCAAAGAAGGATGGTCTCCTGTGATGCACCAGCTCACACTGCCATCATACTGTACACATCCACGCAGAGACACAGGCACATATGGAGGCCACATCCTTTGTCATCTGCATTCATGTCTCGCTACACTGTCGTAGCGTGTTCAAACCACACTTAATTAAACGGTGGCTTCCCTGCTTTCTCTACCGCCATATGCTTCCAATAAGGTCAAGACAGACTGGCTCTCTTCCTAAAGTTCTGCACTCTCATGTTCAACAGGAGCAGGATACTCTGCGGTCCCCCCAGTACCATATCAAAGCACAGAGTTTTTAGTGAGGCCATCTGCAGAGCGCTTTTGGATGGAGTGTGTGTCCGTCACTGAGCTTTCTCTGACCTCCATCCACTGTTGAAGCAAGACTGTACGCAATAATTAACTCCAACTTACTCGCAGCACACACATGGTGGAGGCGTGACTGTTGAGGTGCATGATGTCATCTCTGTTGGCCTAATGGGACCACCTTGGAGTTAGTGGCTTTATAGTGGATTTGTATAAGAGAGAAAGAAGTGGAAAAAACACAAGTACATGTGCTGAGCAAGGAGAGTCACTGAGCTGCCAAATTGAGCCCTGTGTGAAATTATGTCTTTTTTGTTTTTAACCGCTAACGTGAGCTCATGAAAACGAATGTAACTGTTCTGCTACACTGTAAAAAAAAAAAACATCCCCAAGTCAAAATTTTCTAGTGACTGGTCACATCTAAATTTCTCAATTAGTCGGACATATTATTTATCATTGAGCCAATGTTAACAGACTATTGCAACAATTAATTCAATTTATTTTACAGAATTTCACTTGGGCCAATTTAAAAATGTAGATGTGACCAGTCACTAGAATATTTTGACTTGGAGAGGTAAACATTTTTTTACAGTGTAGGACCTCAAAAGTATCAGTGCAAGTTCTTTTAATCTTTATGACAGTGACACAGAGATGTGATAACTAATTATTTTGCTTAACAGTAATATGATTATTAGTTTCGATTGTCATTTGTGAAATTTCTGTTTACATTTCATCATAATTCTTACACTTCCACGGAAGGACAAATCAAGAGAATGTCAACTCAAACTCATCCTGATTTAACAGTTATGAAAACTGGTAAAACTTTAAGAAGCTTCTGTCAAAAGCTTAAACAGTGAAATTGCGTTAATGTTTTCTTATAAAACAACAAAAAAAGTCCTTGTAGTAGTAACACATGAGGAAGTGCATTTATTCAGCATCGACAATCGCAAATAATATAGTCGAGATTCATGTTTGGATTTCTTTTCACTGAGAAGGTTTGCTCACAGATTTACTGGAAACAAGCACAAGCGACCTTGTGAAGGAGCACAGACCGGCTTTATTACAATATTATTTGAGCAGAATATCACAATTGAGTTCGCTAAACTCCAACAGACATGTTTGACTGTGTTTTCAGAGAGAGTACTGTATGTGTGCATGGTCACCAGGTTGTGTATTAGTAAAACACTGGGCAGACACTTTATCCAGTTTGAGAGCAAAGTTTAAGAGAAAAGATCTGATTGGGGAATTTAAACTCTCGACATCTTGCAACCCCAACAAACGTTTTAGGGATAAATAACCAGTGGACCAATGTCATAGACCATTATGTTTAATTAATCGAGGGGAGCAGATATCGTGATCATCATTAAAATACGATTAATCATCCATATTTTGTTGTCAGATCATATAAATTAAGCTTGTCTGTCGTATCTCCATGGTCTCCATGGTAGAATATTGAATGAGGGACTTTCTCCAGACTTGCCTGCAAACCTGTCATCTCCATTCCACAACAGAAACCCTCTTAAAAATAAACCATGAGGTCTGTCTGGGTCAGAATCCCTCATCAATCTGGCCTGGTTTTAACTAGATGTCTAAATGAGCACTGGACACTGTTCAGATTTTAAAAAGAGGTCAGAGTAAAATGATCACTAGTGAAGACAGTAGGGAATCATCTTTGGCTACTCGAGCTAGAGTTTCTCTGGCTTGATTACAGCTGGAATTGCAAGACCGTAGTTGATATCAGTCCATTATTTAGGCTTCAGCCCGGAGAGGAGTTCTGACAGAAGGAGCCAGGAGAGATGAGAAGTATGAAGGAGTTTAATTAGGAGCATACCATTGAAGGAGACATTCCTTCCCACTCTTTTTCACCCATTTTTGATTCTCAGAAACCTCCAGCCGCTCGTCCCGTCCACGGCTCAATATTGACTATCTCTGTGCATTTTAGCTTTTTATCAGCTCCCCCCCTTCCTCACCCCCGCCTGGCCATTTTCCACTTTGTTAGATTGATTACTTCTCATCGATGTTTTGGAAGGACAATCATACAGCTTTCATCTCGCGGAGCTATTAAGACGTCAGAATGTTCTCACTGCTTGGTCCAAGTACAGGGTGTTTGTTGTCTACTGTATCTTATTTTTAGACCGGCAAACTAGAAGCATTAATGTTGCCGCTGCTTCTTGGGAAATCAATTGCATTGGCTGTGTGTTTTGCCTTCTTTTAGAAATGAAGAGCATGGGAGTGATTATGAGTGAGTTATTATAAACCCATGGGAAAGAAAAATTACTAATGGGATCTAAGGAGTCTCAAATGTTTCTCCTCAACAGCAATGGCATTAAATGGAGTTCAAATAGAGACTTTTGCTTAAGTGAGAAAGAGACCCCAGTAACGTCTTCTCTCTCAACATGTCTCATTCTGTGCTCACATTGCCCAAGAAACCGAATGGATCTGTTGACACTGTCCTAAAAGATTATTTTATACAAGTTTATCCAAATGAATTATTAAAAAAATGGAGCTAAAAATCTATTTAATTCAATTCAATTTATTAATACATGACATGTATTATGAAATTATTTATTTATTCATAAAAATGTATTAAAAATTAAATGCATTTTATTATTTAGTAATTTTAGTATGACCTGTTTTTGTATACATATAATTTAAGTATTGTTTATATGATTTATACACTTTTTTTAATGAGATCTTTTTAAATTCTCTAATTAAATTTGTTTCTCACAAGTTCAAATAGAGAATTTTTGCACTTCTGAGAAAAAGACCCTGATAAATATGCTCATATTTGCCAAGTCTGCAATCTAGTCACATTTATTTTCCATTAAATTCACCTGAGCTGTGATAATTAATTTTATAGCTCTGTACTCTTACTCTCTATGTCTCATTTGTGTCAATTTATAATTGATTTGAAACTAAGAAAAAGATGATGCTTTAAAGAAGTACAGTTAAGACATCCACTAAGCCTCCTGAGCTATGAGAGAGCAACATCTGAGCACATTTTGTTTCTCTCAGGGGAATGGGTGTTTGTTTAGCCATTTATGGCCATCTTCAGCATACACTCTGTGATTGGCTAGCTCTACCACCCGACAGCAGAACATATGTGTGTGTGTGTGTGTGTGTGTGTGTGGTGTGTGTGTGTGCGAGGGGCTGGTGACAGGTGTGGACACTCTGACAGGTGCACATATCTGGAATGAGTGGCATAGCGGCGGACCGTCAGGGGGTTCAGAGCGGCTTCATGCTGGGTCTTAAACTGCCGGTCCCTGCTTGAGCGCTCACTCAGCCAGCATGGCCTCCCATCAGCACACTATAGTCTACTCTGCCTCTTCGCACTCCGTTGCCTCAGATCGACAACACCGCAATCTCCCCCCACCCTGGTGTCGAGGCAATACCTGAGTTCTGCTAGTTAGGGGGCATCCTATCATTGCAGGCGGGGGGGGGGGAAATGTAACCAATTTGATTGGACTACCACAATTAGGACATCTGGAGTACTTTACGTATATATAGCATTATAAAGTTGTTTAGTTTGTCTTTTTTAATGACTGAGACTCAAAAATCCGTCATTTTCTATTTCAGTCGCACAAAACAACCAGACTGGTACTCATCATCAAAGCATTTGATAAGCTCAATATGTATAAAGGAAGAAAAAAAAAAAAGAAGCTCTCATCTCGCAGTGCCGCTCTCCACACATTCCCTCAACACCTAATAGAAGCGTGTCATAGCAAAGAAAAGAGGATGAGAAACCCGTCTTCATCAAGCCCTCGCGTCAGCAGGGTAAATTAATTCTTGTGTGATTGATGCAGACAGGCAGATGAAGGCAGAGAAGGACTGTGTGTGAGAGCGCACGCTGCACATATGTTAGCTGGTGGCTAATATCCCGCCACGCCACACTTAAAGCCAGTTGATCCAGTGGAACGCGCCTCGCTTTGATGAGACGTCAGACTGCTCGAGAACCTTGTGCAGATAATGTCACGAGACAGTTGAAGGGGGTTGGGTCTGGTGTGGCATGTGGCAGTGCGCCTCAAGTTTTTATTTCTTCTTTTCACAAAAAACAAACAAAACAATATTTCTCTCAGATTTTCTGATATTAGCTGATTTTGTATCTCTCAGGATGGCAGTATCTCTTAACTACATTGAATGAACACAATGGCTTAGTGGTAAATTAATAGTCATTTAAGATTTGTTTGTGTTAATACAAAAGTAATACTCCCTCATAGGTTGACTTTATTGCGAGAGGAAGATCTCATTCCTACTAGAAGGTGGCCATCAGGTGGCAGAGAGAGAAACTGCTGCTTGAATATATCAGGAGAGCCCACATTTTTCTTATACTGTTTACACGAGCTTGTTTGCTTAAGCATAGCACAACTTTTTAGCTTCATCACACATTTTTGGTTTATGTTAATGGTTATTTCAAAAGAATCCTCGTATCTTTTATGTTCCTTGGGCGTCTCTCTGTTAATCTATTTTGGCCAGGTCTATAGGCGTCCCTCTAATGTGGTCAGGAGCAGTACGGTTGTCCCTTGCTCCTGAAATCACATTTAGACATTTTTCTCTTTGGTACCCAGACCTGGTTAAATATTAACATTTATATTTTAGGTTGGCCCTTCCTGTCTCTCTCTCTCTCTCTCTCTCTCTCCTCTCTCTCTCTCTCTCTCTCTCTCTCTCTTCTCTCTCTCTCTCTCTCTCTCTCTCTCTCTCTCTCTCTCTCTCTCTCCTCTCTCTCTCTCTCTCTCTCTCTCTCTCTCTCTCTCTCTCTGTGTGTGTGTGTGTGTGTGTGTGTGTGTGTGTGTGTGTGTGTGTGTGTGTGTGTGTGTGTGTGTGTGTGTGTGTGTGTGTGGACAACTTCCTTTACACCGACTTCCAGGGAATATGTATGATTATTTTATATTACATAAACATAAATAACATGACCTTATGCAAATAGTCTAAAGCAAACAAGATTCTAGAAAATAAAATGTCAGCTTGGATTTCTTGATTAATAACCCCTTTAAACTTTCTACACTAGTGGTTCTCAAACTGTAGTCCACAAGTGACAAATAAAATGTGACTTAAAAAAATTTGCCTACAAATTATTAAATATTATTATTATTATTAATAAATTCAATACATCACCGTTTAAAAAATTGGGGTTGGTGGGATTTTTTTTATTGTGTTTTTTAAATAAGTCTCTTATGCTGACCATTTATTTGATATATAGTGCAAAAACTAATATTGTGAAGTATTATTACAATTTTAAGTAATTGTTTTCTGTTTTACAATATTTTCAAATGTAATTTATCCCTTCGTTGGCAAAGCTCAATTTTCAGCAGCCATTATTCCTTTAGTCTTCAGTGTGACATGAGCCTTCAGAAATCATTCTCATACGCTGATTTGCTGCTCAAGAAACATGTATTTCTTGTTGAAAACAGTTGTGCTGCTGAAACTTCTTTTTCCAATATTATTTGATGAATACTTTTTATTTTTTCAAAAGAACAGCATTTGTTTGAAATATAATTATTTTGTAACATTATAAATGTCTTTACTGCAACTTTAGCTTAATTTAATGTCTTTGCTTAGATGTATTAATGATCTTCTTTCAAAAAATAAAAATAAATCTTACTGACCCTATAATCTTTTGAACGATACTGTACATAACTATACATAACACTTTTGAGGTATAGTTTCCCCCAAATACTGAAGTGGGCTACAGTGTACATGGATGGGTTTTGAACTCTGGAAAGCGTTCAGTTTAATCCTGTCTAAATACAGCTCGTATGACCCACCTCAGGGTCTACATGGTGGTTGGTATTTGAACTGTGTGCACACTTGTATTTACAGACCCTGAGAAAGAAGGGTCTAAACGGCTGTGACAGCCCTGACCCCGACGCAGACGACTCGGTGGGCCACAGCCCTGAGTCAGACGACAAGTTCCACAAAATCAACAACGACATTGATCTGCACATGATCAGTAGACAGAGGATATGTGTAAGTAATTTCAGACCAGCCCTCTCACACTCCCTTTCTCTTTCTCTTTTTTTTCTATCTCTCTTTGTGCTCTGGCTCGCTGTTCGCTCCGTGCCGGCCGTCAGGCATTGAGCAAGAAGGAGAACAAAGGCGGCGAGAGCCTGGAGCTCGAGTCTGCTCTCGCTCTCACTCCGCGCACGGAGGAGAAATACAAACAGATTAACGAAGAGTTTGATCTAATGATCAAGACTCAGAAGATATCTGTAAGTACAGCGAAGAGAGGGGAGGCTAAAAACTAACAGCTTTGTGGAAAAGCTAACAAACATATTTGGAGAAACCAAGCAGTTCATTCTAATATTGATTAAACCTTATGTACCGTATATAGATATCATATAAAATATATGTCATGTAGATCTAGTGTACTTTATCTAGTATATACACTGGCACTGCCCTTGGATGCATATGGGTGATAATTGCACTTCTGAGATATGACTAAAAACAAGTAAAACACAAAGACAATACTGTGAGAAAAACAGTCATTTAACCCCCAGAGTGTGTTTTGTGCGTTGGAAGGCCTTCCACTGATTGGTATTCAGAAATAGATACTCTTCATTACATGTCTGAACCTACAGCCTGATTGATTTCAACAAATTCATATGCAGATCTTGCGTGTGCTTTCCTAGATACGTATATGTCAAAGAATTAAGAGAAATAAAACAGCATGCTCTACTAAAGACAATATACAGAGTCATGATTTTAGCTTTGTATTGATCAGTTCAGTATTATTTCTCAAATATCTCAAAATATGACGCTGCAAAAAATCAGCACATCTATCTATCTATCTATCTATCTATCTATCTATCTATCTATCATCTATCTATCTATCTATCTATCTATATATATATCTTATCTTATATTATATTATATTATCTTATCTTGTCTGTCTGTCTGTCTGTCTGTCTGTCTGTCTGTTTGTCTGTTTGTCTGTCTGTCTGTCTGTCTGTCTGTCTGTCTGTCTGTCTGTCTGTCTGTCTGTCTGTCTGTCTGTCTGTCTGTCTGTCTGTCTGGGTAATTTGCCAATGCTGTTAGAAATAAAAGATACTCTTCAAGGAAGTCTTAGTACCTTGCATGATTTTGATATGTGTTTATTTTGTGATTAAAGATATGTCCAGTAAGCTACAGTGTTGTATTGGTTATGGAGATTAGGTTGGGTTGGGGTGGAGTGGTAAATACAGTAATAGTGGTGAATATAGGTGCAGTTCGCTCTGTGGTCACAGTGACTGAGTTATATGTTCCCAGTTAGAGAGTACAGTAACACAAAGAGGAAGAAAGGCACCATGCCGAAGATGTCTATCCTCACGTATACAAGAAGATGTGGAAATCTCTTTCATTTAAAAATAGGGATGCAGTTCAGAAAACATAGCAAAGATGCTAAAGATTCCCCCATGTTCTGTAAGCTTGACTATTAGTATTGCTTAGGGTGACGGTGACCTGAATCATGTACCTATTAAACTAAAAAGTAGTCATTTAGATATTGACCCCTTATGTTTTTTTCACGTCTAATTTTATTAAATAAAATTATATGATTAAATTAGGCTGATATTACTGAAGCAGTAACCCTCTGTTTTGTCAGAGAGTAGACATGCACTTTTTAGGAATGTGGTCTAATAATATATATACTATTACCCCAGGAAAAAAAAATAACTGATTGGTGTTATAAGGTTAGAATGTGGTTTATAAATTAGTTCTCATACAATTTCAAAAAAAGTCATGAAGCATCAAACTAATATTTTTCAAGCTATTAAAAGGCCTTAGGGTCTCTGAGACTCCAAACAGAACATGAAGGTAAAGACGGAAAAATGAACACCTAACAAAAGTGAGGCTGTGCCCGCCAAGACCTCTGCGGAGAGAAAATATTTGGCTGCCTCAAGCCATGATTGCTGTGGCCTTGTGAGTTAATGAAGAATGAAAGAGTGAGAAAGAGCGAGAGGCTCCTCTTCAGTTCCTGTCAGTTGATGCTCTCCCAGATGAGCACTTACAGACCCTCAGGACACATGGCTACAATTAGGGGCTATTTTGTCCTTTAAAAAAAAACATAATATGAAGGAGGAAGGACTCTCTTCAAGGTTAAGCCTGTGTCTTCTGGAGTGACATGAACAAAAGGATTTACAGAGATTTAGAGAGGTTAGAGTCATCTCAGCCTGTTCGTTTAGGGTAGATAACAGAGAAAATGGACAGAAATACTTCTCAGGGGTTCTAAGAATTGATGCCATTGCTATGAAAGCTTGTTTCTGCCACAGAATGAGGTCAGAATTGCAAGATATAAACTCGCAATTGCGAGAAATAAAGGCAGAATTTTGTGATTTAAAACTCGCAATTGCAAGTTATAAAGCTAGAATTACATCGAAATTATGACTTTTTTTTCAGAATTGCGAGTTTATATCTCACGATTCTGACTTTATAACTTGCGATTTTGACTTTATATAACGCAATTCTGACTTTATAACTCGCCATTGCAATTTTTAAATCACGCAATTCCGAGAAAAAGAATTGTGAGATGTAAACTCGCAATTGCGAGAAAAAAAGTCAGAATTGTGAGATTAAAAAAGTCGCAATCACCTTCTTTCTCTTTTTTTTATGTGACGTTTGTCAAAACATTTTTTTTTTTTTGCTTAGCAAAAGGTCTACAATTCATGTTCAAATTTGAGTCTTGTTTTCACCCCACTTCGCCTTTGTATTCAGCGTGTTTAACTTGTTGTTTTCACCATTATTGTTGTAGTTTGTGTTACTAATCAGTATTTTAAATGTATTTATTGCTTCTGTCTCCAACCAGGCGGTGCCCTCTTCCACCTACGAGATGCCCATCCAAGTGAATAACCAGATCTACCCAGGCAATCATAACCTGCTTCCACTGGCCCACCACAGCCTGCAGAGAAACAGCATGTCACCCGGGATCACACACAGACCACCTAGTGCAGGTAAAAACACACACACACACACACACATAGCCTATACATGCGGTATATCATATTGTGCATAGTGTGACTGTAAAAATGTATATATAGGCTATATATATATATTTATAATATATATATATATATATATATATATATAATTAAAATATAACTTTCATTGCCTCTGAAACAACTTTTTTATCCTGCTGATGTGACAAAGTCCTATTAAAAATAATAATAATAAAATGATTACAAATTCTTTGTCATACATACAGAAAAATATTACCAATAATTAATTTAATACTCAGCATTCCCCTATATTTATATTCATCTGCCCTTTTGTCTGTATTTCCCTATGGCCAATATTCGTACATTTAAAAAAAAAAAAAAAAAAGTTCAGTGTGGCTCTTAAACCTTTTATAAGGAGAATTGTCTTAAATGCAAAATTCTTTCATGTTTTATGGATTATTTAAAATTCTAGTGATAAATTATGTTTACAAGCTGTAATTAAAATATTAAATGAATTAAAATTAAATGAATGAATGAAAAAGAAATCCATAAAATGATCCCATGATGGGAACCAATAAAAGGGTTTATATGATGCCCTTGACCAGAACCCTTTAACGTTCTGTATAGAACCTTTTCTTTTAGAGTGCACAGCACGATCCTGTTGGCACTTTGTTATTGTTGTGTTTACTTGCTTCATTAGACAGAGTCTCTCACCCACAGCTCTGTCATTAAAACTGCTTTCTCCTGATGCAATCAGCTCTGTGTTCCAGGAGCGCTTAGCTAAATATGAGTTTTGGCCCAGCCTGCCCGCCTCTGACCACACTTGCTCCCCTGCATGCTTAAAAATAAAAATTTGTCATTTTTCTTGGACACCGCGGACGATCCCCGTCGGCCACATCGCTTCCTCCTTATAAAAGTGTGCTGAGGTGGAAAATGACAGTGTTTTGTTCTTCTCAGACGAACACACACGCACGTCTCTGTCACCTTATATTTGTCCTCGCTCTTAAACGTGCTGGGAGGGAGGATGATCTCTATGGCTTGAAGGAGCTGAATAAATGATCTGACAGTTTTAAGAAGGAAGATTTTGTGGTAGGATATGGATGTCAGCTTCATTGAAGTGACTGAAATCTCTCTCTCTCTGTCTGTCTTTCTCTTCCCATGCTAGGTGGTCTGATGGGCACTGATCTCTCCACTGGCGCGGGCACCAGTGCTGGTAAGGACGGCATCCCCACATACTACAGTATGTTCCCTCTCCATCATGACTTTTACTCAGCCAATAACTGCACGAATTCTCTTCCAGCTCTAACCAGCCTCGCACATTTTCAGCAGAACGTTCTGTTTGTTTAAGCTGGGCTTGTATTCACAGTAATTTCTTCGCAGACTTTAGTCATTAAGTGAACTGGACTGAACTGGATTGGTTCAAACCCAACTGCCTCAGTAACTGAAAATATTTGGTTTTGTTTTTTCACTTCAATTCTTGCGAAATAATTACTGTACAATAGTTGTTTTGTATAAGAGTGTGTATCGGTATTAGCATAGTATACACTTAGAATATTAGATATAGCATATACAAAAGATTAGGAGTCGCTACTATTTTTTAATAGTTTTAAAAGAAGTATATTATGCTCACCAAGGTTGCATTCATTTGATCAAAAAACAGTAAAAGCAATAATATTGAGCTGAATTTGCAGCAGTCATTGCTTCAGTCTTCATTGTCACATGATCCTTCAGAAATCATTATAATATGCGAATTTTCTGCTCACGAAACATTTTATATTATTATCAATGTTGAATAATGTTGTGCTGCTTTACATTTATTTGAATTAGGAATCTTTTGTAACATCATTAATGTCTTTACTGTGAATTTTGATCAATTGAATGCATCTTTGATGAATAAAAGTATTCATTTCTTACAAAAAAAAAAAATCTTATTGACTCCAAACCTTTTAGTGTATATTATCATTAAACCATTTTCTTACTGAATTTGTCAGGTTTGGTGAAATCAAATGCACGCACTCTTGTTGTGTGCTCTTCAAGCATATAGAGATGTTCATCCCTATAAGCTTTGTAAATGTCAGCTTTTTTAGTAAAGAGGTAAACAAGCATATTGGCATTAGCAATACCTTGCACTGTCTGAGCCATGTCCCTTTGTTTGTTTGCTTCAGCTCTTGTCTGAAAATGATAGCGCACACAGCTCCCCTCTTACCCTGTACTTCTGCTTTATGTCCTTTGTAGGATAAGGCCTTGTGTTTGGAGTGAAACATACTTGGAATATATTTCCATCTAGTAGCCCAGTCCTTTTGGAGAATTTGTATATGAGTTTCTATTTACCAGAACAATCCACTTGAAAGGAATAGTATACAGTCGGATTATAACTTGTGGTTGCTTCAGAGTCTCTGGGTATATGTGGACGTCTGTGTATTCGTGTCTGTGCATCTGTTTGCGTCTGCGCACGCGTGTGTGTGTGTGTGTGTGTGTGTGTGTGTGTGTGTGTGTGTGTGTGTGTGTGTGTGTGTGTGTATGTGGTCTGCCAGTCTTAACCACTAACCAGTGGTCACTGCAGAAGCATGGCTTGGATATTTAAAGCGGGACAGTAGATGTTTTGAACTTGGCCTCCGGGTTGCTGAGACACAGCTGGGTAACCTTGTCTGGCCCTGAGTCTATTGTATGAGGGTGAGGGTAAGGTCTGTCAACTGACCCCCTCTCCTCACTGTCTCGAATGCACAAAAGTACCACTTGTTGGTGTGGCCCTGCTGTCCACATTCAAGGTCTACAGCCATCAAATATAGCCATTGTGCCGACGACAGGCTAACACAGGGCACAGTGTGGAGTTGATGTAGGCCACACCTCTGGAAACAAGAGTTGAAGCGAGTCAAACGACACAAGCAGTCTTTTAATGGTCTAATAGAGAATATTAAATGAATATTCATGACTCTTTTTTTTCACTCGCTCTCTTCTAGCAGCCTTAGTTACTTATTGATTCCAAGACGTTTAGTATCCTTCTTCTTTTTTTTTAGTGACTGATTTATTAATATTATTATTATAAGTAGTAGTAGTATACATGCATTGCATTAAGAATGAAACCATAACAATAAATATATACATCTAAATATACTATTAATACAATAAAAAAAGGTAATACCAGTCACAAGTTTGGACCCAGTAAGTTTTTTTTTTTTTTTACGAAATTTTAATTGTATTCAGCAAGGATGCATGTTATTGATCAAAAGTGTGAGTTTTTTTTACACAAATATTAAGCAGCACAATTATTTACAACATTGATAATAATTCTAAATGTTTCTTGACACCAAATCAGCGTATTCGAATGATTTCTGAAGGATCATGTGACACTGAAGACTGGAGTAATGATGCTGGAAATTCAGCTTTGTCACAATAAATTACATTTTACAAATATATTAAAATAGAAAACCGTTATTTTAAAAGTTTTTATTGTATTTTTTTTATCAAATAGACAGCCTTTGTGAGCATAAGAGACAAAACCAAAAAAAAAAAACTTTTGAACAGTAGGCTAGTAGTGTGTATATATTTAAAGATATTTTTTCAAGTTATATTATGGAGTGGTGTTTTCTAGCAAAGTGTGCCATGTTATGATGTCCGTCGCAGACAGTTATTTGTTTGGCTGGCAGCCTGACATTCTCAGACAACCGCAAATCCTCTGCTACGTGTATTTATGCACTGCGACACATGTTGTGCTATGAGATATGGAGAGGTCAGCCAACACATGTGATAAAGTCTATTTTATCTCAAAGGAGTGAGTAGCAAGTCCATTAAGTTTTTTATTCCTATGTTTTTTTTATTGTTAATTCACCGCTTACAGGCATTTGGTCCTACCACACCTCTGCAGTTTACGGGTCATTGAAGTAGCAGTGCGTGTGCAGTTCTTTCAGTTGCTTGAACCGAGGCTGGCCTGAAACCTCAACGTCGAATCAACAAACACGGACAACTGGATTAATGCGACCGTTACACCACAATAAGAAATCAGAGAATGTCCAACTCGCAGGGAAAGCAAGCGTGTGCTTAACCACACTAGCTGGTCAGCTCGCTTTGACGCTGAGCGGAAACTTAGGCCAAGCCCATTTACAGTTAAGCCTCCTCTGCGGAGCCCCAGAAATAGAATCGGCTCCTTTATCACGTGTACACATCAGGCGATTGAGGAGGGGACCACTCGTTTCTGGGCAGCTGTAATTTTAGTACTTCCCCATTGTGAGGGCGATAGCTGGGCCACAAGCGCACAGGGAAGATATTGTGTGGCTTTTGCAAGGGAAACAGCGTGAGTCAGAAGATGGACACTGTTTTGGCCTATAGCGCACTGGTTTTGAATCTGAGATGCCGTTTTCAGTGACTTACAGAACAAGCAACGGCAAAAAAAACACAAAAAAGCATGAGATAAATGAGTTTCGTGCTACTTATTGGCCACCTGAATCCCAGCTGTGCTGCTTCTGATCCATAAATCAAGTCGCCGCGGCTCGTTCATCACCAGTGTCTAGCACACGTCCTTAGTTGAACTCATCGTCTCTGTCTGTCTGCTCTCGACGGGTCACTTTAACTCTTGCTTGGTATTGCTAATCACCAATGGTCAGGCCGGTTCCAGAATCAAATCACTGAGGGTGCTTCTGAAATTACTGAGGGTGCTCTAGTAAAGTGCAGATGTAGGCTGAGCAATGACGACTCCTTAGCAGTGTACAGTGAGACATTTAAGATTATTTACAAATCATCACTTTAACCGATAATTGGAATAGAATTTCAAAACTATTTTGCTGTGAATTTTTTTCTATTAATCTATTAATACCTTTACATTGCTTTAATACATTGCTATTTTAACATGTAATATTTCTATCCTGTACAGAGTGAATCCAGTATTTATATTTATATTTATATACAGTATTTTTATGTCACTTACTAAACTTTGCAGCATGCAATTGGCCGTCCGTCCTCTTAGCAGCATGAAAGAGAATAGTTTTATTCAATGGATTAAATAGGCTGTAGCCTCGAAAGCGAGCCAAGATCGTTCTCTTTACAATCACTAAAACGCTGTCGCTTTGTCAGTTCGTTGCGATCTCACAAAAGTCCATTAAAATCAATGAAGCTGGCTGCAATGCAGAATAAATCTCTTACTTATATCGTGTCTACACTTTGTTAATGAGAGGTTTCACAAGCATTCATAACTCAGCACTGAATATAAAAGGGCGTTTTGAGCTGTGAGCGGATTCTGACTTACTTAAACACCTCTGATTGGCCATTGCGTTCAAGAGATCAATAACTAAATCTCTGATTGGCTACACTGCTCACCGCTGCAAAAACACATTGTAAATAGATACTTTTGACGTTCTTCAGAGCACAAACACAAATATGCGCTGGAGCATTTGCCAAATCTGTTTCACCAATATATTATTACAGTATCATATGAGGGTGCTCTTGCTTGCGTTTGAGGGTGCTTAGCAATGTGCCTGACGATGGCAGCGCTCCGGTTGTTAAATAGATCTCGGCCCGTGTGATCTGAGCAGTCCACGCGTTTATGATTGGCTCAGGGTGTACTGTACTGTACAGCCCCCTTTAATTAACCTGCACACATCATAAAATCACACGTTTCTATGGTTACCAGAGCAGAACAGGCCAGTCTCTATGAATGGTTCTATCGATCATACTTTTGCACTGTAATAGTTACAGAAAGTGTTTGGATTGTCTCACTGTGAATCTGTCAATAGCTTGAACCTAAAAAGTTTAAAATGCACAGATATTCAGTAAACATTATATATGGCCCTAGTTTATTTGTTAAAAGACTTTAAATTAATAGTTTGGATTCAAAACCAGATACAAGTTAAGCACAATCAACAGCATTGCTGATACCAGCATACATGCTGGAAGTGAATGGGGCCACTTATAATGGATGAATGGGGCCAAAAAAAAAGAAGATTTAAAGGAGTATAAATTAAGCTTATACATTTTTAAAACCAGGTACATTAATTCATCTGTTAAATCTTAGCCGTAAAGTTGCTTAAAATTTTCACAGTAGTGTATGTGGCATTGCGTCAAAGTTATAACTTTACATGGAAACTTTACAAATGTTATTTTTAGAAAAAAATTATTAGTTAAATTGTGCTATACTATAGAAACAGTGAGTATTTTAATGTGGATGCATTGCCCCTGTTCACTTCTATTGTAAGTGTTGCATTGTAACCTAGATTACTGTTTTTTTTTTGAGAGAGAGAGAGAGAGAGAGAGAGAGAGAGAGAGAGAGAGAGAGAGAGAGAGAGAGAGAGAGAGAGAGAGAGAGAGAGAGAGAAAAGCGGGGATGAGTTGAAATATTTTTTTGTGGCAATCAGCATTATGCCACGAGTGCTGTCGATTTGAGCTCAACTTGTACTGAGCCCGTTATATTCCTTTATAAGTGTGGAAATGTATTTTAAGGGGATCAAATTGAATCCTCATCTCCACTGCGAACAATGAAGTGTGGCTGTTTAAGTGTTTAGAGAAGAGCTCCAGCCAGCTGTTTTTCGAGCCCTGTACTTCACTATGTATGAGGAGTCAGGAAACGCATCAGTGCACATGGCACTATACGTACATCCACGCTTGTACTAACACAATCGCTCACAATCACAGTTGCTCTTCCTGGTTCCCCGACTCATGTCCTCCTCCTTTTCCTTGAATCGTGCAAATTGCGCTTTCAAGACTTCTCATTTGAAAACAACAAAAACCATCGCCTTCAAATTAAAGAAAGATCACCAGGGCGAAATTGCCGAGGACGACATCTGCGTCTAGTTTTCCTCTCGAGTGTATGATTGGGAAATTCATTTATGTCTACCGTATAATTCCTAACCCTCTTTTAAGTGGCAAAAGCCATGCAGCACTCCACATTTTCCCCCTCGAAAGCAAAAAAAAGAAAGAAAGGGATTTGGATTGAAACAAAGACTCTGTACTTCTTTCCTCGATCCCTCCCATTTTTTTTTTTTTTTCAGTTATAATGTACCCCTCTGGTTCTTTGGAGACGATGAAGTTGGGTTAGCAATTGTGGATGAGGAATAAAGATTGCTTGTCTGATCCACTTCTGGTTGTCATAAGAGAAAGCCACATGTGCACACATGTATTTATCATTGATTGCCAAATGACGACCTTCACTGTCAGTAGTTAAGGGCCATGCATTTTATGTCATTCATAGAGACTGCTGCCTTGGGAAATGAGATGTGATAGTGGCAACCTTCCCATTGTGCTCCAGATGGGACTTGGAGTGATCCTTTACAGTTGAAATAAAGGGTCTTGAAATGATTGGAATATTCAAAATCCATTTATGAATTTAATTAATATAAAGTTGGAACAAAACCAGTGGTGTTCCACTCAAAAATAACAATAATACAGAAGTAAAACGTTTTACCTAATGAAGTTTTTACTGTTTTGCTCTCAGTTGATATCAGCACCATGAGTTACCAATGCCACCTGTCTCTATTCATCAAACACCTGCCTCCTCACCGCAAAACCACGAGAGGAACAAAATGAGCCTCATCTCTCTCCTCTCTCTCTTTATCTTTATCTACCCACACTCCACATTTTCATCTCTCAACTTTTTTAAAGAGACATGATGCTGCAACAGTTTGCTCTGAAACAGAAACATTTAAGCAGTCTGTCATGAATCCGCCATAGCTGAAGACCAAACACCTCACTTAAAAGAGACGAGGAGAGAAAAGAGAGTCGTAGTTTTCACCATAATGCATGTAATGAAGAAAATATTAGCAATATGAATTAATAAAAATTTTAAATTAAACTATTAATTCTACCAAAGTGGGGTTTTTTTCAGTAAATGTTTTCCTAAATATCAGATGGTGTTGACAAAGAAAAGTAGGAGAAAAAGAAAAAAAACTGTGAAGCCTTATGAAACATTCTCCTTTTCTCCGGCAGTAGTTTAGTTTAGTTTAGTTTAGTTTAGTTTAGTTTAGTTTAGTTTAGTTTAGTTTAGTTTAGTTTAGTTTAGTTTAGTTTAGTTTAGTTTAGTTTAGTTTAGTTTAGTTCAGTTCAGTTCAGTTCAGTTCAGGCTAGTTTAGTTAGTGTAGTTTTTACTTTATATAAATACATTTAAAAAAAACATGTTTAACTCTGAAGTTAAGCATTATATATTTATTTTTTATTTTATATTTATAATTTATTTTTGTATCATTTTATATCTATGTTAATTATTGCATTTCAAGGGGTTTAAGGAATAATGAGTTATCACTCATATAACGTTGATTTTGACTAAGAAAATAAATAAAATTGTATTTAATCTCTGCTTATTTTCAAAGTTAAAAAATGTTACCGTTTTAAAACAAATATTTTAAGAATATGTTTTATCTTATGAATTTTAAGAGTCAGTGACAAAATTATGTAGCTTATCCGTGACAATCGGTTGAACATAGAGCTTGGATCTTTTTACTCATGCAGAGGCCGAGAAGAAAAAAAAACATATTTTGAATCATAATAATTTCATGTGCGTGAGCGTGACGGGGTGATTTGGGGTAGCTGAATTAGTCTGGCTTGGTTTGATGGAGGGTGAATGAGAGAGTGTGTTGACCAAGTGCTTGGTGCAAATGAATGAGTGGTGGTGGAGGTGAAAGTTGTGTGAAATGGTGTGGAAACATTGAATTGAAAGAGCACATTCTTGGTGAAAGATGGTTGCAATACTCCAGAACGGATAAAACAGTGTTTAATGGCTGCATGTGGTGAAGGTTCACTGGAACCGTGTGGAGAGCTGCAGACAGGCTTGAATGGAAGCTTCACAGTAGATGACGGTGGAAATGATGCATTCTGGTGCAGGCGAGAGAGTGAAATGAAGCTTGCTTAAATTGGGTGCCATGGTGAAAGTTTGATGTACTCAATTTGACTCTGTTGTGTCTAACGCCTCCCCCCCCCCCCCTCCCTTTCTGTCTCTCATTAGGAAATGGCTATGGAAACCACCGTAACTCTCCAGGACTTCTGGTGTCCTCCGGAGGAATGAACAAGAGCATGCAGGCCAAGTCCCCTCCGCCGGTGAACCTGGGGATGAACAGCCGTAAGCCTGACCTGCGAGTGCTCATCCCACCCGGGGCAAAGAACAACATGCCCTCCATCGTAAGTGTGTTGTGTTGAATTTTACCAACGGCCACGATAGTACCACATCCATAAAACCACACGCCTCGGTTCCTTCGTAATCCTCCGTGGTTCTCCTCTCATTTCTTCTCATTTCCTCTCCAGTAGTTTCATTATCTAATAAGCACAGGTTAGAGTTCTATTAGAAACATCATACTTAGTCTCATCAGCAGCTTTGGTGTTGTTTGGTGAAGTACGAGCTTCACGTAGTGTCGTAGGCGGCCATCAGCTGCACTCACTGTCAGTCCATGACACTAATTCTGGATTTATCACCCTCCCTTTACTGCCATCAGTCTGAGGATGTTGACGTTCTATTGGTAAGTGACACTGTCACTCAAACCGGTGACATGCGTAGGCTAGTAGATCTGAAGGCCATTTGTCATCCTCATACACATAAAATGATCAGACCAGTAGTGTGTGGTCAGATGTTGTTTTGCTTATTGTTCTAATGCCAATAGGGCGTTAATAACGCAATTTCGTATTAGTGAACTAGGAACATCTACACAACCAAGCTCCAGAGTGACATCTAGTGGTTACAAGAGTTGTCTCGTTCTCAGGTCTTATTGACCCCTCCATGTCCATCTCTGCTTATCGCTGCTTCTCTTTTCTTAATCTCTGTCGCATCATTCAGTCATCAAGCCAGAAAAAAAGAAAAAAAAACCTTCAACCCTTCTTTTACTGGTTCTGTTGCCTTGGAGACCTTGAGTTTCTATAGCGACCAAGTGCCCTGTGAGGGATTGTAAATCATAGGTTGAGAAGGTTCAGTGGTGCTTCATGTTAAATGGCCATTTTTTCCTTCATTATTTTGGAGGGAGGTGCTCCCTCGTTTGTTTGATGAAGATACAGATTATGTTCAAGCCTCTTGATGTGACAAGTCATCTGTATGTGTTCTTCTGCTCTCTTCCTCTTCTTTTAGAACCAGAGAATAAACAACTCTCAGTCTGCACAGTCACTGGCGACCCCAGTGGTTTCTGTAGCGACGCCCACTCTACCGGGGCAGGGAATGGGCGGTTACCCATCAGCCATTTCCACCTCATATGGTACTGGTAGGTACCTCAACTACACTAAAACTCACAACACATTATACACACATTAACATCTTAATCAGAATGTTTAAAATGTTTTATAGAGGAATATATATTTATTGTTATACCATTAAATGGAGTAATTTTAATGTTTAATGTTTATTAATAAATCAATTAACAAATGTAATATAATATAATACAATTAGTGCATCAATTTAAAATACTGTTCAGTTATCTATTACTACTGTAATTGCTGTAAATGAACATAATCAGATGTAAAATTAACATCAATATTTTTAATTAGAATTTCATGTTGCTTTTTTTTTATTATTATTTGGCTCTTTTTATATTAATTAATTCAGAATCTCTTTTTTTGTGTGTCTAGTCTGTGTGTAGCTCTGTCTCTCCAGCAGGCGGAGCCATTGTTCACTAGAAAAGCAGCATCAATTGTTTAGGATGCAAATATTAACCCTGACCATGTGTTTTTCTTCTAGAATATTCTCTGAGCAGTGCAGATCTGTCCTCTATATCTGGCTTTAACAGTGCCAACACTCTGCATCTGGGCTCAATGAGCGGATGGCAGCAACATCAGATTCAGAACATGCAGCACTCTGCTCTCAGTCAGCTGGGGTGAGTCTCACACACACACACACACACACACACATATATATATATATATATATATATATATATATATATATATATATATATATGTATACACACACACTTAATTATCAATACACACATCAATCCTTATGCACTTAAAGGTACACTATGTAACTTTTAGCCCTCTAGTGGTTAAACAACAAAAGTACATGCATTTTGCAGAAGAACATTGTTTTGGCTGTGCTTCGTCTTTGCGAATATGAATAATGTTATCCTACTGCTCATAAAAAATTAACTACTAGGATTAAGAGATATAACCAGATTAGATGGAAAGGATCTCAAGCTGTCTAGATGAAGACATTACTGTAGCTTTACCCATTAATAGATAATGGATACTTCCTTGAAAATAAACTCCAGCACAGCACTACAAAAACCATAATGAAGTGGTCCTTCACAACAGATAATGCTTTACAATAAACTCCTTTGGAGAGCTATATGGCAAGGTGATTCCCTGGAGGTGGGAGATTTAGCTGCTCCATGTCAACCTTTATCGCTCATTGTGCCAACTCCCACACCATACTCACGTCAAAGTAGTCGGAGCAACTTTTCTCAATTTACATATTTGACAAGACACGCATAAGCGAGTGATGTGTGCCCAATTTTCTGTGAAAAACATCTGGACATGTCTAAAATATAAAAACTTATAATAAAGGCTTAGCACAGTGAATCAGGTTAAGACAAACATACGTTTTAGAAGAAGAATTAATGAGGTATTGTGTTCATTTTGAACAACAGCAAAAACTTACATAGTGTACCTTTAATATGTGCAACTTTCTCCTACTGTTCTTTGTTACTATATAGGAAATAAACATCTATTTTCTAAAGTAATGCAGTTTTTCTTTCTGCAATAACCATGTTTGAGTATTTTTAGACTAATGTCACTGATTTGATTGTATCTCTGCCACCTGTGTATGGAGTGCACGAGCACTCGTTCCGATCCGTAACCCCCTTCATTTCCTTTCCTTCCTACAGAAATTGCTCTAGCTCTCACTTATGTCAGGGTTCAAATCTCTCCCTGCCCTCTACTCAAAGCCTGCACATCAAGTCCGAACCTGTTTCTCCTCCTAGAGATCGATCCAGCAGCACCACACCAGGCGGCTACGGCCAGCTACCGTCTCACCAGCAGCACCAGGGCCCGCTCACACAGGGGCGCCAGGACTCGGGACGCTCCCCGGCCGACAGCCTCAGTAGCTGCGGCAGCTCGCACGAGGGCAGCGACCGCGACGATCACCGTCCCGACTTCCATTCGCCCTTAGGATTGGGCCGGCCTGGCCTGGACGAGCAAGACAGCCCATCCATCAAGCGCGTCCGCCTCTCGGAGGGGTGGGCCACATGATAAGCGATGCCCCCCTTGAACAGCCCAATCCTCGATCTTGACCTCCCCGCGCGATGCCACGTGGTTCCACGGCGCCTCACTCGTTCTCGCTTTCTCTCTGCCGTTTATGACAAGTCACAATCATTGCTCTCCTGTTATTCTCTGATTTGCTGTGGAGAGGGGAGGAAGTGCTCTCGAAATGACCTGTAACATTTGTTTTTGACTATTATTATTTCATCAGAGTGTGTCTGATATACGTATTGTTGTGATTGACGGGTTTTCAGGGAGGGAAACAGGAAGGAGGACTAGTACAAACCGGGTCGGGGAGGGTTTAGTGGGAGGGCTACTATGCATTACTCGTGCAGTGTGTGGAATACAATGTAAAGAATCACCACATATGCATATATATTTACACGTTGTGTAGGTGTACATGTATGCAGAGTAAGAAACCAACAAAATGTGTCAGGTACTCTTTTTTTTTTTTTTTTTTTTTTGTGAAGTACTTGCCTCAGTGATGTTCAGCCACAAGAGGAGCACAGCAGAGAGGTGACAGCTTAGCACTTGAGTTGTACCAGTACAATATGTACAGATTCCTTTTTTGTTTTTGTTTTGTGCCACTCTATTCAGAGGGCCCCTTCGCTAAATGTATGTTATGGGTGACAATGTCATGTTGCAGGTTCAACGTATTGTACATAGAGACTAGGCTGGGACACGGGGGAAGGGTCAAGGTTGGTAAATATTGCTGATTTCACACAAACAAAACTGTTATGCAAGAATTCCAGAGGATTGTACAGATATATGTGCAGGTTCCTTGGTTAAGTTATGGGGGAGTGGGTATTTCAGGAAACAAAAACTCTCCTGCTGAAGGAAAGGAAATAGCAGGACAGAGTGGCATCGCCGAGATGAAGGACTTTAAATTAAGAGCCATGTTACTTCAGACTGATGACATTTAAACCTAGGACTTGCAGTTGTTGTTCAGTATTAAAAGAGGAAAAAGAGAAAAAAAATGTATGATACACTTGCTTCTATTTTCATATCAAAAAGGAATACAATGCAAAGCATTTTTGTGGCTTTTTGTAGTTTATAAGAGCCAGAATGTGTTTTGATAGCTTTGCTTATACGAGAAATGATAGTAAAAGAACGAGAAACCTTGGGCTTTTCAACCATAAGCCATGAAATCTGAGACAGTGAATCCTTGCTTTGCTCAATGTTTTTTTTTCTCTCTCTTTCTCTCTCTCTCTCTTTGTAGAAGTTTTGTTTTTAAACGTGTATTTCTAAGTATATTGAATAATAATATTAAGAATCTTTTTAAAGAATCTGTGAAATTAACATGCTTGTGTATAGCTTTCTAATATATGAATATATATGATAAAAAATTATGGTCATAACTTTTTCCCCCATTACAGGGAATAATGTGCAGTTGCACATGTTTTTGCTTTGTTTTCTCCTTCTTCTTTTTTTTCCCCCTTCACCGGACTGAGTCTTTCAGGGGCAAATACATTCAGAATGACATTTTGAAATTGAAGTCACACTCCTAAATATGCCCTCCCCCCTTCTTTTTTTTTTTTTTTTTTTTTTTTTTTTTTGTAAAAAGCACAAGATATTTGCCCTGGTCGTCTGGAATATTCACAACCTTTTAAAGTTTCCAGTGTCACATTAATCGACATTGCACTGAAGATTTTATAATATAAGACAGCACAGTCATAGATACCTCATGGCTGCTTGTGTAAGCTTGTATCATCATTTAGTGGATTGTGACTAGTTTTGTTCAATTGTTATACATATCTATCATTGTGCATTCTGTGATTTTGACAGGACATTTGTTAGTCTGTTTTTTCTACCAAAGACAAAAAAGTGATGTTATGTTTGCCGATCCATTATACTTTCTGGGTTTGAGACCATTGTGTTTCTTCACAAGTTGTTCATGCTAGTGGCTGGTACCTCTGACTCACCCTCCCAGTGCCTCAGATTACCTTTCAATGAGTCGGTCTTGTCGAGAATTTGGAACATTCTCCTCTAACTTAACGAGTGTACAGTATTGTGAAACAATGCCATTTGTTATATAGATTTCAACTGTCAATATATGACTCTCCGGTTATTTTTATTTAATTTCTTCTTTTTTTTCTTTTCTTTTTTTTTGGTTGAGCTTTTCTGTTTCTCTCTCTCTCTATCTCTCGAGTGTTGTTTCCATTAAGTATATAAATAACAAAATAAAAAAATGAAAAAATAAAAAAATGCTGAAAAATTCTGTAGTAACAAATGTAGCTTGTATAAACCTACAATGGGTAAGGTTGAAAGAAAGTGTCTTTTTGTTTTCTAACCAGGAGAAAGAGGCTTTCAGCGGCACAAGCTGGACTTTGTCGCCACTTGAAGACAAGATGTCATTAAATTAAAACCACATCTCTGTATCTCAAGGGACTTGATTCAGCTGTATGTAGTAAAAATTAATGTATGGAATAAAAATTGTTTCTCCTGCTGGGACTAAAAAAAAGGTATTTGTATTTTGAAGAGAATTCAGTAAAGTTACTGGCTTTCTTAGTTACACAGACGTCCTGGTGTGATTTTTATTGTGTTCTGTCCCTCATCTTGATTGCAAGATAGCTTTGTGAAAATGTTTTTAGTAGCTCTAAATCAAACATAAAGTTATTAATCACTGAGGCATCCATGCAGAATAATAAGGCTATTATGTTTGTATGCAGCAAAAGAGACTGTGGTCATCATGCTGCTTAACAGACTGTGGTCATCATGTAGTAGCCTATGGGCATATCTTCACACAGGTGTACACACAAGGCTTTACCGCTTTTGGATTTTGGCTTTCTAAATAAAATAGGCATATTGGATCATATTTATCATTCACACATACATTAAACCGCTCAGAACATTTTGGTTTACAATTTATGATGGCAAATCTCATTGACATAAATTACATCATGTGTAGGCTATGCATATGCTATGGCTACTCAATGTTTGTTAGCGTTGTTTGTGTGTTTGTTCGTTTTTTAGATTGTAGGCCTACATAAAATGATCCAAGATGCCCTGATTCTTAAAATATGTAATTGAATTAACTCTCCAAATATATCACTCGAAAATCTACGATAGCCCGAGTCTGTAAACGTAAAATAAAAAAGTGGTCGCGGTTAGACTGTTTTTATAGCCAATCAGAAGGCTTTCAGCGGCTTTCTGTCGTACACAGTGTCCAGTCCATATATGGAAACCGGAAGTTGAGAGCGCGATATGAACTTGAGGCACTTTCATGAGTTTGAAGGATGCAAAACAACGGCACGTACCAGATTTCTCACCTGTCAAGAACGGCCTACACAACTAAACCTCCTAAAAGGAACACTGGGAGTAAAATAAAGAGACCAAAAAGTCATTAAACATTGGTAGGCTAAATCTCGTTCTGCTTGAGGGAGGTAAGAGCTTAAAAACGGTTAAGCAAACTTTAACAAGGTATATGAACGACGTCTTTCGCTTTGCTTCAGCTTTAAAAGGTAAATATAGGCTATTGTCTGGTCAGCATGGTAACGCCAACGTGACAGGGTTGTGCAACGAAGGCCGTTGGTGGTTTTATAATGAACATTCTAGAATGGCTGACGTCGCCCACAACTGCCTGTCTTTCATTCTTGGTTCTTATTTCTCCCCCCTTGGTTGGTTCTAAATTCCAACCAAAAAGCTAACATATAGCCTGAGTAGCCTAGGCCTATATTAGTAAAAATTAGTCTAATAGGCTATTCGTAACAGACTAGGGCTAGGCTATAAATGTAATGTGCGAGTCTACTTTTGAATGTGTAATGGTGTAGGCTATTAATCTTTAAATAGGCCTATTCTATAAAAATTATGAAATAGATTTTTGAAAAAAAATATCAGTTCTGAGGTGACCCAATGCAAATGAATTGCATTATTGTGGAAACAGCAGAGGCTGTTGAAGAGACAATGAATCCATTTGGCCACAAGATGTCCCCATTGTTCATATTTTAAAAGATTATGACCGCCTTTATTTGATTGCATTCACACGCAATTCTGTATAGACTACACATTCATACTCTTCGATTAGGCTTTCATTTGTATGTGTATTTTTTTTTTTTTTTTATTGTATTCTATTTGTTTTGATTACATTTAAGATATTTCTAGCTAGGCTATTTGATCATTAGCCTAATTGCTGTTGGCCTCAAAATATGCTATAATATTTTTAGTGCATAAAAGAGTCCAATTTCATCACAGATTCTTATCAGATGTAAGGACAATATATTCCCTGTATATATTCTCTAACGTTGATACTTGGTTTAATATAGCCTACAGTATCGTATATAAAACATAACGTGTTTAATCTAAAATGTAGGCTAAGTGTTTTTGAAAGTCTGTAATGATCGAGAAGAAAGTCACAACAAAGAGATGGTTTCAACGTTTAATCAACAGGTTTTCGTCGGGTATTCTGTCTCCATTATATGCAGCATGACAGAAAAATCACACGAAATCTTACAGAAATCTTTAAAAAATACATTGTATATATGAATACAAACGAAAGAAAGAGAATCAATCGAAGGCGCACTTTTACTTTGAAATAATTTGCAGTTTACATTTCCTGCCAATTCAATCTTGGTTTGAAGTTTAGATTATATGAACAATTAATAACAGCGTTTTTCCAAACACATACACAATTACCAAATTAACATAGGTGTAAGCGGTTGAGGAAAAAAAGAGAAAAAAAAATGTAAAACGTATTTTGATAATCCCATCCCAAATTCGATTAAACATGCGCTGTGAAACTTTCCACGATTAAAAATAATGAATGATTAAAAAACAAAACAAAAAAAACAGATCATTACAGTAAACCCATTCTGACTCCAGACATAAATGAAAATTATTTTTGCTTCAAAATTCAAAGGTGACTTTCTGCAGAAAATGAACGAAAACATACAATAGCAGTTCCTCTGGATTAAAAGAAAGAAGAAAAACTTCATTCCTTTTAAGTTACACGGTCATTGGTCATTTTTAATCAGCCATGCAATAGCCTATGCAATTTTTGATTCGTCTATTAGCTACATTGTTGCAGATGATTTGGCAACAATATCTAATCGAAAATGACTAAATTACCAGATGAATATTATAATAAATAGGCCTGAATGTAATTTTTAAATATAAGCCTACATAAAATCAATACAAATTACGAAACATCTCGAAGACATTTTATGCTTAATCGAAAGGGGGGCTTAAATGCGTTTTTGACTAGCCTACATCAAGTGAATATAGTAAGTTTAAAGTTGTTTTATGAAGATTAAATCGAATGGGCTACATTTTAGTGTTGTAAGTTTAAAAACTGTTATCACAATGTAAAAAAAACCCCATCAAGGTTCAATGCATCATATTGAGAACGCATTTATAATCTGTCGTATTTTGCAATCAGTGGCTGCGACTTTTTAGAGAAGAAGACTTTGTAATGTCTCTTTGTTTACCAGCACATTTCCTGGCTTTATTAAAGGCTCTGGCTTAAGTGGACGCGGAGAGAACAAACGAGCATGACTTTCCTCCATATTTCTCACAGTTGCCATAGGTGTCCGACAACCTCGCAGTACTGCATATAATTTAGAGGAAGAACTGTTAGTCATCACTCATAATTGAGGCAGACATAAATATAACCGGATTTAACAAAGACCTCTATCATAAACCGAGTATTTGGATAAATGGTGTGAAAACTGTGGCGTAGCCTAGCCTATGTGTGTGCCGAATTTTATTTCCCATAAATAGAAAATTGTGAAACGTGTCTACGAAAAGAAATGGACGCAAAGCTCCTGTAATTTAAAGAAAGCGATTATTTATAGACCTATGTCTATAGGCCTACTTCAATAGTTGCTTACAATTTGAAATCGTTCACTCTAAAAAATGCTGGGTTGTTTCAACCCAATTTTGGGTCAAATATGGACTAACCCAGCCGTTGGGTTACATTTTTTAAATTACATTTTTAACCCAACGTTTGGGTTTGTCCATATTTGACCCAAAATTGGGTTAAAACAACCCAGCATTTTTTTATAGCCTCAATCAGTTATGATAACTAGTCTATTTAGATGGAAGCTTTTATAGAGACAAGAAAACCTTATGCATAAACAAATATAATTATAATGATAAATTGCTTTTAATTTGTGAATGGAATTTTCGCTCGTGTCCAACTTAAACCGTTCCGTTTGTTTCTGCAGCAGTTTCTGTTAGAGCATTGCACCACTAGATGTCGCCGCGTCTTACGGAAATGTGTCACGACGACTAAAATGTCATTTCTTACTTCGAATGAATTTCTAGAGAATCAGTGGCTGAGGAAATATTCATAAAAGGCTTGAAATATAATTTAGAATATAGTTAAACATATAACGTCTAACACGTTAATATAAATTGGGATAGCATCATGGTCATGAGGTAGAAACAGTTAAAAGGGGGAAGTTTGAGAAACCTGAAGTCTTTTTCTTTCTTTCTTTTTTCAGTTTTTAAATATTAGTAAATACCCACCTTCATTCTTAATTTATAAATCTCTGTTAATCGTGAGGTGTGCACTACATTATCCGGCAGAGCTAAACAATGGAATGAAAGCATTCATGTCTTTGTATTGAATTAGCTACCTGGAGCCAGCTTCTCCGCGCCTCTCTATCTATCACACGTTTAACTGACTTAAACCACTCTTTAATCATGTATTATGTTATATAGCTAGCTATTAATGTTGATGATATCAATGATTGTAAAAAGAACAACAGCAAAAAAAAGAGAGAAATGAGAATGAGAAATGCTCGTTTAGACGCTAGACGTTATTTTCATGTTCCTATAATTTAGAGGCTGGATTACAGGTGTATTTTTTATGCTAAAAATTTCCCTAAATATATGTAAGTCTCCCTTTTTTATCTACATCTATAATAAGAATTATATGAACTTTATATTTTTAATTAACAGCCTAGTCAAGATTGTAGATTTACAAGAACACATTGGGAAAAAAAAAAACGATAATCAAAAGCAAGAATCTTAATGTATTGTTTGTTAACGGATCTAAAATGTGTGGAAGAAGTGAATAAACAAATTCGAGACATTTTTTTTTTTCGTTGTGAAACGTCTATTTTGCCTCGTAAACAGTCTCAAAGTTATTAGAATAGGCTAGGCTACTTTTTGATATTGGGGATGTCATCATGAATGCTCTGAAATCCCTTTTAATTCTCCGCGAAGTCGAAATCTGACTAGGCATATATATAGCCTATTCGTTTTATACTAACTAAGACTATAAAAACCTTTAAAAAAATTCTAAGAATTTTATGCAAAACGATTATTACAGTAAAAATAACAAAAATAAATTAAGATTATAAGACAATCGGTTTCATTATCCAATAATGGCACACAATAATTGTGTGTTATTATTCAAGACGTGGTGAGTCATTGTCACCCATTATAGTTTATAGGAGCTGTGGGAAAGTTTGAAACCCTTTTCTCTGTAGGTTTTAAATATGCATAAGTATGGTAATCGCGGTCCTGCTGTGTTGCAAACAGGCGCAGCAGAGCACACATGTGCTACACAACTTCGGACCGTACGAAGTCGCCAAGATGAGGACAGACAGAGTCCAAGTAAGTCATATTTCTCTCATTGGCGTCTGTTCGTATAAAAAGGTATAGGCTGCAAGGCTGTCTTAAGTTTGTTTTAGGCGGAAAACATGCGAGCACGTGTGTTGACCCATTGGGAGTAAATCTTTACGCGTGCCCGTCTGACCACTTCTATTGGGTGCCAGATCAGTTGAGCAAAGGTTTACAAGATGAAGATCAGACGCTTTACGATGAACCATGAAGGAGAGATGCCTAAGATTGTGCAAAAAAAAAAAGTTTTGGGAAAGAGTCATGTCTCGAAAGTGAACGCAGTAATATTAATAGGAAATGGATATTAGGCCTAATGATGACTTTAGCGGTAAGTTTTGAGGTCGACGATGTTTGTGTGAATGGCAAGTTCAAAGCAATAGATTTCGTTTGTCAATTAATTGTCTAAGCATTTGCCTCATGATTTCATGTTTTCTTTTTTTGCAGACCAATTAGGCTATGTGGTTTAATGCAACTAGAAAACTTAAGATAGGATGCTAATTTTTGAATTATGTATTAATTTACAAAATGTACACCAAATGTCTTCTATTCTAATTACTATGTTAATACTGTTAGATGCACAGAAACAGAATGTTTACTTTATTCATTTTATTTCGTATAGACGTCTCCAAATTGTATGCGAATATTTGCTTTGTCTAATAGGCTGTAGTATCTGTTTACCGATTGTTTCTGAACGAGCGATGTTCTAAATTAATGATATGCTAATGTCACAATGCTCTTTGTGTCTTTTTGTTTGAGCCGTTCAAATGTCTTTGTTCTCTCATAATGCTTTTGAATGTGCATTTTATAATATTTGTATCTATTGGCGGATCCTAAAGAATGAATAAGAAAAAAATACATTATGAAGTGTTGTTAAACCTACTCAATGGTTGAAATTGTACAATAATGGAGACAATGCTTTAGCCTACAATATAAAATATCCGCATCGCGAAGAGCCAAATCACTGCCAAATGCGATGGAAATAAAGACAACACAGCCATTGTGAATGCAAAGGAAATTCAAATATACCTTTTAAATATGCATCAATATTAAAAATTATACACACGCAAGGACCAACTGCGGTGAAGATGTAAGAATGGCGGAGCAAGGCGTCTCATTATGCATGATGGCTCCGCTTCTTTGCTGCAATATCGTCCAGTATTCACGCTCAAGAAAGGTGCTTTCCTTTCAATAAAAAACAGCAACTTACATATTCTTCCGAAAAAAAGAAACAAGCCACCTCGAAGCCGATGAGGGGAAATTACTCCGACCGCTGAAAGAAAGGATATGTTGGGGGATTTGCATATTTGATGCGCTAATTTCCCTGATGTATTTAAATATGGCTGCACGTAGCCGATAGGCTTGCTACGTCATTGGACGTGACCTCGTTGTAAAATTGAAACGTGAATTCGTTTTAGTCAAACACAAGGGCTAGCAATAATTGAGAACTGTGGAAGAATACGAATTAGGCAACATTATTTGGAAACGTTTAGAATCTCAAATGAAGAGATGTGTTTAATATCTGTACGAGAGTCTATAAAACGCTTTGAAAATCACAATGTAAAAATTATAAATAATAATTTACGGATATTCATTGTGTGAATCTGTGAGGGTTTGGGCGGGGGTCTGGCCCCCTAATTAAAGGTTTGAAGCCCCAACATAGAATGTCAAAACAGAAGGTCTGGCATCAGCGTCTTACAAATAAATATCTATTTTTAGGTCTATGGTCAAAGTTAGATTAGAAGCAAATCAGTGCCCGTATTTAAATAAGCTTACACTGGCGAACAGCATTCTCATTCGTCAGATGAGGTAACTATAGCAACTGCACTTTTTGTTAGGATCATCATGGCATTGACAAAACATAAACAATATAATTATTTATTTCTTCATTATACATTTGCATAGGCTACAGCATAAATGTATTGTTTAAAAAGTATTTAGTTGACGTTGCACTACGTGAAAATAAGATATAGGCTACCATTTAAGTATAATCAACTTAGAAGTTTGTCATTTCAACTTACATTAGGCTACCTTAAACTGACTTTTAAAAAAGTATTAAATATTGTATAACTTATAAAAAAGTTGATGAGCTAAATCAATGCACTTGTTGACTTAACTTATTGATCATATATTTTTTTTACAGTGCCAAAAGAGAATTCACTGTAAAATGATTTTTCACACTGTAAATGTTATTGCGTGTATAGCCTTAGGCCTAAACAATCATGGCCTTGTGCCTGCGTATACGCGCACTCTTATGGTAAGTTTAAAGTGTAAAGATTTCACTTTTTCTCTCTCTCTATTCTTTTTCTTCACAAGCCATTGCGTATCGGTGTGCACGTTTTCTCCGAGCTAATGATGTCCTCTCAGTGTCAGATTGCCATTGCGTTCCGTCAGTCAAAACGTGTTGGGAAGAAGCGCTCAGAGCAAATTCATTACCGCAGTCAATCCGTAACCTGGTCTGGGAACTTGGGGCTAGTCCACGCCAATAGAGGAACAATGCCTCCTCAGTTCAAGTCCAACAAAAGACCTGGCGAACTTGTTTGAATTTCAGAGCACGTCCTTTCTTTCACAGAGAGGACTGCCCCCTCCCGAACACCCTTCATGAAAAAAAAGAAAAGGAAAGAAAGGGGGGGAAAACATGCCGACCTTCTCTGCTCAACAGTGCACTTTTCTATTTGGTGCTGCAGACAAATAGGTTATGGGAAACTTCTCAACCCCTCCTTCCTCCCTCTCTCTCCCCCCCTCTCACTGGCTCTCGCTTATACGGTAGCTGTCGTGCTCGTGCGCTTGGACTGCGCTCTTGTGAGAATCAGAGCCGCTGAGGCACGCGCAATCAACTGAGTATTAGCGGCAATTTTAAACCGAAAGCTCCTCGTGCGCGCCGGCTTCTTTACCTACAGCAGGAGTTGCATCTGGTCACGTCGGCTTCGGCTAATTAAAAAAAAAACCTTTGCTCAAGTGAGTACATCTGGAGACTCTTCTCATCCTTCTTTTTAATGGCCATTACGAATCATATAGAGCTATTAGTCGCATTACAGACTTTGACAAAAGAAATTTCATATAATGGAAAACGGTGCTTTTAAATGTATTCTCGAGGTAATATAACCATTGTAGAACAATGTCATATGTTAACATAGGCTACTTTGAACTGATCTAACACAAAGCACTGGTCTCAAGGCCAAAGTCTCATGCAGTGGTATGGGTGACAGTGACATAACTTGTCATTGTGCGCTAGGGAATTTAATTGTGCATGTTGGGATAGAAAATATGATCTCCGGGCAGTGATTCATCAATCACACATTTTATCTTCTCTCACACAAATTTCTGAGATGTGAGCTGTCATTAGGCTACTTCTTATTTAATCACTGTAATGTTGATCAGTCCTCTTTACGATTATTGGAAGAAGAAACACAAATAGAAATTTGTTGTTTTTTCAGGAGAGGCAGGCAACTTTTACATACATGTTCTTATACATAATGTGTTTGTATGTGAGCTATAAATTGCAAAGAGTCAAACGTGTTTTTCCTATTGATTTTAGCTTTGCTTTGTGTTTGTTGTTTGTGTTTGGCTATGTTTTGATTCGTATTCATGATTTTATTCATTTTGGCATTATAACAGCTCTATAAGGCCTGAATAATCCTATTATGTTAAACAATGAGTTTTACAAATGAGGTCTAAGTTTTCCAACTTCAAACTATTATTTTTGCCTTTATAAACTTGATAATGAACTGTTGCTGAGAGTATGTCTCACCCTGGGCCAATGATTCAAAACTGCTGTTGTAACATGGTTCACCTGAACCAATTCAGTCAAGAAAGCCATCATATCAGATTTAATTCAAATTATATGTCTTTTGACCAAAATTAGAGACCTATAAGGCGAGAGATCATCTATAGGCCTAATAGAACACCTGTGCTGACATCCATATTGTGACAAGTGGCTCAGTTTATTCGGTGAGTGGGAAAATGAAATGAAGACACATTTTATAAGAAAAGTGATATATATATATATAATTTTATTCCATATGCAGCTTTTGCAAAGTCATACACACACACACTCACAGAGAGAGAGAGAGAGAGAGAGAGAGAGAGAGAGAGAGAGAGAGAGAGAGAGAGAGAGAGAGAGAGAGAGAGAGAGAGAGAGAGGTACTGTGAGTCCCACATTCTGAAACCCACACAGATGCTGGAAAGTCAGCATCACGTTTTGAATGATATGTTTGTTATCCACTTACTTGCACTCAATTACAGTTCTTGTTGAACAGAAAGTCCATGTGAATAATCAATTGAACAAATAAATAATCTGATATCAGTGGTCAGAAAATGAGGGCATCAACATCTACTAGCGATGTAAATCACCGTACTCAGTCTAAAGTGCGATCTGCTATATTCTGCTAAACATACCTTTGCGTGTTGTCTGTCAATGCCAGAGGAAGGATCGCAAGACTCCTTGTGTCGCTGGCGAGCATTTTCCATCTATTCAGTCGCACAATCTAAAATCCTCGTGATCGAGGGTGATTGGCATTGCCTCTGAAATATTTCCATCAAGTAGCCTATATGCAAGTAGCTGAAAATGCATTATGCGTACAGAAACAGTGCGTGCAGGATCGCAGCTTCAACCTGCACGAGGGAAACAAACGCACTCTGGAGATTTCTAATGACATCATCATCCTCATCATCATCATCATCATCGCCTTGCACTCCCGTGGTCCGAGACCTTTGACCTTCTCTGGCTGGTCCATATTTTGGTACTGGAAGCCCGTCCCCCCCGCTTACCCCCTCCGCCCCCCACTCCTCGAGATGTGGCCCTGTTCCCTCTCTCAGACCGCTGGCAGCAGCAACACAATCCTCCTCTCGTCTCTCTCATAGCAGCTCTCAGGGATCTGTGGCATTACCGATCTCCTCCGTGCACGGACAACCTGCCACCACTCGGCCAAAAATAAGAGAGAGATCTCTCCATTCAGTGCCGAAACAAACGCGATGTTATTTCCGTGTGCACTTTTTTCCTCTGGAATCGGATTTTTTTTTTCCTTTGTATAATCTCGCTGCTGGTTCCGTGGGATATCGCTGCTGCCACGATTTAATAGAGCCAAAGGAGCCTTTTGTGAGATTGGGAGGTAATTTGCAATGCAAATGATGGCCTGTGCGAGGATGACTGCTTCTTATTCGACAGGCTCCCTCACTCCAACTCTCATATTGTTTTAACGTTAACTGCTCCGATGTCAAATGGATTATAGCTTCCGTTTTGATTCTCATTACCCTGTGAAGAAACTGTCATTTATTTTTCTTGCGAGCACACCTACTTTTTAAGAACTACAAATGACAATTGTGAAGTCCCGTGCCTGTTTTTAATGTGTTTTTAGCAACTTCTCCACTTGGATTTATTCACAAGACACGGAGGTATCCGGGGATTACTGTTGTGGAATTGGAAGCGAGTTGTTATCTTTGGTTATCTAGCTGTATGAGTATTTTGCACTTCATAAAGCTAGATAACCGAAAGTAAAAACTGCCTCCTGGATCATCGAAAACTCTGGATGCCTAATGACACGAAGATACATTTACAAAAAGAAAATGTGTTAGGGTGCATTATATGTGTCAATACCTTTGGAGAGCTGATAGCTACACACAATGTCAGACAGAATTTGGGTTTTATTATGTATTTATTTGTTAGGCTTTATTTAATAGCCTGTTATGTTGCTTGAAAAGTAGACTATGCTTTTTCTACTCATCGCTCGCGCGCAAAAAATGCAATCCAAAAAAAGTCAGCTTCGTTTTCCCCTAAGGAAGTATTGTTTTACGCGACATAATAAATTAATAGACGTGCAGAGATTAAATTAATAATATTCGAGTTTGTATGATCTCACCAATTTAGCTACTGAAAATTGACACGTGAAGAGAGAGGAACCCACGTGCTCACTATTTATTTCAGCTCGGTCGCCTTTGGCCAGGAAACGGCGCTGGCATCCCAAACAGAAATAATTAGGACATATAGAGAGAGCTGACAAAAATGAAAAGGGGTGGGCACATGGGGAGCGAGGGGGTCGGTCCTCCTTAATTGATTCCGTTAAACGGAGCGCAGTAGATGTGAACGACTGGACGCTCCCATTCCCACGCTCGAGGGCAAGTGGCAATGCCACGGCCCTATCCAGAATATGACAGACAGCGCCGGCGGGCTGGGGGGGCTGGGGGCGACATGGGTCATGAAAAGATGTCAAGTGCACCCGACTCATCTGCATCCCTTTAGAAAGTGGCGACCGTTCCCAGCCTCAGCAGACGCGGGCCCCAAAGCAGGAACAGTAGCCTAACGGCTGTGAATATCTCACAGGCATCATAGCTATATACGCTGCTTCTGCTGAGCTGAATAAGTGTGGGAATAAGGCGTGTGTATGTAAAAGAAGTGGCGTATTGAGCTTGAAGTTTTGAAGCATAGCTTTGCTGCAGACCGCGTTAAAACATGACATCACCACTATTGTCCTCAGCGCTTGTATTTGAACTTGGCATTTGTGAGATATTTTTTTCTCCTCTGGCTTAACGCCCTCTTATTATAGGCCTACTGTATTTATTCTTTGTAGCAGGCTTTTAATAGGTCTACTCTATTATGAATTTATTCAGGGTCGGTTAAAAAAAATAAGGTAGCCTATTTTTTAGAGGACTAATGCAAGTTAGTTGAATACTAAATTAGATTTTTTTAGAGGCCTAACACTGACTAAATTATTTAACCTTAACACATATTCTCCAATAAAGGATAATTTCAGTAACATTGTTAACACAGTAGAATTGTAATGATAATATGGTTGATATAAGAAATAACCAATAGCTTTGAACATTTTAAACTAAATAATTATTTTAATATTTAGCCAACAACAAGTATACAATGAAGAAATGCATGCATTAAAATGTATTGTTTTTATAATTATTATATTTATAGTTTAGTTTTTCAAAATTATGATGTTACAGATCAATTGGATAAGATATAAATGTGCATTAGGCCTATTGGAAGAGGAAAACAATATATACCTTTGTTTAAATGCCTGACAACTATTTTTTTATAGACTTGTCTGTGAGTACTTTTTATAACAGGGCCTTTATTGTTACCAAAAAAAGAACATGATATTGACAGGCAATTACCACAATCTACTGTGAAAATGCATTGTCACCTTGCCTTTTGAGTTCTCAAATTTCCACACAAGACAACAATGGCGTGTTAAAAACAAAAGCCTGTTTTTTTTTTCTTTCTATCCTTGTAGGGCTAAATTAACTTGACACGTTCTCCTGATTCTTTTTTTTTTTCTTTTTTCTTTTTCTGTTTCTTTGGGGGGGTTAGGTTTAATTTTAGCATCTCACAAAACCATAGACTTTGCTTTTAGCACACCAGTCAAACCCATCATAATTCCTCTTATGATAATGTTATGTGTCCTCTCGTTTTACATATCCGGCGCTGGCTTTGTATGCATCAGGACTTGACAGTCAATCTATTCAAAATGTCCGCATTGCAATTTAATGTGTACTGTTGAAAGGTTGAATGTCGTTCTGAATGTTTGCAAATCATTTTGAGATCACCTCTTTCATTACAGCCATACCACATGCTTTGAGTGATAGAAATAGGTCATGTTTTTTTTTTAAAGAATATTAGTGATACTATAAACTAGACAGCGCTACATAAGCCAGCGCTCTAACTTCTAACATAAAAAATGCATTATTGTATTTACGGTATTATTACTTATTTTTATAATTCATTTTTTTGTGAGGATTTACTCCTGCTAGATATCCTGATTTAAAAAAAAAAAATCTTGTTTTATGGAAATGACAAAAAAAAACACAAAAGTGTACTCGCTCAGAGCTTAAACTAAATATTCAGCCTGTTTACATGATTTAGGACCTGGATTGAGGTGAACTCCAAGGTTCCTTTTGAATATGAATTTTTATGTAGTAGGCCGGCTGCCTGCAGCTCTATGAATGAGCCGTTTGCTATTGTGTGTGTGTGTGTGTGTGTGTGTGTGTGTGTGTGTGTGTGTGTGTGTGTGTGTGTATGTGTATATGTGTGTGTGTTAGACAGTGGAGGCATATTGCTGTCTTGTAATTGGCTGAATACTATAACCATGGTGACCATGGCAGCTTATCAGTATTCATTGGCCAAGCAATCTTCATATTTTTGGCTACTCCACAACCTCCGCCTGTTCTCAGTCACAAACTGCAGCGCTTCTGCACAGTTGTCTTTAATACTGTGCCCGTTGAACTGTTAGCATTTGGTGAATTGACATGGTTTGTCATTTCTGCTTATTTCCTTGAAGACATTTTGTTGTCCTCTAATTTAAAACATACTTAATCATTGGATGCTTAGCCTGTTTAGTTTTTAACACAAGAAACTGAATTTGATTTTTGTGATAGATAGATAGATAGATAGATAGATAGATAGATAGATAGATAGATAGATAGATAGATAGATAGATAGATAGATAGATAGATAGATAGATAGATAGATAGATAGATAGATGCATAGTTTGATAGTGACATTTAGTTGCTCAAGCCTCATTGATACTTTTACAGTGTTATAATGGGACCAAGTGCAGCTTGCTTTCTGCACTGATTTCTTAAAAAGCGATTCTACATCCACTAAGCTTCCGTGTTCATGTAAGTTTACTTCCTTCAAACTAAAGGAATAATGTGCCTTAAAATGTGCTGAGATGTTAAACAAGCAGATACATGTTGGCACAGAGCATCCTGTAGACCCGCCTCTTCTCGACCAGGTCACATGTACAATGTTGTTCCCGCTGGTTGGAGTCGCTGTGGCAACAAGGGGGTGATCTCACATGCGTATGATGGCAATGTGCAAAAGCAGGACAGGTTCCATATATGTGTGTGTTTGTGTGTATTAGCGAGTGGAAGATTCTTCCACGTGAATGTTCCTTTGTGTGTGTGTGTTTGTGGAACTGTGATGGTATTAAGAAGCCACTCGAAAGTGCATGTCTGCTTGCATTCTGATTTGCCGTGGTATTTGTGTGTAATTCTGTATATCACTCATTCAAGGTTGCAGAAACAATCTGGTATCTCACGCTGAAATCTTGATTTATCAGAGTTAATGCACAGCTCGTTGACATCTCAAAGCAGACAGATCTAGTGCCAACATTTTAGTTAAAATGGAACAACCCCGCAGAATGATTCATGGAGCAAATTTACTTCAGTGTTAAGATTTAGAAGCAGTACAGTGATTTGAAAAACGTCAAAATGTTTTCTTTTGATGTGTTATATTATAATATATAACCCTTAGTAAAATTAGTAATTGCAAATGTCAATATTTCACTATTGAACGCCACATTTAGTAGTTTGACCTATCTTGACCTTAACTTCCAAACCAGTTCAGTATGAGTTGTTTTTTTGAATTGGCTGAATTATTGATTTGATCTGTTGTGAAAAACTACTGTTGTTTTTGTCCAAAATCCGTCATTGGGTATTATAATTAATTTAGTATAGTTCCTGGTAATGTGTGTAATTGTAAATATTCCATTGCATGATAATGACAGATATAAAATGGTTCAAGATTGAGTAATATCTTTCCTCTAAGCCAGAAGTAATCTGTGCAATAACAGCGCTGTGACACCGCATGCGTTTGCGGTTTGACTGAGCATGTCTGTTCTCTGCTGAATTTAGATTATGCAAATTCTTAGAGCTATAAATAAGTCAATAACTGCGTCTCAAATACCCCTCAAAACTATCAGATGAAAGAGCCTAAATGATGCATGTCAAGTCAGTGAGAAGTGTGACAATATTATTTACAAAAAAGCAATGTAATTTTACATTGCTCATAAATGATCATTTTTTCTATACAGTATATTTTTACATTTTAATTTTGAAATAATATATTGTGATATATTTTAGAAATCTTTCAGGAGTGAATAATGCGGTTAAAATACAGCTATATAGCGGGTTTGTGTGCAGAAAAACCATTAGCACTTTCACCGTAATAATCAGTTTGGATTAAATCATAATAATTAGGTGTGTGTGTGTGTGTGTGTGTGCGTGTGTGCGTGTGTGTGTGTGTGTGTGCGTGTGTGTGTGTGTGCGTGTGTGTGTGTGTGCGTGCGTGTGTGTGCGTGTGTGTGTGTGTGTGTGTGTGTGTGTGTGTGTGTGTGTGTGTGTGTGTGTGTGTCTGGCTAAAAACATGGGTTACAATCCAAAGACCGCATTTGTCATACACGCGAGTAATGTTGCACAGTGAAGTGCTGCATGTTCGCATACTTGCATTTGAATCGCTTGATTCTATGCTAATTCAATGCATGCGGACTCATGCATATATGCGGAAGCTCCAGACACTCTGCTTAATATCCTTATTAGTGACGTGGGAATTAAAAATTTATCATGCAGGTGGGGTAGGCGAAGGGTGCCCCACAATCTTCCCAGAATCGCATTGCAGACTCTGGGTAGGGAGGAGGTGGGCTGGGCTCCGTCAGCGCAGTAGCATTTCCTTCAAGGTGCCACCATCTTAAAGAATTTAGCAGTGGTGAGCATGCGAAAAGGATAGACCTAAAATGTCCGCTGGCACGCGCTTGATTACTAGCCCACCTCGCATGTTCCAATAAGGTGCCACCGCGTTCGCATAATCACGTTCACCAATTAGGAAATTAGCTAGCGTCACTGGCAACATGCGTCTCAAGAAACCCATTTGCATGCATAAACCCGCCCCATTATTGTCAGCTACAGCTTGTGGCAAGCCTTGTACTTATCTGGCACAACACATGCGCCATATTCCAACACAGCATGGAATCATTCGCATTTCACCCACTTTGTATTCATCTTTAGCCGTGTGCAAGTAGAAAATTCCGGATGAATATTTAGTTGCTACTCTATGTGGAATTGTGGCCCTTAGCTAAGGTTAAAGAGAGCCAATTCCTGAGCATTTAACACATTTTGACATGTTTCAATATGATTGTGTTGATTGCGCCCCTTTGACGGAGATTATAGTTTTTAATCATCAAATTAACATTAAAATGCCCTTTTGGCAAATTTAACAATCATTTGAATAGAGATGCTGTCGTAACATTTGCGCAGCAGTGTTGTGCCTGGTTGCTTGCTGTCTTTAGAAGGAGTCACTCAGAGGAATAGCTATTCCTCACTCGGGCTCCACTCCATTCCACGGTCTTAATTATTTCAAAGGTGGCTGTCTGGAATGGAACTCGCTATATGACACTTCCATTTGCATTACCTTTCATCTCCGCGCGTCCTCTTGGCACTGTCGAGGCAGGAGTGCTAGAAATGACTCTTAATGCCTACCTCTTTTGTATATCACCCCCATATAGACGCACAAAAACATATAGAACGCTGGCTTAGGAGCCTTGTATAATGCCGCATGCGTGTTCCACCTGCAAATATATTCAAGCTGAAATTAGATATAGGTTTACTTAGAGAACATAGCGCTTCCCATTTATGGTGATCAACCATCCAACGGGGTACAATAAATACTAATAATAGAAGGCCAAGCTAAGAAGTATGTCGAAATGTGCCATGTGCATCCATCAGCAGGATTGACATCGGTTGTCATAGAGTGATGGGCTTCTTTAGAGTCCTTTGAATTTAGTGTGGAGGAAAGTATCAAAAAGACATGATATTATAGTGCCGAGTGGCAGTGAGGCATTCTCATGGAGAACGGACAGTTACATGAATCACACCGCCATGGTCCTGTGTTATCCTGGTTCGGATAGAGTTACTGCATGACTTCTACAGATGGGGTGGTATAATGAGGCGGCATCGGTGAAGATCCGTTTCATGTGCATTTGTTGCTGTCAGTTGGGTATTTGTGCATGTGTATATATTATACTCCCGCACACACGTTTGTTGCAAGTATTGCGCGCGCCTTTATCTGCTCGGATTGTTCAGAGACGAAAGGTCCACGCAAATGTCCTCTTGAGCCTGTCATGTAGACTACCGTCACCGGGTATATCTGAGAAGTGTTAATTAGCGTGAAAGTGGGCAACAGAGGTGTCAGCAAAACTCCCTCCCTCTCGCACCCACCCACACACACACACACTTATACCTGATGTGTGCAACCTACCTCCACCTCAACCCCTCCCCGCTACCAGACCGCCGTTATGAGAGCCGGCCGAATGTAATTAAATTCCTGCATGTTTTAGATTCAGCCTGTCAGTGGTTAATGGGAGGAAACGAGAGCATCTCCTGTACTAAACGTGTTGAGAAATGAGATAAGAAAGCGTAAAGGTTGGTGGCGTAGACGAAAAAAGGACAACAATATAGACAATAGGCAACAATCATTCACATAGTCGCAACCGTTTTGTGCCACATGGCCGAACAAAGCATTATCCACAGCTGGACTGATGTTTTTCTTTTTTCAATTGAAATGTCATTTGAGACTCTAAGGCCCTGTTTCCACCTGGTATTCGGATGCGTTTCAAATTCATCTCCTGTAACTACTTCCGTTCAGGTTTCCTGGAGACACTCCCCTCTTATTTGATCACGTTCTACATCACTTTTGCTGGAGTGCCGAATACTGAATGACTGAAAAGGATAAAGAAAGCAGCTACGATTTCAACCGTAACCCTGTGTGTTTTGGTACAATGCAGTAAAGTTTAAATCACTTGTTTTGCTGTGCCTTCTCACAACAAGTCCCACAATGCTCACATAGTAGGCATTTTTGGCTTTTCGAACGCATTCGACTACATGAACATCTACACAATAAAAGCGATCCAGTTTAATGTGGTTTCATCTACCTCTGGAAGTGGTCGAAAGTGGTCAAGCTTAAAACATTGTAGGCCCTGTTTACAGCTATATTTAGTGTCGTCCACTTGTGATTGGATTGACTAAAACATATCTTAATGGCGGGTGTACACCGTGTCTATAGGCGTATTTTTAACCAAACACTAGTGTAAGAATGTGTGGACTGTGTTTGTGAACGGCCCGTATGCATGATCGTTCCTAAGTGTTTTTGTTTGTAGCTGGTCATGATCCATAAGGTATCGTGTGTGTGTGTGAGAGAGAGAGAGAGAGAGAGAGAGAGAGAGAGAGAGAGAGCTCTTGCTTCTCAGCCATCAGATGTGATGCAGACTGTCAGCTGGGGAATCATACCTGGCTCCATGCTAGAGCAGTCGGCCTTCATATATAGTCCAGTAGCCACTGATTGTCAGGACTGAGGTGTTGGCAGAGGGATCCAGTGAGTGCAGACGCTGAGGGTGTGGAGAGAGGGGGTGTGGGGGATGGGGACGACTCAAACACTGCCAACATCAAGCGCTAAAATGGACCTTGGTTTCCCTGTAGTGCAGGCGATAGCAATACAAGCACATAGAGACTCTTAGCTTTTTAGCATAGCTGCTCAGCTTAATTATTGCTATCTGCTCTCTAGAACCAGAAGTTCGTTTACAAAATGCTTTGAAAAAACATCAGCTTGTGATATTCAAAATGTATACAGTAACTTTCCTTTGCATGAAATGTGCTATTATGTGATCGAATTGATGCTTATATTTTGTTATTGTATAGAGAAACATCAAACTATAACATTAATTTGGGGATCCAAGAGATAACATTCACAAATGAAACAAAATGCTGTCATTTATTTTATTTTATTGTATTTTTCGAAAGCAATGATTGATGTGCTTTTATTTATTTTTTAATAAATCTCTATTTTCTGATTGGAATTTGCTTTTTGTTTTTGTCTTATACCTTTGCTTTTCAGCACATAAGCTGTCAAGAGTGACTCATAGAATATTATAGCCAAACAACGGTCAGCTATTAATCATGTGATTGAACCATGAGATATTGTAACGCTATAATTAACATCTTGTAAGTCCTCTAAGGGTTTATGATGTGAGAGGGCCGCAAAAAGTATTTATTTTTTTATGTGATAATAAACATCTTTTAAGTCTTGTAAAGGCATATAATGAGATGGGATTAAAAGTCTCAAAAACCACTGTTACTCATTAGGTACCAACAGAAATTGTAATAAAATATTATTAGCCCATGTGAACAAAAAGCATTGCTGCATTGTGTAGCAGCAGTGACTAAGTCAAAAGCTCAAGCCATACGAACACAGAGGCTTAATAAAAGCTGACAGCTGTCACTCTGCCTCTGACATGTGTCAGGAGAAGACTACCTTTATGTGGACATGGCCCTACATCGCTCTTTGAGTTTCTGGAGATAACACACACTGCACAGGTTTACAAAAAAAAGCGTTTTTGAAACCTATAGGTTCAGGGGAGTCTTCCTTAATGTGTTGTTGTCTAATGATAAAAAACAATCTTTTAATTGAGCTAAACGGTAATCTCTCAGGCTAAGGAATATGTGCGAAAAATACATATTTTGTAATATAATTTCATAAAATCTACAGCTAATGATGGAAAAATATACACATTTGGCTTGAAAAGCTGCACCCCTCTGGCAGTATCTAGCTGATGTGTTACTTTGCATGTTTACATCTTGCTGCACATATCAGGAAACCATTCAAAAGCTTCATGTTAAGCTTTCAGCATCTGCAAACTACAGAGCTGTTTACACACAAGAATGTATATGCTTAAATATGTGCAAAAATACATATAATTGCATGCCCTGGATCAGTGCGACAGTAGAGGTGTGTGTGTGTGTGTGTGTGTTTCTCTAGGGAATGCATAGATGCAGAGATCTCGGGCTCTGCTGGCCAGAGACATACTTTGAGGTGACAGTCATGCAGCCTCTGCCAGTATTCTCCCATACACAGGGATGGTTTGAAACAGAAAGAGTCATTTCATCTGAAAAGTCACCGGTGGTGAACCCCCTTAAGGTAACTGCAATGCTGGTTACACCAGCTGCAGCAACTCATGGGCAGAGTGTCTGTCTGGACATCCAAAGATCATATCCTATACAGCTGTGCAGGGCAGAATTGACTTCATCCTGGCTTTAACTCTGTCCTCCTTTACTGTCATTCAAATGAACATATTCACATATGCCATAGACACAGCAACATCACAGTACTGGACTAACACACACATTCTTGAATATGTGGTTTTGGGGCACTCTATAGGCATACTTACTTTTTTTACTGTACAAACTGTCTCTTCTATCCCTTACACTAAACCATCACAGAAAACGTTCTGCATTTTTTGAATTTCAATAGAACACTGTTTGTATGTTTTAAGCCATTTGGTTACTACACAGGAAGTGTCCTCATAATCTGTTTACATTGTAATAACCATGTCATTATACACATGTCTGTCCTCATAAACAACAACACACACACACATTGGGTTTCTATGTTTCATGGGGACTTTCCATAGACATAATGATTTTTAAAGTACAAACTGTATATTACATCCACTAAACATCCACTCATCACAGAAAATGTTCTGCATTTTTACATTTTCAAAAAACATCACTTATCGCTTACGATTTATAATCTCTTTTCTTAAAGGGGACCCAAAAAACTGTCCCCACAAGGTCAACATTTACTGGTAGTTCTATTCTACCAGTAAATAGGGGACATTTGGATAATGTAGAGAATACCAGGAGAGAGCGCACGCGCACACACACCTATAACATAACTATGCTGTAGCAAATCCCTCACACAGACTCACTTCACAACATATTTCTCAGTTGTATAATGTTATTATTTTTTTGTGTCCAATTTGGCATTTATCGGGGGTTTTTTCAGTTAACTGTTTGCTAAATATTAAACCACATGAACCATTGTTTATGGCACATTCTTACTTCATTTATGTCATCAAAACAGGTGGAAATTAGCTCGAATCGCTGTAAAACAAATGTGACATGTTTAGTATTTTTAAAGTCAAAATTTCCTCTTTGTTCTCTGTGTTGCAGGGCTGAAGGAAAATGTGACCGTTACTTGCCCACTTGAATTGAGCATCTGGGACCTGGCTTCAATGTTATAAATGATAAACCAACATGAGGTGAGTTCACAGAGTAATCCAAATGTAAAAAAAAAGAAAATCCAAATATGGTTGCATCATAGCCCATAAATATATTTGTACAAGTATTGGTGTTATTTTATCTGACAGATTTCTATAGTTGCAACATAGCATGATGGCCTCAAGAAGGCTTGATTCTCATCATATCTGTCCGAACAGACAGTCTTTAATGCGCACATAAACATTAACAGTGTGCACTTTATTGTCTTACTTTTTCAGATGCACCTTTACTTTCCAGTCTTTCTCATTACATTATAAAATTTCTTCCCTGCTGAAAACTCCAGCATGAAATACATATTGGTCCATGCTGGTTAGAACCTGTATAGTGCGGGTCTAGCTAGTGGACCTGCATAGTCATGCCGTTCTCAAACAATACTGAGCTGGTGAAGCTGCTCCACTAGCACTCCTGGCACACCAGCAAACCAGTAACCCATTCTGGTCCCAACATTCAAAACATGCCTTTTGCTGGTGACCAGCAATGCTGGATTTTTTTTAAGCAGTGTTCAAAAACAGCCACTACATATTTGAACATTTCACTTTATAAACTGTGAATTTGCATACCTGGAAAGCTGACTAGCAAAGTTGCAGATATAAGAAAAAAAACGCTAGAAAAAAGCAGTCAGTGCTAGCATGCATGCTATCAGTGCACTATACCTGTATATCAGCAGCACGCAGGCAATGCCCGGCTGTTTTCTGCATACTCTGTGACCCCTCCTCTCTTGTGCCTTGCTGTGGTGTGATTAGCGTTGGCCCTGAGGAGCTAATGAAGTCTGGCGCCTGCGTTTGCATGATTACAGTTGGCTGCGGCACAAAGCCAAGAGTCCACAAGGACAATAGATGTCAGTTTACAGCATGCCGGCCCACGCTTCTGCTGTTTATCAAACGTCCTGTATCGCTCTGTTTTATGTGACACGTTTGAATGCATATGGTGTCGTAAAATTAAATCCGCTTTGGACGCAATTTAAGTGCATTTTACTATAGCCGGGTGTCGTTTGTGAAAATATACATTCATGCAGGTCATTGAATGATTTAGGTCTTATTAATAATAGAAATATTTTACATTTGAAAAATAATTTAATATTTTATTCAACAATCCCCACATTCCACAATTTACAGCACTCAGTTTGTTATATAACCATTTTTAAAATCTTTTTCTTGGGGGGGGGGGTCTCATTTTTAAAAAGCTAGTTAGCCTTTCGTGACAACAGATGATGAAGCATTTTTGCATTCATTAAATATACAAGCATCTTCAAGCGGATCGCATAACAACGATGTGCGAAGCGGTTGTAAACCGCATCCTCCTTTCCCTCTCTGAACAAAGAATATGCGCATGGTAATGCCATGCAAATGTATGCAGATTTCAAGCAGCAAGGGGGAGGAGTTGAGAGGGGAGGCAGAGGAAAGGCTATAGTCTAGTTTCACTGCAAATACACCGAATGTTTACATATATATATATATTCTCAGGGCACATTGTTTTAAGAATTTCTCCGGAATGCCAGATTTGAGGTTAAAAGACACTAAAAAAAATCATGCATATTAATTTAAATCCTTTGCATAAACACTCCAACCTGCTTTTTATTCAATCTACATATATTCTACTGCACCCACACACCCACGAGAGATGGTTTTATCTTAAACAAGGATCAGCTTTATCACCTGAGAGTTGCTCTTAGCTATAAGTTTTGCTTATTGCTACCTTCTTTATCACCCCCTTCACTGTCATATTGTCCTTTTTTTTTACCACAATGCTTTAGAAATGATGATAAAATATCACTGTAGGATTTTCAGACAATTTAAATATATAAATGAAATAAGAAGTTAGCATAATCCATAGAGGCGTTCGATAAAGTAACCTGAGACCATTCGTTGTTAGGATGAAAATATAGGTACAGAGAATTATGAATAAATAATTAATTTCTTCCCCTAAAATCTAGACAGTGGGATTTCAAAATGCCCTTTTGCAGCATAATAAAATATTGGGCTAAAAAGAGAAAAATGAGGTCAGTGCTTCAGCTTGCTCAGAATTAATGACATTTTATAAGTGTCTCAATGGCTTTTCATTATTGCCAAAGAGATATATTGCAAATATAACAGCCCCTCCCCATTAACAGTCTGAAAATGGGACTTGATGATAGTCACAACTGATTACATTTTGTATGAAGCTGCATAATAATAAGTAAACACTCGCGTTACAGTAATATCACTTTAGCCGCTCAGCGCCATTTAGCAAATATAGCATTCAAAATTATATAATTCAATATTTCTTTCTTTCTCTCTTTCTTTCTTTCTTTCTTTCTTTCTTTCTTTCTTTCTTTCTTTCTTTCTTTCTTTCTTTCTTTCTTTCTTTCTTTCTTTCTTTCTTTCTTTCTTTCTTTCTTTCTTTCTTTCTTTCTTTCTCTCTTTCTCTCTTTCTTTCTCTCTTTCTCTCTTTCTTTCTTTCTCTCTTTCTTTCTTTCTTTCTTTCTCTCTTTCTCTCTTTCTTTCTTTCTTTCTCTCTTTCTCTCTTTCTTCCTTCATACACAGTTTTTGCAGGTTATATCGCATACACACGTTTTTCGCGTGTGCTTTTGTTTAGATGTGTGGCAACCTAACCTGGGCGTTATTTGCAAGGATTCTGCGGAGCATTAATACAATTTCTATACGTGTGTGAGTGGGTGTGGTTGTCCGTATGCGTGTGTTTGCCACTTCTTCCATTTCCGAAAAGATCAGTGATTTGTGTGCACCAGCACATGAAAGGCCGTTAAAATAATGCCCATCCCCAGACAGGAGACACAATACTGCGTTAGTCTGTGGCACACACATGTCTGGGCCTCTCCTCAGACACAATATGGCGAATGGAGAGAGAGAAAGAGAGAGAGGAGGGGGGTGTGAAGGCACAGACAGACACTCAGAATAATGCATAATGATGTTAACATTCCTGCATGTCTAATAGAGCAGGACCCAGCCACAGAGAGATGCACCAACTGAGACAAGCACATGTGTGTGTCTGTGTGTGTGTGTGCACAGGTTTGTGTGTCCATGCACTCAGCATCCTGAGATACATTAATTTGGACTCTTTATGCAAGGGTGTGTTTGAATCTTTTCTTTGAGGTTATGACAGCGTACGCTGGCCCAACGGCTTTAAGCCGTTGCACCTCTTAGAAACACACTTTCATATGTACGTCATGTGCGAGGATGCAAATAGACACAGATTTTTTTTTTTAACATACCCAAAATTCTTCTGCAATATTTTGTACTATAGCAATGCTTTAGCAGAGATTTATCGTGCTAGATTGTGTCAAATAAATGGAAAAGAAAAGTGTGTGTGTGTGTGCGTGCAGGAAGAGTCGCAATGACAATATGGCTCCGTCCAGCATGCACACGCATATACGAAAAAATAAATCCAAGCGGCCACAAAGCAACTCTCCTTCCCCATTTCAATGCGCTCCCGTTCTCTGACATGGGCGGCTGTATCATTTTAATTGGGAGCTTAGACTGAGGTGAGATTGTCCCGTTTCTATTTATTTCATTTTGTTAACCTCACATCAGGCAGAACCGTGCCAATGGGACCAGCTGAATTGGATATGAAAATAGACAGGAAGCATTTGTCGAGGGAGAGAAAGAGTGAGAGAGAGAGACAGCCGTCGTCTCCGGAGGAAGGCGGGCGAGGACGGAAAAGCTCATTTTCTGTGGCCACCCCGTGCCGTCTGCATTGCAGATCGGTGAAAATCCTGGCGAATATGATGGCGAGGCTCGGGAGAGGGTTTATGTTATCTGTGCCTTTGGTACGCTTTGTTTTTTTTCTTCTTTCCTTCCATATTTTTTTTTCCTCTGTGGTCGCCATAAAATGTCAAGTTAATTTCCTGGGTGGTGTGAGCGACGCCTCGCCATGCGCCGTGTATGTGTGTGACATGATGTGTGTGTGTGTGGTAGCTAGTTGGGGGAAGAGGTTTGCAAGGAGGAGCTCGTGCAATGTGCAACGTTACATGCAGGTGTGTGTGTGTTTTGCTCATATTTTGTTGCTATATACAGTATGTGTGTGGGGGTTGTAACAATTTCAGTTTCAGTGTATGTGCGCATGTAAATTAGCCGTCGCTACTACACTGCGTTAGTGGGAGTTCCAGCACCTCATTTGAATGCGACACAATGTGAAGGATTATGGGTTGATGATTTTCCAAGAGGATTCAGACCTGAACCGTATTATAGGGTTCACAGACGTCTCTCAGCTAAATTAAACACCCACACCTGAATAAAACCAGTCTGCCTGAGAGTGTGTGTGTGTGTGTGTGTGTGTGATTGAGATATACGTGTATATAGCGCATGTTTATGTAGTCATATGTGGCCATTTCCTAATATATATTTATTTAAGTGCACTGCAGCGAACAGTAATTTCCTGGCAATATTGTATTGCTTACTTTGAGAAATAAAATATAATTTTCTTTTGCATGGTTTCATGTAAAATGCCTGGTTGCAGACTTCAACTGAAGTAGGTATGTGATGAATTGGCGAGGATTGCCAGTGATTTGACAGCTAAAAGTATAGTGAACACATAATCTATTTTCACTGGATTCACATGGTTTTAGGGGGAAAAGCTCCAAGGATGGTTTTGTCTATCATTTTTCTTTTTTTCTTTGTGGTGTGTGAATATAACTGTATATGCTTTGTATGTTTTTTCCTCTCAATAACTCACAAATTGATTATCCTTGAGACTCACTCTGACGCACAAACTGTTTCAAAAATTGTGTGATTTCCATACAGAACGGCCTTGGTGTACAGCGCACATGCACTCTGACAAATCTTCACGATCCATTAAGAAGTCTCCTCTTGTTCTTGCTCTGGTGGTGTTGTTCATATCCATGACACCCGTATGACCACAGCTGAGGCGTGTTGATCCGGGAATGCAAATGTGTGAATATGCGGTGTAGGTGTGTGTATGTAAGAGCGTATTCCGATAGACCTGAAAAATGTTGAAATGTGGAGGAAGGGATTAGTCATTTGTCACTCTCGCTTATGCTGATCTGTGCTTCTGCCCTACAAATGTCACATCCCATACGTCGGACAAATCTCACCAGCGCTGCCTAATTGCACATATTCATGATGGTGCTTTGCTTATCGATTGTAGTATCGAGATATGTGATGGTAAACGAGAGGGTGACTTCACCAATGCAAAATGTGCACGGAGAAGATGTTAAGGTGGGACTTCCACATCTTTTGTAATGCCATTTAATTGCTCTGAATGCAATTTCAATAAAAACACGTACAGTTACTTATAGATAATTATTGGTATTTTACGACCTTACAACTTCACAAAAAAAAAAAAATCATAGCAAATTTGACATTAATAATAATTAGTATTGGTAATAATAGTAATATATTTTATTATTATTATTACGGCTGGTTTATTAATTAATTAATTTAATCATTTATTTATCTCTTTTTCCCTTTTGTATCTCTGCCTCAGCCTTTGTATTTTGCGGATAAATCAAGGAAACGACTGGTCTTACATAGACAATGAGAGTACAGGTGTATGTGCGCTACAAAGAGGAATAGAAAACGGTGGATGGTGTAAAAACTAAATGAAAGAGGCAGGAAGCGCTACCGAGAATCTCTAATGGCTGGATGTGAAAGGTGGTTTTGAGTTGGGTGTTTAGAGCAGACTTAATCAGGAGCCCTCCGATTAATTAATGGACACAGCGAGGACTTTCGCTACTGCTTGGGTAAACAGCAATTGTTCTTGGCCCGAGGTTCCCAAACATGGGGGGTGGGGGGGGGGGGGGGACAATGACGATATTGTCCCTTTACCCCTCATTAGGGGGAGTGTGAGGGGAAACTTGGAGGTGTGTATGTGTATGTGTTTGCAATCACTCTCCCATGATCCCATTACTGCTTCCTGGTCCTGGCTCCTATCACATCTTTCGTGCCAGCTGCAGAGAGAGAAAGAGAGCAAGCCTGTCATAGCATCTTCACATCAAAACCTCCTATTGGAGAGAGAAAGAGAGGAAGGGGGGATGCGGAGAGGAAGCGAAAGAAAGAGCGTGTTGTGTTTGGACTTCATTAGCATAGAGGAAGAGGTGCACAATGGAGGACTTTACAGCCTTGTTAGTGAGAAGCAATCAATTAACAGGGCCAGACCGACCCTGGCAGAGCACTGTGGGGTCTTTGAATGAAATTTCTCTCTCCCTGATGAATAAATGTTGTCATTTCCCCCCAAAAAACTGAATGTGTCACTGCATTCAAATGCTTGATTGGACTCTCAGCAGCAAGTGACAGTGTTTGCCCATTTTTCTGTGTGTGTGTGTGTGTGTGTGTGTGTGTGTGTGTGTGTGTGTGTGTGTGTGTGTGTGTGTGTGTGTGTGTGTGTGTGTGTGTGTGTGTGTGTGTGTGTGTGTGTGTGTGTGTGTGTGTGTGTGTGTGTGTGTGTGTGTGTGTGTGTGTGTGTGTGTGTGTGTGAGAGAGACAGGGAGAGGTAGAACGTCCATACATGATTGTCAAAGGCATCAACTATACCTTAGGAAAATATAGCTTAGTGTAAAGATGAATGTGTATAGAAGCGCAACGACAGATTTGTATGTCATCAAACCCCCTCTGAGCTTGTTTTGTTGTTGTTGTTTCCTCTTACTCTCTGTACTCTATTTACTTTATATCAAATATGTCTGATACCTGGAATTTCCTCTCCATCTGTGGATTTGTTAAATCATATGTCACATATTAGAAGTAACACACAAGAATGCCCTCGAAATTGTGAAGGAACCCAATGACCTTTTTCGGATCCTGGCAGTGATGGCTTTTACGAAATAAAAGTTGCAGAAAGGGAAAGTCTACAGCAGACAATGACAATTGCATAAAATTGAAGATCCCACCACCCCAACCCAACAAACACATCCCCATCTGTGATTCTTATTCAACGTTATCCCAGACTCCTCTGATGCTTTTCTCCACCTGGGAAATTGTCCTGATAATGGCTGCAATCTGTATCCAAAAGGCAGGGGACAGTTCTCTCTCCGGCAACCTGCGATGACTTCCGTCTGGAATTCCTAATTGAGCGGCATCAGCCAATCCATCAGTGATCACTCCGATGGGAAATTATGAGTGGAACTGATGACTTTACAATTCAAATTGTAAAGCTTATATAATATTTGTAAAAAGCTTAAACAATTGTTCCACAGCTACTCAAAAAAAAAAAGAAAAAAGAATGTGAACTAATGATTTTCAATAAAGTGGTCTAATGTAAACTTGATTTGTCTAATGCAGCCACTTAAGATTCTATGTTAATGCAACTTAACCTGTTTAGTTTAACCCTGTGTAAAAACAAAAATGGATTAATGGAACCGGTTTCCACGCAATTGTCTAGTAAAGTCAACTAGTTCGAGTTAAGACTGTCTTTGAACTGTCTTTCCTTTAAAAATAAGAAGTGTGCAGTAAATGCATTTCAGTAAGCAAATTTATTTTTTGAATTGAATGTTTTATGGTTCCATCGTAATGTTGGCATTATAGTAATACTAAAATGTGTGATTTAATATGATTTTTAATATTGCTCTCATTAACAGTGCAGAGACTATTTGGATGTCAATCAAATATTGCACACATTGAACAATTAATAACAAAAAAATTAACCATTTGTTGGCGCCTATTTTTTTTTTAAACGTGAATATGGTCTATTTATAATATTGCAGTGTGAGTAATGCAGCCTTCTGATTTCTTGCTGATTTGGTCTGCCATCCCTAAATGCTTCAAGAACATCCACAAATATTAATCTTTGCATTTCTCATTCTCCCCTTCCCACAGACTTCTACTCTTCTCATTTTGAGACATCACAGACAACAATTATTTGCTGATTATTATCTAAAGCTGTGCGTGACCATGTCCACCACTACCGTGGGCACCGCAATCCCAGCAAACTCGTCAGGACGACAAGGACATATTCTAAATTCAAGGCCTTCATTTCAAACCTCTTTATTTTACATGCGAGTTATATCTAAATCGAAGACTTGCGGATTTGTCGCAGAGGCATCTGCTGTTAAGCTGATGGTCCCTGCCAACTCGTCCCTCAAATGTCTGTCAAATACCACACACACACACACACACAACCCTGTATTTTCTAAAATGCCAGGTGCTTCCTCCAAACCCTCCTTCTCTGCTCCTTCCTGCACTCGTTGTGTTTAAAAAGGAAGCCCAGGTACATTATCGTCCCTTTATTCAATTCTAATACAGAGTGTGTCCATCGCAGCATCCTCCGATCTGCAAATCCGCGCCCAGGGTCTTTGTGGCAGCCTCATTTGCATAGAGACTGCCATTCGCTTGGTTCTCCCTTAATGGCACATTACCGTGGCAACAGCATGTTGTAAGTAAGGGAATAATTAATGACGACCCGGTGACATGGGTACTCGCAACAGAGGCGGGCAGCAGCACTCGGGTGGTATTCTTTCGAAAGCATTAGCCAACATTAGGAAGAAATGCAGGGCACCTTGATGTGTTGAGAGGAACAAAGGGAAACGGAAAGAAAGAAAGCATATAAATGTGTGGGGATGGATGGATGGGCGTGGGCACAGTCACGTCTGAGGATGCAGGGCTTCCGTATATTCTGAAAGTCAGCGCTGGCAAGAAAGGAAAGATCTGAATGCGATTGACACTCTAATAGAGGTGGTTTGTATTGCAGCTAGGGCTGTGTGTGTGTGTGTGTGTGTGTGTGTGTGTGTGTGTGTGTGTGTATGTGTGTGTGTGTGTGTGTGTGTGTGTGTGTGTGTGTGTGTGTGTGTGTGTGTGTGTGTGTGTGTGTGTGTGTGTGTGTGTGTGTGTGGTGTGTGTGTGGTGTGTGTGTGTGTGTGCTCGCACGTCTCTGTGTTTTGATGGGAGGGTGCTTGAACATGCTCCCAGTTGAAAGTTGAAATCTTCAATATTTAATACAGTGGGAGAGAAAGAGGGTGTGCGGCTGTAATGATTATTTGTGACAGAAGACTGTGTGTGTGGGATCAGTCAGCTGAATGTAGGGCAATGTCAGAAAGCCTCTCTGCCTTCTGTGGGTGCCGCTGAGAAGCGAAAGGGCGGGGGGTGCTCGCAGCCCCTCACTGCAACTGAGGAATACCCCGTGTCAGCGCACTTTTCCCTCTTTTCTCCGAGGTTGTTATTTGAGAAAATGGCATGTGCTGTGATAAAATATGAGATCTCTTGCACTGCTTCAATTCAACAATCAAAAGTGTTTTTACATAAAAAATAAGTCAAATACATAAACGGCTGTCTCTCATTCCCATTGACATGTTCCAGTGAATACTTCTAATAGTCTAAATCCAATAATTTGCCGGGTCCAATATTAACACGCGCCAATTTCCAAATACAAGTAAAAATTGACTTTAGCATATAAATTGAACATTTGCCAGTGGCTGGTAACTTTATAAAGAACTGCAACATATAATATGGTTTAAGGCATATTTACTTATTATGTGCTTTAAGGTTATACACTACTGTTCAGATGTTTGGGGTCAGTAATATTTTGAAAGAAATTAATACTTTTGATCAGCAAGGATGCATTAGTCACAGATAATAATGTTGCATTGTTATTTTTATATCAAATAAATGCTGTTCTTTTGAAAGTATCTTCATCAAAGAATCTTAAGAAATCACTGTTTCTTAAAGCATAATCTAAAAAATATTAATATATTAACTGTTTTCAACATTAATAATAAGTAACTTGAGTACTCAGTCGATTGATTTCTAAAGGATCATGCAATACTAAAGACTAGAGTGATGGATGCTGAAAATTCAGCTTTTAAATTGTAATAATATATTTAATTGTTTTTCTTATATTTAACTGTATGTTTGATTAAATAAATACACCCTTGGTGAGCATAAGATACTTCCTACAAAAAGATTTAAAAAGTCATACTGACCCCAAACTTTCAATGATAGTGTATATAACAACTTAATAGTTATATTATAATATAGCAAAATGAATGTCACATAACCTAACATTTGAACCCTGGCATGTTGTATAGTATATGTCTAGCTTCACTCTCATTCTCTTTGCAGGTTCATCAAAGAGCACTTTTATAATCAAGAAAAAAAACATTTAGCCATTTCACAAAATATGAAAGAAAGTCAAAAAAGTTAACTATACTTTTAACTATAAACTGATATCTTTAATATTCTGCACTATTTCTTGGTCATTAATCAATACATTTTACAAACTTCTTCACATATGGTCAAATGTTCTTGCTTCCATTGAAGCTCAAGAAGACGATCTTTTGATCATTCTCAAATCATGCTGGAAACCATGATCATCATCAGTTAATGAATCCCGAGGGCTGCTGTCATTACAGCAAAACATTACTAAGGGGCTTTTTACACAGAGCCTGTTGTTGTATTCCACTGCACTGCTTTGCATTGTTGTGTTGTAAACGTGTTAAAAGGACGTTTTGACCGTTTCACTCTCAGCGTCCCACGCATGACATTCTAAAGACCAGGTTCAACTTTTTAAAAAGCTCATCTCTGTAGTTTTCTTTTCCTTTTCGTACATCTAGCTTTTTTTAATCGCAACAATATGTCCTGAGGGAATCCCCCAAGATATTCTCAAACACACAGTATAACTTTAACAGTATTTTGTAATGAACGAATGATCAAACAAACAACTGCAAAATATAAGTATTTTCATGCAGAGGTAAAGATTTCAACCACACCAGGCCCAGTAAACTCGTCCCCATGGCTCGGGAAACCCCCCTGGTGTCTTGGAGCAAGCGGGTGACCAGGCATATGAGAAAGTGCTTACATGGGGTCCTGAAATCAGGGGACCATATGTGCAAACGTTCTGTATCATTATGCTGTGCGGCGGTGCACCGGGAGACCACCATAACTTAGTTTGTCGTCCACACAAAGTTTGGGCCAAGCTTGGATGGATTCATTAGACGGTCTTTCTTTGGAGCCAATGAAGCTCAAAAGACCTCCAACAAAGGAGCTAATCACAGACTCTCTCCTCAGCTTCGGCCAGAGTCTTTCTTTTCACTAGGTCTTAGATCATTTCTCACAGCTAGCTGGCCAGCTAGCTCCAAGCTTGTCTGGACAGACAAACAAAGCTGTGGGAAATTTATCCTCGGTGTATGTGTACAGCTGTTGGTTCTAAAGGGACGAGTGAGTGTGCACATGTGAATGCGCCCACACACACGCACGTACATGCAGGCGGAACTGCTGCTTTTGTTGGTTTTGTGTCACGCACAAACAGACCTGCGCTAGTGGGGGTGCTGATGACTTCAGTTGGTAGTGGTGTGCTAATGTATGTTTGCATATGTGTGTGAGTAATATGTGTGAGGGCAAAACAGACAATGCATCTGCAGGCCTCTATTCTAGCATTGACCTTGAACCCCAGGAGCCTTCATTCCCATGGTTGCTGTGCGAGTCCTTGGGCATTGGAGGCCTTTTAGATTTGCGTTGCATTGTCCCTGCCCTCTTTCAAATTGACGACAAGCCTCCATCTCTGCAAAGAAACACTCTTCTTACTCTTACAGAGTAAAACATAAAGATAAACCCCTCTCTATATGTTATTCACAAGCATTGGAAAAGGCACTTTTTTAAAAGCAAAGATTGCAAACATGTTTTGCAGCCTGATGCCAGTTGAGAACCTCCATTGTTCTTTAGAGAACCATCTGTGTACTGGTACTTCAAAAAAACCTAAAAGGATTTTCCTCTTATAACAAATTCTAACAAAGCCTATATTTGTAATATCAAGATTATCAGAATACACCACTGGGTTTGTCTGTACAATGGAAGTCAATGGTCACCAAAACGATTTGGTTACCAACATTCTTCCTTTGTGTTCTGCACAAGAAAGAAAGTAAGTCATACTGGTTTGGAAAGACATGAGGGTGATTAAATGATGTCGAATTTTTCATTTTTGCGTGAACAATCTCTTTAAGCACCAAGTGAAATAAGTCTTCAATTTGTGCACACCTGTGTCTTTAGTTAGATCCCCATTCAACTGTAGAAGATACTGTACTTGGTTCCCTGAGAGTTGGACTGTATCAAGATGTCCTCGCTTAAAGGACAAGGGGATCCAAGATTCACTGTGGTTTTGAGTCTAATTGTTTCCGTCAGTCTGGGAATGTCCCAGCAATGTTGTCCTTGTCCCACTGCCCAGGGCCCCGTAACTGAGCCCGGCCGAAGAGAATGGGCCCACTTTGTAGCCACACAGCAGGCTCGGGCAGTACCTATTCTGTTCACCAAACTGTGTCATGCATAACAACTTTATTGTGACACAAATGGGAGCTGAAAGCAAAGAATAGGGCAAAGGAATGAAAGATGAGGGGAGTGAGAGAAATCTTCTCTTAAGCATGACTGGAAAAGGGCAGATCAGGGTATGAAAACTGAGCTCAAGATTTACAAATCTTGTTTTCAGTGTTGACTAACACTGAGACATTGTTACATCAGTGTAGCTGGCATGCATTTGTATGGAATATTGCAGCTTTGTTTAATTGGCAATTGGGTTTTGTTCTATTATATAATATTATTACACGACTATGTGGAATACTTGATTCTGATTGGTCAATCGCACCATCCTGAAATCTGAAAACTGTCACTGAAAACTGATAACACCGGCCCATCCGGGTTACTGAAGTCAGCAGCGATATACGCTTGCTAGGAAAGTTTTTTTCTTCATGAAAGTTTTGTGTCTGGTGAGCTAATAAAATATTAAAACTCAGTTAAATCAATATTTTGTACAGTACAGTTATTATATGTCATCTAGTATCATGGACTCGCTCTTTCTTGTTTCATAAAAACGCAGCTGCTGCCATTTTGCGACTGTTTTGTACACTGTTGGATTATAATATAACAAACAGGTGCGATTTTTAAACCGTTTCATCTCAAATCAATATCCTCATCACCATTATTATTTATGTTGCGAAATGCTGTGTGTAATAAGTGGTATGACTGTACCATATTCCTTAAATGTCCGTCTAGTTTGAACTTGCAGTGCTAGCTGCTCTCTCCACAGAAGATTTGCATTTAAAGACCTAATAAAATATTTCGATATTTACTTATCTGTAGAGCCATGTAATAAGCAGGATAATGTACATCCAGCCGGTTGTTCTCTCAGAATAAACCCCTTCAGGCTGATCCAAGACCCATTACTTATTATGTAGCCTATATATGTATATTATTAAGGGAATATCAAATTGAGTTTGTTTTATTTGAATGTTGAAGACATAGTGGTGTCCTGTCACCTGCCATAGTTATATGGGTACATGTAAAGTATGTAATATGTCAAGTTCACGTCTAATTTCTAAATTAGTGTTCGAACATCCCTGTAAAATGGAAAATCACTCAGCCAGCCAACAGAGACTAGGGAGTTATACGGATAAACTTTCCTGTAAATCCCCTCAGTTTGACCTGTCAGGAGCTCTTCCTTAGAGTTTGTTTTGGATGAACATCATGTTGTTACTATTCAGAGGATTTAGAGCCAGAATTAAAAATCTTCACCATGAGTTCATTAACTATGGGTTGAGGAAGGAGTTGAAAAGACCAGCTTAGACTAGTATGAGTTTCCAACAGGTATTTTAACTAGCTGTTTCAGGCTGGTAGCTTAACTAGCTGTTTTTAAGCCTGGTATAGGGACACACCAGCATAACGGCATCCCATGTTGAGAGCCAGCGTACATCATTTCTGATTTCCAACTCTCTGAAGTGACATTTTAGAAACACATTATAATATGGATAAGTGTGAAAACGGTAAAAGTTAATTGTGTGCGAGAGGGGGAATAGGAACCGAGGGGAGTGGTCTGTTCAGCCTACAGACTCGAGAGAAGAAGTAGCCCATAGCTGAGAGACTCAACAAAAGGCAGTCTCTATCCATTGTGTTAGTGCTGGATTTCCCACGAGAGGCCCGTCTGCTTGAAAAGGGGAGTGTATCAGTTTCTCCTGACATGGATGTTTATTCATTCTGTGGCCAACTGCACCGCCAGCTCAAAAGGATTCACCTTACCGTTTTGATGTGTATGACACACACACACACACACACACACTTTTTTGGGGGGAGATAGGTGAAAAGGAAAAACACTGGCACATGGAGAGACTAGTGTGAGCTGTGTGAATAGGCATGTCCGCCCTCACAGTGACAGTGTTTGTGACAGTATCATGGTTGCTTGTCTGGACTTAGCTTTTGGTGTGAAGTGAGCCACCATTTTGTACTGGAAGGTTTCAGAATTCTGCTGGAAGGAAACCTTTACTGCTGCTATAAGATTAGTTTTAGGGCTTTTTTTCATTGTAGTTGGTCATTTGGGGAACCATTATTCTAGCAAACAATCTCTCAGAGACATTAAGAAACCATTTTTCCATTGCATATGTTCATTACTTGTAGTCTAGACATCAACTGGTCTCTATAGAGGAGACAAGTGGTTGAGTGGACTACTAATGTGTAGTTTCGAGTTTTGCAGCAAAAGTCATGAACTGCATTTTTTTTTTTTTTTTTTTTTATCGTGTTCTCTGAGGTCCACTTATAATGTTATTGAGATTTTTACATCAAAAAGCATTCTAGTAGTAATAGACTATTTTCTTTCCTGTTTTTGACCTTCTCTTTCGAACGCTCTATTTTGACAGGCGTGCCGCATTTGGAAGTAAACGCCCACTGCTATGATTGGGTAACCGTTTTTCATATTAAAATAATTTTCAACATCCCCGCAATTACACGTATGGAATTGTTTTGAAACATTCCTATGTTGTCGAAACAGAAGGTGTCGCTCACTGAAGCTTTTATTCAGGATTACACCGAATGGCTTAGATCAAAACAATAACAAAGGCAGGGTTCTCAACGTGCTTTCTTCCGTATCCGAGAAATCCAACTCATTAACCACATAAATGCCGAAGCAAAGGAAAGAACATCAAATCACAACTATTCAGTCTGACTGCGGCGCTACAGTACAAATACTCTGTACATATCAAACGATCTGTAACAGTGTGGCGGATGTTTCCAGACTGACCTGACCGAGGCTCGACAAACATCCGCCACAAACAGACAAAGCAATAGTGACATATGGTAAAAACTCTGTTACTCACACTTGTGTATTGCGACATTACCGTTAGATCCAATGTAGTTGGCACTGCATCATCTTTTGTTTTCAGTCTCTCTGAAAAGCCTGGGTCATACTGTGTCTTGTTTAAAAACTAATCTGCAGTAAAATTAAGCTAACAATCGAACAGTGTCTTACTGACGCGACCGGATAAAGTTCATCCACGCATTCTTAACGTTAGAATCACAAGGAGGCCAATGCAAATATTTTTTCACAACTTGTCACAATCCTGTGTTTGCTTCTGTCTCGAATTTAGTACTACGACATGCGTCGGTGGGAGGGGCTAAAGAGGCAATGATGTAGAAGTAGGCGTTGATCTTCTGCAGATGTGGTCTTTCCAACACTATCTCACGACCAATTTGGATTTTGGACGAATTCGTACGACCTCACTCGTACAAGGTGGCTAATTCATACGAATTAGCACGACCTCACTCGTATGAATTCATACGATTTGTCTAAACTCCAGAAATGGGTAGGTTTAGGGGCGGGGTCACGGGTAGGTCATTCATACGAATTCATACGAATTGGTCAACTAGTAAAATATGTACGATTTAGCAAAAAAACGAGTGAGGTCGTATGAATTCGTACGAATCGTAAAATACACCTCGTAAAATACATACGAATTGGCGTGAGATCGGGTTGGTCTTTCGCCGCACTATGGCGTAATAATGTGATACATTCCTAAATTATTAGTTTTCATGAGCTTGGTTTCAATAAAAGCTGTTTTTGGACTTACAAGTTTTGAGTTCTGAAACTTACAGGATATTAGTATAATACAATGATAAAATATCAAAAGATAAAAGAAACAACATTTATTGCTCAATTCATGACCCCTTTAAGATGCAATTATGATTAAATACTTAATATACTCAGTACTTTGTGAGTTACAGGAACTTGAGGAAGGCCAAAATTTGCTATTAATGATTGACAGAAATTTAAATTGAGCCTTTCTTCTAATCAGATTTGTCTGTTCTTCTTACCGATGTGGGCTTATCAATAGGGTTTGGATAAACAATAGACACCGCAATGCACTTTGTTTTGGGTACAACATCTTCCAATTGAGTTTTTGTTGGTAGCAATGAAGGGTGAATGCTATTTAGAGTATGTGTGAATCACAGTACAATTAGGTTTAAAGCCATTTGTCTATTGTATCTAAGCAAACATCTCAGTTTGGCTTTGTGTGGCGGCTAACTTAACTGGCATTGGGTTGTGGAGTTGAAAGGGTTCAGCTTGTATGCCCCAATTAACATTATTCAGGAACAGTGTTTGTGTAAAGTATCATTTTATTCACCCTCTACACACTCCTGTATCTTGTTAGCCGATCCGTTGTCCACATGGACATGAGGTATTAAAGTCTGGGCAATTCTCTTATTTCTTTAGCCGTCCAGGTTTAACAACTTTAGCCTCTGAGGTAGATAAGTCAAAACAAACTTGGCAAACTGAAACCGTCTCATTTCTGGAGCACCATTATCGTCTAAAATATCTCAACACTCAGCTTCTCCTCTCCCTCTTGACCCTTTGTGAGACAATCAAAACCTGTGGACCCGGTTGCCATGTTCAGTCTTGGTTTCAATGGCTCCATTGTTGTGTTGTAACAAGACGCCAGAGCTGGTTGTTTGATCCACTCTTCTGAAAAGTTTTCTTTGGGGTCTTCTTTTCACTTCCTTTTTGTTAAGCGATGGATCAGCTGAGAAGGTCAAGGAACACTGTCTTTTGTTGTGCAGTCTCTTCCGGTATCTTCCTTTAGAAAGGAATAAATTGGTATAAATTGCATTCAAAATATTAACTAATTTTTCCACATGACCAAGTTGTCTTTCCTCTGCAGCTCGTAAAGTGCCATTACAATGCTAGTTTGTTGAAGCCTATCCACATATTTGTCTGGGAGTTGCTTGGTTTCGAAGCAGGTGTGTCTGTCAGCCGACTTCTCTGAGGCAAAATCATGGTCTTTAGTGTGAAAGCAGAGAGGCCGCTGTCTCTCAGTCTGAGTGCTAGCAAACTGTCAGAAATCGCGTTTTAGTGGCTTGTTCAGGTCACGCTGAGAGAGCAGCCTCTTGTTCCTTACTGTCTCTTTCTTTCTGTTTGACTATCCTTTTTCTTTCTTTCTACTCCTTTTTGCTGCCCATGTTCTCCAGTATATACTACAGAGGGCAATACAGTAAATGTAGAACATAACTATATTAATGTTACTTTAAACTATATTAACCGCTTGTTTTTTCCCCCCATTTTATTAGAATTTTGATAAATGGTCATGGATATATATCTATATCAGGCGATTTGTTTGTTATCACTGTGTTGGTGGTAAACAAGAGCTAGTTTGCACCCACCAGCATGAGGGAGGACAGACATGCAGACACCATCATCACATTATACAAGGTCTTATTGTCTGGCGGGCTGCTTTGCCTTGCGTGGCATGATTTGTGGGAAGCCATCTGTGCTCAGCCTCTTTTGAAATGTGAGAAAGAACATATGCATTTGCATAAGAATAATTGACACTTCAAATTAGCCCTCCAATCATAAAGGATTATCTTTAGTGTTATGGGTAAGTAAGTAAGTAGAGGCTCTTCCATCCTGGGGAGAGAAATTATGTTTTAGCAATTTTGTATAACTAAGATTTTAAACCTGCAACCTTAATATTATTATTATTTGTTTTTTTATTTTTTATTATTATTTAACAATTTAGTACATAATAATAAAAGTAATAATAATAATTATAGTTTAAAAATATTGTTTAATAATGGAATAATGTTCCACTTCTTCAGCTGACTATTCTTGACATTTTGAGTGCTGTATTGTGATTGAAAAACAATTTAAATAGTGTGATGAGCAGACTGACAAAATTAATATCTAAACCTCAGACAGCACTTGTAGGTCATGCGGGCTGGTGTGTGTGTGTGTGTGTGTGTGCGTGTGTGTGCGTGTGTGTGTGTGTGTGTGTGTGTGTGTGTTCGTTCCTACCTGGAACATGTATGTGGTAGTGCCTATGTAATGTTGTAGTGGAGAGAGAAGAAAACTGAACAAGCACACTGTTACATTATTGATAACAGCTAATGAAACGAATCGTTTCAGGATGAACAGAGGGATAAACTGTACATGTCCCTGGATACCCACAAAAGCATGCAGAGATCCACACACACACACACACACACACACACACACACACACACACAATATTTAATGGATAAATATGAACTACCAAATATCTAATTATAGTGTCAAGACTGAAAAGATTTATGAAAATTATAAAAATTGGAAAATATTGCACCCCTTTTTTACACAGTGCTAAATACGTTTATCTCAGATTTCGCCGTTTCTGAAAGGCCCTGTGACGGGCCTGCTCCATTGGGTTAGCCGTTGGAAGTCGGGGTTGATCTCGCCCACTCTTAGATGGCCATGAATTCATTTGCACACATATGAAAGGAGAGGAGCCCCTGGCAAAGAACCGAGATATGTGTGCTGTCTGGTGTCAGATACCAAGATGGGGGTCTGTTTGTATGTACATGGATGCTTAGCCTCACCCGTCTTGCCTGGTGGAAGAGCAAGGGTTTATCCTGGTCTCCATGGCAACACTGCAGCATGCCAGGGCCGTACCAAACCCAGGGCAAAGCACTTGATTCAGAGGGACAAGGAAGGAAAGCAATTATGTGCATTAATAGTTACATTAAGTAGTAGTAGGATTTTCACAGCTGAATGGAGAAACAGTTGAGTTTGACCTTGAGACGTCCTGGTCAGGGACGATATTTGGTTAGCTTTTTTATATTCCTCCGACCCATAGTCGCACATTCATTCATTCTCACATCAGCACAAGAAAGCACGGACAACATGGGACTTGACTAAACCACAGGCTTCTCCAGGACCAGGTTATGATCCGCCTTCATACACCGAGCGGATGCGGAGCATATATTTTTAACCTGAGCCAAATGTGCTTTTTGCAGAGAGGTTAAAAGGGCGAATATAAAATTCTGTAAATTATTTATAATAGCTGAAACTCTTTTAGTGTTCCTCTGTTCGGTTGGGAGTGAGACTGTGCACTGGAATGTGCTTTACTTATGGATTGTCAGATATGTGGTGAGGAGTTGCTTTTATCTACACCAACAAAAGAGCTGTAGGTGGAGGAAGAAGTAGGTCACGTCATTTTCTTCAGGTCAGAAAGGAGCAGAGAGATTTTGACGGGTTTAACTAGACGTATAGAAGCAGTTCATTCACACATGACACTAATTATTGTGTTTTTTCTTCTTTCCTTCTAGTGATGCTTCTGAGGAGGTGCTTTGCTCTTTGCTGTGAGGAAGAAAGGTTAGTAGACTGCACTGTTTATGTCACATAAAATGAGGGGTCATATTTGGGGTTAAGAGGTGGTCACCGAGGGACAAAAACAACTCAACAGTTAAAGTTGGTTGAGGTGAATCAAAGAAATAAAGTTAACTCATAGCAAGCAAAGGCATGACAAACCATTACAAACTCCTTATCCTTTGGTAGGACGCTGTACATCTTGAACAGTGTTTGTTAATACTAACTGAGATGACCATGAAAAACAAAAACAAACAAACAAAAAAACCTTTAACCAGCCTTGCTTGGCACGTCCTGATTTTGCAGAGTTGGAAGCATTCCTTGGGCGACTTATTTTGTTGATCCTGGAACAACGTTACTGTCAGAAAATGTAATCATAACCCTATCCCTATTCATAAACCTAAATCTACCCATAAGTTATCCCTCAAATCAGAGGGAAATTACAGGTGTATAACACTGATGTAGAAGCACCTAACCCTGGTTGTAAGCCTAAACTTGACATAAACTGTAAACATGTCCCTCAAATCTGATTGGTTGATTGGAATGTTGTTCCAGGTGATGATCCATGAACATGTTGCACTTGGTGAAGTCAGATTCTGTATCGTGTGCACAGTTGAGTGCTCAAGCCTTTCAAAATACTTCTTTGGAAAGACTTGTTCTTGTGGACTTTGTTTTCAAACGCTCAAGTCATTCGCACATGCATTGTTGTACATGCATCCGCACAGACAAAAAAATTGGGCTGTAAAGAGCGAGAGCGGAGTTGGCTACTCCAGCAGAGCGAGTAGCCAACAACATGTTTGTTTTAATAGCTGGTTTACCCTGCATAGTTACCCTGCATTCAATAGTATTTAGTGCACATGGACAATTAATTTGACGGTTTTGGAAGTCCTTAGATGGCGTTGCCCTTTTCATTCAGGATAGCAGTGTGGTTGGAAGCAGGAGTGGTTGGTGTGCGCCATATTGAGTCGCAGGGTTCAGTTGGGGAAAGAGTGGCTCAAGCAGCTCTTTCATTTCTCAGAGAAATAATGTGCGGTTGGAGAGGAATCTGACACAGATAGGATGATGAATTCTGCAGAGTCAGTAAAAGCAAAGTGATGCTGAAAAACACATCTGTGCCGTTCTCGGACCAAACTTCAAAGGCAGGCAGCAAGCTGTATGTAGCAAGCGCTTTTAATTTATTCCTCTGGGCTGAAGTACATTTTGTTGTTGTCTTGATTTTGGTATTTAATTATTTACTTTCTGGGACAAGAGATTTAGAATGGAGATGGCTGGATGAGACAAATCTAACAAGCCACTGTAGAAAATGCTGGAAACATGACCGTAAGCGACGTCCACAATATCCTACCTGGGGTAACTCTTTAATTCTTCAAAGGAAAGCTGGAAAAATGTTCAGATATGGCTAACAGTATATATGTACTGGCGTAATGGTCCTCTCCTGAATAAAATATCATGCTTGTTATCGTCTTCTAAAAGTTTTCAAGAAATATAATGCTGTAATACACAAAGAGAGAGAAAGCTATAAGGCGGTAAGTGGAATCGGATAAGTTATTCGCTTGCCCGACAGCAAACAAGAAATAATAACGGTAGGATAACGGTAGGCAGAAACGCAGACCCTCCCAGACCTGTGTTCTTCACAACAATATATATAAAAAAACACTCTTATCAGGTTATAAGGAGAAGTGTAAGCAAAAACCATGTGAGAAGACAAGGAGGAACAAAGGTGAAGACAAGAACGTGTCGGACATTATTGTTTTCCTCTTTGTTAGCGAACAGTACATTTTTGAGAACTTGGCGATCTTTTTGTCGTTCAATAGCTCTGATAATGGTTTAGACTTGAAGTGATTCATCTGATTCACGTTTCATAATGAGGCAGGGTATAGTTTCCTTTTGTTGAAGAATTGAAGGCCTTTTAAGAAGTTAAACGCCAGGTCAGTGCAAGGAGTCGTGGAATTTCATAGCGATCCCTTCCATTTTTTTTTATCGAAGATGATGTTTGAGGAATCAGATCTCAAGTTTCATTATGTGCCTGCATTGTGTTGTTTTGTTTTTATTGCAAGCTTGAAACACAGAAAATGGGAAAACAATGGTTCAACAATGGCGCCTACGTGAAGTAGTGTCTACGATGAGGTTTCATTTCAGAAGAAAGATCTTGAGAGCAGCAGTCAGAGGGCCATTCCGGGTCTATTAGAGCCAAACCATTTCAGAATTCAGCTTATGAATGTGCACTTTAAGTCTGACAGGGCAATAGAGACAGTTCATTTGCTACAATCCTCCATTTTTTATTTCTCATTGATCTGTTCTCCTCAAACTGTACACTTGGATTAAGTGTGTATCTATATTAAAGAGGTATAATAATACATTGGAAGCCTGCCGACAGACAGCCCGGAATATTGGGAATGTCAAAATCCCTCTTAGCTCTAGACAACTTTTAATAAAACTGGCAAGCAAACTTTGTGATGCTTTTGAGGACGCTTCTAGTACTGTAGAAAGAAAGAGAGAGGTTCTTTTTTAATTCCTTGATAAATGAAATGATCATGGTAGCTTGAGCTGGACTAAATGAGCAGCAAGGGATTTGCAAGGTCTTAATGTCAGAATTAGTGCTTTGTGTCGAATCACAAACCAGAGTGAGGAATAACAAAGCTTTTATGAAAGAAATGCTTTTTTGAGACTCACCTTTTTTTTCTTTTTTTTCTTTTTTTCTTTTACTTTTAAATGTATAGTTCACTCAAAAATGTAAATCCTGTCATCATTTATTTACCCTCAATGTGTTCCAAACCTGTTTCTTTCTTCTGCTGAACACAAAATAAGATATTTTGAAGAATGTTGGTAACCAGACAGTTGATGACACCTATTGACTGCCATAGTATTTATTTATATAAAACTGTCTGATTACCAACATTCTCCGTTCATAAACTCATATAGGTTTAGAACAGCTTGAGGGTGAGTAACATTTTCATTTTTGGGTGAACTATCCTTTTAATAACTAATGGATAGTTTTGACTCCACATTCTGATAAACCATGTTCGATAAATGTTTGTTTCACTTAAAATGACACACACACACACACACACACACACACACACCAGTGACTAAACAGTGTGCAAACAAAGTTTATATGTTGCCTGGAAATCATAGACAGCCAGTATCCTACGTACACGCAAAAAAAAAAAATCAGTTTTATGGAATTTAATTGTAGAATAAATGCTACACTAAACTGTGATATTTTTTAATTAGAAGTATGAACTTACAAAACAAAAGTTTTTAATTATAAAACAGCATCATCTATTGCTTTTGCATTGTTGTAGAACTAATTTTATATACAGCAAAGTTAAGCATACTTATTGAACTAATTGTGAAAAGTAACTGTTATCTGAAATAAGATAAGGATTGAAGGTTGATTCACTTAAAAACACGCCTGGTCTTTCATGGTTTTATTAAAATAGCATTGTACAAACATAGCAATGAATAATTAAGACAGTAACTTTCTGGTGACGTGAATGCTGAGAAATGCTGAGAAATGCTTGACATCATTTCTTCTAAAGACAGCTGATTAGGAACACTGTCATTTTAAGGGAATTGAACGCAATTGTAACTGTTGTTTTATAATGTTTAACGTCATATTTCTGTGTAATGTATGTCTGCGATAAAAGAGAGTCCGCTCTAACATGTTCTTGTCTCTGCTGTAGGTTGCGAGAGCTCTCCAGCACATGCCACCCTCATTAGTGTCCAGCACCTGAAGACAAGAGGTCACAAACCCAATGAACTGCCCATTTCATTCAGCTTTGCCGACGTGGAAAGATGACCACTGTGACCTAAAGTCGCAGTACAGTCTGACAGCTCATTACAAGCAACATACAAAATAGCTTGAAAAACCTTTTGAACCTTGTGTGGAGTGCATTCTTTTTAGGAAGCAATCGCTATAGGTTCCAACTTTTCAACATGCTTGTAGATTTTATTCATTCAATAAATTGTGCATTTCTCTAAAAAAAAGGAACAGGTCTTGTGATTTATTTGCTCAACTGTGGGTGATGAAATATTTAATATCCTGGGTATTAAAATGATCAGTCTCGGATGCATTGAGAGGGTTGACATGGTTGAATCAGTACCACACTAAAGGACTGCCGCACAGGGAATTATTGCTTCAGTCTGAACATGTCACCTCTACAATATTTCTACCATTATAATGTACAATTATCCTTTCTTTCCGTTCTCGTATCTAAGTTTTCTCCGGCTTGTCATTGTTCGAAAATTTCATGCACACAATATGAAAGAACAATCATGTCTAGTCTCAATGCTATTGCTTAGATTTGATTTATACACCAAAGTATTTCACATGCATAATGCAAAGTAGCTCTCACACACACTCCACTTTTTGTTCTTGGAAAAAGTCCTAAATAATGTGACTGAGGTAAAATGAGCAAGATGGATTTCTTGTTTAATGTCCCAGAAAAAAAGCTGTTTTCTCTGAATTGCATCAGGAAGTGGTCAAGATGCACGAATAAAGCTACTTTGGTCTGGAAATGAAAGTTCACATATTCTGCTCTTTCTGCATGTGTCACAAAGAGTTGATCACATGGGAGTCTACCAGAACACCTGAACACAAAGCCAGGCATTGTGTGTCGCTCTGACCTCAGTGTCATGTGACTCTGTTATGGCCAGGTGTTGCCTGTATCTGGAGCAGAAACGGTGTTTTGCTCTTAAGACCAAAAACATATACCGACAATGAAATAAAATGCATTGAGAGTGTGAATTACAGATATGCTGCACTTTTGTTTTTTGTGCAGCGATGCTATAGAAGAACCATTGCAGTGAGCAGTTCTTAAAAGAACAATTTTTTCCTAGTGTGAACGACGTTAAAAAAATAGTAGGAGCCTCTTTCCACTATTATAGTGGAATAATTTATTTATTATAGTCTTTATAATTTAAATTCTTTATAATAAAGAACCTTTTGTGCAATAGAAAAGTTCCATGAATGTTAAAAGTTCTACATGGAACCACCAATACCAATAAATAATATTTATTTTTAAGAATGTGTAGGCCTATGCAAATTCTTGGATTCAACAATTATAAACTGGAAATAAACATGCTATTAGTATTTATATGTGACCCTGGATCACAAAACCAGTCATAAGTCGCATAGGTATATTTGTGGCAATAGCCAACAATACATTATATATGGATCAAAATGATCGATTTTTCTTTTATGCCAAAAATCATTAGGATATTAAGTAAAGATCATGTTCAATAAAGATATTTTGTAAATTTCCTACCATAAATATATAAAACATTTATTTTTGTGAGTGAATGCAGCACAATCGCGAACATAAATGGACAACTTTAAAGGCGATTTTATCAATGTTTCGATTTTTTCAACAGGGTCACATATTATATTATTATTTATTACATTTAATAAAAATAAACGGTAACACTTTATTTTGATGGTCCCTTTTGAACATTCTGTTAACTATAAGTAACAACTACAACTAACTCTCATTAGAGTATTAATAGACTGTCTGCTTAATTATCTGCAAACTCTTTATTGTGATGCTCCTCCAACAACAGACACTCTACTGACTATAAGTAACTTTGCAACTACATGTCAACTTATTCTAACCCTAACCCTACCAGTCTACTAATACTCTACTAAGACTCTAATGATAGTTAGTAGAAATGAAGGGGCAATGTTACTTATACACAACAGAATGTGTTAAAGGGACCATCCAAATAAAGTGAAACCAAATAAACATTAAGATATAAAATGTAGAAATATTTAAGATTATGCACTATTTATAGGTCACAAATTAAATCTGTAATATTGAGCATGCAATTCTCAAATGTTCCTGAAAGCGCAAGATGATCATCTCAAATCACGCTGGAGAACATGATCATCTGGTTTTACACGATGTTGTAGAGTTCTTGCAGCTTGAGAACTGCTGTCATTAAAGCAAAACAAGAAATTTCAATTAAAAAATGTGGTAAACCCTACATTATGGGAACAAAATGTCCTCACAAAGATGGCAATATCCAAAATCTTTTACCTGGTTGGGACATTTTCTGGTCCCCCATAAGGAATACAGCTTAAAAATCAATGAAAATGTAAAAATGCAGAACGTTTTCTGGTATGGGTATAGGGATAGTGTAAAGGGGATGCAATATAGAGTTTGTACAGTATAAAAATCATTATGTCCATGGAAAATCCCCATAAAACATGGAAACCGTGTGTGTGTGTGTTTGTGTGTGTGTGTGGTCTCTTTCACATCAAGCCCACATGAAACCACAGATAAAAGCATTTTTCTGAAAACATTTTAACTGAGCATGACTGAAACCATACACAAACCCTCCTGCAGTTGTTCTACTTCCACAGACCCGCATTAAGTTCATCTGACGAACACGTGAATTCACCATCTCAGTTGTTTCAGTCCAAACCTTCAGATTGATGGTCCCAGACTCGTAATCTATAACGCAGAGATTGAAAATAATGAAGAATTACAAATGACGGGCAGTGGCAGAATCTGATTAGGCATATTGACTGACTGATGTCCACTGTAAATCTATGATGACTGATGTTCCATCTTCAGTTATGAAACACAGTTTTAGAGTAGATCTTCCCAGAACAATGCTTCAACTCTCCGGCACAATTCAATTGTCTGTAAAGCACATAGAACCACAAAAGGCCCCTGCTAGCTTTGCTTTCGAATCACTTACGAATGATCCAAAAATCAGACGCAAACAATGAAACTCAATATACTTTTTGTTGACATTTGAAATTTAGAGAAAATAAAATAAAGTGAGAGTGCTTTTAAGGCCAAAGAAAGTGACCTTGGTGAGGCCAGTGAGAGGTAACTTTAAAAACTCCATTACTCTCATTCTCTCTCTCTCTCTCTCTCTCTCTCTCTCTCTCTCTCTCTCTCTCTCTCTCTCTCTCTCTCTCTCTCTCTCTCTCTCTCTCTCTCTCTCTCTCTCTCTCCCTCTCTCTCTCTCTCTCTCTTCTTGCTTTAAGAAAGAGGAAAGCACTGTGCAGTATTTCACCTTTATCTCCCGATAGCAGGTCTTTGTGTTATCTTATTCTTATTGGAAAGAAGGGAGAAACGGGAAGGAGGGGAAAAGCCTCCAAGGCGCGATACACCACGCACTCCCCACGGATGGTGAGATACCAAACACTTCCTTTCCAAACTTTCCACACTTTCATGCTAAAGGAGATGAGAGCCAGTTGCATTGTAAAAAAAGGAGCTTCTTTTGGATTTCTCTACAGACAAATAGAGGGATACATCTGAAAAGCCGAGCATATACACGAACGCACACGCGCAGGCGTGCATACACCTCGCGCAGCAGCATATGTGCTCTCGCAGAGCCGGGCTGTATAGCACAAAGAGAACTTTTAAAGAGAGAACTGTGACATATTCCCAGAGTGTCTGCCTGCCAGTCAGAATTCCCAAGCATGCTAGGTGATGTCCTCCAAAGCACAGATCTACCTGTGCAAGCGGCCCCTGTGACAGAACACATGCCGCACTGATTTTCACAGATGGCTTGCTGTGGCCTGTGAGGTTTTTCTCCCTTACTTTAAACCGAGAACGACAAGTTTTGGGCCACACTAAAACTGTAGCAGGATTCAGTTCTTGTTTTTTTTAAGCCTGGCACCGCGTGTGAAGTATGAACACAACGGGCCTCGGTTTCTCCCCGTGAACCGCCTGTGACAACAATTCAGCGTGAGGAAAACCTTTTATACAGAACTTCATTCCACTCTTGTTTTGAGGAAAACCTTTTATACAGAACTTCATTCCACTCTTGTTTCATGAACGAGGTCTAATATAATGGTACAGCGCCAATGCATAGGCCCATATTGCATTTTAAGATCAGGCGACGGTTGCATAAACAGCTAAGACTATCTAAAAAGATTATCATCATGCATTGGCCTAATTTAATACCGAAAAGTAAGACTAACCGCCCCTTAACTAACTGCTAGTGGGTAAGGCTAGATCTTAAAACACCAATGGCTAAGTTTATGCAACTGGCCCCTGAATCAAGAATCCAGAATTGTAATCATAAGTTGGATTTTTTAATAATGGTAAAACTATCTGCACTTCAAACCAGTGTGATTATTAGTATGGTAATAAATTAAAATAATATCATAACAAATAGCCTACCTTTTTGCAACATTAAACATCATAACCGTCCCCTGCCTCTTGCAAAATGGGCATCAAGTAGGTTTTTTTTTTTAATGTTTTTAATTAATTTATGAAGCCACTGTAAACTTTGTTGTTAGCCTACATATTATATTGTTATATTATAATGCTAAGGCAGTTAGCTTACTTCACTGTAAATAGAAAAACCTGACAGTATAGAGTGGTGCAGTTATGATGTCAGTTTGTAGGTTAGCATCACACTGGTTCCCTCAACAAAAACCCAATAGGATTTCCCCATAGGCATTTGGATTGTCGCAAAAAAACAAGCTCGGTGATCAACAAAAGTGTTTGATACTTAGGCTACATGTTTTGTCCATCAAGATAATTTTGACAGAACACAACTTTTATGAATTTTGAAGCCTAAATGCAGTCGACAGAAGTAAAAGGCTAAAGGTAGGCTATAAACCAATTACACCACACCACGGTCCCACGACTTTAACATCACCACCACTAAGCTTCTGACAACTCTTTTAGTTTTTATCTAAAAACATTTTCCCAGAAAGTTTGAGAATAGTTTATGAGAGCACAATTATAAGCATAATGAGGCTGAAAAATCGGACTGAGTTTACGTTCAGCGTGATGGTGTTTCATTTCCCCGACAGCCGTTGTAGTCCCATTAAGCAACTTGTTAGCAACCGCCTTTTTCAGGACACACAACAGCTTCAAAAAATCACGAGTGAGGTAATATTGATATTTTATGTCGTAGAATAAAATGTTAAAGTGTCTTGAGCTTGTGTTTATTTTTTCCATTTAACAAAAATCCCATTTAAAAAAAACATTGACTTCGGGACGATGGAACTGGAAGTGCTAAAATTCTAACACCGTTTAACTCGTTTTTGCCAAAGTGACGTCATTCCTGCACCACTCTATAGGCTCTATGCACGATCGCTTCCGCATTTTGTCTCCACCCAGTTACATCCGGTGCTGCGTCAGAGAAGCCGTTTTTGCATTAGATGGAGATAATGGCAAATGGCACTCGCTGTTTGCAAAAACTTCCAGCGGTTAACGTGAATGATGTTAACAATATTGTGAGGCAGTTAGCTGTCACACCTAAGAGTAAGAAAGGGAAGGGCTTTAAATTATATATTTCGAGCTACATTGACAACTTTTAGGGTGAGTATTCTCTCATATCATGCGAAATCCGGCTAGCGAATCAGCTTCTAAAATCATTGTCTGTTTCTGAGAAAATTTATTTTATTAAAGTTTTGCCACTACAGTTCGCTATAGAACGCGCTGTGTGGAAGTAAAGGCGCTGGCTGAGATTCTACCGGAAATACGTCAGCAGCGTTCATGCATATAGAGCTTCTTGTGGTAGCCTATTCCGCCATGTTTCTCAATGACACGACCTTTACGACACGACTTGAACGCACTATTATCCCATGAGGCCACAGAAGAGGATTTGTAAATGACAGTGAAGCGAATCAAGCGACGCAACTGACGCTATTAGATCACATGATAATGACAACATACGAATGTCCAGATTTCATACTGCACACATACTATATTAACGTAGCCTACGTACTTTTTAGCGGCTGTGAAGTAGTAATTACTTATTCAAAATATGTACCTACTCAGAGTATGCGATTTCGGACGCTGATCGGATAAGTTTGGAACTGGCTGAAACTTCGCATGTGGAAATGTTTTCCCCATGTAGATGTTGCGACGGGTTCAAGTTGATCGTCCAGATTCGCACATTGACCAACACAAAGTTACTTGTGTGAACAGTGCTTCATACATACTTCAAATACAGCTTTTTGCCCACAAAATTTTGACGGAATTTCGCTAATGTGACCTGCACCGTTATAATGTTTCTGTATAGCCTATAGACTCTGGTGTTGATTGAAGGTCAATGTTTTCAGAGGTGCAAAAAAAAAAAAACCTGAGCTCAGACACAAGGACAGTTTAATTCTTCCTCACTCTGCATGTTTGCATTGACTGTAACATGGTTGTTTATTGCAACAAAACCACATTTGGTGAGTGTAAAATGTTTATATTGGTCAATAACAGCAGGCTAGCCGAGGCCTTGCACATCCTGTGATTTATTTCTGATTTGCTGAGTTCACTGCTGTCATATTTTCATGGTCTTTATGAAGACTGTGACAAGCCACACAAAATAACAGACAACAGTAAACTACAGCTGACATGTTGAATCGCTGAGAAAACAGCAGTAATAAGAGGAGGCAACCAATCATCGTTTTTAACAAGTATTGGAAAGCATGATTGTGAAATATAGGATCTTGAGACATCATGTTTCTAACTTTAACTTAACATATTCACATAATATTCTCACAATGAAAAATAAGAAATAGCCAGGCCGAGGTCAGACTTTTACAGAAATACTGTGAATGGCTCAGGAAAGTGGTTTTTAATAATGAGATTGGTATGTAGGCCTATAGCTGACATTATGGATCTGTCTCACAGGACTTATCCCACTTCTCTGAGAGCCTTTTCTTCTCCCAGCATGCCTTGAGGCAGTGTGGTTTAAACAAGTGGAGTGCTTTTTGCTTCTTAACTGATCCACAACCAACAGTCAAAAGCTTTACTGTTCCATGGGTCTTAATATAAACTTTTTTTTGTCATGTAAACATTTTAATTGGACAGTTTTTTATGTTACAAGTAGGGAAAACTCTTTACACAAGACTAAACACAGTCTTTTATCAATGATTTCTATCTGAAGAGCAACCAAAAAAATAAAGGCATGCAAGAAGATTTACATTAAAAGAATATATTTAAAGGAAGACTTAAAGAATTACAGTGAGATCACTCGGATTAGTAAACAAATCTTTCACAGAGATTTCTTTTGAATCGAATAAACCAATTAAAGATATCAAAATATTGATTGGTTCATGAATTACATCTTATTTTCTCATTGTCTCATGAACGAACTACATTTTTAGTGTATTTTTTCCTCACACAAAGCTATCTTAAGACTTACACTATGGAGTACTTTCATGACACATTCATTGTTATTTTCCATCCTTTTTGAAGATTAAACTCTTCTAAATTTAATTCATCATTCACTTCATGTGTAATTGCAGTCCAAAACAATACTTGGTCCTCAAAAGCCTCACTCACTGAACCCACTTCAAACTTATCCAAGAGTGTCCCTGTCCATTATCTAGTCTAACCGTGGATCAGACTGCAGACTATTGCTGTCTCGCTGAATTTAACAGGTATTCGATTCTATTCATGAGATGCAAACATTAAAATGCAAAGAACAAATGACATCTCCCAAACTCCAGGAACTCTACTATAAATCTGAGACCAATCTAAATAAATGTTTAACATTTTTTTTAAAGTTTGGCTGTACAGTGCAACATAGCTTTAGCTATGTCGCACGTCCCACGAAAAATCGTTCTATGCGATGAAAAAATGTACCACAGTAGCATGATGTGTGCGACACAGTTTTGCATGTGTGAGACAAAGCCACTTGCTTGTTGTGTGAATTAGTATTTTGTTGTGAGAGTTTAAAAAAGAAGATTTGTCTTAATGTGATTATGAAATCAAAACATTTGAATTAAAATATATGCGCAGAGTGATTCATGGTGAAGCGCAGCACTGTGATCAGAGCGGATCGGTTCACAGTAAATGCTCCATTTCTACAAGCGCTGTGAGTTTGAGATAACGTGCATTTGAAAAAGCAACACGCACCAAACATCTCTCCAAACTTGTAATGAGAAGCATTTACAAATCAGTTGTCCAACAAAAGAGAACATTTAATTACGTTTTTACCCCAGACAGTAACATAATGTCGCCCAGATCCGGCCCACATCTGGTACGCATGGATGTACCAGATGCGACACATGCTGTCTGGGACTGTTACTGTCAGTCGAGTGCTTGAAATAACTTTTGTGTCTTCATATCATAGAATGAGGCAGGAATTATAGGCTATTATTTTATGTTGCACCGCCTGTCGATTAGCATTACTTTATAAATATATTTAATTCTTATGAAAATACCCAAGATGTCTAGAAGAACACAGATAAACCATATAGGCCTATTGTCACAATGTGTGTATTCTCTTTATCCGTCATCTGTCGATAGATCTGTCCCAATTCAGAGGCTGTGATAAACTGCATTACTTGTTTGTTTTCAGAGACCAGTGATTCAACCTCTGTAGCACCAGTGCAAAAAAAAAAAAAAAAAAAGTTAATGTACATCCATGCTTTAGATTGTGTTTTCCAGGACTTCAGTTATTTACAAATAAATGAAACTGCTGATTCTGTGTCTCTGTCTCTGTAGCCCATGTCCCAGGGTCAAGTTCCTCTATTCAGACAGGACATAGGGATCACAAGGGACTCACAAAAGAGGTTTGGTCTAGACAATGTCCCCTCACCCATGTGCTCAGACCACGGTGGAGGTCCTTAGAGACCCATCCGTCATTTGTTTCCATAGCCTTTCACTACTTGGCTTGTCAGACACCAAATGTCGGTGGCTAAACTCACCGAAACCTTCAACTTGAACTTCAGATATGTGTCCCCATCCAAAAAAATTATCAGAAACTGCAGAGTTTTGGCCATGTGGGACATTTCACAGTTAAATATCACCTCATTAAAAAAAGAATAGTTATTGTATAAAATAATATAAATATAATAAATAATAAAAATATATAAAAATAAATAAATAATATTTTATTTCATACAAAAAAAAAATATTAAAGCAAACACAATAGTTAGTGAAGAAGTTAACTGTGATTAGAGTGACAACTTATTTTAAAACTGTCTATAACTGCATTACACTTATCTCCTGCAAAATCATGACATTTAATAGACACACACTTGCAGATCACACACACATCCATATTGTTTCACCCTTGAGGGAATGCACATGTTACCCAGCTCCGTTACTTTGGCTGTATTCATTTGTGGGAGACCATGGCTAACTATGATGCAAATCACCCTAAGAGTGTGTGTGTGTGTGTGTGTGTGTGTGTGTGTGTGTGTGTGTGTGTGTGTGTGTGTGTGTGTGTGTGTGTGTGTGTGTGTGTGTGTGTGTGTGTGTGTGTGTGTGTGTGTGTGTGTGTGTGTGTGTGTGTGTGTGTGTGTGTGTGTGTGTGTAGCATACCCCTCCATCCTCTTCATGCATGTCTGCTTCGCCTGAAGCACTGTGAAAAAAACAGTGCAATTTTTTTTTCATTATCCTATTTTATTTAATAAATATAATATATATATATATATATATATATATATATTTGTCATAATTGCCATAAGTGAATGTCTCTCCCAATGAGAGATGGGCATATATTTTTTTCATGTTTTTTTCAATATATCAAAACAATGCTGTAATTTTCTCATTTGGACCAGTATTGTATATTATAATAGTAGGCCTATATAATTTAAATGCACTAATATAAAGCTACATCAAATATATAAATTATTTTTAAATTTATTTATTTTTATTTACTTACTCACTTGTTTATTTATTTATTTATTACTGCTCATATTTTAAAAAAAATCTACTAAACACAATAAATGTTAACATCTTTACGGTTGGATGTGGCTTTGCATCTTTAGCATAAAAGCTGAGGCACTGAACCCTAGAGGTCTCCACTTGCACACAGCTTCTCCACAAAGCCCTTATCTGAAAGTGCTGTCCAAAGGACAATCTCACATTCATGTACACGCACACATACACTCACATATACAATTTCACCTGGATTCATTTTGAGGATTGAGTCACACACTACTGTATTTATGGGGTCTGAAGTCTGAGCTGGACCTTCAGTGTTACTCATATAAAGCAGCCTCCGCTCTGAGTCACACACAAACAAACACACACACACACACATACACACACACACACACACACACACACACACACACACACACACACACACACACACACACACACACACACACACTGACATCACTCTGCCATGACAAACACCTAAACATGACATCACTTGCATTTGAGCTAACATTGGTAGGGGCCTCGAAATGTGTAAAAGATATGACAAGAATTGAGATGTTATGAAAACAAGAAGAGGTTTGGAGGACGTTCATACAGCTAACATGATAGAGAGTGAGAATCATTGCCGATGGTTAAAATAGATGTCAGACCTGCGTTGAATTGCTTTACAAGAGCAACTGTCATATATTTTCCTTAGATAGAGAGAAAGAGAAAAACAAAAATCATTATCAACAATGCATCATTCAAATGTTTGTTTTTTCAGAGTGAATAAATAGCATCAAAATAAAATACATTGCACTTTGATATTCTTGATTAATTTCCAAGTGCCGTAATGGCCATGAGTGATTGATTGTGATGTTATTATTGTCAGTGATGTACAGAGGCACTACACACACACACACACACACACACACACACACACACACACACACACACACACACACACACACACACACACACACACACACACACACTCCAGCGTTTCATTTGCACAGATAACCATGAGCAACAGCTGCCTGTCTGAACCGACTAGAGAGAGCAAGCTGTGTGTGTGTGTGTGTGTGTGTGTGTGTGTGTGTGTGTGTGTGTGTGTGTGTGTGTGTGTGTGTGTGTGTGTGTGTGTGTGTGTGTGTGTGTGTGTGTGTGTGTGTGTGTGTGTGTGTGTGTGTGTGTGTGTGTGTGTGTGTGTGTGTGTGTGAGTGTGAAAGAGGGCCAGAGGCTGTGAATGCCTCTCCTGATGAGAGATGGGGGCATATTGAAAAGTTTATTAAATTACCCTGATTAACAATTTATCCACGAATAGTCGAGTGGTGGAGGAGCTCTGTGAGGAGGCCTAGCAGCATTCAGACATGGAGCTGCAGGGTCGAAAGGTTCCTCAAGTTCACATGCTCCAGGGTCTTTGTTATGCTAACGCTCCTGTCCAGCCCCCGCTCCACGGCCAGACACAAACTATTCCTTGAGAACTTCACCGGCAGGTTGTGGTGTGTCACAGCATTCTGCGGTCAGTGCGCCTTCGAGACCCTTTCTTTTTGTCTTTTTTACTGAGAAGCATTCGAGGTGGCTGGTAGACTGGTGACAGGTGTGTGAGTTGGATGAGGAGGCATAGAACAATTCTGTTACACTCATACTGTGAATTATTGTTATTCATTTATGAGTGAAGTTATGTAGTATGATGTGATTATTGTAAATGTAATTTTCCATTTCAATGCACTTCCATTTACGTGTTCTACAAGACATGGTTTTCAAATGACAGTATCAGGTAAAAGCATGATCTTCACAATGGTAACAATTTATTTATATTTTATTTTAGTTTGAACATGGGTTGAACTAAACCATTCACGGTAAATCGTATAGGGACAATCTAAATAAAGGTTTTCAGAAGATTTAGTTTTTGCAATGTACAAATACAGAGAATTTGTAAATAACTAAATGTAATTTATTATTGTTGTTATATATTAAACATGCTGTAAAACTATTCAACACATAGTACCAAAACTGTTCAACATAGGTTTGCTTGTCTTGCAAATGAAAAGCCTTGTTATAATAATAATAATTGCCATACTATATAATAATTATAGCCGATATATATATATATATATATATATATATATATATATAGGCCTATATATATATATATATATATATAATTGCAAATAAAGCAAACATTTACCTAATGCAATATGTAAATACAGAAAAAAAGGCCCATGTATTTTTGGAAGATAAAAAAAACAGAATGGGAAATACTTAATTTAATGATGTACAATAAATTACAATGGCTGAGTTTTTCATTATTAATATTTTATTTATTTTCAGTGACGGACCGACATTGCAGCAAAACTGGACAAGGACACACTACTCAAAGCACTTGAAATGTACAAACATTACATATTAGTACGAACATTAAACATATTTCATTTAAGTAAATGAGAAGAATGAGCGGTCAGTAGCGTGGGTCTCTGGGGAAGAGTGATCAATATGACTTCAACACGAAGAGGTCAGCAGATAACATGCCTGAGGTCAAGGTCAAGCGCTGGCCAAACACCCTTAACCTAAAGGTCAAGCTCTTTATCACCAAAGCATGTGTTGTTATTTAGAGCTCCGTTTAACAGTATTAGACAACAGTGGTTTACAATACGTGAATAATCACCGTCTTTTGTCAATTAATTATCAAAACTGAAAAAGTGAAACATGTAGAAATCACCTTTACATTTTTTAGTTTCAAATAGTGCATGAAAAGCCTTCACGCAGAAAAGCGGCCTGTATACAGACAGACAGACACGTATCAAGGCTTTTAAAGACCTAAAAAAAAAATAACATGAATAGAATGCGAATAAAAACATTCATTATAAATGCCAGCGCATATTATCCTCTGGTGTCATACATGGTGGCATGAAATAAAACGATGAATCTGACTGCTCTAAAGAAGATTCACAATGCAACCTTGACGGAAGGGCGGACCCGGTCAGACATGCAAATAACGGCATGAATACGGTGCGTCCAGACAGCTTTCATCCCGTGATCTTACTGTTTTTCAGATGTGCCACTTCAGGTGCGTGTGTCCGTGATTCCCTGTAAGTCCATCATCAACCCGACGCAGAATAATGAGGATGCCGAGCGGCTCCGTGTGAAAGCCTGGCTAATTACTTGATGAAGAGAATCCTCTCTCTCTCCTCTTTCTCTCCCTCTATCCTGGAGAGCCCGCCCTCCCCTCTCTTTTAATTATCACATTTCTGGATTGCAGAGCTGTGGCAGAATCTATTCAAACTAATGCCATCAGCATATAACCACAGTGGGCCATTTGGCCAGGAATGTCTTAGACTTGATTTCTAGGAATGGCCGTTTGAAATGGTCCTGCTTTGTTTGTCGTTCTACGTGGCTTATTTAAAGAATACCGCAGCTACATTTTGTGTTTAAGGGGCGCTAGCCATTAGATAGGCACTTCTATGAGACAGAGGGGGGATCATCAGGGAGTGATGGATTGTAAGGTGTGGGAGTTCACAGCAGGGGATTCGTCTGACCCAATGGGCCCACAAAGCGGCCCTCTCAGAGACGGTCCACCCCTCTTTCAGAGTCTGTTCAAAAGGCCTCACTCAGAGGACACTATAGGTAAAGAAAGCCTATTCTATAGTCACGAATCTAACTGTGTGCTCGCTCTACAAATACTGTGACTCGCATGCAAGGCCTTGATGAGAGATGATCGTCCATATGTTTAGAATTCAATACGTTCGTTCATGAGAATATGCCAGAATATTCTCTCTTTGCCTGTGGTTTCACTAAAAATGCATAGTATTCCATCTTGCCAGGGATGTTTGGGGCTTGCGACCGGGGTCTAATGTCAACAATGCACGGAGGTGACATTTACATTGAGAGAAGTGTGTACATGCAACAAAAGCACCTCCAGTGTAATTCCTTTAAATAACATTATGTCGGTAGAAAAACCGCATGACATTTGATAGAACGAGTGTGATGCTTCTAAGTGGACTGGATATCACAATGGCATATAAATGCCACTCTTGCGTTTCTTTAAACAATAGAGGAGAAATGTGAATGCTATATAGTGAACGTAGATAAGAGAAGGTCTGTTCCCTGCAGATTTATATTTAAAATAATAATAATTAAAATATATATATATATTTATATATATATATTTTAATACTACAGTGTCTTATTTACAGGGGGGGGGGGGGGGGGGATAAAAACAGTCATGGGAATCATCCAGATGTGTTTGCATTTGTATTATAATTTAAATGACAGATTATACTGATAAAGTAAACTGTCAAATTCAAGTGTGCTGCAGAACGGTTTGTGTGTGTGTGTGTGTGTGTGTGTGTGTGCTTGTTTATGTGATTTATGAGGACACAAATTTATATAATGACATGTGTATTACACTGGTATTACTACTTAAACGTGGTTTATGAGGACATTTCACGAGTCCTCGTAATTCAAATAGCTTAAAAAACTAATGTTTTATTAAAAATGTAAAAATGCAGAATGTTTCCTGTGATGGGTAGGTTTAGGGATAGGGGCAGTATAGGGGGATAGAATATACAGTTTGTACAGTATAAAAACCATTACGCATGGAGAGTCCTCATAATGTAGTTGCGCCAAAATGTGTGCGTGTGTGTGTGTGTGTGTGTTTCTCTCAAGGGCAGAGCAGCTGGGGCTCTGGCACATATTTCAAATCATGTTTAATTAATAGAAGATAGAAACTGGATGAAATCTTGCTGTCTCTTTTTGTTAAAAAAAAAAAAAAACACAGTGGAAAAATAGCGAGTGTCATTTAGAAACAAGGGTGTTTGACTGGATATAAAGGCTGGGCTGTAGTATTGTCATAGTGTGAATTTCTATTGCAGAGCAAGGGAGTTGGAAATAAGGGAACAGTTACCAAGGAGAAAGCTTGGATAAAAAGCAGAAATGCCTGTGAAAGTCGACTGTGATCTCCCATGACCCAGATATGGTGTTTCATCCAAAAATAAAACATGCAGCAGGGATAGCAATGAAGGCAATTCACTGCACTGTACAAATAATAAAAGAGAAGGATTTGCTTATTAACGCCACTTGTGTAGTTAAATTAACATAATGATTTTTAGTCAAGTCATCCGACTTTTAACTATTTAATTGGCATTAGGTTTCTCCTCAGAAGTATCATGTTTAGGCATGTTTCAAATATATTTGGAAAGATATTGCTGTCAGGAAATAATTTTTTTCAAAGGGGATATTAAACTAAGATCACACTAGATGAATCCACCTTTTATATATCAAAGAAATCAGCACTAATTAAGGATTTTTTGTTCAATAATTTTACCAATCAGTTATTAGATAGTCATTGTTAAGTCTGTTCAGAATTCATGGTGACAAGATCTATCTGAAATTAAATTTGTCATGTAGTGTTGTGAATGGATCTTATTTGGATATTGTGTGGGGATTATAGTGGAAGATAAATGTGAATTTACAGATAAATTGTTCAACATTTAGATATTACTTTTGCAGGTATGGTTTGGTGATACATCATATAAAATGTCTTGCAACATAAGAATATGTTATATAAAAGGAAACATTTAGTCATTGGCAAAATAGGAACAATAAAGGTTAAATTGTGCTCTCAGTATGGCTGTTAATGCTCACCACTAAACCACTGTTTACACACAGATCCAGTGGAATGTTTGCTGTTTATCTTTTTTTATTGGACAACTAAAAAAAAAAAGACCATCATGCGCTGAAACGTGATTTGATCAGCATGAAAATTATAATCATGTTTTAAAAGCAACTGTTTACAGATAATCTGCAAGACAGAACAACATAAAAGTGCTAAACCTTACACTAAAAAAAACTTTGCAATATCAAAAATTACAATATAAAACAATAAAGGCAAACATAAGTCCACTCCACAAGGCATTAAATCCATTTGTATTTGACAGTTATAGACGTCAGTTAGATAAACGGTCTTTTGTAAATAGAGGATGAGAAGATCTTGTTTACTGTACACAATGATAATGTCATAGGGGAGGGAGAGTGAATTCATACAAGACCCACTGCTATTTACTCAAATGTGTGGACACAACTACTCGTTCATTATCTACATTTATCAAATGTTAAACAACTTTTCCATAGTTTAGACTTCAAATTCACCACATTTTGTCTATAGATTATGTCAAATCGCATGAGGTGACTCCAGGGATGCTTTTCAAACAGTATTGAAGTTTATGACTGGCACTTCAATTATCTAAATTCAATCATTTAAACATACCGGTAAGTCTTTGAATCAAGTTTTGATATGCTCATAAGAAAGAAATAAAACTTGTCATAGCTAATTATCATTGTATAGAAAACAATAAAAAAGAAAATAAGATATTACTAAAACTCAAGATAATTAAATATAAAATATTAGAGAATAAAAACAGCGAATAGAGAAAGAGTAAAGTAATTAATCAGGCATACACCAAATAAATAAATAACATAAAATTACATTCACACTAAGTTTTAGTGGCCGTTTTGTTAGAAAAGAGGATGCAAATCTCAACCTCTTTTCAAACTCTAAAACAATTTTTGTTTACGTTAATGCTTTGCATTTATAAATATATTAAGTAACTTGGAAATGCTAAATAGTTAAGCTGCATAATGCTCTTCATACTGTCTTTTAAAAAAAAGACTCAGCTCTACTCTATATTCAGAGAATAACATTATACAATGCAATAATAAACAAACAAGGAAAAAAAGAGGGGTCAATGTAAGGTAACTTAAACAAGATATAGGCCTATAAAAAATAACGTATAAAAAAATCTAGCATGAAAAGCATTTAATTCAATGAATCTCTAATTACTATCATTGCACCGCCTGTTTTCGCTTATTAACACCACAAAGCTAAGGGTTTCTGGTAGTAAATTTGCACTGACATTCCTCAGTCCCGTGCAGGGTTAACAACACCGGTAGGAAAAAGTCACATGTGCTCCTTTCCCTACTTCCGCTGAAGGGGTCCTGCAAGATCCTTAAGTCGCCCAAAACAGCGCCTGTTTAAAAAATGAGAATAATTTAACGTTCCCATTACCAATATACTTAACAATGTAGATATAAACACAACAATAAATGCCAATAATCAATTCGGAACATTACTGTGATACAGATTTTAATTATTAAAACGTTCTTGCAGTCATTAAACCGTACAGGCTGTCGGTGACAGCCCAGTGCCGAGAGTCTGAGCGTGACCTCTACTGCAGTTGAAAACACACTGAAGCCGCGGCTCGATCAGTGGGATGTTTGTTTAGGTATTCGTTTTACCTGTCAACACAGTACTCTCAAATACCTGCACCGTAAGACAGGCTTATGTGCTCCGTGCCGCTGGATCTCCGCTCCGGGGTGCTCAGAGTGTCAACCGGCTTTGGGATCTATCACTGCACCTCAACATCAATATGGTAAGTGTGCACATCATCTGAATGCATTATTACTGTCATGTTTCCATTAATGCATGCTAGTTATAAAACAAGAGGAAATTTTATGTATTTGTTCATTCTGATGATACATGATCCAGATCTAGAAGCATGACTGCAGACATTTCTTTACCTATATTAGGATTGAGGCCATTGGGTGTAAATGTATGCATAGTTTTTATACAGAAATGAAGAATGATATAATTTAGCGTAATTTTAATGGTAGTTGTAAATGCTGGACACGACATGCTGGTAGGGGGAGGATGAGCCTCACCTGGTGCAGGTGCTTTTGACCTCAGAATGCCCTCCACTGGATGACGTCATGGAAGGGCACCAGAGGCGATCTCTTACCCACTGAACCAGAACAAAATTACCCAAAAGTTCAACCCTAATGAAAATTCTGTCATCATTTACTCTCAGCCTTTAAGAAGTTTCAAACCTGCGTAAAATGTATTTCTGTACTGAGAGGGATGTTATGCTTCAGTCACATTTACCTTTCATTGTGTGGAAAAGGTGATATGAAAAATGAACAGAGACGGTTACAAACAGTCTGCGAAACATGTAATTTTATGTTCCGCAGAAGAAATAAAGTCATACAGGTTTGGAATGACATTAGGGTGAGGAAATTATGACAGAATTGTAATGTTTAGGAGAACTATTTATCTAACTATAAACTAACCTGTCTCTGCTCAATAAAGACACACATTATAGGCCTGTCCCAATACCCACACTTGTCTGCTCTCATGACACATTTCCTGTATTTGGTTCGTGTTCAAGTTTGTGTAGAACTGTTGATTACATGATGGGAAACACTTAAAACATTGTGTTGTGAAATTGCAAGATAACTTTTTACAGAGCTAGCCTATATTTAGATTTTCAATACTTTGCACTTTAACGGTTTAAGTATTACCCCAATGTAACAGGTGACAGTTTTGTGGTGCTTGCTTCTATTGATAAAAAGCAGTTGCAAGCATTTTATAAAATCTCTGCACCAATACATTGTACTGCCATGTAAGTTAACTTACACTGGAAAGTTTTCCTCAAAATCGTACGATTTTGGGACACACAAGTACCTTAACACGATTAATTATGGAAATACACTCAAATACCGCTCAGACCTGAGTTAGTTTTGCGCACATACTTCCTGATACATGGACACACTCTTTAGAAGCCAATACTGCAAGTATGGTTATTTTACATTCTGTAAATGCTTCATTAATATTTAACTCTCAGCAGGACCGCTGGAGGCTTATAGATTGCTTTATATGATGTATGTGGTTTTAAGGTGATGCAATTAATATATCATATCATCTAATAATAATGCTATTATATCAGTTTTAGGTTGATGTCAGTTTCTTTCCACACTGGCATTAGTCTTTGTGACTGGTTCAATTATAATATACAACATATCAGTGAGAACCTGGGTAATGGGAGGAAATGAATTGCAGTGTTTGGACGTGTCACCACAGGGTGTTTTTGAAGAGCTCAAAAATCCATACTTTACCAGAGCAACTCTCCTCCTGACCATTATCTCGTATGGTGACTGGGCTTCTAGACCTGCTGGTTATCTTCAGTGGACCCCTTCAGAGCTCATTTGGCCCCTGTGCTGTCCAGGTCACTGCTAGACTGGCAGATAAGTGTCCCATGCTGCTTCAATTACCTCTTCTGCCCCAACCTCTCATGGTGACTTACACTGACCGATCAAACTTCCCCAGCAAGGGAGGCATCACATTTTTTTTATGTCACGCTTTTACGGAGAATGTCCAGGATGTTAGGCTGGTATCGTAAGGTGTTAAGCTTTTCTGATGGTTTGAGTTGACTAATGGGAAGTTGCTTGGAAACTGACCCATCTCAACATTGATAGTTGGATGGACATTAAGTTTTGCACCTCTACCTTCGGCAAATATCCCCAAATAATCCTTCATATTTAAAAATCCTCATTCCTGAATGAATACAATTATATGTAGGCTATTTCTCCATAAATTGTAATATCTTCAAAAAGTTATTTATTCACATAAAACTGATTTCCTGAGCACTTTTATCATGCCAGTGTGTCTTAATAAAACAACATATTGAAATATAGGGTACAACGGGGCTAAAGGCGCACCAGGGCAAAAGGGTCACTTGACTTTATTCTCTTTTAAACCAATAAATGGCACAAAATTCAGCTCAGCACTTGGATGCACGTAGAAATTTGGCTGATCCTTGATGCGATCGCGGACAGCAACGCAAAGTTTATTCTGCGCAATTTTTTTTGTAATATTTAATGTTTTTTAAAACGTTGTAGATTTATGTAGCAAACGAGAATCAATAAAATTGTCTGATATTTTGAGACAAAGGTCTTGTTAATGATTTTCAGCCAAAATAAACCAAAAATAGTACAAACTTTGCTAAAGTGATTGTTTTGAACAAGTTGTAACTTCGACATTATTAAAGACATATTATTTAGCTAAAGTATTTGTATCAATCCTCTGTGCCTTTTGCCCCATGCTGTCCCACACACAAAGTCCCCCCTCGACACATCATACATTTATACCATTTTTAAAAAAGCAAACCACTTTTATGATTTATTTTCACACAAAATCTATTGCTCCGTCAATGTTCAATAAAAACAAATAGTATATTTTTCTGCTATCATACACTATGGGAGCAGTGAAAGCACATTTTTCTTAGGGTGTGCTTTTAGCCCCATTGTACCCTACACTGGATTCTAGGCTAGCCCACGTATGAATATCATTCATTAATTCAACTTTTAATAGCACTTTTCCCGGAAGTCTCATTCATTCATATGGGCTAATTGTCTGTTTCCGGTAAAGTGAGGGAAACGTTGAAGGATGGCTTGTGTTCTCTCAGAGATGACCAGGAGTGAAAAGAAGCATGTGGCTGCTTTCATGCGTTTCAGACCAGCACATTATAGCTATTCTGCCATTGTGTGGCTCTACCTCAGTGCTGGCATTTGTCAACGTGGTGAAAAGCGGGATAAATGAAATATAACATTTCAGTTGTTATGGAAAGCTTTGCATTTGTGCTGCACATGAGTGTGAGCTTTTCATAGTGAAAGGTATAACGAGAAGCAAATTTTTCCACATTGTTTTACTGTGAATTAAATGGCAGCAGTGCTTAAATATCACAGCTGTTGATCCTCCTGACTTTTTTTAGGGATGCACCAAAATTTCAGCCGCCGAAATTTGTCAGCTGAAAATTGTCCGAAAATAAATAAAACGGCCGTAAATATATGCCGCCCCTCAGAGCTCAGGTTTCACTCTAGCGGTGTGACGCTCCGCTCAATATTCCGCTCTATGCACTTGTGCTCAGTTGCTCACGGCCCATGCGAACGCTCCACTCATGTACCCCTCATGCTCATCCAAAAAGCAAAGTCTTGTATACTAAATAAACTGCTAGATTTTCAAGAACATGGGACCATTGCATTCCACAACTCTTGACAGTTTAGGCTCCAAAGTCGTGGAACAGAACTCAACATGTCAACCTTTCAAAATTACGATATCACAGAATATTGCAGATCATTTTCTTAGCTTTTCTGTCATGTGATTGAATTGCTCTACAATATGATTCATGATTCCTTCGTTCCTGAGTGACACGCCAAGCATGTTGCCATGTAAATTTCTTTTGTGTGACTAGACACATAGCAATTTGTGCGGATCAGCGATCATTTGAATTCACATCACCATCCTCAACATAGGGTCAGGACACTGTGCCTTACACGCATGGATGCTGAGATTGCCCATTGATGCCAGCGGTCCTCCCACGCTGTAGCTGGGATAGTTTGATGCTTGGGTATTTAAGGAAATTACAGAGTAGGTACTTGACTAGGGAAGTCAGCGTCATTTGCAAAGGTTATTACCTTTTGAGGTAACAAATTCACTACTTTTCCCTTGCTCTGTGAACTTTTTGTCAGTTTTGGTTTTTCCACATAAAGGCTGCCCCACACTAAATCAGATTTTCAAAATGTGAAAGGCCACAAACGACTAATGTGTGGAGTGCCACGATGTGACCAAGACAGCTAACCACACACTATCAGATTTCATTTACAAACTCTGAAGTCCAAACTGCGAACACCGGCAAGCAAAAATCTCTCATGTTCAAACGTGACTTTAGAGTAAACAAACATGGCAGACGGTGGACAAGAAGAAGATACTGTAACATGGGCGTCGGAAGCAAAAAAAAAGTGGGTGGGTCCTCCTCCAGAATTTTTTTACTGGAGTAAAGGCCATTTCATGTATTCTGGTTCCTTTTAATTAAACAAGTAAACTAAACTCGGCGGCTTCACGTCGGCCTGTTCTTTGTCTCCACGTCTTGCATTAAATGCACATCTATCCATGGATTATCCCGCTGATACCATGGTCATTTGCCAACATTGACAACTTAAAGCTGTTATTGATGTTTGCAATGCGATATTTGACTGGAAGGGTACAACGGGCGGTTATTTTCGTCAGTTGCGGCTCGTTGATAAATATAATGTAGCGATTTCAGCGGAAATGGAGTTTAATTCATTAGGGCATTCCTCAAGTGGAATGGATTTGACTGACGGCGCTCTGAAAAGCGAACAGACATATGCCCTGAATGTAAAAGTGAGTGGGTCCAATATAATTGTTCTTAAAAAGTGGGTGGGTCTTGTCCCACCCATATACAATGGTTCCGACGCCCATGTACTGTAATAGTGTCTGGACTGCTTTTTACAGAAAATTCACAAGAAAAAGATTTGGATGAAGTTGTTTGATGCTTCATTCTTCAGTCAGCTCGCTGGATTCTCCACACACAACAGGATATCTGATCCTAAATAATCAATGTTTGATATTTACGATTTGGTGCGGCCCTAATGTTCTTCCGAGCAGATTCGTTCTTTGTCACTCTCGCGCATGATATGGTAATTTTGAATGTTATTGGCCCAATACGAAAATTTGGCTGATATGTTAAAACCGATAAATTATTTCCTTCAGCTGATGCACACTGTTCGCCATGCTCGATGTTTTTTTTATTGCTTGAAATGTGATTGGAGTCACTTCAAAAAAGGCAAATTCAGTTAAGTGCAACGTGCAGTGCAAGGCTGTCATATAGCCTGCATAAAATTAAACATTGAGAACATCATTATAATTGTGTGCTTTGGACATGGATTTAATGGTGAGACTTTTGATTTTTGTAATCAGGCTCTCAAAAATTATATAAAAATGTGGATTTTAGATTTATCGGCCAAATGACGGCTATCGGCTTTAAAATACCGTATAAAGAATTATTGGTTATAGGTATCGCCCAAAATGTTCATATCGGTGCATCCCTAATCGCATCACAGGAAAATCTGATAAGATAATCTGTTGAACCATCGAAATAATCAGGACTTTACCTAGGATTGTCTGAAGGGGAGAATTGGGCCCAAAATCGGCCTGATTATATAGTGTGTGGGTGCCTTAAGACATTCCTTTTTTTTATTTTTTTACTCGAATACATATCTGCAAGAAAATATCAAGTATTTTGAGTCCTTTTATGCTCATTTTGCACATTTTTCACCTCAAATGTTGCTAGTTTGGTTTCAAAATCATATGTTCTTGCCAACCAAAACGGCAATTGAGGTTAGTAACTAGTCTGAATGCTGTTCTGTGTTCTTGCTGGTGCGGTCAGAAAGTGTTCTAATATTTCACTCTTTCCCTTCAGGGTGTGATCAGTGTGCAGCTGGTGGTTACCATGGTAATGGCCAGCATGATTCAGAAGATCATACCCCACTATTCCTTTGCACGATGGCTCCTCTGCAGTGGCAGGTAATGAGGAAGTACAGCCCACTGTGCCACTCTGGCATCCCCCTCGATGGTCAACCTAAAATGGCATCTTAATCCTTAACAACACAAACCACAGATCCTGCTCCACTTCTGCGAGCATATCCCGTGTTTTATTGTTCATATTAAGGGCCCATCAAAAATGCATCATTATGGGGTTTCAGTAAGACCAAAGGGTATCATCAAAAAGCGCTGCAACCCAAGAGAACCGCTAACGAAAGTACAAGCCATGCTTGTTTCCCCCCTTAATTAGAGCCATATGTGTTTAGAGTAAACAGCTCCTCCAAATGTGCTCAATAATTCATCTGTGCTTGTTTTTGGCGGTAAAAATAGTTTGGGAAAACTCTGGCTTGAGTGCAGGGCTTGAAGTGTTGCCCAGGAGACTTTCATAATTAAGTTTTCATTAGGAAGTAAACATGCAAAAAAACAAACTGAAAGCAGTACAGCCCTCTCAGGGCTCGTGACAGGATGGGATTCTAAACAAAGTTGAAGGGGTTGTGTGGTAAATGTTTGCCACCAAAGATCTGCTCATTTTATTAGCATCAAACAACCTTTATCAATTGAAAAATGGTGTACACAAAAATTAAAATTAATGTGATCATCTTTGTGTCTACCGTGAGACATAACATGAGAAATTCAGAAGGCTGCTGTGCTTGTCGCTCTTTTCCATGCAGTTCCAGTGAATGCAGACTGAAGCTTTCAACCTTCAAAAAGCACCATAAAAGAATTATGAAAGCGGTCCATGCAATGAAAGTCAATAGGTCGAATCGGATGTTGTTTTAGACCCTATTGACTTTCATTGTATGGACACAAACATTCTTCAAAATATATTTTCATCTGTTCTGTCATAAGTCATAATGGTTTGAAACTAAATGATGACAGATAACATGTTTTGGATGATTTTTAAACACAACTTTCTTTTATTAGTAAGCTTCTTTAAAACAACAGTTCTGACCAACATTTTATTTTCTCTACCGTTCAAAAGTCTGGGGTCAGTTGGACTTTTAAAAATAAATATAGAAATGATGCATTAAATTGATATAGTCAATAAAATTTACTATAAAGACTATTACAATGTTTGTTTTTTGTTTGTTTTCTAATAAATGCTATTCTTTTGAACTTTCTATTAATCAAACAGTCCTGATAATATATCATCATGTTTTCAAAATCCACAAAAATATAGTAGCGTAATTGTTTTAAGTATAATACATTTTTCTTGGACTCCAATTCAGTATATTAGAATGATTTCTAAAGGATCATGTGACACTAAAAACTGGAGAAATGACCGCCTAAAATTCAGCTGTGCCATCATAGGATGGAAAACATAAACATAAACTGTTAATTGTAATAATATTTCACAATATTCATGTTTTTACTGTATTTTTGGTCAAATAAAATTAATGCATTAAGAGACTTCTTTCAGAAACATAAAATCTTACCGACCCCAAATGCCAGTGTATTGAATAGTAGCGTATATATGTTCTCCTAGAGCTCTGTGTATTTCAGAGATGGTGATATACTTCTCTTTGTCTTGTTAGTCTGCGTTGGTACCAGCACCCCACAGAAGATGAGCTGAGGACTTTGGCTGGAAAGCAGCAGAAAGGAGGGAAGAGCAAAAAGGACAGGTACAACACCGCATTTCTCTAGATTTGTGCACATTTGACTTTTGTTTGACTGCTTGTGAAGATCAAGCAGCCTTGTTGCCTATATTCCGCCGTGGATGAAAGCTTTGGACTGTGCGTACAGTGCTAATTCCCTGAAAAGGTAGACTAGCCCGTGTCTAGCAGCTTAGTTTTGATAGTCAGCTCTATTATACCTACCTCCTGTTCTCAGACAAAAGCCCATTTTTGCTCTGCAGGGAGCTCTTGGGCCATTTTGTCAGGCAGGTATGCCGCAATCCAGCGCAGAGAGACTACCATACCCACAGTGCTTTTGTGCTGGACACCATTGTGCACACTGACCTATGTAAACAACAGGGACCCGAAGGAGAAGTCCAAGAATCTCAGGTTCAGCTGGCTTGGAGCCACGGGGCAGAAAGCTTGCATACTAGCCTCGTTCACGCTAAGGCCTGTGCCCCTTTCCAATATCCCACCGCTCCCAGCGGAGCCCGACATTCATTTCTCTATTCTTTGTCATGCAGACGGCATTGGAGATGGGTGGAAATATGTTTGATTTGAACGTTGTGTGGATTTAGCTCTTTTTCAAGAGCGAGGAGGGCTCCTCTAATCCCCAGTAAAATGTGCAAACTCTAGTGTTTGGTTTCCAATAGAGACAGAGCCCTCAGTTAGTCTGCGGAAAATCTGCTGTCCTTTGAACTAAGTTGCCGATCCCACACGTTGATACCCGCTTTGCAGTTCTTTCTATTCTTTTGCTTGCTCGTCATAAAATTGTACTATATTTAATTTAGCTTAATTTATAATAATTAGGTGCCCTGAAAAGTTAAATTGGTCAAAAAGGACAGTAAAGGAATTTATACTAATGTTGCTGAAGATTTTATTTCAAATAAAGTTTTTTCTTTTGAACTTTCCATTCATGAAAGAATCTTGAAAACAAATGTATCACAGTTGCCACAAAAATGTTTTCAACGCTGATTATGATAAGAAATGCTTCTTGAGCAATAAATCAGGATATTAGAATGATTTCTGAAGGATCATGTGACACTGAAGACTGAAGAGTAATGATGATGAAAATTCAGCTTTATCACAGGAATAAATTACATTTTAAAATATATTAAAATAGAAAAAATAATAATACCGTAATATTTCACTACTGTAATTTTTTTTAATCAAATAAATGCAACCTTGGTGAGCACAAGAGACTTTCAAAAACATAATAAAATCTTCCCGAACATAAACTTTTGAACAGTAGTGTATAGGTAACAATTTTTCTAGTCATAATTATGTGCATTCAAAAATATTTCCTTAAAATTATTATTACTATTATTGTTTCAAATATAATTTTTTTTTTATAACAAAGTAAGGAAAAAAATACACTTAAGCTTTTGGCCGAACTATTATGAAAGCTCATAATTATATGACTTCAAAAATGTCACCAATTCGTATCACAGCACTTCACAAATGAGTTATGATGAATTGTACTGCACTGCATACAATGATAATAAAGTGTTTTTACTTAATGGTCCAAAGGACACTATTTCAATGTTCTCCAAAAACCTATTCGGGCAGGGTTAGTTTTCTAAACGATGTGATTTCATTAACTGATTCTGACGGGACTAACATCTCTGTTTATTACAAAGGTGGAAGTGTGTTTTGTAGATATAGGCGTTACAGAAGGTCATGCGCTCCGTTTGCGTGTATCATGTATGCTGTACATGTCTATGAATAATTTATATTGCCATTTTAATAGGGCTAACCCCTATTTAAATTAACTTCACCTGAGTTTATAGAAGTGGCTGTTTATAATAAACCCACATACATGAGCAGAGAAATCGAAACAAAGTATCTTGCCTGACACTGATATTAAGATGATTAAAATCATCTCTATTGAAATTAAATGAAAGCATGCGGAACATTGGTGTGCAAACGGTAGCTCAGGTATGTCAAAACACACATGGAGGAGACGCATTTCTAATAAAATATGGGCAATCACAGACTCTCTAATCGGACAGGATTAGATTTCTCTGAGGACTGTTGAGTTTGCTGAAAATCTCTAGGTGATTTACCCTGCAATTTTGTGTGAGAAAAAGCGGATTAAAATCACAAAGTACAATTGTGAAACAAACACAAATTTCTCTAACGTCCTCGAGGAAAACTAGTCCCATCCGAATAGGGCTGAAGTTAGTCACCATTGACTCAATATTACTAATTCATTGTAGTCTCTATTGTAGATTAAATTTTAAGAGCAGGTCAGTAGTCAACATCATTTAATCAGTTTAATCAACTTAAACTGACATTCCATAAACGTTAGCTGAGTATTGCAAAATAAATGAAACGCAAATGTCTTTTGAAAGTGGGAGCTTCTGAACTTCTCACCCTGATGATGACATCCCACTTCACGTAGCATCCAGGATTCTCACCGTCAGGAAGAAGATATGAGTCATGTGACGCATCGCATTGTGTAATGAGGTTAAATGCCAGAGAAACCCCATCATCTTACAACTGAAGCCACTTATAAGAGTGCTGAAACATCATAAATGAATGGATAAAGTAGCCCAGATGCTCTTGAATAAATTCTGTCTGGGCAGCAAAGGATGATAACGGCGGTTACTTGGAAGAACATACTATTATCATTTTGGGGGGAAAAATTCATGAAGTATGCTAATTATTCTTATTTATGTATGGCCGAGATTTTGAGCAATGCGCTTGAAAAATAAATAATAAACTGTAATGTTTTATATTCGGTTTTATTCAAAAGCATAAATAAAAAGCAACTTTAATAGAATTTATTCAGTAATACTGGCAAGTGAATGGTCACTTTGTCCTTGGTAATGTGTGTGTGTTTGTTTCAGCTTAGCCTACATTCAGTGCATAACTATTATATGTGCTATGTTCACGTTTTACTTTTTTTACTCAGGAAGTACAATGGGCACTTGGAGAACAAGCCAATGACTATTCCCAAAGACATCGACCTTCAGCTGGAGACAAAGTGCATTGCAGAAGTGGACACACTTGGTAACTCACCTGTTGTCATTATATGCCCAATGAATCCTTGAGCTTAAAGGATCTTCTTAGAAAGTCTGGTTTCTAAAGCTTCTCTTTTTGTCTGGCTGTCTTTTTGTCTAGCTCTGCATTATTTTCCTGAATTCCAGTGGTTGGTGGATTTTACGGTGGCCGCCACAGTGGTGTATCTCATCACTGAACTGTACTTCTGTGTGGCGGAGCCCAGTGGAGAGATGAACATCAGTGTGGTGTGGAGCCTGCTGGTCTTGGCCTTTGTCATGTATCCCTTTTGAGCTAGAACTACTGAAGGAGTTTTTCCTCTTCCCGTTTCATCTTTTGCATTGGTTTCCCTCTTGCATATTTTATTGCTATTCATTCTTGCAATTATTTCATTATTAGCATAGGTGACAAATAACATGGTCTTCTTTCCTATATCATAATTTATTTGTAAAATTTATGTACAATACAAAAAAATAATAATTGGGGTCAGTATAAAAAAAACTGAAAAAAAACAAACGAATACTTTTATAGAGCTCTGCAGTGATGATTTAAAATAGGCCAACCTGGAAATCAGCATTAACACTGGTTTCCTCGACAAAAAACTAATATTTTTTTTCCCATTGGCTTTCAAGGGTGTTGGCATGTTTGGTTCGATTAAAACCCTTTGTTAGTGCGGTTCATTTGAATAAGTGTGGACGCTACCATCCGAATTCCGAACCCTGGTGCGCACCAAACAACAAGGTCTCGGTCCGCTTCCATAAAATATAAAAGCAATACAGACCAAAGACATGTAAACGAACCGAAACCGGGACACGATGTCACAAGATGTGACCCTAATAAGGACATAATTATCAAGCAAACCATTTTTTTCTCGTCATAATCGCGATGTTGCCCATCACAGTTTGGTAAGGAGAACCGCATGTCTTTGCAGCAGATCTTAGTTTGTGTGTGTGACGGAGGGATTCCTGCTGCTGTTTTGACTCCTTTACACATTTTATAAGCTCTTCACGCGTTCTCAGCTGTTCAAAATACCATCATATGCACACACGACTCAACCAGTGCATTCAGCACACAGTGTTGTTTTGGATGTTCGGTAATATCTGTCTAGAAATATACGTCATAAAATAGCATATCCCTGAGCCTTTAGATTCAGTGTTAAAAATGCCAATGTTAGCGCCAAGCGGAGCAGAGCTAAATGTTTTTTTGTTTGTTTGTTTTTTGTCCGGGCCAAACAAACCAAGTGAACTGAAGTACAAATGTGAACACAAACCCTTGAATTATCGCAACAAAATAAGCTCTGTGATCAACAAAAGTTTGATACTTGCACGTTTTGTCCTTCAAGATCATTCAAAAATTAACACAGCTTTTAGACTCTTTCAGTCATTATTAAAAAAAAAATTAAAAAAAAATAATAATATATACATTTAATCACATTTAAGGAAATGACTGGTATTGCCTGTGTAAATATCAACGCAACAATACTACATATTTGTTTTAATGGTTGCCAGGGTATTGCTGTACGTTTGCTTTTATAGCATAGTTTTAAAGAGTTCTAAAAATATTTGAGGTTAATCATCATTTTGTACACTTCAGTTTGGGGTTTAAAAATCCACAATCCCAAACATGAGTAGTAATGGAGATGCTTAACAAACACCACTAGTAATAATAGAATAATTTGAAAATATTGTTGTTTCTCAAAACATGATTTGACTTACATAGGGAGCCTTTTGTTATTTTAACAGAACTCCAGAAGGAACTTTTAAAAGTACTTTATTCAATAATATGTCCATAGTCCTTAAATGTTAAAACATCCTTTGTAAAAGACAACTCTTGTGGAGAAGCTCAATTTTCGCAGTCTCGATGCAGGGACAGTCTAGCCATGAGTGATGAAAGCTGCACCTGTTGCCTTTTACCTGCTACTTTCCCCTTCTAGTGCCGCACCAAATCACACACATTAACCTCGGCACAGTCCACAAAGATCAATCTCCCTCCGCTCGGCACTGCCCTTTACCTAGCTCAGCCTGCCACAGAAGATTGGAGGCCCAATTTTCACGGCCCACCGGACTGATTTGCCTGGGAAAAAGAGAGGAACGAAGGAAGGTGCCTGGTAGGGCGATGAAGATGATGACGATGATGATAGGTCTATATGTGTGCAAATGGCTGAATGTGGACAGGAAGGAGCCATTTTTCCTGATCTCAGTGGAGAGTGTGTGGTGGGGAAAATGGCCTTGTCAAAGAGATGGTCACTAAAACATTTCCTCAGATGGCCGCCCGCTTGCCTTGCAGATTTGCACGACGTAGCCACAAGTTGAATGATTGACCCTAGACCAGTATAATCAAAACGGGCACATATAGGCAAGCTGTCGTAACAAAGAGGCGCAGCTGGACGTTTTCTGTCTGCTGTTGACGCTTTTCAAATTTGTCGTTTCTCACCATAAGGATATTAGTTTTGACACTGTTTGATGGGGTATGTTTTAAATGCGTTTCTCTGCTGCGGTGACTCTTAATGTAAGACTTATACCATGACTTTTTTTGATAGATTTTTTTTTCCGATACTAGTCGGCAGATTTTGGGCAGTCAGATTTCACAGAAAATTGTGTAGTGTATTTTAAAGACAGTAAACAGACTTTTTTTTAGCTTCAGGCTTTGATCCCATTCAGTCGGAGGATATTAACTCTATTTGGTATTTTAAGGTGATTTTAAAAAGGCACATTATTCTCATTTTTCAAATGTTTCTGTGCGAGTTTGTTTTTTGGCTTGAAAATGACTTGAAAAGTCTGTTAGTGTATGATCCTCAGTTATTTAGTCTACTGTGCTCAGGTTTTCTCTCTAACCATTTTAAGTGTATATTGCCTAGTGTTTTAAAATCTAATCCGATTTTAACCTCTGGTGCTGTTCGGTAATTTTTGACTGAAAATGTTTACATTTACGGAACGTTACAAAACTTGGTAAAGGTTTTGACACTTGTTGTGTGAACACGCACACACAAAATCATGGACGTGGTTCGAAAAGGTTAAATGGTCCTAAAAAAAAAAAAATCAAACTTGTATTGTCTGTGGTCAAAAAACAGCGCATTTGAAATGAATGGGAGACGAATTTCATCTATTGGAAGCGTTTGGTTCTGCGCATAAACAAATTCTTACTGAAAGCTCATTTTTTGAGATATCAACTGTGGAACACAGCTTGTATCGATTTATGGCTTTGATTTTATTTCCACAGTTTTAGAGCAAAACATAAAATATTATGATAAATACTTTTTTATTACATCTACAAATACATTTTTTGTGCGTTTTTCATAATTTTTTTTATAACTTATAAGCAAAAAAATCATTCAAGCATTTTCTGATGTTTTTGGAGAGCAATTTTAGGTATAGTGTACAAAAGTGCCCTTTGTGACCATTTTCCTTAGCTTTAGTTTTTCTCAGGAAGATCCTTTTCTCCCTCACGGCTCACTACTTCAGACTAGAGGAGGGCGGTGAGCGTTCCCTCTGCATCACCTTTGCCTTTTTCTTCTTCGTGAAAGCAATGGCTATCCTTATTGTCACAGAGAACTACCTGGAATTTGGCCTCGAGACAGGTATAGTAGTGTCAAGTTGGGTTTTTTGTGTATCTTAGAGTATGTAGTAACAGAATGTGAGACCATTTTGTTCTAAAATTAACATAAGCCAGTGGAAATATTTAAAACCGGCAATGAAACTGTACGTTACTTTTTTTTTCTTTCTTTTTTTTTTAAGAGCTATTTTCTCTTGCATATTTCTATTTCATCACTCACATCATCATACACTAACCAGTCCTGGAATGAAAGAAACTTTGCGAGCGTGGGGAGCTATTGGCTTCTCTTTTTCTCTTTTCTTTTTTTATATATTTTTGTTTATCATGTCACTTAACACCAGGAATGTGCGCACATGTAGACAATAAAAGAAAAGCTTTTGGCTTCCCAGTTTACTTAACCAAAGTAAAAAGTGGTTTAACAGTGCATGACAGTCACCATGCTTTTATGTTGTAGACCATTTTAATCTCTTTGATTTGAATCACTCGCATCACTTCATGTAATTCTGGCATTATGATTTAAACTGCAATAGGCTACAATAAGTTGAGTGTTTTTGTGCTGGTACCTTGGCTGATTTAGATCTGTCATGGTTTTTCACATACTTCATATTCTGTGTTGTGGTTAGTTCACAGCAGTGACTGAATTGAACTCTTCCACAAAGAGGCAACATTTTGTTACCTATATAATGGCATTTGTTTTATATCCTTATTAGATGTATGCATCATTACATTTTACATCACATCAATACAATTCTCACATTTAATGTCAGCTTGCACATCGATAAAAAAATAATTAGGATATTATCATAGGCGATGCATATCGCACACCCCTACTATGACTATTTTTTTGTGACATTTATTTATATTGAAGAATTTCTGTTGATATACACTGTTTCTATCCTCCTTTTTCTCCTTTCATAGGCTTTGCTAATTTTTCCGAAAGTGCCGTGCAGTTTCTGGAGAACCAAGGCCTTGAGTCCCAGTGAGTATCATGGCCAGTGTCCCCCCCCCCCCCACCCTCTTTGTCAGTACAGAGGGAGTGTGTGTATACAGTATACCATGTCTCTGTGGGTTAGGATTAAACTGTGTTATGTGATGGTTTGGGCTTCCCTGCGGTGAACAGGCCTTGCTCTCTTCCTCTGCCTCTACAGGGGCCCTATATCCAAGCTGACCTTTAAGCTGATCCTGGCACTGTTCTGCGCTCTCATTGGAGCCTTTCTCACCTTCCCTGGCCTGCGATTGGCCCAGATGCATCTTGATGCCCTCACGCTAAACGACTGCAAAGTCACACAGTAAATGTTTCAAAATAATATACAATTTATTACATCTCATCATCCTTAAAATTCCTATAATGTTGAAACCAGCCACTTTAGTACTTTGAATTATTTGTATTTCTTTGCCCTTTGAAAGAGTATATGATTTGTCAACAAAAATTGAAGCCACTAGCAATATGTCCATGTTAATTTACGTATCAGTGTCTGACTATATCCTCGGCAAGTTAGCAGACCAGTATTACTGCAGATGGACCTGTTCTCCATTTTTCCAGCGTTGGGCTTTAGGGTAACTGTTTTACAAAAGAGGAGTTGGGCATTACATCTCACATAGCTAATCCTCTTCTGCTTTCATGACACTATGAGGCTTACAGTTAGACCTCTTTAAGGCCTGGATTACTTCCATGCTTCTTGTGCTGGTGAAACGCTACATTTAAAGCAGTGGTACTTTGTGATAGTTGACGTTTACTGCTCCACTGATATTGATACTCTCATGTCTAATTGTTTGTTTTTATGCGTCCATCCTTCAGGACTTTGCTGCATATCAACTTCTTGGCCCCCTTAATTATGGTACTGCTATGGGTGAAGCCCATAACAAAGGACTGCATAACAAATCCCACATTTGGGAAAGATAATGTGCCTTTGTGAGTACCTAATTTTACAATGTGTTTTTTGTTGTTTTTTGTCAACTTGACATTTTGCATTACTAGTTTGTTGAATTATTCTTGATTAATTTAAAAAAACATGTTTTGGAGGGTCATCAAGACCCTTTGTTTACACCAAGGAAATTCACTATAAAGTCAACATGAAATCTAAATTGTCCCTGATTACTTTTTTAATACACTTTTACTGTGCATGATTCACCAGTGCACAGTATTCAGAAAAAAAAATAATGTTTTTTTTTTATAATTAAAGGATTGTTTTATAATAATTTGTTCTGCCTCTTAAATGGCTTTATTTGAAGTCATGAAGGGCGGAAATAATGTTGACAAATTGCCAAACACACTCTCATGACATTTAGTAACTGTTTTACATATTGCTGAATTTGTATAATCTCATTTGTAAGTTTTTGTACTATCTGCTTATGCCCCACTGATGGTTAGGTTGAGGGGTGGACCGTCATACTTAAAAAAAAAAAAAAAAAACTTAAGTTTTCGTGCAAATCTAATCATACAAATTCATACAAAATCGCCAACTTGTAAAATAATTAAGCTTTCTCATGAGATCAAATAGGCATATAGGTGATATATATTAGGCTGCTTTTTGCAGTCTTTCAAAACCTTTCCAATAGTTAACTACACAGCAATTTAATGCCAGGTAATGGTTGAGTACTAAAGGATAACAAAATATTTGTAATGGGGTAAAAAGCATTACTATTGTGATAAGTCGATCTCTTGGGGGTGAAATTGTCCTTCAGCCTCCAATGGTATTTGAGTAAGGGAATTATCCTTGGGCAATCCACTCACTCACATTCGGACTCCATTCTCATGTGGAATGCCCACTTTTCACAATCCAATCAATCAAGTCCTGCCCTATATTTGTTTTACTCATAAATCATCACATTGCGGCAGTAAAATGAGTTGTGAATGCCATTTCTTGCTGACCTAAAGAAGTGTTATTTCAGTGAGACCTTTGTTAATTCTTCTCTGCTCAAGTCACATCCTAAGTTTTGGGCAAGTTTTACTCACCCTGATTCGGTGTGTCACTCCTCTTTCATCTGCTTTCAGAATGTCTGAGAATACATACGACACGTTGCGTCTGTGGTTGATCCTGCTTCTGTGTGTGCTGAGACTAGCCATGATGCGGTATCATCTCCAGGCCTACCTCAACCTGGCCCAGAAGGGCGTCTTGCAGATGAAGAAGGAAGCAGGACGCATTAGTACCGTGGACCTTCAAAAGATGGTGCTTATCACTTTTTTTTCTTGTGATGTCTTGTTCTTACTGCCATTAAAAATCGCTGAGATAATAAGTAGCCACGTAATAATGCTAATAATATGCAATTAAGTTAGTGTGACGGAAAGCCATCCTTTTATTTTGCCCGATATCCCATCTATCCCAAGTATCCCATCTTCACTAGGTTGTGATGTTTGATCTGATACTGGTTAATAAATGCACTCAGGGACCCTCTTGTGGCGTCCACTCTAGGGGCCTACATTACAGTGTCGACATTCCTCAAAGGTGGAAATATATCGGTATGAAAAAGGACTGCGTGGCATTGTTGCCCTCAAAGCTCCAAAATGAGGAGGCTATTTGAGTTTAGTGGAGCGCAAGGATCAAAACCCACAGCACTCCACAGCTGGAGCTGAGGAAAAGAGCCCGTTTGATGTTCCAAACCATAAGTGAGATTCGCAAATGGCTGTAGAGTCGCAGGGGTGTCTGGTCTTACATCTGCTCCAAAAATCATATGCTCGCAGCCTCCCTCTGTACTTAAGCTCCCAGTGAGTCTTCAGCGAGTCTGTTTGATGAGCTCCTCTCCAAGCCAAGCTGCTTGTTTTGAATGAAATTTGCCTAAATGTTTTAGCTGCAAATTTGTTTTTCCTCGCACAGGTCGCCCGAGTCTTTTACTACTTGTGTGTAATAGCACTCCAGTACGTTGCACCTCTGGTGATGCTGTTACACACTACTTTGCTGCTAAAGACATTAGGTGAGACATTAGGTTCTTCTCAACACATTCTCATTTGCCTCGGTGGGGTTCCTTGAATTTTTTATAATCTCGTTTCACCCCCAGGTGGATACTCGTGGGCGATTTACCCCGAAGAGAGTTTGCCGTGCCTATCAAACGAGGACTCGAGCCCCGCTGAGGTGGGGCAAGGCGAGATGCAGGCCTCTCAAACTGTGGCCCAGCTATCGGTCGCTCTCGGGGGGCTGAGGACTGTTTTCTCCCCCTTGCTTTTTCGAGGGCTCCTGTCCTTCTTCACATGGTGGACCGCCGCCTGCCTGTTCTCCACCTCTCTCTTCGGCCTCTTCTACCACCAGTATCTGATGGCTGCATAGCACCAGGAAGGGCTTGTTCGACTGAACTGTGCGGCACGACGAGGCCCTGGAACATTCCCCTTTCCTGCAAACCACATCAGCCGGGTTCTTCTCTGATGTGCTTCCTCCATGGACACATTGTTTTAGCCTAACCAATACAAAAATTGACAATAGTAATAATGCAGTCACTGTTATATTCATCGAATGGAGGATGGCATCTGATGGAGACCTCAAAATAATGCTGATTTTAAAGGGGCTGCAAGTTTATGCCGTCTTTGAGCCACCAGAAGTTTGAAAGCAAGGGATCACTCATAGTCTTTGACATTTTATTATTTAGTTGAAAATTATGATAGATGAATTTCATAAGAACAGCTTTTTTTAATAGTGTTTTTTTATATGTTTTACTTCTCCCAAGTAGAAACTGGGTTCTGCTGTTGGGGAGGTTTTCATTGCTGATACATGAAGAGGAAACAGTGATTTAGTCGAGCTTGGAGAGGATATTGAGGGGATTAATCAAGAAGAAAATTATGTATTAAAGGTGTATTTATTTCAGATGGACTGAAGCCAGCGTTCTCATGAGGAGAGTTTGTTTGACTGTTGGAGACTGAGAGATAATTTAAGTGTGCATGTGCGTGTGAGAGTGGCGGTTCGTGTGTTAACATCAGTGCCTGCAGGCTCCCAGTGACCCCTGCTGCTGGTGGCTAAATCTAAAAAGGGCATTTTGATCATGTATAAAAGCTAACTAAAAAAAAAAAAATGTCTAAAGCAGTGGCCTCCGCTCTTCTGATACCCTTCCCCGCCATTTAACCGGTCAGATGTTTCACTTTGAATTTCGGGTCCAGTGACATCAAGCACATCCTTTAAGCGTGCTCCATGTTTCTGTATGGAGCCTATTGATTTTCTGTAATGCATCAAATAACAGGATAACAGGATTTCTTTCATGTGAAGGTGCCAAGTACGCTTGTATTCCCCCATGAGTGTGTACAGTACTTCCTGCTGGAAATCAGAAAGCACACATGCAGAGGCAGAACATGTGGCTTGATCACAAAGAAACATGGGGTTTAATGATGTTCACTTTAATATTGTGACATTTTGGCACTACAGTTACGAAACCGCACAGAGACATATCTGAAGTATTTTTTAAATACATTTTTAGTTTTTTGTTTGTTAGTTTTATCTTTTTTTAGTGTTAACCTACTGTAAAGTCTTACTCTCATCCTCCATTTATGAGTTTTTGGAGGGTACGCAGATAATGAATGTATTGATCCTGCCTGATTTTTGATTGTAGTTATGATTAATTTTATTTTAACAAAGCTACCCTCGGGCCCCTAATAAACAGTCAAATATGACATAATCTTGGCTTTTTACTAATATCAGTTAAATACAAAATGTAAATGTTGTATGTTGTGGACTTCCAGGGGCATTTATATTGCAAAGATGCATCCGTTATCATCAACAGCACACTTAATATAACATGGCAGTAAAATCCTGAACTCAAATTTTGAGAGCTTTTTTTCTTTTCTTTTTTTTTCCTGTTGTTGATTATCAAGCTGTGAAGATTGATGGATGCAATGGGAGGTTTATTTTAACTGTAAACATTCACAACCTTTGGTAATCATAAGCGGGGCCATTTTAGTCTTACCCTCACCTATAGGGGTTTCCCCCCCTTTCCCCCACCATTAAAAATCAAAACAAGTGACCAAAATGTATTAAAAAAAATTACTAAAAACTTACCCCCCTTTTTAAGATGTTTTCATTAAGCATGTCCTTAAACATTTCTAACCCTAAAGCCAAATAACAGTATATGAGGTTTAGAACTGATCCATATTAAATTGAGAAGACACCCCCTCCCCCCCTCCCCCTATTCCAGTAGGGAGGTAGCTGAATGGCTCTGTTGGTCTTTAATGCATTTTAAGTACTTATCTTTATTTATTACTTTTTACTTTGTTTAATAAATGATTGTCAAGAAAACATGACTTACCTTCTTTTTTCTCGATTTTTAGAATTAGCATTAGATTAGGCCTATTTTTGTTGAGGCAAGACACAATAATTGTCCTCCGTAGTTTGTTGACGTAGTTACACAGTTTTGGAGGATTTTCCCATTAAAACAAAACATATAAAAAAAAGATCTATTACAAAAATCTCAAATGCACAATTTAGTCTTGTTAATCGTCTAAAGTCGGAGTTATCGTGAATAAAATGAATGGTCCTTCAAGTGACGCTGGAGCAATGTCGTCCTGAGTGCTATTGTCGATACTGGCCTCCTCTTTTAGTTGCCGCTCTTGGATCAATGAGACAAATTCCAAAACAAACAGCCGAAGAGGCTCTTTTCTTTTCACAAGAAGACTCCATTCACACGAACCATTTATGAGGCCCACCAAACAGTGCTTTTGAGGGTCGTCGTTCCCAGTGCCCGAACGATCGAATCTTCTCGAAAGGTATCTTTTTAATGACCGATCCACTGTCTGTGATAAATAATGAGAGTTTCATTATTGTGTTAGCTCAGTTGAGTGCAGAAAAATAAATAATGAGAACTTGTAATAATGGGTGACCTAACCTTGTTCTTTTTGTCCAGAAATGAATAGACTGAAAGGAAGGACGCTTGAGAAAGATAACGAACCCTGGGCGCTTTGGTTTTCCACAGAGAGCTGTTTTCAAAGACAACTTGATTTCCCATAATGCAAATACACACTGGAACAGTAAGTTCACATGCGTGAACAGTTACTTGCAGAACAGACATAGGGCCTATTTGTGTAGGCTAGGATGCATTGTTTTACATGTTTTAAGAAGAGGGACGAGGGAATGGGAGCAACCACATGATCTATCATATTTGTTGTTATTTACATAGAGCTGTTTTCAAAGACTACTTGATTTCCCATAATGCAAATACACACTGGAACAGTAAGTTAACATGCGTGAACACATTAGTTGGAGAACACATTTGTTATGCATTGTTTACATGTTTTAAAAAGAGGGACAAGGGAATGGGAGCTACCACATGATTCATCTTATTTGTTGACATTTATATACTGGAGTATTTGAGTTTGGACAGTATTTGTATAGGGCAATCATGTAATTAAATACACTGCATAATGACTTGAACTCAGAAGCGCTCACAAGAGAGCATTTGAACAGAAGTGACTGCCCCCTTGTGAAAACATCATGTACTGACAGGCTTAACATGAATGAGATCTCTAGAGAGGCATTATTTTTATTGTATGCCTTGTCATTAATTTTTAGTTTTTGTTTTCATTTATTATATCTCGTTAAAAATCGTTAATTCTGTCTCGAAGGTATGTGCATCAAAAGTGAATGAAAATGGGAGTACAAAGAAAAGAGCTGCTGGACTGAACAAAACAATCTAAGAGATATCCAAGGTATTTTTAAACCTTTAAATATTATAATTGTTTTATTAAAACCTTGAGAGTGTGCAATATTGATTTGCCCTACAAATTCATAAAAGTCAAATAATAATTTAAGAGTAGCTATTTGTAATATACAATAAAAATAATAATGAAAACATCAGTCATTTTAATATTGCATTCAGAAAAAAAAGTATATCATAAAAAGCAAAAATTATGTTGTATGTACTAAAATAGTACAGTAGTAAACATTTTCTATGTCTGTTGATCTAACTTAAATCTCACACACTACAATTGCTTGCAAAAACAAACAGTATTTTTTACAAAGTTTCGGTCAAGCGACCCGATCGATAATCCTCTTTAGCCCATAGTTGTCCTTGATGTGTCCCTTGTGCCTCTTGTTTGAACTGTGGCTAGTGGTCCGAGGGCAGCAAAGGTCAGCAGCCAGTCAACCGAAGCCCCCGAGGGACACCAGCATTTAGATTCCAGCACACCAGCACGATCGCTGAAGATACTCTATTTATTTTTCTTCTGCTGGAATAGAAACCTAGTAATAAAAAGGAAAAGGTAATTAGCTGAGGATAAGCAAGCATTATTTATGTTACACCAATGCAATGAGTGACTGTAAAATAAGGAGGTTAATGATGAGAGAGAAATAATGTGTGAAGAACTGTTACAAACACAGGATATTCTTAGTTGAATGTGTTATCAATACAATGTCTCTATGCACATAAAGAACCACTTTACTTTTTTTCTTGCTTCGGGAAGTTGCTTCAGACGTGAGATTTATCTCCACAATCACAGACTTGACAACTTTCCTGCCCTTCTCATGTGCTCAGCTGGTGTTGGTATATATGTGGCCATAGTGATGATCCTATACAGTAGTATTTGTCATTGGGGAATTGTTGCCGGGCAGTGGCTGGAGGCATGTTCCGCCTATAGTATCCCAGAAGGCCATAGCAGCTGACTCCCCATAAGTCACCACTGGAGGTGTGAAACTCATATTGTGTCCTCTGTTTGCTGGCCTGCCTGAAAGACAAGAGAAATAAGGCATAGTCTGCAAGTTTGCAGTGGACATATTTCAAGTGCGGCAGAGAGGCGATGTGTCGCCATTGTGTAAACGGCCTCTGCTCACTTTGCAAAACCCTGCCCATTTACCAACAGATTACCTCTGTTACCTAGCAACAATTTAATTAAGATGGTATGTGCAAGGTGGGGCTTTCTCTCTAAATGCAGGATTTTTTTTCTGTGTCCCAATGAGAATAGTAAATAAGGTGTAAATAGGGTGCAGTAGTGATCTATGGACACTGCTAAAGCTTGAAAAACGAAGGACAGGCCAGAGAAAAAATCAAATATGATTTATTATTAAAAAAAAACTATCAAATAAAGTGGTAACACTTTACAGTAAGGTCCCATTAATTAACGGTAGTTAATGCATTAACTAACATTAACTGATTAGTACATTTCTTATTTACATTCAAGTAGCCTACTCTGTGACTTTAAAATGTATTTCCAAATGATTCAACAAAGCTTTGCCATAGAGGGGGATAAGGGAGTGCCGCTGGAAATGATTTCAATATGGAAAATAAATAGATTTCATAATTGTAATGTCTTTATATCAAAATTATAGTGAGTGTCAGTTTCAACAAATCAAACAAGAATATGTTCCGCCATCGGCACCTTCCTGTCCTAAAAAAGGTGATGAATGAGAATTTTAGATCAAGCTCCAGGAATGACAGAAACTCGTTTTAACCAAATGCTTTAGATGCCTCATCATCTGCCAGTGGTGTGCGATTCATTTATTTTTCTGTCAGTTTACAGTTTAGGAAAACAACACGGAGTAGTTGTAGGTGGTTTATAGGAAGGCACAGGCAGATGGTACAAGAACTATGGATAATATCTGTTCTGCAGTACCACTAAACAAATATTTTCATTATTCAGCAACCATATTCATGAAATAGATTGACATTTAGTTAGTTTAAACGGTATGTGTGGACAGTAAACCATATAAACTACTCACTCTGATGTGATATGTTTGGCCATTTCAGATACAATACACTTGACAGAGACGTTTAACCAAAGTCAAAAAAAGCAGCACATCGTGATATTGCCGAGTTAGAGGCATTTCTGAATTAACATAGTTTATTAATATTAGAACTACATTTTTTTGCCCTACTCCTAAACCTAACCTTACCCATAAGTTATCCGTAAAGTCAGAGTGAAATTACTGGTGAATACCAGAAGCACCTAACCATGGTTGTAAACCTAAACTTGACATAGTCTGTAAACATGTCCCTCAAATCTGATTGGCTGATTGGAATGTTGTTCCAGGATCAACACAGATGTTGCTCCAGGAACATGTTGTAATTGGTGAAATCAGGTTCTGCTTCACAGTATGCAAATCAAAGTACTTGACAGAGTCTCTGTTAACATAATGATTTTAGGAGTTCTGCCCCAAAATGTGGGCCTTGACATTAACAATGACCAGGCAAGGAAGCATTTGTGAAGCCGATGTCTGATATGTGATTGTGGATTGGTGGGAAAGGGCACACAGATAGTTGTTGGGATCAGTTCACACTGCCGTGTGTCTGCTTCTCCAGACACACTGCCTATCCTACAATGGTGACAATAATGGCGGCCCATCCTGCCCCGCCACTCCAGACAATAGGCACGGCCCAGGGCCATATGCTGAGCCTCTTGACATGGGTTCGTTTGCAGGATTGTCTGTGGGAAAGCGGGGATGAGGACTACGGCAGACATCGAAGGTCACGGGGTCGAGCTCCTTACAAAACTGTTGAAAAGGGCCGAGGTAATTTCCGGGTGTATGAGTACTGATGTATTTTTGAGTCCTTTTTTCTATGATTGAGATCTTGGTGAACTGTACCATTATTTAAATCATAAAAATGCATGTTTTTTTTCCCCCCTGAATAAAATGATATGATATCCCCATAGAAGCGTAGCTGCTGCTAATTACCACCATTACTAGCCATGCTATTTTAAGAAAAATAAATAACCTTCCCCATCATCTTTCAAACAAAAATATGCCATGGCCCAAAATGACTTTCATTATCAAATGCGGTGATTAGCATGCGCGCAATGTAGATTGGATGTACGGCTTTGTTCGCACATATACAATTGCACAAAAGATGGACGGCCTTAGGCTGCTCCTCTTTGCCCTTCCCCCACACTTCAGCGTTCCCGCCTCCCTTCTTCTCAATGCTACGCAAATAAGCATCTCGCTCCCGGTACCACGTTAATTAGAGTGTAGATAACTAGCTGCACCCTCCATTCACACTTTTATTCTCTTTTATTAGCATGACACTGGTTAGTGGCCTGCTCTGCAACAATCTCGTTGGGCCCCTGATTAAAAAGAGGACCCCTCAGAACACAAATCTCCTGTCCCCTTTTATCCCCGGCCTCATATAACATGGCTCTCTGATCCATGCTGGCACCGCTAACTGTCAAGAGTACCTGTTCGCTTCCTTCTCATCACCTCCATCCAACCCCGTTCCAGTTTGTGCCTCTTCAAGTGAGAGTAATTGTTGCTTTCACCTGAAAGCCAAGCCTTACAGATTTAACTTTGACGTACAGGTGTCGGCCAGGACAAAAGCGACAAAAGAAAGCGGGTCAACGTTAGCCTGGAACAAGCCAGCGTCTTTTGTGAGGTCACTTTGTCGCTTGAAAATGTCCTCCTGTCATAATCCACTCTGGTTCGAGAGCATTATTCCTGCCTGGAATGGATCACACCCTCTCTCTCTCTCTCTCTCTCTCTCTCTCTTTCTCTCTCTGTCTCTCTCTCTCTCGCTGAAGGATCCAGACCCAATTGTGATCCCCTTTGCAAGCTCAGCTCAACAGGGTCTCCTCCTGTCTTGCTCTGATTTCAAGGTAAAACGTCTCATTAGCTCTGGCCCTTGAAAGACGCCTGCTCCATCTCATATTCAGTTATACATTCCCTTTGAATAGCTGTGAGAGGCAAGAAGAGAGAGAGAAAGGAAGGCAGGGGTGAGAGCTGATCCAGCTACCTGAGAGAGAGGGAGGGAAGGCCTGCTGAGGCCTCTGTAATTTCATGCAATCATTACTGCCTTGTGCCACAGACACATTGGACTGTCATTTATGCCTCACTTGAGGACAAAAGCTCTCTAGAAAAAGAAAGTGTCTCCACATTTGTATATTCGCGGTATGCTGGCCAAATAAAAAAAATGGCACTTCTTTTAATGGTTCAATTGTTTAAAATAATGCTAAAATGGATTAAGGAGCACGCTAGGTGCTTTTTCAATATTATATGTGGATTATTTAGCGAATTATGGGGGCATTTAGGACAATATTTAAGTGAAGATATTTCACTGTTATCATTAGCAGTAGTAATGTTATAGGAATAGCAAGAGGGTATAATTATTTTAAGACATTCGTTTCTGTAAACCTTTCAAAAGCCTTTACAGATTTTTGAAGTTGACGTTGACTTCCAAAAACATGCTTTTAAAAATGTAAATTATTAAAATGATTGTGCAAGGTTCAAAAACGTGTTTCTGTAAAATATTTTGGCGTAAATCATGCATCCACATCAAAATCTGTTCAGTCGAGCTGCATGAAATTGTCGTCATCTACCCATCCTTAAAACTCGCTCAAATCTCAAATGACTTATTCCCCTGACTTGATCTGGTTGCAGCCGTTGATAGTTTCCTTTTTTCTGCCCCGTCTAGGTAGTGTAATCACTGTTCCTTTAACTTTGAACTTGCAAACTATACTCCCAACAGTCTCTAGGAACATTTAGTACCTTTGCAATCTTTTTGTATCCTGTTCCTTGTTTGTGAAGGGCCTTTTTGGACCATTCTTTTGATTTAGATTTCTTTTGACATATTTCTAACATGCAGTCAATCTAGGTTCTAATGGTCTGAGGTGTGTGTGTGTGTGTGTGTGTGTGTGTGTGTGTGTGTGTGTGTGTGTGTGTGTGTGTGTGTGTGTGTGTGTGTGTGTGCGTGCGTGCGTGCGTGCGTGCGTGCGTGCGTGCGTGCGTGCGTGCGTGCGTGCGTGCGTGCGTGCGTGTGTGTGTGCGCCCGCTATCAGTCAGACTTTTGGGTTATATGGTATGAAAAAAAGCCTCTAATGCTCAACAATGCTGCATTTATTTGATAAAAATATATATAAAAACAGCAATATTTAGAAAATGTATAACAATTTTAATATATTTTCAAATGTAATGTGTTACTGTGATGTCAAAGCTGATTTCAGCATCATTACTCCATTCTTCAGTGTCTCATGATCCTTCAGAAATCATTCTAATATGCTGATTTACTGCTCAAGAACCTTTTCATATTATTATCAAACAGTTGCGCTGCTGAATTGGAGACCATGCTACTTTTTTTTCAGGATACTTTGATGAATAGAAAGTTCTAAAGAACAGCATTTATTTGGAAAATAAATCTTATGTAACATTATAAATGTAAAACATGGTAGTGTATATTAATTACATATTACTTTTACTCTTATATTGTTTTTGCTATATGTTTTACTATAATTGTATAATCTTGTTTAAAGGATAATATTTAGCCTTAATTTGTGTAGGATTGAACTCTTAAACTGCCAGAATAACTATTGCTATCCTCACAAGTTAGAGTTGACAATTTGTCTCAAATTAAAGTCTTCAATGTCATAAGACACCATCATAAGAACATTTGTTGACTTTGTTTCTGGCCAGACAAACTTAGACTGAGCTTTGACAAAGAAACAAATAGGCCTATTCTATAAACTCTGGTTATCATCACTTCGTCTGCTGTTTTTTGCTCTTCCCCTGCATTTGCCCCATGGCTGGTAGCAGAGTTAACATGACAAACTTGGTTGTCTTTGAATACCAGACAAAAGCTGATATTTCCTGATGGAGGGAAAGATTTAACAAAACAAACCAGATATACACTGGATATGACCGACCCCAGATCAAGACTAAACCTATACACACCAGACCTGATCACTGCACTATATATATTAGATATGTTACCTATAAATCTACAGTAAATGAGGCCTTCAGTGCCCTCTCACTGATTTAGGGATGAGCGAAATCAAAGCAGAAGAAAAGAACTAGAGACCAGAAGTGGAACGCTTTTCACTGCATGTATCACTTCTTGCCTCGCGGCACACTGCGGGGGCTAAAATGTTCTGCCCAACTGTAAGCGGCATCTAAGCAAGCTAAAGGTGTACTGCGGATTAGCTGCCCGCGCTGTAGCCGTGGGCAACCTCTGAGATTCACATGTGGCCGCGTTCACGCGCGTTTTCCCCACACACGTATCCCAGAAGGGAGTCGCAGTGGATGATCGACTCAGACACACTCTTGGGGAGAGAAGATGTCCTTCAAATGTGGATGCTGTCAGCAGAATCCAGTCCCACTGAATGATTTCTCATAGCTTTGTTCGTGGAAACTTAGACACGCTCTCCAAAAAGCCATGTGAACAACTGAACCGACTTTCTTTTGATTAAAGTACAAATACACTGAAAGGGTTTTCACTTGTCTCCTAACTGATACCGATATATTGAATTACCAGTGTTACAATCCCAGATGTGAGGTCTGAGACACAGAAATTCAATATTTTTGCCACCCTTAATTAGCTTCAAATGACAGACGCTGCATTCTCACTGCTCTCTCTCTCTCACACACACACACACTCATAAATACTGTGATTCCCCACCGAGTGCCTGAGGAGATGAAAGCCATTGCAGCTGCATCCACCTCAGTGTTCTGCAGTGCCTCTCAGGAGGGGCTCCCAGCGTGACACAAAGCAATAGCACAACCCACACACACACTTACACACTGATTCACCTCATAAACAACATGTAGATAACCCCTCAGGACATCTAAACAAATAAATATATCACAGGTCACCAATTAAATGTATAGCTATCTTTAGAAATGGATTCAACACACAATGTAACACAAGTTGTAGATCTTTTAGTGCATCTCGAGACCACCATCATTTATTTGTATGCTTGTTAACAGGGTTAAAAGACTGTTAACAACAGTCTTAACAGTCAACAGTCTTAACTTTAACAGGGTTCGACTGTTAAAGTAGCGACAGATCTTTTTTAATCAGTTGAGTTGATCAGTTGAGCAGATGATCAAAAAAGAACAAATGTAGGACTAAATGATTGGAGAAATCCTGCATATCATTCAAATCATTCACAATACGATTTGTGACATGTATTTAGAAAATAGATCAGATGGATTTTCATTTCATATTGATGTTAAAATATATTACCACTAAATGGCCTATGACATACGTTTGTGTTTTGCAGCAGCACTAGATTGTGTTGCTCTTTAAATCTCTCTCTCTCTCTCTCTCTCTCTCTCTCTCTCTCTCCCTCTCCCCCAATTTTTTCAGAATCTGCGTTTAGCTAATAACATTACAACTTTTGTTTGTGCAACTCTTGTGCCCTTCAGTATTTTGGCTCCATTCTTTTGGACAATCCCTTTAAGCATTGTACCAGCAGGGCCAACAGTGAACGCCCCAGTAATGGTGTGGGAACCTTGGCTGTCTTTATGAATATTTACTCTGTCATCATGGTAGGGTGATGCAGATAAATCTGCCTCCCTTAGCTGCCCATGCTAAGGATGGAATGGGGAACGGGAGCAGGACGTGAGTGAGAAAATGGCTGACAGTGAAGGAATCAATTACTGGACAGAGACAGCTCTGAGATGAGCAAACCGAATGCAGAACAGTATGAATTTATTCAGGGCAGTTACACATATATTGAAACTTATTTTTCTAATAAGAATCCCATTTTACCTCAAATGTGATACAAACAACCAACAGCTTGAGTGTTGAACTGTTTAACTGAGAGAAAAGCAAATAAATAACCAATACACATTATTTAGTTGTTTTGTGTTGCCTTATATTTACAGGCGAAGTTTCATATTTACTTTGAGTATGTATGTTGTAAATTGCACTGCTACTGAAGGGGAAGCTATCTTTGATAGACTAACTTTTAATCATAGATTTGTTATTGTATTTATCTGCAGATAGGTTCACATTTCATTCTGTTGTTCCAGATGTTTCCAGTAGTTTACTGTGTGTGCCACTGTCCCCTCATTATTGGTTGTTCACATATGGGCCGGTGCTACCCAACCATGCAGCAATGACATCTCCACAACATCTCATCTTGCTTCTCCAACAGTTTCAGCCTACTTTCCCATCAGGCCATGCTTTTTCTTGTTTTCTCTTTTCATGTTTTCTCTCTCTCTCCATCTTCCATACACATGCTCAGTCAAAGAGACTCCCCTTCTCAATGCTCTGATTACAGACCCTGTGCACTGAAGGCCTTAAAAGGGGCAGCAAGCTGGAAAATAACCACATGCTGTCCTGGGCAACTCCACCACTCCCAGTTAAGCAGTTTCCCGGGGAGCCATTCAAAAACTTAAGCAGCAAGACAGGCTCACACCCCAGGTCTGTCATCCACCCAGCACTAACCCTCTCTGGGTCAAACACTAGAAGAGCCTGTCTTCGTGGGACAATAGGGAACATGGGAAAAATGTCTGATGACTATCTGGCGGTGACCCTGTAAAGCAGGGAAGTGTCCCAGGAGACCCCCCTCTGAGATGGTCAGGAGAGACAGGCTAAACCAAGGTTAAATATTGTATTTAAACATATTATTAATGAGGGGCTACTATTCCAGAATTGATCAGGCTTATTAGACAAACTGTTGAATACAAACAAACTGTGCTTTGCACAATTATTTCACAATGTTAATTAAATACATTTCTTGTTTTAAGGCCCATCACCATCTTACAGATCCAAGTCAGCTTTTATGATGATCATGAATTGTACTGTTTTTCCCTGTTAACAGTCCTTGTCATTTAACCTCTGACCTATGGGATGTCAACCATTCTACTTGCCCTGCCCTCCACAGGAACCTGAGTCAATAGATAAGCTGGTAAAATGGCTCATTTTGGGTGAAAAGGGAGGGGCATTGAGAATGAGGGCTTGACCAGTTCATCATCAACCACTTCAGTGGTCACTACCAATATGACCTTTAACCAGAGATCTTGTCAATGTCACAGACTCCCTTTGGGAAGGATATGACACACCATATGGATGAACTTGGACAGAATTGAATGCCACAGAAGAAAACCAATTTTCAGCTCATTGATATGGATACTTTAATGATACCAATCATTATAGCTTTCTTATAGTTGAGTATGTTAAGAAACGAAATGCAATAGCACACCTAGTACCAACCAATATGTAGTCCCAGTTTGATATTATAGGCTACACTATATTTCCGGGGTTACAATATGCTAACTCTTGGATTTTATCATTTTTGTAAAAAGAACATGTTTCAACAGTAAAACTGGTGAAAGGGTTTTTCAATCTCTAGTGTCCTCACTCTTCCAAGTGGTGGAACCATCTCATTTGTCAGACATCCCTAGCATGTGGCCACCAGGGTCATGTTGTAAGAACATATACAATGTGTGTGTGTTTGTGGTCAGCTCTCAGAGAAGACAATAGACCATGTGTTTCTTAAAACCCCATGAGGGCCTTCTATCTAGGAGCTTAAACAGAGGCCTGGTCAAAATTGGAAAGGGTCACAGCCCTTAACAACCAAAACCTATGACCTTTTCCCAAAGGACCTGCCCCAATGTTCAAAGAACAATGCAATTTAAAGTTGATTGAAACATAGAATATGAAGAACAAGAAGCGAATGATATTTCTTAATAATATAAGGTATTCAAATATGGAATCAATTATAACCAAACTTTTTAATTAACCCCAGTTTGGCATACAATTATGCAAAGCTTTTTGAGACAGTTTAGGTCATTCTCATGAAGGGCGAGAAATGCGGTGAGGTACACTATGCATGGAGAGTATAAAGCATGTTAATTATACATTATTAGAATGCATCATATTAATGATGACCTAATAAACAAAGTCTGTACATCTCAAAACTCATAAAATATATGTTGCCTGGCTCAAGGATAACAGTAAAACCTGTGTGTTGTCTTGTGAAGGTGGGCCACATTCATTTCTGGTCTAATGTCTGATGCAGTACTTATGATTATTAAAACGAATTGTGAACTATTAAATTACAGTGTGGAATGGTCACAAACATTATAGAAAGAGATACCTGAATATCTGTTGGGGTGCAGAAAGGACCATCTCAAAGTAAAAAAAAATTAAAATAGCCTTTGCTCCAGACATGGCACACTTTACCGGCCCTCCAGGTCTACTTCAATATAAAAATATTCTCAGTAAGACTGATGGACTTTTGCCCCGACCCGAGATTTTGGGCCTCTCGACTGAATAAGCAGAGCTGCAGGAGCAGTTGACGCTGGCGCCTGGGCCTCTGAATAATCTTGTGCATATCCCCACAGTTTCTTTTCACACTATACCCCAGCTCTTCCCCCTTCCCTGGATTCTTCCCACTGTCCTCCCAACCCTGACTGTGCACCGGCAGGTAAGGACTCCGATCAGCCCGCCACTCACACTCCAGGGTGACGGATTAGAACACGTCCACCCGCCGCCCGCTTTCATCCTTTGCCAGTGCTCGGGTAGGGGGCTCGTCCGGAATAGGAGTGCTTTCTCCTCCGGCCCTCCCCCCTTCTCGCCTTACCTCGAGGAGGTGGCTTGGGGTGTGGGGCAGGATACAAACCAAGTGGCATGAAAAGGAGGGTAATGGGGGAGGGGCGCCGAGAAAAGCTGGGGAGAAAAAGAACGAACATTGTCCTTTTCAAATGGATGGGAAACGATTCAGTGGGATTTGCTGGCAATTATACGGTGCAGGGCTAATCAATTCAAACTATTCTGGCCGTGGAGTGGACTGATCCGATAGAACAAAAGGTCGGTCAGCAGGAGAGGTACCTGAGAAATGGGTCCGCTCGGTGTAAGTAGCATGGGGCAACACCTCCCCCTCCTGAACAGCACCAGAGCATATGGACTGGCTATGAACTTATTAGCCAGCGGATTAAGGGGTAAAAGCAAGGGCTCGGGGGGGGACACCACAAGCCCCTTTCACTACGGCACTCAGGGGTTTTACCACTAATAAGAAGATGATGATACCATTAAAAAGACTTAAAAATATTCCTGGTGAAAGCACACATACTTCAAGAGGTGTGGTTCTTTTTCATGTGCCATCCGTGCTCAACACACAACCCACAAAAACTCTATCTCAATAATAAGAGGGATCAGATTGCCCAGTATATTCATGAGCAGATTCCTCACACAAGGAGCTTCTACTTGGGACTTTGATGTGATGAGGTGGGTGACAGGTGATCCTTGGCCCTTTCATGCCTGTCAGCAAGGCTCCATGCCCTCAACAACCTCTCATCACCTACAGACAGTCAGCAACCTGCTTCAATGGGCTTGAGGGACCTAAAGAGGCTCAATCTGCTGCCTACACAAGATGAGGCTTTACCTGGTTACTCTTGGTTCCAGCACAGGGTCAGTATTGTAATCATCTCAGCATGAAGGGGATAAACTATCAGTCCTTTGATAATTCTTACCAGAAACTAAGGACTCTGTACATGGCGTTGGAACCACCTGGTGCTGAAGACCAAGCCATGGAGATTGGACATAAAAGCCAAAGACACCAACATAGAGGACATCTGGAGACTCCACTTTATTGTCCACATTTTTTATGCCCTGTTTGACTCTACACTGTTTTTCTTCATTATTTCTCAAATGTCTCTTTCTCTTCACCCGGCTTTAAACGAATATAGCATGCAATAGGGTTTTTTTTGGCTTATAGTGGGGAATCATACATCATGTTGATGTTTGTTTTTCACATCACCTGTACCCCCACCTTTCTTTCTTTTTACCATGGAGGTCAACTTCCTTACAGAAGAGCTGAGAGGTTGCTCTTTAATGAGGAGGGATTTCAATAGGACTCAGTCATTCTCATCTCCTTGTCACATGATGCTGGGGTTATCAACTTCAGAGGCCTGCATCTTGACTGGCGTCTCTCGAAACTTCAAGGGGAATCATAGAGTATACCTCTCTCGCTCGTAAACATAAAGACAATCCAGTTTCTCCACTTCCCTTCCCACATAAATGCTGGATGAAAACAGATGATGGTCTAGCTGTCTCAAATTGTAAATAAAATACCTCTGTGATGATGATCAGTGATGTCATTTCATTGCAATTGTATGCTCATGAGTTCCTGCACATTTTTACCTTTGCAGTCTTTGACTTCAAAATACTTTTTTGATAAAAGAGCCATGGGCAGTAGGCCTAGAGAGCACTATAGTATGGTATGGTATAGTATGGTTCTATATTAGCATAATTGGAAGCCTCTATTGACTGGTGAACTCATGAACTAACTGTTAAGGCCACTGCAACTTGCTATTTTAATGAAGACAGATAAAACACATAACAAGCTCTGGATCAGTATTTTGTGACTAAACCTTTGACATATAGCCAGTGCATCTATAATGCTTAATGACCAAAAAGATGCCCAGATGGCACAGAGCCACATCCATTATAGTCTGGCTATATTAACTGAACTAAATCAAGTTAGATCCTATCCTCTGTCTACAAGTCTTGCAGCTCATCCCTTCAGTAATGACACGGACATACTCTATTTAGCCCATCAAAACCACTGCAGCCATCTCGAGTGCTAATGTACAGTGACCCGTGTCCGGTAAGGTCACGGATGTTTGGGTGTGAACGTGTTCTGATGCGGAGGGTTTGGGAGCCTCTGTAAGAAAAACGTTGTTGACTCCCCAACACGCTCACACCGTGACGGACAAACGGAGAACTTCTGCCTTCCCCCACTTTTTCTTCCTGACGCTGTCAGCCTGGGTCAGTTGGCTGTCAATGTGGCTATGTTTGTGTGAAGTACCGTGGCATCACGCCTGCCTGTCAGTGTGTGATATCATGCCTGGAGGTGACCACAGGGTTGTGGGTGTGCCAACCTCACCCCTCACCCCACTGGTAAAGCAACTGACACTGCCCATCCATTCTTTTCCACGGGTTTGTCAATCAGATCATCAGTATAAAAAAAAGTAAATTACACAAAGCTGCTGTCTATAACTAAATATTCGATTCACTTACATTATGCTGTAAAATATCAGAGATCTGCACATGGTGCATAATATTGCACTACATAGTTTTCTTTACTGGTTATTAAAAGGATCGTTAACACAAATATTGACAATTCTCTCATGTTGTTCCAAACCAGAATTTATTTTATGTAAAGCACAAGAGGTGCTGGTAAAGATGAATGATCATGATGCTCTCTTTGCTACTATGAAAGTGGAGGGAACCAGGGGCTGTCTGCGCCATATCTGAATATGAATGAAATATTTGAATATGCAAATGAGATTTAAGAGCTACAGGGGGAAAGAAGAATTTCAGAGAATAATAACTCAAATTGTGGTCTCCAACGCACAAAGCTATTCTATGTATGATCTTACAAGACTTACTGTGAATGTTATTAACACTGGAAGTCACTTGAACAGCATGAGGATGAATCGATGAATTTTCACTTTTATGTGCACTATTCATCTAAAATAAATTTGCTTGCTAGTCTTCGAAAATGTATTTAGCCAGAATTAAGATTAAGGAGAAAAATGACACTTAAAATGACCAATTAAAATTTTAAAGATCTAGATTTTTGCTATTGTAGGCTCTATTATTTATGGGTGTCACAATGTAAACAATTGTATGACAACTTATAAATAATATATATATATATATATTATATTCACAATATATCGTTATATGTATTGGTTATTAATAAATATATTAATACATGGTTATTAATAAATAAGTGTATCATTTAATGGAGCTTGAGTTTACCAAATTTATTTCTATGGAATGTTTCCACTGCATCACATTAACAGACCCCCAATTAAGCATGAACATTGAACTGAATTCATGGTAAGAAAACTCATTAAATACTGTATTAATAAATGCATTGTTACTTTTTTCATTTAAATTTTCACTCTGGTCATTGAGATTATACCATGTAATTTGTCATCCACACATAATATTTTTTAAATATCAGTTAGCTATCTACACTAACTATCTACTATAATACAAACTATTATAGTTTACTATCTTTTACTAAAGCCCTTAAGATGCCCAGGTGTATTTAATGGGGCTACACAATTTTAAACATACAGTAGAATCAAAATACTATATTTACTGATATAAAGAGGTGAAAATCCAAAGGAAAGGTGATCCGGCAAACAGTATGACAGAGTGCTGATCAAAGTGTGTATGTGTATGTGTATGTGTATAATTGTCATGCATGCAGGATGTCACTCCTGAAGAACAGAGGCATAGCATCTACATATTATGATGCCATACGCCATACCTTTTCCTTTTCCTCTTTTACACTCAGGCAATTATGGTTTCCCATGTCACTCACCAACACCAAACACTGCGTGAGGATGAGGCCAAAAAAAAAAAATCTTATTTGAAGTTTTACTCATTTGAATGACAAAAAGGAGGCCTGCTAACACACTGATAATAGAATCATTTTGCACGCATGTATTGGCACCAGAAATTAAAAGACAGAAAATGAAAGTCCAAAACAAATGAAACACCTATTCTTGACCAATAAAAAAAAAAGAAAAAATCATTGTGAACATTTCTGTAATTTTTTTGCTTTTTGTACTGTTTAATGCAGCAAATAGAAAAGAGAAAAAGCAAGCATACAGAGAAACAAACACAAACTAATAAAACTAGTCCTGTTTGTTCTAAATCGTATTAATCTGCAAGTAAACTATCACATTAAAGCATATAAAAGACTTCTTTCTGCTTCTCTCTCTCTCTCCCTCCCATGCTCACTAATACTATACACAAGAAACAAAAGCTAATTGAAGCGTACTGTTAAAAGGGTTTGAAATTTTAAGAGGGGCTCATACAGCTTTTGTTGATTTAGGTTTTGCACCATCTATCAATGGGTTCATAGGAAGAGGTTTAATCAGGTAGGAAACCCGGACAGAAAGAGGTGGGACGGGGTATTGTGTTGGTGTGAAAGCAGAACCAAAAAGGGGCGTCTTTTCACGTTTCTTTACTTTCACCTGCTGGGATCCATTTGGTCTCTTTCAAGAAGAAAAAGGGGTGAATGCAATGAATAAAGAAAGACAGACGAGTAGCCCATAAAGGCCAATAGCTTAATCAGCAGCCACTTGTAATCACCAGCGCTCTAAACTCCACTGTTAGCTTACAATCTGAGCTCCATCCTCGTTCATGTAGTTAAAGCTAAATGAACTCTTAGGTTTCTTAGTGTCTCTTTATTTGTTATGTAGTTTCCAAGATGTTGCAAAGCATGCTATGGAGAACATTTTAGAAATGCCATAAATCATATGGACAATTTTTAAGGGAGTCAAACAATGAGGTCATTGCGCCATCTTGAGGTGGAAAATTGAAATAATGAAATGTAAAGGTTATATTTTCCTTTTTTTATTCTACTTTATTTACTTTTGTACTCATTATAGTATATTTAAAAATAATAATAATTCCAACTACATTAACATACATCTCGAGTGAAAAATAGCATAAGGATGGTGTAATAAATTCAGATTTCCAAGGCAAAAAAAAAAAATCAGCTTTGTTATATGAGATTATTAATATTGTACCGTAAATTATTCAATATAGTCTATTAGGGAAAATATTTTAACACATTACCACAAGGGGGCCATTTGCAATTTGATTATAGTACAGTGCAATTATCATAGTTTTCCAAACCAGAACCTTCTAAAAACTTCAAAATCATAGTCAATTCACTTATATCAAGATATTTATATCTTTTACAAACCAATTTCCAGCAATTTGTGTAGAACATTATATTTTTAAATGCATATTTTCATTTCTCAGTGTCAGGAAACCCTTCTTGCTTTAGGATGAAAACACTGTAATTTTATACAGTTTGATTTGAGACACTTTCAACACTCTCAAGGCTATCAGGAAAATAACATTTTCACATGTCAAAGCCATGCAAATAACATTTACTACTCAGTATACCAAACATAAGAACAACATTTTTTTCAACATTCCACGGATTCCACATACAGACACACTCTCACAACACACACACACACTCACACACACACAACACACAACACACAACACACACACACACACACACACACACACACACGGCAGGGTCAGAAGCCCATAACATTGTGAAGACAGGTCATACATTACTCAGCCAGGTTTACACACATCTATACCTTGAGAGCGCACTGGCTATTTGGAGAGCTACGGACATGGCACTTTGATAAAAGGGTCATTCTGCAGGCTTTGCGGGGGCTGTGTACTGTGAAGGATTGGATTTTCACATGAATGCTCGCACTCTCAGGGCTGCCCGTCCTCTTCCTCGTCCACACAGAGATAGCCTTTGAATGGCAGATCTCAATTTCTGATTGCTGTCTGATTATCTATTCACCTCCAGCTATATTGACAGGGCACACTGCTATTGAGAAGTGTGTCAGAATGAGAGTGGCCAGAATTTAGATTCAGGGGTACAAGGAGTGCTCCGCTTAAGAATAGTCCCAGACTAAAACGCATGTCTTAACTGAAAACAACATGAACTGACATATCTTAAAATATGTCAGCGTCATTGTTTTATCTCAAGATACACACCAGGAATGTTTTGTTTTTCTTTTTTCTCTCTCGAATGCACGTTTAAAAAAGCTACTTCTATATCCTAATTGAACTAAGGCCTAATCCTGGCTTAATCAAAACCCTGTCTGTGAAACCGGGCCTTAAAATGATTATGATAGTTCATAAAACTGAAAAATTAAATATATATATATTCTCAATACTGCACTAAATTTTTATTTAACTACATCCCTCAAACTCTTACAATCGAAGAAATTAAATAATGGTTTGTGCACCTAAACAAACAAACAATGGATTTACCAATGGACGAATTGTGCTTTTGTGACTATTTAAAGTAGTTCAGCCAGTTTTGAAACTAACACTAAGTCTGTATTGTAGTGTGGTATTGTACAGCTCAAGTTGCCCTGAATACAAGAGGCAAATAGGATGCAATATTAAGCTGAGGAATCTAGACAGAGCCCAATTAGAGAGAGATGGTTAGGGTGTGTGTGTGTGTGTGTGTGTGTGTGTGTGTGTGTGTGTGTGTGTGTGTGTGTGTGTGTGTGTGTGTGTGTGTGTGTGTGTGTTGATGGGGGAAGGGTGCGTCCGATGCCAACCTGAGACATTTTGATCTCCACACTTGGATTCACAGGCATACATTACTCCGCTGGCAGACAAGGCAGACTAATATGCTTCCATACACACACACACACACATACACGCATAAACACACACAATTGGTCATTGCAGGCAACATGATCTGGGTGGCAACACAGTGAACACTATGACGCCATTCTGTCTAGTGCAATCGCCTTTTGAGGACCACAAGCCAATAGCATCCTGCTATCCTATGTGTTTCTCTGCTATCCTGCTATCCTAACGCATTTTTCAGTCATTTCAAAATAGTTTGCTTTGTCAATATAACACTTCCAATGGTATGTCTGACATAAATCGTCAACGGTGTTTCATCCTGAAATTGTAAGTAAGCTATGAATACATAAGATCTCTTGATCATGGCACAGTGCCAGCCAGTCTGCAAGCAGAATAGAGATTTGATGAGGTCATGTGATTTAGTAGCTGTTTGCTTCATGGAGAGAGCTGCACTTGTCCATATTGTAGCAGCTAATATCACAACAGCCCTCCGCTGGTGTCCATGGCAACGGGCGACAGAAAATGAAAGGAGGAAATTAAATCATGCTGTCATGGGGGTGCATGCATTAATTTTGCATAAAGAGTGGATGATGTGTGAAAGCCTGGGCTTGCCTTTGTTCAGCGCCAATGTCTGGTACATATCCAAATATATGACCAAGCCAAAACCAAAACCTTAACAAATAAAAACGTAAATGTAAATTTGAAGTAATTTGATTTTGCCGTTCTTGCATATTAATGGTTACTTGATTCTATTATTTATTTTGGCAAAAGCAACAAAATATCAATAAAATATTGCACAATAACTTTGGCCAGTATGACAAATAAAATTTCGATTTCCGTGCCAATATAGTCTAATTAATGGACAGTATTTGAATATTCTTTACTATTTCAGTGAATTCATATTTAAAAAATTAAATAAACAATTGGTTTTAAATGTGAATTTATGCACACTGAAAAACGGACAATATTGACAAAAAATAACTGTTTTTAAAGATTAAATTTACCTTTGCCGTCACCTTCTAAATATAAAAATACACTGTAAAAAAAAAGTTGCTGCCTTATTTTTAAGCACAGACAACTGTTGTTTAACTGATGTTTAAGTCATTCCAACTTAAGTTACATTAAACTGACTTAAAAAAAAAATGAGTTGAATCTTGTATAACTTACAAAAAAGTTGAAAATTGCTTAACTTATTTTGAGTTAAATCAATGTAAAACATATGTTGCCATAACTTATTGCTAATATTATCTTTTTTTACAGTGTCCTGATAATGATCAATTATATGTGATGTCGGCCGGTAACCAATATGACACTGATATTGTGTATCCCCTTTAAATATCAATACAAGCCTCTTACTTTATAGCAACAAATAGGCTAATCGAAATTGTCTATATAACAGGAGTTACATTATGCATGTCTAAAGAGAAAAAGTAATATACAACATTTTACAAAGTAGCTCATATTGCACTAGGTTGGGTGAGAAGTGCTATTGGGTAAAAATGTACATATAAACAAATGTACATAAAATCTTCCAACATACTGCACTGAACTAGTGAGCTCTGGTTCTCTAGAATCCGTGCTTTGTTATGCTGATAAGTTGAGAAAGGCCACAACGAATCATCTAAACGGATATTCTTGTAACATGCATGAGCCAGTACTTGTAGCCTATAGACAATCATTCTGATGGGTAAGTTGACTGGCATTATGCAGATAAACATGGGAGGGCTTTCAAGGGTTCTGTGCTGTCACGATCACAACTAGAGCATATTGCAAATCTACTATAATAGAAATTAGAGGTATGGGGTCAATGCCACGATATTGCTCCATCAAGATGATCCGAGTTGATACTTGTGAAAAAGCACCGACATACACTTTCAATATGTGCAATACACATGCTTCAGCCTGAATATAAAATAACGAATGTATTAAAGCCCTATTGAGCTCCACAAAGAGCCTCCATGCAATAATCTTCGATATTTTGTTGTTTTCTTGCCCATATTTGGGTGGTTGGGGCACAGTGACAGCTGTTCATCATGTGGACGGTTTACAAGACATTTCTATCTCTCTCCACACCATCAATTTGCCATGGCTGGACATTGATTTATTCATAACCATCAGTATGTATCATTTGTCGAAATTACGGAGAGGGAATATTGACGGATAAATAAAGATAAGCTGAGGCACTGTGGACAGTGTCAGACACATCTGATTTCAGTACAGACTGAAACAACAACACCCAATGACATCGGCTGATAACTAAAGTCATCTGCCAGAATATATTCACAATGTAAGGATAAAAGCTCCTACACCTTACTCATCTCCACCTGCATTAAATACCAATACAGGCAAAATGTCAAACTGTGAAATTCCTTGGCAACCTAAAGCCCGCGTTTCTAGGCTGAAGGCAGTGCTGACGCCAGAAATCAGATGCTGCATGACAAACAGATCATGCAAATGACCTCTGATGGATTCAGGAGTATAGGAACCTTACATGGCAGCAGAATTCGACCAGACCACCAGATAATGATAAAAAAAAACTGACCAGGGTTCTGAGAAGCTGCCGCCAAAGACATGTTTATATATTTGCTATCATCTTTGGTCTAGACAATATAGGCTAACACTCGTGATCACTTCACCTATACGGCAGAGCTTGGGTCTCATCAATAATGCAACGAAACATCATGTTTATGCAATTCACACAATGAAAGAGCACTAGTACATGATAGTGACTGCAGCCACATGCTCACAGCATCCCTACAAGCATTCAACAACCTATGCCCACTCAAATGCATGTGGGGGGACATGTTGAGTTTAGGTAAAACATATATATCATGCCTCGACTACAGCAGGAGACTAGAGTGTAAAAAGGCAATAAACACTCACCTTTTGATTCAGTTTTGTGCAGGCTCTTATCGCTTCATGGTAGCACAGCACACAGGAAAAATAACTGTAGTGCCATGGTGATATGCAAATTAATGGATCACGCTGAATACAAGGACATTTATTATTCATAAATTACTCATGTTTATGCAAATTAGGTTACACAGCCCTACTCAAATAGGAGGTTGGTAATTTATTCTGTCTTGCTTTATAGGCTTCAGTGGCTTTTTTTTTAAATTTAAAAGGCTAATATTTTGTCTGACTGACTGTTATTTGTGTAAAAGAGGGAGAAAAAAAAGGTGTTACAACATGGTATTTTTTATTAACGATGTTATGTAAACAATCATTTAAGGTACACAAATTTAAGACAAATCAAAGGACCATGTATTACACATTCATGCTACAAAATAAAAGGTGGTTTAAAATTAACACTTGATGTGGAATCACTTTTTCAATCGGAAAAGTGTTATGGTTATAACAAACACTTGGCGCCCCCGTGTGGTCATCTGGGAGAGCGCGTTTGTTTAGCACCTGTCCTTATGGTTGTGCTGCTGATTACAGTTGACTAACTTAGTCTCTAATAATCACTTCATAAAATACTTCAATTCAGATACATTTAAACCAGGATTTCAGGATTTCAGGGTCACAGATCTTCTCACAACATTATCAACCTCTTTTTCAAATTGATGAAGAAGTTTAAAGTCGCAGAATCCTCTGTACAGTAAACCGGTTGCTAGTGTTTTCATAGCCTCCTTCATTTGCCACAGGGAAGGTACAGTGACAGAGTGCAAATCGCCGTTGAGGTCAGCTGTGACCACTGTTGGGTCGAGTTTTGGGATGTCCAGATCCGTTAGTGATTCGCTTTCATCGTTAGATTGGTTCGTTAGGCTGACTTCAGATACACTTGGTGTATTTTCTGAAAGCTGGATTTTAAAGAGGCTAAGCCAATCTCCGTTTAAACGGAAGTTGCGGAAACCCATCATCCTAGCCAACCGAGTTGCTTCTGAACGAACCATTGATTCATTTACTGTGACGCCGTTCTCACGAGAATGATCGATCCATCTACAAAGTGCGCCGTCAAGTTGCCGGATCTTTGTAGATGTAAAACCCATCCTTGGTATCTCCGTCTTTTTATTATCAGACGTGGGCTCTTTTTTTCGGCTGATCTGGAACATCCCTCGTATTACTCCCTCACGGGTTTTAAAGCGCGTGAACCAGTCTGTGTTCGCCCTGAAGTTACGGTAACCCACTGTCTTGGCCAACCGAGCCGCTTTTGAACGAATCATTGATTCATTTACGTTAATGCCGTTTTCACGAGAGTAATCGATCCAGCGCAACAGCGCAGCTTCGATTCGATGTGTCTTTCTGGCTGTGGGGTTTTTCTTGTGCTCTTTAAACCGCTCCGCCGCCTTATTACCGGATTTGGTCTCTTCTGGCCAGTCTTTTCCATCAAACATCTCTCGTATTACCGCCTCCCGGGTTTTAAAGCGTGCCAACCACTCTGAGCTCGCCCTGAAATCGCAGTGACCCATTTCTGTAGCCACCTGAGTCGCTTTTGTACAAATTATTGAGTCATTTACTGTAATACCGTTCTCGAAACAAGTATCGATCCACCTCCAGAGTGCAGCTTCTACTCGAGGTGTCTTGCGAGATGAAAAGACAGTCCTAGGAAGTTTAGATTTGGCAGTTTTAATGTTCCTTTTCCGGAGCCAGACACAAAGCAGAGGTCCTGAGATGTTTAGCAGACGCGCAGCAGCGTTCTGGGACATTGGAGGAAGTCGATCGTATTTCTCCAATAGACTGTTTTTTTCTTGAATTGATCTACGGACATATTTCCTCGTGGCCATGTTTATGTGCTTTTGAAAAGCGATGGAGATTTGGACTCTCGAGTCGATTCTTTTAAGTCGGATATTTTCAGCGAATCGGTTGAACCGGTTCGATCAGAACTGTACACAAATCGCATTGAATCGAGCAGTGACAAACAACAATTTACAAATAAAACACACTGGGAATGTGTTTTTGACATGACTGTTTATCAACACGTATATATTTAGCGTTCATTGTAAGTGTATGTCTCCCAATTAATTAATAATTTCATAAAAATGGCATTGACAATATTACTATGATTTGAATAACACCCTTGTTAATAAAACCAAATCAAAATAAAACCAAAGTATGCGTTTTTAAATACATTTAATCTGTAATTTTGGAGGTCGAGATTAATAAAGGCATGATGTAAAATAATTGCTGGATTGTTCGTTTGAACCGGTTCTTTGAAACAAACTTTGAAAGAACCGACTCGATGAAATGAATCAGACTCGTGAGCGAGGAACACAACCGTCATCATCCAAATGCGCCTAAAGAGTGGCGTAAATAGCACGCGACGGGTTCTCGCGATGTTTGAAAACACGCATGTCGACTGGTGAAATCTTGGTTGAAACAGATCAGTAGCCGAATCGTTTACAACCGTTTGCTATTTGTACTGCAATTCTTGGTCTAATACACAGGCGGTGTATAGAGTGCCCAAGAGGTGTGAGATTGAAGCATACTTTTAATGAGATATGAAAACATGGCTTTAGTTAACTGCCTCGAAAATACAGTTCATTAACTTGAATAGATTTATATGTGCTACCTGTCTGCACGAGAGCTGCAGGGTGTCAAACAACACGTAATTGGTGTCTAATCATAGTTGTATTGTTCCATCCACAGCCTAATATTCAACATGTATCACAACAGCTCACAGAAGAAATTCTGGACTTATGATAAAGAGGAAACATTAGATAAATTAAGACTCGAAGCTAATCAGAAGTTTTGCTCAAAAGCCATATCCAGTGGTAAGGTAAGTCACAATTTGGAGTTATTTGTATTCTTTTTGCATGCAAGACTACAAGTATATATATATATTTCACACACTGCAATGCACAGTAAACCAGTCATGTATAGTGTTAACAGCATGACATGCACCACAATTACATTATATCTTCATCTGTTTTTCAGCCTGGAATAAATGAATCCATGTTTCTTGATGGACGGGAAGAGAAAGTGCTTTTCAGACACTACGAGAAGAGATTGTTAGACTTCTGTGCCATGTTCAAGCCTGTGATGCCTAAATCTGTTGTGGTAATCATTATCAGTTAAAGATGAGATAATCTAGTTCTGTTCTGGCTTTTTTTTTTTTTTGACCTGTACATGTTTTTCAGGGAACAGCTTGTATGTATTTTCGAAGATTCTATTTAAACAACTCTTTAATGGACTATCACCCTCGGACAATAATGTAAGTGTATCGACAGAGTGAAATAAGTTATGATCATGAATTAGTTTTTTTCTTAGATTTTGCAGTTCTGACCTTCACATCTTACCTTTGCAGGTTGACATGTACATATCTCTCCTGTAAAGTGGATGAGTTTAATGTGTCCAGCACTCAGTTTGTGGGGAACCTTCAGGACAGCCCAGCGGGACAGGAGAGAGCTCTAGAACAGATTCTGGAGTATGAGCTGCTCCTTATCCAGCAGCTCAATTTTCATCTGGTTGTTCACAATCCGTATCGGCCCTTGGAGGGCTTTCTGATTGACATGAAGGTGAGCTTAAAGCCTGGTTGCAGGCAGTCCTACTTCAAACGCACGCCATTGGTTTAGGTAATGTTATTATGTTCAGTGTTGGGTGCGAGTAGCTAACTACAGTTACTAGCAACTCTACTAATGTAACTAAATTTTTAGCTTGACAGTTGCTCAGTTGCTTTGAAAAAAGTGTAGCTTTTCCAGTAGCTAACTACTTTTTACAGCAAGTAGTGGTGTAGCTCGACCAAAAGCTACATTCTGTTTTGACAAACCTGCAATGCATTGAAGCAGTATAGTGTCGTCGTCTTATTAGATCACAATCTAAAATTGTGCATTCAGTTATTTGTAATATACAATGTCATTGTAAAAAAGTTGTTTAAATATTAAACTGGCTACTTTTTTATAGTAGCTCTTGTAGTATAGCTAACTAGCTACGTTTTCAGAAGGGTAGCTTGATTGTATCTTAAAGGTAGGGTAGGCAATTTGTTTTATAAACACTTTTAGCTATACTGGTTGAAACTCTTCACATCCTGATAGCAATCAATAATAGAAGTGGTATAAATATTAAAACATGCACATATATCTTCTGTGGAAGTCTCAGGACCCCAAAATGTTCATCCAATCATTACATTCGGACCGAATGCAATACTCTAAAAATAGTTGGGGAAACAGAGTGAGCTGTTGTGGGATAAGTGCGTGATACAAGCTGCCCAAAAAATGAGCATTCATTATTATAAACTCTTCTAAATAATGCAGAAGCGTAATGTTTAACCCTCTGGGGTCGGCAAACGCGCCGGCACGTTTTGCTCGTTTTTTTTACATAGCAGCAAAATAGACTTAAAATACTCCGTCATTTTTGGTCATACAGACTTAAGAAATATGAAAAAATAAGCTGTTAAATGTCTACTTTTTTATGTGTCCACTTACAATCGAAATAAAACATTGTGCTTTTGTAAAATAAAGAAAATAAACGGGGTGTGCTTTCTGCCTCTCCGTCTCCGTGAACTTTTTTTTCTAGTGCACGTCTGTAAACATAAACAAAACTCAGCGAATACTATTCACCCAGGCATGAGCAATATATTTTTCACTGCGTGAGAACATGGTGTGGCGTGAGAGCGCCGTAGCTTGTCGGACATAGCGGCAGTAACTAAGGGGGGCGGGTCTTTGCGAACGGTCAATTGAATATAAATGTAAGACGTTTCAAACATTCCTGCAGAAAATTCCTCTTATCTGTTATCACTGAGTGTTTTGTCTTTATTATCTTAATTTTTAATGTAGGGATTTAAACTGTCTTTATGCTTTATAGCTCTTTTGTACATAACATAGATATATTCACTGTTTTCATTGCATTCAGTTGGCAAATTAGTTTCAAGGACAGCTTTGGCCAGGACGTGGAATTAGTGTGTTTTGTCAATAAAAAAAAGAAAACTGGCCTGTTTAATCTGATTACCGGTAATCGATTAATTTAAGAAATATCGGCCAACTAATCAATTATCAAAATAATCGTTAGTTGCAGCTCTAATCTAATGCTTTCTAAGCTAGCTTGCTATTGCTAGCCGCTCCAAAATTGCCTACCCCTGCCTTTAACTACATTAAATTTTATGACTAGCTTGTCAAGCTACAGGTTCAGAGTAGCTTCCCCGACACTGATTATGTGGGGGTGCTCAGACGGCACCAGTGAAGCAGAGGTTAGGCACCTCATTTTTAAAAGTTGCCAAATAGATAATTTAAGGGAATTTGAATGCATCATTTCTGTATTCTCAGACCAGATACCCATTGTTAGAGAACCCAGAGATGCTGAGAAAAAGTGCTGAAGACTTTCTCAACAGAGCAGCAATGACAGACACCGGACTCCTCTTCTCTCCGTCTCAGATCGCCCTTACAGCCATCCTCAACAGCGCAACACGTGCTGGTCTGAAGATTGAGCCGTATGTTTCTCCTTCAGCATTCAGAGATTCTAACACTTGACATGGCAGGATGTTAAAAAAAATATTTTTTATATTTTCAGATATTTGATCGAATGCATAGGGCTTAAAGAGGATAAAGAGATCCTCTCTAAGATGTATGAGTCAATGAGACGTAAGTATTTCCCCCCCTTTTTTTTTACTGTTAAAATGTCACTAGATAAGAGAGGCTTAAATCTGAAAACTCCTGTAAAATCTTTATAACAGGTCTTTCATAACACATGTTCAGCTGGTAAATCTTATAAATGGTGACCTGTAAATTCGTCAGTTATTTTATGGGAGGTTTATCTCCTAAAGATAAATTATGCTGTGAAATGCCATTCTGAAAACGCTATAGAGGACCCATTCAAAGCCTTCCATGATGTAATCCTATGTAGACTTAATGCACACCAGCACTAAAAAAACTACTACTACTAGTATAAAAATATTAAGCAGCAGAACTGTTTTCAACATCGATTAGAAATGTTTGTTGAGCTCCAAATCAGCATATTAGAATGATCTCTGAAGGTGCGTGTGACACTGTAGACTGGAGTAATGATGCTGTAAATTCAGATTTGCCATCACAAGAATAAACGACATTGTAATTCAAAAACATCTTAGAAAAAATCTTACCAACCTCAAACTTTTGAATGGTAGTGTATATCAAACATCAGATGATTTGATTGCCTGTTTTGTTGCATTGTGCATAATTGAAACTTTCCTCTTGGACAAACCAGTGACTTTTTGTTTGAAGCTTGTCTTACTTTGTGCCTGGTAAGGGTAATCTTTGGATTATCAATCATTTGTTATTGGTCCATTTAAGGATACAGTATAAGTGTAATATTGTGTCTGTTTTCACTATAGGAATAACAAGTCTTATGAAAGCGTACGAGCTTCCCAGAGCTGAGGAGGTCGATCCCTGCAAACAGAAACTGGAAAGGATTCATGCTGAATTTGCTTCAAACTTGTGAGTATTTGTAAAATGACAGTACTTAGTTCTTAGAGTTTTAAAGCACACACAACTGATCTTACTAAGAGTTTTATTCAGCCAGGTTAGTCACTTGGTGTTTTGTATCTAAGATGCAAAAGTTGTGTTGTTTTTTTTAAGTATAAAATATAAAAATAAAAATACATGAGCTACCTGAAATACAAAAAAAAAGAAAAAAAAAAAAGTACATCTGCGTCATGCTTTTTATAGATTTGCTGGGTCATAAAATGCATCTAAATGTACTGTAGAGAATCCCCTACATCAACTGTAGATGAAAACAGGAAATGGGTACAAAGTGAGCTGTTTCAAGTCAGTGGTAGTGAATATACACTGTATACTAACATAAATGTAACAGGGTATTACCATGATTTTAGCACAGTACAATGGTTAAACCAGTTTTTTTTTGACAAATACCATGGTAATCTTTCATTTACAATGGTGTATGTCAAGAGGACCATGGTATTAGCATCAGATCACACCACTGTCCAATGGTACCACCTCAGTATTTTTTTTGTAAGGTTCTCAGTAAAGTACAGGACAATGCAACTACCTTTCCAACAAAAATACATTGTAGAATCATCTAAATTAAGTTTTTGCGGTTTTACATATTTCAGGGAGTAATAATACACATCAAGAAAATGCCAAATTAACTCCTCAAGCAAGTCTGATGAACACGAACAGGCTGATATAATAAAATAATAGTCAATAGGGCTTTCTTTTTATGATGTGAAGTGAACCAGGAAGTTCATAATCCACTCGGCCCATTCTGGTGAAAAGCTATAAAATTTATTTGAGTTGGAGTTTGTTGCTGTTGCTTCGGTGGAAGAACAGGGGGCAGGTTATTAAAAGTGGACACATGCACCAACCTTGTGTAATCTATCCTCCAAAATTTGAATTGGTCTCACTGATCTGCTCATGTATCACACAAACACTGGTTTGGAGATAAAAGCTAGGATGCAGCATCTTGTCAAGCGAAGCGGCTCAGTAGGTAAGATAGGAATCAGTTGCTATCTTTAGGATCTAAGCATACCTGCACCTGAAACCGCAGTCGAAAAACAGGAAGAGGTTGTGCGGTACAGTTGAGTGTAGAGACGGTTTTTAAGGCTTGCACCATAAGTGCATCTTGCTTCCCTGATGGTCAAGAGCAATGCAGTGCCGAAGTTCTTGCTTGCTACAGACACCAGTCTAGAACTCACGGCTCCTAGGTCGGTTACACCCGCGGGTGTGAATCAAAGTCGGACAGATCCATGTTGATTTTGCAGGTTGGGTCAACAAGCATTTCCGATTTATTCAATTTTGGTTAATCTCTTGGAGTGTTCTTGATTTTCAGTCTTGGATGACCCAAGATATACTTTTCGACAGACATAACCTCTAACCATCTATTTGATGGCTTATCTGTGAATTCAAGTTTTGAATCCGTTGAATCAGTGTGTTGAATCTAGAGTCCGAGCAAAACTTGGTTCGTGCATCCACCTTCTTCCTTTGCTGAGAACAAGTCTTCCTTTCTTTGCTACCAACCTTTTCTTTCAGAGGATCTGGATTGTGGTGGCTACAGCCATAAAGGTACATTCAGTTCTGCAAAATAAAGACAAAATTGGGCATGGTGACCTTTCAGGATTATGCAAGTCTTGACCGATTTATAGTGAACCATAAGAAATTTCAAGCGCTTTCAGAAGGCCGTGGCATCGTAATGCCTACATGAAATGGATCAGCTTGTTTCTCACCCTGTGCGCGCTTCAGATTTCTTCTTATTCACAATTTATAAATGCCTACCTGATACTTTTCTGTTGAGGCTATAGTTAAACAAATTGACAGACAAAAAACATCTATGATCTTGATCTATAATAACTACAGTTATGAGCTACAGTGATGCACTAGTTTGCATGCGTGGATGTGTGTGAGTGATGAGTCGCCAAAGACAGTCACTAAATGAATGCAGTCTTCAGATGATAACAGTGTATGGTTCTGATGCTTTCCTCTGTCCACGGCCTTCAGGAAAAGAAAACATGGATATGAAGATGACGATCACGTTGTGAAAAGGCAGATGGTTGCTGAGGAAGTAAGTTTAGATTGGTTCCTCAAATGCACATCTTCTGGTTGCCACTTGAAGCTTATGGATTTTCTGTTTTGCAGGAATGGACTGATGAGGATTTGGATGCATTGTGATGAAATTTTTTAAATCTGCAACATCCTCGGCAGTTATTTCATGAACGGGTTGAGTGATTCCATTTGACACTTGTCATGTGGTTCTCAAACTAAACTGTAAATATTTCAGCAAAATGTTGTCTTCTCTGAAAATAAAATATTTTTTTTATTCCCATTTAGTTTTTATTCAGAGGGGATGTATTCAATTCACCAAAAGTGACCGTAAATATTTGTATATTCTTACCAGAAAATCTTTCCAAGTGCTGTTTGTCTGAACTTTCTATTCATCGAATATTGAAAGGTTTCACGTTTTCCAAAAACGTATTAAGCAACAACCGTTTTCAACATTAATACAAATAAATGTTTTTTTGAGCACCAAATCAGAATATTAGAAATGATTTCTGAAGGATGACACAGAGGACTTGAGTAATGGCTGCTTAAAATAGGAACAAATGGCATTTTCAAATAGAAAATGGTTATAATAAGAGGTAAAATTTAATATTTTGGATCAAATAAATGTAGCATTGGTTAGCATTAAAGACTTGTTTCAAAAAAATAGTTTTGAATGATAGTGTACTGGTAGTTAAAACACTAAACGTTAATCTGCTTGCAACTATCATTTAGCAGATGTCTTACAGTACACTTGTGACAGTCTTAAAGAACTGGGGTAAAAGGAGTGCTCTGGGTTCAAATGATATAACACATGCTGTTCATTCAAAATCAAGAACTGATAACCGACAAACACTCTAGAATATAATAGTACAACAGCTGTCTTATTTTCAAAAGCTGCTTTCATGAGCTGATCCGAGACATAAGCCAGTCAGTACTTTATAAAAACATGTTTAATAAGTGCATGCATTCCTGATACAATCTTTACTATTGTAAATTTTACGGATGTAAACATTTTTTACCTTGAACTTTTCTCCTGAGAACATGTCTGGCTTTGAATTTGTCTCAGGGAAGACTGAACCAATCAAACATAAGTACAATATGGAAAACAAATCAGGTTACCTCAAATTATATACTCATGATTCCAGCAAGAGAATTTATTGTTCTGATATAAAATAATCATACTCTCTGAGGATGATAAAAAGAAGAAGAAAAAAAATCCAGTCTACAGCACAGTTCGAACTAAACGGAACAGGGTAAAGGACAAAGAACACTAGTCTGAGCACATTTAGCATATTCATAGCCATGTAAATCAGTAACAAATTACAGTATAAAAATCATTTTAGCTCATAATCCAGTTATAGAGAAGAATCGTTGCAGTCTTGTGTCAGTTCAGTTTCAGATCAAGCAGATGAAGAGATACACTTTGGCAACCTGTATTCAAAAACATTATTCTGTGGACTTATTGGGACATTGGTTGGTCGACCCATCTGTTAGATTGATATGTACCCAAGATACTGCAAGCAATCAAACCCATTTGGGCGTGTGATTATAAAGTCATTGGTGTCGGACTTCAGGAGTCCAGCCTTTTTGTTTTGCAGCTGTAGTTTGCATAGTTCTCGTGGCACAGACAATGAGGCGCAAGGAAAAGGGATGATGGAAGATATGGGGAGGGTGGGAGCTGACATGGGGATGAGGGTGGAGCATGCTGGGGTCCCATTGGCTACTCCAGGAAGACGGAGACAAACTGACAGACAAAATGACCGAGGTGGAACTACCTGTTGCTGTTGGACATGGCATAGTGCACCTGTTTCTGCTGGAGGAGCTCAGTGATGGCCAGCAGCTTTTTCAGCACGTGCTGTGAAGAAAAAGACAAGGGGCAATGACTGCATTATAATCTTCACCTGCTGGGTTAAAATGGCACAGCGAAGACCTGTTACAACTTATTGTGATGTTAACAGTCATTTTCACATGCTTTCATTTCAATATGGATGGTATCTGACGAAAGAATAACATACAATCAATACATACAGCCAAATCACAGAAACTGAAGAATGCCCAATTTAATATCAGTGCCCGGTAAGAGTACTTGTCTAGATTTCACTGCTCACTTATGCAAATTTATTATAAACAGCCACTGCTATAAACTCGTGAAGTTTATTAAATTATTCAACCCCCATTGCAAATCAGGTTTACTGGCTAAAATTTACTTAGTTTTAGCTGTTTGCAATGAACCAATCAAACTTCTGCAGTCTCAAAATGATTCAACCCCCTGAATAAAATCCCTCTCAATAACACACATCTGCAAAACAGGTGTTGTCTCAAGCACACCTGATGCAACTAGTCAAGGGCTTCATCAGTTGCACCAGGTGTGCTTGAGCTAGAACACGTTCAATAAACCTAGCCAGTTCAGATATTTCATGTCATGTTTGACTGCATGTTAGAAATAAGTCAAAAGAATGGTACAACAAGTTAAGAGAAGATATCATCGGCCTTCACAAACAAGGAACAGGATACAACAAGATAGCGAGGGCACTAAATATTCATAGAAACACCGTTGGAAGTTAGTTCGCAAGTTCAAAGTTAAAGGAACAGTGATTACACTACCTGGACAGGGCAGAAAAATAAAGCAATCAACGCCTGCAACCAGATTTCTGAGAAAGCAGGTTCAGAAAACCCTCCAGTGATTGCAGTCACTTAAAAGAGCTTGTGACAAAACCTTGTAACTCCATTAGATCCACAAACTGTCTGCAAAAACTCATAACCGCCTCAATCATGAATAAAGTGCCACACGCAGTTTGGACCATCTCTGCTTGTTTGCAATGGCAGGGTGAATAAAGAACTGGTTCTTGGGAGTAAAAAAAATAAGCATTTTCTTTACTCAAAAAACACTATATTTGCAGGCTACTGTTATATGTATTTGAGGAGCGGAGAAGAGTGTCTTAGTCTAGCATATGTTGTCGAGTCAAAGCCAATATTGCCTTAAACAGCCTGTGCGTAGCACTTCATCTTTAATATCATGAGATGTTGGCCAAATGACAGAAAAAAACAGAATAACCACATAAATTAAACTTTAAAACCTGTAAGTTGTCGAAAACAATGCGATGCACTTATTGCTTCTAATGACGGACACAACTTTGAAATTCGCTAATCAAAAAACTCATAAGACCATTTGAGCTTGATTTTGGTCAAATGTTAAAAATAGTGCCCAACAATATATAATATATTTATTAAAAAATATATGTTAGACCAAGAAGTTGTGCGGACTGAATATTATGCTGATTTTGTACATTGAATGTACAGTATCATCACAAGGCTCTTTGGAATACTTGATTCTGATTGGCCAATCAAGACATTCTGTGGTTCATGTTTATATAATGACTGCTAAACTATATATTTTCCTAGTTTCATGTTTCTCCAAAAAGCCTCTTTCATCTCATGAAATAACATAATTTCACCTACTATTTGACAAGTAGTTGTGTAATAAGCATGATAACAAAAAATCAGTCTATACATTCATGTCAGGGCCCCGGCTGACTGCACATTATGTCTTATATATTTCTTACTGTCATGTATGATGAGAGACCCATACCTGCTGTGCTCCTCTCTCGTTGCTGAGGGTGCGGAGTTCATCAGAATGAGTAGCACAGATCTCATGCAGGGCAGCAAGGTCACGGGACAAATCAGTCCTAAAGTGCTCGGTAGATTCCGGGAGATCAGGAACATTCTGGAGAAACAACACAAGAGAGAATGTTATAGGAAAGCTACTTCACACAGAGCTCATAAACAGAGCCGCAAGCAACCCATGCTGCTTTAAAAATGGATACAGGGCAGTTTACCCCCAGCTCATCCAGAAACATGATCATCCTTTGTTTGTTGTTCTTGATGAAAGGATTCACCCCCTCCATGTAGGGCTCCTGCAACACAAACACATCACAACAAACGATGGTATGCCACTGCTGTAACATTAGCATTCACAGACTCTTTGACGCCTTTTCAGGGTAACTCATTTTCTAACACAGCGTGAAAATCAAAACACCTTAGCGCCAAATTCCACCAGGTTGGCCAAGTTCTGCACAGACTTTGCTACCAGGGTGAGCGTTCGACCTGCTGTGGAGGATGGAGGGTCTGCAAAAACAAGACACATTTTCATCATCGTTAATATTATCATACTAAACTTGCAGTATTAACAATGTTTACACTATAGTCCGTTTTTTGACAAAAAAAGACGTGCGCTGCATCCCAAATCACATACTGTCTGACTAGGAACTACATCTGAATTTGAACTTCACAACTATAATATGTTCTATATAGTATGAATATAATCATATTTGAAAAAGATAGTACCGGTAAGAAAAATATAATATTTTTTTCTATATTTTAAAGTGTAGTTTATTCCTGTGATGTCAAAGCTGAATTTTCAGCATCATTACTCTAGTCTTCAGTGTCACATGATCCTTCAGAAATCATTCTGATATGATTTTCTGCTCAAGAATGGATGAATAAAAAGTTCCAAATAACAGCATTTATTTGGAAATATATATAGTCTTTAATACAATACGTCTTTCAAAAGCAAAACATTTTTTAACTTTTGAACAGCAACGTCTGAACCAAATTTTAAAAAAATTTATAAAAATTTATTCATGTGAACACTTCCAAACAACAGTGATATTCAGCACAACAGAACAGCTGCAGATCATGTGACGTTGCTTAAATTCAGCCTGTAGGTGGCAGCCTTGAGCTCCCATAAGGGCATGAGACATTAATCCTACACTTCCTGTCCTGAAATAGATGAGGCTTATAATTAATATGCTCAATAGGTTATTTTTAGAAGTCAACTAAACCAACTATATTATTTCTAGATTGTTATTCGCCTTCATCTTTGAATATATCTTTGAAAAGCAATATATTGCAGTATTATTTTTGCCTTGTCATATTTTAGGCAACAGTATGTACAGTGCAGTACATTGCATTTAAACTGCATTACAATTAAATTTGAAAAATACATCACAAATCATAAAAAAATTATTAGGAAGAATTTTAAAACCCTGTTAACAAATAAATGTTTTGATGTGCCAAAGTACACTTTCATATAAAAATATGTAATAGCCTGTCGACTGTCACTTTGACATGTTTATGCGTTTACACATTTGGACCGTTAAGTGCTCTTCTATCGGACTGAAGCTCTAACAGGTGCAGAATAAAATATCTGAGTGGGTACTTGACCTAAATGTGTTGCAGCTGGAAAATGGATCTTGTGATGCAAGCTGTGCACTCACCAGCGATGATGTTGAACATTCTGGGGTTGAGAATGGCAGGGCAGATGAGCCTCAGGAAGACGAAACCACTGGGGGACAGAGACAAACACATTTTGGCACTTTGCAAGATGTTCCTCTGTAAACATGCGCAAATGTAGCTTAACAACTTGCTACCTCACGACTCGGGTCCTCATTGTAGTGTTGGTAGGCCATTTCTGCTGCACAGACTTCTGAAGACAGCCATAAATGTACCTCAGGGTCCTTGGACAGGGAGGAAACAGACAAACTAAGAATACTAAGACTGCAAAAACAGCACAGTACCGTAAAAAATTAATGTAAAACATATCTATGTAGCACTACATGGACAGGATGATAATATAGTAGGGATGCACTGATATAAAAAACTTTGGCCAATATGGATGTTATAGTTATTTTAGCTAATAGTTATTTCCATGTTATGGCTGAAGTTTCACTAGTCTGTCTAAAAATATATATGTGTACCGGTAGATGAATTGTATTACAAAAAGCGTTACATTTTTTATGGACAGTTTTGCTAGGATTTTTTTTTTTTGCAGTTAAATGTTGCCAGCAAATTTCAAATTGCAATAATATTTTACAATATAACTGTTTTTTACTGTATTTTTTATCAAATAAATGCAGACTAAAACTTTTCAAAACATAAAAAAAAAAATTTGACTTCCACACCTTTCCGGGCATGTACTGTATAACGAAATTTCTGTTCAAGAAATAATGCTCTTAAAGTTAAAATCTTTGTAATATTTACATATTTAAATATTATATTTAAATATTCTCAAGGTAATGCAACGCTGTTTGCTAACCGCCACAACAGGAAAAAAAGCAGAAGAAGGGACGATCTACGCATCAACCCAAAACAAGAGTTCAGATGACACGCAAGAGCTTGCCTATATGCGGAGTTTCAAATAAAAAAAGACTACAAGAGTGAAACAACTAATCTCAGCACAAGTTTTACTTTTCATTATTCTATTTATTTTGTAACACGAGAGGCTTTTCAGTTTTATTGCTGATTGTGACCAAATAACTTTTGTTTTTTATTAGCCCAACAACACAAATATGACCTAAGCAAGAGTGCTTAGGTTTACTGCTTGGTGCTTAATACACTAAAGGAGGCTGTACTGTACACATTACCTCAGGGGGACTAAATGCCACTAGGTGGAAAAACTGTCATTGGCACTACTGTCTGTTCAAAATAAATAAAAATAAACCTAGCATTGGGGATTTGTTGCTTTTTCCTGTTGTACCGAACTCGTATCGAACCGTGACCCCAAAACCGAAGTACTGTGTACCGTTACACCCCTATACAGGTGAAACTCAAAAAAATTGAGTATCGTGCAAAAGTTATTTCCAGTAATTCAACTTAAAAGGTGAAACTAATATATTATATAGACTCATTACATGCAAAGTGAGATATTTCAAGCCTTTATTTGTTATAATTTTGATGATTATGGCTTACAGTTTATGAAAACCCCAAATTCAAAATTAGAATATTGTGAAAAGGTTTTCATAGCTGCAAGCCATAATCATCAAAATTAGAACACAAAGGCTTGAAATATCTCACTTTGCATGTAATGAGTCTATATAATATTCGTTTCACCTTTTAAGCTGAATTACTGAAATAAATGAACTTTTGCACGATATTCTAATTTTTCGAGTTTCACCAGTATTGTTCGCTAACGGTTGAAGATGTAGATATATTTTTCCATCCCTACAGTATATATACACACACAGTGTTGTACTGAAACTAGCAATACCAAGGCAGTATATGGATAATCAGTATAGATAACAAGGCAGTAATGCTGATAGGACACTATATGGTGGTGTGCTATCATGCTTACGGGGGCAAGATCTCAGCAGCCATAAATATCTTCTCCACCAGCTCCGACAGGATGTTGAGTAAATGAGCTAGATTCAGATTAACATCCTCATTCTTCTCCAGTTTAGATGGGTTCAGCTACAGAGGGAGACCAGAAAACACTCCACATGAGGGAAAAGGATTCTGACTGTTAGTTCAGTTTATTCACTATCCAACAGAAACCTGACAAAAGCCAATTTGCTCAAGGCAGGAGCTTTGGAGAGAACCTCATGTTGTCGCATTTGGCTCAGACATACTAAACAACACAAAACATCAGGACGGCGGGAACAGAACGTTAACAGATCTGTGGCACAATGGAGTTTGATGTTAACAGTGAGAGACCCCCCCCCCCCCTGCTGAATGTTCTGTTTAGTTCCATTACCTCACAGGACTGCTTGCTCTCCATGATCTTCAGTATGGAGTCTTTGAGTGCGTGGTGGACGAAAGGTGTGGCGGTGGCCTTCATGTACTGTTCCATCAAAGTACTGGCCAGAGTAGTGGCACGGAACAGCGTCGTGGCTTCATCTGCAACGCCAAAACAAAAAAAGCTACTATTTTAGGGATCGGCAGATTAAAAAAGTAATGTCTGAAATACTGCATCCTTTTCTATACATTGCTATTATTCATATTTATATGAATCATTTAATTTATACTAAACAGTTTCAATATTTTACAATTCAGAGGAAAATGTAATAAGATAATACTCAATTATAATTATTGTTATAATTACACTAATGTTAAAAAGTTTGCGGCTGGTAAGATTTAGTAAATGGCTTTGTAATAATATGTTTTGTTTTGGCTGTATTTTTTATCAAATGAATGCAGCCTTAGGGAAAGACTAGGGAAGTTAAATGTAAAATAAATGTTTTCTATTTTAATATATATTTTCATTTATGTTGTTTCGAAAATGTATTTACTGTCATCATTGATCAACTTAATGCATCTTTGCAAAGTAAAACTATTACCGGTACTTAAAAAAATAAAACAATAATAATTATTGACCCCAAACTTCTGAACCGTAGTGTAAATTTAAAGAGATTTAAAGATGAATTTCTTTCTTCTGTTGAACACAAAATATGATATTTTGAAGAATGTCAGTAACCAAACAGTTGATGGGCCCCATTGACTTCCATATTCCCATATTCTTCTAAATATATTCATTTGTGTTGAACAGAAGAAGAAAATTCAAACAGGTTTGGAACAACTTAAGGGTGTGTAAATTATGACAAAATGTTCTTTTTTGGGTGAGCTAATAGAGCTATACCTTTTAATTAACTTAAGTGTGATATGTGAACTTGGTATTTGGATTCATCTATGTTCATTCTGCGATTTAAGTCTCAGCAATTAATTTAAATGGTTAATAGTTCATTTCACATCCATACCACACTGTCCAATCCACTGAGAATTAGAGATGTCAAGATGGATTAATTAAATTGACATTTTAAGAATGCTACTACAGAGTCTTAGCTTATAAATATTAACTAGGTCATGCTGCTGTTGTTGCTTCATAACCTTCCTGCAGCTCAAGTCACAATCTAATATTCATAAGGGAAACTTTCACCATGGTTGAGTTTGTAAATTCATCCACAAACCAAATTGAGTCGATACTACCAACAGTTGTATAGTGAGAGCTCTTCTCAGGACACACTGCACATTTTCAAGACCGTGTTCGATTGCTCAGTTTAAATGAACAATTGTTCATCGCTTGAAAAGAAGAACTGTGTAAAATGCACAAGCAAAAGTGAAGCTCTGTTCTATAGCTAAAACATGATGAACAAGCCTGAGGGAAGCTGCCCAGCCTCGATGCAGCTGTGACATCTGTTTGCGGTTGAATACTGAACTTTGAATAATACAAAGAGAGAGCCCTACCCTCCATATTAATTTCTTTGTCATTCAACGTCCTCAGTAAGGGAGCTTCAGCTCGCTCGTGTCGTAAGATCCGGAGCAGGATGCTGGCCAGCAGGGAGCGGTCCTGCCCACAGACGTGAGCCAACGCATAGATCACATGATAGTCTTTCTGCAGGATGAGCTGGGGACGGACAGTGGGAGCATGTCAGCAAAAGATGCTTTGTTCAAAAACTATGTTCTAAGAAAGTTTTTCTAACATTCACGATAAGCCCTGACAACATTATTTCTGAATGTTCAAAACAGCCAGTAAAAAAAAAAATATATGTTTTTTTTTTATTGGTTAAGCGAATATAAAAGGTAACATTCCATTTCATATTTTTGCAAACATTATGGGAATTTTACTTTTGAATGTTTTTAGAAACATTCTGAACGAAGATCCAACTAAAACATTTTTGAATAATGTATAAATAATACTAACATTTTGTGAACATTAGTAAAGACCAGGTAACAACAAACATCTTATTAAAGTTATTGGAAGAATGTTTGTTTATAACTTTAGAATGGTGGCCAAAGTTCTGAGAATGTTCCCTGTTACTTGGGAATCTAGCAAAGTATTATTATTATTTTTTTTATGTTAAATTGTGTTAATTCTTTTTGTTGCCAGCATGGCGTGCGTTTCCCGAAGGCATCGTTCGCAAACTATATGTTCGCAAGTTCCGTCGTTGTCAGCATAGTTCAACGAGCTGGGGTTTCCCGAAAACATCGTTCTAACAAACATTCACAAACTACATCGCAAAGTTGTGTGGTTGGAACGACAGCTCTCGACCTGCGGTTAGAAGCATAGTTTCTAGTTTTCATGACATGTGGACTTAATAAATTCCTATCTTGAGCAAAATAAGCAAGCTGATATCCAGTACAGTGATAGTCTGTATCTTTTATTTGGAATATGAACATTTATGAGAAAATAATAGGAAATAGTCCTCAGACGCAATGTCCATAATTTATAGCAAAACATCTAGCATTAATCTGATGACAAACAGATTACCGTAATTAAAATAAGTTATTACCACTACGTGCGTGACGCATCATTAACCAACGTGGTTGAACGAACACTTTGCGACAATATGGTTCGGGAAACAGTCGTGACTAGCTAGTTGATTTCTTCAACGATGCATCGTCCTATGGGAGTTAAGCAGCGGGTTGCATCGTTTTACGGAAACGCACCCCTGTATGGTTAACTACAAGGCCACATCCCCATCTGTGTGTAAAAAATGACCATGTGCACACTCACTTCTTTGAATTCACTGTACTCTTCCTCAGGCATGATCTTCTCCATGGAGAATCGCACTCTTACGCGGAGTGAGCCTGGTTCGATTCCCTTCAGCGGCACATAGGAGCTCAGAGGAAACCACTCATCGATCATCTGGCCCCTCTGCAGCTTGCTCAGCTGGCAACGCATGAACACTGAAAACATACAGAAGAGAAACAAATTAGAGAAGAGCAGTGGTCGTGCTTTCCTCTACAAAGTGCCAGCAGAGGGCGCACTTGTGCAAGGAAAAAAGAACGAAGGGATTAAAGGAATGTTGCAGGTTCAGCAAAAACTAAGTTCTATGTATGGAGCATCTATTGGTAACATGCAGACAATTACCACAGATAATATCTGATAATAACTGAAAAAAAAAATGAAAAAAAATGAAGGTTACAATTAATATTGCCAGCACCAGACAATAAACATCACAATTAGATTCAATACACTACCGCTGAAAAGTCTTCTTTTATTTTAAAGAAATTAATATTTCTATTCAGCAAGGATGCATATCTATTTCAGATTTCTATTTCAAATAAATTGGTTTATTTTGAACTTTCTATTAATCAAATAATCACAAAAATATTAGCACAGCTGTTTTCAACATGTTTCTTGAGCACCAAATCAGCATATTACCGTAGAATGATTTCTGAAGGATCATGTGACACTGAAGACTGAAGTAATGATACTGAAAATACATCTTTAGGAATAAATTACAGTTTAAAACAGCTATTTTATATTGTAATAACATTTTACAATATTACTGTTTTTACTGTATTTTTGATTAAATAAATGCAGCCTTTGTGAGCATAAGAGATCCCAAACTTTTGAACGTTAATGTAACGTTACTGTATATATATATATATATATATATATAAGGATACCAGAAAGTCCACTAACAGGAATTATGTCAATAACGCATAACAAAACGTTTATCTAACTGTACAGCTTAAATAATACACTTACATTTAATTATTAGTGCTTTAACAAAAATAACTGTGGTAACTGACATTATGCCATAAATGCTGTCGACAGAGCTTCCGGAATATTCCTCTGACAGCTCATGGTCCATAAATGTCTTGCTGCCTAATTTTAAACACGACTAACAAGTACATTTTATTTTTGACGGTCTCATACTACATATAGACACTGTAGCCTTTTATCTTTGCTTCAGTCAGACAATCAGTCTTATATCATTCAGCTCATTTCATTTGTCTAACCAATCATATTTTTATCCACACTTGATACTTGCAGAGTGTTCATTTTGGACCAACTGTGAGGTATTATCAAAAATAAATCATCACTATAATTGTATGGGAAAGAACAGATAATGATACTCACAGATGTCACTTTCTTTGCTCTTCTTGGTCTTGTTGCTTAAGCTTATTTCGAATCTGTTGATGTCACTTGACAGGTCACTGCAAGAGAGAAGGAATGGACATCAGAATCTTAATCGAGCAACACTTTTAAAACCTCTAAATGAGCCGAGAGTCACAATGAACTCACTCAAAGATGAACTCTTCAGTGAACACAGGGTTCTGTCCCTCTCTAGGGTGAGTCCTCGCCACCTGCACACTGTTCAGAGAGATGTTGCAGTACGGGTTGGTGAAGTGTTTGATGGGAAGTTTGTGGGCTTCTTCCACATACAGGACTAAACTGCTAACCTAAGGTGAGAGAATGACACGCAAACGTTAGATTTTCCCATGCTCCGCAATGAATAAGTGATGAGATGTCAGACTCTGTCCAAAAATATGCCTGTGGTAATGAAGATGACGATGTTCTTTTTAGATTTAGCCCAAATGGCTTGACTGGGATCAGGTGCTCTGGAAGGGGTTTTCATCCCCCTGCTCACCGGCATCCAGACGGTTCAGCTGTGGCCCCTTCTGACAGCACATTCAGAGCCATCTGAACACCTGACCTCATGATTAAAGGAACGACAGCCACTGTTTCCTGAAAACGGTGAGATTTCACACACATTGCCTTCTCTCTCTTACCTGACGCAAACGCTTGTTGAATGTGGTCTGTAAGGGTTTCCTAAGATTATTGCAGAACGTCTGTAGGCATTTCAGCCAGTCCTGTGAATGAAGGACATAACATTTTGGTTATAGATTCATTTTATGTGGACAGAGTAAATAAAAAATGTTTTTAATATATTTAATTATAAGATGCAGCAATAAGATTATCAAGCAAGGATGCATTCAATTGATCAAAAGTGACTGTAAAGACTTATTTTGTTACAAAAAAACCCCCATTTATTTCAAATGAATGCTGTTCTTCTGAACTTTCCATTCATCAAGGACTGATGGAAAAAAAGATCACTGTTTCTACAAAAATATTAAGTTTTCAACATTGACAAAAATAAGAAATGTTTCTTGAGCAGCAAATCAGCACATTAGAATGATTTCTGAAGGATCATGTGACACTGAAGACTGGAGTAATGATGCTGAAGATTCAGGTTTGACATCACAGGAATAAACTACATTTTAAAATATATTCAAATAGCAAACAGTTATTTTAAATTGTAATAATATTTACAATATTCATTAAGTTGGTTTGAGAAAGTCAACTTACTGAAATCCTATTCAAACTTATTATTATTCTTCCAATCTATCTATCTATCTATCTATCTATCTATCTATCTATCTATCTATCTATCTATCTATCTATCTATCTATCTATCTATCTATCTATCTATCTATCTATCTATCTATCTATCTATCTATCTATCTATCGCTTTCTAAACCATCAAACTTTAAGCTGTAAAACTATTTTAAACTTCAAACTATTTCAAACTGAAAACCTTTGAAAACCAAAGCTTTTAATACTTCAAATATTAAAACTTCAAAGTTTGTTTTGATAAACCATTTTTATTGTAGTTTTGATCAAATAAATGCAGCCTTAGTGAGCACAAGATACATGTACATTAAAAACACTTTATTTGTCTCGATAAACTTTTTATTGTAGTTTTGGTCAAATAAATGCATCCTTAGTGAGCATAAGATACATTTACATTAAAAAAAGCTTCCCAACCCCAAACTTTTGAATAGTAGTATATATATTAGGGGTGGAGCCGAACCCGAATACGGTATTCGGAAAGCCACAAGTAACGTGTTTTTTACAAATACTTATTTCGAACAAATACTTTAAAAAAATATTTGTATTCGGGAACAAAAAAATCTTTATATCAAAAAGCTGCGTTTCCTCATGAGACCACAGTGCACGCCCGGATGAGTGAGTGAGTGACGGACACAGGCTGCTCCACACAGCAACAGAAAGTGCTCGGCTGAGCGAAAACACTTAACTGCATCACTATTTTTGTTGAAGAGATTTTTGTACCTTAACTGGGTTCCTTAGGCAGTTTATAACTTTCGGGAAGCGGAGTTTGATAGGGAGATTATTCCATTACGCGGCATTATTGACGTCTGCAGTCGGGTGCTCTCATGTTCGCTCTGTTTACGTAGCTCTGTTTAGCGCGGTAATTTTGACAATAGGCTGTTGACAGAGTAACGTTAACGTTCGGTTAAAAATGCTTGTGTAGTTGTGTCGAATTGTATGCACGTGTGGGAGTTATATGGTACGTTTAAAGTTACTCTGTCTTTTGCAAACAGCAAGATGTAGGCTGTAGACTTCATAATGTTCACAATGGTATTTTATTAGTTGTTGGTTTAACCATGGATGAGGTAGGCTAATGGCTGTTATGTTATTTTCTTTTCAATTACATTCCTTGTTTCATTGCTGGATTTATGGAAAAACATCAACCAATATTGCATATCCATAATTATTATAATGGATATAATTAAAGAATACTTACACTATAACGTAAATTAGAAGTGTAACGCAAAATTTTTTTTGTTTACGCCTATTTTGAATTTTACTCGAATACAAATACAAATACTTTCCCCCCCTCAACAAATACAAATACAGATACAAATATCGGCTGCTTTGCACACCCCTAATATATATATATATATATGTAGAAGTGATGTGTACCTGTGCCTGCTCAGGTGTCTCTCCAGCAAAGTAGAAAATGTACTGCTCCTCGCTAAAGTGCTGAATCACAATCTGGAAACAGTTTGGCCTGGACAAATAAATAACATCAACAGAAAACGTGTAACGTCCATCTGCAAATGGCACACCGGCCCCAAATTGAATTGAATTACATACAACACATCAAACCAAGAATCATCTGCAAGCAAATAATGATCAGAATTAAGGACACCAGTGGCTTGAGTTGCATTACACTCACATACCTGCCAAACAGACTGTCGTGGACCCCGTACACAGAGCACACACTCAGATCGATTAGTCCTTTGGGTTTGGTGGCTCGCTTCTCACTCTCAAAATAAATAAGCTGAGCGTCGTTGCCCTCCAGGATGAAGTATAAGTGCTTCCAGCGCTTGCCCTTACCTGTGGAAGTACAAGTGAAAAGGTGAGCAAGATGCTTTAGAATAACATTACCTTCATGAAGGGTATACAAATTTCAGATCAAGGGAACCAAACTATGGGAGAACACCTGATTTATTTATGTCATACATTTTTAAGAGACAAGCATATCAATTTTTGCACAGGGAGCCTGTATAATAAAATATTTTAGTACACATCCAACTAGCTGAATGCTAAATACGAACAACAGCTGAATGCCAACAAGAAAATGCATCAAAATTAGGGGGGTATTGACACAGGTTTCATGATTCGATTCACAAGCTTGATTCAATTCTCATTTTGATATCTATTCATTTGGATATCAGTTACAATACATTTACATTTTTCTTGAGGAAAAAAAGTCTCCATTAACTGAAGTAGTATTTTTTAGGGGTGTGCCGGTTTCAGAATTGGTGATGACGGTTATGATGTGAGTCAAATGTGACGGTTCGTAACATAACCGTCGTTTTTTTTTTTAAATCCTTAAAAAAAAAAAAGAAGCAATGAACATGCTTTGTTTTAAATAAATCACATACACTAAAAAAATCCTTTTAAAAACGTAGGCTGCTTAAATTATATAAGAGCTGCATAAAAATGAATGAGTAGGCCTAAATTACAAATGATAAAATCTACATACCTTTATCAAAGAAAAAAAAAGTCGAACAACGATTGTTGTGATAATACCTTAATTAAACTAACTAAATACAGGAAACAAAAAAAGTGCAATGACATTTTAAATTCCTAATCTTTTTCGACTTCAAAGTTCCGTGACAGGAACACCAACATGTTCACTTTACTCGGTTTTAGTGACGATCTGACAGGGGTAGCTATGTTACCCGCGAGGCTAAACACTCGCTCTGATGCTGTGCTTGTAGCACAAATACACATGTAGGCTATTTACGTGCCAATTTTGCTAAGAGCGGATAGCGTGTGTCTCCCCACCATGCTAGTGGATTAGCCGTAGAGTCAATTGGTTCTTCTTGGAGATAGCGGGTTAACTCCGTGTCAGCGCGCGCTCTGATCGGTAAAGGGGCAGAGATTTCAGACCTCCGTTTATTAGGGAGATCTCCAAGATTTCTCAAAGCCGCACCCGTCTAGAAAGGATGTAGCAAAGATATTTAATGCTAATGCATGAGGCATAGGCATAGTTTCATTCATTTACGATGAGATGCGCTCTAGTTCACAACGCAATGCAAGTGAACGCGGCGCGCCGGCGCCTCAATGTCACGGTTATTATATTGCCTGCTATATTATTAAATACATGCAATTGGTTGATGAAACATTTATTAAAATTAAGGTACAATTTGTACAAAACGAAATTCGCTTTAAGGAAAGGCTTACAAAGCAAAACTTATATGAAGTGGTAAAAATAATTTCTGACGATTTACAAAACAAAACTTCATTAAGTGGTAAAAACCATGTCTCCCGATGTATTGCGCATATTATGATCCTAACTAAAAAATTCAATTTTTTTTGTTTTTTTATGTTTGTAAAAAATATTTTAATAACACAGTTTTGGCGGTTATAGAGTTCTAATGACGGTGTTTAACTATAACCGTCGGTCTCACGGTTATATACTAACAGTCACACCCCTAGTATTTTTTTGATTTTTTTGAAACATTTAAACTGCATCAACTCTTTAATGGTATAATTAACATTTAAGCAGCGGCTGTCATAACTTGATTTCACAACAGATTTATTCAAACATACACTAAATGAAGACATATTTAGCATTATAAAACGGTTAGTTTCAATTGTTGATTCTGATTGGTCAATAGCTGTATTTCTGTTCTATGTATCACTACACAACACCCCTAGCAACCACTCTTAGCAACTTAAACACAGAGATCTAGTAAGCGAGTGTGTACCTGCATTTACAGTAGATACAGCATTTTTGTTCAGGTCAGTCCTATATATTCACAATTTAAAAAATCAGTTTGAATGTCCGCTGCGATATCTTGTCCTTTTAACAGTTAAGGGGTTTTCCCGTGCCCATAGTCATCTGTCACTTGCGTCTTCCTTCTCCGTGATCACACGTTTGAGTCCTTTCAATGTAAAAGTCTTCTCTACTGACTGACTCACTCATAAAGACAGTCTTTGCCGCCATCTATTGGCAAAATAATATATGTAACTTCTGTTGCCGTTTACGGTCAGGGACTATTTTTTCCAGCGGAAGGAAGGCTTTTAGTGATTTTACTTCATGAAAGTTGAATAGATACATATTTTTCGGCTTTAATAGTTGTATTGTGTGGTAACCGTTTTATAAAAGCAATAAGGTACGAGAGGCTGTGCTGTATCGTGAATAAGTCACGACCAAAGGGCGTTGTTAGGCACGACGCGAATTAGTTATTGCTTACATATGCTGCTCTCTAAAGTTATTTTCTTTCTAGTTGACTAATGAGATATGAATGGATTTCCAGAGGTAAATACAACGTTACGTGATTTTACGTCAAAACATTGATTGAGCGATTACATGAAACATGATACATTTCAGTAAGTTGTAAGATGTTTATTTCATGCTATAACTAGTAGTTAAGAGGAAGAGATGATCAGTTCACATGCACTCTAAAGCACTTTCACTAGTCCGCTAGATGATTGTGTAATCATAATGGCATAGTAAACAGATTTGGCTTGCTGTCCATTATTAAAAATGTACTCTTAAAGGTGCTCCAATCGATCTCGGAATTATTATCAAACAAAACGGAGGCTAGCTAGACCCTCCCTCCTCCTCATCCACGCAATAACCCCCCAAACCCCACCCCACATCATTCTTGTCGGTTATTGGCTGGAACAGTTTGTTATGTTTCGTGGTGCGGGTCGCTCTGTTTATTGCTCAGTTTGTTTTTGCTGCTGTTTGTGGAGCTTGGGCTCTCTGCAGAGACCGCGTTTTTTTACAGTGTGTTCAGTGGGACAGGCAGCTAGCGGATAGTGAGGAGATGTTTGCGGTATGTGAAAAAAAATGGTTTGGCCTAAAAAAACGCACGAGATCGCTTATAGCACCTTTAAATTTAGATTGAGCATTTAGATTCTTCCCGCTTTGAGAAATGTATAGAAAGATAAATGTAGGCTTAAAGGACAAGTTCGGTATTTTACACTTAAAGCCCTGTTTACAGATCGTATCTGATGAAATAGAACGGTTAAGATTAAAATTTGGACACATGCTCCTGTCCCGAGAATTTTAGTTTTATTTAGCGTTTGTGGACCTATTTTGCCAAACGCGTCACACCCAGATTCTTCCGTTGAGAGCTTGAATAATAGACACCAGTTGGTGGCGATAATGCACCTTTGCCGATTGCAAGCAAACCGCTGGCATTTCATTTAATACACAGAAGAAGCAGAAGAAGAAGCGGCGGAGGAATAACGTACCTCACACAGCACATTCAATACAATCAATGGAGTTGGACAAACACTACGATAAAACCTGTTGGAATGCATCTTTTTCAGCGTTTTTTTTTGGGCCCGTATCAGTGAACACCCCTGACCACTCGGTGAGTTTCACGTCTTTGTAAACGAAAGTTTAATGTGTTTTAGGAAGGAATCTTCCAGTGGCCATAGACAACCATTGTGTGGGGGTGGGGGGGGAAGCGAAATAAACCCAAAATTCTCGGGACTGGAACATGTGTCCAAATTTTAAACTTAACCGTTCTATTTCATCAGATACGATCTGTAAATAGGGCTTTAAGTGTAAAATACCGAACTTGTCCTTTAAGATGGAGAAGGAGGGATGCTTTACATCAGTTGTCTCAAACCGGTTCCACGGAGGGCCTAGTGTATGCAGGTTTTCTCTTTTACCTTGAACCAAACTGATTGAGTAGGTCACTAATTGGTTAAGATCTCCCCTCACCTGGTAGTCTAGGTCTTAATTGGGCACTAATTGAAGGGAAAGACCAAAAACCTCCATACACTAGGCCCTCCGTGGAACCGGTTTGAGAACTCTGCTTTACATCATGATTGTAAGATCCAAAAAAAGCATAATATTATGTATTATCGGATGGCAAGAGGACTGCAAATTATTATTTTTTTGTTTACGCATCGACAGCATAGACTCAAACATTGATCTTGGGATTTAAGAATTTATATTGGTGTATCAAAATGAATATTGATTCAAATTTATAAAATTATACTGTCAACTCAGCCCTAATCAGAACTGTGTGAAATTCATTTTAAAATGCAGAACACTGAGGTACATATAATGTATATTTACTACAATGCCTGAGCAAATACATTAAACTAATTTATTTATGTCTTCAAGAGTAACACTTTAATTTGAGCCTGTATAATACAACCAGGATCTGAGATAAAATGATTTCAGTACACATTAAACCCCCTGAATATCAAATACAAACAACAGTGGAATACCAACCAGACAAGGTGCCAGAACGAATTCAGATTCATACCCTTTGTTCAGTGAGAAAACCCCACAGAGTGCCAAATCTCTTATTAAGCAAAGCCACTGTCACTGAACTGGACAGCTCTATGCGTTCAGGTAAACGCTTTGCTTTTTGTTCTGCGTAGCTCATCCTGAGCGGTCTGTGAAGAGCCTTGCTGAGCGTTTCTCAGGTGATCAAAGACTGTCAAGGTTTGACAAAACCACACTCAGATGGGGCTTATGTGCTACAAATTACCCACATCCTCTCTTGATCAACCCGCTGAGAAAGATTGAGCACTGAATACAAATGTACTGAGTGTCAATCAGCCTTATATGTTGATAATCAGTAAAAAGTCAATGGAGGCAGTTGGCTGCATAAAAAAAAGTAGCCTGTGGTACCTTTGTTGAAGAGAAGATATCCTTTCTTGACAATGTTTTTGTAGAAAGCATCTTTTGTTTTCCGTCGAATAGTGTTATAGATTTCTCTGCCGTCGACCACGTCTGAGAGGACTTGTTCTTTTTGCTAAACGGCAAAATAGACACAGTATTATGGTTGTTATTGAGATGATCTTCAGCGATATCTGGGCTTATTGGAATGACCTTTCATTTACCTGGACTGAGACAGGATCTTTCAGAGTGTAGCCCTCCACGATCTGCTCTTTTCGGTAACGTTCGATAATATCGTCAACACTGCCAGGAAGAGCATTATTCAATTAGAGATGAATGGATGTAAAGCTGTGTGATTTTTCATTACAGTGCGCACAATTAAAAAGTATTACATTTTAATTAAATCAGCTCTGAGGCACAATGGGACAGGGTTTAATATATAAGATGCTTTCAGACAGGCAGCAAAAATCGGAATTTTGGAGCATATGACTGAAATCTGTTTAGTTTATTTGGAGTGTTAACAGAAATTATGTTTGCCGGTATATTAATATTGTATTATGTGTATGCACAAATTATTCAACTTTGTATGTAATAATCAAACGCTTAAGTGAGGTGTTAGTTTGTATTAGAATTGTAATAATAATAAATGTGGAACCATCTTGCAACCAAATCATTAATTTCATTGATAATATAATAATTACTATATATATATATATATATATATATATATATATATATATATATATATATATATATACATAAATAAAAGTTATCAATATTTTTATTCAGCAAGGATGCATTCAATTGATTAAAAGCTATAGTTAATACATTTATAATAAAATATATTGGGGAAAATGAAATAGAACTTGCTATTCGTCAAAGAATCGTGGAAAAATTGTCCACAACGGTTATCAACATTGATAATAATAATTATGAATGTTTTTGAGCATCAAATTAGCATATTCAAATAACTTCTGAAGGATCATGTGACACTGAAGACTGGAGTAGTGATTCTGAAAACTCAGCTTTGCATTACATGAATAAATTATAATTTAAAATATATTCAAATAGAAAACAGTTATTTTAAATTTACATAATATTGAACAATATTTATACAATATAAAACAATATTTAATCAAATCAATGTAGACATGGTGAGCATAAGAGACTTCTTTTAAAAACATAAATAAATATTGCTGACCCCAAACTTTTGAACTGCAGTGTGTGTGTGTGTGTGTGTATATATATATATATGTTACGAGGGGCCATTTTCGAAAAAAGTATTAAGCAGTGTCAAAGCACTTTAAAGCCTTTGCCTGCAGTCCTACCTGTTATAGTACCGCCCTCCCATCATGTACTGGTTGTTGGGAGTGGGGCTAATCTTGAACCTTTGGATGTTTTCATTGGTACGAAAGAAGAGGGAGTAGTCGCCTGGTGTGTTGTCTGACGGCCTGACCAGAAAGCTGCAGACCTGGCCAACTGGACAGTAGAAAAACAGAGTTAAATCTTTTGAGTAGATTTAAATGGCAGATATGAAATAATAACAGCTTCTGTACTACTCTAACATAATAAATAATCTTTGATGAATTTGCCCCTTTTAGGTTTGCAAATATGAAATGTTTGTAATCTATCTAAATAATGCATGTGAGTCCGGCCAAATATAACAAATGATGCATATAATGCCTTTGTTTTTTATGATGCATTTAATGCATTCATAAATCAAAAGTCCTAAACACAAGCACAATTTCATGATTTAAAGGAATAGTTAGGCCAAAAGTTGAAGTTATGTCACCATTTAGTCTGTTCCTCCAACAAATCTATCAGTAAATAAACTGATAGGCCAATAATTATTTTGGCTAATAAGAGATAAAAGACTAATGTATGATAACTAACCATTCAGTATGAAAATTTGATATTCACTTAACTTTATTAACATCTCTATTAACATACTACCGTAAATTTAGTAACGGTACTAACAACATAATTATATATTACAATGCCTAAACAAAATATCACAAAATCTCTAACAATTTTAGAGTCCAAACTATTTTGTAAAAAAAAAAAAAAAAAAAAAGTACAATATATTTTCTTTACAGTAAACTTAAACATCTTTAGCTTTCTGAAGTGCTTTAATCTGTTGAGTGTCTTCTTTATAAAATAAAACCTGATCTTAGGTCTGTATTTTAAAGCATTCATGAATTACAACCAGTTAAGTCTGAATAGTGCATTTCCAACATCTATGTTCAAAAGGGGATGACAGTTAATAGGTTTTAACTGTTAACTTTAAGTGGGTATTCGATGATGCAAAGGTAATCTAAATGTAAATATAAGGGACACAAGCATGAAAAATTGCATATCCAATTTTAACTGACACTAATGAGTGAAAAAATAATACGAAATTTTCATTTTGGAAGGAACTATTCATTGAATAACGCATAATGCTAATGAAATGCATTGAGGACTTCACCTGAAATCACCTGTCAGGTTTTTTTATTTTATAAAATGCTCATTACACAAACATGTAATAGTCAGCATTTGATGTCACGCTCATGTACCTGTCATTAGCAGGTTGTACGCCTCTTGTTTGCTGATCTTCCTGTGGTACCAGCTATGAAGATAGAAAAAGGAAAAACAAAGGAAAGCAGGAAATGAGACAAGTAAGCAGGGCAGAGAGGGCAGCACCTCAGGCCCTGTGAGTCAGGTCTGAGTCAGGGCAGTCTAACACGGTCACAGCACAAGGGATCAGCTCTGATCAGATCCACAGCCTCAGGCTCTTTCATACTCAGGAGTGTAGCATTGCTCTCTGAATCTGACAGATGTTTCTTCTGCCATGTCACGCTGAACTAACTAAAACAAACTGTGCAGAAGAGATACACATGTGAAGCTAAACAAAGATGGCAGCAGAGAAGATAATCGCTTCATGATTCGGAGCAATTTAGTCTGGTCAATTTGGATAGGATTATATTAACCTTTGCTGATACACGTCGTAAATGCACCATTATGAGCGCAAAAATCATGTTTCTCCATTGACAGCCATTCAAAATGAACCATGTATCAAAAAAATGAAGAAATAAAGAATAATAATATAAAATATTTCATAATAGTAGATGTTTTAATAGTGCCCATGTTTGGAGGGCTATTAAAAGTGCAACAGATATCTTGTTTTATACTATATGTACTTACATTTTTCCCTCATGCGGATCCTCTTCTCGTCCCTGTGAATATATTCAAATAAATCAATTATTTAATGTGCAAATTATCACTTAAATCTTTGTGAGGAGTATTTACAGGACAAAAGCTCAGGGACACTTACCACCTCCTCCACAAGATCATCCACGATAAGGCCCTGTTCTTCTGTCCGAACATTGGTCACCCACATCCACCCATCCTCCAGTCCATTGTGAACGATAAACATGTCTCCTTTGAGAAAACTTGAGACACACAATAAAGTACAAAAGTAAACAATGGCGTGAAATGACAAAGTAATTGTCAATAAATAATGTTTAAAAAAATATATTATAAAGATATAAAAAGTTATTCGATCCTTTCAGATAATCTTTTTGAAAATCAGCATTTTGAATGTGAAAGTAACTATACATGTGACTGGCAGAAAACATCCGTTTCTCAGAGAACGAAGTTACTGGAGGGTCCCTGTGGGAAGTAATACTTTTTGATGTTTTTAAATTGCTGGTGGCTTAAAATGCTCCAAACGTTATTTAAAAAGGGTCTTAAATTTAGGGTGGGAATTAGTCTGTTATACAGGATTTTCCAGCTTTTCTAGCAATCTAAATTGCTTTCCTGCACAGTTACTTTTTGTAGCTTCCTGTAAGTGCCACTGAACACCACAGAGGAAGATTATGTAAACCAACTGCTCAGGTGAACCATCTCAATCCTGGTCCTGGAGTAGCCCAGCACTGCACATGTTGGATGTCTCTCTTATTTAACAAGTGATTTCTATCAGCAGCTCATTACTAGAGGCACCAAGAACTGCCCCGCATCCGAATATGCCTGCTTAGCATGTGAAATGAGAATCCACCCAACATTCTGAAGTCTGACGGACACTTTAATATTGCATAATAAGGCTACAGGTAATTAATCTTATGCATAAATGGTGGGAAACAGAGACAAGGCTGACATTGAAGATCACATGGTGGATGCAGTATGTCTGAATTGTATTCATACTACACAGGCTCAAATAGTTGGATGGCGAAATGAATGGAGTGGTATTACTGAAGAACTGAATTAATCATGATTTTTATCATTTGAGAAATTTGTTTTTACATTTGATCAGAATTATTCGGACCAAAGGCATCTTAGAGAACCAAAAATAGGATGTGATGATCTGACCCTAAAGAGGACAGAATGCTCAAGAATGCCAGGTTTTCCTCATCATAGGTGCCCCATTGACAGTTTACAGTTACAAGTGTTTCCTTGCAGCAGATCTTCGTTTATGTATGCTCTTTGTGTGTTTTCAGCTGGTAAAAATACCATCATATGCATGCAAAATCAATGAGCACATTTAGCCCAGTGCACAGTATTGGTTTGGATGTATGGTGTAAGTTCTGTCGAAAGCATTTTCTTTGTCATTTTTGTTTTGTATCTTTAGGTTCAGTCTTAAAACTGACATTGTGAATAATACGCGAACCAGTACTAAACGTATGAACTAAAAATGCATGTTTTCTTTTTGGTCCAATATCCAATACCAATATTAATCAGACGCAGAAATCATGATTGCCATTAAAATATGATTAATCATGCAGCCTTTGTTTCAAACATTGAAATGGGTTTAAAGTCCATTCCCCCAAACAGGCAGGACACAGTTAGATTGTGAAATATGAGATAGGATGGCTTTAAGAAGGCTTTTATACCTGATCTCATCAGTTTCTGGCACTTTGGTGTATGGAAGTATGGCCCTCACTCTTCGCCTGTCCTCTACTGGCTGGAAGGAGAATAAGAGATTATAGTAACACCACAAGGACAATGGCACATATTACTGCTACGATGATCAGCACTGAAAGATTAACAAAAGGCAATCCTGCTTCTGGATCTACAACCTTAGATATAGCAACAAATAAGTGAGAAAAAACTTGTCGTCATTCGAAAGTCAGAAGTCCTGAGCGTACCTCTGGGGGAGCCACTGGAGACGACAGTTTTTCACCTTTAAGAAGGCAAGACACATAGCTGTAGTAACCAATGAGGTCTGACAGGGACGAGAAGCGCCGTCCACCGATGTAGTAATCTCCACACATCGCAATGATCCTGAACACACACACACACACAAAAGAAAAGTGTTTTGCCTTACTTCATTAAAGTGATAATGCCTGACTGAATTACCGGTAGACTGACATTTACTGGAATAAAGTATTTACTTCTGACGAGTCATTCCAAATACATTCAACCGGAGCACAAAAGCACTTGCAGTTGTGTAGACGAATGAGCATTTGTCACGGAAAATAAGATCAATTTATTACTACAAGACTTTTGTTTGTTTGTTTGTTTATTGCTCGTTTCTTTATGAAAAAAAACTAAACTTTTCAGAATGCCACAAGCCCACTGCAGGTCATGTGACAAGAACCGGCTTCACCCTTTCCGTAACAACGTTGAAAGCTTAGCCAAAATGGACGAACATCTGATGATAGCTGTACAGAGCAGGGTTTTTTCTTATCTCCATAAATATGTCTAGTAGCAGAGCTCATGCAAGGGCTAGAAATCCATTTATCCATTGCCTTCATGGAGAACGCTGCCCATGATTGCTTAGCAACGGCACCAACTGCAATTCTCTTTATGTAGGTATAAACTAGGGATGCACCGATACCATTTTTTTTTCAGAAAAAATTCTGAGTATCGACCGATACAGATCCGATACCAGGCAGCGCAGTTTTTTTTTTTATCAAGTAGAATTTCGATAACTCTGTGTGTTGAACTGATAATCACTCTTTTGTGTTTTAAACACAATCTAATGCAGACAACTTCATTATAAAGAAAAACAACAAATAAAAAAAATATATATGATCATAATCTATGACAAAAATGCTATTATAAACTAGATTAGTGGATAATTCAGCAGTAAAATTTAGTCTTGAAAAATCACGAGTGCACAATAATTGTATAAAATCTGACCATTTAGTGAAAAAAACATTTAGTGGGAAACAATTAAGAGACAATAAGCGTAACACTAAATCTGGTAAAACGTTACACATTGCTCTTTGTATTGTTGTAAAATACATTCATGAAAAACAAGATAACAAAAACCAAAAAGATAAATTATTTTATATATAGTAGGCCTGTACGCACAATATCGGATTTGGATCGGCCTCGTCTGACCGATACCCGATCCAGCAAAAAATGGCAGTATCGGAGCCGATACCGATACTGAGTATAAATCAACAGTCTATTTCTCGACTTCAAAATGTTGCAAAATGCTGCGGCGAGACATCTGTTGGGTGTACACAAGTGTGATTACATTACCCTGGTTTGAATGACCCTTCATTGGCTTCCTGTCTGTTATAGAACTGATTTTAAGATTATTTTATTTGTTTTAATTTTTTTATGGACTGGCACTTATCTGTCAAGCCTTTTGTCCATATACAACCCACGAGATGCCTCAGATCTTTTGATCATAGGCTGTTGACCGTTCTTAGGGCAAGACTAAAATTGAGAGGGGATTGGGCATTTCTGTTATTGCCCCTAAACTGTGGAATAATAGCCTTCCACTGTGTGTAACTGCTCAAAAACTTTCTCATTTTTAATCTAAACTAATAACTCATTTGTTTTTCTTAGCTTTTAATGCATTTTAGAGAATAATATAATCTCTTTTTTATGTTGTTAAATATGTATCAATGTCAATTTGACATTGACAAATGATTAAATGTATACTACTCTTCCAAAGTTTGGGGTCATCTTTTGTGTAAAGAAAATAACACTTTTATTCAGCAAGGATGTATTAAATTGATAAAAAGTACAGTAAATAGATCTATAATGTTACAAAAGATTAATTTTTTCAAATAAACACTTTTTTTCTATTCATCAAATAATCCTGAAAAATTGTATCAAAGTTTCTCCATAAATATTAAGCAGTGCAATTGTTTTCAACATTGATACCAATATAAGAAATGTTTCTGGACCACAAAAACATTTCTGAAGGATCATGTGACACTGAAGACTGGAGAAAGGGATGTTGAAAATTCAGCTTTGCCATAACATTTAAAAATATATAAAATTGTAATAATGTGGTAGCTAGGGTGTTCTGGTAAGTTGCTTTACTGGCCCAGGTCACCGCTAAGTCTCTGTAATATTCTGGTCTAAATATGGCTTCAGTGCCACCATCAATCCAAGTCTAAGGGTTATTATTGACGTTTAATAGTTAACAAAGACTATTGTACAACAACTGTCTGCTTGAGGGGACATAACATTTTGTGAAATGTAATGGGGTTTGTTCGCATTAGTGAAACGGTATGATCCAGTCAGCACTGCTCACCTGAAGTGATTGACCACATTGGTCAAGCTGAGAAAGGACAGCACGAAGGAGCCAGGCCGGCGGTCACTTTCCCTGATGAGGTAGCTGCCCGGTGTCCGAGCCTGACGCAATCGCTCTTCTGCAATGGTTCTGTCCAGCATTCCATGGTACCATCTGAAAGAAAGCAAGAACAGATCAAGGAGTTAGTCAGCAATAAATCAGCTTTTAGTGTCTTCCTCTATTTGGTCCATCAGCATCGATTTTAATGCAACCCTGAATGTAAATGCTGAAGTAGGGTTTTAAAGGCTCTTCCTCTTTTTGGCATGCTGACATAAGCCTATATTTAGTTGATCTTATTCCAAATTACCTTGCAGATTTTTGAAAAACCTTTGCTATGATGCAGTAAGCTCTGTAAAACGAGATTTTTGGGGAGTTTTTAAAAAAAAGACAGCCCTCTCCCTCCACAGACATGTGACAGGGCTCCGGCTGCTGAATTCTTCTCTTGAGAAAAACTCATGCGGAAATATTGAAAGTGAAATCTTGCTCTAAAAAGGTGCCTTAGCACAGCGAGAAATTTTAAAAAGGTTTTACTGCAGAGCCTCAGCCATTAAAAACATGAAGGTCTCTAAATTAAACAGTAGCTTTTCTAACAACACTGGTTAATGTTTCAGAGATTTTAGATCCCTGGAGAGAGAGAAAAAAAACTAAAAACCTTGTGTCTGATTTTAGTGTTTTGCAACAGGGGGTCAAGATAGAAGTAAAAAGAGTAAAAGACAGAGCTGATGTATATTTAACCCTACAAATATAAAATGTTATACATTGTGTCATGTTTACATGGATAGACAGATGGAACCTGCACATAAACCCACTATGGCTTGTAAGGCTGTGCGATTAATCGAAATTGAGTTTCGTTTTCGATATTGGCTTCCAGCGATTATGAAACTGTGATAATCGAGATAAAACTATTATTTTGCCCCATTCTGTCCCTGTCTAGTGGTGTGCTTTCGCTCCTCTTCAAAAGCCCAAACTTAACGTGCAAATCAATAAAATCATGTAACATGACTTTCATTAAATAGGACGTGCTGAGGTCTCAGTCTGTCTATGTTGAATTCCTCTTGCAGTAATCATTCCTCGTCGTCCTTTGTCTTTAGTTATGAGCTGTTTGGTAGCCAAATGCTCCAACTGGACTGCGCATTGCGGATAAAACGCATTTATTTCTTCTGCTGAACACAAAAGATGATATTTTGAAGAATGTTGGTAACCAAACAGTTGATGGGCCCCATTGATAGTATTTATTCCCCATACTATTTGGTAGTCAGGGGGTGAACTGGGTTTTGGGTGAACTATCCCTTAAAATATAGTGAAAAGCAACCCAAAATGTAAAAATGTTTGTCCACTCCTGATATAAATCATTCTCATCTGGTTTAAAAGTCAAAAGGTCCTTACAAAAACAAGCCAAGCAGAAGTCTCCAAATCTAATCATGATTTTAATTTTCACTCTTGTTTAGGGTATAAGACTATATGTAATCTGACTCGTAAGTTTTTCCATAGAACACTCTTTAAAATAGAATAAAGATCATAACATCTAAACAAAAACATCTAAAACTGTGTAAAACTTCACGGTATGCATGTATATGCTTACACTTTAGAATCACTCTAGCTAGCCCCACAGTTCATTTCATTCAGACGCATAAGAACAGCAGGACAATTAGCACTGCAAACATGGGTGAAAAATACAAAATCAATTAAAGCAAGAAAAAAAAAGTCAGCACGTATATGTTGTTGATGTGGTGAAGAGGAAGTGGTGTTAGGTGAATGGAGGAGGTTATAGATGAGTGTGAGACACAAGAACTTACTGTGATATTTTCAGTCTTGCCCATGTTTGAAATGTCACACTGACTGCAGTCTGCATAACATCATCCCACACTCAAACTTATTGTGTTCATGGGGAAGCATGTGCACCAGTGAGTTTCATTTGTGCTGAATGTCAGTTTTCGGTTTAGATTTCCAAAAGTGTTGCTCAGTGTACAAGAGATGCTGTAGTTCAACTTTTCACATTTCTATTGTACTCTGTGTGTAATAAAATCCAAAATAAATTGGCCAAACTGCCCATGGCGGTGTGTCACCAAGGAACTGGATACTTTCTGGTTTCAACAAATGTTCTTTGTCTATAAAAATGGACTTCCAAAGGTAAAAAAAAGAAAAGAAAAAGGGATGCAGGTCATTGAAATAGAAAGCATTTTTTTAAGTTGAACTTCTTTCAACTTGAGCGCAGTGGCGCAGCGGAACGCAATTTTTACCGAAATGAGCGATTCATTGGAATGTATTTAACAGTTTAATGAACAGTGTGTTTGAAGATCCTAAATATGTAACACTCAATCTAGACTTTTTTTAATCTAGATCAACAGTAGGGCTGCCCCCACTAAAGATTTATTAATTGAAAGGCCCACTGAAGTGCCTTGAAATATGCAGTGTTATTCAATGTGTTGACAACTTCCACTGAAGCAGAAAGACAGGGCGGGACATATTGAGCAACTCCTCCCTTTTTTTTAAATAGCCAATAGCGTTGTGTTTATATCACAGCTCGGCCAGAGCAGTTGACCTCGGCAAAGCCACAATTGACAGCCACCGTCTAATAGATTCCCTTTTAGATTTAATATGAAACTGTTATTAAAACAAAACTGTTATAAATCATGCTGATGATGTGTAGTTTGAAAAGTGTGCATGTTGGTGCATGGCACCAGTGTTATTATTTCTTCTGCTCGTCAGTGTCGTTTCTAATGCAGAGTCTGTCTAATAGTTTCTCTCCTAACCTCCTCCATACCTCTTTAAAATATAGCATTCTGTGTAGAACTCAAATGGATCTGATACATTTTGTGGTTCTCTACCGACTTGCGTATGTGATCCACTCTGTGTATCGTGTCTCTGGACCAGAGCAGACTGTGTGCACGCTGAGGCGGTTCGCCTGACACTAACGTGAAAACAGACTTCATTCGCCTCAATGGAAAGCATATTTAAACTGTCTGAATCGTTCCCCATCCCCTATTTAATGCAATATGTTCCATTTACCACATAGAAAATAGTAATTGTGTGAACAAGTGACCGATTTCAGCCGCAGCTTCGGCATCTATTTATAATGTAGGGGGCGGGAAGCTTTAGATTTTAGAGAGCATTTGATTGGACAGGATATATGATGAGAAGCTGAAGTGCAGAGTGATGTCATCAAAATCGTTGATCCATATTTGTGAAAATGAGAGAATAGTTTGAATTCTTATATCTTCTAAATGTGAATTTTGTCATTGTTTTGGAACACAATTCGCCTTATTCACCTGGCGGCCATTTTGAAAACTCGAACGCCGTTGAGGGGTACACAAACCCGGAAGTTTGACTCTGACGCATACGGTTCAGCAGCACCAACAATGGAAACTCCAGTTTGGACCACCAATCTTTCCTGTCTGCCCGAATTAACGATACAAAATGTGGAGCAGTGGACCAGTACCGACTGCAACATCCCCCGGGTTGTGTTAATTAAGGGATACAGTAACTGGATCGAAGGTTTTAACCTTCGGTTCAGTCAAATCCGAAGCAAGACAGTCACACGCAGGTGACGCAACCCATAGCAACGCGTTATGGCAACGACACCCCAGACTGACAAAAACGTAAAAATAAACGTTAATTTAGGCTACTTTAGTTTTGTACACATTGTCATGTTAATTATAATCAAATGCATTTTGTTTTATTAAAGGACAAGGGCTCGCCCCATCCCCCCTAAATGTTTATTTCAGTAGGAAGACCTACTAGATATTGTGTAAATATCTTTACGAGGGTCGAAAACTCCGGAGAAGTGTGTGTGTGTGTGTGTTATACGTTCAGGTTATGTGTTTTAAAATGAAAATGCAGTGAGGCGCCATTGCACTGAGAGAAATCGCGTTGTGAGAACTCCCGGAAGTGGTAAGTGTAGCCCTCAGGCTCGGTGGAACGTTTGAGGTGAATAAGGCGAATAGCTTTTTTAACCATTTAACTCATTTTAATGATCTAATATGCACCTAAGCACATATTTATCTAGATTCACATTAACAATAGAGCGAGCGGCCATGAAAGTGATTTACTTACATACCGGTACATGTTTTAAATAAGTCGTGTTTGAGGTTGCACACCTTTTTGACTTTCTTTCCGACATTTTACTGCATGGACATGCCCTTAACAATTTGTCCCATATTTTGGCTTCACAAGCAAAGATGTAGAGATAAAAAACAGAAAAAGGAATTAAGCAAATGTAGAAATGCTTTAAAATATGCATTTGCATGTCTTTTTTCCTGTTCAGGAGTGTGTTATGTTAACAAAACAGATATTAAATTACAACTATTTGTATGATAAATAATCATCAGCAAAAATGTTGTGATCATGACAGTCCCAAGCTCTGTCTACAACACATAATATGCAGTCCGAAATGTAAAATGAGAAACACACTTGCTCATGTAAACGATTGACCCATTTTATCATCCACCGTGATAGAGTGCAGGCATAATTTGCACACTGCAGGCCTAACTAGGCTAAGCTCCTCTTCTCTATATATTAATTTATTGAATAGACAGGCTCTATGAAGCAGTCTTTTGAGTAAAACTGCACCGTTAGCAGAAGGACAGTCCCTCACAATTCCCAGAGGCTGCATTTTCTTCTCAGCGGGACTGCCTCAGCTTTCTACGCTATTAAAATGACATCAGCAATACAGGGTTATTAGCACACTGGATAATGTGCTCTATTAAAACGTCTGTGGTCAAATGAACCACAGGCTCCTGAAAACACAGATGTGTGTGAACCGGATGAAGAGGCAATGTGATCTTCGATATTGGCTATGACAAAGATTAGATGATGTACAAGCAAACACATAAGCAACAAAAGTCACACTTCCTTAAGGTCTGTTCACATCAACAACCTTTTTTAGAAGGACACACTCCATTACTTTGGAGCCCATTACACTATCACTCATCTTTCATAACTAATATTAAAGTGCCCCTATTATGCTATTTTAAAGTTTCCTAATGTTTTTTGAGTCTCCTAAAACAGGTTTACATGCATCAAAGGTAAACAAATCATAATAATAATTCTCATAATTTACGGTACATTTGCACATCACCACATTTTCAATGATTCTCAAGCGACTCGTCAGATGAATCAATTTCTATAAATCCCTCCTCTCAGCGAGCTACTCTGCTCTGATTGGCCAGACAGCTCAGTCTGTTGTGATTGGTCTACCGCGTACAGCGAACGTGTCGAAAACAAAAACGCCCATTGCCATAAAAACGGCAGCTCTGCGTGTCCTGAAGCTTCCTACACCGTAAACTAAACACAATAACGAACAATGACGTCGATTTTACCATATCAATCCGAGTCCGATGATGAAACGTTGGAAGAACCATTTATTCAACCCGAACCTCCATCACTTGAGCAGGACGTTTCTCAGTGATACACTACTCAATTTGGGGTACATTATGAGATGTTGCAACTGTAATTCCTGACCATCAGCATTAACAAGTGCATGTCCATCAACAAACCGATTATTTGACTAATTTATTTACCGAGTATTTTTCTAATTTATTGCGGTGAACATGTGGAAACTGTATCAATAACAGTGCATTCATTAGCTGAGCTCTAGCGTGAATGACTGATGTAACTTAAACGTTGGTAAAACAAATTTTGCTCCATGCTTAATCTTTACTCAAAGTAGTGAGAGCGACAGACAATCTGCATAATAGACACAGTTGTAGGTAATAGTGGCCCACAACTGATAAACTGATAAAATAAAGGGAACGCAGCAAAAGTTTAGGATTATACTGCTGTGATATCGTGGTAAAGATGAATTTTAACCACTGATTCTTCACATGCTCGTCCTTAAAACTGTCTTTACCTTCACATTGTAGAGCACAGCATCTTCTTGACATGATGCTATCCAGTATCCACAGGAGTCAGCTGAAGTGTTTGAGAGGTTTCAAGTTTTCCCTGGTGTCTCTGCGCACGTAATAAGTAGGCGGGCGGGCAATATGCTAATGTTTCGTCTTGACGTCACAACAAAACAGCTTATGACTCGTTTGAAAAAAGATCAATTTCATTGACTCAGAGTCGACTCATACTTTTGAAAGACAATAACTTTATATACGGTGCACTTTCAGATATAAAACTTTTTCAGGATGTTTTCATTCACTTATGAACAGTAATCATATCAGCTATGAACACTACATGAAAGGTAATTATCAAAAGTCCATAATAGGGGCACTTAAATTTTAAACGTCTTTTTCCTAAAATAATATTGTTTTGATGCCAAGCAATTAATTCAGGCATCCTTTTTTCCCAGAGAATGACATCAGACTCAGTGTAAACAGGCCTTTAGGCTAGTGATTTCACCATTCTTCCTTCATGGCAGTAGAGTTCAGTTCCTGTGTCGACAACAAGGCCTATGGGTAAATAACCGAATCCCCTGCACATCCAGATGGGATATAGACAAGTACAGTCTTCATCCTCCTGAGGAATGCCTGATCGTGTTAGTGCTTGATAACTAGCTAGTGCCTTCAATGAATAGAAACCATGAAGTTAAAAAAGCTAATTACAGTCTCTTTTACTGCAATTGATGCTTAAATTAGCTGGCATGTGTACTGTGCCAAGCCGTCCAGTGACTTGTGTACTGTGTAGTGCACTTGGAAAAATAGCAGGTGGAAGTCTCATATTCACTTGTGTGAGTGAGTATTAGACTATGTAATAATCTACACTACACTGATGGCGCTTAATGTAAAGACTGATGCTTTTTTGGTTTGCCACTTGGATTTTCATGGAAAACCAAAAAGGATTTAAAAGGAAATTCTAGTCGGCGCCGATAGCCTCCTGGGCAAGTGCGCCGACATGTAGCGCCGTTGTGCTTTGGGCGACCCGAGTTCGAGTCCCGGCTCGTGGACCTTTCCAGATCCCGTACCCCCTCTCTCTCTCTCCCACCTCACTTCCTGTCTAGCTACTGTCCTATCCTAATAAAAGGCAAACATTTCAAAAAATAAATCTTTAAAAAAAAGCTAATTAAATTAAGAAAACATTTTTCAGTTTTAATTCTAGTTTTTGTTTTGTTTTTGGTTTACTTGTGCAATTGTATATTTTTTATTTTAAAAATTGCATTGAGGCGGTTTTATATTTTACCAAATTATCTAGTTTTAATGGTTTAATTAAAGTTGGATAATAACAAAGTATGTCTGTACTGATTATTCAGTCCAGATCAAAAGCAAAGTCCTGAAATTAAGAGAATCTTCAGTACACACTAATAAACATCTCAGAAGATCTGCAAACACATTTGCATTTGAGATGACTGAAGCTAAACTGCATGAATCATGTCTGAGGCAAACACCTTTTGCAGTCATGCTTGATGCAAAAGCAGAGGAACAGGAAGTGTGTTGAGAGGGGCAGGTGAGGTGACACTTTCTTAATAACACTCAAACCACTCACACCCTTTTTGTGCCTTGCTGTAATGGAAATCAACTGATATGTGCAGCACGGTGGACAAAAATAAATGGTTACAACTACAGCAGCATGTCATCAGAAACTTCATTCACAACCTTGACACAACAGAGCTCTGAACCATAAATAGGAGTGTGAAATATGCACTGACTAGTTAACCATGTGATCGTTAGCCTATAAACATGACATTATAATGATACTTCACAAGAAAAGTGGTACTTCACACGTGAAGTGAAAAGGCTTGTTTGACTGCAAAATTAACCCAATAAGAGAGTCAATGTTCAGCACTCAGGCACTTAAACCTCACCCTGAAGCACAAATCTCTCGGCACTTGAATACGTTATGATTTCCAGACAATGGCTGTATTTTTAGATCCATATAGCTTTGGGGGGGAACAAAATTTGCCTTTTGAATTATTAACCAAAAATTCCATGAAAAGATCCTGACAAGATACCAGGGAAGCATGGCAATATTCTTCCTGCAAGTTTCTTCTTCATTGATGGCTCACTGAAAACAGGACATGACCTTTCTGTGGTTAGTCCATGCCAGCCTTCAGGGAAGTAGTCGGACCTCTCAATTTACAACACTTCATCTGGGAGGAAGCGAGGGCAGAGCGGGCTTGTTGAGACTTGATTGAGAGGTCGTATTCGCTCTCTTGAGCACCTTCAACACATCCGTCTCCCTTTATAGGTCTCGACTACCTCAAAAAACCTCTAAAGATCACGTCATTGCTCATCAGTATTACAATGATAAAACTGCACAGCCTTACGTTAACAGTGCCTTTCAAAACTGATGTCAGCTGTCCTCTGAGCTCATCTCTCATTCTGCACAAGGAGAACACCAAAGAACTCATGATCTCCAGAAAAATAGCATCACTGTTGTGAAAACACCCTGACAGTTTGAAACTGACGAATAAGCAGCTTTGTCCTCAAATGGTTTAAAACATTAATATTGAAAAAAAAACATCACTAATTCAACAGCTCTTAATACAAGCACTATGTAGCCTAACCATGCTTGATTACAAATCCATGCATCAAACATCTGTCCACCTGAGACACTTCATTATTTCATAACTAAACACATTATTTCATGACTAAACACATAGTTGACACTGTCAACATATAGTATATAAAATGTAAGAAAAATAATTCAGGTAAATAATAAATCTGGGTGATATAGCTTGAAAAATTCTCCATATTTTTTTTTTTTGGGCGATATTCAACATATCTCATATGTATGCATTTGCTAAAATTAAAGTTTTTTTTTTTTCATTCAAGATAATTCAATATTTAACTTTTTTTATTTATACTCACAGAAAACACAGTAATAAGTAGCCTAGAAATATTTTTACTTAAATAGGCTTATAGAAAATGTATACATAAATTGTATTAAGTAATTAATTGTACAAAAATATATATTTAATAGTGTCAATTGAACATACATTCATTCTTATTAAAGTTAAAAAAAGATGATTCAGTCAAAAGCAATGAGATTGTTTGGTTAACATTAATGGCACAGATGGCCGGAGATATATTAGGCTGCAATCACTTTATGACAATGCGCTGATCTAATATAGGCTTCTGATACACATGCTCTTTCTTTCTCAACTGTTTATGTTCACTTAAGACAAACGATTGTGACGGGCATTTTGACACATAAGTGTGTATTTGACAGTTCAAGCCCAAAAAGGTGATAAAGGGTGTGTTCACACTGTTTGGGCATGATTAGTTTGATTAAAACGAACCCGGCGCAATTAATCACCCCTAATACTATATCTATACAACAGTTCTTTCTAGTTCTCGAATTTGATTGGTTGAGAGCCATTTCCAGCTGTGCGATATTCACACGGTATCAGATCTGGAACCATTTCACCGTTTGCATCACTCCACTTGCGGTGACTTGGCGGTCAAGCAAAATACTACTGTTGTGTGTTTTACGAAATGTAGTTTTACGAGTTTTTTAGGCGAGAATGTAGTTATTTAGACCTCAAATATGTGACTCATATATAATAGAGCCTATTTTACAATCTATTTAGACACTTTCGCAGATGCGAGCTCCAGGCCATCAGCGGCCATTCAGTGCTAGAACAGTGAGAACAGTGAACAGTGTCACATCGGCCAGTCCTTCGGGAATTTGCCGCTGGCTCTTATGTAGATAGTGATTAAATATGAGATATAATTCATTTGGGGCATATTAAACGGCCAATCAGTCTTATTAATATATTACTTGTTCCAGACCAAATCGATTTTGGTTAAGAGGAAAATGAAGTTTCATAACTTTATATTTAGGCTATATTTCACTTAAAACCTGTACTAGAGCACTGCTTTTCTTTGTTTTACTGAATTATTTGCCTGGTTTTATTTCCTATTGTCTTTTATAATGCCAATTGTTGTTCAAATATTATTTTATATAAATAATATGCAATATTTGGCGTAATATGACTTCAGTGAAAGTTACATTATTACGCCATTAGATGGCGGCAAAGACGGTCTTTACGAGCGAGTCAGAACAAAGCAGTTGTTTTAGCACTTCCATGGGAAGGAAAAAAACGAACATATTGCTTTCCTCAGTGGACATTCAAATTAATTTTTGGGATATAATTTAGACATCGACCTGAAGAATGAATGCAATATCAGATGCAGGTAATACACTCGTTTATTCTATCTCTTTTTCATAATATCATAACAATCTACTCTACATAATACAAGCTTCAATTAAGCGACTCAATGTTCCTTTGTTACTAGTTCTAAAGTGACGTTTTAGAATTAGTAACGGAGGCTTGGGCTCAACTGTCAATTTGAGATCTAAATCGGTGGTGGAAGGAAGTAGCCTAGTTCTGCAAAAGAGGGTTTTTAAAGACACTCCGTTGTTGTTTCTTATTTATTTACTCCCTTGTGCCGTCGAACTGTTGAATAAACGCAATATTACACTCGTAGCCATGCGATATGGCTGTATATCAGCACGCTGATAAACAGCCATATCGCACCGCTACTCATGTGATGTTGTATATTATATATATATATATATATGTATATATACACAAACATAATATAAGAAATAAATGATATACACACAACAAATGCCACGAAAAAAACATGAACATTTTGGAGTTAAGACGAAACAAACGAATAACTGAATCAGCATGCTTAATTTATTCCATAAAATAGATAGATTCACAAATTTTTTGTGAAAATCCCAACTGCAATGGCATTTTTGCTGCTTATTTTAAATCAGAGACAAATCTTAAAATATCTGTCTTATATATCACGAATGCGTAATAAATCAGCTATCTGTGGCAAGAACTGTGGTGAGAACTGTGCTTATCAATTTCAATAAGGGAGTACTTTTTTATTATATTATTCATATTTTTTGGAAAGTTAAGAACGGAACAGACTAGCCAAATAAGGCAAAAAAAGAAAGTTCTTGACTCCATATTCTGCCAGTCTGAGCTCCGAACAGCAGCATTAGTGTCCCACTTACGCTGAATTCATCCTCTGCTGCATCCCGGGCTCTCTCCGACTCGCTCTCACTCACTCACAAAGTAATCCTGCTCAGCTGCCGAGTCGCTGGGGTCTGTCTCGGTCTCACCAGACAAACATCCCATTTGGTCGTCGCCATGTCCCAGAGAACCTGCTGTTCGACAGCGATCGCCACACGGCTCTTGAAGTCAGTGAGCAGAAACTATGTTTGCATGAGAGTGAGAGTGAGGGAGGGGAGGGGGCGGGGGGGTCTAGCTCACATATGGTAGGCACAGTTTAAGATGATGTCCTCTTTGAAAGAGAAATAATCCACGCCGGTTATCACTCCTTCAATAGTACGATTTTAGATGCTGGAGAATGAAGACCTTTCCCTTGAATTCGCTTTGTCTGCCTTTGACATCCTTTCCTCTGTGAAGGCGGTCACTCAAATAATGCAAAGTATGAAACGGCTCAGCAAAAGAGAGCAGCGGGAGGGAGGGGACAAACGGGATGCGAGACGCTAAGAACTCTTAAGGTGGGAGGACACAACCTGACCACCACTCAAGAGACTTAAATAATAGTTTATTCCAATATGATATATTCGTCATGTCTGCTAATGGTTTCAATTTTTAAACAATGGTGTTCTAAACTAATTTGAAAGAGTAAATAATGGTGTTTAAAAAAAAAATGTGGGATCAGACAACCTTTATGATCAAAACCAAAGTTTAGCACATCTTTCCTTCAAACACCAAAATAAATTTGTCTCACTCTGTAAGTGAGCAAAACTCGGCAGGTTGGAACATCAGTAACCAACTGGTTTCTCAACGACCAACCATTATGTAAAGTGCCTGTAGCGATGTCATTTTTCAAGAGTTTCCACACTGGAAAAAAAAAGGTGGAGGTGAACAGGGTCTGTGAGCAGCTGCCAAACAGCTTTGTTTTTCTTCACACATGATGGAGCGTCACAGCTTGTTAGAGTCAGCACACGGGGACTGTCCTCCAGCACACAGATGGATGACTAAAGAGCCCATCTTCAGCAAGCAGTTACTGTGCAGCAGGAGCCGAAAAGGGGTCACACGGAGGATGGATTACACATCCTCTAAGTGCTGTACAGTGATTCACGAATCTGCTGTTAGTGAAAATGGGGTGTGTCTTTTTCAATCAAATGAAAAAGTAAAAATAAGTGTTTTTAAACTTGACATTGTTTACTAGTAATATAATTAGGTTATCTGCAAACTCATATCTCCTACCAACTCATAGAAATTAAAATCATTTAGCATCAACTTTTTAGTGTTAATGACCAAATTTAAGTATTAATAAGTTTTGATTTAATATCTTACTGAAAGTAAATGAACTTTTATTTTAAACAGCAGCTCTGTCCCAAAACCAAATAAGATGAAGAAAATGAAGAGAGTTGTTCCAAAAGTTAAGAATAATGTTGCCTCCTAAAATACTTTTTTTGGCCAAATTCAAAGGCGCCATAACAATCCTTCATAGAAGACAATTCCAGGCTGTACTGAAACAAGCTCCATGAAAAACCAAATCCAAGATGGTGGGTAACTCAGGAGAATTATTGGTTATAAATACTTAATGATAAACAGACTATTTGACCTAAAATACATTTGATTCAATTATGGTGTTGTCTGTTGGGCATCACCTTCATTGAAATAAATTATAGAGTTTCTTGCACGCTCTTAAGGCTGAAATACACTACATGACTTTTAAAATCTGAAATGCGATTTTAAACCACTAGGCATCATACACCTGTCAACTTTGTAAATGGTTATGGAGAAAAACTGGTCATCGTGCACTAAACTGTAGGGATGGGCACAGTACTTGAACATGACAGCGACGATCGATCATAAAAACGATGATCTGAGTTTAAAAAAATACATTTTTGTATTTTTTTTCTAAATGGTAATAGCAGCATTTTGGGCAGCACCTTGAGCTCTGATTGGTTAGCGTTGCCAGAGCGCGGTCCAAAGTCCAAACCGAAAAACAGAGAAAATGGCTTCAAAAGTCAACAAAATAGATGAAAAAACAGTTCAGTGCAAAATATGCAGTGCCAAGCTGACACACAAATCTACCACAAGTACAATGCGTTACTAGTATTTGTACATAAAATGTCTTCCGATACCACCAAAGACGCAACTCAGACGAGCATCTCATCTTTTACCGTCAGACAGAAATGCAACGCAGCCAGAGATGAAAAGATGACACAACTAATCACCGAAATGATAGCGAAAGTTTTGCTGCCCATTCGTTTCGTCGAAGAAGGGTTTAAAGATTTGATGAACTACGTTGAGCCACAGTATAACGTCCCATCGCGCAAGACAGTCACGATAACAATAGAAGCTCTATATGAAAAGACTGATTCTTCACTGAAGACAGACTGTCAAAGACAGCGAGGATGGCAATCACTACGGATGCATGGACCTCGCTGAAATATGCTGCTGAAGTGGCCTAACACTGAAGAGAACGTTTTATTTACTGTTGAATAAAGTAGCATGTGTGTTCATTTTTATGATGATGAACATATCCTTTAAATTGTATTCAGAATGCATCAATCAAGTGTTGTTCAGTAATTTCAGTTTTACTCTGACTGAAGTGTAATTTTAGCCAATATACTATAAAATAACATTTTGGTTTATCAGAAAGTGCTAATGTAATCCAAAATATTGCTAAAATATTAAATTGATATCATTGTCTCCATGACAGACACGCCCCGCCACCTCCCCGGAGTTCTCGTTTTTTGAGAGCTATCAATGATCGAAAAAAAGAAATTGACAAAAATGCCCATCCCTACGATCATACACTACCAGACTTTTAAATCATTCCGTACAACAAACTCAGACACACGCGTCTTGTTGCTAGGAGTATCGGTAACAGATTACAATGGGAGTTAGAGGTGAGTGATATAGTCAGTTGTTTTATCTATGATGATGTCCAATATTGAGGCTAATTTGTTACATGTTCTCTTCAACCCGATCTCATGAAAGTGCGTATCTATAGTACAAATTGTATTTATCATGCCATGTATATGCCAAAAATATTTTTGCGTGCATATGATACGCAGTTTTCGCGTGCATATGATGCACACTTCATGGCGTGTAATACGCACGCACTCCACACCCCTAATCCTACCCAAGGGGATTACAGTGCGTATCATATTCACTTAAAAATTATTTGAGACTTATAAATGGCACGAGAAGTACAATTTGTGCTATAGATATGCACTTTCATGAGATCGAGTTGGTTCTGTTAATTGTATTGTTATTGTATTTTATTGTAACACTGGTAGAAAAATTACAGCTTCTGTTTCAGTAGCAATATGTCATACACAACGATAAGTGTTCTAAAATCGGCTCAAAAATATCAAACATGATTTCATATCCTCCAATAGGACGGAATCATAGTCTGAAGAAAAATCTGATTTTGTGCCCATCATACACATGCAATATCATGAATATATCATGCAATTTAAGAATTTTTTTATTATTTTTTATTTTTTATTAGACAATCCATAAAAAGATATAAAAAAATAAAAAGAATATATAACCTTTTATAATACAGAAAAACATCATATCAGCTTGGCCTATATGACCTACATTCTTCTCAAGAAAAATCAATAGATGTCCAGAAACAGCAAAGCAATGATATTAAGCATGTGCAAAGCTCGAATGAATCCTGTTGCTTAGATGTTTTAAAAGAAGGAACAGTGTGAGGTGGTTAAATGCAGAAAACATTTTAAGAGCAATTTAGAGATGGTTAAAAACGATCAGTCCAACAGAATTGTTGCTTTATATAGGCTACACATATGGTCATGAACGCACTACGCAGTCAAAAAATAATAATTGGAGAAGTTCTTCCAGGCTATTTTAATGAAGAAAAAAAGAGGAAAGACGACTTTTCTAGTGCATAAGCCTCTCGAATGCATAAAGAACATATTTCAGCGCAGAAACCTGCAGTTCCAGCTCGCAGTGCCACTTGGCATTCCAAAGTCCCTGTATTTCTAAAAAAAAAGCGCCAATTAACCAGTATGGGTGCTCAACTGAGAGTGTGTTTCTTGAGCAGTTTTTTATCTAGCAGACACAACATGCACTTATGTTGATCTCCAAATCAAACTCTTTCTCTCTGTCTTTCCAGCTCTTGAGGGAAACCGTTTATGACTCAAAATCCTTTCTAATCTTCGTGGAAACAAAATCAACCTGCTCTTTCTCCACAGTGCTGTTTGTTTGCTTTCAAAGCCCAGTGTTTGAGAGGAGCACTACCCAGCTCTCCATGTGCTCTCCTTTTTGTCTTTGTTAAACAGTAGAAAACATCTGTGAAATATTTATTACGCTGCTGGCATCATTGTTTATGAATGAAGTGCACAGTAGTGAGGCGTGAACGATCATGGCTGTCTTCTCTGCGCGACTAAAGCACTAACTTTAGTCACACATTTCTGACAAGCAGGACCGCATCCAAACCGGACAATGTGTACCACCACACTGCGCTGAAATTCTACCTACTACTGTGAGAAAACATTGAAACAACTGCCGCAGTAAAAAAGAAAACGAAAGTGGATATGGAAATGATGAAATCAATTTGAATATGTAGCTATACACTTTATACAAGTTATGTACTTCCTACACAAGAACGACAGAGCCTGCAAGTTGTTAACGTCACCAGCACCGCATGGGACACTCGGTGCTTCCTCTTCACTGCAAAGGTGTTGCACATTTTAGACGTGCACTGAGCCGAAAGCCGACACTGGCTTCTATTATGTCACAGCCTAAGCCATTTAGAGCAGATATGGGCTGAAATGTGAATAATACCTCATCATGGCGTAAATTCAGCAGTCGCTGAGTGCATGCGGTAATATAAGCTTATGGAGCACCTCTGGTTTAGCGTTGGCGTATCAGAAAGCAACTCTGCCCAGCCTTATAGGCAGTCGAGTCTGTCAGAGTCAATAATCTGGAAGCTCTGAGGAAACTTTCATCCTAATTGGGTCACCAGTCTAAAGGCAACAGTGTATCTCAAGAGTGAACTGTATGAGCAGAGCAGCAGTGCACAAATCACAGGTCAGGCGTTTCTCTTTTACACTGCGCAGTAGGCCTACTTAGAAAAAAAAGAATCTGAAAAGTATCATTGAAACTGAAAGCTGAGAGAAAACTCTAGGCTAATACATCCCCACACTTTCTGTGACAAGGTTCAGCACTTTCAAGGTAACCACTGACAACAGGGCGTTATATCCTTAAGACCTGTCGTTGCGAAAACACTTGGTTCACATTTTGGGAGCTTCTGTCAAAAGCACCATGCTTTGGCTTGATCAATGAAATAAGCATTAAGAAAATCTATTTAAAAAAAATATTTTGTATTTTTGTTTGTATTTTCAAATAGCCTAACTCAGTTTAAGAATTAGCTGACACAACTGTGTGTGCACAATATAAAACTCCAGGCCCGATTATCAACCTGCTCTTGAGCAAACAAAGAAATAAGAGAGCCATAATAAATGACACGCTATCATTTAGCTTATCGTGATGTAGACTAGGAACAGAGTGTCACCACCCTGACATTCTTCATTAGATTCAGCCACTGATCTTGTCACCAATATGATAATGGATGACACAGAAAGCAGTCACAAACATTTATACAAGTAACTGTGGTTTCACAATGTGTGCAAAAGGAACGTCTTACATACAGGCATTCAAAAACTGTACTAATGCAATGCAATAACGGCAGTTTATTTTTTCTACCCAAACGCTGGGCTGAGCATGTTGGGTCATTTTGTAGTGTTATTTATTCCATGGTTGGGTAGTTTTTGAGTTTGGCAGCTGTTGGGTTAGTGGCTGGTCAAGCTCACTGACAGTTGAAACAATACACCCCTCCCCCAGACACAACAACCCAGCTGATGGGTTAGACAGAGGACGGACTTTTTGCACCCTCATCAGGAGAGAGCAGTTCTCAACGCCCACATTTCATTGGTATGGTTTGTATACATTTTATTTCATCAATAAAGTCTTTACTGTGCTGTAAATCATTTGATTTTAATGCAATATAACATACAGGGATGATATGTCAGTCAGCTAAATGAGTCAATCAGCATCGGTCATCTCGCATGACGTAAACAGCTTTTAACTTGAATAAACTGAGTTTTATTCGTTATCATATTGAATGTTACTTATATGGATGTTAAAATATGTTTTGAGAACTCTGTGCTGCTTGTTTATGTGCAGGTTATTATTAGGAGCCTGTCACGATATCTTTTGTCTGTGATAAAAAAAAATGCAGCTCCCCTGCCGAACAGCGGTCCATCACCGACTCAGATTTCGGTAATAGACTGCTGTGCTTACGACAGGAATATATGTGGAAAATAGAAGTACTACCGGTAATCGAAGCCGAGAGGAGAAAGGACTTTGAAAACTAGCTGCAGCGGGTTTTGGCCATAGTGGTTTTAGTCGGTTCATCTATTTAACTTTTAAAAAGCAATTTTGTGTAACTTATTACTTATTACTGTTGCGTGTTGCTTGCTACTCTAGTCATTTTGTGTGCGGTTTTAATTTTTCAACGTATTTATGGTTCATTTTAAGCCAGCGATATAGGCCTAGTAATTTTAATAAATTTTTGAGTTTAATAAAAACAACCCAGCATGTTGGGTCAGACATTTAACCCAACCAGCTGGGTAAAAATGACCAGATTGGGTTGTTTTTTTACCCAGGATTGTTTAGTGTACAATGCATAGGTCCCAATTATACTACACCTAAAAACAAAATGATGCAGTGGCGAAATACAGTGAAAAGACAACACGAGACAACATATCTCATGAAGGAAGGTGGTAAAGTTATATGGCTATCCCATATTACAATATAAATAGCATAACAGCTAGTCAGCAACAGAATACATATGCTGCCATCACATTCTGCAATACGAGGTAGTAAACATATCATCTGAAAGCTGCCAACCAATAAATATAAAGTGTCAAAAATATAAAGAAATAGGCCTAGTACAAATGCTAAAAAGCTAATACCTGTTTCAGTGTAAGTTACTGCAATACATGTAAGAAATATCATAATTATTGTAACATTTGCTATATTTTTTATTAAATGATTTAACAAAATGTATGAATTATGCAAAATTATATTATACAAAACTAAATATAAAATATATTTAACAAGAAATATTGTTTTAAAAATGTTAACATTTATTTTTTATGACAAAGGTATGCATTACTTTACATGGTATGATGAATAATCAGTTATAGTGGACTATTGCGGGTTATTAAAAAATAAAACATCTTATTTTGTTATCGGTTATGTATAATGGAGTGTTTTTTTTATAAATTTAAAATTAAGTTAATGCTTTATTGCGTTATTTTACTGGTGGTTTATCTTTGAGTTGATAAGATGTATTACATCATTTTGGCTACATTTGTTTGAGACTATCACGTGACCTTTCATAGTACCACCTGAATGATCACAACAGGCAGGTTTCAATAGCTGGTAGGCTATACTATACTATTCTAGACGTAGAGTTATAAACAACATCTAACTCTTGCAACTTCACTTTATTTTAGACAACCGCTGCAGGTTATTTAACAACAACAGAATGACTGTAGACTACAGAATCAACCCCAATAGACACTAGGTTTTGAGAATTAGCCAATAGGATGATGCTCTTCCATCATGAATTACTAACATACAATATAGATGTGTGCGAGATGAATCCTTACTGGTTGGTGGGCGGCGCAGAGAGGGGGAATACAACCTCCTCTTCCTCATATTCTGGCCCATCCTGTTGATCACTTTCATCCACACTCCCCTGCGCCCCGATTCCAGACGGCGGAGGGGGCGGCGGTAAAGGTGGGAAGACAGAGGGCCCGTCGGTGGGTGACATCCGGCTGCTGCCCGGCCCATCTGAGGAAGGAGACTCGCATCCAACAGCTCCTCTCCCCGTGAGATCTTCTCCTCCAGCGCTCGGGTAGATCATCACGTCAGGATCCGTGACCCGCGCTCGCGCAGGTTTGCTGTAAAGAGGAAAGTGGGTCGAGTCGGGGCCTCTGCTGCCGTCCGATCCCCTGTCCTCGCCCCTCACCTCCATGCAGGAATTTAGAAGACAGCCTGAGCTTCTTCTCCAAGTCTGTCAAAGCTTCTTCTGCTTCCAGTCTTTTAAAGCAACGGGAGAAAGTTTCCTGGAGAAGAGCGCACACTCTCTCTCTCTCACACACACACACACACACACACACACACACAGCTCCGCGGCTAGCACATGAGTTTAGGTCTTCATTGTTTCCTGAGTTTCACAAAGAGAAAACGGGCTTTTCTGAAGTGATGCGGGAGAATTGTCCGAGTAGATGAGAGGATGGTGTGTCGAGGCCCTGGTTCGGACTGGTGTCAGTTGTGGTCTTTTATTGTCAGTCTTTCGGGGTTGTTATTTTGTTTGCATTGAGTTCAGAAAACGCGGCGATATGCTACTTTGGACGCTTCGCAGATGACCGCGCACGTCCGAAACGTTTCTCCTCAATCGAGTCCGCTCAAAGAGTACGTTAAAGAGTTTTCCTTTGCAGTAAATTGTCTTTTCTTCTCGAGATTGCTGGACTGGTGAAACATTTGCCACAGCTGCTCCCTGTCCCACTCCTCTCCCCACTGCGTCCCCGCTCATGCGCAGACCAAGCTAGCCGATCACCGAGCCTATGCATTCACATCAGTGAGCTCGGCGATCTAGTAAGTAACGTTAAAATGAATGAAAATAGATTATTTTGCCCATATTCAAAACACACCGCCTCACCTTTGATCCTAAAGTAAATGTTGACCGCTGCTCAAATATTTCTATATCAATAGTCTGTCCTTTCAACCTGTGTGCTGATAAACTATTTGTTGATTGTTGTTTTTAAAGAATCAATTAATTTCATAGCTGAGTCATCGTTTCTGCATAAAATATTTTTTTGACGCAGTGGCTATATGTTCAGATTCGTTTTGAAATAACTAGTAACTATTTATTGGCATAGCGTTTGTGGTCCCTGACTGTAGGCTAAATGTCACAAATGAATAGTCTGGATATTTTAAACTTGTGACAATATTTAGTGCTATTTAAGAAACAACAATTAAACAGAACGGATTTATCTTGTTGTGTCTTGTTTACAAAGTAGCCCACTGTAGACTTGTAGCATATGTTGCTCTTAAAATTAATGAGAGAACTCCAATGTGACAGCTTTTTTTTCTGAGAGTGAAAAAGTCCATTTATTTTTCAATTTAAAATGATTTATTAATTTATTATTTTATTTAACCACATTTTAAAACAGGAATTAATAAGTAAACAGGTTTAAATATATATTATTTAGGCTATTTACTTTAATTTTTATGTTTGAATTATTAAATTGACTACTTATTTCTTACTTATTTTTAAGCGTCACTTTTTCAACCTTCATAACTAAGCTGCATGGTGTTTATATACCTTTACAGTTGAAACCATATTTTACAGATGTGCTTGAGAGGAGGCAGAGATGTTGCTGGACATTTAATCAGGCAATGATTTGATGTAGCCATGGGAACTAAGGGCTTGCAGATGCATTTGGGTTCATTGTTTCTTATCTACAGGCAAAACATATCTGCCTTCAGTGCAGAGGACTATATAAAGCTCAATGACATTTCTCAAATGTCAGGTGACCAAACACTTGCCTCTGTCATGTTGATATGCACACAGCCTGTACATTGTACATTGCTGTGGCAAAGTTTCATAGGTGAACTGATTTGCACAAGTAACACTCTTATATATTACATTTTGGAATTTCAATATTAACAGTAAAATGGACAAATATGTCAATGCAACACTTGCATTGAATAATTTGAATACAAGTTTATTGTTATTTTACTTCAGAATTTGTTTATTATCTAGTTTAAATTGTATTATGTTTATATTTTATTCTTGCAAAATTATTAAAAATTACTTAAATTGCAGTATACCTACACCATTCAAATGTTTTGGAGTTTAATGTTTTGTTTATCTTATGTTAACCAAGGCTGCGTTTGTTTGATCAAAACAGTAATATTGTGAAACATTATTACAATTTAAAATAACTGTTTTCTAATTGAATATATTTCAAAATGTAAGTTATTCTTGAGATGACAAAAATATCTTGGTTAGTGTAACCCTCATTCTCTGATGGAGGGAACGGAGACGTTATGTTTTAAAACTGACAAAGGTTTGTGGCAGAAGGGACAATAAAGTCTCTGTTCCCTCCAACTAGGGATGGAAGGGACAGGGCTTACCATAAAGACGGTCATAGCTGCTGTTCATTTTACATTTTTTTGCAGAGCTTCAGTTCTCAATTCCCATTATTTTTTTTATTTTTTTTTCTAGCCATGACCAGTGTTATTAACGCTGGGGAAGCGCATCTAGTCCAATGGAGAGGAACGTTACATAGGCCACATCTTACCCATAAGGAAGGAACATGAATGAACTGACCCATGGGGCAGTGCTACAAATGCACTCGTATTCCCCCTTATAGGGAATGGTGGTGCTGCTCAGAACTTCTGAAGCTCTGCATGCGGTCCACCTAAACAAACAGGGTATGAAAAGGACACAGCAATGCAAGGGCTGGGTCTGCCTCCTCCGAGAGTAGCTCTTGCAAGTTCAGTGCCTGGACTTGATAAGGAGTGGTGGGAAGTTTGGGCACATATCCGGGCCAGAGTCTCAGGATGATGTGAGAAGCGGCCAGCCTGAACTCAAGGCACAATTCCCTGACCGAATGCCTGCAGATTCCCCAACCTCTTGATGGAAGTGAGCACGGTCAGGAGCACTGTCTTTATAGACAGGATCTTAAGCTCAACTGACTCAAGTGGCTCAAAGGAAGCTCTTTGCAGACCAGAAAGGACCACAGAGAAGTATTTAACCTCCTGGCAGCTCTCAGGAACCTGATGACCAAGTCGTGCTTTCCTAGTGACTTATTGCAGCATGATGCGCCGCAATTGTGGCAACATACACCTTCAAGGTGGAGGGGGTCAACCTCCGCTCCAACCCTTCTTGCAGGAAGGAAAGTACAAAACTGACCGGGCATCTCTGGAGGTCTTCCTGATGGGAAGAGCACCACTCAGCGAACAGATTCTACTTCAAAGCAAAATATCAGCTAGTAGAGGGAGCTCTGGCTTGAGTGATATTGTTTACCACTGCCGGTGGTAGGCCTCTTAAGTCCTCCACGTCCCTTCCAGAAATCCCATGTCCCTAAGAAAGAAGATCGTTCCTCAGGGGAATCCGCCAGGAAGGGGCTGTCGCAAGGAGCATCAGGCCTGAAAACCAGGTCTGAATGGGTCAGTAAGGCACAACCATCTAGACCTGCTCCTTGGCCTCCCTGACCTTGCACAGTGTCTGTGCGAGTAGGCTCACTGGGGGAAATATGTATTTGCATTGGGGCCTTGGTCAGGGAGTAAAAGAGCTGTGAGCTGTTGTGAGAGCGCCTTGACCGCACAATTGAGCTCACCTGGAATGTAAATGGCACAGAGCAACCTGAGCTGCTGCACAGGGGAGAGCTTCACCACCTCCTGCTGGTGCGTTTACCACCTACTGGTCGAGTGTAGCTCCCCTCATCTCTGGGCCGCCTGAATCAGGGACGCTTCTAGGACATTTGGAGGGTTTAGCGGTCTGAGGGACAGGCTATGTCACCTTCCTGGAAGCTCGATGGGGTGGCTGGGGTGTTGTTAACGGTCGTGCTGGATCAGATGTAGATGCCAAAGGGGGATGCCCTAGGCGACGAGCCAAATGGGGGGCAGCCCGTGACGGCCTGGTGTCATGACGATGCAGGGTGTGCTTTGTCTCCTCAGTCTGCTTCTAGACTGCCAAGAACTGCTGGGCAAAGTCCTCGCCAGTGTCGCTGAAGACGCCACCTTGTGAGATGGGGGCGTTCAGAAAGCTCACTTTGTTGGCTTACCGCATCTTAGCAAGGTTCTGCCAGTCTGCCAGATATGACGTTCCTGGACCACCAGAGTGGACATCCGCTGTGTGCAGTTCCTGCATCAACCCCGGTTCAGAACTACCCTAGTGCAGTTATTTCAGTATTTTGGGTTGGTGTACTTTAAGATGGCCATTGCTGAAGGCGGAGGTGGCCTGTCCAGCAGCACTGTAAGCCTTAGCAGCCAGAGCTGCCATCATCTTACTGGCCATGGACGGGAGATATGGATGGTTCCGCCAGGTGGCAGCAATTTGAGCACTTTCCACATACCCCTTGGGGCTGCAAAGCAGTGAAAGGTGCCTTCCACAACTTCTGAACCTCCTCATGCACTTCTGTGAATAAAGGCACCAGGGCAGCATGTAGCTGTGAACCGCGCGCCGCACCCAGGAACTAATCATCCAACCGGTTCCACTCAAGTCCGATGCCCGCGGCAACCCGGCCAAGCAGGCTGTCAACTCACACGCAAAGGAGGAAGCTCAGCTTCATCTTCCTCTGCAGAAGACATTAGCCCGCTCTCTGATGCAGCTATCGACATCTGATCCTCACCCGGAGCGCCAAATGACACTCTGGGTCCGCCTTGAGAAGGACCCGCGCCATCACTTAGCATCTCAACAGCACACGACACTGCAGAGGAGCGGGAGGTCCGTGGGACTGGCCCAATGGAAATTCTCCCACTGTAACTCCCAGAGTGTTGGAACAATGGCAAGGCATCTTTAAAAAAGACACTCACCTTGCTCTCTTAGGGAAATCTCCTCTTTGCGCTGAATTTCGCTGCACTTAACTGCACTGCTGTTTTAGGATTGTGAAACTCACTGAACTCACTCCACCAGCGAGAATGAGCTCCGTTGCACACTCTTTCGTTGCTTAGGTGACTGGAAGAGTGATCGCTGTCTGCAACCACTCGGCTCCGAAGCAAATATCTGTATGAGTGGATGCATGTAAATTCCATTTGCCAATTCCTTTGGCCATTTTTCTAAAACTCAGAGGTGATTGGGGCTCCCAAGTGAGACCCCATTTGTCAGTCTTTTGTCTTTCGAACGTGACTGACAGATAGGAAACTGAATTTTCAACAGCCATTACTCTAGTCTTCAGTGTCACATGATTCCTTAGAAATGCTGATATTATATTATATTATATTATATTATATTATATTATATTATATTATATCATATATTATATTATATTATATTATATTATATTATATTAATTATATTAATTATATTATATTATATTATACTAATTATATTATTATATTGTTAAAAACAGCTGTGTGGCTTATTACTTTTGTGAAACTTGTGATAAATTGTTTTCATTCTTTGATTAATAGAAAGTCCAAAAGAACAGCATTTTTTTTATTTTTATGGAAATCTTCTGTAACATTATCAATATATTTTTTCTCACATTGTTTTCCAATATATCCTTTAGGAATTTATAGGATTGCTAATGGATTTATCATAATTTAGAACCTACTACCCAACATTTTTTATTTTTGAACATTCATTACAATCTTTTTAATTCTAGCAGATTTGTAGAGGCGTTTTTTTGGATCCCCCATTAGGTACCTTTTTTAGATTATACAAAAAAAGAATTATATTAGCAAACCTGTACATTCTTCTACATTCCCCCCCTAGGCAGTCAGAACACAGCAACAAATTGTCAAGAAACTGCAAGAAAATCACCCTTTCCCATACACGCTGTAATAATTCATTCTTTTGTGCTCAAAGTAGGAGTGAGGCCGTGTTGTCTCAGTGGTGTGATTTGGCTGCACTGCGGGAAGCCAGCTTGTGTTGTGTGGATGATTTGTAGGGAAGAGGGATGGCTCTTTGTCCTGCTGCACAGGCTGCTGCAGCCATGGCGTCTGCCAGACCCACGATAATGAGATTCAAAGCAGGGTGCAGCTAATCGTCCATCTTAGACTGTTCGCCAAGTGGAGGAGCACCAGCACCTGTTGATGAGTACCAGCCCTTCACTTTGTCATTATGGACGTCTTTCTGTGTGTGTGTGGCACTGCCGAAGGTACTAAAGACAATTGGATATACCGGTAGTACAAGAATCCAGATATTTTTTGCTGAGAGTAGATCAGTGGTATCTCTTGCACCACAATTATCATCCAAATGTCTGTATACCAGCAACAACCAGTAAGGTCAAGAAGGTCATGTCTGCTGCCACTTATGTGTCTATAAATCAAAATATCAAAGTAATAATAAATGTCACTTGGGTTGATGTTTTTTTTTTTTTTTTTTTTTTTGTAATTCAATGACTAACATTTAAAAATACATATTATGCTATCCTATACAAATAAATGTTTCAACCCATTTTGAACAAAAGGTTCAAATAACCTTGTGTGGAATGAAAATATTAGAAGGTTCTTCATGGAACCATAATGCCAATAAAGAACCTTTATTTTATTGTTTTTACAATAATGTGCCACAGTCTGTGCCTTAAAAGATAAAATGAAAAAAAAAAAATTAACCCAACATGAACTGTCCACCCAAACATTCAAAATCACTACAGTTAGATCAAAATTACAACAAATCTTTCTCTACATTATATAAAACTTTAAAGCGTGCCTGGTCAAATAAAGTCAAGGTCAAGAAGTGTCTGTAGGGAATTTTAGCATTATCACTATCTTCTTGAAAGTCTTGAAGGGGAAAAATGTCCAAAAGCAGTCAGTGCCCTTAAAAATAAATGATGTGAATTTTATATTTCTAAAATGAAGAAATCCATGAATGTTTAAGCAATCTTCTAGCCAGCTCAATGCACTAGAGGATATGAGTGCTTTCATACACATAGACGAAACATTCTGGTTATGGACAAATTAAGGTCAACTCATGGACAGTGAGGTCTCATCTTCATCCTGCAAATATGTCTCGATATATCCTTTATTTCTATTTTAATGTACACTTATTCTTGTCTCAATTTTAAAGAACACTTATTTTTCTTTATAAGAAATAGGGGAAGCCCTAAAAGTATTTATATGAAGGTTCACTGAAGGTTTAGGTTAAATCACCTCCTTGTCAGATTTCAGTACCCAACACATAGCGTATTATGTCTGTCTTCCATGTTTTTGTTTTGTTTTGTTTTTTAATTGGGCATCTGAAGCCACAGTCCCTCTCATAGCTTGTCTCTGTCCTCCCATTCTTGTCTTGATTCACATGTGCTAGAAAATATATGGACTATCCACACCACACTTATCAGAGTTCCCATGAGGGACTGGGAGAAGCAAACAGGCACACATCCATGATGCATTGCTGCTGGGACAGCTCAGGGTACACATAGTGTGGTGTTCTTCTATTATATTGGTCGGCAATTAGATTTTTGGTCGCTCTTGCAATGGCTTCATGAAATATTTATAGGGCACACAGAGGGCTCTCTAAAGTATGGCTGTATAACAACATGACTGGTGTAAAAAAAAAAAAAAAAAAAAACTGTTAAAGCAACGAGAACTTTGGCCTTTAAGATGAGGTATAATAAAATGACATGATTCAATTGGCTTGAATCACGCTGCCAATAATTTCTGACAGTGGAGTGCTTTTAATTATCACCCAAAAGGCAACATGAACAAAGACACCAACAGTTTTTGTTCTGTGAACAAAGACACCAACAGATTAAAATTAGTTTCTGATTTATTTTTGAGGGTAAAAAAAAAAAAGTAGAACAAGATACTGTGTGTGTGTGTGCGATAATCTAATGTATTGAGCACATAAAATGTTTAATTTACATGGTGTTCAAGAATTATTACACCAAAGCATGGTCAATAAAGACATCGCACACCTTTGGAATAAATTGTAAACAGAGATTGTGAGCCAGGCCTTCTTGTCCAACATCAGTCCCTGGTCTTACATGAATGGGCAAAAAATTCCCACATTCCTACTCCAAAAACTTCTGGAAAGTATTCACAGTGGAAACTATAGCTGCAAAGGGGGGGACCAACTCCATGTATTTATAATGCAATTATATTAAAGTCCATTTTGGTGTTTTGGTCAGGTTTGCCCAATACTTTTGTCCAGTATCCGTACTCTAGGGCACTAGGATACTATGTTGGTACACTGTAAAAAAAATATTGTTGGTTTAACTTAAAAAAGCAAGTTACCTGCCTTAAAAATTTGAGTTAATTGAAATTAAACAATTGAGTTAATGCAATGAAGGAGATTAGTTTAATCAATAGAAACTCAAAATATTATGTTTTCTGAACTACATTAATTATCTAAGTTGATTTGACAAAAGATAAAAAGTTGTGATTACAAATAATGAAAATATTTTTTTACAGTGTAGCAATCAGTTTTGCCAGCCCTGTTTGTGTCTTGTTGCTAAGTAATTCAATTTATTGTATGCAATCAATGTCTGGAACTATAACAAAAGCCTTACATGCATAGCCTACACTTGCACACACACACTGAAGGAGTTTTGTCACTTTGAGAAATGCATTTTATGGCACCGCGCCTACAGCAGAGCAGCTATAATGCAATTTACAGATGATTTTATACTAGCTCTGCACAAGCAGCTCACCTCTCTTCCCGTCTGGGTTTGCCAAAGTAAGACTGATAAGAACATTCAGAGAGGACTTGTCTCTGGGAACCTATTCCTCTTAAAATTTACTAGGCTGAAAGATCCATAACATGGCAGACTGAAAGGCTCTCATGGACGACAGGCTTCTGAAAAATAATGCCAGCTGGATGACATCATCAGCGCATGAATACTCTGTAGTCAACATAAATTCAAAATAGAATATTTATTTATTTACTTTATTTAATTAACTAGTCTTATTGTGCATGATTATCCCAAGTAGAAAAATCTTTATATAATATATCTTTGTTTTTCTTTTATCAAAATTATCCACCTCTGAAATGTCTTTCTTTTTTGGATGATGTCATAGATCCTTTTTTTTATTTTCATCCCTTCCCCTTCAATCACCTGGATTTATTTTGGTATATACAACCAACATTTCATGACCCTTGGAACTGAAATACATCAGATTATGAGATTATGAAGGTGAAATGGGTCACAAACTGTGTTTTGATTTTTGAAAACTTAATTTTTTTTTGCTTGTTTGCTTTTATTATTCCGTATAAACAAGAAGTTGTAGGCTACTTTTTTGTTGTTGCTGTAATCACTTCCAGTTAATATGTTAATATGCATTAGTTATCATTTAGATATTTGCATTAGTAATAAAGCATTCATGATTCTGAGTTTAAGTGAATATAAGAGCACAACAAACTATAGGCCTACAACTACTGTTCAAATATAAATAACCACGTAATAGTCTAATATCATATGAATATGTCAATTTAAAACTTGAGAGAAGATGTCCTGATTGGTTATGAATGAATTTTTAAACATATGATTTGCATAAATCAAATGTCATGTCATGTTGTAATCTAGCAGCATGTGCATTGATTTGTTCAGTCTTTAATCCATGCCTCAGGCGAGACTCTGTGATAGCAGCACACTTAAAATCGTCATTCCACTGGCGTACATTCAAAGACATAATGAGTGATATAATGAGGTATTCATCTCTGCTGCGTGTTAAGACACATCAGAGCCACAGGGATTGACAATATAGAATCTTAATGAGATTGTGACAACTGTTCAGGGATACTAAGCTCTCCTATCCCCACTGTGGCCCTGAACAAGGCACTTAGTCCCAAGATACTGCAGAGCTTCTGCAGTTAGTTGGATGACAAGCATACGTTAAATTAGCAGTAATGAATGTTATCTGCTTATGTAAATGGTAGGATCCAAACTCTGACTCCACTTAATATTTGCATTTGGAAATACACAGAAAGTATAATAAATAGGAAATACTTAAAATGTTCCATATCTGCGGTTCCCACAAGCAACATTCTGCCTTATTTAATTAAAATACTATTCATACATTAGCATGATAATTGTCACAGTCACCAGTTAATCATCCAGCTCTTCACTACATTTCCCAGCATCCTCCTTGGCCCACACCTGCACCTCCTTCATAATCACCTGCACCTGTCAGCGATCACCCTCATCATCATGTGTTCTGTTTATCAGTGTTCATCTGTGATTGCATTTATTTCCCTTCTGTTCAGTCAGTCGTGGTCTGTTCAATGTTGTATTTGGTGTGTGTGTGAACCCTCTGCCTGTCTGTACCTATCTGAACTATATTGTAAAAAGTTTGTATTGGAACTTTAATTCTCCTTTGTCTTCTTCTGCCTGCACCACACCCTGACAATAATATCGGGTAAACTCTGCAATGTCAATCATTGGAAATTACCTTTTAACTGAATACCGTTTTCTTCATCTGCCCAGGTGATGCTTTAAAATCTGTCCAATTTTACAAAGTTTCTGACTTCTGAGTGACATGCGTAAGGAGCCGATCACACAGAACAAATTTTTGTTTTTAAAAATTGGTAAAAGTAGTTTTTTCGCTCAAAATATTATTATAAATATTAAAAAATGTTGTACATTACAAAAGAATGTGAAACTAAAACTAGTGGCCTCAATCTGGAACCCACTGTATAAATTGTATATAGCATAAGACAATGGTCAACAATGGTGCATAAAATGAATTAAATGCTGACACGGCTTTAGGTTTTACGCAAGCTTTTAGGAAATGGAGGGAAAGGAGGACATGAGCCTTGCTTTATGAGATATTAACTGAGCTCATCATCTTTTTTCAAACCTCCAAAACACACAACCCATCACCCTTGGTCAGTGACAACATGCAATTCACAATCTTTGTGAATTCTCTCTTGCTTTTAAGCACCCATGGTTTTATTCATGAGCTTCTTATGGATGCTGTCAACTCACATTGAGTCCACAGTAAGGCAGATTGTAAATAATAGAAAGTCCCAGAAGACATTTTCTGAACTGGCCTTCTCCTTTCCATAATATGCCTCATGAAGCGGAGTCAAAACTCAGTGCTGACCATTCTTAATGTCAATGTAAGCCTTTACAGTGAATGAGTACACAATTTGGTGACATTTGATCTTTGATTCGACATTGATCGAAATATGATCTTCTCTCAACAAGATAAGAAATATTGACACTGATATTGCCAGCAGAAGCATATAGTGAAATAGAGTGGTTTATCATTTGTGAAATCTCTGACAACCAAGCTAAAGCACGGAGTGAGTTAAAATCATGTGATGCTATCACTGGTAACAGTGATTTGTGCAGACGATCAATCACAGAACTTCTCAAGATGATTCAATAAAGCCACTCGTGAGAGAGCTGGATCAATACGCTTCCATCAGACGTTCATGGAGTGAGAGGATGTGAATCGTGCGTTTAAGATTTCCCTCGATGTGCCTATGTTGTATTTATAGCGTATGACAATATGTTGTTACAGTAGAGCCAGACAGTACTCACGCATTCATTTTGACCATATGTGAAGCATTACATAATCTATTAAATGTAATGAATAAGAAGAAAATACAAGAGGTGCTTGACTCTGCAAAATATTCCATCATGATGCTAATGTGTTAGCATTTTGCGAGTTGTTGCTTATAGCCAAAGTAAAAAAAACAAAAGCCCATCCCCCAAGCCTCCCTAGATCTGACTTGCATCTTTCCTTTGTTGTAGGTCTGTGGTATTTTTCCATGTTGTCCAGCATGCAGATGCCATTTGCAAGAACAGTAACCGTTAACCCTTGCACTAACCGCACAATTTGATGTTTCATATATATCCATAGCACAAACGGTAACAGATAACGGTGAATGCAGATGAGTGCAAACAGTATTTATTAACAAAACACACAAACAAAGATAATCCAAAATGGGTAAGGCAGACGAAAAATAATTCAAACAAGAAAACATAACTCCAAGGAAGACAAGCATAATCCAACTGGGACACAGGAGACACAACAGCTTTACAATGTGATGTAAAGATAACAACCGACCATTAAAGACTGAAACACAGGGGTATACACAGGCTAACAAGAGGTAAACGAGGAGCAGGAGGTGTAGAAAATAAGGGTAACTATGGAAACCAACAAGGGAGCAAAAGAAACAAAGGAAACAGGAACTAATCACAGGAAACTAGATATACATCATAAAGGTCCTTGAACACAAGACACAGGGGAAATTGTGACACTAACCTCAACAGAGATGAATAAACAAATATTGTTCATTGTTAGTTCATGTTAGTTAATGCATACATTAATGTTAACAAAAGAGACCTTGTTGTAAAGTGTTACTGCATAAAAAAAATTGTTTACAGTGTAACCTGTATGGCTACACTTATATTTGTTTATGCCAGTGTCAAGCATTCACTCAAAACTGTGGTAAAAGTGTTGTGAATGCACTGCTGATGAGAAAACATGTTTTTAAAAAAAGTGTCCACTTGGTCCTGCAAAATTTCTGTTGTGAACAGAGAGAAAACATCCATCCACTGCAGACTAATGCCTATGTGTCCTTTCAAATGGCTGAAAAGTGGGGTCGATCAATGAAAAATCAAATCTATCATTCCTGTCCCTTCTTGAGGCAAACCATTTGACTGAATAAGCATTAATGACCAGCAGCACTTTACAGCAGCACTGAGCTTACGTAACTTGTCGTAGCAAGCATTTTAACAAGATTCCTCTGATAAGAAAGGGCAGAATATGTATTTTGCTGAGGGTGGAATTTACATGTGGACACTAAATAGAACACACTTCCTCTTCCCTTTTTTTGGGGACTTGAAAAAGCAAAAGGAATAGACAAGACATCCAGAAGTAATGTGTTTACACTGTAGTGAGCAAGTCTTGTGTATACCACATTAAAACGGTAATGATGATAAACTCCTCTTATGACTGACTAAATCTCAATTACTCAGCTAATGTTTTGGTCTCTCTTTATGGCTAAATGACTCATCAAAACACCTGTTGTAGGTCTCAGCTTTCACATTTTAGAGAAGATGTTTGATTTGCCTGCAGATTACAAAGGCATGCTTTTGTTCTTACTGGCAATTCATGGGCTATTTTTATCCAACTTTAAACTGTTTGTCTTGCTGTGCAGGGCAAAAAGTCTCTTCATCAAAATGAGAAATTGAACTCAGATCTCTGAATATTTCTTCGCATTTAATAAATAAATTGATCATGGTCAATACATGACAGATGCGAAAACATGCTCTTGTCATTTTATGTCATTACTAAAGATAATGCATGCTCTTTTTCTCTTTGTGAAGAAAAGCTAATATGTTTCAGTAAGTACTGCACAGATAATTTTACCCTTAAATGCATGAATGTTTCACCAATCATTATTACATTTTTGGGTCTTTAGCAACCCGGATCTATATCTAACAAAGATGGACCTGTCGCGATAATATAACACTAACCTGATATTACAGTAACAATTACAGAAGGATAAAATAAAGCAGATTTTTTACCTTTTGAAGCTTGGAAGAGTTCAGTTTGAGCAGATGATTTATACCATCATCACTGTCCTCGTCCGAGCTCATGTCACAGTACATTCAGCATCTGGCTAATATTCGCAATCTCAAACATATTCTCAAAATCAATATTTTGATTGATAGAGTTTCTTCATCAGATCCACCATCAATGTCACCATCAGAAACACTAATATTTGATTGCGTTCAGTTCTTGCTCTGCAGTAAATCAATGAGCCATTTCAAGTTTTGTTGATGATACTTCCTATTATTTTGTTTTCTGCCTGCCGTAACTATGAGTGAGTCACTTCAATCTTTGTGTATCAGACATTGCCACCTGGTGGAATAAAGGTGAATTGCACTTATTCAGTCATCAAAGATTCAAATATTGTTGTGCAGAAAAAAATATACACACTGATACACACCTTGAGTTGTAACTTGTTAGCGACCCTATCCAATTTTTTTACAAAAAAAGTAATGGCAAAACAGGCATTCTTTTATTATTTTTGTGTTTTACATTGTTTATAATGAATTGATTGATGACTAGTAAGAAGATTGATGTCCTTCAACCTTCAAAGGTTGAAATGAGTGAGGAGCAGGGTAGTGAATGACGTCCAGGGACATTAAAGACCCGAGGTATGCGTTTATTTTTCTGTGATACATCAGTATTATTGTTACTAATTAGCATTAAATTAATGTAGTCTAACGTCATTATTTTTAATCAAAATTAGCCTACTTCCCCTCCCTCTTGCAGCGACATCTCTTCTCTTCTGATGATCACGTATTTACTGGCGTGCAATAGCAAACCACAACAATCCAATGATCCAATCAATTCCCGATAGATAAAATCAAGTCCCATCCTATTTTTTTTTCTTGTTCTAGAAACCGTTCCACTCACATCACAAGTCGCAATGCCGACTATTTCATACTGACTTTAACTCATTGAAAAATAAAACTGATTTGCCTATATTTGGAAGATTTGGTAAAAATTGCTGTCAGTACATAGGCCTAGCCTACATCATCATACGATAGTTATTCGGTGTGTGTTACATGTGTGTTTCGTATGTTTTAGGCTGCTTGGATACTTTTCTCGTCAACTGCGATAAGATTTGCTGTTATGGACGTCGTTATTTGGTGAAATTCATGTCTAGTGCAAAAAGGTGATTCACTTCATACAGTCGCAACTCGAATACAGCATGTAAGTGTGAACAGGACACAACTGTTATAAAATACTGTTGTCAATCCCAAATACTTACTGTGTGTTGTAAAAAAAAAAAACATATTTTGCTGGAACATAGGCCTATGTACGGACAATTCTGAATAGCAAAAATCGACATAATGTGTCCCTCTATTGGCCTACATTAGAAAACTTGCTTGTTGTTCTGGTAAGTAAGAGAAGTATCTTCAGATTCACTGGACGGTTGGTTGCAGGAAGCATTTGTGGCTCTGATGAGGTTGAGTGTACGTGACAGCTGCCCATCTGTGACTCCTGCCTGAACAGGAGCCCTGCGAGAGTACTGCTGTCCTAGCCTATGCAAGCCTTCTGCTTGTACACACACACACACACACACACACACACACACACACACACACACACACACACACACACACACACACACACACACACACACACACACACACACACACACACACACACACACACACACACACACACACACACACACACACACACACACACACACACACACACACACACACACACACACACACTCCCAGATTAGGCTTCATACAAGCAAGTCTGTGTGCACGACTCATTTATGCTGTTCTGATGTCACATGTATCAAAAAGGCCCGGGTTTCCTGCCGGTTCAGAAACAAGCTGTTCTCTTATAAGTCTGCAGTGTATTTTCTCTGATGTTTAGTCCACTCCACTCAAGTTTTTCATTAGCTTTCTCTCTGAATGCCCTCAGGCAAGCCGCATCCAAGAGCTCCTTTATGAGAGACCATAACAATGACAGAAGAAGAAGAAGAAAAAAACTAGATTGGCTCAGAAGCCTCTAGGCCTGCTTCATTTCTGAGCTCCAAGTACTGACCTATTCAGTGAGATGAAGAAAGATAAATAAACAAACAAGATGATTGAATGCTACTCGTAGGGCTTAGAAAGTGAAACGCATAGGCTTTATTAGCCTCTGACAAATTAGTTGAACAAGACAAACGTCAGATTCCTTTCAAATGTGCACATCCTGTTAGAGGCATTCAACCCTCATTTGCAGACTACAGTGTCGTGGTGATGCTGTGTGCAGTGTCACACACCTTTCTAAACAGTGAATTTACATGACTTTCATTTGTGGATCCGTAAACATAATATACATTATATTATTATATACATTTATTCAATATTTTATATAGGTTTTATTTTATTTTAGAGTTGAGGGTAACTAAAAAATGAAATGAATCACTGGACATTTCAATACATTTTCTGTGACTATTTGAGATTATTTGAAATTTCTATAGCTTTTCCATGCTTGAAAATGAGATGTGCATGTTTTAAAGCTATTATTATTATTATTATTTGGAGTGATCTGAAGTTAATTCCATGACCTGCTGACATTTAGTGGCTGCAGTCCCATTAGCCATTTAGAAAAGTCATGTTTACGATCAACTGAGCTATATAATATAAGCTGAAGAGGCATACAATTGTGTTTATGTTGCCCTCGTTTGGTTAAACTTGGTATTACATGACCATTAACATAAAACAAGTAGCTACTATTAAATTAGTACAGGAATGAAGGCTTTTTTTTAATGTGATTTTACTGTCCACTGAAACATAAATGTTTACATCCTTCAATCTAAATATATTTATATAGCACTTTTCCCAATACATATGGTTCCAAAGCAGCTTTATGGGAAATAGTGCCTTAAACTCCCCATTGAGGCATGCAGCTAAAAGTGTCAGTGCTTACAGAAAGCTAAAGAATTTGATTCAAAACATGATTCCATATCGTAAATACTCCCAAGGAGCGATTACAGTCCACTCACTGACTGTCTGATCCATATCGCACACAAAACAGCAACAGCCCGCTGAAATCAGCAGATAATAGCTATATTGTGGTACTATTGATTCCAATTTAATTTGTATATTTAAGCTCTCGGTCAGAATAAGCTGAAAAGTTGGTCACACCTCTCTCACACATATATACATACATACATGATAGTTGCATTTAAAGTGAGTGTACACTGTGCATATGAAAGCAAACATATGTATTTATAAAATGTATTATGATTGAGGTGAAATAAACATTGCAGCAAGCCAACATTATAACTGTCAGTGTTTATGAGCTTGCAAAAAGCAGTACACATAAAAGGGTATGTTATTGTATACCACTGTGTTGTTATTTTTACTGAAAATCTGTTTAATTACAGTTTTTCTTTCAAATTACTTACAATCTCTGAAACTATATGGCTCTATTTTTTTAAACTCTACACACACAAAATATGCAAAACATCAGACATCTCTTGCATAAGTAAACACTTCATTCAAAACGATTTTAATTTTCATTGTAACTTACAAACATCAAATGATTAGCCACATACACACCAAATCTAAACAAAATGTAAAACACTATCTTGTGTAATTTGCTTGTTCAGTGTGCAGTGGAGTGTACAGGAGTTTGTCACACGTCTTTTAGGAGTTTGCATGTCTCATATATACTGTATATACAGTATGTATGCACACTTGATGAATTTTAAAGTTAGTGAACTGAACTGAATACACACTGAAGTGACTTGAGCTAAATAATGACAGTTTTGGCTTGTTGGAGCTTCCTTACAGCAGAATTTGAAATTGTTACCATTGTGAAGCAACTTTGAAACAATATGTATGGTATAAAGTACTGAAATAAAGGTCACGACTTACCGGTACAAAATGCAAGAGGGTGTTTCTCAAAATGTTTGTTTTGATTTCTAAGTGACCAATTTATGTATTAGTGTTTTCAAACATGATCACTATGTGACACATTAACACACACACACACACACACACACACACACACACACACACACACACACACACACACACACACACACACACACACACACACACACACACACACACACACACACACACACACACACACACACACACACACAGAGAGAGAGAGAGAGAGAGAGAGAGAAAAAAAAATACAAAAAAAATTCTCTCCAGCAGGGGTCCCTCTGGCTATAGCAACAAAGGCAGTTCAGTCATCCAAACAGCAGATAATTCAGTTCTCCTGATATAGAGTAAGCGTCTTTTCATTTATGTGACGTACTGATATATTCCCACTGAAGCCATAGACAGTCAGAGTACAGCGGTGAAAGCGATGGGACAGCAATTTTATGAATATTTTATTGTGAAGGACAATGACAATGTGTTTCCCAATACACATATCACCAAATCTCAGTAAAGCTTAAGTCACATAGCTAATATGGCATCTTCCATTACTGCCACAGAAAACACTAAACTGGCAGCAAAACGTAACCATGACAGGGCATACTTAAATGTGACGAGTTAGCCTCTGTTTCACCTCATTACAGATATACAATATCATACTGTCACCTGTGGCGTGTGAGAGATTTGGGGTGAATTTGTCCAGATTTTTACTTTCATTTCAATTTCATTTTTCTCTCTCTGGGCATTTTTTTCTGCAGCCTTGGCTTCCATCCTTCCTGACAAATTTGGGCTTTTCCAATTACCCAATCCATAGAATTTGGCTGCACCAGAAACCAGCAGTCTTACAAATCAATGACGTTCAGATTTAAATGTGATGTTTTCTCGTGCGTGACATATGGCCGTGCAAGAATTGTGTCCTTGTGTTGTAGGAACAATGAGAGAGAAAGAAAAGACTAGAGTCCCCAGACACCAGTGACAGACCAATTCTCTCAGCCTGGCCTCTGCACTCGTAAATAAAGGTAATTATAGAAATGCTTAATTAAAATGCATAAATCCTGTTTACAGTTTTCAGCCACAAGAAAAAAATCAGTGGGCTTTATTGTGCTGAAATGACACCCGCCTCTTTCTCTCTGTCTCACTGGCAAATTCATAAAGTTAGTGTTGCACTGGGGCTGAATTATGTTTCTTGAATTAAGGACCCCAAGGAGTGATTTATTGATTTAATTAAGCGGATATGACAAAGGTGCCTGACATTGACTTGACTCCAATGCCAAGCAATGAAACCAATTCAATCAAACCAACACCTCTGAAATCACTGGTGCATTTCCCCAGACAAACAGAAGCTCTGATGTCAGTTAGTTGTTCTAAAGCTCTCTTATAATGTTGTAGATTCACACCGAACAGGCTTGCACTGTAGGGATGTCTTTGACAGTTGGACCACTTGCTTCATTTTTTTTTTTCCTGGTCGCCATGAGTTGAAAAAACTTTGCTCGTCACTGACACCTTTTACCCAGCCGTCCATTCACAGTGGAGCAGGCATGGGATCAGCAGTCTCATTCTACCTGTACAATGACCAAACAACAAAAAAATCAATCAACATTAAAAAACATTCAGCTCAAACTTGACTTTTGACCACAATTTTGAAGTTACTGTACTCTGCCTTTAGCCTGGTTCTAGACTCTCGTACATTTCATTTGTACAGAGAGTCTGGCCTCTCTCCATTGACAAGCGTTAACTTCCTTGAAGGCGGGTCATTCTGGATCTGCCATAACTAATCGCTAACGTTTGGTCGTGACGTATGACGACTCAAACTAGCGCACGACCTCAACGTCATCGTTCTCAGCCACTCCCTCTGTTCGCTGAATGGACCGGTAAAAAAATTGACTGGAGAAAACCCAAGAATATACCACAATCCCAGACGTAGTTCTGAAGGAAAATGAAAATTGAACGGAAGTACGTAGGAGGACGGAGCCAGGATACTCTGCCTTTGTATTGTCTGCAAAAAGTGAGAAGTCACACCAAGGCAAATGGCAGTATCTTCCACATTATCAATATTTGGTTGCTGATCACCATTTACAAAATCATTATAGTAACACCTGTATAAAATCTAGTGATCATGGCATTTATTTTGGATGATTTACAATTGCTTTGTTATATGGAGCAGTTTCGTATCCTATTCATTGGATAGCTGACTAGCCTATTTATGCTATAGGCTGCTAGCTAGCTAAATGAAGTATTATGCTCTGTCTAATTTGTTTGTCTAATGCATCTTTTGTGTTACACAATTTCTTATCTCAACCTTGATGTCTGTGTTTCAAAACCACCTCAACCATCATTTCCCTTCGAGAGCAACGGGCCATCCTTAGTAAAAACAACCACTCAACCATTTTCTTTACCTACCGGTACACTTTTATTCAGGTATCATGTGTCAGAAGCGCTTCAGTGATGTATGACACAGGCTACACCATAATATAAACACAGCAAACTTTAATAAACAGTAAAACAAAGTCAGAATACCATAACTCCAGGCCGGCACAGTAGCCTAACTTCTAAACAATAGCAGAGTAGTCTAACTCAATTTAAGAAACAACAGAATTTACTCCATATATCCTATCCACATGATAAAGGAGGTATTGAATGTTCCAAAAATATAAATATAAAATTTTTGACCAAAAATGAAGTTACTCCATTTTGCCTTTGTAGGGCAGCATATTAATATAAAAAAAGATCTCGGAAGATCAAGAGCCCACAACTGGCCATTTTCAGAAGAGCATCTGGCATTTTCAGCTGACAAAAACACTTTTGTGGACACACGACCTACAAATTAAGACCAGGCATTATTATCCATTTTGCTGCATTATGAGCTAATATTCATTGTTTTTCTTTGTAAACGTGCCAGATTGTAGACGGACATATGTCAACGTTGAACCGTATCTCGCTGCATGCTTTTTCAGCATCTCACACATGAGCAACGGCATGTGAAGTTAAAGTTTAAAGCACATATAAACTTTTAAAGCCTGTTTCAAAACATTTGATTGTGTTTTTTCCTTATTTTGCTCTTTTCTTAGTGAGTTTATAGTTTCATAAAAGACGTCCGATTTCATCTGCCTCCCCTGTGACTCGCCATCAGATTGTGGGATGGATATCGCACAAAATGCATGAATGAATTCAGTAAATGATGTCTTATTTTGTCACTAGCTTCAGAATGGTCATTTCTATGATTTGAATTATTTCTACCCCATTAGGTATGCATAATGTGATTAATAGCGTACAACAGGAGCTGTAACCCAGGAACTGATGAGCCATTGTGTGCAAAATCAGAAACTGTACACCCACACACAAACACGTTTCCAATGCTGAGAGGCTTTTAACCGTGCGGAGAGATCTCTCTCCCCTCATATATGCTGTTCGCCCCTCCATCAACCACTTCTTTCTGCTCTTACACTAAAGGCACTGAACAGTAGCTCTTGATTGATTGATATTAAATTAAGCTTCCTTTTGAATTTGCAGAGTTCATGCAGTGTGTTTCGTACCATTAGCAGCATTCAAAAAGATGAATAGAGTGCATTACCAAATACCTAATGTTCATTTATTATTTCTGTAGTGTAATAGCTGTAGCTTTCACGCTACAATATTGCAGATTGCGATTTGGACTTCAGGCCCGGATGTTTTTACCATATCTCTCCAGCATGTTTTTCATATCGCACAGGCATTATATGATGTTGAGACTCAAAGTTGAATAAAGCTGATGTGTCATTGGACTGTCTTCTAAATACTTTCTTCTAAAAAAAAAAACTCATTCAAAGTTTTTGCTACCTCTTGATTTGGGAAAACAGTTTGGGATTGACGTTGGATTGTTATTCAAAGGAAGTGCCTCTGATTTAGAATAATCCTAAAGGGAAACGCAGGAAAAGCCGCTCTCCTTTTAATAGGATTTCTGGATCTACCAAAAGAGCAGTAACACTCTCAAACAAAAACTGAACGCTTGGTGCTCTTTTTCTTATTTGCTTATTTCGCCTTCTATCACATATTTGATCGATTATCATACATTTGGTGTCATTCGAAAGCTTACACCCTCAGTATTCATCCTGTGAAAATCATTATAAAATCAGATATTGCCTTAACAAGTCTGAGACTCAATGTTCCACATTTGGTCAATGTTTTGTGATAGAAGTGATATTGTGACATAAATTTATTGATTTGTGACAGGAGAACGCATACAAATGGGTTACACTCGTGGCTATTTTTGGAACAGCGTCTAAATAAAATCTCAAGGGAACTTTAATTTTGATATCAACTTTGGAACACCGATTTATGGCTTTGATTTTATAGAATTTTTTAGATTAAAAATGTTGTATTTGTATAAAGTACTTAAATACTGTACATTTGCTTTACAGTACATTTCAACTTCTATAACTTACTTTTTTAAGTGCTTTCACCTCAGCAATAATCTCCTGAGTGTCTTCTTTAAAAAGAGAACAACCTTTGGTCCATTCAAGTTTGGATAGTGCATTTTCACGTCTATGCTCAAAACGGGTGCATGGTGACAATTAAGGGGGAGGCGAAACTGCTTCTCACTAACTGGCTCGCTTACAAAATGGTAATTTCAGTGTAAAGTGGTGTAGCTTGAACCCAAAATAGCGTCCATCAGAGAGTGCTAAACACTGAAGGTGACAGGACAAGACCCTGGTCCATCTTGGCACTTAGAAAACCCTCTTAAGAGTCCATTTAGCCCATAATTTCCCCATGTAACAAGGCTCTCGTGTGATGGGCAGGAAAGCAGGACTAGAGAAGCTCATATCATTACAAGCGATGGATTTTTGGATGGATTACTTTGCATAGATAGATCTTGAGAAATGTAATTTAAAAGTGAAGTCACTTTTTTTGAAATGCTAAAATATGGAAGAGGGGGGTGGGGGTCGGGGGTTTGGAAAATAATGGTGGTCCATCAGAGGAAGCAACTCAGAACAACAATTCGACTTTATAATTTTGCAAACATTAGAATGTTCACTGAATGTTCCAAACCAAGTAGTAACATTAAAAAAATAAAATAAACACCTTAGGTTATAGCCTTATATAGGCTTATATAGACAAATATCGAACTAAAATATTACAGAAATATAACATTCAATGACCGATTAGATGATATTTTTGTGCAAACATTTTGAGAACATTATTAAAGTACAGCTAAACTTTGTACAAAGGTTATATTAATGTTACTGGAAGAACGTTTGTTCATAGAGTTCTGAGAATTTTACCTGTTAGCTGGGAAGAATCCAAATAAACTACAGTGATCCTATTAATTGTTGTGTTTTTCATATTGAAAATATCAGGGAGAGATCATCTGTGTTTGGAAGCATAATAATAAAAGTAAATGTTTTGATAATAAATCCTATTGCAATTATTTATATGTTTGATCAGTAGTGATGTGCATAGCCTTCACCAACCCGGTCACACTAAATGCGTCTCTATAGCACGCAATGTGTTTATTGTGCAATTTATACGCAAAAATTTGTTTTTACTTGCATAGGATATGCATGGAAGAAACAATCATACTTTTTGCATTTGCATTAGGTGTGACTAATATAATAGAAATCACACATTGCATTTAAAATAAATATATGAAATTATAAATCAACCATGTGAAATATCCTGTTCAAAAGACAGTATCTCAGTATTCTCTCTTGAGATTTAAACTTTGCTGCAAGCAAGTACCTGAGGGAGAAAAATGAACCTCAAATAACCTTTAGATTTTGCAAAACAATAATGAACTAAGAGCCTAAGACACTTACATAAATCTTGTGATTTTCAGATGAAATGGTGAACATACTCTGAATCATGATAAAAGCAGATATGGACTATTGAGCACACAGCAAGGAAGAAAACGCAATAGTTCATTTCTGTGATTTCATATCCAGGGAGAGGGAGGTGATAAACAAACTTTGATGTTTTTGCTGAACAACAGCGCATATCGTCCTCTCTGAGTTGGCGCTCAGGTACGCAGTCAGCACTTCAGTCACATTCTGCTGCATGCGCACACAGAAAACCCTTCTCCTCTTCAGTTCTCCCCTCTGAGACCGAGCGGAAAAGGTCTGGCCAAACTAGGGGAGGTGCTAGATTGTATGATGGAGGGAGAGAGATACTGATATCAAGACACACTGGTGAAACTAATGATAATCAATTTGACTGATATATACAGAATGAAAGAACACAATCAATTCATGGTGACCTAACTAACTATTGGTTGTAGTGAATATGTGGCTGTTCATAGATTGTAACAGTGCCCACATAATTTTTCAGTATAGTGTTGTTCCAGAAGTATTTTTTTTATTAATTTCTCTTTAGATATAACAAAGTATGTTGGAGTGTTATAACCACGAATCAAGCCAACCAGCTATGAGGTGAATCATAACATTTTTTTTTTTATGTGAAGCAAAAAAAGATTAGTTGCCTACATTTATTTGGAATTCATTTGGAATTAAAATCGTACCTATTGGCATGGGGTACTTTCCATAAGATCATCTCTCAATGCAAATCAAATCAGCTATTAGGCTAACTGAAATAAAACCATGCCAATAGGTATGGTGAAGGGTATGTGATGATGTGGGGCTATTTTAATTCCAAAGGGCAAGGGAACTTTATCAGAATGCATAGTATCCTGCATCCATGAAATAACTGGCCTTTAAAAATAAAAATCTGCCTGCCTCTATGGGAATTTAACATAGGGGTGTACTGACTTATGCACCCTAAGGAAGAACATTTATGTATTTACGATAAATGTTTCATTCACAAAGAAAATTGCTGTCCTTAAAGGTTGGAGTTTTCCTCATTTTTTTAAATTAAGGCATTAAGATCAATTTCCAAAAGATGATTTCTTTATTCCTCTTTTTAGTCAACTTTAGCATGGGTGTGTTTACTTATTCTAGGCACTGTATACACGTGCTGCTGAGGGAGAAAACAAGCTGCATAGGCAGATATGCATATATTTGTACATATGAACAAAGACAGAACGCACAACCCAAACAAGCAGATCTACCGCCAAAATATTTTGGAACACAAAAACATGTTTTATGTAAACTGCCCCTAGGGTGTGCTACACATCGAACAAGTATCAAACACGTTTTAAAATTTTGAACTATTTTTAAATTGAGCACCATTATTTTTATGTAATGGTCGTAATTTTATGTAATTTTAACGTAATGGTCGAACATGTTTACATAGAAAACAACAGAGAAGCAGTGCAGTGGAATGCAAAAACAAGTTGTGTGTAAACAACTAGGACACTGAAATGAAAGAAAGCTAAACTTTAGAAACTGAAAAACCAATGTGAAAAATCCATGAAACATTTCATTCACAATTTCACGAGTTCACACTTACAAATAATCAAATTAGAGTAAAGAGTACGTGTATTTGGCGTGCTGTCCGAGGAGAGGGCTCCGAGCTCTGTATTTTGGTCGGGGTGTTGGAGGGAGGCTGAAAACTGTCGAGGAACGTACAGTTGGTGAGTCGACTGCATATATATAATGTTAATATATAATATACAGTATATATATAATACATTGGCCTCATCTCATGCTGATTGGACAGACATGTTTCTTGCTGATTGAAATGACGTGTTGATCGGATAGATCATTTGAACGTGCTCCTTCCGAACTTTGTTAATGAAACATCATGTACTTTAACCTTGCGCTAAATGCGCTAAACTATATTAGGCTGATTATAGATTGAGGCTTATTCGCAAAACTTTGTTTGTGGAAAATAGCCATGCAGACTGCATTAAGTCATAATTATGTGGGCATGTTTGTGTGTTTTTCCCCCCCATATTTATTCTTAATGAATTCACCCTTTTGGAAATTCATTAATAAGAATGCGTGTCGTGTTTTTTTGCGGAAAATGTAACCACCTCCAAATGCCACATGCCCTTTCTCCATCTTTTTATCTGTAATTCGGAGTTCTCACATGCTATCTCTCTTGTTTTCCTTTTGGAGACTAAGATTATAAGAAGCACACAGATGGAAGTCCTCAGTGGGCCCAGCTTCTTTTCATCCAAGGACTTTATCAAGAAGAACACTCTGTGTTAAACACCCACACTCTGTCTCCTTTTCTCACATACTCTTTCTCTGCCTCATACACACACCACATATCTCGTTCTGCAGCTGGAAGCAATGATTTGATTCAGTGCTTTTGAGAGATTGGACCCCCATCGTTCATTCGGCCACGACCCATCCCTGAACTCTTTCTCGCTGTCCGTCAGGGGCCTCACACTGTGTGTTAGATTGTCTATCTCTAAGACTTTTGATATCTCTTCTCCCATTCAAAGTTGACAACCATGACACATGTACTGCCTGTTTGATCAGACAAATAACATGGACTAAACAGTGATGTTAAGGAAACCCATGCATGGTAAGCTATGTAGATTCAGTAGAACTTAACATGTGTTGTGTCTTAGTTTTTTTAAATGTTGGGAGAGTAAAGTTTCTGTAGCTAACCCAGATAACAAAAACATGTTAGGATAATTTAAAATAACTTTAATAAGCCGCAAAAATAACTGTGTCCACGCCTTTTCAGTGCAAATTTTTCACTGCCTGTCTTTAATAAATCCTGACAGTTGTTTTTCTTAACATCAAAAGAGGGTTTTCTCTGTCGCAAGCTGTTAGTAAATCTGGCCCATGATGTTTTATTAAAAAAGTTTGGGAGGAACACATTCAAATGCTCTACCCAATCAGCACGAGAGGAGGCGTATGAATCAACTATGTTCCTCAACAGTTTTCTGCATTCCTCCACCACCCCAACTCCTCACTCTCGGACGGTTCTTATCCCAGCCAGGGATACAGGAGAGTACTCTGGGTTCGGGCCAAATTCAGAGTTCAGAGCCCTTCCCTTGGACGCCCATACCCATACTCTTTTACTATATCTGATTATTTGTAAGTGTGAACGCATGAAATTAAAGTATGGAAATCTGAATTTATTTACACAGTAAACTGCTACTTATGTCCCCTCTGTGTATAGAGAGTAGTGAACACTCTGTGAATTGTAACATCTTTTTACTATTGCTCTCAGGTTCTCTACTATTTCTTTAAGATCTTAAGGTTAAACATAGACTTGGGGAGCAGCACAGCTGAACCTGGCACTCTAATTTTCTCATGTCAACTATTTCCCTCGAGGGAGTCTGACCAACTCTGAAATTAAATTAAAGAACTGCTGATGCATATGATCAGACCATTGACTATTTTTTTCAGAATGTTCTTAAAGAGGTAAAGAAAGCCTGGAACTTTTATTAACCCAATATCTCAGAGACTTGGACAGAAAGAGATGAACTGATATGAGGACGAGATGGCATAAAGGCTATACTTATTCAATATGCTGCTCAACCCAATGGATACATCTTTAATGAAGTAATGATTAATCTATTTAATAAAAGTTCAGAATTACAGAACACAGCTCATTTATCATAGACTAAAACTGAATGGTTAATTCCAGCCTGACTTACTGTGAGACTGAAAAAGAATGAGTCATTTAAAGCATTAGTCTTCTAAATCAGTTTCATACGGAAGACAATTTTTGGCCTCAATAAAAAGTAATTAACTTCTCACAACCCTTTCTCATGCCCACCCATGCAAAAATCACACAAAACGATTCAGGAAGGAGAGGTGTATCACATAGCTAATCTACGATAAGGCAAATCCACCCTAAGCTTAAGGATCTTGAAAATCCATTAGCATTGCAACAAAAGTTGAAGTAGTCTTCTATCAGGAACCACATTGTTGAGACCTGGAAAGCAATTTAATAAATTCAATTAATTAAAGTATTCAAAATTGAGTGGGGCACTGAGGCTGGAACTGAACTAAATGTAATTCAATAAAATGTCATTTGTTTGCCATCTTTCACATAGCCTATTAAGCATTTTCTCAGTATTAGCCAAGTACATTACAGGGCTACTCAAGACTGAAATGGGTCAAATATAATTTTGCAGCAGTTGTCAAAACATTCCAGGGTCATTGAAGAAAGTGCCTGGCGACATATCTGTAAAATTATATATACCATTACGTTTCTTCTTGCACATTTCACGATATTTTAAAAAGTGAAATTTGCAGTTAGGGGAGCTAAAAGCATGTTTAGAACTATCCAAAACAGATGAATGTGAATCTGGTTTTATCGTTGTACATATTGTGAGAGTTTAAAAATGAAAATTTCATCCCGTGAGTGCCGCTAAAATGTTAATGTTCTATCGAAAAATAATGCATCACGTACTGTACAATAGACCATTCTTTAAAACTAATGATAATGTTTGGCAAAAGCAGACGTCAGATAAAAAAACATGCCATTTCAGATTACCTACACAATAAAGTATTAGCGTATTATTGTTATTTTAGTAAAGCTAAATACCAACGGGTGATCCACGTATCCTTCATGCAATCCAAGGAAGTAATAATGGAGGGTGAGGAGGACGGCCCAACGAATGGCCAAACATTCTTTTTCAATGGCGCTGTTTGAGAGCTTTCAACTTAGATACAGCACCGTGCGCTCCACTCCTCCGATCACATAGGACATGACTGCACCCAGCCCCAGCATCTGTCTGCAACAAAAAAGGAAGATTAAAGTTAGGAGAGTGTAAGAAGGGCCCTCCACACAGGGCAGCCTTCACTTTGGTTAGGGCCTGTTGGTAGAGCTCCATCAACTGGACTGGATCTGGTGCTTTCTTTTTAGTGAGATCAGTCAGCGGGTTGGTGAGCTGCAAATAATAAGGGATAAACCTCCTATAATATCCCGCCAGCCCCTGGAACGATCTCACCTCCTTTTTGGTCTTGGGACTTGGGAACGCTACAATCGCAGAAGTCTTGTAAATTTGGGGACGCATGTCCCAACCAAGTGGAAGCCCAGATACCGTACTTCCACACACCCAATTGCACACTTCCACGGCTTCGCCGTGAGTCCAGCCACCCTCAGCAATCTCAATACAGTGCGTAGATGTTTCGCATATGCGAAATGGGGCCAGAGGATTTTGTTCATGAGATGCTGAAAGGTGGCGGGAGCCCCGAACATCCCAAATGGAAGAGTAATTGGTGTAATCCAAACGTTGTAGTGAAGGCTGTTTTTTCTTTAGATAATGGTGATAAGGGGATCTGCCATGACCCTTTTGTTAAATCCAGTGTCAAGTAAAAGCGAGCCGAACCTAACCAATCAAGCAGCTCGTCAACTCGGGACATTGGATAAGTGTCGAATTTCGACAGCATTCACCATTCTATAATCAACACAGAAATAGACAGAGCCGTCTGATTTGGGTACCAAAATTATTGGGCTCACCCAGTTGCTATGTGATTCTTCTATTAAGCCCAACTCTAGCATGGCCTTTAATTCATCCTCTACCACTTATTTCTTGTGTTCAGGTAAACGATAGTGATGACTGCATGCCACTTCCCCGGAGATCGTTCAATATGGTGCTTTGGTTCTTATGCTTAGGTGGATATGGTTATTTGCTTCCTGCATGTGGCCTGCCATGGGACTAAAATGTGAACTTAAACTCAAAAAGCATTTCCCGACGGCTTTTTGGCACAGATAACTGGGTTTTATTTTCCTTTGTCTGGGTGTCTTGGGCAACCCATAATAGAAAAATAGGGATAGAAGAGAGGCTGATCAGGCTGAAGTAGCTGTCTGTCGATGGTGCAGACCTGGTCATACTGTACGTGTCTTTGAGTGTTTCATCACGCGACTGCTCATGAGGAAAGTCATCTAACTCAGGTGACATTAGCTCCGCCCTCGTTCTTGTTTGAGTCAATCTGTGACGGTCTTGGAACAGCTTCCCCAGCCTGAGCCACGGTTTCTCCCGTCCCGACCCCTCTCCACCAAGAGGCATCCACACTCAGATTCCAAAAGTGGGGATTAACTCTATGCTTTTCTCCCCTAAATATTGACAGGTACTAAAGGATAATCCACCACATTCCCCCACACACCGCACATTAACCTTACGGGTTGTATCCAATGCGTTCTGTTGCATCAGGCTTTGATGAATGGAGCTTTGTTTACAGCTTGAATCCACCAAAACTTGATATGTACCCCCCCTTAACACTCACATGTATTTGGTACTACCGTGTACGTCATGTGTCTGGGCCATCAGCCACTTGCGCCAAGTGTCCCGGAGCTGTTGGGCCATCTCGAATGAAGGAAGGCCAAGGCCCTTTTCAGATCATCTTAAGCCTGGAGGTTCTCCACAGGTAGCTGTTGTGCTGCCACCTGTGCTTCCCAGCAGCAGTGGGATCAGGCGCACCGGCCATCGGGCAAGCGCCAAGTCACACGACTCCACTGATTTTACAAAGAGGTTCACAAACGCCTCCAGGTCGTCCTGAGGACCCATCTTGACCAGAGGAATGTGTGCAATAATGGGGGCTGCGTCCAGGGCGAACTCCCGGCCGAACAAGCTCCGGGTGACCTGTCGGTCATCTTCCTGTGCCTGGACCAACAGGCGGAAGCGATCCTCCAGTTCAAACCAGGGGCCTCATTTATAACCGTTGCGTACGCACAAAACAGGCCCTGAAAGAGGCGTACGCCACTTCCCGACGCATAAGTTGTGATTTATAAAAACAAACTTGACGGAAAATTGTGCGCACCTTCACGCAAACTCTGACCCATGCGTACGAACGTTTTGGAGACGGAGCAGTTTGGCGACACCGATGGTGAGCCGGAGTTAAATGTCTTTTTGGTCACTTTTAGACAGAAAATCAAAATAAATTTATACATATACAGAAAGATAATACAAATATAATTTCACTCACCAAGCCTATTACTTGAAGCAAATATCCACACCTTAAATGTCCGCGTCAGCGAGTGCGTTGGGCCGTTTAGTGAAACTGACACATATCTAACGGCAGATGAAGTAAAACTGTAAATCTTCATTATGAGTCCTAATCATAAATAGGCTACAGTGCGTGTTCACAATAACAGTTTAAATAAAATAATGATTTAAACTATGTTTTACTTCTGATAAAAACATTTAGATTAAATATGTCATTCTCATTAATGGAGTTAAACACTTAAACTATAGCTAGGCTACATTCAATTTATAAATATTTGTTGTGGATGCAATGCTTTTGAACACTTTTCCTTTGGCATGCTGTGTTTCAATGTTTTATACAGAGATATTTGCTTATTATGATAATAGCAGATTGTGCAAATATAATGCACTACAAGGTCGATCTGTTTCCATTAGAAATATAAATCAATCGAAAAAACTATTTGGTCAGTGGAAAAGATTGAGAAAAACTTTCTCTGAAATGTATTTTACACTATTTTATTTATTTATTCAAAAACAAGGCAAGGATAGGCTACTAAATTATTTTTATTAATGTAATGTGACGGCACATCCGTATTTCATATTTTCCTAATGTCTTGTAGGCCGTTAAACATGTTATCACGTGAATGAATAATCATATGCAAATGATATGCAGATGAGGATATGCATAGTAAAACGAGGCGTTGTAAGCTCCATATATGGTTATTTCGGGGAGGAGACGCACGTGCGCACAATCTTCCGCTGAGTGGGATTTATAAAGTGAATTCTGCGCAGGTTCTGGCGTACGCACGGTTTTATAAGTCTTTATATGCGTACGCCATTTTTGGCTTTCGGGCGCACGTACACTTTTAGTAAAGATCCTACGCACAGTTTTATAAATGAGGCCCCTGAGGTCCATCAGCGTCTGATGTTGTGTCTGATGAAGACCAGCGAGCGGCTTGACTCAAGTGGTGTTGGCTGTGCTGGCTGCATGGCGGCATGCTGACTTCTTCATCGCGGGTTTCGGCCACCAGTGTAAACCTTCAAAGATATCAATGATGAAGAATTCAAGGTGGCAAGCAATCCAAGTCTTTATCGGACAATAAAGAAAAACAGAAACTTTGAAGGGCACACTGCCTCATAAAACAAAACAGTCTTTCTTTCTAGTCCCAGGTGTGCGGGCCGCTTATATCACATCTCTCTGTCAATCACTAGAAGTAAAGACAGGTGGTAGTAAGTCATCAGTCACTTGACCTCCTTATCACTTCTCGTCTCCGCACTCGTTCCCCCCCTGCAGACTCTGCTTTTGTCCACACCCCACTCGGCACACTATGTGATGTAAACTTCAAAATGTATTTGTTTACAAATCATGCACTGTGTTAAAAATGTGTTGTGCTCATTACATAGTATTGTGTAAGGAACTAAGTGAAACCAAGAAAAAACTTTCTTTTTATTATCTTTTCATTATTGTTGTTATTAATGAAGATTTGTTCTTATTGCAGCTGTGATAATATCAGAGATATCTCTAAATTCAAGTTCAATGCCATTTCACCTGTCAGGGATCTTCTTGGTTCTAGCTAGTGGAAAATGAAGGTTGTATAGTATCCTGTTTGCAATACAAGACACTATTTTTTTAATGACATTGATACATATAAAACAAAGTCAACTACAAACAGAAAGGATGAACTCTTTTAATGTTTTCACATCCACTGTTTTGGAATGAGATGTTCGGGAATAATCTCTTTCAGTTACCAATGATTTTATAGCATGATGAAGTACATATTTAAAAAATAACCTAAAAAATCTAACAAAATCCCTAAGGAAGACACTTGGCCTAAACTCAAACAAGCCACAACTGCAGTGTCTTTCGGGTGAAATACACCTTCTGTGATGATGATGATGATGATGATGATAATAAAAAAAGGCACTGGAATTGAAAACAATAACTGAAATAAGTGTCAGCAATTTGGTCGTGTTTCTGCTGTTGTGTATGTCAAGGCAGAAACAAATGACAGCAGTAGAAGCTGCAAATTGGAACAGTGACAAACGCTTACTGTTGTCATCAGTGAACTGCCTGGGTGACAAAACTGTCAGTCACTGAAATTGTTGAGAAAGACAAAGAGTAAGTTTAGCAATTCTGAATTGTTTGTAGTAGGCTGATCCGCATCATCAGCAGCTCTCTAAAGGTTTTATTCCAAACAAAATCATTCTGCTGAGATGCAAAGCTCTCCTGTTTGTTTTCATATATTATGCAATACTCAATATCAGAGAACATTTAATGTACTGTAGGTGGCTCTTAAATCTCACTCTGCTTCAAAAGGTTTTAATGTTTATCTTTTTGATTTCTCTCTTTCCTCAATGCTTGTTGTTAAATACAATTTATTTAGTGGAAATACCTCTGGAATAGATGTCAATAGCATTAATTGACATAGATGTGAAGCCTTGAGATATTTATGGTGCAATTATAATAGCTGTTCAGGCTAAGACTCTCATGAAAAAAAATCTGTTTTTGTAACAAATTCAATCTTTTTCTTTTTCTTTTTAACCAAATGTTGAGTCATAAAACACCTTTTGGTACTGCACAGTTGTAATTCTTCATTTGTCCTCCTTTCCACTTTTGGTTATAATTCTCAACATAATAGACTCACAGCCACAACGATTTATCTTTAGTAAATGTACCTTTCATTTAAAGGTCAGATGTACTCGATAAACACTGAGAAAGAATCCTGTTTTAATGCTGTGGCATGAAGGACAGAGTTATAATAAAGACAAGTGTCTGCCACCAATCCAGTGGAATATTGCATCTGGGACTTGATGACTTGTTTTGTGAGGGCGTATTTTAGAGACCAGATGATGTTTGCCAATGCACGAACAACCACAGGTAGAAACTAACAGATGAGACCTCAGAACCATTCAGACGTCAGGTTAAAAAAACATCTATTTCTGTCCGTGGGTGGAAAAGAGAGCTTGCAGCTGTGAAAAGGAACAAATAATGATCCACAAACAGCCCCCAAACTCCACGCAAAAAACAACATTGTGGCAGAGGAAAGGCATAATGGGAGAGTTATATAGTCTCAGCCAATCCTATTTAGTACTGGAAAGATATGTCACCACCCTTTCGATGTCTCATTAAGCTCTGGTAAGTTTTAACAGTAAACACTATAATGTCTCCCAACCGGAATTCAAATAAGCAAAGTGTGTTTTAAGAAGTAACAGCATCCAAAGTCAATACCATGCAAACCATATTTTACATTTATTTGGTAACACTTTACAATAAGGTTCATTAGTTAACATTAATTAATGTATTAACTAACATTAACAATGAGCAATACATTTGCTACAGTATTTATTCATCTTTGTTAATGTTAGTAAATACAGCTGTTCATTGTTTGCTCATGTTAGTTCACAGTGCATTAACTAATGTTAACAAATACAACCTTTGATTTTAAAAAGGTATTATTAAATGTTGAAATTAATATTAGATTAATAAATGCTAAATAAGTTTAGTTCACTCTTAGTTCATGTTAACTAATGCACATTATTGTAAAGTATTACCATTTAATTTTTTAATAAATTTACAATTATTACGAATATATATATATATATATATATATATATATATATATATATATATATATATATATATATGCACACACGTATGCAGTATATTTGCTTCTCCCGTGCTAATTTGGTTGATTATCTGAGAGTCCTCCTCCCAAACTTTATGAATCATTTTGGTCTAATTTCTTTCCAAACTTAATGGCTGGTGTCAACCTGCAGATTAACCTGAATAAATCTGGGGAGAATGCATTTTGATTTCACATGAATTCCTAAACTCTGAGTTTATCTGCTTGTTTGTTTGTTCATTATGTGCTTATGTTGTTGATTTTAGTTTTTTTTCAAGAAATTTGCACATTTGGCAATGCATGCTAATGTTTCCTGACACAACCAAGCACTATTGCCACAAGAAAAACAATTTTCAGACTGAATGCCAGAAAAAAACCAAAAAAAACCTCAATGCAACCATATGTTGTCTGTTCCAGGTTTTTGTGTCAATAAAATCTCCCCACCTGTTAGGCCTACAGAACATAAAATACTAGCAGCCCATTATGTGAGAGTCACACAACAATCACTGTTGTTCTTTTTGGCTGTTATTTTGTTTTTCATCTTCCAAATTTACACTAGCTACTTCGGAAAACGTGATAAGGAGGTCCAAAAGGGACATGGTAAAGAAGGAAGGAAACAAATTAGGTGGGAGGGAATTTTTTTGTCAATGCTTTTGCCCTCTTTCACAAATGTTTCCCGTTCCCTGAAGAAACTTTGCATTCGTTGCAAAAAGTTTTTTGCTCCCTGTGAAATTTTGTGTTCGCTTTGCGGAAAACTTGCGAGCAAAGCTAAAGCATTGACATATGGGTGCGTGTCCATCAGCTTTTCTAGTTCAGTATGGGCACTGATCAGTGAGTCGGCCATTTTATTGGCTGTCTCAATCGTAAAATCCTTCCAGTGCACTGAAATGTTCGCTACCTAAAAAGTCCCTCAATGCACCATGAAAACCAGGGAGCGGTGCTCATGTTACTTTAATTTGAAGTTCTGATGCGTGAAACATAAATCACATGAGCCAACTCACTACTTTTTTTTTAAATACCAACCATTTAATTATATTTCAGAATAAACATAGGCCTACATCACTAGACAGGTAATGAACATAATCTAGCTAACATTTATCATGTATTTACGGCAAGCAAAGTATTTATCATAATGTACTTTAAGTAACATTTAAAAAATGTCAGATAATGCTGTCGTTCATAAATATCAGTAGTGATCTCATATGTTGTCCATCCACTGTAAACTGTGTTGCCATACAATTAAAGCACAATTATTCTGAAACCATCATGATTTATTAATTAAAACTAAATGTGAGTTTCAAACTACAGACAGACAGCAATTTTCTCAGAAGTAAAAAAAAGAAAGAAATAACTAATATTTTGCTTAAGAACTTGTTTAAATGAAGTCTTGTTTGACATTTCAAAAGTTACTTTTTGAAAAGTGAAATTTGTGGAAATGTTTTTACTATAAGTAGACGGGATAATTTACTCACCATAATTATATTCCAAATATGACTTACTTTCATCTGCAAATCACAAAAGAAGATATTTTGAAGAATTATTTTTTCTTCTTCAAAATATCTTCTTTTATGTTCCACAGAAGAAAGAAAGTCATAGAGATGTGAAATGACAAGTAAATGATGACACATGTGTTCAATTATGGGTGAAATATCCCTCAAGCCATATGATATCCTTTCATGTAAGTATTACAATATCGGAGGCATCTTTCCCACATCTAAAAACTGACATGCTTTCCTCTTTTCAAAGTGAATGTGATAAAACCCGGTATAAACACTTTACGACCTGGCCTGCCCATTCTCCATTGAAAGTCATTCCATGGTACAGGTATAGCAAACATAACTAAATAATATGTTGGCAATTAACCTAAAAAGTTAGACCCATTCAGATATCTTGCACACAAGATATAAAGAGCCCAGAGGTAAAGCGGCAGCTTTCCATTAAACAGAATAATTTAATAATCTGTTCAAAGCTGGAACAAATACAAACTTATCCAAAATTAATACACACAGTTTATTGTTGCCTTCGCTTTCGTTGCTTATGGCAAATTTGATGGTACATTAACTTTATAGTGCTGCATGACGGTCCAAAATCATTAAACATTAACATACAATTATGGAATAGATTTTTAATGGCTCTGCTTTGTTTTAATCAGAGCCTGTGTCCAGGGAAGAGTTATCATACAATCTGGCAGACTTTGATTTAGGGATGGCTGGTTTTTAATGGCCTGTTCAGTGTGACCTTAGCGTTCTGGCACTGGCAACGATAGCATCTTTGTTCTCAAGGACGTAGTGTTATAGGGATACATAAATGCGTGCGCTAAGCAAGAACACCAAGAGATCTTTGAAAGTCACACAGTAGTGATAACGTTTACAATATAAAACAACCATTTATGGTGAGCCTCCTGTAAGAATATAAAAGCCAATTCAAAAGTGAATTTGCCCAAGTTAAAATAAGTATGGAATAATTGAATTGACCCAATTGAAGTAAATTATTATATCAGGTTTTAGTAAGAGAGTGAGAGAGAGTGAGAGAGAGTGAGAGTGAGAGAGAGTGAGAGTGAGAGAGAGAGAGAGAGAGAGAGAGAGAGAGAGATTAAGCTGTGTGAATTACCTCATTACCTAAACTATTTTACTGATAAAATCGTCAGAGCAGCGCTGACAACACGCAAGTGTGTGTCCATACTGTGTGCGTGCGTTTGAGTGGGAGAGAGTGCGAGAAAAAGATGAGATTTTCCATAATAACTAATAAATGTAAAATACATAAAACGTAATTTTGTGGCAAAAAAACATGGAAATAATTTGTTGTTTTTATGTTGACTATATTTATTTGCTCAGTCAGTGTCGTTGTGTGTTTTGGTTCTGTATAGGCTGTAAAGACCTTTGAAATAACTGAAATCATTGGACGAAGTGATTTGGAACGGTAATATGGTAAATACCTGCCTGGAACTACTTTAGCCGTGCGTTTCCCTAAAAAAAAATAATTGCACACAGAACGTTTGTCAACCAATCAGAAAATAACGTAGGCCTAGTATTGGTAACACTTTACAATAAGTTCCAGTCAGTATATCGCTTATTTATCATTAGATACAAACCGGAAGACAGAACACAATGAGCGCATCGCTGAAAAGAAGTGGGACTATTCTTTGTCAACATTAGTTGATAAAAATACAACTCTTCGTTGTTATTTTATGTTAAGTCCTTAAATAATATTAACATACAACTTTTGACTTTAATATGTAAATGTTGGAATAATAATATCCTAATAATATAATAATGTTAATAATATTAATAATGTGTTAGAAGTATTTTTATTGTAAATAAATGTAACCTTATTGTTAAATGTTACTAATCATTAAAAATGTAAAAATAGTGCTGATCTTAGAAAACTTAAATATTGTGTTCATGATTATCGCGCGGGGGTGGGGGGGTGGTCCGTCCTGCGGGAAGAGAAAAAACTGTGCACTGAAAAGTAGCAGACTATATCAAACAACCTGTATATGAACAACATGGTTTGAATGACAGGCTATTTTTAAAGCTCATTTCTATTACAACCCCTTACCCCTTTGGTCTTCTTAAAAATTGGCAAGGCACATTGCCTTGAATGATGTACATAAAAGTCGACTGAGCCAGTTCCTAGTGAAATAAAACTTGTAATGCCAGTTATTTTCCAATATTACCTTGTCACTTTGCAAATCTCCCTCCCTGTGTTTTGTTCCCAGATATTTATAGCTTTTGGCAGTAGAAGGTTAATTGAACTATAATGGGTTCATATATGAAATTCAGGAGCTGAGGCATAAAGCCGAAAAGTGTGGAGGGAAAACAATACCCTTACAAACACCTTCTACAGCTGTTAGTGACTGACTTATTGAATTTCTAAAATTCTGGCTGACGTTACCATTTTAATATTATGTTGTTGTCATCATCATACTGTTGTAGAATGCCTTTTATTTTCATTGAGAGCTCTCCTGGAGTTCTGTATGTGCATAAAACCACCTGTGAACATCTAAAATCTCAACAGGTTTACATAGTACAGTTTTATGCAAAAGTTTGGGCACCCTCTCTGAGGCTGCATAATAATTTGATCTGTCTTTGTGAAAAGATCAGTCAACTCTGCAATTCAGTTTCTAGAGAAATCTGGATAATGTGAAACTTTCCAGACAAAAATTCTTAGTGTAGCAGTATCGAGTTGTATTAAATAAAATCAAATGTGAGAAACAGGCTGTGCAAAAGTTTAGGCACCCTTTCAATTGCGTCGATTTGAACACATGTAGTCACTTAATCCTGATTGATAGCAACACAAAATTGATTTGATGGGCTCAATAAAACTTAGACTGCAAACACAGGTGCAGCCAATCATTAAAATGGATATTTAAGGTAGCTATTTTATTCTCTATAGGAAAGTAGCAACATGGAAACCTCAAACGAACTCCTTAACGTGACAATACTAATTAGAAGGAAACAAAACGCATTATCACAAAGGTTTAAGGGCTCTGTCTCCGCATTTAGAAATATAGTTAGAAAATTAAAGGCCAATAGTCCTTGTGAAGATGTGCTAGGCCAAAAAAATAAAAAATAAAATGTCAAAAGGCAAATAATGGTCAGAATGATCATTGACAAACCACAGATCACATCCAAAGAGCTCAAAGAACACCTTGCTGCTGATAGTGTCATTGTACATCGTTCCACACCAGCGCACTTTGCACAAGGAACAGCTCAATGTAAAAGGGTGATGTGGTAAAGGCTTTTCTGTAGTTTGAGGTATGCAAAGGCTCATCTGACAGGCCAGCTTTATTTTTGGAATAACATCCTGTGGACAAATACAAGTTTTAAAACAAGTTATTTGGTCACAACCAGGGGAGTATTCCAGAAAGCTGGAATGTGACATATCTGATATGATAAATCTTATCTTTCAATCAATGCGGAAGCAAAATTAATAAACAAAAAATAAACTTATACAGCCATGTTTTATTTGCAAGCACAGACTGTAGTTTAATTAGTCTTTCTTTTTATTATACAATTAGCATCAAACAAACAATATAGTTCTTATTTTACAGTGATTAAAGATTATTAAACGGAAAGATTGCACAACTGCCAAATAGGTGGCGATATGCACTATGTAAATCAGCATTTAACAAAAGTAGGCTATATCACGCTTTTTCTTAGCGTCAGTTTCCATGGTGGAACCAGCATACCTTGGGTAAGCAAGGTTTGGTTTATCAACCGAGAGTTCAGGGTATCTTTGACAGCAAGAACCTTGCTTTATGGATTAAACCACTGAAGCGCTTTGCATGGTGGAAAAAATAACAGCATTCCAGGAGAAGAACATGCTCCTACTGTAAAATTTGGTGGAGGGTCCATCATGCTATGGGGCTGTGTGGCAAGCACAGCTACTGGAAACCTTCTCAAAGTTGAGGGTTGCGTGGATTCCACCCAGTACCAGCAGATTCTTAAGAACAATGTTCAAGAATCAGTCAAGAGGTTGAAGTTACGACGTATGTGGTTGTTTCAGAAGGGCATTGATCCAAAGCTACCAAGGAATTCATGCACAGACACAGATACAATGATCTAGAATGGCCATCCCAGTCCCCTGACTTGGAACATTAGCAAAAACCTATGGAATGCTTTGAAGTGGGCTATAAACGCTTTGCAGCCAACAAACCTGACTGAACTAGAGATATTCTGCAATCAAGAATTGGCCAAAATACCTGCAGCCAGAATTCAGGGTCTTAGTTGTGGCTATATGAAGAGTCTACAGGCTGCTATTTCAGCAAAATGAGGCTCTAATAAATATTGATGTGATTGTTCCACTGGGGTGCCCAAACTTTTACACCAGTCTGTTTTATGATTCACATTGCATTGTTTCTGTTGATTCAATAAATGTTTCCATAAGGTATAAATTATATCCAAATTAAGCTGCTGCTTCAAAAGCCCAGCAGATAATGAATTGGAATGATAATTATCAGGGGTGCCCAAACTTTTGCATAAAACTATGTTACTCAGTCAATACTGATGAATTTTTGTTTTAAGTAAACATTTTATCTTAAAAAATGACAAACTAAATTGAATGAAACTAGCATGAATAGTGAGTTTTGATCAAATTATATAGAAATTCCAAAATACTGGATGGATTCAATCCCTTTAAATATTAAAAGGAGAATAGTTTCATAAGTGTAATTTCAACCTATGCTTTTAAGTTTCAGGAAAGCGTGGTATAAAAAAGGAGAAAAAAACGTAGTAAATGTAATTGGTCATTTTATTTACAATAACATTACAGGATCCACACCAGAAGAAACCGAGCTGTGTTGCAAAAGAATCACACTGACCTAAAAAACAAAGCACAAAGGAAAAGTGTAAGAAGATAATAAACAATGGTGTCCTAAATTATTGAATATTGTTTGGAAGTTCACAATTTGACCATGTTCAAATTTTATTAGAGATAAAGAACATTAAAGGTCATTTAGAGTCATCAGAACGTGTCTGATGCAAAGTTACTTACAAAGTGCAACAGATAAGAGCTTCATTTCTTCAGGATCTGATGCCTGACAACGATGAAGGGGAAAGCGAATCCACTGCCAAAGAACAGCACCATCATGCCAAGGAGCCTCCACTTGTTTTCTACGGAGAATGGCAGGTTCTGCAAAAATAATTTATTTTTTGAGAATTATTGAAACCACATTAAGGAAAATGAATGTAGAGAACCATAAACATTTCCTCATGGTTCATGACTTTGATTTCATAATAGAAGACATGCTTCCTTAAATTGAGTTAAACTGAATACGGTTTTAAAGGGCACCTATTATGGAATTTTGAAAAGTACCTTTCATGTAGTGTGTAACATAGATCTAAGTGAACAAAAACATCCTGCAAAGTTTGAAATATGAAAGTGCACCGTATATAAAGTTATTGTCTTTCAAAAGTAAGAGTCGACTCGGAGTCATTTTTATGAATCGTTAGAAGACCGAAGCTTTTTCTCTGACTAGATGACGTCAACTTGTCAAGTTATTTGAATACGATACGCCCACTTATTGCGCTCCAGGGAAAACATCATGGCGACGAGACGCTGTGTTCTGAAGTGCGACTCAAAAGACAACTTTTTTCATCTGCCCAAGGAGGAGCATTTGAAGACTAAGTGGCTACAATTCATATATACAACTATACCACAGAAGTATAGTCCGAGCCTTGTGCTTTGTTCGCGCCATTTTGAAGACGATTGCTTTACCAACTTAAATGCAATCAAGCTTGGATTCGCGAGCCGGCTGATATTGAAGGAACGTTCAGTTCCAAGTGTATTTGCATCAGCTTCCTCCTCCGTATCACAACCTGTAAGTGTTATTAATAATTTTTGCTTTTATATTTTATGTAGCATGCTTAATAATTATTTTGTTTGTTGTGTAAGCACCGTTTAGCTTCTAGGTCTTCAATGGCAATTGTATTGAGATATGTGAAGTGTTTGTCGTTGTTTTCGGAGTTGTCTTAAAGAATAGAATAATACCTCGTAACGTAACGTTTTTTTGTTTGTAAAAACGTTATGTTTATGCATCGGGCTAATGCAAACAAAGACTGATTGTGCTTTTACAATATGAACTCTGGGCTATGCTCGCTAACATAACATTCAATTCTTTATCTTATTTTTAGTTTTTTACTACAAACTACAAAGCAGTGGACTATAATCATTATTATAACACAATTTAATTGATAAAAGCATCATTGTACTCCGTGTTAAACAATAAGTATTATCTCTGTAAACACTGCTGGGTCATCTGACCAATCAACGCAGATTAGCGTGGCGCTAAGGAGGGGTTTGAAAAATGAGTCGTTGAACGAATCATTTGGGAGTCGGTGAGCAAATCAGGTAAAAATAAATGCATATTATACAACAACAAAAGTGTTTTTTGTCATTGCATGCATGTAAAACTGTTGTTGGGGACTCCCAAAACAACATTAGGAACATTTTAAATGTCATAATAGGTGCACTTTAAGTCAAAATCCGATTTGTGCGTTTCTTTTTGGAATCTGATCTAAATGATTTAGGCTACTTTGCCGTTCACACTTGGTAAATATGACTGCATTCCAATGGGATATGCACAAAATTTGGATTTGGACTGACGGTCTGAATAACTGTACGTTCACACCGCCGGCGGCGAGAGCGTCAAATTGGCCGGAAGCCATTCATTTTCAATGAGAGCCGGCGGCGAGCTCCGGCGAGGGCGGCGCGTCTTGGACAGCGAGAGCGGCGAGAAGAGTTGAAATCAAGTCAACTTTATGGTAATAAGCTATGACGCGGTTTAGGGCTGTCAATCTTCCTCTATAATACTATTCGAATTCCATTCCTTATTTTATTTAATATTCAAATATTAAATGCTCAAATTCATCCTATTATTAATATTTGCGACATTACACACAGGCTTATTGATCGTCAATGCCACTATAGCATTTGGTTGTTGTTACACGTTCTGTCCACTAGAGGGACAGCTAACATTACAATAAACCTTTAGAAACGGGTGATTGCGTTTTTTTATTAACAATAAAACAGCGGAACAAAATGAATGACTTTAATTTGGCAACTTGAATGGACATTTTCCTTGGTTCCTTGGACAGATCGCCTATAGCTTGTCATGGTGTAGCGTTGTCAGATGTGCCCTAATGGTGCGTTCACACCGGACGCGAATAGACACAAAAGTGGTCAAGTGTATAACTAGACGCGGCAGGCGCGAATTTGACGCGCTATTCGCGTCCGGTGTGAACGCACAGTAAGGTTGCAAGTTGAGGAGCGATATTTCATTCAGACTTTATTTGTGATTTAATTTTCCCATTTATGATTTGAAATCCAAACACCTTCCACACATCGCTTCTCAAATTGTCAGGAGTGGTGATCTCCGTTTCCATGGAGACATTGCTCGCAGCCATTATTGACAGTATTGTTATGACGATGCAGCGTGGATAACGCGCACAATTGTGTTACGATTCAATTTTTTAATTGTTTATCAGACGAAACAAAAGCATTTCATTTTCACATGCCTGTGTAAGCCAAGTTGGCGAGAAAGGCAAGATATCATATAATAAAAAAAAAATAATAAAAAAAAGCAATATTCGAATAGTAACTTCAGCATTCGAATAGTATTGATTTTTTAAATATTCAAATTATTTTCGAATTTCGGAATTCGTTCCAACAGCCCTAACGTGGTTCGGCGGCAACCAATCGTAATGTAGAAGTCCTCCGCCTGAGAGGATACCAGAGAACACAATCCTGTAAACTTTGGTTCCGACCACATTAGTTCCAAAATGGAGGAAAAGTTAATTATTTCTGTTGCGGGTTTCCCGTTATTGTACGACATGTCCCCGTTTACATACAGGGACATTAATAAAAAGAACGACGAATAGAAAAAGGTGTCTGAAATGGTTGGTGTTTTGTTACTTTCACATTTAAAAGCTTTTAATAGGTTAACTTTTACCCTACGTGTAGCCAGTATGCACAAAATAGGATACTGATTTATGTTCAGTTCTTATTTGCTTTGCGGCTCCTTTAAAATTAAGTTTTTAAAAAAATCACGCATTCTAAAATCTACGTCAGAGCGTCAGAGAATCCCCGAATCTCACGGCGTCGATGGCAGGGCGGCGAGAGCGAATTTTGCCGCTCTCGCCGGCCGCGGTGTGAACGTACAGTAAGGCATTTGTGACCTAGCCAGACTGTCACTGAGCTTCTGACCAATCATTGGTCCTGACTTTTCCAATCATTTGTGATTACTGGATACAATTGTACGTTACACAGATGACAAAAAATAATAATAATTTACAGAGTAATTTATAGACAAACAAATATTTTTGAGTTCACTAGAAAAAGTCTCTATAGAAATTACAAAATGTTTTCAGGAACTTATGAATTTCACCATGTGCATTGGCTGAAGAGAGTTCCCACATCTTTAGATCAATACATTTTCAAAGACTTCTGCAGTCGTTTGGTCTCTAGTTTATGGTAGTAATAATAATAATAATAATATATATTGGTAAAATTACATTACATAGCCTAGCCAATTGATATATTCAAGAGTTAAACATAACTTCAAAAATATGTATATTAACAATATAAAAGTTACCATGATTTAAGACTATTAATTAATTTCCATGACTAACGATACTGATATTTCTAGCTTATCCATGACCGTGGGATAAAGACAATATATCAAGCAGAAGGCGCACTAATGCCAATTCAAGGTCATTAAACGCTATTGTAACAAGTCAATCTCATTGAATCATAAATAAAAGTATAATATTAATGCATTGACACGGAAAATCATTGAAGGTCTTCCTTGTAAAACAAGCGGTTGATACACAGACGCGGTGGCCTGATCAAATGCTAAGCTAAGCTAGCTGCTAAGCTAATCCAATGAAACTCCTGCACTCCGCCTTTACAGATTCAGTACAATCACTGTTTAACACTTAACTTAATACAACTATGTATATAAGCTTAACCGCCTCTATGTACAAACCAATGTTATCACTTTTAACTAAACACTTAAAACAGCCTCCGTTCGGGCTTCAGATGAACCCAGGCCTGTGGCGATCAGACATACAGGCGTTGAAGCTTTAAACAAGAACCGAGTAATTTTGGTTATATCCTAAAATCTCCTCACCTTTCCTGGTCCCTCCGCATAGTGACTGGAGCGCACCGCAGAGGTGGCGAATCGTCGCACGGCTTGTCCGAGCATAGTTTACTGCTGAAGTGTGTGAGATCTGCTCGACCTGAGTATGACTCTTCTCAACGACCTTCCTGTCTGTGCCTGGAGATAGAGGGCGAACAGAGTTATGGGTAACGTGACAGTCACACCGCGAGGTGTTATGGGAAATGTAGTTGTAAAGCAAGTGGTTTAAAAGTCACATAGCCTACAGAAGAGAAAATATTTAATTCATATATCATTATATCCTAATACTGTGGTCACTATTATTATTATCATTAATACTAATACTAATAATTCACATGATTTAGGCTACATTTTTATCCAAGGCAACTTACAAAAAAGAACATATAGGCTAGCAGTTAAACTAACAGTAACAAAATAATAATAATAATAATAATAATAATAAGTGATTAGCCGATTACAGGGGATTTAAACTTTTATGGAGAGACCACCCACCATCCAAATAGGGACCATCAGTCATTCCAGGGAAATATAAATTTTTTTCACTGCATAAGCTATTTCTTGTGATTTGTGAATAGCCTATGCGAGATTAACAAAGTTAGTAAAACTGTTTGTGCTGAACTGTGTTTATGAATAGGCTATGTTAAAATAAAATGACATCAAAAAGGCTACCACTTTGCAACATCTAACAGTAGCTATAACAGACCGTTTTGTACCACTAAAATAAATGGAAGACAGTCACACAACTGACACTTCAGGGTGAAAATGTTACCTGCTCTTATGTATTTTTTTTTTATTTTGTCTCATTTTATAATAACTTTAATTAAAAACATTCGATAACATTATTACATTATCTCCTGCTGCCAGGTTTATAGTTCGTTTAGTTTGAAATACAGTGGCGGAAGTATTCATATTTTATTGAGAAGCACACACCTCTCAATAAAAGGTTTAAAAGCTGAAAATGCATATCAGAGACAAAAAAGTCGTGAGGTCAATGGAACGGCCCACGTCGAGACAGATCTTGGACTCAAGCCTCTCTCCTCAGTGAAGACACATAAAAACCCACTTGGAATTTGCACACAAAAAAAGCATTCTCTGCATGGTCTGATGTTCTGATAGTTCCAAGCTTCATGTATGGAGGAAACCAGGCACTGCTCATTATCTGCACAATACCATCCCGCAACAGAAAAGTGTGGTGGTGGTGGCAGCATCATTCTGTGGGGGTGTTTTTCAGAGGGACTGGGATTCTCGTCAGGGTAGAAAGAAATATGTCACTATATGGCACTGTCTTCACAAAGTAATATCTTGAAATTATCATTTTTAGTCATCAACTGTTTTTGTCAAGTGACACAAGTGACGCCACTGGTCACATGACAATGCCAAAATGGTGGATGTAAACCTGAATTGCATTAATAATGCGTGTTATGGGCAAACAACTTCTGTATTCTGTAAAACAGGTCTCATCGATTCAGGTAATTAAACACGGTTTAACTCAAGATGCCTTTAAAGGAGCTGCCAAAGATGAACATAACCAATGCACATTACATTTGCAGGTTGACAAATTAATGTTTTTCTTTCTTCATTTTACTAACATTCAGATTTTAAAATCAAATAAAACAGCAGCAATAAAAAAAGAACTAGCTAGGTTAGTCCATAGCTATCGCCTTTAGTTTAAACTGCTGTTAACACTTTCTCCGACAAGGGGATGCGATAAAACCAGTTTTCCTGTCTGTTCACATGACGTCTTGCATAAAACATAGCATGCGTTATGCGTACTATAAAACATGCTTTATTAATGATAAGTTCTTTATCAAACGTAGTATCCATGCAATTTCAGATGCAGCTATATATACGACCAAAGTATTGAAACAACATGAAAATGAGTAAATAATAACATCATTTTAATTTGGCAGTGAATTATGGTTTTAAGTAGCCCTAGCTTTTGGTAACAACTTTATGTGAAACATTTATTCTAAGTTGAATTTGATTATAGTTCACTTCAAAGGAGCTGTCCTAACAGCAGGCTTTGATAAAACTGCCATTGTGGACCCCCTCACATTTGTGTGGCACAAAAGTTTACAGCACGGTAAATAATTTAGGAGCAGAGCATTTTGAAGAGTTTGCTGGAGAATATTTATTTCATCTTTAGGTAGCTTGCAAACTGTGATGCAGAGTCAGAGTAATGCGGATCCATTTGCAGATACTTTATTAACAGAAAGCAGGCAGAGAGAATGCAGTAGTATTAACTAGAGAACTGAGGAGATCCAAACTCATAAACGATACCAGGCAGGGTTCGGGGCAGGTAGCAGACGATAACACGGCGGCCAGAATAGCAGGCAGAGAAAACAGGAAACCAGGAAAGTCAATAGAATGTAAACGCTCAGCGATGTAGGCCATAGCTGGTACAAGACTTCGCAATGAGCACTGAGAGAAGGCAGTTTAAAGGAGAAGTGGTTGCACCTGTGCAAGTGATTAGGAGTGGGAACAGGACTGATGGGAAAAGTAGTTCAGTATTCAGGTGAAGATGTTCTTTGATGACCAGAGAGAGACATTGATGAGCGATCTATGCATGAATTCTGAGCGATTTAAGAGAGATAAAATATTCATAAAATATTCTTGGTTATTTTTCTCATATTTACTAACAGATCTTCAATGCATTAGAAGAGTGACACTGGGAAACATTGATCCTCTATACTGTGCTCTGTTGCGTTTGGTTTATGCAACAGATGAATAATGTATAGTAACGGACACTGAAAATAATTTCGGGCTATATTCAGCCATTGTTATACATTCCTTCACTCAGAGATGGAGAAGACTATACAAAATTAATGCTTTTCATTTCCTTTATGTCAAGGAGAACAGCTCTCAAAGTCATCCAATTAGATTCGAGCATTTTCTTTCATTTTAGAGATTTTTCTTCATCTAACACAGACTAACCAAAAAATCCTTTCGAAACATTAGGCTACTTAGGTTTTAGTACCGTACCAAATTGCATTAATGTCTGCTTAGATTTAACATTTTTCTTTATACATTTAATTATGCTTCAGACTACTGCCTGCAAAGAGAAACTAGGTCACTGGTCAGAATGAACTGAATACAGGTTCACCTCAAGGATCTCACATTGAAATTCAGCTCAAACCTTCTTTCACTGGGCCAAACATGATTAGCAACTGACTGTTTCACCTTCTCCATCAGCCTGATAAGAATTTTCTTGTCACGACAGCTTGTTTGTCCCGTATAGCCGCAACATGTTTGAATATGTTATCATGGGTGTTTGAGTATGCATGTTTGTTTTCCATGACACATAGTTGCATGCCCTCCTCAATGATGCTGCATTCATCAGCCAAAGGTCTTAACCTGGACAGCAACTACTGTCTCTGCTGTCACTCTGCAGCTGGTTCAAAAATAAAGGTTCCCAGGTCCATCTGCTCTGAACGTCCATAATCCTCAAGGCTAGAAATCTGTTATTTCCACAACAAGCTATTTGTATTTACATAATGTTTTTTTTAAATACCTTGCTGTCATTAAAATGACATTTAAATCAATATTTGTTTTTGTGTAATGAGGTCTAACTTGCAGATTAATTTAAAATGTGAATTTTGTCATATATTTTCATTTACTGGAACGGTGTGTGGAAAATGATCACACTTCCTGAAATTAGCTATAAAATTGTATAACTGTCCTGGGATATTATCTCTGTTACAGACTGACAGCCCAACTCTCTGTAAACATCGATTTGGAGCTTTGTGTGAAACTAATCACACTTCCTGCTTGATAATCATTTTGCACATTCACAGCAGGCAGAACATAAGGGGAAGCTGAGAGCGTGAACTTACAGCGGTTTTATGAGTTTGGAGGATGCAAAATTGATCAACAACCAAGCAAAGGAAAATGAAGACAGAGGGAAATAAAGAGGCCAAAAAGTGATGGGACCAAAAATTGAGCAAGATGAGAGTATACACAATTCTATCCCAAGCGTAAGGAAAGGATGGATGCAGCATCATTCTGTGGGGGTGTTTTTCAGAGACAGGACTGGAAGACTTGTCAGGGTAGAAAGAAAACTCAATGCATGAAAATATATAGATATCCTTAATAAAACCCTGGTCCAGAGCATTCAGAACCTCAGACTGGGCAGAAGGTTCACCTTCCAAAAGGACAGTGACCCTATAAACACACTGGTAAGACAACTACATGAATGAAACCTGAAAAGCTGTCGACCGACTGTCCCCATCAACCTGACAGAACTTGAGAGGATCTGCAGAGAAGAATGGCTAACAAATCCCCAAATGCAAAGCTTGTCGCATCTTACCAACAAGATTTGAGGCTGTAAAGGTGCTTCAACTAAGAGTTAAAGGTATGAATACTTAAGCAATGCAATTATTTCAGTTTTTACTTTTTAATAAATTTACAATGTTGTCATAATGGTGTATAGTGTTGATTGATGTAAGCTTTAGCATAAGGCTGCAACATACATACGATAACCAATGATCTGAGACATAATTCTTATGTTACTGTTAGAATTCTTTTTTCTTTTTAGATATTACAGTTAATTAGTTAGATAGTTGAATGAAGTGCAAGCTGTTCTATGCTAATACTCATTATTGCTGTTTATCTTATTATGCTTTAACAAAATTGTTCAAGAACCAAGCAATGAAATATAAAGACAGAGGGAAATGAAGAGGCCAAAAAGTGATGTAACCAAAAAGTAAGCGAGACAAGATTTAACATCTGCAAAGCTTTTCATCGCTGGAGGGAGCAAAAGCTTAAACTTGCTTCAAAACCGATGTTAAACTTGGTTTTCTTCTTATCAACAGGTACATTTATCAGATATATATCGTCATTGTAATGCCAAAGCGGCGTGATTGTAGAAAGAAGAGTGTGTTTGTCTGGTTTTATTGAGTGCAAAAGTGCCTACCCATTTTTCCAGCTGCCTTGGTTCCAGTGTTTTTACTATTTATTTTTGCCAGTGTTGTTGAAGAGTTATAAGCCATGAACCAAACCAACCAGCTATGAATCACACCATTAACGTTTTTTAATAAGGGGAAAACAATCTCATTGAATAGGAATTCGTCTGTTAAACACAATAATAAAAAAGTAAAAAAAAAGTAAATAAAAAAAAATGCAGGTTTATGTTTCGATTAACAACCTGAAATCTCAGAGTAAGTCTTTTTAATAAGTCATCATCAAAAGTCAATTCCCCAATGAAGAAAATGAATGGAATTTTAACTTCCGGACTGTCACACTCTGTAACGATGTGTTTTAATCGTATGTAATGTTCTGTTGCGTTAGTACTTTCTGTTTGTTAATAGTTTACATTTTACATGTTTGTGGTACCTTGTGTTGAAAGGTTCTGTGTTGCTGAAGTAACACATAACCCATCCTGGATGAATAATTCAGAGAACTTTGACTATGCAAATTTCGCTCATGTGAAAATTGTGAAGACAAGAAAGAAACAGTTTGATACAATCTGGTGCAAATACCTTTAATGTGTGCACTCATCTGTCTTTAATCAACACTGGGGCAACATCAAAGAGAACACTGTATCTCCTATTCAAAAATTGCAGTAACTTTAGGCAAAAGATGTTAATCAATTTATCAATTTGCTTTGGCACAGCTGTGCCACCAGCGAACATGTCTTGCATCGTTGCAGCTGACATTTCTGAGCTGAAAAGATTATGTTCACAGTGGAAAGAATGCAGTAGGCTGAGATTGGTTTTAACATCCTCTGTTTTTCTCTGGAGGCAGACAGATATTGCATACTTTATCAGGTGACTTTTCCTCTTGGCGGGAGCTTAGAGTGACATCTTTATCTGTTGTTTCCCAAGGTTAGAAACAAGTGATGAAAGGTTTCCATTCTACCCCAAGGCCTGGGCTTAGAGAGCTATGAGTCCAGATACAAATTTCTCAGACTGAGGTTCAATTTTAATCACATAAACTTGAACAAGCTGGAAAATAACAGCAACACGCTCAGAACGTAAATGAATACAAATAAGCATACGTTTGATCACACAGTGTCTCTGCGCACATGTAATCAGCACATATTTATTTTGGCAACCATTAACGTGTTACAGCATTCATTGCACAGTGCTATGTAGTAGATGTGAAGGTGCAATTAGTTTCATGCTGAGTCTGTTTTTTTGGGGGGTTTTTTGTTGTACAAATCAGCAGAAAATATGGTGATAATGATCAATATGTGTTTTTAAATGGCCAATAACCATATCTAGAAAGCCGGGTGGCTGTCACAGACATGAGCATTTGATGAACAGAAATGAAATAATGAGTCCCTGAACAAAGGGGGGTCAATATCAAAAGTAGCAGTCAGAATGTGATGTGTCCAGCTGCTTTACAGTGCATCTCAACCTCATGGACTTTCTCAGGCATCTTACGGACATTGCAGTTTATTGCTCTGGCCACATCTGCAGTCCTCATGCCTCCCTGCTGTAGGGAAAACATAGTTTAAACTCTTTCAAATAAAGATCCTTAAAACTTATTTGGATTTTACAAAATTATCGGTCCCACTTTATATTAAGTAGCTTTAAGTACTATGTACTTACATTGAAATTAATAATTTGATACAAGGGACTTATTGTGTACATACATATTTTTACATTGTACTTATATATTTTAAACACCTGCATGTAATTACAGCTGTAATTAATGTATGTAATTACATTTGTAATTACACTGTTGACCCTTCCCTTACACCGTAACCCACCCTTAAACTTAACCATACCACCAGTACACCTGCCCCTAACCTTACCTGTATCACACCGCAATAGCAGCAAAAGTGTTTTACAATAAAACATGAACACAATAAGTACATTGTACTTATTTTTCGATGTAAGTACATAGTACTTAAAGCCACTTAATATAAAGTGGGACCAAATTATCTTTAAAACGCTGTGTCCTAAAAATGGACGATTATCTGCTGGCAAAGCTGGCAGTAGAATTTGGAGAGAGATACACTTCTCTGTTATTTCACCAAGCAGACATAGTTACCAGCCAATTATGATAATCTCAAAATAGCCAAACATTGGCTTAATCATTTTTTTTTTTTTTTTTTTACAATACAGGCCTTTATGAAGCAACATAAAATAATGGAGTAAACTATAGATTGTCAAGCTTGATATGTTCTGTTATAGTTCCATTTTACTCTCTGTTTGATCTGTTCTTGTTTGCCTGATTTTAGTTAGCTTCCTAGTTGCTATTCTAATTTATCCTATACGTCTTCACATTGTTTATTCATGTGAAAAATTGAAAGACTTAGATTCCGCGCATGTTAGTCAACACGTGCACACAATGCAGTGCACGCAATGCAGTGCACACAAACATATTTTCAGTAAATCCGACTGAATCAAGGTGATTTAAACAGTTTTACTCTGCGATTCAACTCTGTGTAAACTAATTATCATTTTATACTTTTGCACATTTTATAATTGATTGCCTTTATTAAAGGAAACATTCACTTTATTTTCTCAAGAAACACAGCTCGGTTGCACATTTCTCTCATTACTTATTTCCCTCTATTCCCCCTTCTTGCACCACACAAAAACACAAAGTGAATGAGAATGATGCAGGTGTAAAGCCAGGGCCACAAGACCACATGAGGTTAGATATTAATCTTTAACATGGAATAATGTAAAATACCCTGTGTTTACTGCTGATCAGACCCCAGCAGGAAAATAGACCTTGGCTCTGACTGAATGGACTGGAAAAATGAGGGATTTTTGTAGTTTTCTTTTTTTCCGGCTACAACCGAGCAGAGACTGCAAGGATAAAATAAAGTGTTACATTCCTGTGAGATCGGGATTGATTTAGAACTGCAGTGTTTTTCCAAGAGCATTTATAATATAAATGTATGCCTGAATGTGTATACATTGTGCAATGAATGACACAGGAATACTCCTGTATGAACTGAAATGTGGTCGTCGTTCTTGTGCATCACAGGAATTCACTGATACACCTTTACGGAAAGATTTGAGGAGCTGATGCCATAACAGATAGCTTGTGAATCAATAATAAATCCTTCTTCTGCTGACCCTTAGGACATGGCAGACCACAATTCAACATGAGGTGGCTTTCAACAAATCCTCGGGCTTGTTGATCTGAAGGCCTGTAGGGAGCAGTGTTGTGCAGACTCTGCCTCACTGCCAGATATCAAGGTTTCCAAATCAGAATGTGCCTAAAACCCCCCCTGTAGTGCTATTCTGCCTACAGGAATAAGTCCCATTATCTATGTCACCTGAGGCACCCCAAAAAATCTTGCAACATTCCCCCCAATCAAGCAAGCATGTATAACCACATCAATACTATTGGTCCATTTTCCCCAGAAGAGAAACTATAGTATTTTAGGAGTACACTAGCATTTGGGTGGCAGTAAAGCTAATATTCTGTACATAAACTAAAAGGCAAAAAACATTCGTAACAGGCTGAGCTGCATGATGCCTTCACTCACCTCACGAGTACACCCACCTGCATGGATATTCCCCTCAGGAGAAAAGACTTTCAGCATTTAAAAGTAGAAGCAGATATTTCCAAGTCAGTTTGCCCCTCCAGACCCACTGGAAGCATCAGCAGAGTCAGTCATGCTAGACGTTTAAGACAAGGTCTACGGGCCATTAATTAATTCCTGAACTGAAAAACTAGCCTGGTCTCACTTGATAGACAGGGTTGTCAATTGGCTTTTTCAATTTAATATCTGCTTGGTTCAAAATTAATCCATAAATTAACATATACATTAATCTACTACATTATTTAAAAACCGTGAGACTGGACGGCAAACTAAAAGCACCGTAAAATACAGCTGATTATTTATTTTAAAGAACAAAGAATAAATGATGAGATTTTGCTGGCGTGGTGTTGATATTTTAGTCTTATAAAGCCAAATATTACTCTGATAGAGCTTCAGACACTCAGAGTGGATGATATGTGCAATCTACACTCATGCATCATGAAAGCAGAAAGTGCTTTCCATGATCTTTCATCTGCGCATTTGATGTCTTATCACATGCACATGCTTTTTAATGTTGTTTACTGTGAAATTTCAGCCTGTGTGATGGAGTGTATCCTCAAAATCTCTTTTATGCATTGCCCAAAATTGATTTGAGTCAAGAAAAGCCATCCATGATTTTATACTCTGCAAGCTCAGACCGAGTGATAAGCCAGAAGTGGCCATAGCGAAGAGCTGGTTTCTGCTTGTTATACATGTTTTTGCAGTCGACCAAAGCTGCTTTTAGTGAGGGCTGTGTATGTCTTGAGGTTTATGTGCCATGGTTATATATATATATATTATATTATTTGGTAGTGTACACACACACACACACACACATTCTAAAATGTATTGTATTGATGAATTTTCCAAAGCTGAATTTTCAGTAGTCATTATGCCAGTCGCAGGATCCTTCAGATATCATTCTGATCTTACAGTATTTGCTCAATAAATATTTAATTTTAAATGATTATCTTATTATCAATGTTGATGAAAGCAAAGGTGGTCACCGTTGGAGTTTGCATGTTCTCCCCATGTCAGCATTTCCTCCTGGCGCTCCGGTTTCCCCTCACGTGTCCAAAGACATGTTAGGTGGATTGGATACAGTAAATTACACATAAGTGAGTGTGTGTATGTCCCAGCACTGCACAAATGAGTGCACCTTAGTGCTGGCTTGCGTCAGGAAGGTTATCTGGCGTAAAACCTCTGCCAAACGGCTGTCCATATAATTCCACCGAGGCAACCCATAACAGGAAGCAGCTGGAAGAGCGAGATCAGTTTTGAAAACAGTTTTTGCTGTTTACTATTTTGTTATCAACTATGCTATTTTTGGTGGAAACACTACATGTAGTACCTTAGTAGCCTATCTTGTGAAAGGGTGCTGCACCATTGTAACTTTTTTTTTCTGACAGTGTACACTACAATTCAAAAGTCTGGAATAAGTTAGATTAAAAAACAAAAGAAAGAAATACTTTTATTCAGTAAGGATTAATTAAAATGTGATCAAAAGTGACAGTAAAGATATTTGCAATGCAACAAAATGCTGTTCTTTTGAGTTTTCTATTCATCAAAAAATCCTGTATCAAGAAATGTATCAGTTTCCACAAAAATATTAAGCAGCATAACTGTTTTCAAACAGATACTGTAATAATAAGAAATGCACCATATTAGAAAGATTTCTGGAGGATCACATGAAACTGAAAACTACAGTAATTATGTTGAAAATTCAGCCTTGCCATCACAGGAATTTTTTAATACTTTACTGCATTTTTGATTAAATGCATGCAGCCTTATTACCTGTATGTATTTTTTCCTCTTTATTTTGTTACTATAAATGTAAAACTGTATCATGTTCTCTACGGGATTGGAGTATGGAATCAACAACAGGAAAGAATTCCACATGTGAGCTGAATTCAACATTTCCTGAAGACTTCCTTAGAGATGCATATAGTGAATGTATACTGAGAATTTAATTTTTGCACACCTCCCCAAAATAATAAATTAAAACGGACCTGCATGACCTCCATGATAGCACTGGCTCCTTACTGAACATTAAAGTAAGTAGCCAACTCTTTGCCCTCCCCTCATACACTGCTTAAGAATTTCTAAAACTCTGGCTATTATGTCTAAAACAAAACACATTCTTGATTCAAAGGCCCTAAACATACTGTACCAGTCTCTAATAGTGCCATACATGACTTATTGCGTAGAGATCTGGGGAAATACATGCAAAACAATAATAAAACCAATAGTTATTCTGCAAAAAATGTGCAATACGAATTATAAATAAAACAGATTATTATCAGCCAACAAACTGTCACGAACACACACAAGACGAGAAGATCCAGTTGCAGTATTTATTATAAGGGTAATCCGTACTCACAATCAGTCCAGGCAAAGGTCAAAATCCATACAAAGGCAATCCGAGGAGGGACAACAGGACAACAGGACAACAGGACAACAGGACAACAGGACAACAGGACAACAGGACAACAGGACAACAGGACAACAGGACAACAGGACAACAGGACAACAGGACAACAGGACAACAGGACAACAGGGTCAGAAGCATAACGGAAGTGTGGGGACAATATACAAGGACTCCGTGACAAACACTGAAACAGACAGGGTATATATACACACAAGTGCAAACAAGGTGACGAGAAACAGCTGAAGGAAATGAACAATCAGTGACAGACAGGATTATGGGAAATGTAGTGAATATGTCACAGGTCGGGGCGGGCCACTGGCTGCACCCACCCCTAGAACCCCTTTTCCACCCTTGGGGAGTCGGACAGAGGCCAAACAAGACAGACCAGGAATAATAAAAAGAATACTTTATTTATCAATTAAAAGTTCAGAAAGTTAAAAGGTGTGGAGTCGAGTACGAAGTCCACTTCGGCCTGTGATAGGCAAGGAGATATGGATGGAACTTCGTTGAACTCCAGTCCGATGGGCGTTCGGGTCAATACTATTCTTCGACAGGTGAACCCTGCAAACGTATGGATGAGTTCTACTGTACTATGCTCAGATAAGTATTTGGGTAAGTACCTCTCCTTCAGCGGGGGCAGGCAAGAGATATGGACCGAACTTCACTGTGTTTGGATCCGGCGAGCGTGCAGGTAAGTACTCTTTTGGAGCAGGTGCCCGACAAGGGGATGTGGATGGAACTTCCCTTTACTCCGTCCAAGCGGGTGGCATTCCACACACAGACGTTTGGGCATACACGGGGCTCGTGGGAGGAAAGTACTGCAAAGCAGGCGGGTAAAGTATATACGTAATTCTCTTCTTCTCAGAGTCAACAGAGAACTTACGACTGACGTCTTCTCGATGAAGCAGATGAGTAGTGACTTCCACACACAGACTTTTGGGCATACACGGGGCTCGTGGGAGGAAAGTACTGCAAAGCAGGCGGGTAAAGTATATACGTAATTCTCTTCTTCTCAGAGTCAACAGAGAACTCACGGCTGGCGTCTTCTCAGTGAAGCAGATGAGTAAGTGACTTCCACACACAGACGTTTGGGCATACACGGGGCTCGTGGGAGGAAAACACTGCAAAGCAGGCAGGTAAAGTATATACGTAATTCTCTTCTTCTCAGAGTCAACAGAGAACTTACGGCTGGCGTCTTCTCAATGAAGCAGATGAGTAAGTGATTTCCACACACAGACGTTTGGGCATACACGGGGCTCGTGGGAGGAAAGTACTGCAAAGCAGGCAGGTAAAGTATATACGTAATTCTCTTCTTCTCAGAGTCAACAGAGAACTTACGGCTGGCGTCTTCTCAATGAAGCAGATGAGTAAGTGACTTCCACACACAGACGTTTGGGCATACACGGGGCTCGTGGGAGGAAAGTACTGCAAAGCAGGCAGGTAAAGTATATACGTAATTCTCTTCTTCTCAGAGTCAACAGAGAACTTACGGCTGGCGTCTTCTCAATGAAGCAGATGAGTAAGTGACTTCCACACACAGACGTTTGGGCATACACGGGGCTCGTGGGAGGAAAACACTGCAAAGCAGACAGGTAAAGTATATACGTAATTCTCTTCTTCTCAGAGTCAACAGAGAACTTACGGCTGGCGTCTTCTCAATGAAGCAGATGAGTAAGTGACTTCCACACACAGACGTTTGGGCATACACGGGGCTCATGGGAGGAAAACACTGCAAAGCAGACAGGTAAAGTATATACGTAATTCTCTTCTTCTCAGAGTCAACAGAGAACTTACGGCTGGCGTCTTCTCAATGAAGCAGATGAGTAAGTGACTTCCACACACAGACGTTTGGGCATACACGGGGCTCGTGGGAGGAAAACACTGCAAAGCAGACAGGTAAAGTATATACGTAATTCTCTTCTTCTCAGAGTCAACAGAGAACTTACGGCTGGCGTCTTCTCAATGAAGCAGAGGAGTAAGTGACTTCCACACACAGACGTTTGGGCATACACGGGGCTCATGGGAGGAAAACACTGCAAAGCAGGCAGGTAAAGTATATACGTAATTCTCTTCTTCTCAGAGTCAACAGAACTTACGGCTGGCGTCTTCTCAATGAAGCAGATGAGTAGATAGTACACTGTCAATCAATTTCGTATTTACGCACACTCTCTCCCTCTCGATGGATCTTCACATAACCTTCTCTCTCTTTGCTGTAAGGTACAACACAGTGAGCTTTTTCTCAAGGGCTCTATAATGACATGCAGGTGAGTGGAAAGGCTTCAGCGGGTTTAAGCATACACTCACACATCAAAACTGTGCATCACGTCATTCCATCACTGCAAATCAACCCTCAAGTGGAAAATATAAGGTGTAAGGCCGTTGCCATTTCCTGCCCAACATTCACATCAGAATATACGGTGAGAGAAGATTTTGAGGTCAAGCGGTCTACTCACAGTTCCTTCACAAAAGATCCCACATCCAACAATTTTCTCTCCCCTCCACAATGTGTCCAGCTCTTACTCCCGTGTATCAATTGTCATGCCCGATCGCCAGCTTACTTGCTCCTTCAGAACTCCACGGCCCGCATGCCTTCCCCCGCACCCTCCTGTGTTTGTTCTCTCTCCTCTTATCCTCCCCATATTGCAACTTGTCCCAATCGCGGAGCTCCAATCCCCTCGTGCCCAGCTGCCGGCGATTTCGGCTAATCACCCCATTCGCGGGGATGTTGCGCTAAACCGGAAGTAGCCCGGTGTTCCATTGTTATGGGTCCGGCGGGAGGTAATCGCGATGAACATTAGTTCCGCCTCACAGGGGGAAAGTTGGAATTTCGTCACCTCGTGACATACCCCCCCGCCAAACCGTTCTAGTCCCTAGAACGTGAGGGGTCTACCCAGTCTCCGTACCGTGTCGGAGGCCGGCCCTGGTTGTCCCGTAGGGACCGTCTTGGGGGCGAGGGTACAGCTGCTGCCTCTGGCTCAAGGGCCGGTCCCCTTGGGACCACTGCCCAACCTATTAGCGGGGTTCGATGGGCTCTCTCTTCGGCGGGGGTGGCGGTGCTTACCGGTCTTGGATAGTTGGGACAAGGGCGGATCAGGTTCCGATGTAACACTCTTTCTGGGCCGGTTGCTCCTTCGGGACGGAGGACGTACACGGGCTGGTCAGGCCTAAGCTGTCGCTGGACTACGTACGGTTGGGGTTCCCACCGGTCGCTCAGTTTTCCTTTCCCCTGGCGCCGATTGTCCTTGACCAACACCCTTTCTCCCTGCAGCAAAGGGGCCTGCCGGGCCGTCCGATCATATAACCGTTTATTTTTGAGGGCTGCTCGGTTGATTCGGGTAGAGACCTGCTCGTAAGCCAAGTGGAGGCGCTGGTGGTGGTTATTCACCCACTCTGTCAAGTTGGTCCCTTCCTCGGCGGGGCTGGTCCCCAGTAACAAGTCCGTGGGCAACCGTACATGTCGTCCGAACATCAGGTATGTAGGAGCATATCCTGTGGTGCTATGCACGCTATTATTGTAGGCCTGGACTACGGCCGGGAGATTTGCCGTCCAGTTCCCCTGCTGTTCCACCTCCAATGTTCCGAGTAGACCCAACAGGGTCTGATTAAATCGTTCACAGCCTCCGTTCCCTTGGGGATGGTACGGCGTGGTGTGAGTCTTCTTACAGCCGTATAGCTGACACAGTTCCCTGATAACTCGAGACTCGAAACTAGGCCCCTGATCCGAGTGGAGAACTTCCGGGCACCCAAAGGGCTGGAACACATGTCTCCAAAGGGCGTTGGCAGTGGTGATGGCAGTCTGATCTCTGGTTGGAATGGCCCATGCGTATTTTGTGAAGAGGTCAGTTATTACGAGGATGTTTTGGATGGAATCTGCGGGCCGTCCCAACGTCAGGTAGTCCATCGCCACCATGTGCAACGGCGCCCTAGCCCGAATGGGGGCTAAGGGTGCTCTCACTTCCCTCCGGGCTTTAAAAAGAGTGCAGCGTGGGCACTGAGCAATGAACCTCCTCACAGCTTCCTCCATTCCAGGCCAATAGAAGTGCCTCCGCACCAATGAAGTAGTCCTTTCTTGCCCTTGATGTCCCAGGTGAGTGTGGTAAGCTTGTAGCAGAGCATGGGTTTGATCCTCAGGTACCACCACTTGACTTACTTCCTCGCCCAGTGCTGGGTCCTGTATTCTACGACAGACGACCCCCTCCTTGAGGATGAGCCGCTCCCGTTGCCCCCTCAACCGCTTCACCCCTTGAAGTTGTACACGCCGTGCCTCCCCTTCCGGCCAATTTCCTTGCTGTAGCCAGTCTCGTACCTGGGCCAAAGCCGGATCCTCTGCTTGGCGTTCCTTCCATCGTTGGGGGTCCCAACCCCAGCTTGAGGGAACTCTTTCCTCCCGAAGACCAGGGGCTTCTATGATCCCCACCATCAGCCCTTCCTCGAGCAGTGCATTCTGGGGCGGAGTGGGACCAGCCGGCATACTCTCGGGGAGCCGGGACAGTACATCGGCATTAGTATGCTCCTTCCCAGGGCGATACTGGAGCTGGTAATCGTAGTTGGCCAGTTGTGCCACCCACCGCTGTTCAACGGCTCCCAATTTGGCAGTTTGAAGATGGACCAGTGGGTTGTTATCCGTGACTACAACCACCTTTGCTCCCCATAGATAGTCCTTGAACTTCTCGCTAACAGCCCACTTCATGGCGAGGAGCTCAAGTTTAAAGGAGCTGTAGTTGGCATCATTCCGTTCGGCTGGGTGTAGGCTTCGGCTGGCATAAGCGACAACTCTCTCCTCTCCTTGTTGTCGCTGTGCCAATACGGCCCCCAAACCCAGGTTACTGGCGTCCGTATAGAGCGTGAATGGCTGGGTGAAGTCGGCATAGGCCAGAATTGGGGCTTGAGTCAGCTCTTGTTTCAGCCTCCGGAAGGCCGACTCGCAGGCGGGGTCCCATGAAATGGACGGGGACCCACGCCCCCGGGCTCGACCAGAGCCTGCAAGCAGTTGGTTCAAGGGTTTGGCGACCTTGGAGAAATCCTTGATGAACCGCCGGTAGTATCCCACGAATCCCAGAAAGGATCTCACCTGGCGCACTGTTCTGGGGGCGGCCCACTCCTGGACGACCGATACCTTGTCGGGGTCTACTGCAATCCCAGCCGCACTGACCCGATGTCCCAGGAACTTCACTTCCTTCTGGAGCAGCTGACATTTCTCGGGCTGTAGTTTTAACCCGTATCGTTCCAGGGACTGGAATACCTGCTCCAAGTGCCGGAGGTGAGACTCGAAGTCCGGAGAGTACACGATAACGTCGTCCAGGTACACAAGAGTGGAGTCCATGAGCTGACCCCCCAAACAACGCTGCATGAGACGTTGGAAGGTGGCGGGAGCGTTGCACAGACCAAACGGCATACGCTCCCATTCAAAGAGGCCAAAAGGGGTAGTGAAGGCAGTCTTTTCCCGGTCTCGTTCTTCCACTTGCACTTGCCAGTAACCGCTAGCCAGATCTAAGGTGGAGTACCAGGCAGCCCGGGTGAGGCTAGTGAGGGAATCCTCAACCCGTGGCAGGGGAAAAGCGTCCCGCTTGGTAACAAGGTTCAGTTTCCGGTAATCAACACAAAACCGCCATGCCCCGGTCTTCTTCCGAACAAGAACGATGGGTGCCGCCCACGGGCTGCTACTCTCCCGAACAACGCCCTTCTCCAGCATTCCCCTTAGGAGGGCGCGTACTTCGGCATATAGGGTTGGTGGCACGGGTCGGTAGCGTTCCCGGCTGGGGGGAGCATCCCCAGTCGGTATCTGGTGCTTTACAATGTCTGTCCTTCCGTAATCCTCTTCGTGTGCGGAGAATAGGTGTTTCCATCTCACCAGGAAGTCTTGGAGTTTTCTTGCCTGTCCTTCCTCCAACCCATCGCCTCGCAGAGACTCTCCAGTCAGGTAGGCCGGCAATTCTCCTTCCGCTCGGCTCGTCGGGTGTTCGGTCTGTGCCAGGGCCACCTCCACTACTGTAGGTCCCACCTGGCAGAACTGCACCTCCCCTTCCTCAAGAACCTGCTGCGGGCTTACTGCCGTAATTCGGGCCAGACGTTGGTGTCGATGTAGGTCTACAGCATAGGGATTCGTATTTCGTAGTCGGACGGCCACTCGATCTCGACAGACAGAAGCCAATCCTCGGGCCACTTCCACAGCCTGACAATCCGCATGAGGCTCCACCAGGATCCACTCCTGGGACCTGTGGAGCTGAGCTGGGAGGCGAGCCCAGATAATGGCCTCGCTCCGAGCCGGAATCGATATTGCATACCGGCATGCCACTCTCCCCACATGTTCCTGATCCCGTTGAACAGCCGCCAGGCAGACTCGGCGACAATCAGCCACAATCCTATCCCACTCTTGCTTCTCTTCCTTCGGGGTCACAGATGTAGGTCTCGCTCTAAACACTTCCTCCCAGCATTCGGTAATTACATTCATCCCCAGCAGGGCACGATGAGCTCCCAGACAGGAATCCCGCACGATCACCACTCCCTTTTGAGCCACCAGAGTTCCCTGGACCTCCAGGTCTGTGACCAGATAACCCACGTACGGAATGTCTAAACCGTTGGCCCCTCGCAGAGTTAACCAGGGGGCGTCCGCAACGGAGTGATCCTGAACCCCGAATAATTCCCGAGACAGGCTTTCGGAGAACAGTGTGACTTGAGACCCTGTATCCAGGAGGCATTGGACTTCCGTCCCATTGACTCGAGCTACCACCAGGGGACAGCGACCAACCAGACAGTTTTTAGCCGTTGATGGAGAGGGGTCGACTAGGGGGGTTCCGACCACTTGACCCACAGTAGCCGGAGACACTAAAAACCCCCCTGTGATCCTCGGCGTGCACTGCACTGCCGGGCGTAATGACCTGGAGCGCCACAGCCATTACAGATGGGGCGTCCTTGTTCGTCCCATTGGAAACGGAGCCCGGATGACCGGGATGGACGTTGCTCTGGAAATTGACCACCGTCGGAATATGCCCGCTCCCGTACCGGTGGTGATGGGCGACGATGTTCTCGGCGTAATTCTTCTAGGAACGTTTTTGATAACTCGGCCATCTGCTCACGGACATCTCTTCGCAACTCATCTCGTAGGGCCTGTTTCCAGTCAGGCGGCACAGGAGGTAAAGGGCCGCTGGCGGCATTAGCAGCCATGCACTGGGGGGAATCCGGGGTGCCAGCATGATCCTGTTCGAGGGCTAAGGCCTCCTGGCGTAGCTCATCGAACGTCAGAGCAGGATTGCGACGCAGCTGTACACGAAGACTCTGACGTATCGGGCCATCTTGTAGCCCCAACAAGAACTGGTCTTTTAAGAGGGCCTCTCCTCCTCCTAATCCATGGTCTTGTCTCCTCTCCAGCCGAGACAATTGCTCCCGCAGTTGCAGAGCAAAAGCACGAATGGTCTGCCGAGGACCTTGCTTGCAGTTGAAGAATTGTATGCGAAGAACAGCTGCAGGGGTTGCATCACCGTATTGTCCTGTTAGGAAATCGAGGAGGGCCTGGGCAGTAGCTCGGGTGGCTTCTGGCGCCGCTTGCACTTCCCTCCTTGCTTCGCCTTCAAGTGAATTTATGATAAATTGAGTCTTCTGTGTAGCGTTCAATCCCTGTAAACCTGCTAAGTATTCAACTTGCGTTTTCCATGCCGACAAACTGAGTTCCGAACCAGGTCCTCCATACTTTTGGGCCCATGGGGCTCCCATAAAAATGGGCATGACATGTGGGTGACCCACTGGTGCATCTTCGTCTGCCATTGCTCAGCCTCTATCTACTCAACCCAAGGCGGATCCTGCCGACTACGCCAAATTATGTCACAGGTCGGGGCGGGCCACTGGCTGCACCCACCCCTAGAACCCCTTTTCCACCCTTGGGGAGTCGGACAGAGGCCAAACAAGACAGACCAGGAATAATAAAAAGAATACTTTATTTATCAATTAAAAGTTCAGAAAGTTAAAAGGTGTGGAGTCGAGTACGAAGTCCACTTCGGCCTGTGATAGGCAAGGAGATATGGATGGAACTTCGTTGAACTCCAGTCCGATGGGCGTTCGGGTCAATACTATTCTTCGACAGGTGAACCCTGCAAACGTATGGATGAGTTCTACTGTACTATGCTCAGATAAGTATTTGGGTAAGTACCTCTCCTTCAGCGGGGGCAGGCAAGAGATATGGACCGAACTTCACTGTGTTTGGATCCGGCGAGCGTGCAGGTAAGTACTCTTTTGGAGCAGGTGCCCGACAAGGGGATGTGGATGGAACTTCCCTTTACTCCGTCCAAGCGGGTGGCATTCCACACACAGACGTTTGGGCATACACGGGGCTCGTGGGAGGAAAGTACTGCAAAGCAGGCGGGTAAAGTATATACGTAATTCTCTTCTTCTCAGAGTCAACAGAGAACTTACGACTGACGTCTTCTCGATGAAGCAGATGAGTAGTGACTTCCACACACAGACTTTTGGGCATACACGGGGCTCGTGGGAGGAAAGTACTGCAAAGCAGGCGGGTAAAGTATATACGTAATTCTCTTCTTCTCAGAGTCAACAGAGAACTCACGGCTGGCGTCTTCTCAGTGAAGCAGATGAGTAAGTGACTTCCACACACAGACGTTTGGGCATACACGGGGCTCGTGGGAGGAAAACACTGCAAAGCAGGCAGGTAAAGTATATACGTAATTCTCTTCTTCTCAGAGTCAACAGAGAACTTACGGCTGGCGTCTTCTCAATGAAGCAGATGAGTAAGTGATTTCCACACACAGACGTTTGGGCATACACGGGGCTCGTGGGAGGAAAGTACTGCAAAGCAGGCAGGTAAAGTATATACGTAATTCTCTTCTTCTCAGAGTCAACAGAGAACTTACGGCTGGCGTCTTCTCAATGAAGCAGATGAGTAAGTGACTTCCACACACAGACGTTTGGGCATACACGGGGCTCGTGGGAGGAAAGTACTGCAAAGCAGGCAGGTAAAGTATATACGTAATTCTCTTCTTCTCAGAGTCAACAGAGAACTTACGGCTGGCGTCTTCTCAATGAAGCAGATGAGTAAGTGACTTCCACACACAGACGTTTGGGCATACACGGGGCTCGTGGGAGGAAAACACTGCAAAGCAGACAGGTAAAGTATATACGTAATTCTCTTCTTCTCAGAGTCAACAGAGAACTTACGGCTGGCGTCTTCTCAATGAAGCAGATGAGTAAGTGACTTCCACACACAGACGTTTGGGCATACACGGGGCTCATGGGAGGAAAACACTGCAAAGCAGACAGGTAAAGTATATACGTAATTCTCTTCTTCTCAGAGTCAACAGAGAACTTACGGCTGGCGTCTTCTCAATGAAGCAGATGAGTAAGTGACTTCCACACACAGACGTTTGGGCATACACGGGGCTCGTGGGAGGAAAACACTGCAAAGCAGACAGGTAAAGTATATACGTAATTCTCTTCTTCTCAGAGTCAACAGAGAACTTACGGCTGGCGTCTTCTCAATGAAGCAGAGGAGTAAGTGACTTCCACACACAGACGTTTGGGCATACACGGGGCTCATGGGAGGAAAACACTGCAAAGCAGGCAGGTAAAGTATATACGTAATTCTCTTCTTCTCAGAGTCAACAGAACTTACGGCTGGCGTCTTCTCAATGAAGCAGATGAGTAGATAGTACACTGTCAATCAATTTCGTATTTACGCACACTCTCTCCCTCTCGATGGATCTTCACATAACCTTCTCTCTCTTTGCTGTAAGGTACAACACAGTGAGCTTTTTCTCAAGGGCTCTATAATGACATGCAGGTGAGTGGAAAGGCTTCAGCGGGTTTAAGCATACACTCACACATCAAAACTGTGCATCACGTCATTCCATCACTGCAAATCAACCCTCAAGTGGAAAATATAAGGTGTAAGGCCGTTGCCATTTCCTGCCCAACATTCACATCAGAATATACGGTGAGAGAAGATTTTGAGGTCAAGCGGTCTACTCACAGTTCCTTCACAAAAGATCCCACATCCAACAATTTTCTCTCCCCTCCACAATGTGTCCAGCTCTTACTCCCGTGTATCAATTGTCATGCCCGATCGCCAGCTTACTTGCTCCTTCAGAACTCCACGGCCCGCATGCCTTCCCCCGCACCCTCCTGTGTTTGTTCTCTCTCCTCTTATCCTCCCCATATTGCAACTTGTCCCAATCGCGGAGCTCCAATCCCCTCGTGCCCAGCTGCCGGCGATTTCGGCTAATCACCCCATTCGCGGGGATGTTGCGCTAAACCGGAAGTAGCCCGGTGTTCCATTGTTATGGGTCCGGCGGGAGGTAATCGCGATGAACATTAGTTCCGCCTCACAGGGGGAAAGTTGGAATTTCGTCACCTCGTGACAAAAATGCCTAGACACCGTGAAAACTGAGACATTTAGTGTTAAACCCAGGGAACCACCAGACACTGTGACACAAACAAGTTATTTATGAATTCCAACCTATCAAAATTGAATGACTTAGTGGAATTTAAAATAGGCAAAATAATGTTTAAAATAATAAATAATACATTTCCAGACTGTGTCCAGAACCTGTTTCAGATGAAATCTACTTCTTATGATCTCAGAGGAACACTTATGTTCAGTAAACCACAAATCAGAACCATGTCAAACAGAGATGTCTGTCTGTTCAAGGTCTGTGGAACAGTCTCGATGATGAACTAAAAACATGTAAATCCATTAGTAGTTTTAAGAAATGATATAAAAAAAGATTACATTATACAAAGCAGAATGAATTTAGCTTCTTTTTCTTTAGTCATTGAACGCAAGATGATGTTGTGTTGTGTGCTAAATAAATGATATGTAAAAAGGATCGGCGCAATAAGCATAAGCTTCAGCCGACACCTTTTCGGTCGATCAATTATTATTATTATTTTTTCAAATATTGTTTTCATTGTAATTTAAATTTTGTTTCTATGTTTGCTTGTAAATTGTTTTTCTTTCTTTTTCTGTTTTTCTTCTGAAGTTGACCGAAATAAACGAACTAACTAACTAACTAACTAACTAACTAACTAACTAACTAACTAACTAACTAACTAACTAACTAACTAACTAACTAACTAACTAACTAACTAACTAACTAACTAACTAACTAACTAACTAACTTAAACAGTTAAATCTTCAGCCACAATGACTGTGCTGCACATACAGTTAACTCTCTTAAATAAATACTGCAAAGGCATATGCGTGCACATACGCTCACACTCGGGAATGGCAGGACCCTTAGAAGTTACTTTGGAGCTTACAGGAAGTTAAGATGCCTGTCACATTCTCTTAAGAGTTAGATATGTCAGGACCTTAATGCAGTTCAATGAATAATTAAAACACTGGCTGAAATAGAAAGAAAATGAATGTCTGAAATTAATCGTAAGGACACTGGATATTTTTATAGAGGAGTTCAAATATGATAATGTATGAAACAATTACACTAAAGTCTGTAGGCTAGTGAGCCATTGTTTGATTAAAAAAGGTCTTGATTAATGGATTCAAAGAGCACATACATAATTTGGAAAGTGTGTGCAGGGCTTATGAATTCAAACATTTCAAGTTGTACTTGATGTTAAATTTGTTGGCAGTGCAATAAGTATACAGACTTTTTATTTGAATTAATTTGAACTAAATTTAATTTGTGACCAAGACAAGAACTGGACTTAGATCTTGGATGAAAGTACCACACATCTTTGAACCCACAGAGAGATTTATAGCTAGAGAGATCCTTCTGAAAGCTTAATCTTTGAAAGGATAAAAATTAAAATGGAGACTGGATTTGAGGATCAACCGGCTTAATGCTGTGACTTCCTTTCCATTTGACAACTAAGACTGTTTGGATACTTCTTCCAAGGAAGAAACAGACACTCAGAGAACTGAATGTCATCCCATGAGACCTCCCTGTTGACAAAACTCCCATGCTCTTGTCCTTTAAGCGTCAGGCCACATAGCGTGACGGAACTTGCCGTCTTCAGCAGAGAGGATGCCCCAGCGTAGTCCTTCAGATAGACTGTCACTTCTTCTCTGTGTCTTGCGTTTCCAGGCCCACAGGGTAGCTGAGCACTTCTTAGACCTGTCTGTGCCTGTCACTAAACTTAGAGCCACCTGAGCATTATAGTCAGGAATATTTCATGAGTCCCCATCTAACTTCACATCAATGATGCAGCATTGTGGCCATGACTTAATCTCAACAGTTTGAGATTTCTCTAAGACTGTGGTAAGCAAAAGACGACCGTGTTAGCTTTCTTAAAGGGATAGTCCTGACTTTCATTGTATAGATGAAAAATCAAAATCAAAACAAAACAAAAGAAAACAAAACAAGGAGACATTTTTTTAAATATCTTCGTTCATGATCCACAAAAGTAAGAAAGTCATAGGTTTGGAATAACCTGAGGGTGAGAAAATGATGACCGAATTGACAGAACTATTTCTTTAAGTATGGTAGAAATGGCGGGGTGGGTGTAGACAATGAAATTGTAATAGAACAATTGAAATAGCTTCAATTAGTTTTCATTTATTTTTCATAAAAAAGTAAACTTACCTTTCAAATTTGACCCCGTTTGCCATTAATAATTCAGAGTACAAAATCTCTAATTTTCACACATAATTTTGCCTCATTGGCAATGTATTTTAGAGTACAAAGCAACCAGAAATGCACACTGACAAACTCAAGTGCACTTTTCTATCCATATATTTACCTTACTTTACATTTTGATGCATCAGTTCCATATGTGAACTAATTTAGATTAATCTAAAATCATCACAAAGTAAAGTTTTTTCTTCCATCTGTCAAAGCAACTTCTTTTCTGATTTATGCATAAATACAGTTTTTCTCTGTTTACAGTGCACACTTGCTTTCTTGCAAGCCATCAACCTTAAATTCACCCTTCTGTGAAACTATCTGCAACTTCATGCAGATATCAAAGCCGCACATGATGCTTGAGTTGAGCAGGCAGGGTCGCAAACTGTTCATGGCCGTGGAAAACACAAGTTTGTAAGATCCGCAAATCTATATTCTATCTAAAACTTCTGTGGTGTTCAAGTTACTGTATGATCCGCTATGCTCAGTGACACGTTACCCTCTCATAAACCCCTACAAATGTCAAGTGGAATTTCTGGAAATGTAGGCTACATGAATTTAGGAATATGAGCAAAGCCTGGAGATTAAATGGTCATTCCACAGTGGAAATCAACTATTTATAGGCTGCAACAACCTGTGAAAATCCAACCCTGCATCAAAAGAATAATAATGATGAGGTACAGAAAATAGGATTGATTTAAGCTGATTTCTGGTCCTGGCCCCGGCCGAGGGGTCTTTCATCAGGTTCAACCTTTGGGAAGGAGTGAACGATGGTGCGGCGAGGCAGGGCAGAAGCCTGGCCCTATGGGAGAACTTGAATTAGATAGGGCCATTGCCAGCTGATGCAGTATTCAATGCAGCAGAGCTCAAGCTGAATCAGCCACTTTGAAAAGTTAGCATCAAAACTTCTGTTTTCCCTGTCAATCACGTCACATCTTGCAGTCAAAGAGAAAAGAGTGTCCTTTAGTTGCTAGTTTAAAGGGATAGTTCACCCAAAAATTTTTATTCTGTCATTATTTTTTCACTCCCATGTCATTCCAAACCGGTATGACGTTCTTTCTATCGATCACAAAAGAAGATATTCTGAATAAGTTCTGTTTTTTTTTGTGTTTACGTAAATGGATAAGTTTATTATTTTCTCCTGTCTCTCGCTGAGGGTGGATTTGCATTTTTTTGTCGACTATCCTTTTAAAGTGGAAACATGGCATCTATAAATGTAAGTAATTTTTATAAAAGTAAGCACAACCTTTGAATAATTTACTGAGGCAAAGTTAGTTCTGCTTCATAATGTGTTCACTTTTGTGAAACTACAACACAGATAGTGCTACGCCTTCTGCTTGAGAACTGCTTTGAACCACTGCTTCCATAATAACAATAGACTGCATAAATATTAGACTGCACCAATGTCAGGCCAAAAGTGTATCTGTGAATCACAAGACTTGCGTTTATGGTGTTTTATTGTTCGGACTGCTTGCTGTTCGTTGAATACAAAATATACAAATCAAAACAACTTGCGCTGCAACTGTCCTTTAGTAAATTGCCCTGTTTTCTGTGGATGATGAAGTGCCTTGAATTAGAGAGATTTAAAAGCAGTGTCCTTGATCTGATCTTCCTACAGGGGAAACTTCCCGCCGTACACTGTCATGCATCTCCGACAAGGTTCCTGTCCCTTTGGCAGTGTATACAAGTTGAATTTGAACTTGTAATGGCTGGCCTACAAATAAAATGCAAGTTCAGCAAAGCTCTGGCAAGACAGATAATCATTTGATGTATTCAGAAAGACCTGTGGGGGGTTGGGTTTGGACACCAGGATTGAAATATATGGAAAACACTAAATCATAAAGCATGCCATTACAAACAGCACAGCCCACCATTCATTTAGTTCAACTGCCAGGCTGAATTATAATCTTAACAGAGGGTGAAGATATCAAAAAGGCATGACTCACAATTGATTCATTTCTGCAGCTGTTCAGAGAAATTCTTCTCATCTTTCCCCCTCTTTATTGGACATCCATTTCTTGATGTTTTGAATGCCATGCAACTGTAAAAAAAGGAAACGGCAGCATTTATTAGCTTGGAGTTTATTTATATTCTGCCCCAGGACAACGTTCATGAGATCATTGGAGCAAGACATTAAAGGATTTCATTCTTTATTAATGCTAATGCTGACAATTCAAAGTTTCCTCCCAAAACTTCACCCTTCAGTACTTATGAAATCTGCTGTTCCAAGAGAAAAAATCCAGGTTACAGACATATTTTTTTTTTCCTTCAAAATAACTTGTTTGTGGTAATGTGTTATAAATGGAACAAACAGGCCTAATGGGAAGAACCTGAAAGCTTGCAAGCACAATTGTAGCACTCAGTGATCTACTTTCTCAACTCAGAGTTAGAGAAATGAAGTCACACTTAGTAGATAAATGGCTGAGCGTTTCACTTTGGAATATTCTCATCTATGTGCACTGAAGTAAACATTTATATACAGTAACTTTATGCTAAAATAATAGAATACGGTGAATAATGCAGCATAAGCAAAACGCTTGGATTAGACTAACATGAGGCCAGTCTTATGAATAGATATAACTTAAAAAACAAACTATAAAAAAGAGGAAAAGTATGAGAAATACTGTTAATGCCTTTAGAGGTGACTGACTCTATGTATTGTAAAAGCCTAAGATCCGTCATGCAGTTTTCGAGTAAATTAAAGACTAAGGAACTAAAAGTTAATTTAAAAACACAATCATCTTTGGTCTTATGTGTACATTCTAACGCAGCACAATACAAATCAAAGTAATGCAAATGTCAGCACTGCAAATTACTTTTAATTTGAAAATAACATTTTAATTAATTTAACAAAATATTACAATAAAGATTCATATAGTTTTTTTTTATTATATTATTATGCATGGTTTCCGACAGCGGATTATTTTCTTAAATGATGAATTATTTAAAGACTCAAAAAGGGGACTGAAGGGACACATTTGGCTTTAAGATAGAAGAAACAGTGTATTGCTTCTGGATCAGGCTGCATCCACAATTGGTCAATCAGCCAGTTATGGGCAATGAGCCAGGCTGTTTGTTATGCTTATGCTCTCACTGCCAAATATAAATAATTCATTCAAGCTTTTACAATTCAATATTTCCCTAGGGAGGTATAATTCCAAGATAGAGTCATATTTTAATAACAACGAAAAATGATTACATTGCCTTTTATTTGTAGTGCAGAGCTTTGCACCTCTTTTGAAGGCCTGGAGTCTTCGATCGCATTCATACTGTTGCAATGTGATCACAAATTTCAATGTTTAGCCCCACTAGGTTTTAAAGAAGTCCATATACAAGTATGCTAAAAGTATTTTACTGAGTTTACTGAGGCCTCCCAGTGGGCTCAGGCCCTGAAATAGATGACTGGGGCTGTTGTATACTTTGCCTTCTGTTGCAGCCCGGTCTCACCCCAAAACGTCACATACTGACGCGTCTTGACCATTCGGCAACATACGACGAAAAAGGTACCCTTTAACGTCCATATGAGACGCAGACATAAGCGCACCAGCAGCGCCTTCTAGCGGTACCCTACCGCATACCTAAACCCAACCATTCCCGAATCGTCACATATGGACGTTAAAGGGTACCTTTTTCGTCGTATGTTGCCGAATGGTCAAGACGCGTCAGTATGTGACGTTTTGGGGTGAGACTGTGTTATCTGTTGTGTTGTCACATCTGCTAGCTGGAGTGACCATGATATCCACCAGAGGGCACTCCTCCCTAGTCCATTGCCATCTATTCATGGACTACATTTCCCATAACCCACTGCCTGGACTCATTATTCTTGGTTAAATTCAGCTGCGTCTTTTTACCTTGTTAACTCTTCTTGCCTATAAACCTTGAGTTTTATACGCTTTCTTTGCAAAAGTCTTGTATGTCGTTACACTGCATTTCGGAGCATTATCCTGGTTTCCTGTGTCTTGGGGTGTGTCTGAAGTCGCTAGTGATGGGAAACTGAGGCTTTCTGAAGCATTTAAGGCTTTCATCAAATTGTGGCGGAAAAAGGTTAATTACTCGAAGCTTTTAACACAATGCGCATTAGCAACATCTGGTGGCCAGACTTGTTTTCTCCAACATATCTAACACATCACCGCAGAACAAGCATGTGACCAAACAAAGCTTCGGAAGTCCATGACATAGAGTGGAATCAATACAATCTCATCTAAATTAATTTGTGCCAATGAGAACTCATGTCATGTGTAGCCTGGATTCACATATTGATCAATAAATAAAACATACCAGTATGTGATCATAATTATAGTAATTGTAATTGGGTGTTGGGTGTTCTGTTTAAAAAATATATAATTTATGTTATAGGGAAGTATAGTGTTAAATAATTTAAATAATTCCTCCTCGATAATCATTTCCCTTTTATGCATCAGATGGGGGCCAATTTTTTTCAAACCAGCTGTCCTGACCTTCCAATACTTCATGACGTTCAAAGCTTCAAACATCATCAATCACGTGGTATTGTCATTTCGAAACAAGCATCGGTACAGTGTGTGATACAATAGTGCTTTGGACACTGCGCCGGTCAGTATGGTCAGAGGATCCTATCATCACTAGAAATCGCCCCCACACCCTTAAATAGGGCAATATTTGAGGGGACAGCCATTTTGGTGTCCGAAACCATAATGGATGTTATTGAGTGCACTCATTCAATCCCACAATGCACCGCAATAATGAGTGTACAACCGATGTACGCTCAATGGCTAGAACATACCCATAATGCACTGCGGATGGCGCGCTAAATGAATTCCCGCCTCTGGCAAGCAAACTGCAAAATCGGCAGCCCTTCCGGTGCACTCAGTGTCCGAATTCACTCACTCGTTTTCATCAACTCTGCTGGACTATATTAGTGAAGTAATATAGGGAATAGTGAATTAGGGTATAGGGCGATTTCGAACACAGCACCGGTTTTTGATTCTCTGCCCACTATTCTGGATTACCCTTTTTGCCTTTGTTCTCAGACCTGTTGCTTATTTGGTTTGTTTGCCCGTGTGTTTGACCCTTTGCTTGTCCCAATAAAGCTGCATTTGGATCCACAACCGTGTCAGAGCAGTTTGTGACAAGTCACTTTATTATAAGAAAAATATTTCTGTGTTTTCGCATCAAATCAAAGCTTTTCCTAATTTCACATGCCTTTTTTAAGGCCAGGTTTCTCAACACTTGCAAATAAATACATCAGTAAACATCAAAGATCTCTTTTTACTCTATGAGCTCCTCATCAGTCCAAAGACCTTCACTCTTGCTGCATATTTCATACTCTCAGAGCCTTGGGCTGCAGGGTGGAGGAACCGACGGGCGAATATGCCAGGGCAGCGAAGAGCGAACCGTGAACCAGTCAAGCACGACTGTGCAATAAAGCGCTTTCTGATTTTTAATTACGCCAAGAAATGGAAGATCATTATAACCCTCTATTAGCCTCGTAGGCTAGACCACATTCATTATTTTAATGCATCCCATTATTCCATCTGTTGCACCTGCTTTTGCATTCTGCTAATGTGGGGGTGTACAAAAAGTTTGCCACAAATCTCTGGAAATTTCCAGTCAAAACATTATTACAATTAGGGCAATGTTTGTAATGGAGACATGAATTATTCAGAGTGTGAATTGGTCTCAACTTTGTCCAGTAGGCACAATCAATAAGAGTTCGCCTCCTGGCAAAGTCTATTATGCCATCTAATGCGGCTAAGTGCTTTCTGAGCAGAGAAGCAATTTCCTGTTAATATCTCAAGGGAGAAAAGTCACGTGCAAGAATCAAAACACCCAGGCGTGTTTGTGCGTGCAGCCACACATTGCCCTAAAGGAGATCTCAGATGAAGTGACGGTCTGATACTCTAAAACTAACTCATTTGTCATATGGATAGCCTGAGTGAGCTTCAGTGTGACTTACAGCAAAATCAAACCCTTCATTTATACTCTGTTTGTCTGGTGCGCTGGCTGTTTTGTCCCGACTTTCCACCTCAATGAGCACATTGACAACATTCATTGAGTCACCCTCATCTGGAAGCTTTTGAGTCTTGTTTTACTAGATTTTGTATGTTAGTTTTAATTCTCTAAGGTTGATAAAAACAGACTCAAGCTCTTTGCTTCAGCCATAATGCGTCATACTTTGATATTATTTTACAAAATGCTCGTTAAACATCGGTACATTTAATGTGCAGAAATGCTCTCCTTGCAGCTACATTATTTTTTTATGTGAAGTGATTTTCAAACATAATATTAAATAAAACAATACAAAAGCAACAATCATCTGAACTTATAGGGATATTAAAAATAATAATAACAATAATCTATCATCATCTACTCGCCCTCCCTTTAATCCCTTTTTTGTGGTCCACAGAAGAAAGCAAACCATACGGGTGGGTAAACGATGACACAATTGTAATTTTTGGGTCCAAGCCTTTGATAGAGTGACTAATCCTGACCTTTCTGTGGGATGTAACTAAACACTAAGTTGAGCCTTAATATGCCCAGAGCAAAGCAATTATTAAAAAGTGTGATTAATTGTTAATGATGCCACACTCTTGTAATTTGTACTGTTTTACCACGTTGTGCCCTTGATAACACAGAATACATATATTAGTTCTAGCTGGCTGAATTTACAATGATGTGCCAAATTTCCCCCCATGAATCAAACCAAATAATGTTCTATCCAATTTGTCTATGTGGTAAATGAACAGTCTATTAAGTTATGAGTGAGCTGAGTGACATTAACTTTAGTCCAGCTTTAATTCATATTATCTGTGGAATGTGATGAAGTTTAACGGCTTCTCTTAGTGGCTTCATATAGACCTTGAGTTGTGGCTCAATTATAGCTGCATTTAAACCTGTTTACTTGCTCGCTGTTTAAGAGAAGCTGCACCGCATTATCAGATCACAGTTGAGAAGCTCTCACTATTGTGAGAGCAATCAATGAAAATTGATCACAAAGTTTAGTTTACTTCCTGTTTAGCATTAAACAAGGACTTCTGTGATCTTTGTCAATACATTGATTTTTCGATAAAATCATTCTGATTTATGCTGGCCATTTCACACAGCTTTGGTTATACACACCATTTCAGTAGCAGCTCTATTGCTATACACAAATGTAATGTGACATTCAATTCTGAATAAATACTGCATTAAATCTCCGGCTTACAAGAGATACAATACTTTAATGTACAAGTATCGTACAGTGTCCCAAAGACATGTATTGTGTGCATTGCAAATACTTTCTTTCGAAACGGATTCAGCATCTGCTGTTGCCAGTTCAAAAGATACATCCAAGCCCCCGGTGCCAAAAATGTCACATTAGAACTAGCAACTTAGACCATTTTCTGAGAAGTTTTAGAGTAACAATGTGGCAGCACGAATAGTTAGGTGCTTACAAAAAACACTGCTTCATGAGGCTTCGAAACATTTATGAATGTTTTGGTTTCAGTCAGTGGTTCGGAGCAAACAAGCAAATTATTCCATCAAACAAGGCATTGTTACTGTTTTGAACTTTAGTTTCGAAACATTTATAAATTGGTTTCGAAACATTCACCGCTAGACGCCATTGATTTGTTAAACCCATGATTGTTTAATTGACCTTGCATGGGCCTCTGGTTATAATGTAAATAAAAAAAAATATATCATCACTTTAATGAATTTTAATACTTATACAAGCCCTACATAATAATACAAATACACAGATTTTACTGAAACTTCATATTTAATGGTATTTCATTTTTACATTTAATAGATTATGCTTGCAATTGGTTTGTAAAAGGTGTATTTATACGTGTTTCTGCTGTGTTCATTGCATTTAAACAGTTTTGACCTGCAGACGCTTCGAATCATTTTGCGAAGCAAACTTTTGAAAAAGCTTTGTTTCTCTCATCTCGCAGCACGCAGTGATATTTATGTTATACTACATTTTTAAAAAAGATAAGTTGTTACTTAGATGCTTATACCGTATTTTAGGCACAATATTGCCAGCAACTTTATCTGTTTCTGCTTTGTAAACAAAAATTCTTGCAAACAAATAAGCAATAGAAATGCTGAAGTACACAGTAGTGGTTTCATTTCTGAATAATTTGTTGGTTTTGAGCAAATCGGTTGAGTGAAGGATTCAATAACTTCAAAATCACCATTTTGAATGAATTGGTTAAATTAATTATCTCACTTACAAAGAAGGTGTCGACAACTACTGGTTTAACAATGTAACCTGCAGAAATCCCTACTACTACAGACTGACAGTCTATCTATTGCCTTATTTGCCCACTGTATCCCCCTCTCCATTTATATTTGAAAGGAAACATTTAAAATAAATCAGAAGTGGTCCACTATACCTATCCAACTGTGTCTGTCTCCACAGCAATATGATGAGTGACACATTGATAATACCAGTGTCACCTTGTGTGGGATTCCTCGTTTTCATTCCTCAATAACTTGAGGGTCTTCTTATCAACCTATCAGCCTCATCTGTGACCTGTCAGCCTTACCCAGGACCCCCTGCTGCTCAGCCCCTGCTCCCTGCCCAGAGAACAGAGAGCTCTCTCCATGGGGAACCCTCATGATTTCCATCAAGCTCTCATTTAAAGACCTCCTTGCCACATTATTTATGGGAATTTGGTTAATTTTCGGGTGGGCTCATGTTCGAATAATCTGACTACAAATGATCATTAAATGATTTCTTTAAGCATGTATAATTAAGGGTAATCAGCTTTTTTAAAAATAATTTGAATCCAAAAACCATCAGAATCCAATGTCTCTCACTTTAGGGCGTTTTTACACTGGGCACTTTTGCTGCCGTCCGAGCGTGATTGTTCCTGGCGCCCCATTTCACACTCAACTGGATTCTATCGAACCCTGGTGCATTTGCGTGTATCTTACGTCATCACAAACGTGCACAGCGCGTGATAGAAAGCAGAATGCAGGTTCTTCAGGACACACATGAAGATATTTTAAATTAAATCTGAGATATTTATGTTCCACCAGACATTTTGACGCTTTAAAAAGTTCATAAAGAGATTGAAAAATTAATTCCTATAAATTGAGTGGTTTAGTCCAAATTTTCTGAAGAGACATGATCACTTTATATGATGAACAGATTGAATTTAGGCTTTTAGAGGTATATTTTTCCGTTTCCAAGCTTCCAAAGCAACATTTCTTATTTTTTTGTGAGTTTTTTTTCATCTAATATTTATATTTTATTACATTTCAACTTAATTTCAATCAACCAATTTTTTTAAATAGTTTTAGTTAACAATAACTATACCGAAAGATGCTGAACATAAACTTTAAACCAACTTTTGATGTTTAAACTTTTGATATTGTATGGACACAATCCCTAATTGTACATACAATTATACAAGATCTTTGTAATTTTTTTTTTTTTATTGTGTAAAAATTACAAAAAAGCTTTCAGTGTTCAATGTACTTTGAGCTGTTCAATTATTTGAAGTCGCACCAAATGTCTTTCTTGAACTTTCTCAAAGTCTTCTATTCTATTGTTCTTCTCACCACATTTTGTTGCTTTTTCTCCCAAGCAGACAATGAGCAGGGTTTAGGCATCATCGTACACTCATTACATAGTTCCTCGGCTTGAAGCTTTCATTACATGCTGGATTGTTGCTAAATGAGAGTGGAAATGAATGTCAGGCCCCAACAAACAAGCAAACCAGACAGATGCAATACTCAGGGAGAAACCAGTTCGAGTTGTCTTTCAAGAGTATATTAACTGATCAAAAAGCGACTTGATGTATTGAGGTCGCTATCTCAAAGGAAGCTATAACATTTTGACCCTCAGTCTGTCTGGAGTCTGTGTTGAGAGATAATGATAATTCAATCAGAGTTTATGGAGTATTCCACATCTCTCAGTTCATCCGTTCAGTGTTTGGCAGCTTTAGCATAGATAACAGCTGAAGCTAGTTAAAAATGTCTCCGGTAATTCATTCAGGATGAAACACATCAGTAGATTTTCATTAGAAATGTTTTTTGGTCTGTGTTACTTCTTACTACAGGTTAAAAGGCTGATAAACAGCATATGGCAGCCTGTGAGAGGCTGAAGCTGTCCATTCAGAACCATCACTTAGTTCAGCCAAACAAATCAGCACCAAGGACAGCTCCACACCGGCTGCCAATCAACCCACTGAACTAGAAGCACATGTGTCCCCCACCACAACCCTGTTATCGCTGGTCACAGAAGGTTGGACCTCCTTCAGAAAACTCAATTCAGGCGATCTCGGTGGTACAATGTTGTTCTGAAAGAAAACCTTCCATTTTTCCCCCTTATGGACACATTTTTGCATGGCTATTCTGTTGCTTTGAAGTTTTGTCATATGCACTGACCCTTCTGTACACCTTGGTATCTGGCTTTTCCCAGAGCCCATTACCTTCCGCAGCTTGAAAGCCATTTCCGAGGAAACTATAGCTTTTAGCAGAACTACTGATGTGTCTATGACTATGACTTGAGACACACGCTGTGAGTCTGATTTTCTTTCCTGTTTTCTTTTTATGCTTTCTCAAATGCCCTACTGAAGCCACAAGTTTAACATTCATTTTTTATTTTTTTGAAGAAACCTTGATGTACTTTTGTTTTAAAGTCCCCCTGTGGTGAAAAATCAAGCTTTTAATGCTGTTCATATGTCTATATGGTGTTTTCAATATGCTTTAAGACACACCATGTGCAAATTAATAAGTCAGCAGCACCATTGCTGAGTATTTTCTCCTTAAAACGGCAGTGAACCAAAGGCAGTCTCAAAATCACAGTTTGAAATCGCTGGTGTGTCTGACGTCACAGACTACCTTGTAACCAATCACGTCAACGTGTGATCGTCAACGAGTGGGTCTCCGAGCTGGTGTGAGTGAGTGGAGGCGGGGCTAATTTGCATATTCTTAGAACCGCGTATACTAAATGAGGCAAGAGTGTAGGGTGACATTCAAGCTATTTTAATTCATTTTTTTTTAATAAATATGTCATTTTGGTGATCAAAGATTAGCTTTAAGGAATACAATTATTGACAACAATTATTGACTTTAATGATTCTTTAATTAATAAAAAGTTTAAAAGAACAGCATTTAAAAAAATGAATCTTTTGTAACACTATACAAGTCTTTGCTCTCACTTTGGATAATTTTTAATGGGTCCTTGCTGAATAGAAGTATTTATTTTTCATAAACAAATAAATAAACAAACAAACAAACACACATACAGTACATACATACATGCATTCATAATACATATTGACCCCAAACCTTTGAATGGTACATTAAACGTTGCCATCAGCTATTCAAGTTATATATGGAAAACTGGAAATGTCACCTATATTTCATAGAATGCCCCAGCTGTTCAAGACGTCCTCAAAACAATGCATTTCTCCAGCCAGGTGAGACAGTAACCTTTCCATTTCTTCTCTTTTTTTTCTGAATTGAATTTAAGGGTCAAGTAAGATGGTGGAGTGGTATCTAACATCATATCTAGTGTCTAACTCATTCTTCCTTTAATGTGAGGAAAGTGCAACCATGGATAAAACAACCTTTAAAGCACTTTTGTAATAACCTTGACCTAATGAAATGTGACTAGAGAGCCTTTCATATTGGTAATAATGTCAAGTCACCGTGATGTGTATTTTCTCACTTATGTCACATTTCATTTATTTTAGACTGAAAGAGGGAGGGAGAGAGTGGTCAGACATCTTTTTGGTTCTGTTGATTGCTTTTCTTTGCTCTTTTGCATTACAAGGTTGATTCAGCATGTCACAGAGAATTAGCAAACCATTAGACATGACTCTGAAACCGACCTTATATATATATATATATATATATATATATATATAGGCCAATAATATGATCAAAAATACAGTAAAAAGAGTAATATTGTTTAAATGAAACTTTAAAAAATGAAAGTTTTCGATAATATATTTAATATATTTTCAAATGTTATTTATTCCTTTGATGGCAAAGCTGCATTTTTAGCATCATTACTCCAGTCTTCAGTGTCACATGATCCTTCAGAAATCATTCTGAAATGCTGATTTGCTGCTCAAAAAGCATTTCTTATCATCAATGTTAAAAAATCCGAATAGAAAACAAATGATTTTTTTTAGAACTCTTGAACTATTGGTTTGATAATATTAATAATAAGCAAAATAAGCAAAAGACCTCAACCTTGCTGCAGACCTTCACCATTAGATATTCTAAGATGTTTAAAATTAGAATGAAGCATCAAAGTACATAAAAACCTGATGAATCCTTTCAATCAGGATGAACTTTTATTATTTAACAGATTTGTGTCAGTTCAAATTCTGAAATGTGTATTTATTTGTAAGCGTATTAATAAATAATAGTGTCTCGTGAAATAATCACCATATAACTACATCAAGAAATGTTTTATTCATTCGAAACCATCTGATACTGACATGCAGATCTAGTGCTCTACTAAAAGCATATGGCATTAAGATACATTCTGTCCTTGGTGGAGCCCCGAAGAGACATGAAGAAATACTCTGTCCATACATAAAAATGCCCTGCTGAAGAGAACAAAGAGGGAATACATGCAAACTATTGAGGTTTGAGGAGAGTTATTAAGTTACAAAGGCAAGAGAATTTGCAGAACAGGGGGATCATTAGTTACAATTATGAAACGTTTATTAACGCTGCCATGTGAACTGATAAAGCACACAAGCTCTTAAATAAGCTGTAAGCCATATATCACACCCCACTCAACCTTTTTTCGACACCTGAAAGCACCTAATGTGCCATCCTGTGCATGCTCGACTTGCCTGCAAAGCAATGTTTATGTAAGCCTTACAAATGGCTGTAATCCCACATTTTAAAGGAAAACGGAAAATGAAAGGGCAGTATAATGAGTTAATGGAGGAACTGTATGGGGTTCATTTCAGGAGGAAAATTGCATTCATGCTGGCCACTGTCGCAGAGGTGGTCCCATTCCAGTGGGTCTAATAGAGGGCTTATCTGATCCTGGTGAGCCTCTGATCCACACTTTTCTACAGCACAAAGTGCAGCATATCTCTGGGGGATTAGACGGCAACTGCAGCAATGCCCTCTCGCTCAAAACTCCCACCTAATGTGTGTGCATGTGTGTATTTGAGAAGGCACGAGGGAGATCACAGCTTGCGCGCCTCCTCCGTGATGGGGGTGGATCAGTGCCATCTCAAAGAAAGCACATATCATCACACACACTATACACAGCTGTTGCACGCATAACACCTATCACTGGTTTTACTGTGCATGATGCCTTTATAGACCACAGAACTCATCTGAGATACTTTACAAAAGGTGTGTGTGTGTGTGTGTGTGTGTGCAAGGAGGCTTTGAGATATCATCACACCCGCCTTTTGCTTCAAGGTAGGAAAACTGTCTTTGTGGAGGCGAGAATTGCTGAATTATAAATTGAGCAGAATCGCATCACATTCAGAGAGGAATCGTTAAACACTAACACATTCTTTGTGTCACAGATTTGTGTGAAGCCTGTGGAGCGACTTGTGAAAAAGCAACCGGGCAACTTCAGGCCCGAGGAACGATAACTTTTTGGGTGTCTTTTTGAATATGTGTCGGCCATGAATGTGCTTCGCAGAGCTGGATCAAGGTGAGCATTAAGTTAAAAAGTATGTATATATATAGAAAACCCTTATTTGTCGGCTGTGGATGAATGGAGCCTTTGAAGCAGCCTAAATATGGATTTTGGACTGTCAAAATGGTCTATTTGGGCACCAATTAATTTGGATTAGATGGAGAAAAATCCTGAATGCTTTCCTCCAAAACCTTAATTTCTCTTCTGCTGAGGTAAGAAGGTCATATGCATCTATGATGGTCTTGGGGTGAGTAATTTTTGGGTGAACTATTCTTAATTGCTTTTTAAAAATCATATTATTTATATTAGCTGTTTATTAGTACTTATAAAGTACATTTTAATGCCTTATGACCATTACCATACTCTATAACGGATAGAACCTTAACTAAGAGTTTTCCCTCAATTAACTCTTAAAGGTGCTCTAAGTAACTTATTTTACGTTTACCGAACAGCTTCGGAGTCATTGGAATAGTTATATGACTTTTTTCGGGTTGAATGGTGGTCGTCTCACACCCCCCGAGCGCCTGTGAGCGAAAAAACCACACTTGCAACTTTGGTCCGGCGGGCCGCCGGCCTCCGCGTCAGGAAGTATCGCGTGATATCAAGTCTCGCGATGTAACGAATTGCTTTACGGCATATATGATATCATTCTAAGTATCATACATACCTAAGTGGACATGGCTCCGTGCGTTCCATAGACAGTATACAAGGTGCGTTCGCCGGCGGCTTCTCTGAAAACAAATGCACGTGATCAGAGGAAGAAGATGGGAGGGGGGAAAGTTGCCAATGGTTTTACGACAGTTTTCTCAAATATCTATTCCGAAACTGTAGGGGGAGCTCTAAAAAGAAACCTGCGAGAAAACAGGGAAGAAATTTGAAGAAAACCTACTGAGTGCTGCTTTAACTACTGCTTATTGATAGTAAGTAAGGTAGTTGTTGTACACGAATTCCGATCTTAATACCGTATATTTTGTTCAGTATTGGCCTTATGAAGGCGTAGTACCACAACATTAGCAAAGACTATACACATGCTGTGCACTCCTATTACTAATGAATGTGAGAAACTGCAATGCGCAATATGGCAGAATACGTCATGCCTTCTAAATAAAAGAGCCAATCACTGCAGCTGACATTAGAAGTCCAAGTTCCCATACAAACCTGAGACTCGCACTTAGGACTGCACATGCACATTGGCTCGTCTAGCCTGGAAAACAAGCTGTTTTTTTAAAAACACTATTTGAGCATAATAAACACAATTTATGGGACAGTTCATGTCAGTTTTTGTTGCTGATTTGAAATATGTTTTTGAAAATTGTGAGTTCGGGAAGGAGTTTTTGAGATTTCAGGATTCCCACATTCAAATAGATAGGTCTTGGATGACCCATATATCTGCTGGAAACGTAACAAATATAGCAGCCAAGTGAAGTGATTTTCTTTAAAAAAAGGACTAACTTTGATGTTAGTCATTCTCCCTTAATAACATTTAATAAATATGGTCTATTCATATGTAACAACACACAGAAATGGAAGCTTTAGCGTAAGTTCTGCTGGGAAGACTCAATTGTTGCGTCATTGATTATCTTCTCATCTATCCAATCACGTTTTAATACTAGAAGATGCTGACGCTTCACTCACCTCCATCCACCCCTCCACCACCAAGATGATTTCTTCCCTCCAGCAAGAGATGGGTTCCTCCGTCCATCCTTCCTATCACCATAGGATTTCCCCTTCAACCTCCCCACCACCACCAGGATGGTCCCTTCCAATACCGCATTGGGGGTCGGCTGCGCCCCCGCCATCTTCAGGCGGGAAATGCTGAATCCGTACCCTCGGATTGCGAGTTACGGACGGGGCCTACGCCAAAGAACTTATTGCATGTGGCTTGCTGGGCTGTTAATAAATGTATAATTATCGAGTATCTATTCTCCCGAGTCTTTCTGGTAGAACTACAAGTGTGTTCAACCAACTCTAATAAAGTCTTTCTAAAGTGACGTCTTGCTCATAATCATATATAGGCTGTGTTTGTGTGTGTGTGTGTGTGTGTGTGTGTGTGTGTGTGTGTGTGTGTGTGTGTGTGTGTGTGTGTGTGTGTGTGTGTGTGAGAACTGTGACAGTGAGTTATTAATAATTTAGATATGCAGATATACAATATCAGATATGACTTTTAAATATGCTTTGCATATCTGATGGAAAGTCACTTATGTGACACACAATGCTGCTCCTTTTATATTGGTTTGACAGTCATCTAGAGTATTAACATTTTTATTTATATGCTAAATTCGTAGGGCACATTTTAACACTGTATTTGTGATCCATAGAGCATAAAGAGGACTTTTTCTTTAAATGTCTAACATCTGCACGCATGAAAGCAGTGGAAAGACCCAAATGTATGTACACCTGTATAAATTCACAAACAAGTAGGCTTAATATATATATACAAAATATTCTGAGGTTTGTGGTTTCAAGTTGTCCCCCCTATGTCATAGTGCCTTGTTTTCTATACTCATTCTTCTTTTTCTTTTCTATTTTTAAGATAACTAATAAATATGTGTTTTGAGTATTTGTTACAATAAATACAAAACAGAACTAATGATTAAACAAGACACATATTGATACAATCATGAATGGACAAAAAAAAAATGGCATGAACTAGAAATAAGTATTTCAAAATAATTCACATGAACAAACAAGACAGGGAAATAATTTAAAATTCTCATTAATTATTGTAGATAGCAAGACATGTAATCTTAATTATTTATCCATCTTACCTCAATCTCAAATATTCTGAGATATAAAATATTAATTTAAAGGCCAAATAGTCTGGGACGTTGGTTTTAACTGTTAAAGCAAGATGTTGTGTATTGTTCATGTAGCGTGTTTTTAAATAATTTGTTTTACAAGCCTTTATCTTGTTTTTCCAGGATAAAAAACAGAACAGAATGGCTGCAATTTTTCAGGTTCTATGGCATAGTTTTATGAGAGCTGTTATCATTTTATCATTGCAGAGGGCAGTAAACTTGACTTTCTCTTGTTAAAAATGTATCCATTTAAAATATTGCTGACTTTTAGTAGGCACCGCACATTTAAATACAAGCAATAAAACATTTAAGCTATAAAAAAGAAGTTAAAACATGAAAGAAATGAACTGTTTTAATGTGAAATATGCTTATTAAGAAATGCATATTAAATTATCTTGAGAGCAATATTGATGACATGCACGTGGACAGCATAATGTGCTGTTTTCTTCAGCTGTTAGGTGACACAACTTATTTCATGTTTCATTATGAGGTTCTTCTAAACCTTTTTTCCCAGTCTGTCAGTAACGCTTTGCGATGCGTTACCCAATGGTTGCAAGTTCTGTTAAGCTCTATGGCAACAACGTAACTTGCGACCAGTTGGCTTTTGGAAACTAAAGTTAGTTTAAACTTTAAAGTGGTTTAGTTCTGGTCTCTATGAAGCCTCTCCTATAGAAAAGCACAATATGCTCTAATTGGTCAGCTTGTGTGTTGTGATTGGTCAGCCACTTCAAGCGTGTTCACACCTCTTACCACAACCAGTTTCAACACACTAACGTACCTTAACTAGGCCTCGTCCCATATTGTTGTGTATCTGACTCTGGGCGGTAATTATTAAATGAGGAATATTGTGTTCATTTCAGGGAGTTCAGAAACAGTGCTTAGTAATATAGAGAATAACTCCCTTTGGAGTGTACTTTGTGCTCAATGCTCAAACAGCAACATTAGACGCTAAAGAGAGCTGAAAATGTAAAAAAGCATAACCGATCCTCTTTAAATTTAAATTCCCAAATACTGTGAACAATGAAGTATTGAAGCACTCAACTGTCAACACAAATCATCACAAATCTGGTACAAAATGCATAAGACAAGGGGAAAAACAATAAGAACACAACAATAAACATGACTTGAACAGACTGCAATTAAGAGCTAATATCAAATTCCACCATTTTCCAAACAAGAAATTCACTTGACTTCTTACAGAATTGTCACCAAAAGAAGGTGAAAAAAGAAAGAAAAATGGCAGGTTAATACATTTTATGGATAGACTAAAAATGTTAGCAGAGTAAAAACCATACTGGGCCTTTCATGCATAAGAGTGTGGTTTCTCAAGAAAATGGCGGTGTCAGCGTTTTGCTTGCTGTGCTCAGAGTGCGCTCACTGTGAAACGAACATTATTTCATTATCAAATCAATCTGCACTGACATTTATTGCATTTTTAATGAAAACCTAGAAATGTATCCACTACCAGCCTCTCCCTGCCTGCAACTGTTAATTCAGAATTTTCCTGATTTACAGCAAAAATGACTCTCAACAGTATTAGCAGTAAAAATTAATGTTACTCGACCATTAATGTGTTTTTCACAGAGTCCATTCACTCCCACGGTCACGACTTCGGCAGGGTGTTAAAACCATCTGATGTGTGAGCTAACAAACGTACAGTATTTGAAGACTTTTTAATCTCTTTATACACTCTAATGTCCTTTTCTTATATATTTTATTACCTTGTAGGATGGGCTGATCTTCTCTCCTTATTTCCTTGTCCATTCTGAATTCTCAGTAGGAGGGCTATCCATCTGCCTGCAGACCACACATAAATAATAAGTCGGCTCATAAATGAATGCAGACTGGATACTGATTTGTTAACAGGAAGCTTGGAGATTATTGATCTCACAATTGATTTCCCACCAGAAGATGGAGGATGTATAAGAAATAGGCTACATCAGATTGTCTGCTTGAGAAACCCAGTGTTGTGTCCATGTGATATCTCTTGGAACATTGGAAGAATGCCCAAATATGCCTGTGATCTATGAACCAATGTATGCTAGAGTTCAGCTTTATGGCTGCACATATTTTTTAGCTAGTGGTAAAGCAAAGCTAGGATTATGCTTAGTCTGTGTGTCAGTAGTTCATCATTTAGCAGATGACTCACAAACTCACACTGTGTGTGTTGCTCAGAGATGCATACGCTAATTCTGTGAGTATAAAGACAATAGTTTGAAATAATGTGTGTTTAAAATGATATTAAATCAAATTAAATACAACCAATTCAAACAATAATGTTTAAAAGCTGCTCAATATTAACTTCTTGTTTATTGAAATGTTGAATAAATACAATCCGAATGGTCTGAAAATCAGCATGGTAGTGGTCATGAAATTTGTTTGTCACATTTAATGTATTGCACTTTTTTTGCATTTGCAAATGCATTAGTAAATATACATGGCAACATATGGACATATACATACATATGGATGAAAGTGTCAGTACTACATAGTTCTTGTCACATGTCATTAAATTCAAAGAGACTTGAAACATGAGATTTCACAAAATAGTCCTTTAATAGGAAACTTTAAATACAGGAAGACTGCAGATAACAAACAGCATAGACGATGATGACCGACATCAAACTAAACCAAACAGGAAATATTTGTACACAAGGAAAAATGAGGGAACTAAACAGGAACAGCTGTATAAAGATTAACAAATTAAACGACATCAGGTGAACGAAATGACTAATCAAACAAATTGAGAAACAAGCCATGCAAACTAATAACAAAGGAAACTGATGAAAACAAACTGAAAGTCCATAATCATGACAGTACCATTTTAGGACTTTCAAAATTAAGTTGTTAATGCATAGCCTACACTTGACTTTTTAATGTTTTAAAAGCAGAATCTCCCCTGACTCTCTTTTGATGTGATTAACAGAGCCTAGTACTGTAACAGAGAAGTCTGTTTCAATTAGGCTATGTCTTTCAGGTAGAAGCGACATTTTATGTATGCTATTCTAAAAATGATCACTTACAGCAGCTTTAATTATCTTCAATGCTCAACAAGTACAAACTATCACCCAAGAGCAAAACACAGTCATTTGTAAAAACATGAATGAGAAAGGCATCAGAGCACAGCAGCAGCAAAACACTTTTTTTTTGTTACACATGCAAGATTAAATCACAAAGTGTGGGGAAACTGTAATGATATTATTTAATTATTGCATGTTTGCATTGAGATCAGTGTTTCAATTTCCAGTGTATTTTATGAAATATGCAATCTGTGATGTTTTTACAGATAAATAAATACTCTTGCATGAATCTACAAAATGAATGTTTTTACTTGTTTTCCAGTCCTTGAAACGAAATGAATTGCAACATTGCAGATGTCACCAGTGTCCTCCCTCACACTCTAGACTACAATTCCCAACATACCTCCTGCTCATCACCTGCATTTACTCAGCCATGATCTGCACCTGCACCTGATCAGCATGCTCATCAACACAGTAATTAAGCACACACCTCAGTCACACACAGGAGCTGTTTCACTGGGCCTTTCTCAATCTGTGTTCTTGTCTGTACTTGTGTTCTTGTGTTCTTGTAAAACGTCATCTTTTCCCAATACACAAGTTTGCATTATGGCAAGAACGGTTAAAAATCCCGGAAGTGTTCTTGACACGTCCATTTTACCGAGGATGCATCGGTTGGTAACTTGTGTGAACTTGACGGCTGAAATATCCCAGCATTCATTTCGGATTTCGAGGAAGGAGAGGCAGGTTAATACAGAAAGTCGTTTTTTCTACAATTGCGTACGCTATTTCATCACTAAATTCACTTCTGAGGACATTTGATGCGAGAAATCAACTGTGTAGATTTTAAATATTGGCATTTTTACGAAAATTTATGCCGAATCGAAAATGTGCTCAAACGTTTTCGGAAGTGAGAATCTCCATAAGCACCTGTGGGTGTTACGTTAGCTTGCGAGCCCCCACAGTCAAGAGACCATTGCCTTTTACCGGCGTTTTTTCCCCGCCGTTGGCTAGTGATGTATACACAAACAAACAACAGAAGCAGAATGAAAGGAGCGTTGCTTTATTGTTATGAATATACATTACATTGTAGTGTACAGTTGTAGAGTAATCCCTTGAGCTGAGGGTAGTGTTATTGTCAATAATTCTCGTTATGTTTGGGTACTGCAGACGGCGTTTGTGCGGGGGTATTATTGCGCAATACCAGCAAGAACACATCGTCTCAAACTGTCAGCAGCGTTTTGTGTGCTCATCACCTTGTGAGTTCATTCTTCCTAGAACAACTAGCAAGAGCGTTCTCCCCAAGAACACAAGTCCGTTCTTTGCATTCTTGGTTTTGAGAAACACCGTCAATGTCAAGGAAGGATCCTCCGAAGCCGGAATTCCGAGGATGCTACGTCATCGACATCCATCGAAGGACTGTTCCAATGTCGAGGATCCTCGGAATTTCAACCAAGGACTGAGTCCTTTGTTCGGAAAATTTATCATATACAGGAAAGGATGCATATGTGTATCCTTTCGCGCTCCCAAATCAGACACAATCCTATGCGCGCAGCTTTGCTATCTTGTTCAAAAAAAGTGGGACTTAAAAACCAAGTACAAGGTGGGAGAAAAGTATGGAAATAATTGTTTATGCACATTTTAACCCTTTCATGCATTAATTGATAACCTCAGTCAGGATTTTTTCCTATGTGTTTTTATTGCTCTTTGGGCAAAAATTATTTTTTTAAACAAATTTTTCAAAGTGATTTTCAGATGTCCACTTGAGTTCAATTGCTGTACAGCAACCAAATCAGTAGCACTTCCATTTCTGTGCCGAAAGCAGACATTTTCACTGACGTAATGATGCAATGACGTGCACTTGCTAGCCTGTTCCATTTACGTGTTTTCCGAATGCTAAAGAGGAGCCTCTCCTAGCCTCTGAAGGAAAGAACTTGGAAGGACCAGTCCTGCCAAGGATGTACCCTGACATTGAGAAACAGCAAGGGTCTTGTCTCGTTTATGAGAAAAGGACAACTTTCCTATGTTCCAAAGCACCGGATAGTGGTGGGCAGATCGAGGCTTTGTGGAACAATGAAACGTAAGTTATGACTATAACTATGGATCTATGAAACCGAATGATGACCGTCACCACGGTCTTACCTTGAATGACGCCATTCTGCTAGCTCTCCTCGAGACCTAATGTAAACAATGTCAGATGACTGACCCCAAGTGGTTGGTTCGCTATAAAACATCCAGATGAACCGAACACTTCCTCTTGCCTGGAACGCCTCAGTTCATCCCGAGTGACAAGAAATGGTGACGGTCATCATTCGGTCTCATAGATCCATAGTTATAGTCATAACTTACGATCTATTTCGACCTCACTCAGACCGTCACCACGGTCTTACCTTGGATGACTAGTGCCATCAAGGTCACGAGGGAATGTAAGCCTCTCCTTCTTCACATCCCTGCTTAGCGGCCGAGAGCAGAATTGTGGACCCAAGCGTAACTGGGTCCGCCACATTGACCCTGTAATACCGGGCAAAGGTACAAGGTGAGCTCCATGATGCCGCTGCACATATGTCCGTTAGTGCCACCCCTTTCAGTGCTGCCCAGGATGTGGCCAGACTCCTGGTAGAATGAGCTACCAGGTTCCCTGGGACTGGTAAGCTCTGAATGGAGTATGTGTGTGCAATAGTGTCTACTATCCAATGTGATAGGCGCTGTTTCGAGGCTGGTTTTCCGACACTTTTCTTATCAAAACACAAAAACAACTGAGTGTGTAAATGTCGTAACGACTGTGTCCGCTCAATGTATGTGCGAAGTGCTCGAACTGGACATAAGGTAGCAAGATCAAGTTCTGTAGAAGAGAGATCAGGATCAGGTTGAAATACTGCAAGTTCGATTACTTGATTGATCATGCAAGTATTAAGAACTTTAGGCAGGAAAGCCGGGTTCGGCCAAAGAGAGACCCCTGAATAGTTTGCTTTCCATCTCAGACAGTCTTTATTTACTGTTAAAGAATGTAACTCACCCACTCTCTTTGCTGAACAGATAGCAAGAAGGAAAACTATTTTCCACATCAGTGATTTAAGATCCGCTTGGGCCAATGGTTCAAATGGGGCTCTAGTCAATGACTGTAGAACCATGGGAAGATCCCAGGATGGTGATTTCAGCCTTTTTTCTGGATAGAGGCGACGTGCACCTTTGAGAAATTGAGTAACCAACATGTGTTTACCAACTGATAAACCTTCCACAATACTGTGGAAATGAGAAATAGCTGCCACATAAACTCTTAATGTGTAGACTTTTCTTCCTGAATCTAAAAGTGACTGAAGAAAGCATAAAATAGAATCAAGACCACAATTCGTAGGGTCTAAGTTTTTGTCCTGACACCAGTTAGAGAACACACGCCACTTGCTCGAGTAGTTATCCCAAGTGGAAGGCGCTTTAGCATTGTTTATGGTTTTCCTTACTGCCTCCTCTAGCTGACAAGAGAGGGGCTCAGTAGGGGCCAAACCCAGAGTTGTAACGTGGCTGGGTTCGGGTGCCAGATCTGTCCCTCCACTTGAGAGAGAAGGTCTGCTCTGAATGGTAGTGGCCACGGATGGCCCTGTACCAGACGTAGGAGAAGTGGGAACCAATGTCTCTTTGGCCATTTCGGGGCAATCAGTAAGATCCTGCAATGTCCCAGATCCACCCGTTTGAGCACATGAGGAATCAATGGTAGGGGAGGAAAAGCGTACAATAAACATCCCGGCCACTCGTGAGACAGTGCATCCAGTCCCAAAGGCCCCCCTTGGCCGCTCAGAGAGAACCACATCTTGCAATGGGTTGTCTCGGCTGGTGCAAACAGGTCGGTGTGGGCTCTTCCAAACCGGGTCCAAATCAGATGCACCACCTCCGGGTGTAATCGCCATTCCCCCGGGAGAGGTCCAGTTCGGGAGAGGAGATCGGCCGCCCGGTTCACTTCTCCGGGTATGTAGACTGCCCTGAGAGAGGCAAGTCTCGGGTGGGCCCAAAACAGAAGTCTCCTGGTTTCCTGGAGGCAGCGCAATGACCTGGTGCCTCCTTGGTGATTGATGTAATAAACTGCCGACATATTGTCGGTTCTTACAAGGACTTGCTTGTCCTGTAGGAACAGAATCAAGTGTCTCAAAGACAGATAGATTGCTCTGAGCTCCAGCACATTGATGTGTTCCATGGTCCAGGGGAACATCCATGAGCCTCTGACTGATCTTCCTTGCCAGACAGCCCCCCATCCTGTCAGAGAAGCATCGGTTGTCACCACCATTCTCCTCGCTGGTATATTCCCCAGCGGAACACCTTGATTCAACCTGCTACTCCTTATCCAAAGACGCAGAGCCTGAACACATTTCTGCGTGACCTTCAACTTCACTCGCCTGTGTAATTTGGGGTGGAGTTGAAATTTGTTGATCCACCATTGCAGTGGTTGTGCTTTGAGCAGTCCCAGAGGCACTACCTTTATTGCTGCCGATATCATCCCCAGTAATCTTTGGAATTGTGCTAACTCCATCCGCTTGCCTAAGCGGAAAGATTGTGCCAGGGCAGATAACCTTGCTACCCTCTGTGGAGATAGAGATGCTGTCAACCCAAGCTCTTGTATATAATTGATAACAGCCTCTGTTTCTCTTAAAACCTGGTGACGGCTTGGTGCACAGATCAACCAGTGCAACCCAGAGTGCTGTTCGTTGGGTTGTAGCTGAGTAATTGCCTTCTTCCCAAGAAGGGTTGCGATTTCTTTGGATAAAATGTTTGCCTGGACTGAGTCTTTGACCACAGTTAAGTGAATCCCTGAAAACGAAGGCGGTCGCCACCGAAACTGGATTCTGTATCCGCTTTTTATCGTAGCGAGTACCCAACGATCTGAGATTTTTCTCTCCCAGCTGTCCAAGCATAGCTGGAAGGAGATTCCGGCGGCTCTTCCAGGATTGCTACGCAGTTCCCCCATAGGAGCCTGAGCCCCTGGGGTTTCGCTTCTTTTGTGGTGCATTTCTAACTGATGTACGAGACCGAGCCATTTGTGAATGCTGTGGTACTTGTCTGGCACTTTGGCTGTTATCAAACCTCTGAGGATGGGTATTTTGTCTTCTGTTGAACTCCCATGATCCTGGCCGACTAAAATAGGGATGATGAGGGGGCTGATAGCCTCAATATGACTGTCTAGTTGCCTTAGCGGGACCAAACATGCGTTGCACTGATTCTCTTCTACGCCGCGCTTGCTCCGCTCTATCGAGTGTCGTTTGAGAGTCTGGATGAAACACACGGCCTGGTGTGACGGGCATGTAGGTCAGTTCCTTCCTGATAGTATCAGGTAGGGAGGTCTGTGCCAACCAAATCTGTCTACGAGAAAGGATTGCAGACGACATAGAAGCCCCAATGTCTCTAGTAAGCTGGGCGTGCGTAACCAGGGCTGCATCAACCAAACCCATAACGTCCTGATCCTCCGGATTTATAAGTTTCCGTAAATAAGCCAGAATTATGGCTAAGGCATTACCAGATCGGGCTGCACGTGTGGCTGAGTTGTAGGTTCGACACACTAGGTTATCGGTCTTCTCACACTCTTTCCGGGGACAGCGTGGGTCATCAGTCACCCGGTCTAGACCCAAAGGCGTTAAAGATGCCATTTCACGCTCCACCGCTGGCATACCTCCCATGCCTGTTTCTGCAGCATATTGTATATTAGCAAAACGTCTGCAACCAGCATTGAACTGGGGTGCAGCTTTGGGGTGATTCCAAGCTTTGCTTAGCATTTGTGAATAGTCCTCAGAAACAGGAATCGAAACAGATGGTTGAGACTGGGAGACCCTGGTCCACACTCCTTGCACCACTGGTGTCGTTGATGCCTCAGCCTGGGTTTCCAAACCTAAAATTCTTGCAGCGCTAAGAATTCTGTTAAGAATGTCAGGTTGTGTACTGTCTCTATCAATAGCAGAAGACCTGGACTCATCTCCTTGATCTTCCTCACTCACATCCTGATCATTACTACCAAAAAGAGAGTCATGAGCATGGAGAGAAATAGTGTCAGGAATGTTACCTCTTCCTCCCTGATTTGGAGGGATATCGTCCTCAGAGACAACAGATGGAGCTGCATGTTGTTGTCCAACTAACCCCCTGTCGTGGGACCTAAAACTATCCATTTTCCCAGCCAAATCCCGTAAAGTTGCTAGAATTTGCATCTGGGTGTCAGCTTGAGGGTCTGAAGCCCTTGACCTTCTTCCATCAGAACAGCTAGGTCCATCATGGACTTCAACAGGAGAATGTTCCCTTCTCCGTTTAAGGGAGCGTGCACCAACCACTGATCCTGGTGCACTTCTATCATGAGCTGCCCGTTCAAAAAGGCTAGCTCTTTGCACTCTCTCTTGTAGGGAAAACTCAGCTGCGGCAGGGCATGGTTGTTCAATGTCCTCCAGTAAATGGGCCATACCCAGACATGATGGACACTCCCGATGTCCATCCCGAGGATGCATGGTAGCATGACAATAATGGCACAGAGGTTGACTCATGATTGTAGGACAGCTGCGTACAGTTGTAGCTCGGATAACTTACAAAAATATGAATACTCTACTCCTGCGCACAGGAGTTTTGCCAAATTATATGTAAATGTGTGTATACACAATCAAAATCATATATATATATATATATATACTTAATTTCACTGAGCCGCTGCGAACAATGGAGTCAGTGTGATAATTAAATTTCTTTCTTTTACAATTTTTTTTTAATTTTTTTATAATTTTTTTTTATTAACACCTATCTATGCGCGTACGCACAGATCAAGACAGGTGACAGAGTCCGCTCAGCTGCAAACAGCAGATCAGCGGGTAAACAAATAAACCTCCTTTCAACTGATAATAATTGAGCACATAAATAAATAAATTACTCACCACCTCCGTACGCTTCTTAAGCGTCGGAATACAAACGTCGGAATACAATTCCTACAAAACAAATATTAACATGAATCAAATTCGTAAATTTGTAATGAAAATTATACCAACCACTCACCTGAAATATAGAAGAAAAAGGGGGAAATTTTTTTTTACCGCAATCCTCAGGGGCACCAGGCGCCTGCACTACAGTGACGGATTGAATGGGTAAAGATTTCCAAATAACAGCGTATACACGCGCATTTTCTCCAAACCGGTCTCTTAAGAGGCGAGAAAGGCAAAGAGGAAGTGTTCGGTTCATCCGGATGTTTTATAGCGAACCAACCACTTGGGGTCAGTCATCTGACATTGTTTACATTAGGTCTCGAGGAGAGCTAGCAGAATGGCGTCATTCAAGGTAAGACCGTGGTGACGGTCTGAGTGAGGTCGAAATAGATCAGCAAATGTGTCGAGGCATCGAAACAATCTGACACCTGTCTCCATGGTGACCCCTAAAGGTCAGAACAGTGTAAATGCTACAAAACCCTGGGCCAAACATGCATAAAACACCTTTTACAAATCTATTGCACATTTTTTTTATTGAAAGTAAATTCTTTCAAATGTGATTATCTAATCGTCTAATAAGATTATCAAGTGTATATTCTTTTATCAATTGTTTGTTTAGTTTGTTCTATGAATGGCTCAGCTAAACAGACCAATAAGTCTAATAACTACCATTATTCATTTTAATTATACTAATGTCTAATTAAAATGTCTACAAATGTATAAAACTGATCAGAGGTCAGGTAAAACCCACAGACACTTGTTCATTGTTTCTCAATGACTCCTCATGATTCATGGATTGACAGAGATCATCGCCCCCAGCGGTAAACCACTGAAATTTTGCAGTATTTTGAAACGTTTTGAAATAGTTATGACATAATGAAGCATTGTTTACTGAAATCATGTGACTCTGGCAGTTTGATACACGCTCCAAACCACTGATTCAGAACAAAAGATTTGCAAAGTGAAGCAGTGTTTTGAAATTGCCATCACTACCGCCGAAGTTACGCCTGAAATTCTCTTACGTTTCTCCAGTGTGTTTCCATCTCCTTTGTGTCTCCATTGTTGTCTACCTGTGTGTTTAAGGATTATCTGTCGACTGTCTACAGAATGGACACCTGATTGAGGAATATGCAGGGGAATTTTGGGATCTGTCTTCCACTGTTTTTACAATGTGGCATTGATGACAATCTTTAATGGGGGGCTTAGATTAAACACTGTATTCTGCCTTGGGATTCTAACAACTGCATCTGAGAATGCATCTGAGAAATATATATTCACTCCTGCTCCAGCCTATGAGCTCGCCCCAGCCCATTAGCCCGCCCCAAAGTCCACTCCAGCCCTTGAGCCCCAGCCCATAACCCTAGAACTCAGCCTCCAGAGACCGCTCCATCCCCAGACCTCAGCCTCCAGAGCCTGCTCCAGCCCCAGAACTCAGCCTCCAGAGCCCGCTCCAGCCCGAGAACTTAGGATCCAGAGCCCGCTCCAGCCCCAGAACTCCGCCTCCAGAGCCTGCTCCAGCCCCAGAACTCAGCCTCCAGAGCCCGCTCCAGCCCCAGCACTCAGCCTCCAGAGCCCGCTCCAGCCCCAGACCTCAGCCTCCAGAGCCTGCTCCAGCCCCAGAACTCCGCCTCCAGAGCCTGCTCCAGCCCCAGAACTCAGCCTCCAGAGCCCGCTCCAGCCCCAGCACTCAGCCTCCAGAGCCTGCTCCAGCCCCAGAACTCCGCCCCCAGAGCCTGCTCCAGCCCCAGCACTCAGCCTCCAGAGCACGCTCCAGCCCCAGAACTCAGCCTCCAGAGCCCGCTCCAGCCCCAGAACTCCGCCCCCAGAGCCTGCTCCAGCCCCAGCACTCAGCCTCCAGAGCACGCTCCAGCCCCAGAACTCAGCCTCCAGAGCCCGCTCCAGCCCCCAGCCTCCAGAGCCTACTCCAGCCCCAGAACTCCGCCTCCAGAGCCTGCTCCAGCCCCAGCACTCAGCCTCCAGAGCTCGCTCCATCCCCAGAACTCAGCCTCCAGAGCCCGCTCCAGCCCCAGAACTCAGCCTCCAGAGCCTGCTCCAGCCCCAGCACTCAGCCTCCAGAGCCTGCTCCAGCCCTAGAACTCAGCCTCCAGAGCCCGCTGCAGCACCAGAACTCAGCCTCCAGAGCCTGCTCCAGCCCCAGCACTCAGCCTCCAGAGCCCGCTCCAGCCCCAGAACTCAGCCTCCAGAGCCTGCTCCAGCCCCAGCACTCAGCCTCCAGAGCCCGCTCCAGCCCCAGACCTCAGCCTCCAGAGCCTGCTCCAGCCCCAGAACTCCGCCCCCAGAGCCTGCTCCAGCCCCAGCACTCAGCCTCCAGAGCCCGCTCCAGCCCCAGAACTCCGCCCCCAGAGCCTGCTCCAGCCCCAGCACTCAGCCTCCAGAGCACGCTCCAGCCCCAGAACTCAGCCTCCAGAGCCCGCTCCAGCCCCCAGCCTCCAGAGCCTACTCCAGCCCCAGAACTCCGCCTCCAGAGCCTGCTCCAGCCCCAGCACTCAGCCTCCAGAGCTCGCTCCATCCCCAGAACTCAGCCTCCAGAGCCCGCTCCAGCCCCAGCACTCAGCCTCCAGAGCCTGCTCCAGCCCCAGCACTCAGCCTCCAGAGCCTGCTCCAGCCCTAGAACTCAGCCTCCAGAGCCCGCTGCAGCACCAGAACTCAGCCTCCAGAGCCTGCTCCAGCCCCAGCACTCAGCCTCCAGAGCCCGCTCCAGCCCCAGAACTCAGCCACCAGAGCCTGCTCCAGCCCCAGCACTCAGCCTCCAGAGCCTGCTCCAGCCCCAGAACTCAGCCTCCAGAGCCCGCTCCAGCCCCAGCACTCAGCCTCCAGAGCCCGCTCCAGCCCCAGACCTCAGCCTCCAGAGCCCGCTCCAGCCCCAGACCTCAGCCTCCAGAGCCTGCTCCAGCCCCAGAACTCAGCCTCCAGAGCCCGCTTCAGCCCCAGCACTCAGCCTCCAGAGCCCGCTCCAGCCCCAGACCTCAGCCTCCAGAGCCTGCTCCAGCCCCAGAACTCAGCCTCCAGAGCCCGCTTCAGCCCCAGCACTCAGCCTCCAGAGCCCGCTTCAGCCCCAGCACTCAGCCTCCAGAGCCCGCTCCAGCCCCAGACCTCAGCCTCCAGAGCCTGCTCCAGCCACAGAACTCCGCCTCCAGAGCCTACTTTCAGCCCCAGCACTCAGCCTCCAGAGCCTGCTCCAGCCCCAGAACTCAGCCTCCAGAGCTCGCTCCAGCCTCAGAACTCAGCCTCCAGAGCCCGCTCCAGCCCCAGAACTCAGCCTCCAGAGCCTGCTCCAGCCCCAGAACTTAAAATCCAGAGCCTGCTCCAGCACCAGAACTCAGCCTCCAGAGCCTGCTCCAGCCCCAGAACTCAGCCTCCAGAGCCCGCTCCAGCCCCAGCACTCAGCCTCCAGAGCCCGCTCCAGCCCCCGACCTCAGCCTCCAGAGCCTGCTCCAGCCCCAGAACTCTGCCCCCAGAGCCTGCTCCAGCCCCAGCACTCAGCCTCCAGAGCCCGCTCCAGCCCCAGAACTCAGCCTCCAGAGCCCGCTCCACCCCCAGAACTCAGCCTCCAGAGCCTGCTCCAGCCCCAGCCCCAGCACTCAGCCTCCAGAGCCTGCTCCAGCCCCAGAACTCAGCCTCCAGAGCCTGCTCCAGCCCCAGAACTCAGCCTCCAGAGCCTGCTCCAGCCCCAGCCCCAGCACTCAGCCTCCAGAGCCCGCTCCAGCACCAGAACTCAGCCTCCAGAGCCTGCTCCAGCCCCAGAACTCAGCCTCCAGAGCCCGCTCCAGCCCCAGAACTCAGCCTCCAGAGCCTGCTCCAGCCCCAGAATTCAGCCTCCAGAGCCCGCCCCAGCCCCAGCACTCAGCCTCCAGAGCCTGCTCCAGCCCCAGACCTCAGCCTCCAGAGCCCGCTCCAGCCCCAGAACTTGGCATCCAGAGCCCGCTCCAGCACTAGAACTCAGCCTCCAGAGCCTGCTCCAGCCCCAGACCTCAGCCTCCAGAGCCTGCTCCAGCCCCAGAACTTAGCATCCAGAGCCCGCTCCAGCACTAGAACTCAGCCTCCAGAGCCTGCTCCAGCCCCAGCACTCAGCCTCCAGAGCCCGCTCCAGCCCCAGAACACAGCCTCCAGCCCCAGACCTCAGCCTCCAGAGCCCACTCCAGCCCCAGATCTCAGGGAGCTTTCACATCTGTAGTTCGGTTCATTTGGTCCGGACCAAGGGAGAAAAAAATATACTTTGTAGCATTTTTCAGGCGTTTTGGTTCCTTTTCACACCTCACTGATCTGGTCTGAATCAGTTGATGAATCGACACTACGGTCCACCGACTAACTACAAGACTACAACCTCAGTCGTCATTTTTCAAGCAAGCATTCAAATTATGCTGTCAACCTGTCTTCTACAGAAAATGAAAGCAAGGCTTTAAAACTTGTCACAAACTTAAAAGCCCAGCAAAGTACATTTACAAAATGTAAAAAAGTGCTCTTTTCAAGAATCCGTAATGAAAGCTATATGTACTGGCACATCAAATTCACAGATATTTTTTTTCGGATGGGGAATTTGTGAAATACTGTATGGTGGAGACTGCTGACAAGTATGGAGGACATACTTTGTCCTGGTTCTAAAAGTCAGTTAGAAAAAAAATTGCTTATTGCAGAGAACAATTACCAGGCGTGTGGAAGTGATTGCTGAAGAGCTGCTGCTATTTTGAAATAACAGAGGAACTTCTCGGGATGGAATCAATGATGGGAACGACCAGGGGCGTGGATTTGTATGACAGTGTGCCCGTCTGCTTAGAAAAAAATAACCTGCCGTGGACCAAGCGGACAGGCATCACAACAGATGGATTGCCAAATCTAACTGGTAAAAACACTGGACTGCTAAATAGGTTATAAGACAAAGAAAAACACGAAAGCCCGAACTCAGAAGAACTGATACTGAGGTAGAAGAACAGAGGTAGAGCACCATGACCTGGTTTGTACGCTGGCTTGAGAGAGAAGTCTTGGCAATGTGTTTCACTGTGTCTAGGAACTAAAAGGTGAGATAACAATGTTACTCAATATGGTTGGTAAAACGGTCAGGTTTTAGTGAGCTTCAGAACTTCTGGCCCGACGGTGAGCAAACTTAGCATGGTTTTGGGCTACGTGTTACAGGTCCGAGGCTATTAGCCCAGCCAGGCCCTTTGAAAGCCCTGGCTTGCACCTGCCCGACAGTGGAAACGAGGCTATAAACACTTCATAACCATGGCTGGGAAAGACAAAGATTAAGGTTCTTCCTCAGTTTTAATCAGACATAGTTTTATGATGATTTATATGTACATAGTAATAATAGCAGTGCACATGAGATTATATCTGTTTTAAATTTGACTCAATAATATATTTGAAATAAGAATTGTTGTTTAATCTGACAAATGTTTATGTCAGATAATATATTTTCCATGCATATCTCCAGAGTAAATAAAAAGTTATTTTATCAAGGATTTGTAGATTTCAATTGGTTTGCAAAACTTGATGTGGCCCTCTGGTCAAAAAAGTTTGCCTACCTCTGCTCTAGACAACAATTCCAAGCATTCCTCATGCTCATCACCTGCACCTGATCAGCACGCTCATCACCACAGTATTTAAAGGGGTCATGACATGTTTTTTTTTATTTTATTATTATGTTCCCTTAGGTGCAATTATAGTATTACTATAGTTTTTTTTTACAAAAAACTTTTAAAATGTAGTGATTTATGACCTTTTCCCACCCTGTTTCTCATCCTCTGATTCAAACAGTCTGTTTTGGGGGTGTTTCCCCTTTAAGAGTTCAGTGTTAACGCCCACTGTTATGATTGGCTAACGTCAGTGCCTATGCATCAATTATTAACGCCCCCAGCCAGAACATTTGCGGATCAGCGTATTTAAAAAGTAGTTTAAAGTTTTAAATACATTACTTACAGTTTGCGTCGTCGTTGTTGAGCCAAGAATAGTCGGCACGGACTTATCTTTGAGCAACAGTTTTCTGGCAAAGCCAGCATAATTTTGGGATTTGTTCTCAATACAGTCATCCTTCAAATGGACTGGGATGTCGGCAAACAAATAAAGTGCATCCATTTTTCCCTGACGACTGGATCTTTCGCAGCGTATTCAAAGATGTTGTTTGTCCACAGCCAGGAACAGCACATCTGCGTGGCATCGTCATTTCCCTGTACACAGACCCACTCGCTGTCCGTCGACTGAACACTTGTGAGGCGCGCGGGCGCGGTCGTGACAATGATACGAAATGAGCGTAGTTGTCTTGCGCTTAAAGCGTAGTTGTCTTGTGCCGGAGGCGGTCGTATGCAAACGTGGGTACGTCACTTCGTACCGTGACGTCACTTCTTACCATGGATCCAGAACGAGCTGTATTTCGAGCTTGATTAAATAAATGATTCGTTTATAATGGGGAGGACGTCTTAAGCTATGAAACTTGCAGGATGTTTTAATGGTACAAAGACCTCTTATATACCAAAAGATCAAGGCAAATTTGGTTTCTCATGTCATGACCCCTTTAACACCTCTGTCACACACATTGTCTGGTCTCGTTTATGAGAAAATAATATTTCTTTCCACACTCTTCTTCGTTACATGCAAAGACAATAAACTCGAGTTATGATCCATTCATCATCTCTATACTGTTAATCTATGGTCTGCTCACCTGCATTTCCCATTGCTCATTGCATTAATACATATCTGTTTCTCTACTTACCATCTGTCTTGAGTATGTGATTACGTAACAGCATAAAATGTTAAAAGATGTTTTTATAGGTTGTATTTTGTCTTACTGGCCTGCTAGATTTTTGTAACTGTCTTTTAAAAAGTACAACTAGTATCTACAACTAGTGCGGTAAAAAAATACACTTGCATTAAAGATACATTCTCTGAAAATCTTATAAGGGTTGCTGCTCAAGAAAATGTACTTTTCCCCCAAGGATTTCTAGAAGGGAACATTTGTCTTCATTGGGAAAATAAGACAAAAGCATTGTATTTGTGCACATACTCGATTATGTATACATAAAAACAGTTGAATAACATTTAATTATCTTGCATTTTGATTTATACTTTACAAGTGATCTGAAATTAAATAAAGTGACAACTAATGGCAAAGAGTTGAAAGTTTTCCTTTTTAGTTTTGTTTATATAGATGTGAAGTTATCACACTTACAAGATATCATTTTTTCAAAACAGAAGCTGTGCCAAGTCCACATCAAGTCCCTATTTGCACATTCATAGTAGACAGTCGCACTTCATTATGGATTTCATGATTCTGTACCCCTCAGCTGTCCCAAATCTTCTAGCTTTGTTAATATTTTTTTCTTTCCTCTTGCTTTTTAACTGATCTTTTACGTATATTGCAGAGGAGAGGTTGTGAGGGAGTTGAGCTGCAGAAAGAACTAATGAGCTGCCTCCTCTGCTGACTTTCTCTGAACTAATATGGGTGACTTGGCTTTTAGTTTTCCCATTTGCCTTGCAACTGCTTTTTAAAATATATATATAAAAAAAAAAAATACACTTCATGTCATTAGCTTTACATCTGCAATTAACATAAAAGACACGTGCAGTCTAAATGATTCCTCTTGTGTCCATGAACTACGACAAATAAAAATATGCAAGTTTTGTTTCTCATTAAAGCTAAGAAAAAATGTGTGCAATTTTTGACAATAAACAATTTTTGTCAAAACAGTTACCATATGAAGTAAACCATTTCTAAATTGATTCTTCCCAAAAGCTCTGTGGCCTTTTGGCTCAAGCAATGACTTGAATTTGGATTGGGATTGACTGTTAACCACTGGCAAACAGCTTCAGGGAACTTTTTTGATTTATTTATTTTTTATTCTGGAGGTGACATTAGTGGTGAAAAAAATTAGCACACTTCACCTTAAAAGGGTTGACAGATTTTCTACAATTTGTATCTGAAGTTCTTGCAATGCAAGGCCGCTGAGTTTTTATTCACAGTTGAAAGGATTTAGCTTTTAAATATATTTCTGTTGGCAGCTAATTTTAGCATTCGGGTCCATTCATATTCACTAACTTTGACCAGAATTGTCCATTGTGTGCATACGTTTCCATTAAAAAAATCTATTTCATTAACTTGGCTTAATAAATAAGAACATTTTAGCATTTTAATAGTCATCCTTCAAGAAACTAAGGTGAAGCTCATTACACAAGGCTCATCTAAATTGTCTTTTCTATCCCTAAAGAAATTCAAGTAGAGAATGTCTCTCACTTAGAGAGATTCAGGTGCTCATATTGAAGCAGTTTAATGCTGAAATAAACCAGAAGTTCTTTCTCAAACTCTTTGTGCTAGTTCAATGTGATCTCATTGGTAGGGGAGACTGGGATGGTTTTAACACTCTAATGGTCTGTAACTCTGTGATCTCAATGTGTCTCAAATTACATCAATATAATTTCCTGAAATATGTTTGCTACAAATTCATGCCTATATTTGAAAACAAATGTGTATACAAAGAGTGCTTAGCCTACAACCTACCACACTTCTGGGGTGAGACATGTAACACACTTAAAAGATAAAAAACAAACACAGCCGATTATTATTTATAATTGAAGCCAGACATTACACAGACAAAACCATTATATTTTTCATTCACCGTGTAATTTTGAGCTATTTTGCATCCTTGTTTCAGGCTATGCTGTGTTGAAAACTATGAAACACCTTTTATGTTCCCAGTCATAAATAACCGGTCTTTCAAAAATCGGTTGTAAATCGTTCGTTATGCTATATCAGGGCTCTGCTGGACTGGGGCTCTCCAGGACAAATGTTGACCACCCCTGTGCTATTATCACCAAATTATTTTTTTCCAACTTGTTTTCTTTCAATTAGGACATGTTGTTATGAAGTGGAAGGATGAACCCAATCGCAGACAGTATGAACTCAAACAAGGTTTATTTACAACAGAAAAACAGGGGAAAACAAAACCCACGAGGGGGTAAAACGAGGGCAAGACTGACAAGGGATGACTAAACTTGATACACACTAGACAAACTTGACAATAAACTAACAACAGGATCAGGATAAGGCACTTACTAGACAAGACTCTCAACAGGTAGTCACAGGTAACATCAAACAATGAACCAGCACAGGACAGCAGACACATGGGGATTATATAAGGAACACTAATGACAAGGACAGGTGAAACTGACTAGACAATAATCACAAGACGAGGATAACAAGGGGGCGGGGTTACATAACGAGACAACACAAGCACATGGCCCAAACAATTTTCAAGTTTTGTGTACAAGTGCATTTGCCATGCACTTGTACACAAAACATGATTCTGTCATGATCCTGCCCTACAACCAGGGAAAATCAAGGACACTAAGGCAGAATCATGACAGAACCCCCACCTTAAGGAGCGGCTACCAGACGCTCCTCAAGGGAACATTAAACACGGGACATGACAGACTGTGACAAAGACACAAACCAACAATACATGACAAAAACTAACAATGGCAGACAAGAATATACAAAGACAGGGTTGGGATGGAACAATAAAAACAACAAACATGGCAGAGGAGGTGGAGGAAAAACAGAGTTCACGGGGGAATGTCCAGGGTGGGCGGGAGGGACTTTGGCCTTGGGTCTTCCGGACGAGGGCAGTGGACAAGGAATCCGGGCAGACTTGGAGGGAGACACACGAGGAGGGAACTTGGGCGAAACAGTACGGGGTCTAGTGGTGACAGGGGAAACAGGCCGGGGACTGGTGACAGGGACGAACAGGGAAACAGTCCGGGGACTAGTGGCGACAGAGACGAACGGGGAAACAGTCCGGGGACAAGTGGAGACAGGGGCGACCGGGAAGACAGACTGGGGTACTGCATTGGTGGACGCAGCAACAGACTCCGACATAGAGGACACAGAGGATGAGGAAACAGGACTCCTGACGGGGGACAAGACAGGCGAAGGGGCAGGACTGGGTGCAACGCTCACAGGGACAGGATCGGGTGCAACGCTCACAGGGACAGGATCGGGTGCAACGCTCACAGGGACAGGATCGGGTGCAACGCTCACAGGGACAGGATCGGGTGCAACGCTCACAGGGACAGGATCGGGTGCAACGCTCACAGGGACAGGATCGGGTGCAACGCTCACAGGGACAGGATCGGGTGCAGCGCTCACAGTAGCTGAGGATTCGGGACAGGGCAAAATGACAGGACTGACAGGGACTTCCAGGATCTTGAGAAGGGTATTTAGGTAATCTGACAAAGTTTCAGCGGCGACAATGACAGGCATGTGTTGACGGGCAGAAACAGACCGCAAAACCCTCTCGGCAGCTGAATCGGCCTTGGCCTTCTCTGCAGCGTTCACTGCTGCGGCGGGCTCAGGGACAGCGTTCACTGCTGCGGCGGGCTCCGGGACAGCGTTCACTGCTGCGGCGGGCTCCGGGACAGCGTTCACTGCTGCGGCGGGCTCCGGGACAGCGTTCACTGCTGCGGCGGGCTCCGGGACAGCGTTCACTGCTGTGGCGGGCTCCGGGACAGCGTTCACTGCTGCGGCGGGCTCCGGGACAGCGTTCACTGCTGCGGCGGGCTCCGGGACAGCGTTCACTGCTGCGGCGGGCTCCGGGACAGCGTTCACTGCTGCGGCGGGCTCCGGGACAGCGTTCACTGCTGCGGCGGGCTCCGGGACAGCGTTCACTGCTGCGGCGGGCTCCGGGACAGCGTTCACTGCTGCGGCGGGCTCCGGGACAGCGTTCACTGCTGCGGCGGGCTCCGGGACAGCGTTCACTGCTGCGGCGGGCTCCGGGACAGCGTTCACTGCTGCGGCGGGCTCCGGGACAGCGTTCACTGCTGCGGCGGGCTCCGGGACAGCGTTCACTGCTGCGGCGGGCTCCGGGACAGCGTTCACTGCTGCGGCGGGCTCCGGGACAGCGTTCACTGCTGCGGCGGGCTCCGGGACAGCGTTCACTGCTGCGGCGGGCTCCGGGACAGCGTTCACTGCTGCGGCGGGCTCCGGGACAGCGTTCACTGCTGCGGCGGGCTCCGGGACAGCGTTCACTGCTGCGGCGGGCTCCGGGACAGCGTTCACTGCTGCGGCGGGCTCCGGGACAGCGTTCACTGCTGCGGCGGGCTCCGCACCAGGCAGAGACGAAAGACGGGGGGCTCCCTTCCTCCTCTTTCTCCTGGGTCGCGGTGCCGAGACCGTAGTAGAACAAGTGACCGGTCGAAGGATCTGCGCGGGGACCGTAGCAGGCTCTGGGATGACAGTCCCAGGAGGGGTAGACTCAGTCGAAGAGGACTCCGATGCCAACTCCCATGACAGCCGTCTTCCCCGCTTACCGCGAAGAGTTGAAACTGTGGAAGACGCCTCGGGAGTCGAGGTGGAAAGAGACCGGTCCCCCAACGTAGCCACGGCGAGAACGCGACCCTCCGGGATCACGGGGAGCAAGCCAGGTGATGGCGACATGGTGGCACTCGGCGGGTCCTTCCGCGACAAACAGACCACCATATCCTGGAAAGGACGAAGGGCCAGCCTCTGCCGTTCAGCCAGAGGGGGAGGATCATTGAGTCCCGCAATAAGGTAACTATTTAGGAGGCTTTCCGGTAAGAGAAACCTCCCCTTATCCACGACCCGGGCATACTCGCTCAGTGACAGCTCTCCCTGAGGGGGAATCGGAAGCTTGCCTCTCCTAGAATCGGAAATAGCCTTGAGCCACCAATCTTCCAGAGGGTCCAACTGACACTTGATGGGCGAGGACATACTGACTGCTGGGTTCGGTTTTGGCTGGTTCATTCTGTTATGAAGTGGAAGGATGAACCCAATCGCAGACAGTATGAACTCAAACAAGGTTTATTTACAACAGAAAAACAGGGGAAAACAAAACCCAAGACTGACAAGGGATGACTAAACTTGATACACACTAGACAAACTTGACAATAAACTAACAACAGGATCAGGATAAGGCACTTACTAGACAAGACTCTCAACAGGTATTCACAGGTAACATCAAACAATGAACCAGCACAGGACAGCAGACACATGGGGATTATATAAGGAACACTAATGACAAGGACAGGTGAAACTGACTAGACAATAATCACAAGACGAGGATATCAAGGGGGCGGGGTTACATAACGAGACAACACAAGCACATGGCCCAAACAATTGGCCATGCACTTGTACACAAAACATGATTCTGTCATGATCCTGCCCTACAACCAGGGAAAATCAAGGACACTAAGGCAGAATCATGACACATGTTTTGTATTTATTTTTTAAACTGATTGATCATAGGCCTGATCTGAGGATAAAGTCCATCTTTGTGAAAAAGAAAGGGGGGCCTATACCTCCAGTCTGTTCCAGATTTTAGCATACAACCGGGACCTCGCTGATGCAACAACCTGGGGACTGATTGACAGTTACATGGCACAATCAGCCTGCCTATATTACAACTTGCAATCAGCCAAATTCTGCGGCAAAAGCCATGACCTCTCCCGCTATTTAATCAAGACACATTTCTGCAATTAGAACCAATTGTTCCTGGATGCTATCTACATTATTATGTAATTAAGGAGCTTGATTATGCTTAATCAGGTTCAGACTGTTGTTAAAGGTGCAATAGGTCATCTGGGAAATGCTAACATTAGCCTGCTAGCATTGAAAGCATACGATCCCACCCTCCCATCAAATCACTGTCCAAAGCCACGCCTCCTCTAAAACACTTGCACGTGTGTAGCGGGAATTTTCACTACAATGTAGGGGTAAGTATTTCTTCTAATTCACTATCTTTGACACCTAGGAAAATTACAGGATCTAGGTCCCCACTCCTAGTAAGATCAATTCCTGTACTTATTAATTTAAGTATGTTTTAATCTGTCTTCTTGACCAAATATGCTTTCTTTTTAGCAACGACTGTTGAGAAGGAGGCTGCAGGACTTAAAGTGTACACGGTAGCTTTCCCAGAGTGTAATAAAATGTATTAACCTTTTTCCTACTACCAGCCTTGACTGCCCCTACTCCAAGATTACAGAAATTGTAGATTTATTTGATCTAAATGTTCAATAAAATAAAATAAAGTAAAGAAAAGTGCCACAAATAAACCCTTGTTAAACATCACTTATGACAAAAATAAATAAATAATAATACAATCACAGAAATAAAGCTTCACATAGCTTCAAGCCTTTGTTCAGTCTCTTTCCTTTCTACAGCAATACTCAAGTCAAACAGAAACAAATAAACAACAATTCCAATAGAATATTCAAATGAGAACCAGTTCACTCAACAGTACATAATAAATGTTACATTTCACTTCAGATACGTTTCCTCATGTCAATCAACATACCTGGGTGAGATTCAGAACCCAAGATTTAACTTTTACCTCGCTGCAGAACTGGGCAGTGGGCTGGCGTTGGACTGTCCAGGTATGGCAGGGTAATCAGAACAACTATCAGGAACCTGCAAGATAGCAAGTCTCTTCCATTTTCAAACACAGGAAAATATTTTTTTTTAGAAAAATAATAATAAGAGGAAATATATTATTTCCACAACCGTTCTGAATCGGCTTTTTTTAACATCAACAAAAATAATGTCCGTGTTTTTATTCCGGATATCAACTGTGGCAGAGCCCGTCTACGGAGAGCCTGCAACTCCCTATTAAGTCCTATTGTACCGAATTTTGGTTGTAGTTCCACCAGAGTTCCACTGGGGGCGATCGCCCGAGTGAAAAATGAATGGGAGTCTATGGAGCTAGACAGCTAAATTTGTCTCTTTAACCCGATTGCCGTTGAGAAATCTCTGATTTGATTGTAGGTTTTGCAAGTTGAACATGGGTTATAGGCAGTGGTGTAGTGCAGGATATACGCAGGTATTTGGCGTATACCCACTTCTTTTTCAGTCGGCATTGCGTATACCCACTTCTAAATCCCCTCTGATGCGCATCATTTAGTAGCTAATCCAATCTTGTGAATAAAAAACACCCAGTCAGGGTCGTACCCATCATTGAGGTCCCCGAGGTCCGGACCTCAGTCTATTCGTATCACGCAGACACGCAGTTCAGCTGCGATCACGCTTGAAACTCGTGACAGCACAAGTTTGGTTCAGATTCTCATTACGCTTGAAACTGATGACTGGACAAGCTCGATTCAGCCCCTCGTCAGCTCACCATGACACTTGTCAACTGCTGTCCTCGTAAAAGCAAATAAATCACTAGAAAACTGCCTTTTTCGCTCTTGCGCTTCCTATCGTCTCACTCGTTACCCGATATTCTCACTCACGCTCTTCTTCGCGATTGCAGTTTTTTTCAGAGAAAAACTTTCAAAATAAAAGTCCTCAAATACCTCCACACGTTCGCAGACCAGAAGCGAGTTGATCAGAGACAATTAACTTTATTGGATTACATCATGTGTCATTCACCGGTAAGAAAACTTTACAGTAGCTACAGTAAGTAACAGTACTACAATAACGAACGCAGACAACCTTTTAAAAATGTTATTAGATGCAGCAAGTTTTCGGTTGTGTGTAGCTATCAAAACGTGTCAGTGTGTAATAATTCCATCACAGGGTTTCCACGATGAGAATCTGCTTGGCTCCGATGGAGATAGATAGATTGCATATCCTTTGCCAGTGCTTTGCCGCATTGCTATGATGATATGAGGAGACTTTCAACCAGCATAAAAAAAAAATATATATATATATATATATATATATATATATATATATACATTTTGTAGACAAATTATTGCACCTTTAAATCACAAAAGCTTGTGAATAGGCGTGTGAAGTTAGGAATTATAAATACTCGCGTTGCTGTAATTAAGTAATTTTAATTATAAATTGTACCTTTTAAATAAGTCATAAAATTGTGTATTTATGGAGCCTACATTTTAATTGATGTATTTTAATCCATTATTTTCCTTCTGTTTGTGGTTGTGTGAGAGGCTAGGGATATATGACTCCCATCAAATCAAATTGCACATAGCAAACCTTAACCACAGCACAGTAGATGGCACCAACTCCTGTTAATCATGACTTATGTGGAAGCGTATGCTTCTAGCATCAATTCACTCATTTTAGCATTTCATTCTAAATTGGAAAAAACATGTTAAGATAAATTTTGGATTTCTACTCTAGATGATCTGTATATCTTGTCACAAGGTTGCGGCAGTGGCGGATGCAGAAAGTGGATGATGGGTGGGCCTCTAAAAGTGTGGGTAGGCCAGAATAATTTGCATCAGCCCAAGTTTTTCAACCTTGATTTGGAAGAAAACAATTTATGGACTGGTCCCCTTGCATCACTACAAACGCCCATGACTTAAGGCCTGGGTATACGGTATACCTAATTTTCCGTTCTGCTCCGTCTCCGTGGACTTTCCTGAAAATTACGTCACACGGTCAGTGGATAGAACGCAGATGGCCAAAGTATACTTTAAAGGTGCTTCAAATGTGAATATTATGGCTACAGCCATAACACAACAGACGGTCAACACAAAAGGCTCGTTCCAATAGGTGAATTTATTTAATGACAATAATCATAACACAAAAGTAGGAGAAAAGTAATTGGGTAAACAGACAAAGACGAAGGGGAGCACTACGGGACCGCTGTCAATAGTAGCAACAATGCTCCTTATATCCACACTCTGAGGTCCGCAGGTGTAGGAAATCTGCTCATAAGACACAGTTAACAAACATTTTTGACCACTTAGAACCGGTAAAGCTACAGTACATGCACATGTAACAGTGAATACTATGTAAAATAAAGATTAAATAGGTCATAAACATGTCAAAGCAAAAGGGGCATTTCATTGCAAAACACTACAATTAACGCTTCAATACAAAATCATCATGCACTCGTTCAGAAAGACAAATGCTCCAGTTCATAAAGTTTCATTTGATGTGTCCAGTGTGAACAGTTGTGGCCACTGTTCTAAACATGGAGTTGGCTGGGTTTTGAATTTAAGATGTTGATAATATCATTGTAATTACAATTATCTGTTAGTTCTCTTTCAAAAGACCAAAGTTTTAAAGGGGTCATATGATGCAATTTCTTGTTTTCCTTTTTCTTTAGTGTGTTATGTAGCTGTTTGTGTATGAATAAGATCTGTAGAGTTAGTATGTTATGTTACATAGCTCAAAGTCTCAAACCCTGCCATGTCGTGGAGACGCTGTGTTTTTCGTTGCGAAAGCCAAACTACTTTTAGGACGAAATTAGAAAACAGTGGTTAAGCTTTATTTACAACACTGTTCCAGAACAGTACAACCAAAATATTAGACTGTGTGCTGCGCATTTTTCAGAGGACTGTTTTGGCGTGAAGAAGAACATAACAATATATATATATATATATATATATATATATATATATATATATATATATATATATATATATATATATATATATATATTGTTATGTTCTTATGTATATATATATATATTGTTATGTTCTATATATATATATATATATATATATATAGAACATAACAATATATATATATATATACATAAGAACATAACAATATATATATATATATATATATATATATATATATATATATTTATATATATTGTTATGTTCTTATGTATATATATATATATTGTTATGTTCTATATATATATATATAAATAAATATAGCCGCAAGCAGCGATTACGGGCACAAGCCGGTGGCACTAAAGGCACCAGGGTGGCGGTGCCACCTGCTTGGGCCCTCCATCGCTGCTTGCGGCTATATTTACATATATATATATATATATATATATATATATATATATATATATATATATATATATATATATATATATATATATATATAAAAAACGCCACCCCGGTGCCTTTAGGGTTCCTGTGCACAACGGGCAATAACGTAACTCCACTTTGACTGTCGAGAAGAAGTCTGCTTTAGAGCTTGCATCAGTGTGGGTTCTGCAAAAGTGCGCATCGAGGGCACATATAAGAATTTTATATATATATATATATATATATATATATATATATATATACCGGTATGTGTGTATATCCCCCCCCCCCCCCCCCCCCCCCTATTTTTAACATGTATATTATTATTCTATATATAATAATATAATAATATAATATATATATATATATATATATATAAATATATATATATATATATATATATATATGTATTATTATATATATATATATATATAATAACAATTTTGGGATGCTAAACTTTTCTTTATTATAGGCTTTGTATTTCACTCATGTTCCAATATTGAAAAATGATCCTCTTCAAATGCGCAAAAATGTGCTTGGAAACATCACAGTGGAGCGGTGCTTACTGTGAACGGTACGAACTGTACAACTGACTATTTAAACAGAGCAGTGTAATTTTTATATGTTAGGTTTATACGGACAAGTGTTCAAATCCCATTCCAGGGGGCGCTGTCGAGCCCCCCTGCCACGCCCGGGTGTATGTATTGAAGAGTTCCCGAGGGCGGGGTTTATGTACATTTTAGGGTTGGTGATGTCACTAACCCGTGAGGAATGTCGTGTAGTAGTCCATACGAGCTGTTTGTTGTAGTCCTTAAAAACGATTTCTTTAAAAGCAAATATCTCCCTTTCCTTTGAACTTTGAGCATTGTAACTTTGCAGATGTTGTTTATGCTCAAACGGCAACATTAGGCTACACACTAACTAAAAGTTAGAAAAGACTCAACCACCCCTTTAAATAAGCTTCTCTTTTACTCTTTCTCAAGTTTTTTTGGTGAAGTACTCTACTCGCACTACATTTTAGAAAAGTAATAATACTTGATTATATTTTTTCAGTACTCTTTTCACCCCTGCTTGTGAATGACCTAGCTGTAGAATTGGAAAGCACTTCAGAAGTCTTAAATTGGATTTTTCAGTGTTGAATATTTGGAGACAGCTCAATCCGTAAAGAAGGAAAAACAAACAGTATTAATAAAAAAACAAAAAAATCTGCTTTTGCCCATCTGTAAATCTTTAAAAATTTGCTTGTTCTTTGTTAGACTTTGATTTTTTTCAGATGTCACTGCAGCTCTGAATAGAAGCAAACCATATGTTATCGGAAAAATAAGGGCCAGTTTTGTCTGCTTGGAGTCAGACAACTTTGAAACACGTTTGCTTGCACTCAGCTAGGAGGCCACTGACCTTTCAGTTAGAGAAGCCAAGCAACCTTAGCAGAAAAGGAATGCCTGTGACGGCAGAAAGGTTGGCACAGCTGGACTAGTAATTGCTTTGCTGTACCCAAAAGCACCCTTGATGCTACACAGCAAAAGTGGCTATCGAACGCTTACTTCCTCAATGACTCACAGTCTGTGGGTAGTTTGTCCATCTCTCTATTCCCAAAACTCCAAAATGAGCAGCATCATTAACAACTTAATGACAAGTAACACGTTATGAGTTTCATAAGGGGTTTGTTACTTCTATTTATTTCTCCTATGTGTTGAAAGAAGAGAAGGGATACAGATGTCACAAAAGTACATCTGAAACAGCACTTATTGTTTATTACTGGGACAAAATATGCTACAAAATGTATTAAGGAATTATTTTGGATGTGTGTGTACACGGCTGCTATTCTGTTTCTTCCATTTTCTCGTATCCTGTTTCCTCCATTTTCTCACACAATGTGTCTTGTTTCTCACCTATCATTCAATATGACTCTACTAGCACTAGCACTATCAGATACAAAAATATCATGTGTATTCTGCACATCACAGTATATTAAATGCAAAAGCAATTTTGCCAAGGCTTACTTTAAATAAGTGCAATTATGTAAATAAAAAAAAATATATATTTTTTTTACAATTTGTGTGATGAGTCGATATATCATGGGCGTGACAAAGAAAGTATCATTTACTCTATAATATCTTCTATAATAATGTAGATTTGTGGTAAAACTCTACAGTAAAACCAGTAAAAACATTTGCTGATTGAAGTGAAAATTTCAGAATAGAAATGTTTAAAAACTAATCAAATGTAAAATGAATGTCAATCAGTGATAAAATATTTGACCAGATAAGTAGGATTTAAAGGTTAATAGACTACACAGTGCTTTTCAGGGTTGCGTAACACGTGGCTGCTGCAGTAAATGTACGACAACAAACAGTCTTTATGAATTTTATACAAATGTTATGAATAAATTCAAAACGGAACACTCAGGAGATGACAAAGATAAATGGTATGTAGCATAGTATAACCACATAAACTAAAATAAGACTGAACATGGAAGAAAGATAACTAATGGCTTATATACACATAACTAGATACTTATGCATACGAGATGACCATTTAGACCATTAGTGGTGGAGCCAGGAGAGTTGGAGACTCGGGCAGAGACGAGAAGACACAGGGACTGGGCAACACAGTAGGTTCTGGAGGCCAAGGCGGAGCCGCGGTGACGAGCGGGCGAGGTGGATCCAGTGTCCCCGAAGACTGAGGTGGAGCCGATGTGAGTAAGGATGAAGGCGGAGCCCAACGGAGTCGATGGGGTGGAGGGACGAGGTGTAGCCGAAGGTTCGGAAGTCCTTGGTGTAGGAAGAGCGACAACTGACCAAGATGCATCCGGAGGAACGAGGAAGCCCGATGGAGCCAAAAGGACGACAGTCCCAGGTGGAGTAAACGGAGGAGGAGCCCAGGAATTGAAGGAAATCAGCAGAGACGGAGCCGGATGACTGCCTTACAGTGGTAGAGGAGGTGGGAGAGGAAGGGTGCGTGGGATCATTGGAGACACAAGAGACTTGGAGCTAGGTGGGGCCAGTGGAAACTCAGGAGACTTGAAGCTGGACGGGACCAGCAAAGCTCTTTGTTTGTGGTGGGCTCAGGCGTTTCGTCCGTGGAAGGCAGCTGGCTGGGCACTTGGTCTGGAGTGGGTTTGGTGATGTCCTCTTCTGCAGCGTAGACAGTGGATGAAGATCCGTTGTTCACCAGCACCCACTCCATAAACATGGCAAATGTCTCTTGAGGACCATTGTTGGGAAGGTGTGCCTTAGTCCACTCATCTAAGCTGGTAAAATAAAACACTCACTGAGAGAGGTCATGGAATGATGTAAAGATCTAACAGTCTATTGTAAAGATCTAACAAGTCTCTCATGTGGTCCTCAATGGGTCGTTGCTCCTGCACTAGGCAGAGCAAACAGACTGCTGGTAAGTCCATTGCTGAAAAACAATCTATAGGTTCGGCCTTCTGTAACACATGGCTGCTGCAGTAAAAGCACGACAATGGAGTTTAACAACCAAATAGTGTTTAATGAATAAATCCAAAATGGAACACCGAGGAGATTACAGGGATAAATACAGCAAAGTATAGCCAAATAAACCAAAACAAGACCGAATATTTAAAAAAAGGGAAATAAGGGCTTATAACTAAATAATTAACAAAACTAGAAGGTTAATGAGTAACTAAGGTGTGTAACTTAATCAGGAACCATGGAAACAATGAAAGAGAACACATGTAAACAGGAACTAAATACAATGAAACTAAACATAACCCTGATGTCAGGGTTGGGACTTTGTTTTCTGTTGTTTTCATGGACTTTCTGTTTGTTTTCTTCATCATCAGTTAATCATCCTTCATTGTCATCACCTGTTGTACCCTCGTCATCCTCTGTGTATTTAAGTTCCTGTCTTTCACCTTTCAGTTGTCGGTCAATGTTTATGTTACGGTGTTTGAGTGTTACCCTTCAGCCTGTACCAGCTTTTTGTAAGTTTATTCTAGTAAAAGTTTGTTTTGGAGTATTGTACCCGTCTGCCTGTCTTCATCCGCACCATACCCGTGACAGATTGACCGACCACTGAAGTAATGGAGGAGGACGCTATGGAGGCATTTCTGTTCAATCAGAATGGGAGTTCATTGGAGGAGTTTGTGGAAGTTTACCTGCATCTTCATCAGGATGTTTACTGGGAGGAGGAGTTTTTGAAGCAACGGTTCTGGAGAGGACTTGATGATCCACTAGCCCAGATATTGCTGCTCAGGGACTTAGATAGACCTTTTATTGAGTTTATGGACAGAGCTCTTTGGGTTTGTGGTTCCTCCCTCACGGTAACACCAGCCGATCCAGAGCCTTCGCCGCTGGTCCCGTCCAGCCCAGAGCTTCCTGCACCGCTGGTCCCGTCCAGCCCAGAGCTTCCTGCACCGCTGGTCCCGTCCAGCCCAGAGCTTCCTGCACCGCTGGTCCCGTCCAGCCCAGAGCTTCCTGCACCGCTGGTCCCGTCCAGCCCAGAGCTTCCTGCACCGCTGGTCCCGTCCAGCCCAGAGCTTCCTGCACCGCTGGTCCCGTCCAGCCCAGAGCTTCCTGCACCGCTGGTCCCGTCCAGCCCAGAGCTTCCTGCACCGCTGGTCCCGTCCAGCCCAGAGCTTCCTGCACCGCTGGTCCCGTCCAGCCCAGAGCTTCCTGCACCGCTGGTCCCGTCCAGCCCAGAGCTTCCTGCACCTCTGGTCCCGTCCAGCCCAGAGCTTCCTGCACCGCTGGTCCCGTCCAGCCCAGAGCTTCCTGCACCGCTGGTCCCGTCCAGCCCAGAGCTTCCTGCACCGCTGGTCCCGTCCAGCCCAGAGCTTCCTGCACCGCTGGTCCCGTCCAGCCCAGAGCTTCCTGCACCGCTGGTCCCGTCCAGCCCAGAGCTTCCTGCACCGCTGGTCCCGTCCAGCCCAGAGCTTCCTGCACCGCTGGTCCCGTCCAGCCCAGAGCTTCCTGCACCGCTGGTCCCGTCCAGCCCAGAGCTTCCTGCACCGCTGGTCCCGTCCAGCCCAGAGCTTCCTGCACCGCTGGTCCCGTCCAGCCCAGAGCTTCCTGCACCGCTGGTCCCGTCCAGCCCAGAGCTTCCTGCACCGCTGGTCCCGTCCAGCCCAGAGCTTCCTGCACCGCTGGTCCCGTCCAGCCCAGAGCTTCCTGCACCGCTGGTCCCGTCCAGCCCAGGACCGCCTTCGCCGCTGGCCCCGGTCAGCTCAGAGCCCTCTTCGCCGCTGGTCCAGTCCAGTGCTGACCTCCCCAAGAAAATTTTTGGGGGGGGCAATAAGTCCTCTGAGGGGATCGTGGAGGCCCTTCCGACACGGTTCCCATGGCCACCCGAAGGGTCCTCGCCGCCATGGCCGCCCGAAGGGTCCACGCCGCCATGGCCGCCCGAAGGGTCCACGCCGCCATGGCCGCCCGAAGGGTCCACGCCGCCATGGCCGCCCGAAGGGTCCACGCCGCCATGGTCGCCCGAAGGGTCCACACCGCCATGGCCGCCCGAAGGGTCCACACCGCCATGGCCGCCCGAAGGCTCCTGGCCGCCTGCACGTCCTGCTCCGCCCTGGCCGCCTGCACGTCCTGCTCCGCCCTGGCCGCCTGCACGTCCTGCTCCGCCCTGGCCGCCTGCACGTCCTGCTCCGCCCTGGCCGCCTGCACGTCCTGCTCCGCCCTGGCCGCCTGCACGTCCTGCTCCGCCCTGGCCGCCAGAAAGGCCTGCTCCGCCCTGGAGGCTTCCTGCTCCAGATCGGCCACCCCTTCATCAGCCTCCAGGGCGCCCACCCCCCCACCCCTTTGTTGTTCTACGGCGCGAGGTCGCGCCTTGTTGAAGGGGGGCGTTATGTCAGGGTTGGGACTTTGTTTTCTGTTGTTTTCATGGACTTTCTGTTTGTTTTCTTCATCATCATTAGTTCATTTTCATCACCTGTCTAGTTAATCAGTTAATCATCCTTCATTGTCATCACCTGTTGTACCCTCGTCATCCTCTGTGTATTTAAGTTCCTGTCTTTCACCTTTCAGTTGTCGGTCAATGTTTATGTTACGGTGTTTGAGTGTTACCCTTCAGCCTGTACCAGCTTTTTGTAAGTTTATTCTAGTAAAAGTTTGTTTTGGAGTATTGTACCCGTCTGCCTGTCTTCATCCGCACCATACCCGTGACACCTGACAGGTTGCATCACCAGTTTTGAAATTGTTATCTACAACTAAACCGATTAAAATTGTCCATTAAAAGTAAGACTGAAATTAAATACATAAATATAAAAAGCAGATGAATAACTTAAAAAATATATAGAAATGAATTAAAGCTAAATAGAAATAGCACAAAAGCACATAACCAAATTTCTAAAATGTAAACTAAAATTAATCTTATAATATTAATACATATTATAAATATTAATACATAATACTAAAGTAATGCTAATCATGATACCTGATAGAATTACCAATCTGTTATTTCTACACATTTCATCACAAGATAAGCTAATATTACTGTTGTTGATAATGACAAACAAATACCAATTTGAAACAAATATTCTGCACACAAACAGTCTCCATTGCATCAAACTAGCGGCTCCCAGAAATGAAGGTGGTTTCCTATTTTTCGGAGTATCAGCTGCATTAGAGGTTCTAACACAGCACCGCAGGAGTCTGTATTAGTTACAGCAGCAGAGCTAAAGGTCAGAACTAATAGCTTGTAGTGGTTTGCTGTGGCATGTCTGCAGTGTAGTGCTCTTTCACAAAGCGAGCATCATGCACTCTTTAATGGACCTGTCAGTTGTCATGCTGCGCTCAAAACACAGAAAAATTCCTGGATGCCATAGTTAAGTCAATTAAGAGCTCTGCCATTAGCCTATTAGCCAATGTGGCGGTGGAAGCGATTTGAGTCGACTCAGTCAGCAGGCGAGTTGTTCACTGATAATATCACACTGTTGTGTCAATTATGGAAATGCAGAAACATTATTATTGTAAGAAGTTTGAAGGACAATATAATAAGCTCCAAATGAAACAATTTTTTATTATTTTTATTATTGTAGGTCACGTTGACAGGAGAAACTTTGCTTAACAAAAATAAAATAAATATTCTGGGTTCAATACAAGTGAGGCTCTGAGAACATTTGTGGGTTCATTTTGATTACCAAAACTACCCTTATACTGGACTCAATGAACAGTTAAAACATAATATTTCTAATTCCGTTTATGGTCCTCGAGGGAGATGTATTGATTTTGTTGAGATGGTGCTCTTGACGAGTGGTTCCTCCTTTGCCATGGGTTAAGCAGAGGAGGATAGATTCCCAGAAAACACAGCACGTTGGCACAATGTCCCTGACCTTCTAACAACTTTTTAACGACATGGCCAAAAGGTTGCTTTAACTACGTTGTGTGGTGAAGGTTGTTACAGCGTTGTCACAATGTTGACATTAAACCACTGTTCAGGGTCATTGCTTAAGGTTGTGCCTAGAGTGTCTGGACAACCACTGGACTACATATTGTACTCGTCACTGCCCTGAAGCGGGAAAATCAGATCTGTTGGGATCATTGTGTTCTCAGTCATCATCGAGCAAGGATACGCGAGTATTGTGTTTAATTTAGCCTCAGCTATCAAACACAACCTAAAACAAACACAAGTTTGGTGAAAAGTCGGAGGTATGGAACCATTTAAACAAGTCGTGGGCAGTGACAACATATGTGTTGGCTTTGTCGAGTGCATGTGTGCGCTGCTCGCTTATGACAGCAGCGCCGAACGAGAGAGAGCAGAGGAGGACCGCTCTGAAACCAGCAGCTGTGGACGCAATTTTGCTTAAAAAATATTCTATATTCTAAAGCCTTGTTGAATTATATTAGAGTAGTAGGTCCAAAGTTCATTCTTGTTCATTTTCTGTGTTCATCATTGTTCACGTTTTTTTTTTTTACGTTTCTTCATTCGGATCCACTTGCGATCCATTCCATTCTGAATAAACAAACAATGCAGTTTACATGCTTCGTCCTTGTTGCATTGTTCATTAAGATAATTCTAAACAGATTTATGTAACGTTAGTTCAAACAACTCGGAATTGTAGTTGAGAACGTCAGTTATAACGTCCCACGTATTAAACAAATGGTCGGGTTTAAATCGGGCTCGGGCTTGGGCTCGGGCTCATAATTACAGTTAATGTGTCGGGCCGGGCCGGGCTCGGACACAACAGGCACGGGCTCGGTTAGGGTCGGGCTTGATTTTTTTTGGGCCCGATCTAAGCTCTAGTTCCTGTGTCCCGAGTCCTGTTATCCAGTCTAGTTTCTAGTTTGTAGTCTGTTAAATAAAGCGTGTGCTGCACTTGGATCCTGCCTCATCTCTGCTTCAGCCGCACTGCATTACAGTTTCATTCGTTTCTTTGCTCCTCTGGATTTGTGGATGTTTCCCCGGTTACCGACCTTTATCGACCGGCTTTCGACTACTGTCTGCCATACAGAACCCTGTTTTGTTCATTAAATGTTCTGATCTGCCTTTGCTTTATATGTTTCATTTATTATACTTAAAATAAATTTGTATATTCGTTTATGTCTTTTTTCACAAATGTATGACTTTTGGAAGTGCAATTTGATTACCATATGCAATTAATAAAGTTTAATTAACAAAACCTTCTGTCATTTTTACTCTTCAAAGTGTACACTTGCAGGTGTTGATTATAATTAGGCAAATTTACTGATAGCCCCATTAAATAATAATAAGGATAAACAATATTTAAAAAGTATATAATTAATTATTGTTATTATATAACAAAATGCTAAATGGGGGATATCTATATGCATATCTAGCAGCATATAAAAAAATGGTCAGAACGTCGTCTCTCAGTTGCAGAATGTCGCGTAACAACATTGCTACAGCCCTGTCGCGTCTTACAATTCTATGTTGTTACAATGTTGCGAGCACGTAGACAGCGACGTTGCCATAGCAGAAATGCAACGTGCCAGAGATGTTGCCACAACGTAAATGTGTTTGCTGGGTTGCCATTTGCCCACTTTGGACCCAGTGCATGAGCCCAGTCACACTGTCACGCATGAGTCTTCAGCCATCATGGCCGCCATACAAAAATCAGCTAAGGCTGTCTAAAGGCATTTAGGACTGACATCAAATGGGGCGGACCTCCCAGTAATGTTGGCATGGCTGGCTATGAAAATGCGGCCAGTGGTCCCAAGTCCGGTGGTCTCAGTGCATCCGAGTTCGGTGGTCCCAAGTTTGGTGGTCTTAGCGCTCCCGAGTCCTGTGGTTCCAAGTCTTGTTGTCTCAGCGGTCCTTCCACCATCATATGCGCTTCCTTTGATGGCAACCGCCATCTTGTGTGTTAGTTTGGGCCACACACAAATTTTTTCTGCTGCCCCTGAAGTGGCGGTAACCACTACAGCTCCTCCCGAGGCGGCGGCGACTGCTATGGCGGCACTCTGAACTCTTTGCCTGCCCTGTCACAGCTATGAAGGCAGTCTCTGAACTCTTAACCTCATCCCTTCACCCAAACCTGAAAATTAGGCACATTGTGATAAATATTTTATTTCACTAAAGTAAAAAAAAAAAAGAATATACAGTACAGCTTTTGTATGGTCATTAAAAGGGAAATGATGCTTTTTCCCAGCACAGTACAGTATGTAGTTACAGCATATCGTGAGCTTAGAATTATAAGGTTCTATCTCTGTTTAGGGTAGTTCTGAGATATTGAGCATCAAAGTTTTTACATTCCATCTGGCAAAACTGAAATGGAACATTTTTATTTTATTAATAACTAATAACAAAACATTTTTTTTCAAAAATAACACCACACAGGCATTAATAAACACCTAATGGATCAGATTATGTCAAAAACTCAATTTCGACCAAAAGTGGAGATAGAACCTTATAATTCTAAGCTCACGATATACCAGCAGGGCCTAAAAGGGCCATGTTAACCAGCTAACCAGAGGAGATTCACAATAGCAAACATTACAACATAGTGTAGTAAATTACTATTCTTAGAAAGTTGATACAGCTTCTAGTTTAGGGGTGCAAAACGCCACAGCTCTGCTTCAACCATAATTAAACATGTTTTTTTTTCTTATCTTTTTTGAAAACTACAGGTATGTGTGTTGGAGAAGGGTTGGAACTACGTAAACTCTGCAGGGATTTGGACCTCTGAACTGAATGTTGAACCCTTGTTCTAGTTACTACTAAATGTGTTTAACACACTATCAGCTTTTTTACAGTAACATGCAAAGAGCTATGGGCAGTGTCAAGATCCAAGTACAGACATGGTTTAATACTAAATAAATCCAGGCAACAATCCAAAGGCAAAAGGGAAAGAACAGGTCAAACATTAACTGCAGTCGGCTCAGCTAACAAATTCAAATAACCATTCAAGAAACAAAAATCTAGGGTTATGGTAAACAAGGCAAGCAAGAGTAATGGTTTAGACCAGGGGTAAACACAGAGAGGTACTCATTGGCACATGAGCAATATCCAGAGAGGAATATGTATTTATTTTATTTAGTTCCTCACATGCCAAACTAGCTCTTGCATGAATCCTTCGTAATAGTCACACAGCCCATTCAAGCCAAACACTATTTCTCACAAACCATAAACAGGTCAACTTTGCATCTGTAGTCCGGAACAGCTTATCCTTTATTTGTTGCTTTTTGCTTTCATATAAATACTTGATTTCAACAGTACAGAACACTGCACATACCACAGCGATGGGGACTTTCAACATTACTGTACTGCATATAATTAGAGCAAGCAAGCACTGCAAGTTATCACCACAGGGCACATAACTCAAAGTCATTAACAAACATGACAACCCCAGTTGTCATTATAATCAGTTGTTATAATGTAGTAAACCAGAAAAAATTAGAAAAACAAAGAAACAGTGAGATGGCGATTTGCATGAATAATGCAAAAAGAATGTGGGATGTTTAAATATATATATATATATATATATATACTATAGAATATAAAATAAAACTGTAATTCCTTGTGCAAAGGAATAGGAGATATTTGTGATGGTTCTCTGACTTTTTCTTATTGATTAAAATTGCCCACAATTTATTGTGCAGTGGAAGAAGATAAATTTTTTGGTGGTTCTCTTTTGACTTTTTGACCCAAGTTTTTAAATATAAGAACATGAAACATTTATAATAATGAATTCTAAACAAGAGGATTGAAAGGTGTAGCGCCAAACATGAGTCCCAAACTGATAAATGATATCTTCTTGCGATGCGTAGATCCAAAAGGAAATCAAAAATAAGAAAAAAGGCCACAAGTAAAGTCCAAAAAAGTGCAAGAGTGCAAAATGTTTTCGGGTTCAACCCTTCATCAGTGTCAATAATGAATTTTAAACAGAGAATATGAATAAATTAGTTTTTTCTATATCAACATGCACTAGACTGACCCGTGCAGCCCAGCGGGAGAAAAAACAAAACAAAACAAAAAACCCTTTAATTTCACTCCACTGCACTGCGTCTTGTGTTTTAAAAACATAGGAGCACTGCATGACGTTCTATGTGAACACCTGAATAGCGGGAATAACCATGGAAGGAGAAAAGTCACCCATAGTTTTCAAAAAATAACCATTGGCATACATTACTGACATACATGATTTAGAGTCACTGGTTTTAGTGCAAGAATGTGAATTGGAAGGCAGCCATTACTTTATTGCAGGCCCTTTGGTAGCTCGCAGATGGAGCTACAGCCCCAAATCTCACACTGACATTGAAAATAGCACCAAAATTAAAGTATTGGGTCAGACAGTTGCATCAGTTTAAGTAAAATATCCCATTGACCCAACCAAAATAGTATGACATTATGGACACCCTTTGGGACAGAATCAGGCAGTTCATTATAAAATGTATTTATGACCAAGCACACAGTCATTTTAGTACAAACATAATAATAATCATTCTTATGGACAACTTCAGTTACATTACACCTGTCTTATGGCTCTGAAATCATGAGCAACAAATGTATGATAATTAATAAGCCACTGCAATACATGTCCACAGGTATGGGATAGTCTACTCCTTTTTTTTTTTTTTTATTGGCTTGACTATTTCCGCTAGACACAATAGAGGTGCTTTAACAAAGCATACACAAACGTTTTTTTTTTGTAAAATATGGGACTATTATGCTCTAGATCCATATATAAATGGTTACTGAGTCTGGTGTAGAAGAACTCACCAAAGCCCAGACAAGAACCCCACTGAACACCTTTGGGATGAACTGGAACTGTGAGCCAGTCCTCATCAGACAACACCAGTATGTTATAAAAGCAAAGGGAGGAATTGTAAGTAAAGAAGAAAGAAATCAAGAAAGAAAGCTTGTAAAACATTGGAAACTGATTACACACACACACACACACACACACACACACACACACACACACACACACACACACACACACACACACACAAATATACATATATAAAAAAATTGTCAGCTATTTCCAACTTGAGATGTTAAATCTCAATTTCAGATTTAATGCATTTAATATTATAATACATGATAGGCAAACAAAGCAAATTATCAAATTATTAAACAAATTATCTGAAATGACTAAAACTGAATTATCAGAATTGGTGCTACTCCAAATCACATTAGTTTTTCCAAATCATTGTACTAGTGTCTGGGTTCTTTAGTGGTTCCCTAACACACCTGATTCAAATTGGAAACCACTAAAATATGTATATTTTACACTTTTCACCCAAGTTCCTCATACAACTAAATAGTTAGCTTTGTACAGTAAAAAAATGAGACATATAAAAACATCAATGTAACAACATGAGGTTTATCTAATTGCCCTCAGCAATTTAGCCAACTTAAATTTGTTTGTTAATTAAATGCTGTATCCTTCAGCCAATAAACTTTTTACAGCAGCTACAGATCTCTTGTTCAGTGAATTTTCAATTAGCAACAAAGGACATTTCTTTAAGTTATACAGTTGCAAGTGACTGGTTGCCTCTTCATTTTAAAAGAAAGTCAAACATAAGTCCTCTAAACACATAAGTCTCAATAATAGTAGCCTAACAAATCACCATTCATCATTAAGTAAAGATTAGCATCAGCACACATCACAAGAAATGAAACTAACACTAACAACAACAGCCTAAAATAGATCCAGCAACAACACAATTATTCTACAACAGTAACCATAATTTATTCAAGCTGCAAAGCATACTGGAAACTTGTCTTAGCAAATCAGCAACCTTCGTCAATAACAGTGTTTGTCTAGTCAATTGATTTCAAATGGTTTCAACATACAAAGGCTAATTTCATCGATGATGTAATAAATACATAGATGAGTAAACTTGCTAGCTGAATTAGTACTTAAGCAAACCATATATTGCATGATGGTGTGGAAGTAACTTCAAAGCAAAAAAAAATACTTTTTGTAAAGATTTTTACTGTGAAAAAGTGCATTTCTATATCCTTAATTAATGTGTTAGGATGCCCAAATGCCACAATTGAGTGCAGTATATTTATACTCATATTTCAGCAATCAAACGAAGCCAGACATGAATGGAAAACACAAGTGTTTTTTTTTTTTTTTGTGGTGGGAAAATCCAAATGTAGTGTGCAAATGGCCACAGCTTGTTTTCATGCGTACCAGGGGAACAATTTAATCTGCTCCCCCAGGTCTTGTTCTTCCTCTCTGAATGTGAATGTGATAAGGGATATACATTATACACACACTGAAGTGAAGCTCACAACAAACACCAGCGTAGTAAGTAAATGATCATTACGTGTTGGCCACATGCCACAGGGCCCCTACTCCCAGATGCCCAGTGAGGATCCCATCCAACACATCAACAGTTCACTGGTGTGTATGTTTTTAGGCTATCACACATTGTTAAGGAAACTATCTTACAGGTCTATCAACTCAGAGTGCATCTGGAATACTACAAATACTAATAAAATGTAAATGTCAACACAATGTCTAACAAGAAATTACAACTTGCCTAAAGATCAAGCATTTAGTCTTTCAGGTAATTTTGGCAATTCAACAGTGTTGCTATTGGGATTAAACTCTTTGAAGTGTTAATATAAATGATCAACACTTGATGAATAAATACTCATTTGAAACAATATTTCATCTATTCAGCTTGAGAGCATTGGAAAGTATGTGGTTGTTTGTTTTCACAAGAAATTAATTATCATTAAATGTCCAAGCACATCCTTCAAAGAGCTACTTCACCAATATTCTCTGGCTATTCTTCACAGTTTAGCATTCTAGCCATTAAAACCAAATAGAAAACTGAAATTTAAAGTAAACAATCACACATAAGGTGCATAAACAATTGCAGTTACTAAAATGTGTAGACAATGTTCCTTGTTCTGCTATGTGGTTTTGCTCACTTTTTGGCTCTAATTTGCAGGACTGATTATTATGGTCAGTCAAGGAACATTTGCAATGGATAAAAACATGAAAAATGCACTAATTAGAAGTCTATTGTCAAATGGTTGGTCGCTCTGTTCCGCATCTGTCACAAATATTATTTTATTTTGCAATAAACACAGAGCTTTGGATGCAAACAACACTTACACAGACCATATCTGTTGAGGATATTTTGGCTGGTGTAACGGTCTGCTGAGAAAAAAAATTTCCAATCACACTGAGCTCTTTTACAAAACATACACATTGTTCTACAAATCTCTTACCAGTGTCTCTCTACTTTACATGACGGCAGGACGAACAGGGAAGGAGAGAACCTTTGTGCCGAACCTCACTTCATATGCATTTTTCATGGACTACAAGAATAAAATAGCTTAGACAGTCCTGGAGGCATGATCTAGAGAGATTTTTAAAATGTGACATTTTAAATTACAATTTGAAATATGCTTTCATCTCCATTACTATGTATGGTTACCAGATTAATTTTATGATCAATTTGGTAACCATGTACTCACAAATGATCTGTGCTGCATTTCCTAAACATATTGTAAGCCTTCAATTAACTTAGCTCATAAGGCTTTTGAGAAATGCGTTTAGTCTGTACAGTTCATCTGCTTTCAAACAAGGTTTTCTTACTGAATCCAAGAGAGACAGACATGAACTTGGTCTAGCCAAGCTACAACATTCCATTTACAGAATCCTTTGATCAGGGATACATTTTGGAATAAAATGGCAGATTGATGATTGAATTAATAAGCTTATGTTTTGCTTCACAGTCTCCAGTGGTTTGGACAGTTATATTATAATGTTTAGGCTCATTGACATTTTACGGAAAACAGGTAATATGCAAATTATCTCCAGCACAAAACACACTTAAATTGTTCCCTGAACCACCAAGTGTATCACTTGCTTCATGGAAAAATCCATTTGCTGACATAAAACCACCAATCTACTGCGAAAAACTAAATCTTCAAAGCTCCATGGTTTGCATTGTCATTTTGGAGAAATCAAACACATATTTTACATTATGAACTAACTAATTGTTAAATAGAAAAACCCTAAAGCAAAGCATTGCACTGTTTACCAAAATAGTTCTAAATTGGCCTGCTTAAAATCTAACATGACAACAACTTAAAGCAAACATATGTCGGTTTAAATTCACACTGAGGATAATGACTAAACAATCCAAATAAACAAGACAAGATACACCAGGGAACCATCAGGACAGGACCTGGGAACAGATAATACTAGACCAAGAAAACAAGCTTTTAAAAATAAAGGCACAACCAAGATCAATTTAATGTGTTAACTCTGTCAAATTCTGCATGTGTTTATGACACATCTGAGCCATTGCTCATATTGAACCACATGTTCAAGTCTGACCTATGTCATGCTCCTATTCCATCCCTGTATCTGCCTCTAACTTCTTGTAAAATAAAATAAAAAAGTATGCGTATACTGTATCATGTCCAGAAGATGAATAACGTATTGGATTTGCATTTGCAGCTGTGATTTCTGAAAATGGATATGATCCTTGAGGTCATGCTTGACTGACAGATATGATATACAAGTACCCATGTCAGCGTTTCCATCATGTACTGCACCACCACAATGAATGTCAAACACACTGCAGGACCATGAAAGACAGGGTCAGCCAGTGAGAGGCTAGAAGGGATTGACAGTAACTGGCTTTCACATATTTATATTACAGAATGTAGATGTGTGTTTTTATACTATGATCTTCAAAAAAAAAAAAAAAAAAAAAAGACAATTAAGCTACAAATATTTATCCAGCCGAAATGCAAAAATTAAATGTAGAGATGTAAAATATTTTGTTCTAAACTGCCACTGAACCAACAAGCTGGTAGATGAACTATTACAGCATTGTTTCAACAAACTTACACACATTCCTTGCATAAGTTGGTAAAGTTTTTTGTTGCTTAAGAACATAATTAAAATGCACCATATGCTGCAGTGCGATCTCCACCTTCACATACTTGATTTAAACCAACTGAGGCTCGATTTGCTTACTTCCATATGTGTGCACCTCTAAATCCCAGTTGCTTACTATCTATATAAAGTGACAGCTAAAGTTTTGAATTGGGAGGACAATTTGCACTGCACGAGAGAAAATTAACACAGATCATGCCCAAAAACTACCACTTCTCAACCACTTCAGGTGGCCAGGGCAGATCCGACAGTTCAGGAGGCCGGGGCGGATCCGACAGTTCAGGGGGGCAGGGCGGATCCGACAGTTCAGGGGGCCAGGGCGGATCCGACAGTTCAGGGGGCCAGGGCGGATCCGACAGTTCAGGGGGCCAGGGCGGATCCGAAAGTTCAGGGGGCCAGGGCGGATCCGACAGTTCAGGGGGCCAGGGCGGATCCGACAGTTCAGGGGGCCAGGGCGGATCCGACAGTTCAGGGGGCCAGGGCGGATCCGACAGTTCAGGGGGCCGGGGCGGATCCGACAGTTCAGGAGGCCGGGGCGGATCCGACAGTTCAGGGGGCCAGGGCGGATCAGAGAGTTCAGGAGGCCGGGGCGGATCCGACAGTTCAGGGGGCCAGGGCGGATCCTACAGTTCAGGAGGCCGGGGCGGATCCGACAATTCAGGGGGCCAGGGCGGATCAGAGAGTTCAGGAGGCGGGGGCGGATCCGACAGTTCAGGGGGCCAGGGCAGATCAGAGAGTTCAGGAGGCCAGGGCAGATCCAACAGTTCAGGAGGCCAGGGTGGATCCGACAGTTCAGGAGGCCAGGGCAGATCCAACAGTTCAGGGGGCCAGGGCGGATCCGACAGTTCAGGAGGCCAGGGCAGATCCAATAGTTCAGGGGGCCAGGGCAGATCCAACAGTTCAGGGGGCCAGGGCAGATCCAACAGTTCAGGGGGGCAGGGCGGATCCGACAGTTCAGGAGGCCAGGGCGGATCAGAGAGTTCAGGAGGCCAGGGCGGATCTGACAGTTCAGGGGGCCAGGGCGGATCCGACAGTTCAGGGGGCCAGGGCAAATCCGACAGTTCATTGGGCCAGGGCAGATCCGACAGTTCAGGGGGCCAGGGCGGGTCCGACAGTTCAGGGGGCCAGGGTGGTGTGGCCTCCATGGTCCTATCAAGGGACCCACTGCCTACCTTTTCTTGGGGGCAGCAATGGGGTTATGCTCAGGAACAGACACCGGCTCAGGAACAGACAGTGGTGTGGCGGCGGCCATTTTGTCCAGAGACACTGGCTCGGCAGACGTCAGACGTGACGTGAACAGACACTGGTATACGACCTCACTCGTGCGTTTTTGTACAATTTGTTAAGAACCCAGTGATGGCTAAGTTAGCCACCTTGTACAGATTGCTGTGCATTGATCACTTTTTAAACTTTAAACTCATTAAACTTATTCTGACATCCTAAGGTAGTGAGCCACTGGATCTGTAACAGCCCTGCATATCAAACAGAACTACCCCTGTGGGGAAAAGTACCATGTCCAAGCTATAACTGACATCAAGTTCATTGTTGCTCTCAGCTAATTCACCTTTGGCTAAGCCACACCCTAGAATGTAGATTGACCAATCACAGCGCAGCCAAGAACGAGCTCCCACACAGAGGTCCGACACTTTTTCACAGCGCTCCATTGACTTTAACACAGGCGTCTCATATTTTTGGTCTCGGCAGGTTATTACCGTCGTAGTTTTATCAAAAATATGGTTAAACGTTGTGCCTGGGGCATTTGTAACTCAGATACGCGTTTCCCAGAGAGGTTGGAGGGGGTGTCCGTTTTTTTTCCCTTCCCAAAACCTAAGTCAAATCCTGACAAGTGTCATTTTTGGATTAAACTGTGTGGACGTCCTCACAGTCAGCTAAACCCCTCAAGGATCAACAAGCTCACTTTTGCTCTAAGATTTTGCTTTTAGCCTTACTGTGAAGTTATACTAGTTAGACAGTTGTATGCTGTTTTAGGTTATGATTTCGGTTCTCTACCCTAATTGTTGATATGCTAGCACACGCTGCTAATAAATACAACTTTATACTTGCATAGTCCGTTTGCTTTGTAATAACAGAAGTGAATAGAGACCTACCTTTGCATGAACAGTGTTGCTCCTTGATATTGTTAGTCCCAGCCTCCGTCTCGATTAGTAGGATATGCGGTGGTTCATTTTTTGACTGTGACCATTATGATTTTGCCTCTATTTGGATGCCTTGTTGTTGCTTGCGTTTCACCTGTATGTCTTGAATATAACCTTCGAACGCATATTGCAGCCCCTTTTGCCTACTTCTATCGGACACTTTATTTGCTGCTTTATAAAAGTTTTGATAAAATTTCAACTGGAAGAGCTGTCACAGCATAAGCCATGTTGATACCAAACCAGAGCCCAGATGAAGTTGACGGACGTAGCAACAGTAACTAAGGGGGGTGGGGCTTAGCCAAAGGTGAATTACTTGAACAGAAGAAGTGGGAGGACAGGAAGTTGTATGAATAATTAGATAACATCTGGTAGTTATGGTCACTTTGCCTTGCCTGTCAAGATAACAGTTTACTTTGTTTGACAATATTCACTTTACTCAGCTGGCTTTATTTCCTTTGTGTACCTCAAAGTGGAACTCGTGATGCCCACTCTCATCTCGACTTTGGTTATGCTGTAACCACTTGGAACACAAAGCTGTAACATTGTTGCAATAGAGTGAAACACGATGTGGATGTTTATTTGGTTTAGATCTGACAACAGCGCAAGGCCATCAATATCATTGGTCTAGAAATAACTTATATTCCCAGTCACAGCTGCTGATGTGTTTTTTTTTCTATCACCTTTACAAGAAATACACATATCACAAGCATTTATTATTATTTAATTGGTATTCTAGCCTAATGTTTGCAGAGGAGAGTGGAGTTTACCTGTTAACTGTCCTTGCATCAGATGAAACTGGGTGTTATGAGCTTGTCAGGGGAAAATCAATTTTTCAGAGAATGATGAAAAGTGCTTCAGCCATTCCTTCAGAGCTGGAAAAGGAGGAAAAGAAAACAGCCACATGAGGCAATGTGGGGAAACACATTAATATAAAACATGAAACACTCAAAGAACATGATGTAGGCTACCCAGCAAAACAGACAAAGACTTAAAATTCAACTGAAGAGTTTGTGATCTTGTGATATTTACTCATGTAGCAGATTGCATGGTCTGACCTCTGCCTTTAAACTGAATCAGCACTGCTGGGTTTGTTGTAAAAATGCAGCGCCTGCTATTACTTTATGCAAACATATGGATGTGTTATTTTACCCCATGAATACGTTTGACCCAGTCAAAACGTGAAGACCTATAATTTTTTCATCCTTATGTTTTCAAATTGGTGGTTTAAGGTGATAAATATTAAATATAAACGGTTACATTAAGCTCCAGAGAAAACCCCAAAAATTAACAACAGAAAAAAGTTTAACAAAAGAATGTAATATTATGTAAAAAAAATCGTAAATTATATGTGCCATGCTGTCTGAATACTCAATTCTAAATTGGATGGAAGGTGTCCAATAAAACCATTTAATGCAAAAAAAAAAAAAAAAAAAAAAACTGCTGGCAAAAGACTATAGGCGGGATAATCCACGTCTAGCTGTGCATTATACAATTTCAATGCACTTTGCCTCCACGTCGTGCATTGAAATGTTTTAGCTAGCCGTGGATTAACCCTTAAATAAATACCACCTTATATCAATGTTGTTGTTTTTTAGTTTTAGCAGTGAATTTACATTACCTTTCACCATCAAAAAGTCTTTTTAAGAACATAAATGAAATTCCCTAAAGAAGGTAACCATCTAAACAGTATCAGAATCGGCAGGAGCATGGCAAGTTTACTGTCATTATGTATCACTTGATAATATGTTTACATATCAAAATTATATCACCAAAAACATCCTTAAAAAATAGCTATATCTGACTGTTACACAAAATTATAATTCACGCTGCACAAGATTAACCTTGACCAATTGCGAGTCATAAATGCCCTTTGTTTTAACTTTTAATATTATAGTTAATAAAACTTAACTTAAAGTATACAACCCTCCCTGGAAGTCTATGAATATAATTGGCACACTGTTTAATATTGTGATTTAAAACATGTATTATATTGCTGTTTCTAAAAAAGTTATGTAACGTGTAGTTCTATGTCTGTTTTGTTTCATTGTGTTTTGGTTCTGTTTTCCATGTTCTGGTTTGCCTGAGTTCCCTGTGCTTATTTGTTTCCATTGTTCCTAATTTTTTACACATCTGTTCTGTGTTCTGTTGATTACTCAGTCTGTGTATTTAAGTCTTCAGTTCATTCAGTTCTTTGTTTGGTCCCATTTACATATTTATGTGGTTGTTATAGTATTTCTCCTGAAATTCCCTGCATGTTCTTTGTTGGCTAATTATTAAAGACCTTTTTTTGTGTTCTCCTTTGTCGCGCGCTTTATTGCAACCACTTCACCCATTACAATTTGCCAGCCAATGAAGAACAACAGGTTATGTACTCAATGCCAATATTAACTTGCATTTAAACACTGTGTGTTGGTCCTACAGCACTTAACAAGTCATCAGTCAAAATCTTTCAACTCTGACTGGAAATCTCGATCCCTTGATGGGGTGTTTAACCTGTGACTTCCCATGACACTGAATGGGCTTACAGGGAGGTCTCTGTGATGGGTAAGAGCTCCTCTCCCATGAGGGAAGTACCATTACTCTGACCAGAGGACATGTGTCACAGGAGCTTGACACGCATCTTATTGGCAATCTGTTAACAAGGCCTCTCGAGTACAGGAGTGCATCAAGGAGGCTGGGGACAGTAAAGTAAAAATTGGGGGCAGAGCTCGCCTGCTTTAAGATAGAAGAAAAGAGAGGGGGCGACTGACAATACTAAGGATACTTATGATGACTGGCATACTGGCAGCCAACAGAGGTTAAGAGGAAATAGAGACGACAGAAAGGAGTCAACATCACTCCCCATTGTTCTTGGAGTAAACAGAGATAGCAGGGAGGGAAAGGAAAGAAAATAGAACATAGCAGAAATTATTGCTTCATTTACAAAGCACAAATCTCGGCAGAATGCATCATTTAAACAATTCTGAATGTTAGGGTGTAATTATTCAGGCTGGACTGGGGGACAAAAATACATTTGGGATCTATATTGCTCTGATTTGTGTAATTAAATGTGAATTAATTTTGGTTTTAATTGGAACAGAGAAACATGCAATAGCGTGCTTGCTTTTAGAAAGGCTTTTCATTTTATTTTAAATGTTTTAGTTAACATTTACATTTTTCACGTTTTCAAGACAATTTCAAGTTTAATGAATCCTAATAATGTCTTTAAAAATAACACGATGAGTTTATCATAGTGATTGGTGCTCACTATGAGCACCAATACATTGTAAATTACTATAAACACAAACATCACAGTATTCCATCCAGACAGACTGTTAGATAATCAAATCTAAGACAATTTTGCAGAAATTGTTTTAACCACTGCTGTTATATCATCCATCTTTCTGATAATATGGTAACATTGTGAAATGCTTAATTACTCCATAGTGAGATACTGTATTGTCAAAATCAACAAACGACATTAGAATATTGTTGATAAAAGTTACATTAAAAATAATTAAATGCCCCAAATATTTGTTTTGAAACTAACAGGCATACATTACCATAATGGAGCAAGTGCACAAGCTGTAATCACCCTTAAATGGATAGTTCACTTCATCATTTAATCATGTTGTTCCAAACTTGTCTGACTTCCTGGTAACACTTTAAAAATAATGGTCCATCATTAATAAGTAACTATGCAGGAAGTAATGCAGGAGTAATGATTAATACTACATTAACACTTCAACTACTATTAACTAATATGGAAACAAGCTTAACTAATCAGCAATATCGAATTTTGACTAATATAGTTCCTTATTAGGTAATCAATAATTACTTAATGAGATTGGCATCATTAAGAAAAATAGGTAATTATGACAATTTATAAAGAATTACTAATTAATAACTAATCACAACATTAACGTGTCTGAGACGTTAGCTTTTTTTACTCTCAATGTGTTCATAAAATGCTTAACTAATTACATAAAGTGCCCCTATTATGCTATTTTAAAGTTTCCTAATGTTATTTTGGAGTCATCTACAACAGGTTTACATGCATCAAAGGTAAAAAATAATAATATTTTCTCTTAATATACATTTGCACATCACCACATTTTCAATGATTCTCAAACGACTCGTCAGATAAATCAATCTCTCTAAATCCCTCCTTTCCGCAAGCTTCTCTGCTCTGATTGGCCAGACAGCTCAGTCTGTTGTGATTGGTCTACCGCGTACAGTGCACGGGTCGAAAAACAAAAAAACGGCCATTGGAATAACAACGCCAGCTCTGCGTGTCCTGAGGCGTCCTACACCGTAAACTGAAGACAGTAACGAACAATGACGTCGATTTTACCATATCAATGCGAGTGTGAGTCTGATGATAAACCATTGGAAGAACTATTCATTCAACCCGAACCTCCATCACAAGGACAACTCGAGCAGGACATTTCTCACTGATACACTACTCAGTTTGAGGTACATTATGAGATGTTGCAACTGTAATTCCTCACCATCAGCATTCATTAGCCGAGCTCTAGCGTGAATGACTGATGTAACATAAAGTAGTGAGAATGACAGACAATCTGAGTTTTAGGTAATAGTGGCCAACAACTGATTAGCAGAGGTATTTCAGTAAGACAGTAATAATGTGAGTTAAGTTAGCAGGAGACCTACACAATATAAAACTCAAAACGAAGTATTTTGAACACCATCTTTCAAGACCAAGCGTTTTGCGAATCCTGCATTGAGCTACGCGATTTGAGAAGCAGTCGTCAATGAAATAAAGGGAACATATACTGCTGTGGTAAAGATTAATTTTAACCACTGATTATTGACATGCTCGTCATTGGACAGTGAAAAAAAGAAACAGGCTTTACTGTTTACCTTCACATTGTAGAGCACAGTGTCTTCTTGACATGATGCTATCCAGTATCCACAGGAATCAGCTGTAGTAGGCTATTCAAGTTTTCCTGGTGTCTCTGCGAGTGCAATAAGTAGGCAGGCAATATGCTAATGATGCATTGACTCAGTCTCGACTCTTACTTTTGAAAGGAAATAACTTTACATACGGTGAACTTTCAGATTTAAAACTTTGCAGGATGTTTTCATTCACTTAGAGCTATGTTACACACTACATGAAAGGTCATTTTTAAAAATTCATAATAGGGGTACTTTAAGTGTTACTTAGTCACTATGCAGGAACTAGTCCAGAGCACTAGTAGTTATTGAAGATTGTCTTTTTTTTCATAGAACATGGTCATAAAGTGCCTAGTGACTCTTCAAGGACTTCTATTTATGTGGACCATTATTTTAAAGTGAAAAATATGTTTTTCATTTGAAAATAATGGTCCAGGGGTGTGTTTCCCGTACAACTACGTAACTCGCTGCTTCACTACCATAGTACGATGCATCGTTGGAGAAATCAACTAGCTAGTCACGACTGTTTCCCGAAACCATGTTGGCGCAAAGTGGTCGTTCAACCACCTTGGTTTATGACGTCACGCACATGGTGGGGTAATAACTTATTTTAATGAAACTGTTTGAGATTGAATTAACGCTAAATGTTTTGATATAAATTACAGACATGGCGTCTGAGGACGATTTCAAATTGTTCTCTATTTTCAAATTAAATCATAGGCTCAGTGTCAGAGTTCTGTCACTTCGGTCTAGTAGTTAATTTCTTGGTTTTGTGACAGAGCTCTGACACTCCCGGTTTTGTCTCGTCTTTGTCTACGTGCCGTGTTATATGTGTGGGGCATGGTGTTTGGATTCCGACACGTCTGTCTAGTTTGGTTTCGGTTCTGTCTGTTTTCCTTGTGCCATGTGCTCTCCTGTCGATTGTCTTGCCCCTCCCACCTTGTTACCTGATTATTGATTAATTTGCCCCACCTGTCCTCCCTCGTCACCTGCTTTGTTTGCTCTCCCTGTTTATTCTCCTTGTGTTTTCAGTCCTGTGCTGGTTCGTTGTCTAAGGTACCCTCATGTTTCCCGTTCCTTCCCAGTCCAGTTCATGTAAAGTCTTGCTGCCTGTCTTGTTTCCCCCGGGGTAGTTTTTGTTTGTATTTTGTTTAATTTTATTATTATTAAAAGCCCATCAACTCTGCACTTGAGTCCTCGCTCCTTTCATCACCCGAAACCCTGACACTTGGTCTTACGTAGTAGAGCACGTTCGCACATGCGCACTCTTCAAAAAACGATGCTTTAAATCTCTTGACAAACTAAAAGACGTAATGACATTTTATTGTATTATAAATAAAAGATTGTACTGAATGTCAGCTTGCTTATTTGGCTTAAGAAAAGGATTTATTAATTCCTCATGTCATGTAAACTAGAAATTATGCTTCTAACGACAGGTCGAGAGTCGCTTTATAAGCATAGGTCAATGAGTCGGTGTTTCCCGAAACCATCGTTCCAACGAACATTCACAAACAGCATCACAAACTTGTGTGGTTGGAACTCATTGACCTATGCTTATAAAGCGAACATAGTTGGCTAACGATGCTTTTGGGATATGCACCCCTGATCACTAGTAGTTCCTGAATTGCGACTAGGTAACACTTGATACATGTTATGACTATATTCAGAGTAAAATGTATGACTGATTACGTCTCAGACACATAGTAATGTTTTTTTTTTTATCATTTGTCAGTTAGCTAATAGTTAATAATGAGGCTAATCTCATTAAATAATTATTGATTACCTTAACTATCTCCAATTTGATATTGCTTACTGATTAGTTAAGCTTGTTTCTAGATTAGTTAATAGCTGAAGTGTTAATGTTAATCATTAGTCCTGCATTACTTCCTGCATAGTAACTTAATGACGGACCATTATTCTAAAGTGTTACCGACTTTCTTTCTTCTGTGGAACATACACAATAGTTTGATAAATGTCTTAGTGTTTTCTTTTTGTACATACAACGTAAATCAATTCTAAGCATTCTGGGTTTTTTTCTCTCTCTCACAATATCTTCTTTTGTGTTCTGCAGAGGAAAGAATGTCATACATGTTTGGAACGACATAAGGGTAAGTAATTGATGACAGCATTTTTATTATGAGGAACTTTCTTTAAACACTGCCATGAACAGCATAGGCATGAACATGCAAAATAGTGAAAGTGACATTTGCTGAATACAAAATACAACAGCAGAATTGTGTTTTACCAGTCAAACACAAAATCAATACTGGGCCAAATATTGTATTCGTATTAAACTTTCACATCAATTACAAAAGTTATAGGAAACATGTTCTCCCTTTTGATAGTTGATAAGCCTATTTATTTTGCTATCCTATGCCTAGCCAATTATATAGTTAGTTGCATTTTATTATTTACCTGCTGTCTGTAACCCCATCTTAACAAATTCCAATTCTTGGGTTAAGGCGCACCAGAGAAGCACTGATGTAGGTTATTGGTATAGGTTTTTGTCTTCCAGGCATTTCCATTCACCTCATGTTCCTTTTGACATTTGCAGATGCAGAGAGGTTGATTGAGTGTGACGGCTGGCATACCTCCCATCTTCTGATACAGACCAATTTGGGATGCACCAATCAATTACACTGTGTTGTGGGAATGCAAAAAAAACAAACAAAATGTTTGGTTTGCTTCTAAGCTAATTTACAAAACTTGAAATGCTGTTCCAAACCCATATCCTGCAATCCAATTTGACATTAAGAATATAAGATGCAGTTTTGTATTTTTGAATGCTGCTGGATGCCAGTTTGATGCAGGTACACACACTCACACACGTTGAGTTTTCTTGTTTAAGGGGACTTTTTATTAACATAATCATTTTATACTGTACAAACTGTATATTCTATCCCCTGACGCTAACCCCTACCCTAAACCTACCCTTAAAGAAAACTTTCTGCATTTTTACATTTCCAAAAAACATTACTTAGTATGATTATAAGTGGTTTTCTTCATGAACAAAATGTCCCCACAAGGACAAGGATAACACGCACACGCACACGCACGCACACGCGCACACACGCACACACGCACACACACACACACACACACACACACACACACACACACACAGACAATAAATAGTTTAACCCATGTTTTGTATTATATGTACACGTCCCTGTATGACCCGTACAAAGACGTCAAATGCTTAATCAACTCATCACATGACCCACTTTCCTGTAATTCCCTAGGAAAGAGAGGTTATAAGATAAATATAGAGGATCATTCTTCTTGTAGCAAATGAGAGAGAAGCTTATTTCCATTCGAAATGGGGATGGAGCTTGAAGCAGGCGGTATTTTGTCACTGTCATAACCAGAAGGAGAATTAATTGTCATCATGGCTTCCCGCAAGCCACCTTGTGGGGTAGAAATTACATTTTTATAACCTAGGGCCCATCAAAAAGCAGCCTGTGGAGTACTACTCCATACTATACCTCTCTGGTTTCAGGTAAAGATGAATTTGGAGTCAAACCTTTACACTAATTATGTCAACCCCCAATTTGAAGCGCATACAGAATGTGCCAGTAAACCAAGCGTTTTGTGTGTGCGTGATGAGTTAGTTTCAGCCACTGTATAGTTTTCTAAATGCTCATTACTGATAAAGCAAGAAGTTATCACTCTCTGTAATAATGAAACCCCCACCAGTCACTATGTTAGACTTGTCATCACACAAACAGTATGTGCTCTTCTTTAACGTTTCAAGTATATATTGATCTCATTTCTGGCTAGCACAGTCTCATTCATTTGTCCCTGACATGTTTTCAAATCGTTGTTTATTCTTTTAGCATTTTTCTTCTGAAACGGATACCCTCACTGTGTGTTTCTTCTCCTCGCCCTTATATTCATTGTGGCCTTGTCTAACGGACTAAATAATTGATCTTCCTTGCTTCATATTGTGATAAATTTATGGCCAACCGTGGCTGTAGATTTCCTCTGACTCCTCTTCTCTGGAGATTTTTTTACTTTGGACTTATCTGCGTATCCACACCAAGGTCAAAACAAGCTGATATAGTATAAAGACGAATCGTTTCAGCAAAACTGCACTTTTCCGACCTCAGTAACCAACTCCGTCATAGCGCTGCAGTTTGGCTGTAATGTCCCCCAGATGCCCATTTCTCATGGAGTTCCTGTATTTTACACTAAAACACAGAACAAGGACTCGCTCTGAGCTCTTTCTCTAGGCCATAAAATCACAACATACACTATGAAAGTCATCTCATAATGTGACTAATGGAATCATTTTGTAATTAAAATGTACAGATGAACAAACATTTGTGAAAACTAGAAATTAACATTCTATATAAATTAAGGTCTAGATAATATAGAGGTTGAACAAGCATGAAGTAAAGTATTTTGTTTTTCTCTTCTCACAATCCATTCCAAAAATTACTTCAATAGTGTAGTACTAAAGGATAAAATCTGGCCACATTTTTCAATTAAACAGCAGCAAATTAAGTCATAAACGCCTTCTATTAATTTTATCTTAATTACGTTGTAGTGTCTGCCTTGAACTTGCAGCCAAGGACATTAAAATATTATGGCACTTTTATTGTAAATTGGATCTAGTGGAATGAAAATTAAAAGTTAAACACAATTTACTTAGCCATTAAATGGGTGGTGCAGCAGAGTTGGTTTACTATTAGTGGTCATGTCCGTGAACCCATAACCTCAATCATGCTGAGTATTCAAGCAATCACTTGCACTTGCTCAATGACTGGTGCCTGGGTGAGCGAAGAGGCTTGACATGTATTCAAATGTGACAAAAAATGAATGTGGCTGAAAAAGAATGTTTAAATGCATGGTTCTGTATAGTAAATGAGTCTTAACAGTGGGATTTTATTTTACCTGTTTCTCCTGATCTTATCCCACTTTATTTTTTAGCATAGATGTGAATGTGAACAGCTCAATCTAAAATGTGTGCAGTTCATGAACCCTTATGCTGGGAACACACAATTTTCACACTGCAGGTCCAGATATGCTTGCATAAAATATTTCCATGAAAAATATGGAACTGTCTTTTTTAGAGTCTGAAAACAAAAGTCACAAGTGTAAATGTTCTGTTTTATATCTGATAATGATAAATATAAAACCATGGGTGCTTCTTATTTCTTAATTGTGCATGTTTCCTTTCATCGCTTCCTTACCTTAGCTCCATCCTCTAAGGATGCGAGAGAATGATACACCCTTCCTCACTCATGACTCCTCAGAAAGCTTCCTCGCTCCTCATATCTCCTCATGGTGCAAATAGATGTCCTTCAAGATGGTTGAGTTCGATCGGTTTCCGGGTCATGGGCTGAAGGCCAGAGGAGCGAGGAAACGAGGAAGCAACAGTTTGAGTATTGAGAAGCAGCCTATAGCCGCGTTTCCACCGCGGGAACTTTCCCCCGGAACTAGGAACTTTGGGGTGGTACTCGGTGTGTTTACACCGCAGGAACCAGTGTCTAAATGAAGTTCCGGGTAAATATTTCCCCCTCCGAAAGTCCCTGCTCGCGAGGTAGTACTTTTTCAAAGTTCAGGAACTTTTGGGGGTGGGACTTGTGCGCTGAACATGCTGATTGGTTGTGTTCACGCCGCATTTTGACTGGAGGACTCAACGCAGCATTCTATTTTAACCGGCATTTTTAAAAATCTATTGCGGTTTGTGGCTTCATGCAGTAAGAGTTGTCTGTCTGCAAATATGGAATTTAATAAAAAAAAATAAAAAAAACCCAGCTGGAACGACGACGAGGTTCAGGCTTTATAAAGCGTATTTGTGTAACAGGAAATTTTCTGCGCGTTCGTCCCAGCCATCTCCCATTCAATGTCCGCAATACATCACAAACACAACTACAGCACAGTTTGAATCTCCACCATACTTATTATAAATGTGGCGCTCAAAACTGATTACTGTCCTCCGCAGACTGGGAGGAGCAGTTGCGCGCAGTTTATAATCTTCCCGGTACTTTAGACCGCGGTGTAAACGCAGAAAGCAACCGGTCTGGGGCAAAAAAAGTTCCTGGGAAAAAAGTTCCTGGGACAAATTGTTCCGGGTAATTTCGGTGGAAACGCGGTTTATGATTCCCTTTAAAAACAAAAAAAAAAGCACAACAATAAATATAAAAATGTCAATATTGATTAAAAGTTTTTCAAAAGGATACCTCAGATAAACTAATTAGAACAGTAAAAAACAACAAACTGTTTAAAGTGTGTGGTGCATTTACATATATAATTCATAATTGGAAACCATTAAGGAAGTGTTCAGTAGTTGTACGGCTCTAACAAAAGAGCAGAAGAGCCCCTTTTAATACTTTAAAATTTATAAATCAAATCATCACAAATCGGCCAAAATTTGACCTACCTACTGTAAGAGCATTTTACCCCCCATTGAATTCTATCAAACTCATCCAATCTGGCATCTCTGCATAGGTTGTTCTTATGAATAAGCGTTGGTGTCAAATTATACGGCAGCTTAAGGGCAAATTAAGCTCATTATGCACATTTAAATCAAATTTACAGTTCATCCACAGTTCACACCCCTGAAAGTGTCATAACATGCATGAGGCCAAGTCATTTCTTGGCACTTTTTCCCCCTTCTTTTCACATCAACCTCAGATCTTCCACAGAAAAGGAGAGCCAAAGGTCACTGTCACCTAAACAGTGGGGCAGGTGTATTAAAGTGATTATCCTCCTGGGAGCCATGGATTGTCTAAACAATTCATGAACCCATCCAGTTTTAGACAGAATAATGATCTCATACTGTTTCTGGAAAGTATTATTTGAACAGATATGAAGAACTGAGACTAAGAATTGTGAATTATGAAGATTGAGATTTGAAAGTGGAAAACTTATATGTGACAATTTATTTTCCACATTGTGCTGCTCTTTTAATGATTTTAAACCAATTTATGATAAACTATTATGATAAACCAATTTATCACATTTACTTTAAGCAAATCCTAATTAACTATAACTAATTCAGTTAAGCCCTGCATTATCACAGTTTCCGCCCTCAGTGAGTTGTATGCTTTCTGCTATTTTCTCCGCGCTGGAGCAGCTATTAAGCAATCCCGGTGTTCTGTTGTTGGATGTAAGATACTCGTATGTATTATAACGTGAATGTATCATATTGGAGAGAGTTTTACCGCTGCTTGAATGCTGAACGGAGAATGGTTGACAGCTGTAGAGGAGGGAAGACGAGTTCCCTTGAACTTTAATTTAATGATGTAAATATACTTCTGTCCATCACAATAAGCTATGGAATTGGCTTCATATTACTTTAAATATATTGCAGGAAAAATTAATTAGTGCTTGTCTATTTCTTTTGGTTAAATACTCCCCCTTGTGCCGCAGGCCTATAAAAGAGTGCAATAATCACGGTTGTCTGAAACAACCACGGTTAGATCAAATAACTGTGATCAGACGATTATTTAATTATTGTGACAGGCCTAGTAAGAGGGAACACGAGAGTCTTCATTTTCTCCCATCATCCGAGCCACTGGGGATGCAGTGGATTCGTTTTATTTTTGAAGGTAATGCGCGGCAAAATATACCTAAATTCGTTTATGTCTAAAAGGTTGTTCCTCAAGGATGGATCTATACCAAGCTCGAATATTCGTCGAATTAAAAGAAAAACTGCACATTCGAAAACCGTGCATTTGAATTTTTGGTGTGTCAAGAGGTGCGCGAGACATGATTATGACGTAACTGGCGCAGTTTGTTTTTGTTAGCTTAACCAGTATACAGCACAGTGTGGCCGGCTGCATTGTTAATTTAAAAAAATGGCAGAAAAAAAAATACATCGTGGAGAGGGCCCCTTTTTACAAGTTGTAAAATAAGTCTCTGATGTTCAGAGAGGGTGTATGTGAAGTTTTAGCTTATCCCACAGATATTTTTTGTATAGCATGTTAAAATTGTCCCTTTTTTTCCCTTGTAAGCAAAAACGCATCGTTTTGTGTGTCCCTTTAAATGCAAATGAGCTGCTGCTCCAGGCAGCTTGCAGACATGCACTAAAATGTAAAACTGTTCTGCCTTTTACGTTCAAACCGGAGTCGGACAAAGATGGAGAGACTAGAATGCAACATTGAATTGACAACATGTAGAATGCAACAGGACGTTTCTGAATGGTTAGTTGATGAATTTATGTGGAAATTTTAACACGCTATAAAAAATATCTGTGGGGTATTTTGAGCTGAAACTACACATACATACTCTGGAGACACCAGTGACTTATTTTACATCTTGTAAAATAGCATATTAGGTGTCCTTTAAGGGGTAGGTTTCATTATAGATTGACCTTTGTAAAAGCGGGTTAAGATTCTGGAGGGTTTAATTAGGGTCTAACATTTAACAGCTGTTATTACATCATCAGAAACTATTTCACTTTCAAAGATAGTATTAAAGTGCACCATATTGTAAGTGGATTAAACATAGCATACAGATGGAAGAGAACATGATCATTATATGCAAATATAAGTTAATTTGTGTATATACAATTAAATATATTGATTTAATCAAATATGGTCAAAACTAATTTTTAGAATTTCGACATATTTTGGTTTTTATTTCTAAATCTTATGTCAAGAGGAAAACCTGCTAAAAAGTAAAAACAGGACACACACACACACACACACACACACACACACACACACATTTTTATGATGGGCATATACCTGATATATTAGTACTAAAGTAAACACATGGCCCACACAAAGCTGTGAACATATACCTGCCAAATGCTTGCTCTCTTTTATATAACAACTGTTTCCAGAACATCGGTGCATCTTGAACAATTGAAAAAAAAAGCTGTTTTGCACGCTCCATTCAAAACCAGTCTAAGCACAGATTTGTTGCCACAACATGACTTTTTATTGCACAGTTCTGTTAATTGGACATGCAGGATTGTTATCGTTGGCAAGCGTTGCCCCAGATAAGTCCTCAAATCTCAGCAGAACCGCTTAAACAGCATCTGGGAGTGTCTCACTTTTCTGATTTCCTCCCTCGACTTTGTCATTAGGGGTGCAGAGACTGTTGAAGCTGCTGATATACTGTTTTTGAGCTGCAGTGATGCTTAGGTTTACTTTATGGCGCAGTTTCTGAGTCAAACATTAAACTCAATCAGAGATTACATTTCTATGTGTTTTGGACAATTTCTCCTTGAAAAGCTTTGAGTAGACTTAAATTGTGTTCAATAAACTGCTGCCATTTTATGTCTGATTTAGTTATCATAATACATTTTGATTTGGCTGTATTAGATTTTAGTCATTGTTCTGTCATTTTTCTCAAATATTACTTTTTCATTTATTGGTTGGAGGATCTTGATAAAAATAACACATAATGAAAACATTAGAGTGGAATTTTGAAAAAAAAATAGATGACTGACTTTATGTGACAGTTTTCTATTAAAATATCTTTAAAGCTGGTTGTCCCTGAATGGAACAAATGGCAGAAAGCTGTATCTGTGAACTCAACGAGAGCCATGTGCCCTGTTAGCAACATTTAATTGTCTGCGGCCTGTAAATTTGCCCAAAATGCAATCCACTCTTCTCCTCTTCATTGCAATTCTTCTTCCGAACATCAGCCATGGCCTTAAGCCAGAGTCCGATGAATTATTGAACACTTCAGTCGGAAAAAAGCCTGCCTCTGATTGATTGAAAAGTCTATGGGCAAAACAGAAGGGAGATCCCGCCCTAGAAATATTGCCTTTCCTACACAAAAAGGAATCAAAAACGACACACAGCCTTGAAGCATGAAACAGCGGGAATTTCAGAAGAGTCGAGACTAGTGCATTAATAACAAAATGCAACCATTTACCATTGCCTGTCAAAATTATTTGATGCCATAGAGCGAAGCCTGTAGACAGAACCTGCAATGGAAGGAAATTAAGTCAAATGGATATACAGGAACAGACAAAGTGTTCAAAGCTTAAATGAATAATTGAACAAACTCTGGTAATAATTGTCATGGCGGCTTCAATAAAGATTGAACTGGATAATAATATCAGTCAAGAGCATGCCAAACCTATAGGTGGCAGTGTAACGAGAAGCTCAAGCCCACGTTAGCCAATCAGAATCCCGAAAATATAGGTCGCACTTTTGACGCAGTGCAAGTTCTGTCGCATACTGTGACGTCGACTGCCTAAAACTCCGTTTTTCTCAGTTTACATGCAAACGTGCAAACGGAGTTTTCCAAAATCTGCACTCTGGCCGGAGTTTTTAGAAAGAATCGTTTTCAGAGGAGAATTCTCCGTTTGCGTGTAAACGAGGGGCACAACCGAAGGGAAATGTCTCCGTTTTTCAAAATAACCATGTACGTGTAAACGGGGCCTTAGTTTCCTAAGTTCATTGTCCGGTATTGTTTTTATTTCATGGTTGTGTGCTACATGTAGTTCCGTCAGGACCACTATCGTCAAATACGATGTAGCTGTAAAAATCCGTTTCTGTATTTGGTTGTGTTGTGAACTTTTGAATGAATGAATGAATGAATGAATGAATGAATGAATGAATGAATGAATGAATGAATGAATGAATGAATGAATGAATGAATGAATGAGTCAATATATAGCGCTTTCATATGTTCTACTGTACTCCCAAAGCGCTTTACAATCCAGTCAGGGGGTCTCTCCTCAACCACCACCAGTGTGTAACATCCACTTGGATGATGCGACGCCAGCCACAGTACAACAGCTCCAGTGCGCTCACCACACACCAGCTATAGGTGGAGAGAGAGTGATAGAGCCAATTCAGTGGATGCACGTTACTGTATTTTGATGCAGCACGTCTCTGTATTTGCTTGTGTTGGGAGTATTTGGAGCACAGTGTGTTGTAAAACTGAAGAAGATGTTTTTTTGTTTTTTTTTGCATGTGTTTTCTTCTGTTCCAGCACGTTGAGCTCCCTCAGCCGTAGAAAACGCTTCCAGCCATTGACAGAATTTTTCGGCTTTCCGTGTTTTCACTGTTATACAGTAGGGGGCACTATTACACATCTTCTGAAAGAGTACTGAATCTCCTGATCAAAACATGTGCGACGAAGATGCAGAAACAAGTGATATCGCATGTAATGGGTTATTTTAACGTGTAAAATAACGCGATCATTAACATTAAACAGCACATAAATCAAAACGGCCTTTTACTGAGTGAAATTTCAACACAGGACGAGCTTTGGGATTGTGAAGCTTTGGGGGTGGTGTTATTGGACTCAATCTACTTCATCTATGTTTTAATCATCATTCTGAATCCGATCTGGATGTAGTCTTTGACCAAAAAATTTGATTTTCTGTTTTTTTGCTCAAAATGTTGCTTTTTTTTAAACGAAACATAACCACATTTAAATGTTGATAAAAAAGAATGCAAAAAGCTAGAATAAAACTTTTTTTAAGCAGAGGGTCTGTTCTTTCTTTTGATATATTGAGAGAGAGAGAGTGTGTGTGAGAGAGAGTGTGTTTCTGGAATCTCTGGCAGAAAGATCAGTGTTCTGTTACATAAACTGCTTAGACTAGTTTTACAAAATAATCCAAAACAATTTAAGTAAGAGTGATTTTCTTTTGGTAACTACTAGTTATTTGGTTGAACAAGTTTTTAACAGTATTTACCAGCCCGGTCTCACCCCAAAACGTCATATACTGACGGGTCTTGACCATACGTCAACATACGACGAAAAAGGTTCCCCTATAACGTCAATATGAGACGCAGACATAAGCGCACCAGCAGCGCCTCCTAGCGGTACCCTAACGCATACCTAAACCCAACCATACCCGAATCATCACACATGGACGTTAAAGGGTACCCTTTTCGTCGTATGTTGCCGTATGATCAAGACCCGTCAGTATGTGACGTTTTGGGGTGAGACTGTGTTACATTTACATAAAGGCTCTGTTAATGCAACTGGCCCCAAGTGTGTGTGTGTGTGTGTGTGTGTGTGTGTGTGTGTGTGTGTGTGTGTGTGTGTGTGTGTGTGTGTGTGTGTGTGTGTGTGTGTTTTAAGAATTATTGGAAGAACACTAGGAAAAATAGATAAAATATTATGGAGAAAAGGATGAAATATTACAAAAGCTTGAAACAAATTTTACTTTTGTGATTTATGCTGTTAGATGATAAAAACAATCATTGTGAAGCATCTCTTCAAATCTTCACATACTCCTTTTACATGAGAAAAATGATTTGCAGGCAGTACAGTACAAATATCTCCTCCCAAGCACAGTCGATAAGACACATTGCTGTTTAGGAAAGAGTGTGATTTTAGTTGAGGCCTTCCTAATGTCTGTTCTAATAAATTAATGGTATGTCTCATACACCTTTAATGGCTAAAATATCTAATGAAGTGGAAAGTTTCATGAGGCAGCAATGTTTTCTAGGTAAGAGCAGAGAGAGAGAAAGCAGGAGAGAGGCGTAGACTGTAATACAGCAAGCATGATCTTGAGTTGTAATGTGGATTTAAAGGGTTTGCTTAAGGCTCAAACCTGGTTAAACAACTAATTCCTCATCTGAACTCCTATAGCCACGGATAATAATTCCCGCTCACATGTCTTTTTCTGTTGGAAATCCCTCATAGAAAGGGATTGAAAGATGTAAGTGGCAGATATGTAGGCAATACAAAATGTAGTAGGGGGCACAAATGGACTCAAATTCATTTGCTATTCTTAAGCAACAGGACGTGAAAATGATAACTGCGTCGGGCTGAAACTAGCAAAAAACAAGTTTTTTTTGTTAATAAACGCCTCTCAGAGATGCCACACTCACTGTGTCTGTCATTTGCTCCTCTTGCCACAATATTTATTGCATTAATTAAAGTCTGTCATGAAAATATATGTGACAGCCTTTTAAATGTTTACATTTCAACAACGAATTTAAGAAACAGAATGAAATAATTAAAATGTTTAAATAAAAACTGCCTTATATGCAAAATGTTTGTTTGCACACAACTAAGTTTTGTTTAATGTTCATTAAATAATTAGCAATTATTTAGTTCAAACTCTGTTCTTAATTTTAACCTTTATATTATAGTAATGTACCAACTGACAGCTTTAGTTAAATTATTTATTTTCATAGAATCAAAATCCATCAATATCAAATCAAATCAAGAGCTTGTGAATTGAATCCATTCTGAAATCTGTGTTAATACCCAACCCTAGCAAGTCGTCTGAAGCAATATGATAGCTTTGGAGTAGACTGATTTTATTATTGAAAGTTATTATTCTCTCATGAGAACTTACCTTGTTTTGACAACATCCGTGGTGAAGTGCTTTTAACGACAATCTGTTGCTTTTAATGAAGAGACACATCTGATATTATTATTCAAGATCTAGCTAATGTGTTTGTTAGCAGATGTTCTGAAATTTATTTTCTGTGTATAGAGCAATAATTCACCTGCATGTTGTCTTGTATCAGGTGTGCACCTCAAAGCTTAATTTGTAATATCCAAGTCAACATGTTGTTTTGTTTTGTTTTCTATTTTTTGTTCAAAGGTGTAGAAACCCCTGCTTAGAGTTGTGCTTTCTGTATGCATTATCTTCATACCACTGCACTTGCAAGATATTCTGCCATAGTCTCCTGCTAAAACATCAGCTTAAACCAACCTAAAGTGATTTGGAGGTCTTAAAGGGCACCTATTATGGAATTTTGAAATGTACCTTTCATGTAGTGTGTAACATAGATCTAAGTGAACAAAAACATCCTGCAAAGTTTGAAATATGAAAGTGCACCGTATATAAAGTTATTGTCTTTCAAAAGTAAGAGTCGACTCGGAGTCATTTTTATGAATCGTTAGAAGACCGAAGCTTTTTCTCTGACTAGATGACGTCAACTTGTCAAGTTATTTGAATACGATACGCCCACTTATTGCGCTCCAAGGAAAACTTGAAAACGTCATGGCGACGAGACGCTGTGTTCTGAAGTGCGGCTCAAGTGAAGTCAGCATTTGAAGACTAAGTGGCTACAATTCATATATACAACTATACCACAGAAGTAGCCTATAGTCCGAGCCTTGTGCTTTGTTCGCGCCATTTTGAAGACGATTGCTTTACCGACTTAAATGCAATCAAACTTGGATTCGCGAGTCGACTGATATTGAAGGAAGGTTCAGTTCCAAGTGTATTTGCATCAGCTTCCTCCTCCGTATCACAACCTGTAAGTGTTATTAATAATTGTTGCTTTTATGTTTTATGTATGCTTAATAATTATTTTGTCTGTTGTGTAAGCACCATTTAGCTTCTAGGTCTTCAATGACAATTGTATTGAAATATGTGAAGTGTCTGTCGTTGTTTTCGGAGTTGTCTTATAGAATAGATTAATACCTCGTAGTAAAATAACTGCATTTTTATTTTTATTTTTTTAAAACGTTATGTTTATGCATCGGGCTAACGCAAACAAAGACTGATTGTGCTTTTACAATATGAACTCTGGGCTATGCTCGCTAACATAACATTAAATTCTTTATCTTATTTTTAGTTTTTTACTACAAACTACAAAGCAGTGGACTATAATCATTATTATAACACAATTTAATTGATAAAAGCATCATTGAACTCCGTGTTAAACAATAAGTATTATCTCTGTAAACACTGCTGGGTCATCTGACCAATCGCAGATTAGCGTCGCGCAGAGGAGGGGTTTGGAAAAACGAGTCGTTGAACGATTCATTTGGGAGTCGGTGAGCAAATCAGGTACAAATAAATGCATATTATACGACAACTAAAGTGTTTTTTGTCATTGCATGCATGTAAAACTGTTGTTGGGGACTCCCTTAACAACATTAGGAACATTTTAAATGTCATAATAGGTGCCCTTTAAACAGTTACTTTAAGCTGGTTTTGTTGGTTTATCAACCTGGCCAGTCAGGTTTCTAGCTGGTTTAACTGGGAAAAACCCTTCTAAAACCAGCTCAAATCTGCTTGGCCAGACTGAAACCAGCTATAAGCACTTTAGGCTTTTAAAAGCCTGCATTTAGTGGTCTATAAAAACTACTGTTAGGCAAAAATGACCAACTGCTCTGACTATTCTGTTAATCTGCATTTTCAACTAGGGCAATACCGAATATTTACATACTGTTCAAGAGACACGAATCTTCTCCGTGAAGATCTCTTATTCGGATAGAACACCGTCCCTTGGCAAAACCAGTGTACTCCACTTTGAGAAAGATGACCAAACATCTGACTACAGTCAAAATAAAATCTAATTTCGTAATCTGTTTGCAGCACACAGCTTTAAGTAAGCTTTTCTCAGCTTGCCTTTGAGTTGCATTTCAGTCCATCGTTAAAGGATGTATTTCATTAACAGATGTGTGATGTTCTGGGCTGACAGGCTGCGGATATCTCTTGGGTTCACTTCCCGACTCAGTCTGGCACTGCACCAAGTCACTCTAATATGATTTACCCGCAAATATCCACACAGCTAGCAGGGCTCTGATTTGATCTAATAGAAGTTGTACTTGGCACAGGTGAAAAAGAAAGCTCATTCTGTTTCATTTCAGTGGTTTTGTTTGTAAGGGCATACATCAACTATTGTCTGGTCTTCACATAGTTTTATAATTGCAGTATGTAGCCTCAAAGTACAGAAAAATGTAGCCTAAAAAAACAGACAACACATAACAGATGTCACCGTATTCATTATTTATTCAACAAAAAAAAGAAGGGCAGAATGGAGAAATGGTGTGGGAAAAATTAAGCAGTCCCCTACTGCTTCTAAAGACATTAAGAAGGTAATTAGCAGCTCGATGCTGAAAATTAAATGCACATAATTAGTAGACGATTAGGAAATGTCCTACCTCCTTAAATAATTGCAGAGGTTTTGTTCAGGTGTTCCTCTAACACCTCACTAAGAATTAAAGTTACACTGTAAGAAAAAAAAAAAAATCCATGGAAACCGGAAAAGGTACTGATATATTTCTTCCAGAACATTTTGCATTCAGTTTACAAACATTTCCTACACAAAACAACAAAATGCAATACAATACATAATTAAACATATTGATGATTATTTCACATTAACTGTGTACATTGGGCCCAATATTTTTAAAGACATTTTTTTTTTTTAGTCTGAAGATGGACGGATCAATCTTGAAGTATTGATTTCTTTAGTACAGATGGTGTATTGAGAGAATAAACAATCAAATAAATTATGAAGTTTATATTGATATGAACAATTTTATCATTATCTAGTGTGTGTATGCAAACTCAAAGAAGACTTCAGAATAAGCAAGGTGGACAATATGCAGGAAGAAATTGCGATGATAATGTTTGCAATGATTTTCACAGAAAATTCACGGGGGAAAAATTATTTTATTTTTAAAAAGAAAAATATTTCTGACCAACTCTTCTCCTTGTCCAGTCTATTATGGTAGGTTTTACACGACACGTTGTATAAAAATTTGTGCTGTTGCCACAAATCAACAAGATGATCCTCCATCTCTGCTGTCCACATCAATTTCACTTTGTGCTGCGCCATGACTACGTTTGTTATGCTTCCGTCTTCCATCATCTCGCTTTCTGATTGGATATTGTTGAGCGTGCACGTTTGTTCTCGGGGTTCCCCCCACACATCAGGATTTCTGATCGTAAATACTCAACATGTTGAATATTTACGATTTGCGATCGGGGCGCCTCCGACGTTCTTCCGAGCAGGTTCTGACACTCTTAAAGGCACACTATGCAAGATTTGTACCTTAATATAACAGCTTCAAAGTTATTTCGATGGTAAACAAACTCGTAGTAGGCCGAATCATCCCGATAGCAAAGCATGGGGGGACGCCGCCATCAAAACCAGCCATGCAAGTTTGAGAGGTGGCGTCCCGCCAAATCTCCGAGAATCACGACTTGCTTTACTGCACAACAGGTACCAGGGGGTAGGGGATCACAGACATAATAAATGCATTAATTATGTATTATTACAATAAATGTATTTATTATGTCTATGGGGGATCAGGCTGTGAGTTCAGAGACGGCTCTGTGTGAGTGGTATTTGCGACAGTAACGTTAAATACAAGTACTCCACAGCGACTCTAGGGGTTGCTGTTTGATAAACTGCATAGTATGCCTTTAACACACCTCACACCAAGGGAAAATCTGATAAGATAATCTGTAGAACCATCAAGATAATCGGGACATATAGGATTGTCGGAAGGGGGGAAATCGGCCCAAAATCAGCTCGATTATCTTTTGGTGTGTACCCAGCATAACAGTCCTTTCTTGAATATAGTTGAGTGGGGAATGAACGAAGGGAATGGATGGAATGCACACACCTCATGCCCATCCACACTACTGCATTTTCGTTTAGAAACGGAGACCTTTTGCTACGTTTGCACCTCCCGTCCAGACTACAATGGCAAAAACGAAGACCTAAAACTGAGAAGTTTGTGTTTTGAATCTCCGGAGGGCGTTTTAGTGAAGATGGTCAAAACGGAGGACATTAGAAATGATGACGCAGAGGCTCACGCTCGGCTCAAGCTCGGCTCTATGATTGGGTGTCATCAGTCATGGCGTATCCTTCTCTGATTCGTCAGCCACCCATCACATGACCCGTCCCTGGGAAGAAAACATACAAAAACAGCCTGGACTATGTAACATTAGTGACTGCAACATGGATAACGAATTACAAGCGTTACTGATGTTGATGTCTTTGCTAGCAGCTGTTGTGCAAGTAAATAATGAATTTTACAATGCTATAACTGCCTACATGCGCCTGTTTACACCGGCACGCGCATGCCCAGTGTTGGTAAATGGTCACGTAATCTGCGTTTTCAGTCGTTTTAATATGGACGGAGATCAATTCTAATACGCAGCTAAAACACTGGTGTGGACGGAGATCGTATTCGTTTTAATTCTCCGTTTCTAAACTAAAACGCAGTAGTGTGGATGAGGCCTCAGATCCTCCAAAATCCTCCATTCAATCTCATTTAATTTCCTACCGTTTCGGAGAGAAATGTAGTAGCACGTTCATCTGCCAGTCGTGGGTGTTTCATGCGGAGACTCTCCTCATGTGTTTGCAATTTGATGCAAAGTTAATGGCTAAACGTATCTTTACAAAAGTTCACAATGCTGCTGCAGATGCAATATAATGTAGACAACATTGAACAAATACATTTTCGTCAGGTTAGATACTGATAATTAATCACTCAAACCCCTTTATCTAAACCTCTCTACATAACCCGGCGGTGAGTTGATTTGTGGGGATCCTTTGAAGTCACCAAATGTGTTTATTTTTAGCATCTGCAAGGCAACAAATGTGAAAACGGGGCTATTCGGTACAGACTTGTCTGTGATTTAAATAAAAAGTTTAAAAGGTTAAAAGCTTTCCTAAAGATTAGATTGGAATGGATCATCGTGATTCAAAAGATGACTTTAAAATAAACTGTTAACCAATTGTAATTATCCAGTTATCCTTGCAAAATCCTTTTTAAATCAATGCAGGCAATATTGACCATGTTTAGTATTTGATTGTAGGAAAAAAAGTATTGTATTCTCCCTAATGTAAGGTGTCAGCAAAATTGGCACATATTGTTAATAAAAGAATTGGCCTTAATGAGGCTGTTTCCAGACAATTTGCAATCCATAACACATTATTTATAAGCAGAGAACATGAAAGTTTCCCTCCAGTGGTAGACCCAGCAAATTAATGTTCAGACTGTGTAAAGCCGAAATAATGCACTAAAAAAGGACAACTACATTTAGGTATCTACAAACCTATTGGTTAACATGTTCATTTTTAATGTCCCTGGCTGTATGAACAGAAACACACTAAAAATATGTGGTGTTCATATAGGGGAGTAGCAAAGAGAAAACCTGTTAATAAAACCAAACCAGATATGTGTGGTTCATTACGCACCATCATACAGTGTATCACTACAAACACCTCTTACCACCCTTCAAGCACAGTGGTGGAGAATAGATGATTTAGGCTTGCTTTGCACCCACAGGACCTGAACAGCTTGCAACCCTTTTATACGAAAGTATTCTACAGACAAATGTGACGCCATCTGTGACCACTACAGCTCTGCTAAAATTGGGTCATATAACATGACACTGATCCCAATCTAACTTTGAATTGCTGAAAAAAGATAAGAATCAAAGTGTTGCAATTGCTGTCATAGTTTAGACCTCTGTCTCGTTGTGATGCTGTGGGGGTGCTTTAACACACTGCAAGCTGTTAACAGGGCGATGCAACCTGACAGAGATATAATTCTCAGATTATTAATAAATGTACTTAAACTTCCAGTGGTAACACTTTATTTTACAGTTTCCCTGTTACACATATTACATGTATATACTATAGTAATAACAGTAAATTATGCATAATTACAAGAAGCTAACCCTAAACCAAACCCTTTTTCAAAACCAAAATCATGTTTTGATTTTGTTCACTATAATTGTTATATAGACCAAAACAATAATATACAAAATAATGATGTACCAATTGAATTTGAGAATTTAACATTGGTTGCTGCTGAAGTACTGTATACGCTGTGATGTGACATGCTAAACCCTATTTTTAACAGCTTTTTGACAATTCTTCTATAATTTACATTTAGCATCTTTTAATAGTTAATATGTGTTAATAAGTTTTGTACATGTATTTGTCACTCTGCACTGCAGTATTTCATATGAAGCAGTGAAGGCAAAATTAGATTTAAAAACTGAAATATTGAAATTGTGACTGGTTATAGGGTCAAATATATACACGTGTTATGCGTCAACTACCCACTGTTTCACATTTTGTGAAATGGGTGCAGACTGGTGTGTATGTGGTTGCAGTGTTTTGGAGGTAATGCCCCTGGACCCTAGCCCATAATGGTTACAAATCTTCCAAACACATTAGGCTACCAGCTCCCCTTGCTACAGTAACTATTGTTCTGCCAAAGCATTTGTCACACCTGTCCTCCTCTACAACCCTCAGACCCTTGGGTCATACAGCTACACATTCTGCATAGTACAAATGTGTTGATGTGACAGCCTGTCGTAAGATTTCTGTTTCTCAGTACAGGAATAAAACTGTTCAATTTTTTCAAATGGGGAAGGTTTCACTTTCAATGTGACCTATCTAGTTTATTCAAACATGGCCATATCAAATTGTTTTTCAAGGCTCATACACAAATTTTTGCTCATACGAGCATTTTTACTGAGTGTTAGCTGTTTTCTTGTACACATTATATGATTGAAGTCATTGGTCCTGTGTTGTCTAAGTTCTACACAAAGTCTTATATAATTGCATAGGCCTAATCTGTGATTAATTATAAATTGGTTTAAACAAGAACCCTATACACGGGTTTCTGTGCAACGTCATCACATACTGTATGCGCGCGCATCTAAGAGGCAGAAAGCAACAGTCTTTACGGTTATATCTAGCAGAAGCAGAGACAACGCGGAGCTGTAGTGCTGTAAACTAACCTAAATGCATAGGGTATGTCAGGTTTTTATGATTCACAAACTTAGTTGGACAATTTCATACTAAGTCAACTAACTAACGTTTTACATAATGTTATATTAATATGCAAATGAAACACAAGCAAACAGATCCAACTCTGAAATTGTAGTTTATTATTGAGTCAACAAGAATTTACAAACATTGCTAAATCTACGTTAATTACAATGTTCTTTTACAGAACTCGGCATAACATATAGCGGTCTTGCCTCTTGGATGCGTGCACATCCGGTATTGTTTGTATACAAGAAACCTGTGTATTGAAAAATGAACACTATTTGTCTACGATACTCTGTGATACATATTGCGCGCGCGCGCGTGTGTGTGTGTGGGGGGGAATCACGATTAATTGCTGTTACTCTCAGATCATAATACAGAGGAAAAGATCTGCCCTCACTTCTGTTTCATACAACTTTAAATATACAATTATTTAACACTGAAATTTACGGGAGTTTAGATTTATTTCTATCAAGATAACTCTCAGAAATGTACTTAATAGTACTAATAGATGCACAGACATGCTGCTGTGAGCATGTAATACATGCTACTGCTGTATGATGTACACAAATCCGTAGCATATCTAGACAGGTGGAGCTGGGGAAGGTGGTGGGTTTCAGATTTTTTTTTAAACAATTGAAACCAGACTATTAAATATTGAGCAAGCAGTATCATTGGCTGCCGAATCAGCAGAGGCCAATCAGCTTGTGCCAAGTTGTAAATTATGTGATTGCTAGCAGAATTTTACCAGATTGTATGTAAAGGACCTATCAACCTGTGCCATCAGTTCAATTTCATGACTGAATTTTATTCTTCTGTTATCAAATACACAACCACTTTGATCAAATTTAGGTGTGTTCATTATAGAGCACAATTGTGCACCTCCAGGGGTTGGCCAGAATAAATACATAAATAAGGAGAACTCCTGATCAGCCGTCAGACCAAACAAGACACTAAAAAACACAACAGAAATGCATAAGTGGGTCTTTCCTTTATTAATCAGCTCTTTTCAAAATTAGTATGGAAGTTGTTTGACCCATGGCCCAAAACAATAAAAAGTTAGAAAAAAGTTTTACAAAATCGTACTATTCTATCATAAACATAGTCAAGTTGGAATATAACAAAAAAGACAGGTCACCTCTACATGAAATCTGCCATGCTAGATTAAAATTGCATTTAGGCCTACCTGGTGTTTTTGGCAGTGACCAAGTCAGCAATGACATTATAAAGGCCCATACCATTGACCCAATTGCATTTACTGTGTTGTACTGTGTTATAAATACCTGCAACTTCTCACAAGATAATTTTGGACAAATATAAGTGGCGGACATCAAGGACATTTTTAGGCATTTGATTAACAAATTAGAGGTTTCCAGGGCTTCACAGTCGAATTCAAGCTTTTATTGACCTTCTGCAAAGTTTTCACTCATTGTGGTGGATAAATATTTATACAATGCCACTTTACCCTCCCATGCTGTATGCTATTCTTTGTTTTGTTTTTGGGATAAGGTTCCTGTGTCTAACCTGATTCTATCTCAGAAGAACATGAGTTCTCATTAGAGGAACAAGGAGACACCTGCCTCCTGAATATTTTGGGATTTCTATTTGCGTTTGACCTTGACTGGCTACATCACAATGGTCTCATTATGCTGTCTGTAGGAATAAAAAAGAGAGCTTCCTTAGACTGGCTATCCTCTGTGAGGCACTGTAAATTTGAATATTTAACATGGCTTCTGGTTATTTACATCACAGCTTTATGCATATTCAGTATCAATGTTTCAATTCAAGTATTAAAAACCGTAACAATACAATTGTCCTCAGGGATTACTCTGAAGTTTAGAAGTCTCTCTCTCTCTCTCTCTCTCTCTCTCTCTCTCTCTCTCTCTCTCTCTCTCTCTCTCTCTCTCTCTCTCTGTGCGTGCATATGTGTGTGTGTGTGTGTGTGTGTGTGTGTGTGTGTGTGTGTGTGTGTGTGTGTGTGTGTGTGTGTGTGTCGAAGTGTAGAAGGAGGGGCAGATACCTGCAGAGCTTAGCTCTGGGCTTGAATGATTTGGTAAACAAAAAAATTTGAACTGCCATTCAGACTCAAGTGAGATTGTGACAGTTGCCTCAAGCTCAAATATAGGGCATCAGTATTCACTGACCTGACTCTTCCTGACAGAGCTCTTTTCCTTTGTACTCACTTTAGCCTCTCATTGCTGAAAGAGAAAAATGCTTAAAACATTTGAGTTTTACAGTTGTAATCAAAATTATTCAAGCCCCATTGTAAATCAGGCTAGGACTGGCTAGGTTTGTGTAGTGTCACATTTGACTGCATGTTAGAAGTATGTCTAAGTCAAAATAATGGTCCAAAAAGTTAAGAGAACATATCATCGCCTTCACAAACAATGAACAGGATACAAAAATATAGCAAATGGACTAAATGTTCCTAGAAACACCATTGGAAGCAAGTTCAAAGTAAAAGGAACAGTGGTTACACTGCCTGGACGGTGCAGAAAAAGGAAGCTATCAACGGCTGCAACCAGATTTCTGAAAAGGCAGGTTCAGAAAAACCATTGAGTGACTGCAAAAGACCCGCAGCAAGACTTGGTGGCAACAGGCACTGAGGTTTCAGCTTGCAAGGTGCGTACTATATGCAATCGTACTATATGCGTACTATATGCAAAAAGCACAAGAAAAGTCAGCTCCAATTTGCTCAAAATTATATAAATAAGCCACGGAGGTTTTGGGATTCTGTTCTGTGGAGCGAAAAAACAAAACTGGAACTCTTCGGCCCTATGGATCATCAGTATGTCTGGAGAAAGAATATTGAAGCATATTGCCACCTTGGAATTATAAGGTTCTATCTGCATTCTGACTGGTTTTGAGATATTGAACTTTAAAGTTGTACACAACTTAAAAAACAACATCACATAATGTAAAGAAGTGGTCACAGAATAAGAATATGTGAATAACTAAATTTTTACAAAAATGTCAGATAGAACGTTCCGGGTTACTTGACTGTAACCCTGTTCCCTGAAAAAGCGGAACGAGATGCTGCGCTGCTTAGCGCATTGGGAACGTCTTTAATCGTGACCCGCTGTGAATATAGTGTGTAAACACGTCGATGGAATCGACCGGAAGTAATATAGCCTCGGTCGGTGACGTCATCGGCGCGCACCCGCGACACGAGGCTATAATTAGATGAGCCGCAGGTGCATCGTCAGGATATTTTGTCTGAAGAGCAGTCCTGGGACATCATCAGCACGGCAAAGTAGCGCAGCATCTCGTTCCGCTTTTTTAGGGAACAGGGTTACAGTCAAGTAACCCGGAACGTTCCCTTTCAAAAGCTACAATCGATGCTGCGCTGCTTAGCGCATTGGGAACGAGAATACCCACGCCGCCGTGCTTGAAGGTGTCTGGACTCCCTACGGTTGTGTAGGTGTGCTCACAAGAAACGCAGGAAAGCCCTAGACATTAGCTTGCGATGTCGGCTCAAGGACGTGAGAGCCCGGAGTGGTATGAACATCCAAACTATAAATTCTTATTAATGTGTGCGGAGAGGACCAGCCTGCCGCATCACAAACAAACTGCAAGGGGGCACCTCTTGCCAAGGCAGCAGAGGAGGCGACCCCTCTGGTGGAGTGAGCCCTTAGACCCGTTGGCGAAGCTTGGCCGCGCGCCTCATAGGCAAGAGCAATAGCATCCCTGACCCAATGTGACATGGTCTGTTTAGTGGCGGCAGCACCTCTGTTGCTGCCCCCATAACAAACGAATAGTTGCTCTGACTTACGCCACTGGCTAGTGCGGTGGACGTAGGCCTGAAGAGCACGGACTGGACACAGTCTGTGAGATCTCTCCTGCTCCGGCGTTATGAACGGTGGAGGGCAGAAGGCCTCTAGAGTGACCGGATGTACAGCCGAGAATGGTACCTTAGGCAGGTAATCAGGATGAGGATGCAAAATCACTTTCACCATTCCTGGGGCAAAGTCTAAGCAGGATGGCGATATTGACAGAGCCTGCATGTGCCCGATTCTTTTTAAAGAGGTTATAGCCATAAGAAAAAAACATCTTTATGGTCAGAAGTTTATCAGACGCTGACTCTAGAGGTTAAAAAGGGGGGTCTCAACCAGACCCTCTAGGACTATTGCTAAGTCCCACGAAGGGATCTTTGGTTCTTACGGGAGGCCTCAGTCATCTGGCCCCAATATTGAAGCGAGCGAGCAGAGGATGTCTCCCGAGTGGCACCCCGTCAACCAAGGCGTGGCAAGCCAAAGAGCGACCACATAAACCTTGAGAGTGGCGGGGCATGTACATGTTGATAATTTTTCCTGCAGGAAATCCAGAACTGAAGCAATCTGGCAGTTGACCAGATCTGCATTATGTACAACACACCACCTTTCAAAGACACCCCATTTGTTGGCATAACTCTTTCTAGTGGAGGGAGTCCTAACACTTAGAATGGTCTTAATAACGGCAGGCGAAAGCCCAGTGTCCCTCAGTTGGTACCCATCAGGGGCCAAACATGAAGATTCCACAGGTTGGGCCTGGGATGGAATATCGTACCCTCCGCCTGAGAAGATCCCTCCTCTCCGGAATCGCCCATGGCGAGCCGTTGAGGAGAGAAATATCTCCAAGAACCATACTCTGTTCGGCCAACGCAGCGCTATCAGTAAGAGGCAAGACCCTTGCTGGCGAACTCTGGCTAGAACTCCTGGGAGCAGAGCCACTGGAGGAAACGCATACAGGCGCATTTTGGGCCATGTGTGCGCAATCGCATCCAGACCCAGGGGGCTGGGTGACTCAGAGAGAAGAGGAGACATTGGGCTGTCCGCTGGGCAGCGAAGAGGTCCACCTCCGCTTCATAAAATCTGGTCCAGATCTGTTTTACTACATCTGGGTGGAATTTCCACTCCCCCATTGGTAATTTCTGTCCGGACAGTAAATTTGCTCCCACATTCAGATGCCCTGGAAATGTACACTGCCCTGAGTGACAGGAACTTTTCCGGGCCCCAGAGAAAATCTGCCTCACTATTCTGTACAGATTGCGTGAGCGTAGACCTCCCTGGTGATTTAAGTAAGAGGCTGCCGCTCTAGCACTAGGACATGACAGCCTCTCAACTGAGGGAGAAAGTATTTCAGGGCCAGAAATACATATTCCATCAACTTGAGGCAATTGATTTGCTAGTCAAGATGATGCCTCCCCAAACCCTTGGGCTGGACGATCACTTAAGACCGCTACCCAGCCCGACAGGCAGGCGTCTGTCGTTAGCATTATGCGACGAGAAGACGCACCAAGAGTGGGACCCAAGGTGAGGAACCGGGGTCTGAACCACGTAGAAAGGGAACGAAGCTACAGCGCGTAACCCTTACCATAAACATGGATTTTAGAAAGTACACGAAGCGTTCAAGGCAAGGCAAGGCAAGGCAAGTTTATTTATATAGCACATTTCATACACAATGGTAATTCAAAGTGCTTTACATAGAAGAAATTAAAATAATCAAAAGAAATAAGAATAATTAAAACAGTTTAGAGTAAAAAATAAGTAAAAATAAAATAAAATACAGTGCAAACAGTCGGACGAACAGTGGCACAGTGCTCATTCAGTAAATGCAATGTTAAACAGAAGTGTTTTGAGTCTGGATTTGAATGTGGCTACTGTAGGAGCGCACCTGATCTCTTCTGGAAGCTGGTTCCAGCTGCGGCTGGCATAATAGCTAAAAGCGGACTCTCCTTGCTTTGAGTGAACCCTTGGTATTTCTAGTTGATGTGATCCTAATGATCTCAGTGATCTGTTGGGTTTATATTCAGTGAGCATATCTGCAATGTATTGAGGTCCTAGGCCATTAAATGATTTATATACCAGTAATAATACTTTAAAATCAATCCTAAATGTGACTGGGAGCCAGTGTAAAGACCTGAGGACTGGTGTGATATGTTCATATTTTCTGGTTCTGCTCAGGATCCTGGCGGCAGCGTTCTGTACGAGCTGCAACTGTCTTATGGTCTTTTTGGGAAGGCCAGTGAGGAGTCCATTACAATAATCCACCCTGCTGGTGATGAAAGCATGCACAATTTTCTCTAAGTCTTGACTGGAAACAAAGCATCTAATTCTTGCAATATTTTTTAGATGATAGTATGCCGATTTAGTTATTGCTTTGACATGACTACTAAAGCTAAGGTCTGACTCTAGAGACACACCAAGATTCCTGACTTGATTTTTAGTTGTTTGACCTCTAGAGTGAAGGTATGCGTTCACCTTGAGAACTTCATCTTTGTTTCCAAACGCAATGACTTCAGTTTTGTCTTTGTTTAACTGAAGAAAGTTTTGGCACATCCAGCTGTTTACTTCATCAATGCATTGGAACAGGGAGTCAATGGGGCTGTAATCGTTTGGCGATAGGGCTAAGTAGATCTGTGTGTCGTCTGCATAGCTGTGGTAAGAGATTTGGTTCTTTCTCATTATTTGGCTCATTGGAAGCATGTACAGGTTGAATAGGAGTGGCGCAAGAATTGAGCCTTGAGGAACTCCGCATGTCATGGATGTCCATTTAGACTTATGGTCTCCTATACTCACATAATAACCTCTCGCTTCTAAGTATGACCTGAACCATTTTAGGACTATCCCAGAAAGACCCACCCAGTTTTCCAGCCTGTCAAGAAGTATGTTGTGATCAACAGTGTCAAATGCAGCACTGAGGTCGAGCAGTACCAACACTGATAATTTGCCTGTATCAGTATTTAAGCGAATATCGTTAATTATCTTTATGAGCGCTGTCTCTGTGCTGTGATGCGATCGGAAACCAGATTGAAAATTGTCAAAGTATCCATTCGAGCTTAAGAATTTGTTCAGCTGATTGAAAACAACTTTTTCAATGATCTTGCCAATGAAAGGAAGATTTGAGATCGGTCTGTAATTGCTTAATATAGTCTTATCAAGATTACTCTTTTTTAGGAGGGGTTTGACAACTGCAGTTTTCAGGGAGTTTGGAAAACTTCCAGAGAGAAGTGAGGCATTTACCACTTCTAGGAGATCTGCTTCTAAGCTGTTTAACACACTTTTGAAGAAAGATGTGGGAAGAGCGTCAAGGGAGCAGGTTGATGTTTTAAGGTGCTGTACGGTTTCTTCCAAAATTTTGCCATCAATTTCTTTGAAATCAGACATAGTAACTACTTTCTCAGGTTGTGGTCTGATCTGTCTGACCCCAGTGCAACTCAGGGATGTGCTGATCACCTTTCTGATATTATTGATTTTCTCAGAGAAGAAAGAAGCGAACTCACTGCACTTGCTGTCTGAGAGCATTTCACTGGGAATCTGGCTCGGGGGGTTTGTTAATCTCTCAACAGTAGCAAAAAGAGTGCGTGTGTTGTTTAAGTTGCTGTTAATAATATTTGAGAAGAAAGTCTGTCTAGCTTTGCCTAGTTCCATATTGAAAGCATGGATGGTGTCTTTGTAGATGTTATAATGGACTACAAGTTTTGTCTTCCGCCACATGCGCTCTGCTTTTCTGCATTGTCTTTTCATATTTTGCACTGCTGTTGAGTTTCTCCAGGGTGCCTTTTGTCTACCACTCTTCTTCCTGACTTTCACAGGAGCAATATCATCAATTACACTTTTAACTTTTGAGTTAAAAGAATCAAGGAGAAAATCAACAGAGTCAGCAGATATGCTTGGTGTTAAAGATATAGCCTTCATAAATAGTACACTAGTGTTCTCATTTAAGCATCTCTTTTTGACAGACACAGATCTAGCTTCAATGGCAGGAGAGATCAATATATCAAAGAAAATACAGAAATGATCAGACAGTGCTACATCCTTAATAACAATCGATGAAATGTTTAGACCCTTACTGATAAGTAAATCTAGAGTGTGTCCACGACTGTGTGTCGGTCCATGTACATGCTGAGTCAGATCAAAAGTTTTTAAAACAGTTTTGATTTCTTTTGCCATATTGTTTTCTGCATTGTCTATGTGGATGTTGAAATCTCCGGCAATAGCAAAACAGTCAAACTCTGAGGAAATGGTTGATAACAGTTCTGTAAAATCCTCAGCAAAGGCTGAAGAGTATTTTGGAGGCCTGTAAACAATGATTAGTAAAATGCGTGGAGCACCTTTTAACACAATACCCAGATATTCAAAAGACGGGTAATTACCAAATGATATTTGCTTACATGGATAGACATCTTTAAAAAAAAAAAGCGCGTGACTTACCATAAACATGGATTTTTAGAAAGGACACAAAGCACCCAACGCGTGCTCTTGCCTCTATTTGCCCTTGGTGAATTTGAGCCACAACTGAAGTGGTCTCATGTGCAAAAGGCCCAGAGGGATCCCTGTGGACGCAGCTGCCATGAGACCTATCCTGACCTAGCCAGATGTTGCTTTAGGGTGTTTAAAAATGGTCTTGACACGCGGGGGACAGTTGTGCCCCAGATGGTGACAGAGTCCCATTTAAACCCCAAGCACGTTGGAGAGTGAACGCTCTTCTTAGCGTTGCAACTCAACCCCATAGAGAGAAGCGTGGATCGATATTGATGTCGAAAGCGCAAGCTCCTGAGACTGTGCCAGTATCAGTCAATCGTCTATGTAACACGGCTAGGTCGAATGGAAGAACCCGATATTGGTAGGCTTCGCCCCCAAAAGCAAACCTCGGGAACTTCCTGTGTTGTGGCAATATTTCTGTGAGAAAAAATGCGTCTTTAAGATCGACCGTGAAGATCCAATCGTGATGTTGAATTTGCAACACGATCTACTTGATAGTTAGCATCTTGAACTTGAGCGTTCTGACGGAACGGTTCAAGCCTCAAAGATCTAAAAACGGACGCAGTCCCCCATTTCTTTCTTGTGACAGCAGATGCGCCTACTTCTGTTTTGTGGTAGTGGGAACACACCGTTAAAACGAGGAGGGCATCATATTCCTTTTACTGTCTTTAGGACACAAAAAGAGATACTCTGCAGTAGCTTCCACGCTGCCAAAGTCTCTTTAAAGGGTACCAAATTTAATACTTCGAATTGGGGGAATGTTAAATGTTCTGTGTCCTGGGCGATAACAGGAAACAACAGAACCTTCAACATTTCGCTGGAAACCGCTACCCCCTGAATCACCAAAGGTGGCAGGGATGTAACAGTGGTTTCGTGAGGGTGTCAGGTAGGAGCTGATTGATGTATTTACATGCCCTATCCCGAAGGGGCACACCCCCACAGACCTGGGACAAAAAAACTCAGGATTTCTGTCTCTGGTATATTATGAGGCTGCTGAGCGCGACAACCTGGTCCCCAGTCCTTACGAGGGGGAACGCAACTCGCCACACTCTGCTTTTGAGCCCTCTTTTTTTAAAAATCAGATCAGCCTGGTATGCCTGCAACACTGCCATAGTGTGCAGAGCAGCACCAGTCTGACCCCCACCAGCATGGATGTCATTATACACGGCTTGGTGGGGAGTGCTGACTCCTTAAATGACGATGAGCCACAGAGAAGAGATAGCCAGCGAGCGTCTCTTCGGACTGGCGCATCATCGTATGCACATGCCCCATGATAGTCTAATAAATTGACGTCAAGGGCACAAAGAATAAGGTTTTCCCCATGCACGAGTTAACGTCATGGAGATCCTCAAGGAGGACAGTCTAGCTGTAATCTGGCCACTGCACGAGTCACCAACTCGAGTAACCTCTTACACGCTTTATCGTAACGAGAGAAGTGCTCGGAGTCGGTACTCTCAAAGTCCATCATAATTTTATTTTTTTATTTTTTATTTTTTTGATGGCTTTTACAATATTTAATCCCTCAGAATTAAATGTGGCCAAAGAACAGCAGACAATAAATTATTACAAGCATTTGATATATTGCATTGAATATCTGATTTCTCATCATCATTCAATTCATCAGCAATAAATACAGCCAAATATCAATCAGACACGGTCTGGATGACAGGCTGTATTTAAATCTTTCATAAGATCAGCCTGGTATGCCTGTAGTGTACAGCGCAGTACCAGCCTGACCCGCTGAAAATGCATGTGATAATACGATCCCAGGGGAGAGAAAGCCCGCGAGCGTCTCTCCAATCTGAGACAGCATCATATAATCGCGTGCCTCTGCAGCCGCGATAGTCGAATTGGTCGACGTCGAGGGCACAAAGACATGTCATGTATAAATATATATATTATATTTACATCTTTATTTATAATCTTTGAGTGTCTTTTTGTTGTGATCAGTGTAGTCTGGCCACTGCACGAACGATCGCCCCGAGCAGTTCTCCTTTTATTATCACGGGAGGAACGCTCGTAGGCGGCAAACTCACGAGATTAAATGTCCTCTGCCCGAGCCGAAGAAGCGCCGAGGCACGCTTCGGTAGTCAGGCAAAAGGACATCGCGATCTGGAGAGAGAGCAAGCGAAAAGGACGCACCCGTCTCTCGCTCCTCAGCCAGATCGACACGCGAGCCCCACAATCGCATTGTGGGTGCCACCCCTTTGAAATAAGCAAAGCGAACGCGAAGCACTTTAACTGTGAACATTCCACTGTGCTCGAATTCACCATGCTCAAACGCAAGGGCAGCATGCTCTTTTCCAAACAAACAAAGCAGTAAGCGTGTGTATCCAGTTCTGAATAGGACGAGAACATGGAGGGACACAGCGCTTACTCCGTTGACACATTTCTCTTTCTCCTTTACTTTTTCTAAACTCCTTTTTAGATCGTAGAGAGATGAGAAAGAGAAAATCTGCACACTGTCAGTGATAAACTAAATAACTCCTAACAAAGATCTGTAGTAGATAGAGAGGAGATAAATGCTTGCACACCAAACACAGAGAGGTCTCTGAAGACAAAAGACCTGACGATGCACCTGCGGCTCATCTAATTATAGCCTCGCGTCGCGGGTGCGCGCCGATGACGTCACCGACCGAGGCTATATTACTTCCGGTCGATTCCATCGACGTGTTTACACACTATATTCACAGCAGGTCACGATTAAAGACGTTCCCAATGCGCTAAGCAGCGCAGCATCGATTGTAGCTTTTGAAAGGGAACCATATAATTCCAAGGGGACGTTATGCTGAAAAGAACACTCTGCCTACAGTTAAGTATTGTGGGGCTCGGTGATGCTCTGGGGCTGCTTTGTATCCTCTGGCAGTGTAAACCTGCAGCTTGTGTGAAAGGCAAGATGGATTAATTGAAGTATCAGGAAATTCTAGGAAAAATGTCATGCTGTCAGTGAGGAAGCTGAAGCTTGGCCATCATCGTACCTTCCAACAGGACAATGATCCCAAGCATACCTCAAATTCCTCCAAGGTTTGGTTGCAGAAGAAGTTCTGGAAGATTCTACAGTGGCCTTCACAGTCACCTGACTTGAACCCCATAGACAAGTTCTGGTGGGATTTGAAGAAGGTGGATGCAACACGCAAACCCAAGAATATTAGTGAACTGAAGGCCATTGAGCATGAGAGATGGGCTAATATTCCTCAGAAATGCTGCCAGAAGCTGGTGTCTGGTTATACATCTCGTTTGCAGGAGGTCATAACAGCAAAAGGGTGTTCTACCAAGTGCTAAAAATGCTTGCCATGAAGGGGTTGAATAATTTTGAGACTCCAGAAGTCATTAAAAGTTGCATTTTCAGTTGAATTTGGAGAAACCACTTGAAACATTTGCTGTGTTGAGCTATTTCAATTATTTTTGTTTGATTTGTTCACTGCAAACAGCTGAAAGTCTGAAAATGTTGCGAACAAACCTTATTTGCAATGGGGGTAGAATAATTTTGATTATAACTGTAATTTCTAAGATTTTATTTTATTTTATAAATTGAATTATTCTAAAGATTACATTGCACATGTTTTTATTGATTAATTTTAAGTGAGTGCTACTATAGGTAATGACAAAGTTAATCTAAACGGGGAAAAAGGGAAACATTAGCATTCAAAGTTGTTAATTAATATATTATATTCAGTTTCAACCAATACCAATAATAAAATGAATTATATCAAAATGCTTTATTTTCAATTATATCTGAGGTGTCAACACTTTTTACTATGGTATTTACCCCCTTCCCAGCCCTATTTTCCACCCTTTCTTGTGTTGTGACATTCCTGGCGGCCCAAATCAGAGATCATCAAAGGCAAACTTTGTCCCACATACCCTGGTTTGGGCATCTGTACTGTATTTATCTTAATAATAATAATAATAATAATTCGTTACATTTATATAGCGCTTTATCTGAGACCTCAAAGCGCTTTACATAGAAGGGGGGGAATCTCCTCAACCACCACCAATGTGCAGCATCCACTTGGATGATGCGACGGCAGCCATATTGCGCCAGAACGCCCACCACACACCAGCTTACTGGTGGAGAGGAGACAGTGATGAAGCCAATCAGTATAGGAGGATGATTAGGACTTATTGACTTATATTGTGTGAAAATTTGGATCCTTTTTTATTTATTTATTTATTTAAATGGGATCCATTATTCCTTTTATTTGGGTCTTCAAATACAAATACAAAGGTCTCTTTAAAGAAGATATTATAAATGTTTTTTTTTTTTTAAGGAATGTTTTGTTATGACAGCTTTACAAGCACAAGCGAGAGTGATATAGCTAAATTGACTCTAAGAAAGAAGTTATTGTTGTACAGAGCTTTTTTTATATACCTATAAGTAAGTCCAGAGAGGTCAATGAACTCAAGACTATGTTGTTATACTGTAAAGCACAGAAAACATGTGCTTCTTCCACAATGCAGTAACAATACATTAGGCTTTCCCCCTTAGGTTACAGTTTTTATAGATGTCCCTTTTCTTGTGACAATGCAAACCCCTATTTTTTTTTCCTTTTTTTTCTGTGTAACGGTTAATACCCACATTTCTGAATCATAAACAAATAAATTCTCAAGTGTCGCTTCCCAATCTGTCTTAGCCAGCTGAAGGGTAAATTTGCCACTATACAATGCTAATTAATCATGGGTTAGCTGAAAACAAACCTGGGCTTTGAAACTAGCTGCTTAGTGAAGGCTAAGAGAATAAATTATATCTTCAAGGAAGCTTCTGTAAGCAGGGCAGGCAAGACAAATAAAGGTGAACTAGATTCAGAGGCGTGAACAGATGTGACAGCCCTCAAAGACTTGCATTTGAAACTATTATGAGACAAAATAGCAAGTTGGGAAGTTAACAAGGACAAGTTGTCCCTTTCACATGATGATATGCTTTATTCTCATATACGGATTATTGGGGCAAACAACACTTCAATACTTCATTCCAGCATTAATATTTTTTTGCTTTTGTGTTTTGAAGTGTGTTTAGATGAGGTCATCTGAGGTACTAAATTTCGCTTCGCTCCATAACCAATGTAGCATTCAAGTTTTTCTTCTTCCTGCCTTTTTTAATATATAATAATATATAATAACTCATTCTATAATTATTCTATATACAATTATAAATAATACAATATCATTTGTTCTCTCACTTTAGTAAATAATGCTCATGTTGTACTAATTCGTTCCCATGTTTTGATTTAACTAAAACAATAGAATGAATTATAGCAATGTGTCCACGTTTACTAAAATGAGGGAAACTTGTTTACATATGAGTAAGTCATGGGAACGTTAATGTGTGGTCATTATATACAAAGGAACGGAATTAAAATAAATAATAATAAAAAAATGTATACAATGAATGATGAAAAGACAATTGTCACATCCCTGTCTGGCTCGCCACCTCATTCCACACTACGCTTCCTATCACCCAAATTCTGATTGAAAACACCTGGCTATAACCTGTCTGGCTCGTTAAGGATGATAAATAATCTTTACACAAACCCAAGCTCATTGTCTAGTCTACTTCTGACTATCTAGGACCGCTCTGCTCTTATTCAGTGTTCTTCTCATTAGTTTATTTTCTTTAGTGCCTTGTTAGCACGTCTGCCTTCCACGGCGGAGACCCTGGTTCTTATCCCGCTAGAAGAGGGTCGAGTAGGACCGGTTACATTGGCTAAAAGCAGCTCCATAAGCCTCAGTCAATACATCTTTCTGGATTCCTATCCTTACGCTCTAAGTAGGCAAAGCGTGTGAAAGTGTTTCAGCAAAATATGTCATATAATATACACCATATAACAATATGGGCAAAAAATATGTCAATATACAATAAGTATAGCTCTTAGCAATATCGTGGAGTATTTAAACGATGATATATTTTGTTCCATTATATTGTTAAAAGTGAAAATGTGCAGTAGGAGTTATTTTTATTTATTTTTCTGACCCTTAAAAATTGTATCAAACGCTTAAATTAAGCCAGTTAATTGGGATGTTACCACATGATGCACATTTTTTGGTTTACCTGACAAAAAGCTGAATAAACTTATTCCCCCTCTCTTAGCCAGCTTCTCCTTCCCTGCAAATGCAGTGTGGGGAAAACTGACACTCCTATTACCTGCTGGCACTGTTCAGGACACCCCTCTGCCTGGTCCTGTCCTTGGGTTGTGACATTTTTCCTTTTAGTTCCCTGCAGATTTACAGACGGCACTGGCTGCTGAGCAGGCCACTCTATAAATACATCTCCTCTCAATTACTGTGGCCGCCTGCTAGCTCAGACCCTCGCTTGTGTGTGTCTTCATCCCAATGGTCTTGGCGTTGTAGATCAGGCGCCCAGACCTGCAATAGTAAACCCGTTATCAATCTCTGTTATCACCTCACTGTGGCGGCCCACGTCTGATGTTTTCGCTCACCAGATTTGTGGGCATGGTGATTACTGAAATCAAAACACCTGTTTTCACCTGTTTTATGTGTCTGTGTAGGCCTATGTGCATTTTGGGTTGCTTAATGCCTGTACTAGAATGAGGTTATCAGCAGAGGCGACTGCTAAATATGTCAGCTTGTGTAAAGAAGACAAGGTCTTTCATAGTAGAAAAAGGCTTAGAAGAGGCACACAGGTGATAGACAAGGAAACTAATGAAGCTTGAAGATTAGAAACTCATAACAAATGTGGAACAAGAAGTGCTAAAGCAAGTGGGTACAGTAGTCATTCAAAATAATAGTTTCTACATTAAATAGTCAGGTTAGTTAATGCAAACATTGTTGTTGTTGTTGTTGTTGTTAATACTGTTCAAAAGTTTTGGGGTCAGTAAGATATATTTTTTATTTATTTAATAATATTACAGTTTTGTTCTGTATTTGCAGCCCTGTGACTATTTTTTATTTTAAACTTTCTCACAATTACTTCAGATGGTTACTCTAAAACTCTTTCAGTTTATAAATTTTCTACGTAGTTGAGGGAATCCAGAGTATCCAGAGCTTGAATGCCAGACTCATCACACCTCCAGTAATTGCTCTTCATTCCTCAGTGGATGAGATAAGCTTTTATATCGATAACAAACATAGGCTTTCTGCCTAACTGAAACTAGACTAACAAACAGAGCCAATTAAAGGATTTACTTTGGCTTTTTCAATTGCACCCCACTGCAAATAAGATTAACTACAGCTCCATGAAATCACCTGTCACTGGGGATGTACATAATTGCTGCCACTGGGCTGTAAGTGGTCCTCTTTACTTCTTATGAGCACTTGTTGTGCTTTTTACAGTCTTTCATATTGTAGAAAATTAAAGCTTGTTGTAGAAACAAATTTTTCATTTTTCATAGAAATTTATAATATTTTCAGTTTTTACAATTACATTTGGAAAGAACAAAACAACTTATATAGCTAGTCTTGAGATGAGTGTAATTTAAAATAATGTATTATTCACTCAAGACCACTTGACTGCTTGAAAGCATTTACAAACCTTAATGATCCCATCACGTGCTCTCTGAAACTTCCCTAGTCCCACTTTATAATGATTACGAGCTTGTTGCATTCAAGTGCTTTGTTGGCAGAAAGAATAGTAATCATGGAGGACACAAGGTTTATTCTTAGAATTTGAGGTGTACTTTACATTCTAGTCAATGTGTGTATCAGTTTAGAGATATATACAGGCCAAGAAAGCTCAAAACTCAAAACTCAAAACTTTTATTAGTTTTTGTTTAGAAATCTGGTGGTGTATTTGGTTAATTATCTTTTTTTGGGGGAAAATGTGGGTACTTAAAAAACGTAAAAAACTGTACTTTACCATTGTTACACTGGGGGACATTCCTCTCGTTACTATTTGAATGCAATACATGTTAAGAAATACGTATAGTTTTCTACATTTCTCTTTTTTTCTGTGGAATGAGCGATACCCCATTCACAAATGAAATACTATTTTGAGTCGATTTTTACAAAAACTTGATCAAACAAGTTGGCAAAACTGTCTAAATTGTCATGATTCTGCCATCAAGTCCTTGTCTGTCTTTAGGTCTTGAGGCAGGATCATGACAGACCCATGTTTCATGTGCAAACACATGGCCTTTTGTTGGGCCATGTGCTTGTGTTGTCTCATCATCTAGCCCCGCCCTCCTTGTTATCCTCGTTTTGTCATTATTGCTTTACCTGTGTCACCTGTTATGTTATCATTTGTCTCCCTACTTAATCCCCTTGTGTTTGCTGTCCTGGGTCGGTTCATTGCTAATCATACCTGTGAGTACCTTGCGGAGAGTCTTGTTATTGTAAGTATTTATTAGAAGTAGTGTTTGTTTATTGTGCAGTCATAGTTTAGTCTTGTCAGCCTACGATTCCTTGTCCCGTCCGTGTCTCGCCCCCTCGTGGGTTTTGTTTTCCTGTTTTTGTACCAATAAATCTTGTGGCCATTGTACACTGTGTGCATTTGGGTTCATCTCCTTGCATCTTCATAACCAAACGTTTGCAAATCCGTTTGAATTATTTGTTCAGTTTGCTTCACGCGCTGATTCGTCTAAAGCGGTTTCTCGTCGTAACAGGAAATTCAATTCATTCGGGTAATATTTGGTTTTAAAACCAAACAGATAATTATCCTAAGTACACGATACCACTAATACAAAGTATGATATTACCAGTTTTTAGGACATATACCTTAATTTATACATTAAATAAGCTGCATTGTTCACAGAGTATGAAATGAACACCTGCCAACCCACAGTAATTTGTGGGTATTGCACAGTGGAGGCGACCTGTTCGTCTTGAAAATAAATACCTTTGCTTATACAGTTAAGTACTGTAGTTTACACACGCTTGCAAAAAATACATTTTGGAGAACAGATTGAAGAAGATCCGTCAATGTGCTTTTGATCGTTGTTTCAGATGTTCAGTAGCAGTTATGAGCGTGAGCAAATGTGAAGATTTTTCACTCTTTCTGTCTAATAATCCAAATGTAGCTGTATACATTATTATTATACAAAACAAAGGAATGATGTAATGATATTCGGGCTACGGATGCCAGAAATAATGCTGGTTTCTTCTGTGTTTGTTGCAAAGATATCTACAGTAAAGACTGGGTGGCCAGAGTGGCTGGGGACTGGAGTGGAGGCTGAGGAGAAATCGAGGGACTGACAAAACATGACGAATCCTGTACAGACGTGAGGAGAGGGAGGCTGGACGGGATCAGCGAGTCCATTGTAGGAAATCATCCTCTCCAAAGCCAAAATGATTGTTCATGGTGGTAGCCATGGTTCTAAATGAACTTTTTTGATCACCAGCCAATGTGGCTGGTAACTTTCTAAAGTTACCAGCCAATCAGAATATCCACTAGCAGAATTTTTTACTTTAAAATGATTAGATCCTAGCACAAAATTGTTTTGTTTTTTTCTTTTGAGTACATGCGGCAATCTTGACAATACATGACGACATTATTGTGATCAAACACTATAGCCATTCACGACCCGTCAGCCATTTGGCATTACATTTTCTTTTCTTAGTTTCTCTGCCGATACCCTCCTCATCCCCTGCCTCGTTCCTCTTCTCGCCCCCAGAAGTCTGCCCCAACCACCGCCGCATTTCGTTTAATATTAACCTACTTTACTAGCCAACTCAGTCTCATTTCTTGTGCGTTTCCATGGTTTCTCGCGCTGGTTTCACTGCAAACTGCGTGCAGCCAGCCGTATGAAACGTCATCACGTAGCATTGCGGCACAGTGTTCATGGGAAATGTAGGAAGTACTGCCAGGGGGATAAATGACCGAGAACAGAGCGGATCAGAGCCTTATGTATTATGCATGTAATGCCTCATGCATCATCGGCCAAACTGGCTAGTGAGTTTTTATTAACACCCGCCAAAATTTGGCGGGTGTTAATTTAGAACCCTGGTGGTAGCCATAAACTTACTTTCAGTGGCGGGAGTGTGATAGGGGCTCTATTCTGCACCTCCTCACAAACTCCCATGGCGATGGATAATGTAGCTGGCTTACACACCTGGTCAGATAATTGAGGCTCATGCTCCGGGGCAATGTCTAGCTCAGTCGTTCCTGTCAGCGCTGGCTTATGCATCGCAGTGGAGGCAGGCTCTCTGTCTGCTGTGGGCACATGCTGCTGCTCCTCACTATCTGATGGTTTCTGGCTGGGCTCTGGGTTGGAAGTAGGGCTGGTGAGTGGCGATCCACACAATACCAGCACCCACTCCACAAATGGTCTCCCTCGAGATCCCTCCCAGGACAACTGGGCCTTTGGTGTTGATTCCCGTGAGAAGGAATGAGCAAAGGCAGTCATCTGGGTTGTGCGACGGGTAAGCGAGGTGGAGGAATTCCTCCAAATGTTCATCGAGGGAGCAATCTCAATGCTCAAGGCACAAGAGACGAAAAAAGGACTGTCCATAGTGATGGGGAAAATCAGAACAAACAAAAAGAAAAAAAGAAATGCTACATGCCGCAGTATATATAACGTTCAAGGTCCGGTCTTCTGTTACAATACGCTGTATATGAAGATGATGATGAAGATTCCAAAAAACTATTGTGATGACAAAGCAAATTAGTAACCATAGTGACTAACACAGGCAGGGAAATGGTGCAACTACAAACGAAGTTTGTATTTTCAGGACTATAAGTCACACTTTTTTTCATAGTTTGGCTGGTCCTGCGACTTATAGTCAGGTGCGACTTGTATATCAAAATTAATTCATACTGACTGAGATGAACCAAGAGAAAACATTACCATCTACAGCCACGAGAGGGCACTCTAGTTAGCCCCCCTCAACTAGCACTGGCCTCGGCCAAGGCCGCTGTTGGAACAACAACTCCCCCGGAAGAGCACTGCAGTGAGCCGCTCTTGCGTTCCTTCCCCCATTTCTCACAGACACCTGCTGATTGTTGACTCTGTTTGGTACCTAATCAAGGTTTTCTCCATGGCAACTTGCTGTGTTAACGCTATGACATCCTGCGGACTGAGGCACCGAGATTTGGATGCCAGGCGGAGCGAATCTCCAGGCCTACACATACACAAACTCTTACATATATATACAGGTATGCAATCACCCCCCCACCCCGCATCCCTCGCCTTCGCCGCTTTGTACCACCAGTCTGACAGGCGGGTCTGTGACCAGCGCCGAGTGGCTGCAGGACCGGATGGCTGCTTGCCTGTGCTGGGTTACCTCCATCCCCCACTCCCCTCCCCTGTTGCAATTATTGTGGGTTCATGTCGTAGTACTGATTATGTGCTAATGTTGCTGAGGTGTTTTTTTTTCCTGTTCCCAGACTGTACTCCTCACAGGAGCATAGTCTGGGAGTTGCCTTTTTTCCCTCACCTATCCTCATGTCATGCTGTATTATTTTCCTCAATCCTTTGTCTTCCTGTCTTGTCTACCCCATTGTCATATTGTATGTATGTTTGTGCATGGACAGGTTGATGGCTAATTTTGCTGGTACTTGTGACTAAGTGACAATAAAGGCTGCTACTACTACTACTACCAGAGCCTCTTCACGTCACGCCTGCCAAGCTTCACGTCAGTCCTGCTGAGCCTGAGCTTCTTCACGTCGGGCCTGCCGAGCATGAACTTCTTCACCTCGGGCCTGCCGAGCCTGAGCTTCTTCACGCCGGGCCTGCCGAGCCTGAGCTTCTTTTTGTTGGGCCTGCCGAGCCTGAGCTTCTTCACTTCGGGCCTGCCGAGCCTGAGCTTCTTCACGCCGGGCCTGCCAAGCCTGAGCTTCTTTTTGTTGGGCCTGCCGAGCCTGAGCTTCTTTTTTTTGGGCCTGCCAAGTCTGAGCTTCTTCACGTCGGGCCTGCCGAGCCTGATCTTCTTCACGTCGGGCCTACCGAGCCTGACCTTCTTCCCGTCGGGCCTGCCGAGCCTGAGCTTCTTCACGCCGGGCCTGCCAAGCCTGAGCTTCTTTTTGTTAGGCCTGCCGAGCCTGAGCTTCTTCACGTCGGGCCTGCCGAGCCTGAGCTTCTTCATATCGGGCCTACCGAGCCTGACCTTCTTCCCGTCGGGCCTGCCGAGCCTGAGCTTCTTCACGTCGGGCCTGCCGAGCCTGAGTTACTTCACGTCGGGCCTACCGAGCCTGAGCTTCTTCACGTCGGGCCTGCCGAGCTTGAGCTTCTTCACGTCGGGCCTGTCGAGCCTGGGCTTCTTCACGTCGGGCCTGTCGAGCCTGAGCTTCTTCACGTCGGGCCTACCGAGCCTGGGACTCTTCTAGTCATGCCTGCCGAGCCTGAGCTTCTTCACGTCGGGCCTACCGAGCCTGGGGCTCTTCTAGTCATGCCTGCCCAGTCAGAGACTGTTCAGGTCATGTCTGCAACACTGGCCATTATGGCCACAGCCATGTGGTGTGTGTGTGTGTGTGTGTGTGTGTGTGTGTGTGTGTGTGTGTGTGTGTGTGTGTGTGTGTGTGTGTGTGTGTGTGTGTGTGTGTGTGTGTGTGTGTGTGTGTGTGAGCTGCGCACACATCTGAGCCAGTGCCTGTTCCAGCCCATAACCCCATAGCTGCCCCCAAGAAAATTTTGGGGGGAGGGCAGTGGGTCCCTTGATAGGGCCATGGAGGCAGCGCCTTAATGGCCCTCTGAACTGTCGGCACCACCCTGGCCACCTGCACAGGCTGCTCGGCTTGCTCTGCCCTGGTCGACTGCACTGCCGGCGCCGCCCACGCTTCACGACCCAGGTCCACCATGTCCTGGACCCGTTCCCCTGCACAGGCCTGGGCCTCCATCCCTTCCCCAAGACCGCCTCCGGTTCACTACCCTCCTGAACTATTGTTTTTTGGTTTTGTTAGGTGTCAGGAGCCGCCCATAGAAGGGGGCTCTGTCATGATTCCTGTCTTGTGTCCACTTGTCTTGTGTGTAATTTTGTCATTTCCTGTCTTGTGCTTAGTCTTGTAGTCCTGTGTAGTTTTTCATGTTGATTCGTCTCCCCAGGTGTATCTTGTTTCCTCATTATGTAATTAAGCTTGTTTGCCCCTGTGTATTTATAGCCCTAGTGTTTCACTTGTTACTTTGTCAGTTGTTGTACATGTATGGTTCTAGTTCGGTCCTTCTCGTGGTTGTGTTTCTTTGTCCCTTGAGTTCTTTATTATTTGTTCTATGTGTTATTTCATTAAAACCCTGTAGATAGATCCTCGCATTCGCCTGCTTTCTCCAGCAAGTCACAGTGGCAGAAAAAACAATTGTCAACACAAATAACTATGTATCCACATAAATAATACAAGGAATGTTTTTCATTAATATCTTTCTGTTTGGATCCTTGTGAGATGTCATTCCATCTATCAGACTGGAGCCATTTGCCCCAAACTAAAGAGGAAAAACACTTGGAATAAACCATTATGCTCTCAAAGCACATTACTCATTGTTTGATAAAGCACCTGAAGAACTTCAGCCATATGTCATGTCCAGATCACTAAACGGCATCAGTGCATAGGTTTTTTCCAAGAAAATTCCCTTTTGGTCTGCGTTAACTCCACTTTTAGACATACACTCATGAACTTCCCTTGGTACTTTGAAGTGTCCCAGGACCATCATTTTGAAGTGTGTTTCAACTTCATCAAGCAGACAAGGGAGGTTTATTTGGACAGACCCTTGACTCCTCGATTTTGACTGAGGGAGCAACTTTACTCGTATGTACACTTCAGGCTGATCCATATACCACAATGCAACACAATTGTGACATCACAACATCAACTTGCAGTGCTTGCACGTAATTTACCCACAAGTGATCAAGGGGTAAGAGCACTGCATTTAAGCCCATTGTAATGGTTCCACCAGTAGTGGGCACTCGTACTAGTGTTGCACGATAATACCGTAATTACAGTAGAAATGTATTGAAATACCCTGCTTTAAAAAATGGTTCCTAATTTATTAAAAAATTATTCCTAATTTTACTAGTAATGTGTAACAAGGTATGTTGTTATGGGAAGACGGAGGCGGGAACTGGCGAACATTCTGACGTCACGCTCCACCCATTGGCTGCACAGGACTGCTTAAAGTTATTGACACATTAGAACGATAGAGAAACATGCATTAATGAGAAAATAAAGCGCGTGACATGCATGATGTTAAAAAAAGTTAAAGGGATAGTTCACCCTAAAATTTTGTCATTACTTACTCATCCTTAAGTTGTTCCAAACTTGTATGAGTTTCTTTCTTCTTTTAAATACAAAAGAAGATATTAAAAAAGAATGTTGGTAACCAGAGAATTGAATGACCCCACTGACTTCCATAGTATTTTCTTTTCCTACTATTGAAGTCATAGGTGTCCGCCAACTGTCTGAATACCAACATTCTTTAAAATATCTCTTCTGTGTTCAAAGTGGTTGTCATCGAGGAATAACATACCGCTGGATGCCACGATTGACCAATCAGAATCAAGTATTCCACAGAGCCGTGTAATAAAGACCTAATACAATATTTAGACTCAGATAAATATTTTGTCTAATTATTTACTTATGTGGCAAGAAGCCGTGTAATAAGCGGGATAATGTACATCCAGCCGGTTATATCTCAGAATAATCCCTTTCATTGTCTCTCAAATTAATGCTATTAAATATACCTATTGTAGCCTATCTGAAAAACTTAAAAGGACTGTTTATTTAATTTATTTATTTTATTGTATTTGTCATATTTTTTTGTTACTTGCATCTTGCATTTTGTTACTTTTACAATAGAATAACAAATACCTATATTACAATATTGATATATTGAAATTATTCAGTCATTTTTCCTGTTGTTTTAGGTCTTTGTCATGGTATCGGTTCAGTAGTTTTATTGAGATATTTTAGTCAGGTATCATACCGATAATTTTAGTACCGTGACAACAATGTGCAACAATAAACAATGATGAATGAGATGGAGGGAAGTTAGTAGCCTACGGAAGGGCATAAAAAGTGGACTTAAACACACATTTAGAAAGATGTCAGCCAGCCAGTTCATTTTCTCTTACATTCTTTTTTTCCTCCTCGCTGTTTGGAATGTGTCTTTTCTGCATATATATGTCACTGTAGGTGTTTTCCTGCTGTCTCCAGATGAGCTGTTAACCAAACGCTGGGAAGTGTGCATGTTTAACCTTTAGGTCAGAACATAGTGTAATTCTTTGTTCTCTCTTCAAAGAGAGAGAGAGTAATAGCCTTAACATTCTCCATATGTGGAACTGTCCAGAAAACCTGCAGACTGTTTTCATGAAACAAACATTTCGAAAACATCTGATTACTTCAGTGTCACATCAAAGCAAGACACTCTTCTTAATGTAAAAATACATATTTTTTTTCTTTTTGCTGTTATTTTGTACTTTGTATAGAACAATTTGTTTGTTTATTTTTTCCAAACCATCCCATTTGTAAAAAAAAAAGACTTTATAATGCAACATGCATAATGTAATGCTTGAATGTTTCTTTAATAGATACACAGATCCTAAAAAGGGGGCCAGTAGGTAAAATACAAAAAGTTAAGAACACACATTTTTGTATAGTGTGTTAGTTGGAGAGTTTTTTAAAATATTTATCTATATATTTTGTCATGTTTACAAATTATATATACATTGCTTAGTTGCTCTGAGAGGAACATGTATAGCTGTTATAGTTCTTTAGAGTTCTCTCTTTAAGCGTGTTGAAAGGGTAGTTCATCCAAAAATTTAAATTCTGTCATCATATAATTTGCGTAATGTCGTAGAAACCTGTGTGACTGACTTTCTTCTCTGAAACCAGAAAACATTTTTTTTTAGAATGTTAGTAACCAAACTATCCCTTTAAAATGAATGCATAAAAGCAAAAACAGACTGTATTAAGTACTTACTAGCACTAAAATGTTTTTCCCTTCTCTCTAATCTTTTTTGCCTCTCTTCTATCTTTGCCTTTGTATGAGGACTACTTCAGCTAATTCCATTACACACAAGCAAATGTTTCTCTGCTGACAATATTTGACAGTAAAACCACTTCGATTAGATTAATTAAGAAATTTAACACTTAAATTGCTTAACATAGAATGGACAAATTTATCTTTATTATAACAGATTGCATTTTTTATTGGTACTATTGCACGCTTATAAACAAAATAAATCGTTTTTCATCAAAACATCATGAATTATTATGACAGTGAAATATGCCAGACAAAAAAAAAAAAACTTATTCAATTAAGAAATCAAATTTGCATCACATTTGAATCAAACTCAGAATTCTAATTATTGACAGTCTCACATATAGCCCTACTCAGAATTATTATTTTGCAGCACGACACACTTAAAATATAATCAAAGTGCAGTATAAATACATTTGGATAAATATAATTTTGACTGGTGGGCTAAAGATTTTGTAGATGGATTTATTCCAGGATTATGTAAAATTCCAGGATTATGTAAAATATGCCAAATATGTATTTTGAGTGATTTGGGGTTCCCTTTCGAGGGAACTCGCGATGCGTCGATGACGCTTTGGGAACGCGTACAGCGTGAACGAATCTGAAGCAGCTGTGTCAACTTAGTCCAAAGTAATGAATGAACGAGCGCCACGTGCGGGTGACGTCATGACCAGGATACAAAAGCGCACTCGGTGAAACCGGCACTTCAGCTTTTTTGCCTCAGCAAAACAATCTGTGTGTCTGACTGTCTGTCTATTTACTGTTGTCCGTGATTTATATATATATATTTTGTGGTTATTATGGCGAAACAATTATACAGGCTGTGTGCTTCTCCCTGCCCGCGTTATTTAACGGGTGGGGACACACACGAGCTGTGTGTAATGTGTTTGGGAGTGGAGCATGCGGTGTCAGCCTTCGAGGGGGCTGACTGCCATCATTGTGAGAAGCTTCCGCTTCGCATGCTCCGCTCCCGTCTGTCACTCTTTGAGGAGAGTGGTCAGGCTCGCGATCCTCAGGGTGCAGGACCCGCTGTTGCCGAGGCAACACGGAGAATGCATTCCTGGGGATCGCAAAAGGATCTCTCAGAAGGGTTGGAGACGGGTCCGAGGACCTTATCTCCTTCCTGTCCTGGGAGATCCAGCGCTCTCTCTCCGGTGTCGGAAGCCCGCTCTGCGGCTTCTTCCGCCCGGGTAGAGAGCCCAATGCTTCAGTGCTCTAGCTCCGAGGAGGTAGATGTACTAAGCATTGGCAGTGACACAATCACTGGAGAAGGGGACTCGCCATCCTCTTCTCCAGCATATGAGGAGCTGGTGGAAGTGATATCTCGTGCTGTGGATAAATTACATATTGAATGGCCAGCCGAGAAAAGGGGCGCTCGTCCGAAAAGCAAATTAGACGAGCGCTTCTTACCATCTAATGTTTCACTTCCACCACGAGGTCTTCCATTTTTTCCTGATCTTCACAGTGAGCTGTCTAGATCATGGGATAAACCATATTCTTCTCGGCTCTTTAGTCCTCAAGTGCATATTTATTCGGGGATTAGGGGGCTGAGAGAGCATGGTTATGAGTCGATGCCCCGGGCTGAACAGACGCTCGCGAGTTATCTGTCACCCGGTTCAGCATCGTCTCTGAAGACCTCGGCTTTGCCCACTAAGCCATTAAAAACGACATCTACATTAGTGGGCAAAGCATATACGGCAGCAGGTCAGGCTGGAGCGTGTCTGCACACTATGGCACTGCTCCAGGCATATCAGGCTGAGCTGCTGGGGGATTTGGACAAAAGTGAGGGAGTTGGTCCCGAGGAGGTTCGAGAACTTCGTCGGGCCACAGATTTATCTCTCAGGGCTACTAAGGAGACCGCCAGAGCAATCGGGCGGTCTATGGCAGCCCTTGTAGCCACTGAGAGACACCTCTGGCTGAATCTGGCAGATCTTAAGGACAAAGATCGTTCTTTTCTGCTGGATTCTCCTGTCGAGCCTTCTGGTCTCTTCGGCGACTCCGTCAATTCGGTCGTCGATAGATTCCAGGAGGCTAAAAAACAGTCAGAGGCTTTTAAAAAATTTCTCCCTCGCCGAGTCCAACCCCCTGGGGCTGCTGTGCGTGAGCAGCCCCAGCCGTCAGGCTCCTCATATAGAGGTCAGCAAAAGGAGAGTGTTGCGTCTCGTGCACCTCCGCAAAAATACTGGAAGCAGACGCAACACTCTCAACCGAAGTCTTCTAAGCCAAAGCCGGATCTGAGGACCGTTCTTCAGGCTAAGAAGGCGCAAAAGAAAAGGTCCTGACGCCAATGGCGTCAGACCAGTGAGGGCAGCCCCACCCGGGGTGCAGCGGGTCACACCTCAGAATACGGTGTCCGTTCCACCTCGGTGTCCTCAGGGGACCATTCTGCCAACCCCGCCACCCTTGGTGCTTCGGGGCGCAGTGGTTCCCAGCGTATGTCTGGCGCAATGTCGACCCGACATTGCGTCGGACATGAACCTTCTGAGGGGGGTTCAAAATCAGTCAGTTCGGGTAGTTCCTGCCGGTATGTTTCAGGTCCCCGAGCTGAGTGTCTCAGTTACACCAGAGACCAGCCCCGAGGGGCTGGTTCCCTTAGTAGATTTTCTGTCAGAATGGAAGATTCTGCCAAATATTTCTCGATGGGTCCTGCATATTGTAGAGAGAGGATACAGAATCCAGTTCGGTTCTCGTCCTCCTCGCTACAACGGGGTGTTGCTCACGTTAGTGCATCCCGAGCAGGCTCTGGTGATGGAGCAAGAGGTGAAAGCTCTGTTAGCCAAGAAGGCTATAGAGCAGGTGTATCCACCCGACAGGGAATCGGGTTTTTACAGCCGCTATTTCATAGTTCCAAAAAAGGATGGGGGGTTGCGTCCCATTTTAGATCTTCGTCTGTTGAATCGTACAGTACAGAAACTCAAGTTCAAGATGCTGACACTCAAGCAGATTGTGACTCAAATCAGATCCGAGGACTGGTTTGTTACAATAGATCTGAAAGACGCTTACTTCCATATCTCCATCCTCCCTCAGCACAGGAAGTTCCTGAGGTTTTCTTTCGGGGGCAAAGAATACCAGTATCGGGTACTTCCGTTCGGTCTAGCACTATCACCCCGCACGTTCACGAAATGCGTAGATGCAGCTCTGGCCCCGCTCAGGCTGCAGGGCATACGTATTCTGAACTACATAGACGACTGGCTGATTCTAGCGGAATCAGAGCAGTTAGCGGTTCGGCACCGAGGTGTTGTTCTCGCTCATATGCGGAAATTGGGGTTGAGGCTCAACGCCAAGAAGAGTGTGCTGTCTCCATTACAGAGGACCACTTTTCTTGGTGTGGTATGGGATTCAGTCATGATGCGGGCCACTCTATCGCCCGCTCGTGTAGCTGCTATCCTGACAGCCACGAAAGAGCTAAAGCTAGGCCAGTCACGCACTGTAAAACAGTTCGAGAGACTGTTGGGTCTCATGGCAGCGGCGTCCAATGTGATACCCTTTGGCCTGCTGTACATGAGACCTTTGCAGTGGTGGCTCAGGACCAGAGGGTTCTCCCCGAGGGGAAACCCACTTCGGGTAATCAAGATCACGCGGCGGTGTCTCCGCGCCTTGGTTATGTGGAGGAAACATTGGTTCCTGTCCCAGGGTCCGGTGTTGGGAGCTCTTTGTCATCGAGTTGCTATCTCGACAGATGCTTCCCTCACCGGCTGGGGAGCGGTAATGGAAGGCCGCTCAGCTCAGGGTCTGTGGAGGAGTCATCATCTCTCTTGGCACATAAATTGCCTGGAGATGATGGCTGTTTTCAATGCGTTGAGGCACTTCCTCCCAGACCTGAGGGGCCACCATGTGCTTGTCCGGACAGACAACACATCGGTGGTCTCTTATCTGAATCGCCAAGGAGGTCTACGGTCGCGTCCACTGTACAAGTTGGCGCACCAGATCCTCCTATGGTCCCTAGGGAAATTACGCTCTCTGAGGGCAGTGTATATTCCGGGGGTACAGAATATTGGAGCAGACGTCCTGTCGAGGCAGGAGCTGAGGCCAGGGGATTGGAGACTCCACCCCGAGGCGGTGGAGAAGATATGGGAGTTTTATGGCCAGGCTCAAGTGGACCTGTTTGCATCTCAGCACACGACGCACTGTCCACTTTGGTTCTCCCTTACTCACCCAGCCCCCCTGGGGCTGGATGCTATGGTACAGACGTGGCCGAGGCTACGGCTGTACGCCTTTCCCCCTGTTGCTCTGCTCCCAGGAGTTCTGGAGCGAGTCCGCCAATGCGGAGTAAGCCTTTTACTAGTAGCTCCGCGCTGGCCGAGTCGAATCTGGTTTGCGGACCTGATTCATCTCCTAGACGGTCCTCCCTTGGAGATCCCGATCAGGAGAGACCTTCTGTCTCAGGCCGGGGGCACGATATTTCACCCCCGACCAGAGATTTGGAAACTATGGGTTTGGCCTCTGAGGGGGCCCAATTCGTAGAGAGTGGTCTCTCAGCCGAGGTTGTTGAGACCATTCTAAGCTCCAGAGCGCCCGCTACAAGGAAGTTGTACACTTTAAAGTGGAGATTTTTCACTTCTTGGTGTCACCAGCGACAGTGGGATCCGGTTTCCTGTTCAGTTAACACAGTACTGGAGTTCCTGCAGGACCGCTTTGCGTCAGGTTTATGTCCGTCCACCTTGAAGGTTTATGTGGCGGCTATTGCGGCTTTCCACACCCCGGTGGGTGGTACATCTTTGGGTCGAGACCCCCTGATTACTCGTTTCCTTCGTGGCACCCTGAGGCTAAGGCCTGCAAATCGTACTAGGATGCCGGCTTGGGATTTGGCATTGGTTCTAGAAGGCCTATCTGGGGCTCCGTTTGAGCCCTTAGAGTCGGTCTCAGAAAAATTTCTTACTTTTAAGACTATTTTCCTCCTAGCCATTTCTTCCCTTAAGAGAGTCGGAGATCTTCAGGCCCTTTCGGTATCTCCTACCTGCCTGGAGTTCGCTCCAGGCATGGTTAAGGCATTTTTATACCCTAAGCAAGGTTATGTCCCTAAGGTACCTACCATCACTCCTAGGCCTATTGTGCTGCAGGCTTTCTGTCCTCCTCCGTTCACTTCATCGGACCAGGAAAGGTTGAACCTCTTGTGTCCAGTGCGAGCATTGGACACTTATGTTCATCGGTCTTCTTCTTGGAGGAAGGCCGACCAGCTGTTTGTTTGTTTCGGATCACCCAAGAAAGGTCTTCCTGCTTCTAAGCAAACAGTTAGTAAGTGGATAGTTGAGGCTATTACTCTTGCTTATGAGTCCTCTGGCCAGCCTTGCCCTTTGGTGGTCAGGGCTCATTCCACTAGAAGTATGGCGGCCTCTAAAGCCTTAATTTCTGGAGTTTCTCTCCAAGACGTTTGTGATGCGGCGGGCTGGTCCTCTCCGCTTACATTCGTCAGATTTTATAGCCTGGACCTGGATGCTGCCCCAGGGTCCCATGTTTTAAGTGCTTAGTGTTTCTGGATGACAGTAGACACTCAGGCATTTGTAACTATGGCGGTTTGGGTATTCTCGTTCCCAAAGCGTCATCGACGCATCGCGAGTTCCCTCGAAAGGGAACGTCTCAGGTTACGTATGTAACCATAGTTCCCTGAGAAAGGGAACGAGACGATGCGTCACCCTGCCATACTTCCTGCATTCCTGGGATTGTCTTGCTTCGGCAAGTTTATGCTGAAGTGCCGGTTTCACCGAGTGCGCTTTTGTATCCTGGTCATGACGTCACCCGCACGTGGCGCTCGTTCATTCATTACTTTGGACTAAGTTGACACAGCTGCTTCAGATTCGTTCACGCTGTACGCGTTCCCAAAGCGTCATCGACGCATCGTCTCGTTCCCTTTCTCAGGGAACTATGGTTACATACGTAACCTGAGACGTTTTCCACAGTACACTGTGTGCAATTGTTACCTTAATAAAGTGTTTCACAATGTAGTTAATGGTCATGTTTTGAGTTTATTTGTTCATGTTTAGAGATTGTTTTTGATCTCTTATTCTGTTCTGTTAATGTCTGTGTTTCCTAGTTAATCTTCTAATCTGTTAATTGGTTCAGTCTTTCCTTCATCCCCTGCCTGTTTGTGGTTACAGATTTGATTAGAGTTTGGGTTAGTTTCTCACTTCGTTTTCAGAGTATTTAAGCCCTGTGTTTAGTACTGTGTAGTTGTCTGTCATCGTTTCTATTTACTGGTTGTTCTGTCCTTTTTGGTATTTCTAAGAATGCCTCAGTTTGATTTTGTTTTCAATAAAGACTGCTGCACTAAGATCCAGTATCCTCTCTGCTGCAACTAGCCTGTGACAATGCAACACAGCTCATTGAAAAAACGCACCTGTGGCAACATTTTTGCAAAACGCAAAATACGTACATATCATTGCAGTTTCCAACAGAAATATACACTAGATTTATAGACTTGTTTTCACATGGCTCCTTGCATAATTATGTTATGACCTCAAAACACGTCTTACCAAAGTGCATGATTTGTAAACAAATATATTTTGGAGTTTGCATCACTTAAAGCTACAATATGTATTTATTTTTTCGGCACTAGGGGTCGCTAACCTCTTACAATAACAAAGGCGTAGGTTGATGATGCATAAGCGGACTTATGGAACTTGTCGTCATGCTGATGGATCTTATAATGTTTATGGATGAGTGAATACATTGATGTTTTTAACATGACTGTGGTATGAAGTAGGGCGCGATTGCTAATGAGAGACAGATATCAGCGCCACATGCTAGTCCCGCGATATAAAGGACATTTAATTCTACCGAACTACCCGCAAGTGCTGAATTAGTACTCTACACAGGTCCGTTTATTATACGAATGAAACTTGTGAGGTAACGCAGCGCTGTTGCACTTGGTCTACACTATCACACTAAACTGCATTTGAGTGTGGTGAAAGTTATAATGTTACTCTATGTGTTAGTTTGTAGGCATTATGAGACTAGTAAGCTAGATCAACATTAGAATAACATACTGATCATATTTCATCATGTTGAGCTATATAACATTGATTAGTTTTATGTACTACAGTTGCTCACCTGTCTAATAAAATACATGCAAGAGTGGCGTTTCTGTCAAGTCGAAGTTTGTCACGGACGTGGAGCTCTCGGCATCCTGAAAACGCCAATATTGCTTTTCCTTTTGTCCCAAAGTTTGCTTGCCATGGTCCATAAAGTTTGAACGAAACAACAACAGCGTGAGCGTGCCGCTAGACGTAACGCAGTTGTCCACGTCTGTCGCCATGGTTACTATGGCAGTACGACCGGACACCATGGATAACGTGGATATTACTTCATTGACAGGCGACAAGTGAACACTCTTCATATCACAGTCCTGCAAATATGACAGAAAATTTACTCATTTGCTGTTCTGCGGCAATACATGAGAGCAGTTGTGTTTTAAACCAAACATATGATGAGTGAGTGTGACCTGGATGTATCAGTGAATGGTGAAATGTTTTGCTAAATAAAATGATCCTGCTAGAAGAACTGCGCGAGAAAATGCCAGAAAATGTTGCCACAGGTACGTTTTTCTAATGAGCCTGGGCTGAGTTAATGTTATTTTTTGGTCATAATTTAAAGAATTTTATTCATTTCATTAGTACAAAAAATGTTTTGAGACAGACAAAGTATTGCTGATCAACTTATCAAAACTCTGCCTAATAGCAACAACATTAGCAACATTTGGTTTGTCATAATTTCATTATCAAAGCCAAGTTTAAGAATGGCATTATTTTTGTGGCATAAATGTTTGTTTAATTGCCACTGGCTTTTGAGGGCCATAATTATTCCACATTAATTGTGTCAATATGTACTGTGTATCTATGCAAAGTCTGGCGCTCTGCACCATTTCCATAGCAACGTTGTTTTCAACACAACTTTCAATGATTGATGACTAGACTTATTACATGTAAATGTTTAATTAGCAGCATATTTAGCAAAACAATCCGTTACTGTTTCACAGGATGTTCAGTTGCAGAGAGACGTGCCGCGGGGAAAGTGCTGGATTTGTTTTTTATTGACCGGAACTGCTGATGTTGCTCCCTGTGGCATTCTTAATGCACCGTGGTTTGCTTTTAGAGTAGGAGCCCTAAACCAGACAGTGACTGATAACATCAGTTACCTCTACGATTGCAATGTAAAATCTGATCTGTGCTGCTGGTTGGGAAAAAACGAATTTAGTTTGCTATGAAAGACTGTTATGACAATCTCAACAAGTCTGAGGAATCTGACTGAACATGTATTTCTCCATCTCGCTTCTTTACAAACAGGGTTTCTTGATGCTTCATGCCACAGGGGTAGATTTTGTCCCCTAATGTGATTTTGTTCTGTCTCTCAAGGTGCATGCCATTTTACAAAATAAATAATACGCTCACCTAGTGTAAATGGAAGCCAAGCATTCAGGTTTAGTTGTCCAAATTCAGCCATGCTTGTCTTAGAACGGTCAGTGCCTCCATCTTTTTTCTCTCTCTGTGCATTTAAAATATGCCCTTACATACTGTAGGACTAACAGCTCACCATGGCACAAAGCCATTATTCAATAGCCTCTGAGAATGTACGTTAATATGTCACAGGATAACTACAATTGTTTCTAAGCTTAGTCCAACAATTTAACTAATGCACATTTTTAAATAGTACTTATGTGTATGAAATTCAGGAGGACAGAATAAATTTGAAATTGTTGAGTTGTGGGTGTAAACAACAACACATTGGTGGCATCGAAATTATCATTTAATGAATCAGCCTGACTACATTTTTTAAAAGGATAAATTTATGGATCTGGTCAGAAAGAAAATGCCCTTAAAATTAACATTGTTTAAATGTTTACATCTTTAAAGGAATATTATTTATTTAAAACAAATATCCATGTCACAATCAGTCATGTTTTCGTTTTAATTTCCACAATCTTTTAGTTTGTCTTCATTATTTCTGTGTTTCTTTTCTGGTGTCATAGGCTGTGTCTGAAAATGCCCCCTAAAATGCAATTTGTAGCCTAGTGGTATCCGAAAAAATAGTGGACATTATCGTGTGTACTCATTCTATCCCACAATGCACCACAATAACGAGTGTACAAAGGTTGTATGCTCAATGACAAGAGAATACCCATAATCCACTGTGAGGGTCGTGCCGAATGAATTACCGAATCTCACCAGAAGATGGCGACTTCATGGCGATTTACTGGCGATGATGGAATCATCCATCCATCATTTTGAAATTGATTACTAGATTGTTTTATTAAGGTTCATACATAGTTTTCATGACAGAGTTAATGATACAATTTCATTACTAGGCTACTGGAGTTGCCAAATTGCTAAGTTTTAATTTATTATTAAATTATGCAAAAACTGCACTCGTTTTCATTCACTCCTTCAGGTCGACTATATTAGGTCCCGTTTACACGTACATGGTTATTTTGAAAAACTGAGACATTTCCCTTCGTTTGTGCCCTTCGTTTACACGCAAACGGAGAATTCGCCTCTGAAAACGATTCTTTCAAAAAACTCCGGCCAGAGTGGAGATTTTGGAAAACTTCATTTGCACGTTTGCATGTAAACTGAGAAAACTGATTTCACTGACGTCACTGACGTCACAGTATGTGACTATTTTCGTGATTCTGATTGGCTGCAATGGCTTGAGCTTCTCGTTACACTGCCACCTACAGGTTTGGCATGCGCTTGATGGCATATACACGGGTTCGTGAACGAACACTTTTCTGAAAACTGACAGGTGTGCACAATGTTATTTTCGAAAAAAGGGGTGAAATGTCCGTTTATGAAAATAGCCGTCCATATGTAAACGTAGCCGTAGTACTAATGTAGGGAATAGTAAATGAGGGTAAAATTCTTATATTGCCCTCAGTTCAGTCACTCATTATCAGTTGTTGTTTGTGTTCATGCAGTTCCGTTGCCTTCTCTTGTTTTGGATTAGCATTGTGTTGGGTATACTTTTCTGTTTTGTTTATTAAAGTTTACGCTGGTAGTTGGATCCTCTGCATCTCACCATCCAAGACAATCCACTACCTTTCAAAGGTTTGGGCTAGTAAGATTTTTATTACATTTAAAAAAAATTATGTTTACCAAGGCTGCATTTATTTGATCAAATACAAAACAAAACAAATACTATTGTTAAAAATTACAATTCAAAAATAAATTATCTCTTTTAATATATTTTAAAATGTAATTTATTCCTGTGATGTCAAAGCTGAATTAACAGCAGCCATTATGCTACATTCACGCCATGTCGTAATTGGGTAAAATAAAGCTCTGTATAGCTACTTAAAAAAAAAAAAAAAACAGGATTCATTGATGAACATCATATTGACCCCAAACTTTTGAATGGTATAGTGGTATAAGAAGAGACTGAATAAGAGGTTGTGCAAACATATTATCACACTTTTTACTAGAACTTGTCATTTAAACATGTTTAGAGATAAGTTCTAAGCTTTTCATCTATGAACACATATCAGTTCAATATCCTTTCAGGTTAAATGCCTCTGCAAGAGATAATGGTGACAGCTGTTGGCTCCACATCATCAATCACCTCAGCAGAGTGCTAAGATGATTCCTGTGGGCAGCAGGTTAAGACTAAAATGAACACAAGGGATGCCAGCAAACAAGAAGACATACACTTGTAGATCAAAGCTCTGTCCTAGTAAAAGATACCTTTTATTCTTGCTTATTGATTAGTATTAGTTCCACCAGCATATGAATTCAATCTTACAGATTAAAAGCATCTCATAGACAATGTAGGCACAGGGTATGCAGTGCAGGCACATTATTGGAAACTAATTGGGAAATGTGTTAAATTGTTGCAGTGTGTGCAAGTAATGATCCATAAGGAAGGGGCTTTGTAGGTGTGGATGTGGTTGAATTTCCCTGGCTCTTCCTGGCTACCCTGTTGAGAACGTCTGTCACACCAGACGGTGATTACAGAGATGAGCCGGCCCTTTCATCCAAAAACAGTCCCTCATTTCCTTTTGACTTTGAAAAATCCACAGGAACATTACTTTGAATATTCATTTAGAATGATAATGGTATCCATTACCTGCAGTAAATTTCTTATATTATGCCTTAAAATACAAACAATACATTTCAATATAGGGCAGGACTTTTATTATGATTCTTTGGCAGAACAGTAATGCACTGTGCAATGATTGCTGCATTTGATAAATAACTTGGAATTTACTGAAATCTCAGTGTTTGTGCAAGAAGTAAAATATATTTACACGAGTTCAATCAAGAACATTTGGTTTGACACCCTGCATATATAGTTATTTACTTTACTTTAGTTTACTTTAGTTCTGTGTGCTTTATACATGGTCAAATATTTTCTCTATACAGAATATATAAATGTAAGTCTGAATATTGATGTTATATTTGGATATATTCAAGATTATATTCAGACCTGCAACAATATATTCACATTTACATTTATATATTGACAATTTATATAGTCAGATTTGTATACATATATTCAGACTCATAGTGTGTGCATTTGTGCGTGCGTGTGTGACATGGATGGTTGAATTGAAGCGCACAAATAAAAGAGTAGTTCAAAAACATGTCTTATAATCCACACAGAGAACTTGAGAGAATTGCGGGAGATAAACCACAACTCAACCACACAACATGGATGATACCTGACAAATAACTAAGGGAAACTAAATTCATTAAATTCATGGGTAATAAAACGAACAGGTGTGATAGAATTAGCGACTATGGAAACTAATTAGAAACTCAGGTAAATGGGAACACAGTGAAAACTAAAATGGAACATACCGGTACACGTTACAGTATGTAACACATACATGTTGTTTTTCCTTTTGATCTTTCATAAAAATTAATTTAGTTAAAGTCAAGGGTGTCAGTTAAAGGGTTACTAAACGCTAAAAACAACTTTTATTAGATAATAATCTGTAAGACTGGGGCTTTATTAATGCTGTTCATTGATTCAAGTAATTGTTTTTGACATTTGGGTATAAAGTGTTTTAATTCTACATTAAATGGTGTAAAAACGTCTAAGTGCTGCCCTCTTCAGGTTGAATGGTGGCTACTGCAGTTTAATTTTCCTATTGGAAGTTGTGGGGCCATGTGACGTAAGAGGGTACCAGCTCACCACGCCCTTGCCTAAAGAGAGACGGGTCTCAGGTGCACACCACCCACCACTGGGCTCTGCCCACTTTTCCAGTATTTTTCAAATATTGCCAGTGGGTGGAGTCAGGCTGTAACCAGGGGTTTAGTTACCCTTTAAAGTGTTATAATAAGAAAATAATTCCAAAACATAATTCATTTTTTATTTATTTCAAAAACTTCATGGAGAGCAGTGTAAGTATCGTGCTGTTTTTGTTTGTTTGTTTTTAATTTAGACGTAAGGTGTTATTTAGGTGTTTTAATATATGATGTACTAATTTATTTAAACATGCAGTTAAGACGATTATTTTAGAGTTTCAGTGTGACTTTAACTTAATCACATTTTATTTTATAAATAAAAGAAGAAGAAAAATAAAAAGAGCAAGCAAATTGAATGCTGTAAACAATCTGGCCTGTTAAATCCTGACAGCGTGCCTGACTAGCTGCTCGCCTCAAAGAACATTCAATAACCAGTATGGGAACAATTGCAGTTGTTCATCTTCAGCAGGGAAGCCATTACAAGTTTTGTCTTGTTGGCTTTACAATGCATTCATGTTGTGGCCTATAAATCAAGGTTACACAAGGCAGCCTTTCGCCCAGCGTGATGTCATGGATGTAACAAGTTCTGTGTTCTGTGTTCATGCTCATACAAACTGCCAGAACCGTTATCTCTCTTTTGGCCTTGGTTGTGCACAATACAAATGCAAATATGTACGCAGTAAATAGTACTACATAAGCCAAATGTTTTGTTTGGATTGTCAGTTAATTGAAGAAGCAAGGTAAGTAGGCTATTACATGTTGCTAATTAGATTTAAAAAAAGACAAAATCAAGCAGCAGCTTGTTTGTTCATTATTCCATCTTTTGATGGCCTAAATTTAAGTGCTGTCTGAACAACTAAGAAAGACCGAATTGAAAAAATGACAGACTTTGTAGTCTATTTCATGCTACATTGAAAATATTCATAGACCTTCTTCCAATTAAAAGAGGTAGTTAGGGGAGGCTGGGGCCATTTTTTTTAAGTAAATAAAAAAATGTACATACCAAAAAAGGATTAAAATGACTATGAAGAAACAAGGTACACTCCTTCAAGTCTCATGTGGATTGTGATGCCTTTGGATGATTAGAGGCTACTAATCAACGTTCCAGATTCTTTCTTTGTTGTGTGCACACCAGTGAAAAAGAGGGGGTGGGTACAGAAGATTATTATTTTTTTAAATCCTGTATATTTCTCACTACAAATACAGTAACTCGTACTACTAACAGATGAAATAGTATTACAAATTCTTAAAGGACAAGTTCGGTATTTTACACTTAAAGCCCTGTTTACAGACCGTATCTGATGAAATAGAACGGTTAAGATTAAAATTTGGACACATGCTCCTGTCCCGAGAATTTTAGGTTTCCATTGTGGGGGTGGGGGGGGAAAGCTAAATAAACCTAAAATTCTCGGGACAGGAGCATGTGTCCAAAGTTTAATCTTAACCGTTATATTTCATCAGATACGATCTGTAAACAGGGCTTTAAGTGTAAAATACCGAACTTGTCCTTTAATAGGCAAATACATTTTGTAAGCATCTAACAATTAATTGCAATTTGTGCTAGAACCAATTCCACCTTATTCCTACTGTACACCTCATGACGCTTTGCGCAAATTATGGGTGTATCTTCCGTTAAGCTGTAAACAATCAGTGAAAGGCTCGCTCTATGAACGCAATTAAAAAAGTGTCACAATGAGAAGACTCACCCTTCAACTATTGAACATTAAAAGAACATTTAAAAGTCTAAAAGGATCAACAAGGTACTTTCAACAGACCAAAAACCCCAAAACTGTGAGTCTTTGGTTAAATATCACTGTATTAATATATGTATTATGTAACGTATGTTGCCTTAATCAAAAATGTTCATTAACTTCAACATTACGTGATATTATTTCAAAGTGATTTTCTGTCATTTTGACAGATTATAAATTGCATTTACCTTTGAAAACAAAACTGGAAGGAGACGTGAGGATTTGAGGAGAATAACAAGAGATTCTTTGTGCATTCCAGTGAATAATTAATGGAATATGCCGTATTAAATTCGGGAGAACAGACCACAAATGTGCAGTAGTGTCCTTTATCATACTTTTACAGCATATTCCAAAGGGGAAAAAAGAAAATAATCACAAGGAAAAGAGCGACTGAAAAGAGCTCTTGCCATATATGTGACCGGTCACGGAAAGTAGGGACACAAGTCGGTTCTGGAGCATTTTGAGTTATTCACAGATTCTGAAAGTGTAGTCTCCAAGCTTTCCAACGATGTGTAACACATGGAAATCTGATAATATTTGGAGAAGTTGTGGCCATTTGAAGGTAGGCACTCAAAAAAATTCAAAGTGGAGAAATCTGCCTCTAAAGATTGAGCAGTTCTCACCTCTCTGCTGCTGGGAGTGACAATAGGGCTCATTTACATCTCATTTAGATAAGCCATACCCCATGTAAAGCTCCCCCTGTAAATCTGTAAAGCACATGTTGTTTTATTAACATTAAATGGATAGTTCTCCCCAAATGTTTAGTTAATTGTCATCATTTACTCTCTCAAGTTGTTTTAAACCTGAATAAGTTTCTTTCTTCTGTTGAAGTTATTTGGTAGAATGTGGGTAACCAAACAGTTGATGTTCCCCAGTGACTTCTATATTTATTTCCCATGGAAGTCAATGGGGACCAGCAACTGTCTGGTTACCCACATTCTTCCAAATATCTTCTTTTGTGTTCAGCACATGAAATAAATAAATACAGGTTTGGAACAACATTAGAGTGAGTAAAGAATGACAAAATGTTTATTTTTGGGTGAACAATCCCTTTAAGGACAAGCGGCTGCATGTTTACTATTAGGGCTACTGTCTCTTTAAGACCTGAAAGCAACGCGTCTAATATGTACGCATAATATGACACGCAGATTTCTCTCAATTTAGACATAACCAACTTTTTTTATGTAAACCTTGAGTGTATTTGACAGTATTAGCTCAAAAAGACTCGAAAGATAACTTAGTCCAGTATCCAGGCGCTGTTAGACAGGCTTTTAGTGCATGCGCGCGTCGGTTGTTTGCGTGCAGAAAAGCGCATTAGAACAGCGCTTCAGCAGCGAACGACATGTTTAACCGGCAAGGCTTTAAAGCACATGCAAATAATGAACTTTTGAGAACTGCAGTGTCCTGTTCCTCTGCGTAAACATTTAATGTGAGTATTTGTCGCGTTGTACACTGGGCTGTTGAGACGCAGACTGCTACAAAAGCACTCTGACTGCTTGCAGCAAGGATCACAGCGCAACTTTGAACTATATCGATGCGATATGGTCTAATTCCATATCCCATTTAAAAAATATATCAATATATTTTTTATATCGATATTATATCGCCCAGTCCTACCACGCTGTTCCCTTGGAGGGCGGGGGCAATAACAAAAGAAACAAAAGCCGGCTTATCCAGTATGGAAATACACACAGACAATGACACGTCCCTACTGCGAGCTAGAATCTCACAAAACAAGCCGATTTCAACCTAAACATGTACGATTTTAAATATACCAATATTGATATCTAAAACATGGAGAGGCTTCTTCGTGATCTCAACTAACAGATTCTGCAAAAAAGCGAAAATCACCAGTTTCGAAAAAAAACGCTTCTTTCTCATTTTGCTCAAAAGTTGTGCTGCCGACTTGTGTCCTTACTTTCCGTGGCGGGTCACATATATTCTTGTTATAACGTCACGTTAAAATCCCAAGTATAACGTTATTCTCATGATGCCTGAAAATAAATAATGAAGGAAAATTGACAGCTCATCCAGTCAAACTGATGGATCAGCTTTATTCGTAGGGCAACCTTATGATTTGAAATGATTAGTTTCAGCCTTTTTGAATGGAAGTTCCCCAAACCGGAAGTGCCACCCATAATTCAAAACGCAGTAAGGTCGCTACTGCCAAGATATACACAACACACTGCTTTAAGAAAGTAAGACATGCTGCTGCTGTACAATGCATTGGCATACATGAATTACCCGTAGCAGATCTATACAGGTGGAGCTGGGGAAGGTAGAGGGTTTCTGGAAGCGTGCTGCAAACTGGTATTAGAAAGTTGGGCAGCAAGCTTATTGGTTACTGATAAAGCAGGAACCAAACAGTGTGCCCTATAGAGAATTATGTGATAGCAAGCAGATTGAGTTAATAACCTATCAGCCTGTGCCATACAGACTTTCATGACTGAACTTTGTATTTTAATTAATCAACTGTTCTTGCTACATTCAATAATTAATAAATAACTGATTAGTTGACTGACAATTGTGAGCAGTGTAACGCGTTACAGTAAGGTAACTACTTTTTCGGGTAAAAAGTAGTGTAATGCGCTACTACTGAAAATTTGGTAATGAAACGTAATTACTTTTTCAATTCGCCACCCAGGGACAGATTTGACAGCGACACTGTCTTCTCAGCTGCGCGCTTGCTATAGTCACAAGCTCCACACGGTACGTGACAAAGGCTGGTAACAGAGCAGTCAATTCTGTGAATTACACTGCGCAAACCAAAAGTAATACTACCCACCGGATGAAGAAGCGGTAGCATTTAAAACACCAAACATTAAGCAAAATCAAGAAATTTCATTTTGCATATCAAGCAAAATAATATTCGATGATTGTTCGAAAATCATAGGCCTACCTCTCCCCCCACATGCTCACCGGTAAGACGGCGCTCACTCAAATCCCACTCCGACATAACATTTCTCTGTACTGTAGGCTAATAGGCCTAGTTGTAGCCTAGTCATTAAAGAAAACGATTAATTAAATAATTAATTGTTTTATTTAATCTATGTTGATTATATGAAAAGTGAAAAGCATTAGTAAGATAAGATGCACAATCGGGAGACAAATGGAGTGGGCAGACATAATTTTGACCACTTCATTAAGTTTGTTTTTGTAGAAAGCCTTTCTTTAAAGTGAATTTCATTTTGTATTAATTGTATCTTAATTTTAATCAATGTTGCATCAACCAATTGCCTGGATTTATTAAATAAGAAGTAAATATAGCAGGCAATATAATCAGGAAATCTAAGGAGCTCGCGCCGGCTCGTGAACTGGAACTCGTCTCATAAATGAACCCAAACGCAGCGTATAAGCTACTTGCCTCAAATACCTGAGAAATATATAGAACGCTTGAAATGTGTACTTTTAAACAAAACTATTCAAAACTAAAGAAAATCTATACTTTTTCCGGTTCTTTGTGACAATTTTCATGAACGCGTCACCACCGCTCAATAGTTAATATTGTTCTTTGGTGTACACTTTGTACAGGTTTTTCAAATGTTTTTTAAATAAAAAAACCCTCCCTTTTTTTTCTTCTCCTAGTTTTTCAATAGGTAGAGTTCATAGTATAACTTTATGTAGGCCTACACATTTAGGAACAGATATTATGCGAATAAAAGTAACGTAAAAGTAACGAGTGACGTAAAAAGTTACTTTCCAAAGGGGGTAACTAAGTAAAGTAATGGATTACTTTTTTTAAGAAGTAACGAGTAACGAGCAAACACTACTTTTTAAAAGTAACTTCCCCAACACTGATTGTGAGTACATGCTGTACTGTGTGCATACATGTTTGAATTGCAATGGCTGGTTTCATTCCTTGGTTTAAAGGGGATAGAGTTGCATTTACACAATTATTAGAAAATTATCGCAAGGCTGCAATGTGTTAGTATGACAGTCTTTTATTGTAGAATATAGTTGTGAATGGATTAATTTCACAATGACTAACTTTAGCCTCACTCTCATCACAGGAAAGAGGGTATGAATAATACATGTTACAACTATTTAAACATGGTTATAAAAAAAAATTTGAAATAATGTGGACTGATGGCATCAACAAAAACATTGATTAAAAACATCGTAGCTAACAGTCTATCCAGTTATTGGTAAATATCAATTACAGTATATAGAGAAAATTTAATGGGATTTTTACTTGCGGTACACAACTATTACACACATTATGTCATCAGAATACATTTCAGCTGTTTTTATGTGCACCCTTAATTAATGGAAAAATATTTTATAATTTGCCCTCACAATTCAAAAATTCTAATTTTATCTTAAAACATAACATCATATGGAACAGTTTAGATTTTTCGAGGAAACAACCCTTTTAAAACATGAAAGCGTGGCAGGCTTCAGCCTTGTAGTGCACGCTTGGCTTAACATGTCTGTACTGACAGAATGATTTACGTACTGCTTAAGGGATGAAGTGGAGCTGTCCAGATGAACCGGACTGAAAGTGTGGGAATGAGCGCGGGCCAGGGAATGTTAGAGACCTGGGAGTCGATTAACTGTGTATTAAACAGAGACTGAGTTCTGCCCCTCTGCTGAATTTAAGCTAAGGAGAGGTCAGGAACCATCCAGAGAGCATCCCTCAGCCTGGATGATGGATTCATACTGTGCTTCCTCTGAAGCCTTCGCCAAATTAAAAGAGAGCGATGTGCAAATAATGCAAATGTGTAAGTACACATAGAAGGGTAGGTGGACATTTATCAGAGCCAGAAATTTGCAACTATCAGTAAAATAATCCTCAAGCACATCCTCCATGTATGTCCTAGATTCAGATGGATGTTTCCGGCCCAAACTTCCTCAGAGGAATCTTTAGTTATACTCCAGAAATCCTTTTGCGCGCTTCATTAATAAGACGTGCAGACTAAAAACACTGCCATGTATTCACTGAACCTTTGAACAAAGGCTAAAGATGATCACTGCGCAGCTATTTGCAAACAGGCCCTCCTGGCTACGATCCCACAGCTGGGACAAAGTGTTTTATGAGCATTGATAAGAAAATGATTAATTTCAACACATTCACAAGCTACAAGTCTCAAATAGCCTGTGCGGAGATAAGATAGCAAGGGACACAATGGTTAAGAAGTAGCATTTCGAAGCTAATTTATCATTTCCCTGACACATATGCCATAAGGCGAAACAAGCTTCTTCTTTTTTTAGGATATAGAGGAGCTCAGAGTGAGTCAACTCTAAATAAGTGTAGTGTACGAACGTCAGGAGTGATAATGAAATCCTGGAGTTACATTTGTTTGGAGAAGTCTGTAATAAAGTGTCATAAACATTAGCATGAGAATCTGGAACTCATTGTTTGATGTCACTGTTTTCAGTAATACATAATGCAAAGGGAAAGAATCGGTGCATTATTCACTGTTCTGTGAGAGACTGAATTGAGTGTTGTTTTCGCATTATGTTGTATTTACAATGTAGATATCATGTCTTGTAACAACATTTATGTAGTATTTAGCTTGAACAGAAGGTCTATGCTCTTTATAAGTCAAAAAGTCCTTGCACACTGAGGGCCCTATCTTGCACCCAGCGCAATTGGCTTTGTACACCGACGCATGTATCATTCCTATTTTGCACCCGCGCACAGCAGACTTTTCCCTCCACAGACGCACGTCGGTAAATTAGGGAATGAACTTGCGCTCGCGGGGGCGGTTCAGCGAAAAGAGGAGGCGTGTTCCGGCGCAAAACTTCCCTGGTGCAATTTTCCAGTTTTAGAAAGCAATTGCGCCACTGACCAGGAAAAAAAAACAGTCTAAAGACAGTGGCGCATTGCGCGTTAGTGATATGGTATTTTAAGGGCGTGTGCTTGGCCATAATGTAGCTTGTTAACGCACATTCACTTTGATTCTCTAATAATTCTAAACAGACGCAGCAGTTTTCATTTTTGCAAATCATACATTATTACAAGGAAAAATATTAACACACGAAGGAAATCATTGTTGTGTCCGTGAAGATGTGAAAAAGATCTATCTAGATAAAAAAAAAAAATCTAGATTAGGCTACACATTTACCCAAATTATACGCCTGTTTAACCAAAGCTAATTTGGGTGGGTTTCTCCCATCATCCCCAATGTCACTTCTCTGTGTTTTACGGCCCTGACGAGAACGTCGGTCTCCTCAGCTGTGAACTGCTCCTGGCGTGCGCTGGCAAATCCGCTGTTATAATAACAATCCGCCATGGAACAAGCGTGCCTGCTCTCAAAGGGAATGTGAGAGGACGCTCTGATTGGTTTATTTCACGTTACGCCCAAACCACACCTATGAATAATGAAGCTACTTCAGACCAACCCATTTTAGATTTGCGCCAGGAGCAAGAGTTATTTATCCCGCCGGGAAAATAGCAACAGCGCCGGGATCAGCCCACAAAGTTACTTGCGCTTTGACACTTGTGTTTCAGATCGTTAAAATAGGGCCCTGAGTCCGAAATTCACGTCCAAAATTCCCGCACGTTAAAAAATAAATACTACCTCACGTTATGTCAATCACGACACTGTCTCCGAAACCTTCGTCCGTCATAAAAAAAAATCGTTTTTTGCATCGGTAATAAGTATTTTAATGGTGTTTTGACAATTCAGAACCACTGAATGATGGATACGAAAAAACGCATGCAGAAATTTCGGACTCAAGTGCAAGGACCTTAAGTCTATTTCTGTCCAAAGATTGTTTCTTCAATATCAGTGAAATTAGTGTTCCACGTTTCCTGAGTCTACTTTTAAAGTTTTTAATGTATTTAAATTATGTGTTTTTATCCGTTAAAGGTCACGTGCTATGACATAAAAAATGGCCTTTCATGCAAACATGCTGGCATAAAAACATATTTCCACTTATTCAATGTGCCTGTCTGTTAAAATTTTGATGTAAAAACTGATTCCCTTCCAAGGGAATTCGAGCTGCGTCGAGATGCTGTGGGAACAAACCTGCGTGATTGCGTCATGAAGCACGTGTATAATCAGTCCAATCGTGTGACGAGACGTCATAGGCAGGTGACGTCACAGACCAGGAAACTATAAAGCATAGCCAGTAATCTATATATATCATGGTGAACAAGCAGCACCTTAGGGGTGGGGACACACACAAACTGTGTTTAGCTTGTTTGGAAGTGGAGCATGCCCAGCCAGTTCTCGAGGGGGCTGACTGTGAGAATTGCGATAAGCTGTCCGTGAGGACTCTCCACTCTCGCCGGGCGTTCTTTGAGGAGGACGGTTCGGTTCGCGTTTCCCAGGGTGCGGGTTCCGCTGCTGCCGAGGCACATCTTTGGTTTCGCAAATGGATCTGCCAGCAGGGTTTGAGATGGGCACAGCCCTATCTTTGCCTTCATCTGCCAGATCCAGTGCCTTGTCTCAGGGAGAAGCACCCGCTGTGGTTTCTTCTCCCCAGGGGGAGGCACAATTGCTGCAATTATCAAGTTCTGAGATAACATCTGGATGTTGTAAGCATTGATGCAGGGGATTTTGAGAAATCGCCACCTCATACCCCTGGCTATTGGAGGTTGTGACCCGTGCTGTAGCTAAATAAGACATCGATTGGCCAGCCGAGAAACAGGAGGTGCAAAATAAAAGCTCCTCACAGCACAGAATGCAACAGAAATAAAGCATTGCCACACGGTCTCCTCCACATTCAGGTGGGTCTGAGTGGCGGTCGCAGTCGAAACCATCTAAAGATAGACAAGATCTGAGGACTGTCATTATCTCCAAGAAGGCTTCGACTAAGAAGAAGTGCTGACGCCGAGGCCATCAGACTTCTGAGGGCAGTCCCCTCCGGGGAGAAACGGTTTCCACCTCATTACACGTGCCCGTTTCTCCTTGGCGCCCTCTAGGGGGCGACCCTTCAAGGAGGGCCACAGTGCTGCCAGTTCAGTTGTTGCCTTCCGGTTCGCCGCTTCAGGGTGCCGATGTGCCTGCATTTGCCAACGATCATCCAAAGAGGGTCGAAGATGCCGGTTCGCCGTTACAGGGCACCGAACTGACTGTTCAACCAATATCAGAGTCTCGAGAGTCTAATTTTCTGGCAGCGTGGAAGCTACTTCCAAATATATATCGTTGGGTCCTGCTCACTATAGAAAAGGGTTACAGAGTTCAGTTCGGTTCTCGTCCGGTGGTGGACCACGAGCAGGCTCAGTTTATGGAGCAATAAGTCTTGCTCCATAAGACTCTTCTACGAAAGGAGGCTATAGAAAGGGTCCCTCTTCCCAGCAGGGAGTCAGGGTTTTACAGCCATTACTTAATTGTTCCAAAGAAGGATGGGGGGTTGCATCCTATTCTAGACCTGCGCCAACTGAACTGCAGGGTTCAGAAATTCAAGTACAAGACGCTTACACTCAAACAGATTGTGTCACAGATTCAGTCCGAGGACTGGTTTGTCACGATAGACTTTATGGATGCGTACTTCCATGTAGCCATCCATCCTCATCACAGGAAGTTTCTGAGGTTCGATTTTGGGGGCGAAGCGTACCAGTATCGGGTTCTTCCCTTCTGCCTAGGTTTATCACCCCACACTTTTACGAAATGCGTGGCTGCAGCTCTGGCTCCACTGAGACTCCAGGGCATCTGGGTGTTGAATTACATCGACAATTGGTAAATTTTAGCTCAATCCGAGGGATGCTTCCCTCACAGTTGGGGTTGGATGGGATGGTTCAGGTGTGGCCTCCGATATCTTTGCTCTCGGGAGCTCTGGAGAGGGTTCACCGAGAAGGGGCCCGTCTGTTATTAGTAGCCCCTTACTGCCCAGCCCGAGTGTGGTTCTAGGACCTGGTATCCCTTCTAGATGGCTCTCCAATGGATATTCCAATCAGGGTGGACCCATTGTCCAAAGCAGGGGGCATGATTTATCACCCTCGCCCGGAGTTGTGGAAACTGTGGGCTTGGCCCCTGAGGGGGGCCCAGCTCATAGAGTCTGGTCTCTCGACGAGGTCGTGGAGACCATACTCAAGTCCAGAGATCCCTCCATGAGAAGACTGTATTCACTGAAGTGGAGACTATTCTCTTCTTGGTCGAGACTAGATAATGTCCATTGGATACTCTCAACTGCCTCTGTTGGTTCAGTGCTTGATTTTTTCCAAGAACGCTTCTCTGCTGGATTAAAGGTGTATGTGGCGGCTATATCTGCTTACTACACTCCTTTGGGTGGGGCATCATTGGGGAGAGATCCTCTCATCACTCGTTTTCTTCGTGGCACTCTGAGGCTGATGCCTTCACTGCGCACTAGAGCACCGGCTTGGGATTTGGCTGTTGTATTTGAAGGCCTGACTATGGCTCCCTTCGAACCTATTGTGGAGGTTTCAGAAAAGTTCCTCACACTAAAAACTTTATTTATCCATGCTATTTATTCTATCAACAGAATTGGAGACTTGCAAGCCTTGTCGGTTGCTTCCTCGATCCTGGACTTTGCACCTGGTATGGTGAACGTTTTCCTTCACCATAGGCCGGGTTATGTTCCTAAGGTCCCTGCTAATGTTGCAGGTCCCCTTATGCTGCAGGCCTTCTACACCTCCACCTTTCTTATCATAAGATCAGGAGAAACTTAATCTACTATGCCCTGTTCGGGCTTTGGATGCCTATGTCCACAGAGCTGCCCTGATATTCTCTTTGTCTGTTTCAGGTCACCTAAAAAGGGTACCTTGAATCTAAGCAGAGAATGAGCAAGAGGGTGGTTGAGGCTATCTCACTTGCTTATGAAGCGGCAAGTCAGCCTTCACCTATGGCTGTCCGGGCCCATTCTTCCAGGAGTATGACTGCCTCAATCTTTACTGTCGGGTGTCTCCCTTCATGACATTTGTGATGCGGCAGGCTGGTCCTCACCGCACACATTTGTGAGGTTTTATAACTTGGACCTAGGCTCAACTCCAGGGTCTAGGGTGCTTGTATCTTAGTGTGCAGAAATGTTTTTACACAGACAGGCATTGGTTATTATGGTGTCGTGGGTGTAGTGTTCCCACAGCGTCTCGACACAGCTCGAGTTCCCTTGAAAGGGAACGTCTCAGGTTATGTATGTAACCATGGTTCCCTGAAGAGGGAACAATACGCTTCGTCACTGTGCCATACTCCCTGCATGCCTGTGAACGACTTGCTTCAGCTTATCAGAAGCTAGCGCAATCTGTCTCTGGGTATGCTTTATAGTTTCCTGATCTGTGACGTCACCCGCCTATGGCGACTCGTCACACCATTGGACTGATTCTACACGTGCTTCATGACGCAATCACGCAGGGGCGTTCCCACAGCATCTTGACGCACCTCTTCAGGGAACCAGGGTTACCGGTGACGTTTTAAAATTTGCAAATACTTTTTCTAGTCACACACTAATGTTTGAAAGTTTCGGTTCAGTACGATTTTTTTTTTAAGAAATAGATTTGCTATTCATCAAGCGTGCATTAATTTACTTAGATCAAAAGCGACAGTTTTCTTTTTTTTCAAAACAAGACTTTGTATAGTGAAATATTAAGCAGCACACCTGATTTCAACATTGATAATAATAATAATGTTTCTTGAGCACCAAATTAGCATATTAAAATTATTTCAGAAGGGTCATGTGACTGAAGACTGGGGTAATGATGCAAAAAAAAACTTAAGTATTTTTACTACCACCAGTAAGCTGGTGTGTGGTGGGCGTTCTGGCGCAATATGGCTGCCGTCGCATCATCCAGGTGGATGCTGCACATTGGTGGTGGTTGAGGAGATTCCCCCCTTCTATGTAAAGCGCTTTGAGTGTCCAGAAAAGCGCTATATAAATGTAATGAATTATTATTATTATTATTATTACTATATTTTTGATCAAAGAGACTTCTTTTAAACATGCCTTTGAATGGTGGTGTATATGGTATATTGCTGAGCAAGTCAACACACTTATTTCTTTTGCAGGTTTTATAATGACAAAGGTTCTTTTTTACTGTATCCAACCAAGCCGATTCCTTAAATATGGCAACATTTTCGTATTTTGTTTCAGTAAGTTCAGCCATAATATTATGCATAAATCACTGTAGGGGGTTTTGTTGATAATGTATTAGCTACTGTTAAAAATCACATGATTGAATGTACTAATAGAAAACAGTTCTATAATTGCTCATTAGTTAAGAAAAAAATATCATTAAGGAGGTGATAGCTGATCGTATGCTGCAGGGCATAGGGGAACTCTGGTGTGAGAATCAGTTTATTGTTGTCTGGTTTAATTAAGATTTTATCTAGGATTCATCCACTTATATAAAGTTGTTTGCACGGTCACTGTCTGTGCAGATGATATGAAGTGCATAGCAATATTATTTGAAGGTGGAGGGTTGACGGGTGGCAACTCGAAAGAGCAGAAAATGTCTTTGTAGAATTAATGCAACACCAACAACAAGGCTTGCAGCTACAACAAATCAAACTTATTCGAGGACTACAGTGTGTTGCAAATTATATAGTGGCTGATATTATACACTTCTAATGAAATAAAAGGTTTAGTCAGCGAACAGTTGGTTGTGAACATAGACCTCACTCAGTTATGGTCTGTTTACACCTTTAATGTGGCTGATGTTCTGCTAAATAAAATGAGTTGAACATATCTAAACATAGCAGCATTTCTGTTGAGACATATAAGTTGCAGAGTAATATAAAGTCTCTTTGAAGGTTTCACCATGGGTGTTACCGGTTTTATTAATGTCTCTTGTTGTGGTACGAAATGCAGCATTGTACCTTATTATCATAAACGAAAAAAAAAGCAATGAGCTCAGAGGGTTGAGACTAACGTTAGTGCTTCCATGTGTACAATTAAAGAGGCATCTTGTAAAATCTTCATTAACATATGTCATTGTCAATGTTCTGTGCTGTGTTTGGAGGCAGGGGTTAAATTGGGCCTGAACAATCCTGAACGGTGTTCCAGCAACGTCTGTTCAAAAGTAAGGGGAAACAAATTTGTTTATATACACTGAACAAAATTATAAATGCAACACTTTTGTTTTTGCCCCCATTTTTCATGAGCTGAACCTTAAAGATCTAAGACTTTTTCTATTTACACAAAAGGCCTATTTCTCTAAAATATTGTTCACAAATCTATATAAATCTGTGTTATTGCACAGGCTGGCCACAATAAAAGGCCACTCTAAAATGTGCAGTTTCATCACACAGCACAATGCCACAGATGTCGCAAGTTTTGAGGAACCACGCAATTGGCATGCTGTCTGCAGGAATGTCCACCAGAGCTGTTGCCCGTGAATTGAATGTTCATTTCCCTACCATAAGCTGTCTCCAAATGCTTTTTACAGAATTTGGCAGTACATCCAAACGGCCTCACAACCACAGACCGCGTGTAACCACACCAGCCCAGGACCTCCACATCCAGCATCTTCACCTCCAAGATCGTCTGAGACCAGCCACCCGGACAGCTGCTGCAACAATCGGTTTGTATAACCAAAGAATTTCTGGACAAACTATCAGAAACCGTCTAAGGGAAGCTCATCTGCATGCTCGTCGTCCTTATCGGGCTCTCAACTTGACTGCAGTTCATCGTTGTAACCGACTTGAGTGGGCTAATGCTTACATTCGATGGTGTCTGGCACTTTGGAGAGGTGATCTCTTCACGGATGAATCCCGGTTTTCACTGTACAGGGCAGATGGCAGACAGCGTGTATGGCGTCGTGTGGGTGTGCGGTTTGCTGATGTCAACGTTGTAGATTGAGTGGCTTATTGTTGTGGTGGGGTTATGGTATGGACAGGTGCATTTTATTGATGGCATTTTGAATGCCTTGACAACTTGACGAGATCCTGAGGCCCATTGTTGTGCCCTCACGACCCTTCATGACCCTCACCTCATGTTACAGCATGATAATGTGTGGCCCCATGTTGCAAGGATCTGTACACAATTCCTGGAAGCTGAAAATATCCCAGTTCTTGCATGGCCAGCATACTCACCGGACATGTCACCCATTGAGCATGTGTGGGATGCTCTGGATCGGCGTATACGACAGCATGTTCCAGGTCCTGCCAATATCCAGCAACTTCACACAGCCATTGAAGAGGAGTGGACCAACATTCCACAGTCCACAATCAACAACCTGATCAACTCAATGCGAAGGAGATGTTTTGCACTGCATGAGGCAAATGGTGGTCACGCTTGACGGTGGTCGCATTTTGTGTACATAGAAAAAGTCTTAGATCTTTGAGTTCAGCTCATGAAAATCAGGGCAAAAACAAAAGTGTTGCGTTTATAATTTTGTTCAGTGTATATCAGGGCCGTCCCTAGCATAAGGCAGAGGGCCCAGTGTAAGTTACTCCGTGTCATAACTAAACATGATGAGATTCCAGCAACAAGCAAATTGTCTGTCTACACCAGATGCAACAGAATCAATTATATATCACAGCCAATCAGAATAGTGTATGGGTGGGCTTTCTCTGCAAGCGCACTGTCACCTCGCATTTGCAAAAAAACAACAACATTAAATTAAATTATTTAAACATTATTCTTTGTCATGAAATACACTTGTTGTTTACATAAAGGAAACAATAACTTGGAAATAACTTGAAAAATAAAAATTTGATTTAATTTTCATAATATTTTTTTTTGTGTCACATGACTTTACCTCACTTCTTGATATTTGAACAAACTATGTCCACTAAATCATTTTTTTACACACAAAAAAAATATTTATGTATGTTATTATAGCTGTATAATATATACACACAGTTAACATTTTTGTTTAAAAAACATCTTTTCAAGTCACTGATTTGTGTGCATAGTATTTTTTCATTTAATAGATAGGACAAAAATAAGCATATCTTTGACCCAGTATCATAAGATGTTTTTTCATACAGGTATTCCCAAATGCATACATTTACGTTTATGTGTCTGGCAAACGCTTCAATCCAGTGCAACTTACAGTACATTGCATTCAAACTATGCATTCTCATGTGCATCAAACACACGATCTTGGTGTTGGCACATGCTTTATTGTTTAATAACACTTTAAGCTTTTACAGCTCTGCTTAGAGGTGTTGGAACATGTCTATGCAGTACTACTAATTACACAAATCTGTATATATGTTGTATCGAATTCACAATACATACTTTAAGGTGCAAATTGATAGGAGACTGTGCATTTTTATACATTAACACAAATAATAAAGCACTTCAGATCTTTCTTACGTAAAGGTCACTAAATATGAGTGGTTTACATTATGGCATCTTTTTTTTTCATAAAAATAAATGCGCAGGAATGAAGATTAGATGTGAATGTCTCAAATTACCAGTGTGATAAAGGCCATCTGTTTGACATATTTATGCTGCTTTGAATTATTTTTCTATGTACTGTCTAATGAATGAACCTTCTGTAGATTAAACTGAATTTATATTATCCACCACAAATGTTCCAGATGTTACAATGTCAAGTTTGCCGCTTTATAATGCTATTCATCAAAACCAGAGTGTAGAGCATCCCAAAATGTTTTTTTTTAATGTAATTAAATTTGAATTATAATGACATACCACCCCATGCAGTGTCAAAATTAGCCTCTCAGATGAAATGGGAGTAAGACGAAGCGTTTAGACATTGTACTTTAAGTATGTTGCAGCTGAGAATTTTTCTGGAATAATGTGTTATCAGCTACAGGCTGTACTCTACGCTTCACCTCAGTGTGAGTGCCTGCCGCTTTTTAACGCACTTCTGTTTTCTGAGATTCATTATTACACATAAACTCATGACAGAGTTAGATTTTCTAGTTAGGTCATTCCGTGTCAAATCAACCAAGTTCTACCAGAAAGACTCGGGAGAATAAATACTGTGACAATTAAACATTTATTAACAGCCCAGCAAGCAATCAAGTTCTTTGCGTAGGCCCCGTCCGTAGCTTGCAATCTGAGGGTCCGGACTCTGCATATCCTGCCTGAAGACGAAGGTAGGGGAGCAGCCGACCCCCTGCAAGGTATGAGAAGGGACCATCCTGGTGGTGGTGAGGTGGATGGAGGGAAGAGACCATCCTGGTGGTGTTGGGGAGGGAAACCTCTTGTTGAGTTGACGCTTAATGGCCCAGTTGTCTTTTATTAAGTATTACCTTATTTTTTATTACATTTTTTTTATTTATCCCCCTCACACAATTCACACAGTCACATTTGAACATAGTTGTTATTAAATAAAGGTCATCACAAATGTAATTTTAGCGCAGTTATAAATCAGAGCTGCAACCAACTTTTTTACAGTCAATATTGTGTGTAGACACACTTGATGAACTTTTGTGGTCATTTGAGCAACAATTTATTAACATTTTCACATATTGTCATATTAATTTGATTGATTTGGTAAACAGTTATAGACACAGCAATGACGCTCACAGTTTTTTGGCTTGGTTTCTGATCGTTGTTGAAATGCTTAACCATTTGAGTTACTTGCTGCAGAGTTCTGATAAATTGGCTTGTAAATTTCATTGCATGGTCCATTGATGATGTGTAGAGGTGGGCTTAGACACCTGTCAAAACATCTCACAGATATTGTGTACAAGAAAGAATGGTTATGATAATTTTCAACAGATGTCAGGATAGCACTGACATATGGGACCTCGGTTACACCTGTTCTGCATTCAGTGCGATCACGGTTTGATTTCATGGAACAGTTTTGCTTCCAATAGACGTGCATCATATTATGTGAGGTGTTTTGTGTCCTGAAGCAGCTGTTGATTCGTGAGATTATCATATGCCAAATTAGGAAAAATATGGATATTTTTATTAATTAAAGAGAAATATGTAGAATAAACACTTTCCTGACCCAGGGTCCCTTAATATAAAAACACCCTAATATAAAAAAGCTAGCTTTTCTCAGCAACACAATTTATATGTATTCAAAAGTTATCAAAGAGTTCATATTTTTTTTAATTATTAATAGTTAATTTAAAACAAATATTCAGTTTACATTAAGTATCTTAGAAATTAATAAATAAATGTTATGTTTGCTTTTTTTTTAATGTAATTGTTATATTTACTTTTTTTATTATTAAAATAAAATATATATGTATGCCATATTTTCTTGGACACCCTGTTGAAAATGCTATCATGATCATAAATTAAGTTTGGAAAGTCAAACTTTTAAAGTGGAAAAAAAAAATGAAAAAAAAGAGAAGAAAACAGGAAACGGTAAAGGAGATGGTTCCTCAACAGTAAATGGGACTTTTAGCCCACAATCTCCTTCAATGGATTATGAGCTTTGCCTTATCAGTAGATTAAGACACCTTGAGGTGTAGAATTTTAATGAGGATGCCGGGCTGTGTTCTGTCTGTCAGGCTAAAGCACTTGCAGGTTTAAAATAGCTCAACAGTCCCCACAACAGCGGATTTATCTCACAGCAAAGGAATATCTAACCATAAATCTCTGCCCTAGCAACAAAAACTTTGAAACTTCAAATGCTTATCCTATTTTTTTTGATGGGAGTTATTAAATATTTTACAATACAACCTTAAATTTTTTTACTTTTAGACAATGAGTAATAACTATAATTTTATTTACCTCCTTTCATGAACATTTGCATTACTGCAGTGAAGTGAAACCATCTGCATGCGGATATGTTCCAATGTTCCAACTACTTGTTTCTGTATCTCTTTGTGGATATAACTGTGTATGGACAAGGCTAAAAATATGTCAGAACTAAGGGTATGCTATTTACACAACAACGTTGTACTAAAAACAGAACAATTTTCCTCTGAATAATAAAAATATTTTATTTACCATCGCCTTTTCTCTGCCTTCACCCGGGGATCCAGTGCTCTCTCTTTGGGTTCGGAAGCCCGCGTCGCGGCTTCTTCCGCCCTAGTAGAGAGACCGGTGTTTCAGGTGTTTCTGAGGAGGTAGAGGTGCTTAGCATCGATGTTGGGGAATAAAAATGTACCATTCTCATCTATGAAGAGCATATTCGAAGAAAGTCATGTAGCTTTACATAATATATAAATGATATATAATTATATTAGCTCTCTATATAAATTAAAATAAGTGTTCATTCATAACATTTCCCGACGTGTATGTGTGCACTATCGGGAGTTTTCCCCCGCAACTGTTTACCTTAAAAAAAAAATCAACAGATATGCAATACAAATCAAGTGGCTGAGGCAATGCATAGATTAAAGAGTACAGTGCATTACAAGCTATACATTTATGATTATTTTATTGTATGTTGAAACTATTTTAATATAGTTCCTCCAGACTACGTTGACTTGTCTTAATTATCTTTTACTACAGTATGTTAATTTTAAAGGAATTAAATAAATTGGCTGCATTTAATAGAGGAATTAAATGATGAATGCTTATGTGACTTTCAGTAGTTAGATTCATGTATAAGTTCAGTCTTTCATCCAGACTGTGTTGCCTTGTCTGGTTGATCTTTTACTGTTTAATTTTGAGGAATTAAATAAGTAGGCTGCATTTAATTTAGAAGAATTAAAGGATGAATGATATCTGACTTTCAGTAGTTGGATTCATGTAGAAGTTCAGCCTTTCATCCAGACCGTTTTAACTTGTCTGGTTGATCTTTTTCAGTGTTTAATTGAGGAGTTAAATAATGTATGCTTATCTGACTTTCAGTAGTTAGATTCATGTATAAGTTCAGCCTTTCATTCAGACCGTTTTGACTTGTCTGGTTGATCTTTTACTGAATTTAATTTTGAGTAATTAAATAAGTTGACTACATTTAACTTTGATGAATGAAATGGTAGAATAGGTGCTGCAGCTGTCCACCTCCGAGGAGATGGATGTGCTGAGCATCAAGTTAAGGGAATAGAAGATTATCCATCTCAAACCCCTGTGTACAAGGAGTTTTTGTCCATGTCAGGGCCTTCCACTTTTTCCAGATCTCAACTAATAAATAATAATAAGTTGAGATCACGGATCAAACCTTTTCTGCTCGTTTTTTCAGTTCTAAAATTATATATTTAAAGGTGGCTGAAAGAGCTTGGGTATGGGCCGATGCCAAAGGCAGAACAGACACTTGCGAACTATCAGACCTGTCACGGCTTAAGGCTCCTCTTAAGGCTCGGCATTACCCTGCAGGCCATTTAGAACTACTATGGCCCTGGTGGGTAAAGTGTAAATTGGGGTTGCTGAGCGGAGCAGCCAGAGTCATTAACAAAGTTTGTTAGTTTAACGCCTCGTACAGGGGTGCGTTTCCCGTACAACTATATAGCTCTCTGCTTAACTACCATAGTATGATGCATCGTTGGAGAAATCAACTAGCTCGTCACGACTGTTTCCCGAAACCATATGTCGCAAAGTATCGTTCAACCACGCTGGTTTATGACGTCTCGCACGTGGTGGACTAATAAATTATTTTAATTAATCTGTTTGAGATCGAATTAACGCTAGATTTTGTCATATAAGTTACAGACATGGCATCTGAAGACCATTTCTAATTTTTCTCAGTTATTTTGCTTTATTACCAGACTCAATATTTGGCTCGTTCTTACATAGTAGAGCGCGTTCGCACATGCGCAGTCTTCAAAAACGGTGTTTTAAATCTCTTGACAAACTAAAAGACGTAAATTACATTTGTATGTATTCTAAATAAATAACACGGGTTGTACTGAATGTCAGCTTGCTTATTTTGCTAAAGATAAGGATTTATTCAGTCTATATCTCATGTAAACTAGAAACTATGCTTCTAACCACAGCTCGAGAGCAGTCGTTCCAACCACACAAGTTTGCGATGCTGTTTGCGAACGTTCGTTGGAACGATGGTTTCGGGAAACACCAAATCGTTGAACTATGCTGATAACGACGGAACTTGCGACCATAGTTGGCTAACGATGCTTTCGGGAAACGCACCCCTGGATAGTGTCGTTTCCCATACTCCACCACAGAAAGATTGGGGACCGGGATGGCATTCTCACCCAAAGGCTTTGAAGCTAAATATGTGAGAGATCACGGAAAGTAGGGACACAAGTCGGTTCTGGGGCATTTTGAGTTATTCGCAGATTTTGAAAGTGTAGTCTCCAAGCTTTCCAACAATGTGGAAATCTGATAATATTTGGAGAAGTTGTGGCAATTTGAAGGTAAGGAAGCAAAAAGGTCAGGAAAATGTGCCATCAAAGAAAAAAAAAAAAGTTTGCAAACAGGTAATATATAAATAAATGTCTCTTAGCATCTACAGATAAAACTGTATAGGCAACTCTTTTGATACTGTATCAGATAGAGCCGGCTAGAGCGCTGCATAATAAGTAGCCACGCTGTAGGGCTGGGCGATATGGACCAAAAGTCACATCCCAATATATTTAGGCTGAATATCGATATACGATATCCCGATATTTTTTCCGCAAAGTGAGAGCAAATGATCAGTCAAAGTCAAAGCCAAATATGGACTTCACTGTATAAATTGAGAACGTTCGCCAGTTCCCGCCTCCTTCTTCCCGTAACAACTAACTTTGCTACAGACACATTTACAAAAACATGTTATTTTAACAAATAAATATTGTATAATTTATTTAAAAAATATATATTCTTGCATGCTTTCCTCTAAAAAATGTGAACTTGAATTTGGTTTATTTGTTAAAACTTGTTATTCACTTTGAAGTCATGCTTTGGGCACATTTGCATATCATCTTCTCCTAGCTTTTTTTTTTTTTTTTTGAGAAATTCCCGTGTCCAAACCCTGGGTCATAATAGCTGTGATTTCCAGGTGTAACTGTTTCAGACAGATGGGTTTGGTTTGTAGTAAAACATAAAAAACATAATGGAGAAACCAATTGTCATTGTCAGCTTCTCATTTAGGCCTGTGGTGTGCTCTGAAATGTTCTCCCATGGCTTTTTGCTTGTCTCCGTTAGTGTAGACTGAGGGCATTTCCCACCCACCAGGATCAGTGGCCAGCCAGCAACAAACAATCCTGCAGCTCCGCTGGGCTGGAATGAAGGCAGCCTCCTCTGGATCAATGAAGTCTCTTGTTGCAAAGCAAGCGTGCCACTATTACAAATGCTCGTATGACACATGATAGATATTTCTTCAATGCTAAGGTGAAAAATCGAACACTGATAGCCTTTTCCTTGGCATTTTTTTTATTTTCCTCTCCTCTTGTTCTTGCCACACACTAGGGGAACATGAAGGGAGGGAGGGGTGAATACTTCACCCTTGTGATAAATAGTCGGATGAATGAAGCTGAGAATGTTACTGCTCTGGCCCAGGTCAGAATTCACCACTGTTGTGTAATCGATCAGCTCAAGGTCTGAGTTATATGCATTCTGGCAGAGAGCAAGTCTTCCAGAAGCGTTTTTTTTTTTTTCTTACAGTCAATTTTTCTATTAAGTTCTAGTAAGGGAGAAAGACATTATTGAATAATCTTTATTTGGTCCTGACTGTTGTTACCTGGTTCTCATGAGATGAATCAACAAACTATCATAGCAATTTGTTATTATTGTACATTTTCGTGAGTTGGTGGCTATTTCAAATTAATACATACAATCTTGTTTGAATGTTTTTTTTACGATCTGTTTTGGACAAGGTGTGAACTTTTATGCTTACCTTTGTTTTGTAAAAATCTCTTCTTTTTAATATGAATCAATTCGTAAGATGTCCACTTAAGACATTCATTCGAGTTTTAGTAGACTGTTAGGTTAGGGTTATTAGAACGTTGATATGTAGTTTCAAAATTAGTGGCAAAGTCAGTAGGATGTCAAATGACAATTTTTCTCATTGCTTTTAATTGTAATCATATTATAAATAACTTTTTATGTGTAATTGTGGAGCTGACACAAACATTTCACTGTAAGTATTATAATTAACATGCTGTTTACAATGCTGGTGCAAATATCAAACATTTTAATGTGATAAATTACTGAAGCATGAACATTTTTAACATATTTTTCATTGATAGCTTTTCAGAGATGCCAGCAATGAGGCTAACAAACACACACACACACACACACACACACACACACATATATATATATATTCGTATACACAAATATGTACGTATGTATAGCCTCTATATATATATACATGGTACATACATAGGCAAAACAAAAAAAACTACATAAAATGCAAATCGTGTTGGCAGGAGGCTTTGCAGAATCCATCTATCAGCGCTTTACACATTAAAAATTAATAATTAAAGGGGAAAGAGAATTGATGGCTAAAAGAGAAGGGGTTTGAAAGTTATAATAATGAAAATAATAAAATATTCACCATCTCATAGCTGGTAGCCAAACCATAGTTAACCTGAATTAGCCTGCTGGGTCTTTTCTTTCTTACTCTCTTTCTTTCTTTTATTTCAATATAATTATTATTTTTTGGTCGGGGGCAAATGCACACTCTGTATAGATTAGCAAGCGTTCAAATGAATCTCCAGAAGCACTGCAGTAATTATCTTTGCCAATTTTAACTGAAAGGAAAATTAAACCGAAATCATAATAGAAAAGAATGCATATTTTGCAGATTTATTTTAATTTGAATTAACATTAGTTGTCCAGTGTAATACTGTCCTTTCCTTTCCTTTTCTTTTCTTTTCTTTTCTTTTCTTTCACAAACATTACTAAATAATTCACTTTTGGTTAGGGAAGGTTGGTTTCCCTTCCTTGCAGCAACTGAATATGTGTATCTGTACCAATGCACACAATGGACTCAAAAAATATGTGTAAATTAAACAGAATTGGTGAGTGCTGAACTGCTCAGCACTTGCTTCTTTCGCTATGTGGTTTCGTTCTGTTTACAGTGCTTTGGCTGGTCCAGTTCTTGCCTCAGGGCAAGTTCAAGCTCCTGCATACATGTCAATACTACCCACTGACACGGCCATGAAATATTGACCATCTGATCACACACTAGAGATTTCAGAATGTCAAACCTGACCGGCCTTCTGTGCAAAAATCAATGATGCAGGATTAAGCATGTAAGTGATGTCTGTCCATTTATAATTTAAGAGTAAATGATGACAGAATTTCTATTTTGGGTGAACTACCCCGTTGTCTTAACTTCATAATCCTACCACATGAGCACTTCAATATGAAACGTAGAGGTTGCCACTTCCATAAAGACTCCTGGAGCTGTTTGATCTGTTTCAAGTGAAGCATTACACACACTCTGGAAAGACATTACCATTTTATGAGCTGGACTTACTGTAGGTTAAAAACGGACGGTTAGAGGCAATGAGTAAGGGTCATCCAGCCATGATGGAGATGATGATGAGAAAATTTGTACTTCAAAAAGCGATCTGACTGAGCGGCGACTCTGGCACTCTTTACTCGACCCATTAATCAGTTGTGAGTCCATCTTCTGTGCTGTCACTTGCCGAAACGGGCGGTCGATGGTAAAACGAACGAGTCTCTTCAAAGTGTAGTCTGCTCAAATAATTACGGGTTGTCAATGAGTGAATGGTTTAATTGCTTGGACAGAATCTAGAGTGGGGTGAGATTTCAGGACAAGCGGGAGGCCTCTTAAATGCCATTCACCTTTTCCCCATGAACTGAATAATTATTGCAAGTGAGCGTTTCTCAATGCTCTGCAATCTTCTTCCTTCGCCGCTTCAAAAACAATTGATTTCAAGAGTCTCTTCTTGCCTAGGCAGAAAAGCTGGAGGCTTGGTGTGTTTTTCAGTGCCTGCATGTCAAAAATAAACCCTAATGATGATATTTAGGTTGAGGCTCTTGAAGTGTTTCAAATACAATCACTTGAACCCACACTGTATTAAAGGTAGAATTAATCCAATTGTGTCTAAATTCTGTCTTCATTTACATATCATTCTAAAATTGTATGAATTTCTGGTAACAACTTTAGTTTGGGGACCAATTCTCACTATTAACTAGTTGCTATTTAGCTTACACAGAATATTGTCTGTTTATTAGAACTTATAAAGCACATAGTAATGCCTTATTCTAGAACTAAGGGTTACTTATTCTACTATTATTATACAACAATCTAACATTTGGGAGCAATTTAGAAAGAATTTACTGCGTACCTTTTTGTAATAATGTTGTACCAATACATACTGTATAGGCTTTTTTTAAAATTACAGGGTACATATCTACGCATTTATACAGTAAACTTTTTAACAAAAGTGCACTGAAAACTCAAACTATTGCAACTTTTTCTATAACATTGGGGGAAGATACTCTTGTTTCATGTAGTGGTGCTTGTTACCCTCTTGTTCCCTGTAGTTACAGGACAGCCCGAGGCACCCTCTGAGATCATCGAGAAAGTCACCAGAGTCGAAGCGAGCAGGTCAGTAGACCTGATAGACCTGATAGACTTGTGGTCTGCGGATCCAATTCCCTCCCAAGTCCCCACCCTCGAGTCTTCATCTTCATCACCGGTCCCATCCGGAAATCCTCTTCAACCTGTATCCCTGCCTGACCTCCTAGTCTCATCTCCATCGCTGGTCATGGCCAGTCCCGTGGATTCATCGGCACCACTGGTGTGGTCCAACTCCTCGGCTCTGCCTCCGCAACTCACTCCATGCGGCTCATCCTCTGCGCCTTGGGCTTCCCCTCCACCAGCTTGGTGTGAGGCCAAGCCTGGGAAACTCCACAGGGCTCCCTCGTCTCTCCAGGTCATTCTCCGGTGGTCGACGCCCAGCTTCTGCATCGGACTTCCGGGATTCTGGCTGCAATCCTTGTCGCTGCCTCAGTCTCGCGAGCCCACAGCTCAGCGCCAAGCTTCCAGGAATACAATGTCGCCCCGGTCCATCAGTGTCTCTGTTCCGCCGGTTCCTCCACCATTCACCATGGTTCCGCTTCCGACGATCGGTCCCAGGGTTCCGTCCGCCCGCTCTGTCTGGACTCCTCCCTGGTTCCTCCCACCTTCAGCTCCACCACAGTTGGCAACTCCACCGACTCCTCCTCATCACCATACGTCACCAGCTCCACGCTCTCCACCTAATTCTCTGCCTCATCACTACCTCCTGAACTGTTGTTGGCATCATGGCCCATTTCCGAGGGGGGCGTAATATCAAAATGATGGTCTGTCCTGCCTGAGTTTGTTTCAGTAAAGATTTTTAGGTATTTACCCTCATCTTCATCTTGTGCTTTCAACTACCACCCAGACATTACACATATTGAAAATTAACTATATGCTAATAACTATATGAAATAAATAAATAAACATAAAAATATAATATAGACATTGTTTTCTGTTGTGGGTACATGTATAACTCTTTTTGTGGGTTCTTCAAAAGATTAGAATTGGCATCCTAAAATGTAATTTTGCAATCAGTGAAGTATGAATATAAGAAAGACGATCAAAATAATAGGAAAAATAGAAGAAAAAAATTAGATTTTGCACAGTCAAATAAAGCCACTGTTTAATATCACATTTGCAATTATTTAATCTAACTTCAGGGACTAAATTTGCACAGGAGACTGAACATGAACTGAAATGTCCCATTAAAATGACAGCTAATCTGCTGAATTTTCATGGAAATTAAAAAAAATAGTTATTACTTTTCTTTTCAAGGGCTTATATTAGATATTTCCTGTGATAGCCTAACACAAACCTGTAAAGTGATATTTACAACTGCATTTCCCATTATGCTTAAATGGTGTCTTGCTCTAAATGCATAATGTATTCCAATATCGGATGTCCCTGTGCTCCCAATTGTGCATTTTCAAAATAAATAATGAATAATATGAATAAATGCATTTACCTGAGAAAGAAATGAAAGTAAAGAAAAGATTACAGTCTGAATGAGTGTATTCGCTTTAGTTTATTGCTTATTTATAGTTTGTCATTTGACTGATTTGGAGATTTGTATTACTCTTCAGACAATGTGTTAAAAAGGTATTTGTCTAAGGTTTGTTCAGCATACAGAGATAAACAAACTTTAGACTCCTATTGGTATTTCAGTCACAAGACTGAATCTGCAAGAAGAATGTGAATACTTGTAATTTATTTGTCAAAGTGCAAAAACAATGGCAAGTAAACAACAGCATACTTTGAGCGATCTGAACAATTCATTGTCAGCAGTCGGCAGTCAAATTGCATAAAGCATTTCTTAAAAGTAGAGCCTCTGTCTGTCACTTCTTGAAAGTTGACATTGTATAAATTTACCAAGTGAAATTGTTTATAGTTGCACTGCCCTTACTAAAAGCAACTGCAGTTTTTTTTTTAACTGCATAGTACAAGTGAGGTGAATTGGATTCATTGAATAAGATGAATCAAAATTACATTGATAAGTCACATGACAGTTAAAGCTCAGGTGATTGGCTCAAAACGGTCAGTGGTTGCATGAGCAAAGATAGACAACATTCTCATTGCAGACTGCGTCTAATGATTGAACGGACTGTCTCCCCCTTCAGTTATCAAAATAAGCCTCTTTGGTGTCGTGCTGAGCTTACGGATTGTTGGTCCAAAGTAGTGATGGATGCTGGAACCTGGAGGAGGTTCCGGCTCTATCGTCCAAGGACCAATAGAGGAGCAATCGGCACGCAGCAGCCATGTGCATGGAGTATGATAAGCCCACATGTACAATCGTTTCTCGTCAGACTAAAGCGAACAACTTTCAGCAGCCTACAAAGTCACTTCTAAGACTAAACTGGAAAAACACTATCAAATGCATTCAAACATTTTGCCATTAACTTACTTTTCACATTTACAACCTCTGTGGGTCGTGCTGGATGACTTCTACATATATTTACATATGAATTTGCATCCTACATCTGTGGGGAGCTATTGATTATGAAACAGACGCATTTATCATCGGTATTCATGCCAAAGCTATTGATGAGCTCTTCTTTCGCACCCTCTCCAGCTAATTTGCATTTAAAATCTCATTTTTATGAAGGTCAAGACCATTTATTTCAGGAAGGATAGGTACTCTTTTATGTATAGGCTTAATGGAATATGAATCATGTTTCCACCTGAGACATGAACAGATGCACTGCTGACATTTCCAGAATCCAGCTTTTGTAATAATGGCATAATTTGGTGTTTGATGAATGTTGTGAGGTTTAAAAGGAGGTCAGGAACAACTTTCACATCATTAACTGTTTCTACTGGTAAATTGTCTGCAGTGATTTGGATTTGATAAATGTACAATTATCGCAACCATCTATTTGTTCTATTGGCTACAACTTACAGGCACATTAAATGCTGTATATTCACAGGGACATACATGATGTTGTATTTATTGTATGTATTGAGTCAGGCAGCCAATGGCCATTGAGATAATTCAGAATCAGAATTATCCAAGTATGTTTACACACACAAGGAACAGTTTGATATAGTTTACATATGTACAATTTTAGACGTTATGTACAAATGTACTGTTATGGTAGACCATGTAAAATTCTGAGAGTTGAATCGTTCAAGCTGAATATAGCCTGCGTTAGAGGCTAAAACTGTTCTTGTGTCTGGTTGTTCTGATGCTCAGTGCTCTGTAGTGCCGGCCAGTGGGCAACAGTTCAAAGAGAGAAACAATAATCATCTCAGCCGTCCTGACTGTCTGTTGTAGTCTTCTGATGTCAGATTTGGTAGTTGAACCAAACAAGACATTTATTGATGAGCTCAGGACAGACTCAATGATGGCCGAGTAGAACTGTTTCAGCAGCTCCTGTGACAGGTTGAACTTCTGGTTCCTCAGCGGGCGAAGGAAGTGCAACCTCTTTTGGGGCTTTTTCACAATGGAGCCAATGTGATTGTTCCACTTCAGGTCCTGAGAGATGGTGGTGCCCAGGAACCTGAATGACTCCACTGCAGCCACAGTGCTGCTCATTATGGTGAGTGGGGGAATTGAAGGGGGTTTTCTCCTGAAGTCCACAATCATCTCCACTGTTTTGAGCATGTTCAGCTCCAGGTTGTTGTGACTGCACCCGACATCCAGCTGTTCATCCTCCAGTATGTAAGTCGACTCATCACAATTTTAGATGAGGCCAATGACTGTTGTGTCCTCTGAAAATGTCAGTAGCTTTACAGGGGGTTATTTTGAAGTGCAGTCATTTGTGTACAGGGAAAAAAGCAGTGGCAAGAGGATGCAACCATAAGGAGCGCCAGTGCTGATTCTGAGGGTCCTGGATGTGAGTTTTCCTAGTTTCACAAGATGTTGCCTGTCTGTCAGGAATCTGGTGATCCACTGAAAGAATGGGCTCCGCAGCACGGAGAGCTGGTTGTGTATTCGGTTTTAAAGGACTAACTGAACCCAATAATGAAAATATTTGCATAAGTCCCAGGTATATCGAGATGTTGCAGGATATAATGCAGTCCCATGTTGACAGCATCATCCACAGACCTGTTTGCTCTGTATGCAAACTGAACAGAATCAAGCAAGGGTCCAGGGATTTCCCTCAGGTACTCCAGAACCTATCCAGAACCTCAGGAAGTCTTTCAAATGACTTCATGACCACAGATGTGAGACAGGTCTGTAGTCATTAAGTCCAGTGAACCGGAATGATAGTGGAGCATTTGAAGCAGCAGGGAACTTCACACTGCTCCAATGATCTGTTAAAGATCTGCATGAAGATTGGGGCCAGGTTGTCAGTGCAGACTTTTAAACAGGCAGGTGAACCACCGTCTTGGCTTGAAGCTTTCCTAGTCTTCTGTTTTTTGAAGACCCGGCTCACAGACCTTAAGCTATGGCAGGAGGGGGGAGGAGGGGAGTCCCAGACAGCAACATAGTGTCTGCTCAGATCCGGTCCACATCTGGGCCGTGTGGAATCAATGTGTACTAGATGTTGGTCGGATATGGGCCGACAGATCGTCAGCCAATTGTTGATTCTCCACAGATGGTGACTTGTACTTTGTGACGGTCCTCAGGCCTGTCCAGACTGATGCCGGGTCGGTAACTGAAAACTGTTTTTTTTTTTTTTTAGCTTTTCAGAGTAGCTACTTTAGTCACTCTGATCTCCTTTGTTAGTTTGTTTCTGGTCTGGTTATACAAGTTGTATCCTTATGATCAAGCTGTTTGAGTTTCCCAGTAAACCATGGTTCATCCTTAGTGACTGAAAATAATGTCATGGTAGGGATGCATCCATCCTCACATAAACATGATGTTACAGTATCTGTGAGCTTGTCCAGATCGGTGGCAGCAGCTTCAAAAATAGTCGAATCAGTGCAATCGAAGAAGGTTTGTAAATCCCTCTCTGATTCATTACTCCTTCTTTTTTACAGTCCTTATTACAGGTTCAGCCGATTTCAGTTTCTGCCTGTAGGCCGGCATAAGATGAACTAGACAGTGATCAAAGAGCCCCAAAGCTGCTCTTGGGATGGAGTGATATGCATTATTTATTGTGATGTAACATTACTGTCTCTGATGGGACATGTTACGTGCTGTCTGTATTTTGACAGTTCACGGGAGACAGTTGCTTTGTTAAAATCCCCAAGAATGAATAAAAGAGAGTCTGGGTACTTTTTGTTCTGTTTAAGCTATTTGTTCAGCCAGCTGTTGTAGCGCTGCGCTCACACACGCATTCAGGAGGGATGTACACATTCACGAGAATGAATGAGGAAAACTCCCGTGGCGAGTAAAGGTTTACAGTTTATGAAGAGCGCCTCTAAATTAGGAGAGCAGATCTTCTTCAGCGTTGTTACATCTAAACACCCACTTTCGTTAATGTAGAAACACAATTCACCACCTCATGTTTTCCCTGTTAACTGCACGATGCGATCCGCTCGAAACAGCTGGAAGCCCGGCAGATGTAGCGCGCTATCCAGAATAGCTTCACTCAGCTGGGTTTCAGTGATGCGGGTGTAGAGAAGTAGTTCATCAGTTTTTTATTATGAAGGGATCGGACATTTTAAAGATGAATACTTGGGAGCGCAGTGTGAAAGCCATGTTCGCGGAGCTTAACCATCAGTCCGGCGCGTTTCCCCCATCTGCGTCTGACCGCACGTTTGAAAAGCACAACTGCCCCTCTGACTAGAATGTCCAGTAAAATATCTGAATGATCAAAAAACTGAAAAAAATATTGTCTGGTTGCTTAATGTAAAGGAGTTTGTCTCTGGTAAAACTAATAGAAGAAGAATGACAACAATTGGAGAGTCCATTCTTGGCGCCATCTTGTTTAGAGATAAGTTCATGCTGAGTCATGGTCAAGCATGTTTTCACATCCAACAATATATGCTTTGCAATTTTGTGTTAATAATTAGGTTTTTTAAATGAATAGTGGTTTATACAAATGCAATGACTTTGGTTACGTATAACTGTTGAATTAATTAACTTTCAGGTTTGCCTTGATAAGAATAACTTGAAAGCCTGACATGCAAGAGAAGAGTGTTTACAGGTTTGACATTTTAATTGTTTGTTTGTTTTTTTTATGTCAAAACGCATGCATATTTTGAATAAGTGGGTGTAAAGATGTTTGCAGTTACCAATATTTTTAGGTGTCACCTGTCAAATATTATAGGCAGAATTTCAGAATATTCTGTAAGTCATAATTACTAAGCAAATGTTAAATGCCATCTGGGGAATTTAGATGACTGCAGTCCTTGTTATTACGCATCAAGTAGAAAAGAGCATAATCAAGATCTTCATCTAATCAAGCTAATAATCCTTTTATAGGCTTTGTGAGCTCATCCATTAGAGGCCATAATAACCAAAAGCCTCAATCTACTCACTCTCTTTTCTCTTCCCCTCAAATTCCTGTTAGTTAGTGAGAGAGGGTCCTATTTCATTAGTCCTATTTCATTATGCTGTATAATTGAATCATATCCCGTTTTCTGAGGATGCAATGGTGTTTAAGTCTCTACAGTGAAACTCATTTGTGGAACAGGTCCAGGCAAGGTCACAAAAAGCATAGTAGTGGTTTTACTCTGTCCTGTCTGAGTCTGTTAAACACAGGCAAAATGTATGTAATAGGTCACATATTTTATGAAATGCTGTGGATATTTTGGAAATAGAGGATTGTATATTGGCCACCGAATGACCACGATGTCAGTTGTACTGACATTTTTAATAGTATTTTAATAGAACAGAACATATACAGGTGTCACAGTTTTTTATTCTGTTTTGAATTAAATTTCCTTTGTTCAGTTCTTGTTTACATTTGTGACATTCATTTGACCCAGCGTGTCTGATTGTTGTATTCATTTCACCTGTTGTCCAATCGATTAACTTGTTTAAGCCCTGTGTTTAGTTCTGTTTCCCTTCCAGTGTTTAGAGCGCCCCCAGCGTAGCCCCCGAAAGCGAACCTCATGCACTTCCTGTGAGATGGAAGGATGGATGTTTGAAAGTATGTGTCCATCAGATCTATCGTGACAAACCAATCCTTGGATTTGATTTGGCTCACAATAGTGGAAATTGTGAGCATCTTTAACCTGAATCTCATTAGAGACCGAATCAAGAGCCTTAGATCTAGAATTGGACACAACCCTGTTTTGCCTTCTTCAAAGCATGGCAAAACATGCCAAATATTTCTCCTTGGGAAGGGGTACAGGCTGCAGTTCCATTTCCGCCCACCGGATTTCAACGGGGTGGTTTGAACTGCAGTGAACCCACAGCAGGGTCTGGTATTGGAACAAGTGAACTCCCTGTTGGCCCACTGGGAGTTGATTGGATGAGGAAAATCAATTGATTTAAAGACATTGCCTGTATGAATATTTTTCTATTTATTTTTGCCTGTTTGTTTTTCTTCTAATTTAGATAGCATTTTATTTTATTTTTAAGGAATTTATTTGTTCATTTCTTTCCTTTAAACTAAACAAAAAATATCATGCATTTGCATTTGTACTTTCCTTGAGCTTATTAATAGAGCATTACATTGCCCTTATTGCTTTCAGTTGCCTTTCTGTATTAAAAAACAAACTGGCCCATTTGTTCTGTGTATGAATATGTAATGCCAACACAAAACTAGAGCCCCTTGGCAGAGTAAATCTTGGTCTGTCCATACTTTTGAAGTCTACTTATTAAATATTGATTTCTTACCCAAAGAAATGTTAATTTGCAGCCTGTTTGCTATTAAGGGAACGCAATTATAACAAACAGAATGAAATATACAGGAGAAAAATATTCATCTGCATCTGAATATTGTGTGTGTCAGCAGGCTAGTTAATTTTCTTTATTATCAGCTGTTTGTTAATTATCAGTTATAAACTAACATTGTTGTCACTGTGGTTTTGTTCTTAGGGAGGTGTTACGCGTGTCTGTGTATAATTTATTTTGAGTCCACAGGTGGCGTTGAGAAGGGGAATCCACAATCAAAAGGAGACGAGTGACGTCATCTGGGATTCCTAATATATAGGCTTTCATGTTGTCAATGGCGTTCTCTCTCTTTTTGTTCCTCATGGCGGGATCGTTGGCTGCCTCTTTCCCCTATGCTGAAGTGATCCAGTTTTTCATCATAGATGTTTTTTTTTTTTTTGCTTTCGTTGATCTTTTAAGTAACCTATATTTAATGTTCTTCATTGTAAGTTTTTGTCAGTGACAGGTAGTGGATATATTTTCAGTTCACGTTTTTGATTAGGCATTTAGTAAGCACCGCGAGTGAAGCAGAGGCCCAGAAGGCCTGTTTTTTTTATTGGGAGTAAGATAAGATCTGCTCTTGAGAACATGTGTAGTCAGGCGTGTTCTGTTTCCTCAGCTGCCCTACCTGTTTACTGTTATTTATCTTTGCCTTTATTTGTTTTAATATTTTTGTAAACATCTTTTGTGACTCTTGTATTGTTTGCTGGTTGTTTAAGTTGTTTTTCAGTTAGATTAAAGGAAGTCATTTGACTTCTTAATTAGCATCATGTGTCTGCAATTGATTTATATTTTCGACCCATTTCCATCATTAATACTTTATAAAATCAAACGAGCTATAGGCCAAACATCCAGTTTCACAAATCCTTGTTCCCTTTCGTAGGGAACTCCACACTGCGTCGTTGAAAACGACTCTTTGGGGACGCTCCCTAAGCGTATGCCTCTGAAGTATGAATGAAACTAATCCAATCCTGATTGGTGTTGCGTTGTGTCGTAACATGTGACGGCATAACCGGATGCATAAAAGTGATGCTGGCACACACACAAATTAATATCTATTAGAGCAATATATGTCACAAGCGTTCAGAATCAGGGAGCAGACATCCTGTCGAGGCAGGGGCTGAGACCCGGGGAATGGAGACTTCACCCAGAGGTGGTGAAGTTGATATGGCAGAGGTTTGGACCAATGGAAGTGGATCTGTTTGCGTCTCGAGAGACATCCCACTGTCCACTTTGGTTCTCCCTCACTCATCCATCCCCACTGGGGTTGGATGCCATGGTACAGGCCTGGTCGAGGCTTCGCTTGTACGCTTTTCCCTGGAGAGGGTCCGTCAGGAGGGCATCAGTCTTCTTCTGGTAGCCCCATTGTGGCCGGCCCAAGTATGGTTTTCAGACATAATTTCACTTCTGATAGCTCCGCCGTGGCAGATTCCTCTGAGGAGGGATCTGTTGTCTCAGGCGAAGGGCACAATATTCCACCCTCGCCCGGAGCTGTGGAAATTGTGGGTCTGGCCCCTGAGGGGGTCCAGTACCTAGATGCCGGTCTATCAGCTGGGGTGGTCAAAACCATACTTAGCTCTAGGGCTCCGTCTACTAGGAGATTATATGGCCTCAAGTGGTATGTTTTCCACTTGGAGTAGAAAACATGAGTTAGATTTAGTTAACTGCCCAGTGGCTTCAGTTCTGGAGTTTCTTCAAGATCGTTTCTCTGCGGGTCTCTCCCCGTCCACACTTAAGGTGTACGTGGCTGCCATTGCGGCGCTCCATGCACCACTGAGTGATTGGCCTTTGGGGAGGCATTAACTGGTCATACTATTTCTCCATGGTACATGGAGGATGAGACCGACAGTCAGGTCCAGGATTCCTTCCTGGGACCTGGCGGTGGTTCTCAAAGGGCTATCCCTGGCTCCCTTTGAACCACTTCAGTCGGCTTCTCCTAGGACCTCACGTTCAAGATAGCCTTTCTCTTAGCTATTTCTTAAAATTATTAAGAGAGTGGGAGATCTCCAAGCCCTGGCACTAACGCCAGCTTGCTTGGGGTTTGCCCTTGCAGAGTTAAGGCCATCCTGCACCCGAGACCCAGCTATGTGCCTTAAGTGGATTCGAACATGGCTAGGTCCATGGTCCTGCGAGCATTTCATCCTCCACCTCATGTGTCGGCAGAAGAAAAGAGGTTCCTTTGCTCTGCCAGTCAGGGTTCCTAGTTTTTACCTTGAGAGGTCCTCTTCTTTGAGGAGGTCGGACCTACTGTTAGTGTGTTTTGGGTCCCCTAATAAGGGGCTCCCGGCATCCAAACAAACCATAAGTAGGCCTACAAGGTGCTTCATCTTTGGCCGTAAGGGCTCATTTTAACAGAGGCATGGCGTCCTCTAGGCTAGGGCCCTCCGTTCGGGAGTGCCCCTCCAGGAGATCTGTGAGGCAGCCGGTTGGGCTACCCCACACACTTTCATCAGGTTTTATTGTCTTCACCTCCTTAGTACATCTGGCGCACGAGTGCTCTCGTCCTAGCTTAAGTGCCTGAGATCAGCTTCACTCTAGAACAGGCTTTTTCGGTGCGTGGCCTAATGGCCATCCGTTCCCCAAAGAGTCGTTTTCAACGACGCAGTGTTGAGTTCCCTACGAAAGGGAAAGTCTCGGGTTACGACTGTAACCCTTGTTCCCTGAGGAGGGAACGAGACACTGCGTCGTCTTGCCACGCCCCTTAACGCCTGGGAGCGGCTTGCTTCATCACGAGGCTAATGTGTATGTGTGTGCCGGCGTCACTTTTATGCATCCGGTTATGCCGTCACATGTTACGTCACGACGCAACACCAATCAGGATTGGATTAGCTTCATTCATACTTCAGAGGCGTACGCTTAGGGAGCCTCCCCAAAGAGTCGTTTTCAACGATGCAGTGTCTCGTTCCCTCCTCAGGGAACAAGGGTTACAGTCGTAACCCGAGACGTTTTCTCTATAGTGGTAGTAGTAGTAACATTAGTAGTAGTAGTTTTGCATAGTATTGACCTATTGGTTTTTATTAATTGTTCAGCATTGTTACATATCAGAAATGTTTTTGTTGCTTTTAGAAGTTGAACCATCTCACACCAGACCTTATTCATCATTAGACTTGACAAGAATCACATGATGGCGATTCCTTGTCTTTTGTATCTGTAATTTAAAATGTTTGTGTGATGATGGAAACTGGACAGAATAATGGTGGAATAAAGGAAATCGGAAGGGAAAGGTCAGAAACACAGGCACAGTGTAAGTGTGAGGACATGCACTAGTACATACAAAATAGCTTGAAAGCTTTACTCAGTAATAGAGGATTTTATTGCTATGGCAGGGGAATTTTCATAGTCACATTTAGGGTTCACTAAACCACGATGACAGTGGAACAATAGCAGCCCCTGTTATATGGTTTGGAATTTCATGGAAAGTTGTAACATAAAGCTCTAACTCACACTAAACCAAAAGTCCACATAAACCAGAAGTTTATTATATCAGATTTTTGACTTTGAGGCTGCCCAAATGATTGTGCTCCCAATGGCCATGCCTCTAACAGTAATTAAATCTTACCCTGCGGTCTTCCTAGGGCAGCAGTTCTCAATCTGGTCCTGGAGTGCCCCAACACTGCATATTTTGGATGTCTCTCATATTTAACACACCTGATTCATATCGTCAGCTCATTAATAGAGGCTCCAAGACCTGAACTGGGTGTTTTAGATAAGGGAGACTCTTAAAATGTACATTTTGGGGTCCTCCAGGAACTCAGATTAAGGTTCACTGTCCTTGAGCAACTGATTTAGAATTTCTCTTTTTATATTCTGGTGAACAGAGCAAATACATTATGTTTTGTCTGTAAACATGTGCTATTTATACTCACTAATATGATCACTGACATGGAATCAAAAGATGTGAGGAAAAGACTGATCTTAATTAGTGTCTGAAAGCAATTAATCACTAGAAGAGATAGAGAAGTGTAATAAAACTCAGATAATTGGAGTGAGACTTTATGGGTTGGTGTTTAGCCTAATACTCAAAATACAGGACTGCATGTAAGGTATTTCAGCCCGATCTCATCCCAAGGCGTCATATACTGACGCTTTTGACAAATCGTCTACATCCAACGCACATGGCACCCTTTAGCGTCAATATGAGACGCAGATAGCTATGGGCCAGAAGGCGCCTCCTAGCGGTCTAACCCTAACCCTACCCCAGACCTAAACCCAACCATAACCGAACAAAGCTCTGTGCGTGTCATATTGACGCTAAAGGGTGCCATGTGCATTGGATGTAGACGATTTGTCAAAAGCGTCAGTATATGACGCCCAAGGGTGAGAATGTGTTGGGTATTTCCATCTAATTTTGCTCTCTATTTACAACGAAAGGCACTTGTTTGCTCAGATTTAATTAAACCAGGGCCGTAACCATGTCTTGAACATTTGTATGATACCAACGTTGATACCAAATTCACAATTCTCTGTTCTAATTTTGATACCACAGCTAAACTACAAGCCCAACTAGTATAAAGTAAAACATTATTGAAGACAATAAACAGTAGTTTTCAGGTAGAGATAAAATAATCAAATGTAAAATAACACTGGATACTCTTTAATGTATAAATAAACAGATGCATCCTTATTGAGGTTACAAAAGTTATTCAGTCAAGAGCATGGAGTGTTTTTTTTTTCCTTTGTTGTTTAACTAAAGGGGTAGTTGATTTTATATTTTATTTTAAAGAAATAGCTTTTTAAGGAATGAAAGCTTTAGCGTAAGTTCTGCCAGGAAGACTCAATCAGCGTGCCACGTAATACTTCACTTCTAACCAATCATGTGCTAACACTCACAGTATAAAAGATCGGTACTTACATTCGTCTGAGTTCACAGATGCTGACGCTGCCAATTACCTCCATCCTCCCCAACCACCACCAGGATGGTCCCTTCCTTAACCTCCAGGGGGGTCGGCTGCGCCCCTGCCTTCGTCTTCAGGCAGGATATGCAGATTCCGCTACCCTCGCATTGGTCTCTAAGGACGGGGCCTGTGCCAAAGAACTTTATAAATTCATGCTTGCTGGGCTGTTAATAAATATACGCTGTTATATCAATTTATCTCCCGAGTCTTTCTGGTAGAACTACAATAAACGGCTGGTAGGGACTACACGACATTCCTCCCGTGACATCACAAACACTATTAATAGATTATCAAGACAGAATATGCTAATCAATGACTAGAAGATAACTACATTTATACTACAGGGCCGTTGAATGCTTGAATCTGATTGGTTGACGAACGTTGTGAGGTGTGCAATTATATTCAGGGAACCGCACGGCTAAAGTAGTTCCAGGCAGGTCTTGACCTCATTACAGTTCCATATCACTTCGCGTAGTCAACTGTAATAACGGACAATAGGATGCAATTCATAACAAGAGAAACTGCAGCCCCTGCGCTTGATCTGCAATTTTCAATGTCCTATATAATCAATAAAAAATTAAACTGAATATTTAAATAAATTGATAGTCCTGTTGCACGGGTTTTCGTAATTATTGAAGATAATATAACAAATAAATAAAATTGATAGGCCTATACTTGTTAAAAGGGCTTTGTGTTTCATTTATTAGTCTTCTAGTCTACTGTCACTAATAGAAAAAAAGAATGAACGAATTAATTAAAACAAATTGAATTAATAAATAAATAATAATATTGACGCACATGCTTCTCTCTAAGGCCGGTTATGAATGTAATTTGATACTTATGAGTCATGACTATCATGCACGCGTTTTCAGCGCGTTCAGTCGGTTCACAGCGATGTTTAAAATCTGCTGCATTCACAGTCAGAGAATGTTTCTAGTCGTTAAGTGTGTCCAGCATTACTCTGCTATCAGCGGCTCAAACCTCCGTTACTAACTCTAAAATGACGTTTTGGAATTAGCAACGGAGCATGGGTTTAGATGCGCAAGGAATTAGTCCTACATACAAGAGCGTTTTAATGACAACAACTTTACAAACGTCTTGAAATACATCATCTGAACAATATTTCGATGTGTGGTAACTGTAGTATAAGCGGAATAATTGACTCCAGACCGTTGAATTATTATAAAAATAATGCACACCCGAGGTGTAACGGCCACTCCGCTTCGCGTCGTGACCGCATTACCACCTCGGGTGTGCATTATTTTTATAATAATTCAACGGCCTGTCGTCAATTATTCCTTACATAAGCAACATTAATTAATCAACTAACCATTCAGAAATGTTGTCTGACATGTTGTCACTTCTTCTTTTTTAATTTTCAGTGCATGTCTGTGTGAGGGAATCGAAGCTGCTAAGGACACAAGCTGTCGAAGCTCCGCCCTCTGTGCTGGGAGCAGCAGCTCATTTGCATTTAAAGGGACAGACACAAAAACTGTGCGTTTCTGCTCACCCTCAAAAAGTAACAACTTTAAAATACTATCTAAAAATATCTATGGGGTATTTTTCACTTTAATACCCAATGTATGGATCCAATATACTGATACTATACACATGCGTTGCCTGTCTTGACTGTTTACATTCACTCAAGCCAAAACTGACTATTTACTAGGATTCTCTAGCCTGGCTAACGCCAGACCCAATTCTCGTTGAGACTTGGGTCTGGGAACCACATGTTCATTTTCTCGTATTTGAGGCGTGGTTTACGAATGCGCCGGCGCCGTTTATTGGGTGCTAAGAATGTCTATCAAATGTGCCTGTACGTAGCTCATAGCCAATCGTTTCCATTATACCAGATGACGTATGTAGAGAAATGGTTTAACGCCAAACGCTGCTCTTTTTTCTAAATAAAATTGCGATCTAAACTACTTAGAACAATATCTAAGGCTGCATCAAAAGGTAGCTTCGCGTCTGCTGCCATGTTGACTCCATAGATATAAACAAACTGCTTAGTTGTGTCGCAAAGATGTCGTCATCGTCTTGCTGCTCCCTCCCCGTTCTGTGATTGGTTCCCTAAACGAGGCGAAAATCAGGTCCATGGTTTCCAGACTGCCTTTCAGCGAGAATAAAATCGCGCTGCGCAAAGGCAGTCTGGGGAAACCCAGGCTAAGGATTCTCGGTATAATTCATAAAAATATTTCCGGCAACTGGCGATTGACAGTTTCATATAGGCCTATTCACCAATGCCGATCTTCACTAGCATTTGGCGCGTGAGTGTTAATTTTAGGCTCTGATTATATACAGAAATTAAATACATTTTGCATTCTGTTAAATGTGTTTTTTTTTTTTTTTTTATGACATATATTTATGATCATTTTGTTCACCACCTGAGGGCACTCCACTAATCACCACCAATACACATTTTGAGAACTACTGGCTAAAGGAAGTGATGAGTACTATGGACTATTTGTCACTACCTAAGCATCAAGGTTTCAAGGACCGATATTCCAGTCTAAACAATTCCCAGAACACTATCACTGAACAGCAGGGCCTCTCGCAGCTTATCCATCTCCTGCTGGCAATAGTGATTTATTAGAGATCTACACAAGCCCTTCAGAGGAGATGCATACATTAGTTTGGAAATACTTCTTGCCATCCTCAGTGGTAAGATTGAGTCTTAGTCTTAGACTCATAAAGATTTACCACACTGATTTACCTCTAGGATTTATATAATTTTTTTCATTTTTTTTTTTTCGATTTGTCTCTTGGTTTTTATCTTAAAAACAAAACAAAAAAACATTCATGAATCAAGAACATTGAGAACCATGAGATGAACACACTCTGTATAAAAGTTACATTACATTTGCAAGGAGAGGACACCTATATTTTTTATATATCAAACTCAACTATAGAAACATACAAATAATTGTTAAAGCTCTTTCAATATTATTTTCAGTTTGTTATTTTAGCAGTTATTTACTTTAGGTTACTTTTTAGAAGTTACTTTAAATGGGACCTATTATGCCATCTCACATATTCTTGATTTTGTTTTTGGGGTCTACTAGAATATGTTTTCATGCTTGAAACATTTGTAACACAGTTAGATGTTATTGGAAAAAGGAGGCGGGAACCGGCAAACAATCACAAATTTTAATAAATAAAGAAACAAATACAAAACGAAAGTATAAGCCAGCAGCCTCTCGCGGACAACTGCTGGCCACACAAAACTCAAGCCTGTTCTTCTCTCGATCTCCACTGTTGTCGCTCCTCCTTTTATGCTTCCGCTCCTCCCTGTGAGAGATACGAGACCGGTGCGTCACCGGTGCGTCGCTCATTATATATCACGCCACCGGCCTCATGCCGTCCTCCCACGGCCCTCAACCTCGTCGTGCTCGCCACAACATTATTTTTAACATATTTTACATTGTTGCAGCACCTCTCTTTCCAGTCTGCCATAATGCTCTGTTTAGTTCTTGTCTATTGAAGCCCCTTTTTCCGAAAAGCGCAATGTGCTCAGATTGGTTGGCTGGACTAGTGTGTTGTGCCTTGCCAAGACAACAATCGAGGCATTTTAGGGAGTTCAGAAACAGAGAAGTAGAGTAGACTTTGTGCTTTGTAACTGTGCAGCCATTTCTGACATTGCTGTTTCATGCTTGAACAGAAACATTACACATTAAAGAAAGTTGAAAAAGTAAAAAAAAAAAAAGATAATAATAGGACCCCTTAAATAGGAAAATCTTGATTGTATCAGTAAATTTCAAATGCTAAGAAAAAAAAAATACTTAAAAAAAGTTGATATTTTTTTTATTAATATTTAACTTTTCTAAAAAAATGTATTCAGTATTTTTCCCGACGAAAGGTGTCCACTTTACAAATTTAGAGCATTTCATATAAAGAAAAAATATATTTTATAGAGGCAAAGAATTACTGGCTTGTCACTTGGTAGGCATATGTAAATACCCGGCATCAGCTCTTGGCTGAGGTATGTTCTCTAATCCTTGAATACACTTTATGGTATACAGTATTGTGTTATCTGAAGTTTGTGCTGGCTTTAAACGTATATATGCTTTGAACAGCCTACGCCAGCATCCACACAATTGGTGGTGAGCCACCTCGCTAGATCTAAGCCGCTTTTCCACAACATACAGTAAGTGAGCGAGTGGCACTCGATTACAATGGCCACTGTCATGCATTGACGAGAGGGCCCTATTGATAGCGATGACATGTGAAGTCAAACGTTCTCTGCTGCAGATGCAGCGCTGGGGACGGACAATAGCAGGGAACTGCAGAGTAGTCAGAGTAGGAGATGAGATAGTACTTTGAATCATTTGTTCAGGCAATGTAAGATGTGACTTTGTTGAGATCTGCTTTACTTGCTTAGAACATGAAGCTCAAAGCATTCATGGAGAAAATAGTGCTAATCTGCATGCAGCATTTACTGCATTCAGTAATCTCTTGTTTGTTTTAACTGTTGTTTATGTGTATGTATGCATATACACGTGTGCATTGGCAAAGCGAGGATGGCATGACCTGCTTGATGGCATTCGTTTCAGCTGATTCAGCAGTTTACTGCTCCAGCTCCGTGCAAGCCCCATAACCACACACCCCAATCTAATTCTCCCACTGCTTACAAAGAGCTTCAGGCTCTGAGGTCTCAAATTTCTGTCCTAAAAAGATGCAAATGGCGCTATGTGTAATATTTAATGTAGTGTGTGCCAAGATTTTTCTCAATACACAATAAAAGAGTGTAGGCAGGATTTACTTTTTGGGTGGGCCTGCTACATATTGTGTCCTGTAGGCAAAATTTAAATAAGATTTTCAGTGATATTTCATATTATAAAAAAGTGTCAGGAGTGTTCCAGGCATGAAAGGTATTATGGAAGGAATAATTGGTCATTATTTTCTCACCTTCAGGTCATTCCAAATCCTTATGTTGTTTTATAATTATAAATATATAATACAAAAGTAAAAATATACAGTTAATAATACAAATACATACATATATAATGCCCATAGGGCACACTGTAGGTTTTTCCAGAAAAAGTCTGTAAACATGCAACAGTAAAAACCTGTTAATTGGTTAATTGAAAATTACCTTACCATATAATGTGAATATATTGTAAATTTGTAAATTTGTAAATTTGTAAATATCGCATTACATGTAATTTTGCTGTAAGAATCTGTCAAATGTATTATTTTTGGAAGTAAAAACAATCAATTGGCATATAATATACAGTATGTATTTCGATATATATCGTGTGTATGGCAGGGGCGACGCTAGACTTCAGTGACCGAGGCTTAGCCCACAAACCCATAATATAATAAAAAGATTCCTTGCTTCTATGACTTAAAAAAAAGGAATGCCACACTACCTGTGAAATATCAATTGTATAAAGCACTACACTGAAACAGGTTGATATATATGAGCTAAGGTCAGGTGCACAATGAACGAAACAAACACATTTAAATGTCTCAGTCCCACTTCAATTAGGGCTCACTGACCAGAGTTCATTTAAAGCCAGAATTTCAGCCTGACTATAAACTGTCATTGTATTAAAAAAAGTATGTGAAGATGATTTTTTTTGTTTGTTTGTTTGTTTGTTTGTTTGTTTGTTTGTGTGTGTGTGTGTTTGTTTGTTTGTTTGTTTGTTTGTTTGCTCCTTGGACAAAATAGCATATGAAAAACAGCATGTGTTTGGAACAAGCTGATGCTGTGTATGTAATGACAACATTTTCATTTTGGGGCAAAGTGATCTTTTTAAAATCATAGCTAAAACCATAACAATTTTCTTGGCTCATGAGAACATGATATGCAAGAATACAACAAAGTGGGAATCTTTCTGTGCATTGTGTGTGTAAAGCAGCTTTATTTTACAATACAATTTTCAGCTTAGTTAAAAGGCTAAGGCATTTGATGAGGTGTACAATAGGTGAAGAGATCATACTGTTCTGCTTACGCTTCCTGTTGGGTTTTAGGCTACGGTGGCTCCATAATACTATCACAGTTGCTCTATTAACTTTTGAAGTTTGCATTGGGAGAGAGCTAATCTGGATTGCTGACAAGATGTGTTCCTTATGCGCATACTTTTTTGCCAAGTAAATACAAGTTATTATTTAATAATATTTATACTGAAATCTTTTTAACATTTATACAGTTGGCCACACATACCCCTGATGTACTATCTATCTCTCTATCTGTTCACCCTCTCTGTCTATCTATCCATCCAGGTCAGGGCACCGTGGGTTTGAGGTGGAGCGACCGAGGAGCCTGGTGGAGTCGAAGCGAAGGTGGATCCAGACGGAGCCAAAGCACGGGGAAGGATTTGAAAAGTCCAGAGTTTTACATAATAAACTCATAATACATGTAAAATGTATGTATATAGCATATGTAAAACATATAAACAAACTTTTTACAGTAAACATTTATAGAGTTGGTCACACATACCCCTAATTTACTATCTATCTATCTATCTATCTATCTATCTATCTATCTATCTATCTATCTATCTATCTATCTATCTATCTATCTATCTATCTATCTATCTATCTATCTATCTATCTATCTATCTATCATCTATCTATCTATCTATCTGAGCCTGTTCCTCATTGGTCAGAAGGGGCATTTATGGATTTTATGCCTGTCTTGTGTTTTCCTGTAAAGCCTGTCTGTTCTCCCCTGCCTGCTCTGCCCAGTCCTCCAGCCCTGTCTGCACTGCCTCCTCTCCCTTCGATTCTCCTCATGATGGCTTCGCCTTTCAGTGTGGAATTGACTTGGGCTTCGAGTTCACCTGTCCAGCTAGGGGGGTGTCGACTCTGGTGCTCCACCTTGGCCTGAGAAGCAATAGGCTCTGCCTTTGCTCCTCCCTCCCTCGGCTCCACCCGGGACCATCATCACCAAGGTTGGTCACCAGTTGTTTGTGTTAAGTAGGCGTGAGGACGTGCCTCCTTGTTGGCCCCCCACGTGTTACATGTTATTTGTATTATTTGTGTGTTTGGGTGATTTTTCACATGTTTAGTTCAGTTTCCTTTTATTTACATTGGTCATTGATTGATTAATTGTTATGTGAAGCTGTGTCTCAGTTCTTTGATTAGTTCACTGTGTATGTACGCCCTGTTTTGTTCAGTTCAGTTGTCCGTTATTGTTGCTTGTATGTGGTTGTTCTGTTTTGTGTCCTGAGTACATTTTGAAAACTGTTGTGTTTAAATCCAGTTTCAACTTCATTTGCAACAACCTGAGACAATAATGTTATTTAATGAACCTGAGATAACATGAACTAACAATAACAGTTGTATTTCTAATTATAGAACCTTTCATAACTGTGGAACCTTTATTGTAATGTGTTACATATATTTTGATCATCTTAATTGCATGTATTGATTTATTCAGTATTGCCATTAGCATTTGCAAGTGTGTTGCAACTTTGATGTGGCCTGGCTTAATAAACATGATTTAATGTCAAGACAACTTTTGAATCCAACAAGTGTCTTTAAAATACAGTGAATACATGTAAATGATATAAGTTGATGAAGTTTATGGAATGTCTAATAAAAACAACTTTAAAAAAAACGCGTGACACGTCTTCAGGGTAGATAACTGGACACACAGATTTGCAGTGTTTGAGGTTGCAGGTCAGGGCTTGATCTTAGATATTGTGAATTTGATTTACTGTATGTCTCCTGGTAGGACATATTGTCTGCATAGCACTGAATCCCAGAGGCGTGATCAGTTCTGAGATACACACGCCAAAGTACACACTGCTGGAGTTTTGTGGCCAAACCACGACTTTTGTTTCCAAAACATTCCACAATTCTAAGATTAGATGTCTGATTATGAAATCTGTCTATTCAAAGCAGAAACAGATTGGTTCTTCTTATCCAGGTTGACTAACTAAACTGCATTAGAATGTTGGCATGAATCTACATAAAGTTCATTTCACTTCCTCAGTTACATACAACATTTCAGTGGTATTTCAGTGTATATCTATGAGCTCCTTTGAAACCCCCCTACCTTCTCCCCCTGTCAGGAATTATCCTCCCAAATGCAGACAAGTACTGTCGTTTAATTTGCTATGCATATATTTACACACCAGTCAGCTGAACGAAGTGCAAATATTCAGCTGCTCAGTTGAGGTGTGAGATTTGTTTCTCAGTTTGCTTATGAAAAGCCGAAAAAATGTATTCCTAATGCTTCTCAAAATGAGCAGAACATTAAAGAAACCCAACAAAGTGATGTAATGATTCAAGACAAGCTTAGCCTGTGCTCTTAGTAAATTTACTTTAACCATATTTATACAGTTCAACTTAGAACTGACCAGTTGATTGTTTGATTTATAAAATTGATGAGAAAGAATCCAGTCAAATGTGTTCAGAAATAATATATATTCCCTCACATGTGTGATAACTGTAAGAATTGCATAATTCATATAAAAAGACAAACTTGGTTAAATTCCTAAGTTCTATGTAAATCTATGTGTAAGTTTTTAGGCATCATTGCTGAAATAGTTTTAATGACATCTGGATCAGTTACCAAACTTTACATGAATGTCCTGTATACTAATCTTTCTGTTACCATCTGAATTTCTGTCCTCTTCTGAACTGAGTGAGTTAAAACAGAGTAGTAATAGTGAGAGTTCTCAATAAAGATATTCCTCCGGGTTTCACACGCAAGACTTAAGCCTAGACTAAAATGCATGTTTGAGCTGTTTTAACTGAACTCAACTAGCACTGGCATATCTAGAAATATGTCAGTGCCATTGTTTTGTCTCAAGATGCACATCAGTAATGTTTTTTCTAAGGCACATTTATGAAAGCTACTTAAATGTCCTTATTGAACTAAGGACTAATATAGCTTAATCTAAGCCCTCTCTGTGAAACCAGGCCATTGATTTTCACAAAATAGTCCAGTAACCCAGCTTGATATCAGAAGCATTTTCAACCTCAGATAAATACATGTGCACTAAAATAGCATTCTGTGATTATGGCTTCACTGTAAAAAGTTTTCATTGGACCTTATCTAACATGTAAACTTAGTTTTGTTGGTGTAACCTGATGTATTCAGTTTGATACATTCATTTTAAATTAGTTTAGTTTACTTCAATAAAATTATCTCAGGTTACTGTTCCCTGAGAAAGCGGTAACGAGATGCTACACCATGTGATATGGAAAAACATCTTCATTTGACAGGTTGTGACGTATTTGTGGCAAACACGTAAACAACTTGGCTTAAAAAAACTGTGCCGGTGATGTCATTGGAATGCAAACTCGTGAGAGGCTATACATTGACGTGAAACAGGTGCGCCTTCAGGTATCACTTTTTTCTCTGAAGAGACGTCTGGACACGTGAGGCATTGAGGCTCAGCATCTCGTTCCCCCTTTCTCAAGGAACAGGTTTACAGTCAAGTAAGTTGCGGTAGTCTGAGTTACATGCTGTTCAGCCACACACCGATTACACGGTCACTTTGATTTTTTTATGTTACATCCCAGATGTAACGTTTGTCTAGGTAACGGAGTAACAGTTAAAAAACTAATAGTGTTTGGGGTGAGTGAGTGTGCCGGTCCCACACGACAGACATGTTAAGTTCAATTTCCACAAGTTTTATTTACAAAAAGAATAAGTAATAAAGTAACTCAAAAGAAAGAAAAATAGCTTCAGGCAGAAAACCCCCCCGAAAAAAACAGGAATTTACACTAACTCCCTAACTAAGCAAAAATAGGAGACAAAGGTTTTACAAAAATATTACTGGAACCCACCTTCCTATGGCTTCCACACGTTTGAGCACGTAGTGCCAATACAACAGGGAAAATTAACAATAAACTTGAACTGGCTACAATAACCTGTAACTTGGTAAAGGTAATTCATGGTTTTAAATTTACAACAATATAACAGGGCAACAACGAGGCAGGTGAGGAGCACAGCACTCTGGAAGTCAAGCTTCAGTCTGGAAGTCGCTTTGAGCTTCTTTTTAAATTAGCCAGCAGCCACATCACCCTGTAGCCCACTGGTTGCCCACTGAAGCTAAGCAGGGTTTAGCCTGGTTGTCAGTACCAGGGTTGAGCCAGGTTGTCAGTACCTGGATGGGAGACCTCCTGGGAAAACTAGGCATCCTGGCATTTAACCCCGGCATCCTGGCCAAATTTGCATTTTGGCTTCCTAATCATCCCCATATAAGTCTCCTCTCCAACAATAATCTGGTGTGTGGTGTGCCGTCTGACGCAATATGGCTGCTGTCGCATCATACAGGTGGATGTAGCACATTGGTGGTGGTTGAGGAGATTCCCCCTTCCATATATAAAGTGTTCTAAGTACCTGGAAAAGCGCTATATAAATGTAACAAATTATTATTATTATTAATAATGTGCAGCCTCTTCACAGTAACGAGCGGCTGTGAGTGATCTCCTCTCTCTATCCTCCACACCTGGTAGAGGGGCAAATAAAACACAGAGAATGTTTCCCCTCTGGTGGAATGAGCCCTAACTCTTAGAGGCAAAGCTTGACTGCGCGCCTCATAGGCTAGAGCAATAGCATCCCTTTACCCAGTGTCAGAGGTGGATAGTAATGAAGTACATTTACTTTTCTTTACATTTACTTGAGTATTTATTTTGGGAAATGTTAAGAGTCGGGACAACGGTGATCCTCTTTTGGTTTACTGTACAATATGCATTACTAAACTCTGTGAAAATAGGTCTTTTGGACAATGAACTGGCCAACCAAAAACTAACCCAGAGTGAATCTCTATAGTGGCCAAACAGTACTTATTGTGTACATACATACACTTCAAACAGTACATACACTTCAATACACTACAGTTCTACCAGAAAGACTCGGGAGGCAAAATGACGTAACAAAGCATTAATTTATTAACAGACCAGCAAGCATTATGTTATGAGGTTCTTTGGAGAAGACCCCGTCCGTAGCTCACAATCAGAGGGTAACGGAATCTGCATTCCTGCCTGAAGACGAAGGCAGGACCGCAGCCAACCCCTTGGGAGGTATGGGCAGAGACCATCCTGGTGGTGGTGGGGAGGATGGAGGTGAATGTTGGCGTCAGCATCTGCAAACTCAGACATGTGTAAGTACCAATCATTTACTACAAGTACAATTGTAAAAAGATGGTTCTTTAAAGGTTATTTACAAGTAGTAACAGTTCTATTTAGTACCGTATTGTCCTGAAGAACCCTTTATATGCTGAAATGGTTCTTTGTGTTAGAGTTTAGGATTCCCTTTCAAGGCAACTCATGTTGCGTCAAGATGATGCTGTGGGAACGCTCTGCGTGATTGTGTCGTGAAGCATTTGTGAAATCAGTCAAATGGCATAAAGCACACCCAGACCAAACATTGTCAGCATCTGTGACTTCAGCAAGCATATATGCACTATCGAGAGTTTTAGCTCTGCTTCTGTTGGCGTTCTTCTTGAGGGAAGAAAGTCAATAAAGATTTTGTGACTCAATCTCGGATATCGCGTGTGCAGAGGCAGTGCATAGATTACGGGACTGCGTAAGAGTCTAGTGGTTCGGATCTCGCGTTTACCGAGGCAGCGCATGGATTATGGGTCTGCATATCTGCAATAAGGATCTAGTGGCTCAGATTGCACGTTTGCCGAGGCAAAATTTAATTCATCACATTTACTTTTGAGAAATTAAATACATGTGTGATGAATTGTATGTGTGAATAACCGTGTTTACTGGATATTCTGTCAACCCCGCCACTTTGTGTTCATTGGGGCGCAACGGTCTCCGATGAGCCCATATCACTGTGTTCGCCCGGAAACTTAGCAGCACTGGAATGCTCGTTCCCTCTAATGGAGGGTCTCAGAGCAGTCAGTTAAGTTGTTCCCTGCCAGTTCACAGTACAGGTCACCGAATTGGTCGAGTAACACCTAGACCAGTCTTGAGAGACTGGTTCTCTTAGTAGATTTTTTGGCAGCGTGAGAACTTCAGCCAAATCTCAACAGAAGCAGAGCGTCTGCTCCTGAGCCCCCACTAAAGGACTGGGGGTCGGGCTGGCACTCTCAAGACAGATCTGAGGACCGTCATTACTTCCAAGAAGGCTGCGGGTAAAAGGTCCTGACACCCGAGTGGTCAGGCCAACGAGGGCAGTATCCCCGAAGTAAAGTGGTTAACACCTCATTATACGGTGCCCGCTGCCCCTCGGTGCTCTCAGGATACCGTTATGCTAACCCCGCCACCTCATGTGTTTCGGGGCGCAGTGGTCTCCAGCGAGCACATATCACTGGGATGCCCGCCCCCCCTCCGAGCAAGGTCCCAGAGCAGTCAGTTTGGTCGTTCCCTGCCGGTTCGCCATTACAGGGTGTCAGGAAAAGGGTTATCAAAAACAGTTCGGGTCTTACCAGCCCAGGTCCTGGCAATGGAACAAGAAGTGACAACCCTGCTAGAGAAAGGGACCATAGAACATGTACCCCCCTCCAACAGGGAAACTGGGATCTACAGTTGGTATTTCATTGTGCCAAAGAAGGATGGGGGGTTCCGTCCCATTTTGGATCTGCGAGTGCTGAACAAGTCAGTCATGCAGCTAAAATTCTAAATGTTAACCTTGAAACAAGTCATGCCACAGATCAGATCCGAGGACTGGTTTGTCACGATATATCTCAAGGATACATACATTCATATACCCATCCTTCCATATCACAGGAAGTTCCTGAGGTTTGCTTTCCGGGCCAAATGCGTAGATGCAGCTCTGGTTTTTCTGTGCCTGCAGGGTGTTCGCATCATGAACTACATCGACGATTGGTTGATTCTGGCATCGAGATGTCGTTTTCGCCCACATGAAAGAGTTGGGGTTATGGCTAAACACCAAATAGAGTGTGACCATTTCAGTTGTAATCAAGATGTGACCATTTATTCCTTTTATGTAGGCTTACTAAATAATCTTAATATATATAAAAAGAAAAAAGGGAGGGGGGTGCCCTTTTTCAGTTTCACCCCTCAAAAGGTCTGTGCACGGCCCTGCTGGGTGGGTAACATGTTATGTTTTGCCCAGAAGATTTTGCAGCTCTTGTGAAAGGAAATGCACCTACTCCTGTCTCATGCTAGTGCAGACTACGTTGTTGAAACGCGGAAGACAGTGCACAAACTGTATTCTGTAACCTTTTTCTACAGTTTTTAGGACCCAAGGAGAGATATTTGGCTGTAGATTCCACGCTGCCAACTTCACTGAAATGGGCACTGATTTCAAAACTTTGTCCTGTTGTTAAATATTCTGTCTCCAAGGGAGATAGCAGTATTATCGAATGTGGCATGATGTAACAGTGGTGTTCCGAGGGTGTCTGGAAGGAGCTGCTTGATGTATTTTTATGTGCCCCATTCCGGGGCTCATACCTCTCACATATCTCAGGACTTTTTCTTTACGGAGACAATCATCCGAAGATCTGGTCTCCTTTTTGGCTGCTGAGCGTGATGAGCTGGTCCACAGTCTTTATGAGGGGGAGCTTCTAGGTTGAGTCTGGGTGGCCGACAGCCCCTCTCCCTGAGTACGGTGGGGAAGAGTCCAGACCCTTTAGTCAGATCGATTCACAAGCCCCACGATCTTAATGTTGGAGCTTGTCCTTGAAAATATGCACAATCACAAAGCACTTTGATGGAGAAAAACTCACAATGCTCGCACTCGCCATGCTCGAATGCAAGGGCATTCTTCCCACAAATGGGCCATGGGCACAGAGGCACGCATCTCCTGATTGTTTGCGGCATGATGTTCTCTTTTTGTTCTCTCTTTTTCACAATGAGAAAATTCTGCACACTGACAACTGGAACTCTCACTCTAACAAAGTGGACAGATAGAGAGGTAGCACACACATGAGTGCACATTCCAATGACGTAATCGCCAGAGGTTATTTAAGCCAAGTCCTTGCTTTGTTTGCCACACAACCTTCACAACCGGTCAAACAAATATGTTTTCCCATAGTGCATGGCACAGCATAGAGAGTAGCTTTTGATAGGGAACAGTTCATTCAGATGCTATCATGAAACACATTTTTAAGGATACATTTTCTCCAGTGTATGACGCCCTTGCAAAAATATCAGCCTGAATTTTACCCATGAGCAAATTTATGTTTCTGTTTATCTGTGTATTTGGACAGTGTTGATGTCTCCTTATATCTCTAGATGAAACGAGAGAAAAAAACTAATTATTCTGACAGCCATTATGAAAAATTAGACACAGGCACGGCATGCCATTGTTCCCATATTCCACACCTTGAACTCTCATTAATAATATATTGATTGAGATTAATGATGTGTGTCCCTCTAGATACTTTAAATCATTACATGGGAAAATGTAAATTTTGCTGTAATTAAAAAAATAGCGCAATATAGATTGTTGAACTCTATCAGCCTACAGTACATTTATTTATTTTTATTATTATGTTATTTATTTTTTTACTGCTGGACAAGATTGCTCCTCTACAATAATAGCATCCCATTTCCATTTTTATACATAATCAGTAATGTTTCATAAAAATCTGAAATACTGCACAATGTTACATGAATGTAAATGTCCATAATTGCAGAGAAAGTATTAAAATAAGTCTAACTTGGGAATAATCGATTTAAACTGCTCATGCCGCATGCTGTCTTTTTAAATAATCTATTCAGTCTGATTCAGGGTGTCTGAATCCTGGCATAAAGACAATGTCTTAAAATGAGTGTTAACAGGGGCCATAATTCCCAATTGTCCTTCTCAAGAAACTAATTTCAGCAAATATCATGAATTAGACTAATACAATAAGATGAGCATGTCTTTAGCTAAGATGATATGGCTTTGCAAAGTGCTAAGTACAACCATTAGGGCAGCCTAGCATAGCTAAATTTAAGTCAAAGTTACTCAAGCATGGTACAAGTGTAGCTTGAAGATTGCTTCCATAGAGAGGGGGAGGTTTCTTTTAAAAAATGAACACCCAATTCCAAACTTAAGACTGGGCCAGAGGGTGTGCGATATGGAAATGAGAGAAATGAGGCAACAGTAAGCAATAAACATGCTAATTCACGCAAGCATAGCAACCACTTATCTCTAACCAAGAAGAAAAGAGCAGGAGAAGCTCAGTGTAATTTAACCCTATCAAGAGCCGGACTATAGCTAACATCAACTTGTTGAAGTACATGGGTCAAATAAAACCCACACAATATATATAAAGTATTTTTCCTTGCATACTAATAGGCTTTTTGGGCAGGTTTTGCCTCTTTATGGTGAAGGAGAAAGACTGTGAAAATTGCATTTGAGACCATGCACATCGCTTGATTTCTTCATCACAATGTGACAGAAGTTTAAAGAGAATAAATGGATCAGCCGGTCACGGTAACAAGATTTCAGTGTTTATCGGGGAAAACAGAATGATAAAGGACAAGGGAGATTAGCATAAAGAATGCAGGTGTGAAGGAACGTGTATTCTGTAGACATTGCGGTCATGCCAAAATCCAGCATCTCAGCCGGTGTCCTCTGGGGATTATGGTTCACTGAAATACAAGTCATAAGAGCAGTGTTTTGTGTTGTAAAGGTATTTTACATGCATTTCTCTCTTCTTTGTTTGTACATTATGTACTAGTTGCATTATTGTCACTAATTTAAATGCATAGGATATGAAATACAGCACAGTCCTAACCTGCATTTGCATGTCTAATATATTCAAGGCAATTGATTGATTGAGCTCGCATCAAAACTGATTATTGACCTGTAAAAACAACCATAAATGTCAGCTCATCCCTCCCCCTTTCATAGTTTATGGTTCCTATAAAATTAAACTGTCATCTGTGTAACCTATAAGATTCCTCTTTGATACAATGCCTTTTATATCTGCATGTAAGAACATTTTATTGGGGTTTTAATTTCTGTTAAGTCTACGACCATTATGTGTCTTCTTGTGTTTTCTTAAATTTACACTTTTAGGCAATTTTATTTGATTGTTGCTCCGGTCACATTCTACACTGCAATGTTTTGTCACAATAAAGTTCTGTGAATAATGTTATTGTCATTAGGCTGTACAGTAGTAATGCACCTTTTTTGCTATTTATTTTTTTATTTTATAAATATGAAATATGGGTAACACTTTACAATAAGGTTCATTAGTTAACATTAGTTAACTACATTAGTTAACGTTAACTAATAATGAACTACACTTATACAGCATTTATTCATCTTTGTTAATGTTAACTTCAACATTTACTAATACTTTATTAAAATCTTGTTAACATGAGTTAATGCACTGTGAACTAACATGAACAAACAATGAACAGCTTTATTCATATTAACTAACATTAACAAAGATTAATAAATACTGTAATAAATGTATTGCTCATTGTTAGTTCATGTTAGTTAATACATTAACTAATGTTTTATAAATGAACCTTATTGTAAAGTGTTACCGAAATATGTATATCACATTCTCATCAGGTTATCTTTGCTCACTTTGCGAATGCATACATTTGTGAATAAAACCAGTATACAATGCGGAAACCATGAGTTATAATATAATATAATATAATATAATATAATATAATATAATATAATATATTATATTATAATATATTATAAAACTGAGTTACTGCAAAATGCTATTATATAACTGAGTGACTGTAAAATGCTTTATTTATTTTATTATTTCAGAAAAATGCAGATGGTTTACTTGTTTGCATATTTGGCCAATGATAGACCGAAAAACACTATCTAGATCAGAAATATAAATCGGAGAGGTTGTTTTTGACTGTGTGAACTAGGGATTGCACTGATACCACTTTTGTCCAGAACAAGGCTTATACATACTATAGGGGCAGCAGTGGCTTAGTGGTTCATGTAGGTTGTCTTGTCTACAAACCGGAAGGTTGGTGGTTCTATCCCCGGTTCCACCTGACCAAGTGTAGAGGTGTCCATGAGCAAGACACTTAACCCCAGCTGCTCCCGACGAGCTATGGTGCCTTGCATGGCTGACACCGCCGTCGGCCTAATGGGTGAATGTTAGGCAATATGAAAAGTGCTTTGGCCATGGGTCTGTTAAAGCACTATATAAATGCAGTCCATCTACCATTACTTTCATTTTGGGTAATCGCAGATACAATACCTGTATTTTAAATGCAGTTGTAATTTTCAAATATATTAGGTAGAGGAACCAAAAGAATATAATTAAATGATTTAATTTGATTTAATTTGTTAAGCAAATATATATTTCCTTCAGTTATTTTCATGCTTAATTATGCCTGTTAAAATGTATTGTACATGCTTCTGTTATTTTCACTGTTCATTCTATTGCTCTATCATATTTTATCTTTAATTTAATATCACAGCGCATATTTAGAGCTGCTTCAGAAGGGCTCAATGCTAATGTTTTTTTTCTAGTCTGGTTGGGTCAGTGGTTCAAATACCAGTGAAAAATCCCAATTCTCTATTACAATTTTTTACAGAAAAAACTACCAGCTTAAGTAATGTCAATTTAAACAAGTCAGTAATACAATAAGCATAAATTATCCAATTACAAATAGCACAAAAAAAATGTTTCACTAATGATCAGGTTTTCATGTAGTTATATCAGTAGTTCCCTTTCAAAAGCTTCACTCTATGCTGTGCTGATAGCGCTTTGGGAACACTTTGTGTGTGACCGGGTGTGAATAATGTGTGCAAACACTAATGAAATTGGCCTTGAACTTGAACCTTCGACAATGACAGTCAGAGGTGCAACAGGTGTGCTCCCCAGGCAAAAACTGAAAGAAAGGCTCAAAAGCAGAGTGTGACATCCAGGGTTGACCTCCTCGGGACGGGGGCGTGTAAAAATACATCAACTAGCTCACCCTGCACCCTCACGAAACCACTGTTACATCCCCGCTATCTCTGGTGATTCGAGGGGCAGCGGTTTTCAGCGAAATATTGAACGTTCTGTCGCTTCCTGCTATCTACCAGAACATGTAACATTCCCCCAACAGGAAGTATCGGAATTTGTGCCCCTTTCAGATCACTTGGCAGCGTTAAAACTACTGCAGGTTATCTCTCCTTGGGTCCTAAAGACAGTTAAAAACATTTTCTTTAAAGTCAACATAAAATCAAAATTTACCATACGTATTTACATTGTTAGCGCATATCACTAGTCTTGTGGTGAACAATTAATCCGTGCAAGTTAATACAAAGAAAAAAATTGTTTGCCGTGGTAATCTTTAATCAAAGTCTGAAAAGTTACTTCCGTTCTGGAATGGCGTTCCTTTTCTGATGACGTAGGTTTGGCGGCTTGGGTTGAAAACTCTTAACCACTCCCCTCAAACCATTAGTCTACGAGCAGAGATGGAGAGGAGGAGCGCTAAAGTAAAACCCTGCCCTCTGTTCAATATTACGTTTCATTTGGAAATACGTCCAGAAAAAAGTTGTTTGCAACTTCCGGTTCACGCGGACTTTAAAAAAAAAGAAAAGAAATGGCCAGAGGAGAACTGGCCCCCTGTCTAACTTTGGTTTATCATGGTTTTTTTCACCATTCTGCTGATGGAGCTTTCGGTCCTTGCCACTGTCGCTTTTGGCTTGCTTAGTTGGGGACACTCAAATTTCATTGTACCGCCCTCTGCGTTTAAATGGCATGATATCCACTACTGCTAAACCGGAGCAGGTGCATTTGCTGTTGCAAAAGCTGCAATCTCTTCTGGGCAAATGGCCATAGAACATGTTCCCCTACCAGAGAGAGAGAGAGACAGAGTCAGGCTATAGTTGGTACTTTCTGGATCCCAAAATAGATGGGAGGGTTGCGTCTAGTTTTAAATATAAACCATTTCCTCAAAACAGTTCAAAATGCTAACTATCAAGATGATTGTGTCTCAGATCCAACATCATGATTGGTTTATCACAATCAATCTCAAGGACGCATATTTTCACATAGAAATCCTGACACAACACAGGAAGTTCCTGAGGTTTGCTTTCGGGGGCGATGCTTACCAATATCGGGTTCTTCCATACACACATACACAAAAAATAACAAACATTTCAGTATTTTCTAATGAAAAGAAGCCTTTACTGTCACTTTTTATCAATTTAATACTTCCATGCTAAATAAAAAATATTAATTCATTTATTTAAAACTCTCTGATCAAAAGTGGTAATGTCTGACTTATCACTTGACACAGCAAGAGAATAGTAATTTAGTAAAAAGTCAATAATCAGTTTAGTGGTTAGTAGAATTGCAGCGGCAGAGTACTCTTAACTCTCATTCCACCGATACACTCATTATACATATTCACTCAACACTGTCATAAATAAATGTTTTTTTTTTTCCATCTAAGCTTTTATTTGGTGGTGTATATCAGTGCTAAAGCAGCAAGACCATATTGCTTTTATACAACAGTTCTATAAACAAGAGGTATATATCAAGCAACTACATTTCAGACAACATTTGGCCAGTTAGTTTGTATGTATTTCCTCATTGCCAGTAATAATTCCAAAAGATGCCAATATTACGTAACAGTGCTGTAATGAGTTATCGACGATCAAACAAATAGTCTTTATTTTAGATCCACTAGGAAAATCAGGAGATAAACGGAGAAAACACAATGGGACAAGATCGGACAAATAACTGGAATACACAATAATGTGTAATTAAAGGTGCTGTATGGAGTTTTCAGCGGCATCTAGCGGTGATGTTTCAGATTGCAACCAATACGTTTACAAGCGAGTGCTCGTGCGCGTGCTTTCTTTTGTTTTTTATTATTATGTGGAGTTTGTGTTGGAGTCTGTGTTGTGCTAGTCGATTCCTAGTATTAGCAGACTCCATGTCATAAAGTTGCAGTGTCGTCGCTGTTGAGTGCAAAGTCAGTTGACGAGGCGAGAGGCGAGACGCTCGGGAGCGCGCATGCAGGTCTCAGTCACGTCACTGGATTTCGCGGCAAATCCGACCCGGAGCATCACATAGAAATAGGAATACTTGCTTTCAGAGGTAATAGCAAAACCCGCCAAGTGGATCATTTTATTGTGAGATTACAACCCCTTCACACACAGGTAATAAAAAATGGATTCATTTTAGTAGAAAAACTCCATACAACACCTTTAATTTCTGATTTGTTTTTGTTTTTTGTTTGTTTTATTTATTTTTCTATCAATTATTTTCTCATCTGACTTTTTAGGCTCTTTGCCTCTTGCCTATATGGTCTGAAGTAAAACAAAGGAAATGTACAACACTCTTGTGATCACGCTCCCATACCTCTTTTCATACCACAGTCAAGTGGCCCCATTCTGAACTTGAACACAAGCACATAATGCACACACTTTTCATATTCACTGTTCAAAGCCTGTCACCCAGAAACCAGTCTGCTCCTGTGTAATTGGTTTTATTCTGCAGTAGGGGCAAAGGCGGGAGGTTAAAAAAAAATAAAAAAAACGCAATCGATTCTTTCAGAGAACACTTCAGGTTCAAATCGCTTTATGTTCCATATTGACTGGATCACACTTTTTACATGACGCCCGGGGCATGAAATTAAAATAAAGTATCTAAAATTAAAATCAGGATATTTTATGTTAAACAATCATTCCTGTTAACAACAACATTTACAGGCAAAGGAACAGCAGAGGTTTGGAAATGGACTTAGGGGTGTATTTTGAATGCTAAATAGAAATGAGTTGACCGTGCCCAGACGTACAGTATGTAGACTACAAACATATGAAACCTTAACTTGAGAATTGTTGTGTTAGCTTTGACCCTCAGTTCGTGCAGGTCCACAAATGTCTTTGTGTGTGTGCCGTCTGTGATGTTTTCTTGCAATTCACACAAATCCTAGTTTTACACAGCACTTTCACTTCGCTAGATGATTCGTTTTTCAGCCATGCTCTTTTTTCATCTAAAATCTCCAGGGGAGAGAATTCAATATCCATTTCAGAATCCATTCCAGGACATCCTACAATAAAGAAGGCTTGGTGTGAGAATAATCGAATGATCGGGAGCTTCTACATGTGTGTCATTTATTGAGATTGTCTCACAGGTTGTATAACTGATCCAATGAATGTAATGACTCACCAAACGTATACTTGAGGCCATGGTGTGGAATGAATGGACATATATTTTCACAACTGCAGCAGACAAATGCAACCTATGCAGTTTATGCCCACATGCACACATGAATAATTTATACAAAAAAATCTGTGAAGTGAAGTAAAAAAAAAAAACAGTTCCCATTCTGTTATCTGGCTGCTACATTAATTCATTTAGGAGACATTTTGATCCAAAGCATATGCTACAGCACATTCAAGGCTATATATTTTATTACAAGTATGCTTGTTCCCTATAGGAATTTAACCATTCCCTTGTTGTTGCTAGCACCATGCAGGAGCTATATATATATATATATATATATATATATATATATATATATATATATATATATATATATATATATATATATATATATATATATATCAATTTGAAAGACTAATTTGGTTTAATGTTAATGTAAGGGATGTGGAAGGAATGTTTAGCAACATGTAAGCACTCCTGCCTCCTTTATCAAACAAGTTGATGTTGTGTTTTCCGATACATTGCCATCATCTCCTCCTCATGTCCTCTTATGCATAATGTGTACCTGTTATCACCTTTTATCATTTTCCATTTCCTGGCACAAGCAAGGACAAGCATTGAGGGATATATCTAAGCATTGACATTGGCTTACTCATCAAAGGCCATTGGGTAATCAATAAATGAAGCACAGCCAGAATTACAGATGATGTTACAATGTGTCTTCAGTTTATTGATACAGCTGTAGTTATCTCACCTTCACTAATGTCTCTTGACTTGGACATCCTCCATTACGCTACCAAACAACACATTAACACCAGCCTAGCAATGTTAGCACCCGGTCTTGCTAACAGGACCATACAAAGCAGGCAGTGTTTAGCCACCAAGTCAAATATGTAAATAATTGAAGAACTGTGCCTGGAAAAGCCTTAGGATGAGAATGTGGTTGGCAATGAGATGGCCAGTCTGAAAGCTTGCTGATGGGGTTTTCCAATTTCCTCCTTCTACAAACCCGCACACTTGACATTTCTCTGATCCAATCCCAGAGACATCTTTGAAGAGCATAAAGCCTTGCAGAGACTGTTTCTGTTTCCACCTCATTGATTTGGAAAACGGCAGCGATGAAGGCAGCAGGGTAATTAACAGATTTGCAAGAAGCATTGTAAAGACAGCCAATGAAAGTCTTCTGGCTTATTATCTATAAGTAGATTGGAACTAGTACAGAGGAATTGAAAAATGTGCCAGTTTGCACTTCAACAAACCCTCTCAGAACAAACTGCTGTGGCAAAAGGCAACTTGAGGACACATTTTTGGTCATTTACAGAACATTTGTAAACATCTTATGAGGAGTAACTATGGATGTTGAAGACTGTACGTAGCATGATACAAAGACAAATAACAGTATAAATGGTCTTATGTGAAATACATCTAAATAAAGATAGTAAACATAAGTAATAAAGATCTCCAGAAATTAATTGTTGAATTTTAATGACATCCAAAATACAACATAATTTACAGATTGAATGTTTTACACTTTGCTGTCATATCTGTATCTTGAAGTGTAGTAGTAGTAGTAGTAGTAGTAGTAGTGATAATAATAATAATAATAATGATAATACATTGTTGTTGTTGTAAAATAGCTACTGGAATGGCAGCATTGTGCTACACTTTCAGCAAGTTTAATTAACTAAAATAATAAGAGTGAATAATAAAGATTAGGTAACACTTTATTTTGATGGTCCCTTTTGAACATTCTGTTTACTATAAGTAACTGTGCATGTCAACTAACTCTCATTACATTAGAGTATTAGTAGACTGTCTGCTTAATATCTGCAAACTCTTTATTGTGATGCTCCTCCAACAGACTCTACTGACTATAAGTAACTTTGCAACTACATGCCAACTTATTCTAACCCTAACCCTACCAGTCTACTAATACTCTACTAACACTCTAATGATAGTTAGAAGACATGAAGGGGCAATGCTACTAATAGACAACATAATGTGTTAAAGGGACCACCCAAATAAAGTGAAACCAAAGATTATTATTCTTAATATTACTATTATTTGTGTTAGCTAAAAGTTTTACAATGTCATAGTTGTATATTTTAGTGGTAGCAATAATGTCATTGTTTTGTTATAAGTGTATAGGGGTGTTGTAGAGAATGTGTACGAAGGAGTGCAAACAAAATCAGTGTTTATTATAATACACACGGAAACATCAGGAGATCGTAGGAGAAATACACATCCACATATCATTGACAAGTAAACAATATTGGACAAAGGAACTGATGAAACTAATGGTATATATAGCACGGAGATATTTAACTAGAATAAAAACAGCTGCAAGAACCATTAGAATTAATGACAGGGAACATAGGCAAAACGGAGCACACATGACAGCAAGATACTGAGTTCACAATATTGTGCAACACTTTTATCAAATGTAATAAAATAATAAAGTAAATATTAAAAAATAATGATAATAATAATCAACATCATCGTTAAGAAGGTATACTGTAATGTCTCTTATCTTTATAATTTGTACATAAACAAAACTTTAAAACTTGATGATGAGAAAAATAAATACAAAATTATTTCACTACCCTTCTTATTACTCACTACTATCTCATTACTGCTCATAACCTGAGCAATCTAGAGCCTACTGAGACGTACGTAAAATGGAGGACATCCAAATTGTAATGGATAGTTTTGTACTTATGCATTTATTTATCCATATGTTTCCATGCATTGAGTAAACAATGATATGATGACTGCAGTGTGTATTTGCCATTGTGGGATTTGGTAAATAACCGCACCGCTGTATACTCAGTGCACTCTCACACAAGTCCAGACTCACTCGAAAACAGACACACATCCACATGGACGCATTCTTATCATATGTAAATGCAAGCACCACTGCTGCAAACAAACACTGTCTGATTCCTGACAATATTCTTAGTATCAACCATTGAAATGGAACTGTTTCCAAAACTGAAAATATGCTTTTTCACATAAAAGAAAGATGAAACTTCTGTTTGTCAGCAAAAGCAGTTTCTCTAAACATCTAGGATATTTCTTTGTTACAGAACCGAACAGGTAGGCATGGATCAATGTGCTACTTTTGTTATGCCAGAGGATGCCCTAACTTTAACCTTTATCGCTTACCTTAATGTTACCCTTAACCTGTGTAATAAAAACGGCATAGAGCCATTTGATCTATTGGTAAAATGTGTATATTGTATGATGTTAAATGTAATACAACAGTGAATACTTTGATGCATAAGCCAAACCCACAATTTATTCCTGCTGGTTTATTTTCCTCACAGAGAAGGGTAAATATAGTCCATGCTCACAAAAATTGACAGAGCATCATATTTAATGCTGAGACAGGGAATTGTTTCTTGCTTTGCCTCACAGTTGATCATTGGGTTGTAACAGCTGTTGCCTTTGGGGAACCGCAGACACATAAGAACAACACAAGTACAATATAATAGGAATGGTGGCGACTATTCCCAAAAGAGATGGAGTAGAAATTGGTAACTGTTTGATAACTGTGATTTTTGTATTATTGTGTGCAATCTTAGAAAAAAAGAAGGTTTAATGGGGTTCTATATAGAACCATATGGTTATTGACTCATTTTTTAAAAGACCCCTTTTTCCAAAAAGGCTCTATATAAGGAATGATTGTATAATATGTTCATGTTTAACTATGTTTTTTTTTTTCTAGTGACAAAATATGTTTAAGAGCTTTTTAAGTCATAAAATTGTATTCAAACAAAATCAATTAAAACTAAATCCATCAATGATCCCATAATGGGAACCCCTAAAACGTTGAAGCGCCTGATAGTACACTTTAAGGTTCTGTATAGAACATTTTCTTCTAAAGGTGTGTGTTGGTAACATATTGTCTTTTAAGCATATTGTGTATTTGGTGTCAATTTGCATTTTCGTACACAACCTCACTGCTTGTTCCTAATTGGAAACTTTGAAGTGACAAAGTGAGGCTGGTGACAGTATAAATCACGCACATGTAGTACGTTGAGTTGTGATTCATTGAACCCAATATGAGTCAACAGTTGTGTACTGTGGTTATATATTACAAAACCTTCAGAGGGTCACAGCTGACATGCTCCTTCTACTTAATATCACCAACCTTGTGGAGGCACAACAAAAGTCCTGAAAACCAAACCTTCAGACATGTTGATAAATGTTACAACACATTTCAATGTCAAGAATCAGACAGCTTTTCAGACTGGAATAAAACAGACAAGACGAATGACTAGTGCACGCCTAGAGACAGTCGAGTTGTCTTGTCTGTTATATGCTATTATAAGATGGTTGCATTCTAACAGATGCCTTTCTTTGAATAACAATTACTGTATATCATGCTGTAGAGTTATTTATGCGATTTATTGTAGTTTAACAGAAAATGTATAGCAAAAAAAAAAAAGTCTCATCAGAGAACACTGTACTATATTCGGTGAACGTCAGACTAAACAGACTAAAAATTAGGGATACCAATACAGTATATGTGCTGCTGTGCCACCAACATCAATTTACCTCACATTATGATAAAACACACTTTGTGTTCATGATAAGAGCAATGAAAATATATTTACATTTACTCAACCTTACTGTATGTCATTCATAACATGTATGACTTTCTTTTTCGGAACATAAACACAAACATGATATGGAACAAGATATTTCAAAGAATATTGTTAACCAAACAGTTCTTGTTATCATTGAATTTCATTGTATTGACCAAAAAAAAAAATATATCTCCCACAGACTGTAATATGGAAACATAGTAGCACTTTCAAACATTGCATTTTCAGGTTTTTTGCTGGCTTCGATATTAATTATTTTTCATTTGTATTAATAATTATTAAAGTTATATTTATTACTGAACCTGTTGTAAGTCTCTCTCTCTCTAGACATAGACATGTTTTTTACTGAGTATTTCACCTTGTTAAATACTCAAATGCTTAAAAGAGCAACAAAGATGAGGATAGCCTCTCGACATCTGCAGCAGGCCTGTATCTTTGTAGCCCTATCATATTCTTATTGGTCTTCTTATGCGTAAACAAACATATGTCTGATATCTTTCTTTCCATCTATTCTATAAAGGCTTGGTTTAGAAAGATAACATGCAATTTATTGCTGTTACGCTTTATCACTTGTATATCATTACACTATTTTTCAGATTAGCTACTGTACATGTACTGCCTTTACTCCAACAGAAGGGGCTATGAATGCGACCACCTTCCAAAACTGCTGAATATGAGAATTGTGTCTTTGAGCCTGAGTGCAGTGGTTGTTTTTGCTTACTCTCACACTACATTTGCATGTGATATCTACTCTCAAGTTGCACTAGTCTGCTCAGATCAGAAGAATTCTCATATTTACATGCTTTTGATTTCCTCCTTTTTCATATTTTACTTTCTATTGATTAATATTACCTAGTGAAAGAAAAACCCATCTATAAAGTTGTCTAACATGATAAATTGGGCAACGTTAGCATGAGAGATGGGAAATGCAAATGATTGATCTATTTAGCGTGCGGATGTCTGGGTAGGGAAATACTATGTGTGCGTGTGGAGAATATCCATATCATCCAGGACAGGAAATTCTGATCCCTCATGTGCCTCTGCCCATGCAAGCATTTTACAACAGGGAATTAAATCTCAACACAGGCCTCCTGGGTGTGAAACAATATAGTACATACCAGAGATAAACATGTCTTTTCATTGAAACGGGGGCGTGGGGTTTATGGAGTTCAGAATAATTCATATTCGGCAGATGAAACTACAATAAAAAGCTTCTTTAAATGAGTATGTCGCTGTAAATTCTTTAAGCCAGTCTGCTCTCTCTTTTCTGTTTTAGAAAACCCCATTGAACAGTAAATCTGTGTGTCCCTGCCAATAAGAGCATGTGAGATTGTGGACTGCTGAAAAGGCAGCCAGTCCTTGCAATCTCAAAATGGTAATTCAAACATGGTTGTAAACAAGTCTGTTGTCAATGGTAATGAACAATTGAATAAAGTTTGTGATGTTTTGTAAAGTTTAATTTCCAATGCTTTATTTAAAAAAAAAAATTCGGTCATGTACCACATTTTTTTTCTTTATAATTTTCTTTGGCTATAAAGTTAGCAAGATTGTTACATAAAAAAAATAACATTCTATTTTAGAAGTAGGCTATTTTCTATCCTTTTGAGCCTTTCTTTATAGGTGGGCCACGTTCAAGACTTGGAAGGAAACGCCCACTGCTATGATTGGGTAACGGTTTTTGCATATTAAAATAATTTGCAACGTCCCCGAATGATACCGAATCAGAAGACAAACCTACACATCAAATACCAAGAATACTCCAGTATGCTGCAGCTTGGTCGTTACAGTATATCTTGTATACATGTATCTTGAAACATTTACATTTCCCAATTCATGACCCCTTTAAAGGAATAGTTCACCCAAAAAGGACAATTATGTCAGCTTTTACTCGCCCGCAGACTCATGTCGTTCCAGAATGTCTTTCTTCAGAGGAAAACAAAAGAAGAAATTTTAAAGAATTTTAACTTCCGTGTCGACAAACACTATATTTCTCAATTTATCTATTGTGTTCCACATAATAAATACATGAATACAGGTTTGGCATAACATTCCGGTGAGTGAACAGACTTTTCATTTTAGGTGGGTGTATCCCTTTAAGAGACAATGTATGAAAGAGCTTTTTTTTGTTATACAATTTGTTTTAATGCAATACATGTCAATACAAAACAATCTATATGTTGTAGTATCAGTTGTTTTTACTGTTGTTTTGTTAGTGATTTACACTAGCTTCTATACTTGTCTATATAAACTGCAGGGGCAGAACTTATCAATTTCATTAATAGCAACATTGCTCTCACCTTGAAGAAATATGAGACCGCTGGTGATATATAGCTGTCAAAGCATTATATGACAGTCACATTTATTGAAAGAACACATTAAGGATGGATATTGGTCTGATGATACAAAAGCACTATATAAATGATCTAATGAATATCAGACTTCAGATAGCTCAAAGTCATATGAACGTTACAGTCTGAGTTGATTTTAGGGGGCAGGAAGATGTACTGCTTGATTTCACCATATCATTATTAAACGAAAGGACAAAAAAAATCAAAGTGCAGGGGAATGATACCTAACTGATACACTAATTTACAGGAAAAAGAGATAAAGAAAGTTTACAGAGAAGAAAGAAAGAGACAGTATATCACTTCTATCTCCTGAACCTGATAAATATTACACTATCTAGTCTCTTGAGTCTTTCCAATTGCTTGGCTATAGTTCATGTGAGCTGCTGACCTGTGCTGTAACCTTTCAGTGGAGACACAATTATCACCTAGCCAGAGGCAGAGAAATGGATTGATCTGGCTGTAGTTAACTGTAATTCATTGGCCTCTGTCTACATTAAGAGTCCTGTGGGCAGGATTAATGTGGCAGAGGACCTGATAAACCAACCTAGTTCTCTAATAATGTACCAGCTCTCATGTTGTGTGCAGAGTGAACTGTTTGCACTTGGGACAAAAACATTGAAAACACAAATCCAATCTCAATATAGAAGTTTGACTTCTGGATTATTTCATATCGGACAATGTTCAAATATACCTTAGTGTACCCTTGATTCAATAATAATATTGAATTTGTAGTAGATTTTTTTTAACCCTTTAGGTGTCACCCCCCTTTTTTTGAATATACATGAAAATGCACTTTCCGAACTTAAATGTTTGTAACTCAAGAATGCTTTGGAATATGGATGTAAGATTGGTCTTGTTTTAAAGAAGAAAATTGGCAGATTTTTGTAGAAGTGAAATAAATTAAGAAAGTGTAACAGAAAAAAAGTTATAGAAGTTTGAGTTTATGAAAATATAAAATAAAAAAATTAATTATTCATATTTTATATAAAATATATTTTTTCAAAACCTGGGTAACTCTAAAACTGCACAAAAATCAAAGCCAAAAATCTGAACAAGTTGTGTTTTAAATTTTAGGTTGATATCTCAAAAAATGAGCTTTCAGTAAGATTTTGTTTGGGCGCAGTACCACACTTTTTCACTAGTTGACATTGCTGCCCATATAAGGGCGCCTCCATTTCCATATATGGTTTTTCTTTATTTCTAAAACATTTTCAGACCTTTTTTCTAAAATAATTGAACAAATGCTATCTTTTGAACTCTTGGCATGAAAACAAACTGAGGTTTCTACCATTTTTTTCATGATTTTTCATGTTCATCACTATTTCAAAATAAAGGACTGAACACCTTAGGAGTATGAAAATATTATTGTTGCAAATTGATAAATTACAGCTCCTCTGTAATTTATTTTGAAAATCAGTCACCAAATATGAAACTAGAGATTGTAAGCTTTCAAATGATATATAGTTTGTCAATATTACTTAAGGTTTTTACTAAGATAGACGGTGACAGAGAAGTGATCATTTGTTATTACTGTATTTAAGTATGGAGGATTAATATTATTTTTAAAGCATGATTATTTGTTTTCTTTCTGTTTGCTGGCCCATGAAATCGAGAGGGAAGCTTGTATAGTGTGCCTTGTCTTTAATTTAGGATTCTGGAGAAGCTCAATTAGAGCATGACATCTGAAATATGTTGTCAGAATTAATAAATGCAATTAGGTTGAATTGTTCAGTGGAGTGCATAAACCACACCTGTGGGTAAATTCTGAAAGTGAAGAATAACATTGTTTTCTGACACATATTGTAGATTTCAAAAGAAGCTCAAAATATTAATGAATTGCGTTGTATAAATTAAACTAGGGGCATGTATACAGCAAAGCTAAATGCAACACCTACTATTGATTTTATTTTTATTTTTTTAATATAAAGCTGAAGTCGGTACGATTTTTTTATCATATTCACTGAAACCGACACTATGCTCTGACAGAACAACATTAATCAGCCTGTTTTAGAAAAACCCACGCTTTTACCTCCACCTAGAGCCTGCTATTTGTTTTGCAAAAAACAAATCACTTCTGGTCCAATCAGCGCAGGGCTGTGTGAGATCTGACTGTCAATCACAGTTCGTGCACACGCCACAGATCCCCCTTCCCCCCTCGCGCACATTACAATATCACATGCACACGCCTGAAGTTCGCAGGTGTGTTGGATTGTGCGAAGCGTGATGGCGGAGAGAAAATCTACCAACAAGCTTCCAATTCCTCGTTTAACAACCAGAGCTAGGAGGTCCAAAACAACCAAGGAAAAGAAAACACCTGTAGAAATCGATGCTGAAGAGATGGGCGCGTTCACAGGAAATCTGGTGCACACGCACTGACGAGCACGTACTCGATGGCAGGGTGCTTGATGGTAGTGGGGGAGGGGCATACGAGTTGTAAATATTTTAAATATTTTAAAAGTTTTTTTGCTAAGTCCCCTCAGTCTGCCAGACTTGCCGACTGCAGCTTTAAGTGTTGTTATTATTCAGAAGGCCCGGTATTTCAGTGTATTTGTGATAAGCAACACTGTGAAAGGCATTTCATATTTTCCTTCAGCTCAAACAGTTTGTAACATTTTGCTAATATTTAGTGAGACACAATTGGTGGCGTACAGGCCCTGATACTGGTTCAGAAGAAGAAAAAAATTAATAAAGGTTTGTAACAACTTGATGGTGAGTAAATGATGACAGAATTTTAATTTTTTGGGCGAACTATCCTTTTAAGGCCATGTTCAGACTGTCAGCAATTTTTTGGCAAATCCAGATTTTATCTACATTGGTTTTGCGTCACTCTTAACATTAAACACAACAATGACATTAAAACGTGTGGCAGACTGCCAGAAGTATTCATACGGTACACCTACAGTATGTTGTTCCCAATGCATGCCAAGCAGATAGGTTGGTCATGTCGGAAAACACAAATCTTATTTGATCACATGCAATTAATAGTGTGAACAGTCTGCCTAAAAATATCTGAATTTGATTTGCCTGCAGTCTGAACATTGCCTAAGATACTTCTTTCAAAATCAATCATCTGCGATTTTCTCTGAATCTGAGCTTATAGCTGAACTAAACCTGTCTGTCACAGGATAGATCATAGTCTAGGAGACATAATTTCAGTCAAAATGCATAGGTTTAGTTATTGCATTGTACCTTTGTACACAGTTGATTTTGTATATTAAAATGTAAGTACTTTTATATTTTTTTTAAAAAGTGGCACACTTCAATTTTATCATCAGCAAGTCTCAGAACTGAGAATTCCAGCATCACAGCATATGTTTCTAATGAAATTCCTGTAATACCAGATAAAAGTGTCATGGCTTTGTTTTGCCTTGTCATGTTTGTGAGTCCAGCCATGCAAGGCGAGAAAATGCCAAGGAGGAGTTAGATGATATACTCATAAGTCATGACACTGCGCAGTAAATCTGGTGCAGGTGTGGCTTATTGATCTCCCAAGAGAAATATGGTCCTTCCATTCTGTTTCTCTTCCGCTGATATACGGCCACACTGATGTTGTAAATGAGTCTCAGGGCCATCCACGGAGGTTTGGACAAAGGGCAATATTTGAGGCTGAGTTATCAAAACATGCTGGAAATCTTTTATCACTGAGCAACCTTCAACACACATTTTTGGTCATTCACATTGGTTGAGAGAAAGAAATAATGTTACATAGGGAGCAGCTGCAGAAGGAGATCCGTGTAAACAGGCCAAGATGATGTGCAGAGAAGCAATGATGTGATGCTTTTTTTTTCCTTCAACAGAGTAAACAGAGTAGATTGGGGAGAACTTAGGCGAAGCTGTGTGGGAGGATGAATCCAGCGAGTCCAATAAAGAAACACATCGACTGTTGTTTCTCCAGGGGAGCTCCTATATTCTCTGTGTAACTGAGGGGAATATTAGACATGCCTCCTGTGTACACCACAGTTCCTTATGTGTGAGATTGCATTATAGTGACACATTATACTTGTGTGTTTGTTTGTTTGTTTGTTTCAGGGTAAGATTGGCATTACTGTATGGATGCGTTGATATATATGGAAAGCATATAAATATTATGAATCTTATATTAATGAAGGCATTGTGTGTAAAATACTAATGTGGTGCATTTATAATTGCATATTTAGTTGAATTGAAGCATAAAGTGATGGCCTCTCAAACAGAGCATGGTGAATAGAGCAATATCCCTCTTCTTATTTTTCAGACAATGCCTAAAACTCATGAAATTGTTAGTTCTTGGAAAGTGATGTGAAGGAATGAGCCATGCATAATGTATTTTTATTGTATCTGCATCTGGCGATCTGCAACACTTCTATTGTGAAATGTTCAGTAAATGCTAAATGAGCATTCAGTTTTATTCAAAACAGATGATTGTATGTATCGTGAGAGTTCAGAATATTGTACAACCTACACTAAACCCTAAACTATCTAACTATCTAGTTGGATGACATGCACTTTCCCATAGAAACAGACAGGAGACCAGAATCTGCTTTTTACAAGCATCAAACGGGCTGTGGTATATTTCCTGAACGTGTACAACCTAAACACGGGTATCAGGAGGTTTTGTTTAACTGTCCCGCAAAACAACAAAAACACCCTAAAAAAGATGTAACGTTAGACCACGCCCTTCCGTCTTTAGCCCCTCCCTCTTAACTATTTCCCTCCCGGACACCTCCCCCCAACAGCAGGTGAATCAAGTAAGCATTTTTATAACAGAGAACTAACAGTGTCAGTGCCACAATGCAATGCCGTACCAGGTGAGTGACTGAGCAAGTTTACTATGATAGAAAAGCCATACATATGGAGCTGATTAGGATTAGAATCCTACATCAACATCAAACGATGCATTATTCTGATGTGGAAAATAGCTATGTTATTGTGTTGCTTGTTATCTAGCAAATGTTACTCAAAATTATGGGCATGAGATGTTTGCTGCAGAGAGCAGAATGACACACACAAAATACATATAGGAAAGAACTTCAAAGAACAAACAGGATGAGAGTAATACTGAAACATTATCACTGTGTTCATGTCAGGACATGTTCTCTGGACTTCAAATGTATATATTTACAGTATACATTAAAGTATTTAGCAAAGCATTATTTTTATTATTTTATATTTATTTGTATTTGCTTGTTTGCAGGGCATCACTTGCCACTATGTGCATGAGGAATGAGTACAAAATAGGCTGTATAAATTTAGTTTCCAGTAGCTCTACAGTAAGCAGGAAAACCACATGAATTCCAGTCTATATTTCTTGGCTTGTTTAAATAAGGGATAATATAACCTCTGCTCTGTCTATTAAGGACAAAGTAGAACAACATTTAAATATTCAGCGTTTGACAGCCAGCAAACTAATATAAATGCATCACAGGACCAGCAGTCAGATAAAATCAAACAAATATGACTTTCAAAAGCAGTCAAAATTGAGAGTGCAAATTCCTCTTAATTTAGACCAAGTGCTTCACAAAATTTCCACCATGTTCCTTAGCTTGATGCGTCAGAGGAACAGATGGAGAACACAGAACAGTGGCAGAGCACAGTTATTATGGTCTTGCACATTTACGGGGAAAAAAAAGAAGAAGAAAAAAAATCACTGCAACCTAATGGAGTCTTTGCCGGATCCGTTTTCCCAAGCCTGTGAAAACACTGATGCAAATGTATATTTTAAAGTTCATGATTCGCAGGGAGTTTTGAGCATTCCCTCTTTGAAGCAGGAGCTCAGGGGCTTTTGGGAGGGTAGTGCACTGCTGTATCCCACTGCGGTTCAGGAAGACAAAAGTAATATTCTCTGGTGAATTAATGCAGTGTCGCTAATTCTGTCTTCCCTGCCTCTCCTCTCTTAGTGCCGTGGGGTTTGAAAGAGTGAATGGAGTAATGAACATGGAAAAAGAGCGACTACTGCCAAAATTCAAAAACAGGCAGCTGAAGGATGGATGGAAGTCAAGAAAAAAAAACAGAGAAAAGACTACTAAAGTCCCCTACTTCTAGAAGAGGACTCAAAGGATGAAAAAAAAAATCCCTGAAATAATACTTCATTCAAATATATATTTTAAATGGACAACAATGAGCGTTCCACGTGGCATATGCATTAAATAAAAAAATATCAGTCATAAGCCTACTGGATATACGACAGAATACTGTAGGCCTATAGGCAATAGACACTGAGGAGTCTAGCGATTTGCTATTAATCAAAGAACACAGGAAGTATTACTTTAACAGAACATGAGTGGCTTGGTGTTATTTAGCATATAGCATAATTTTGACTGATTTATTTAAAAAGGGGAAAAAAATTATCACAGTGGAAGTAATTGGGGGGGGGGGGGGGATATTTTGAAAGTGTACAGTTTATAAAATCACTTACATTAATTCATTTGATCAAATTAATTATTAAATTACTTTTAGGGTTTATGCAACTTTTATTTCACAGTTAATGTGAATATTTACATATTGTGTGTATACTATTGAAACACTGAGTATTTTAACATGTATATGTATTACTGAGTATTTTAAATATACTTTTTTTGGAATGAGTGTTATGAATCCTGATGCATTTGGATGAAAGGTAAATAGTACACCTTTCTGCAACTGAATAATTTATATCCCCATATTCTTGCCCATATGGCACATTTATATTGTTTTGTATAGGGTTACAGCTGAACAGATCTATAAATATATTCAGCTTTCAACATGTCTTATATGTCATAGGTGACACAACCTGTAGAGGTGCTCTTCAAGTGTGTTACATATAGAAAGAGCAACACGCCTCTAACCTACCCCTCAGAGGATTTTTAGAATAGTTTTATTTTTATTTTTGGATGCTGGTAACCAGCTGTGTCTGATGTGATATATATGGCGATGTTCCACTTTATTGAGTGTAATTAATTAAACATCATATCAAATCACCAGGGACTGGCAGTCAAATGTTGTAGGAAATGTTGGATAAGTATTCCACCCAAACTCCATCATCCATATTTGAACCAGCCAGCATAAGGATTTTGCTCCTTTTAGGCTAATGAAGGGCATAATGTGGTGTGGTAAATCGACAGCTCGGGTTTGCTTTAATTTTTTTTATATTTGAATGTGGGATTAAAGTACTCCACAGTCTGTCAATACCTCAAGCATTCAAAGAGATACTGCACAAATGTGAATATCCAGTCAAATTAATGGAATTACTAAGCGCAATAAGTACACTTAACCCATTAAAATTATATTACTACTAAAATAGCATAATGATTTGGATAAGAACAGAGTGTGTTGTAACACCACAATCTTTTCTGTTGGTTGAGGATGGTTGTAATATTTTCCAGTGTACTTCTAAATGACCCACAAAGACTGCACAGAATGGCACAGTTTATACTGAACATTTTCCATAGTTGTAAACGACACACACACACACACACACACACACACACACACACACACACACACACACACACACACACACACACACACACACACACACAGTTTTGCAATCTTTGTGGACTTATAGGTATAATAGTTTTAATACTGTAAACAGTGTGTTCTCTACCCTAATCCTACCCCTAAACCTACCTATCACAGAAAACGTTATGCAATTTTACATTTTCAAAAAAATAATTTAGTATGTTTATTAATTAATTTCCCTCTTGAAAAAGCCTCGCTTCAAAGACTGTGAGAGATACATATGAATACTTACCTGATTTATGTGTAATGCCTTGTTTCAAAGACTATGAAAAGCCTTACCTGTGAATGCTTACCTGAGTTATGTTGAATGCATTGCTCCAAAGACTTTGTGAATACTTACATGTGAATACCTGAGTTGTATCCTGTTCTGCCCTTTCTGGTGAAAGATTTCCTGCTTCAAGTCTGTGCTGTGCCACCCATTGTTTCTCACCGGTCCAGTAATCTTGCTTGTTTATGACAAAGATTGTTTCATTTGCTCAATATGTATTTTTAATCAGCCGTGGCTCATCTGTAAGGGTAGGTGGGGCAGTGCCTCACCAAAATATTCATGCAAAACACAGACCTTTATATTAACCCTCTGGGGTCTGAGGTGTTTTCTGGGTCCTGGAGGTGTTCTGACATGCTCTAACATTTGTGCTTATTTCTGTTACTTGTGACATTTTCATGGCTAAAGTCTTATTACACTGTATTCAGCACAAACTCTGCTACAATAATATGTCAGCAGCATGTACAAGTTTGTAGTTTTGAGATAATAACATTTATGCGTGGTTTGTGAAAATGACAAAAAAAAGTCACTGAAATAAGGTCATGAAACCCAAACTGATTATTTATTCGCAAGACTTGAAAATTGTATCATATAGCCTAGAATATTTGCACCAAAACTATGTGAAAATCACCTTGACTACTTGACTAATTTGTCTTGTGTAAGAAAGCTTTATGCGAGTAGGTGTAAACCACCCAATGAATATTGAGTGTTTCACACCTGAGAAAGACAAAGACCCTCCCATAATGGCCCTATTAGGAGCTTTCAGGTCCTATGAGGAACTTTGAACAAAGAATGAGGAGATTTTAAAAAGAATGGCTTTTTGATTGTTTGGATTTATTTACAACACAACAATCCATAGATACACAACAAATGGCAGAAAAAGCACATTATTTAACACACTGAACTAAAGACAGAGACTTAACCAGTCACACACATTTGTGCCATTCCTGAAACATATAGTGCATACCTGTCATTTCCTAGGTGTTTGATTTTTCTGCTCATGTTGAAGTCAGCAGGACTATCCCTAAAACAGAAAAGAAAAGCTGTGAACATGCTGATATCAAGAGAAACTAGGGCTGCACGATTTTGGGAATACATTTTAGATTTGTTCTGGTTAAAATTGCTTTTTAAAATTTATAAAATACACACACACACACACACACGCATATATATATATATATATATATATATATATATATAAAATGAACACCAGGTTTGTTGTGCCTTGTAGGCATACGTGCAGGGCTGCATAAAATAATAATAACAATAGTAGGCTATAGCAAGCATCGTTAACAAGGAACACTTCAGTAACACTACACTAGAGAAAAATATATTTATTATCATATGTTACTTCAAATGTTTAAAGGCTTCAAATGTTTCCGCACACATGAAGACAGATGTTATGGTAATATTTTACTTGTATTTTAATCACAAAAACGAACGTTTGCATCAAGTGAAAGCATCAGGCACATTGGATACCATAAGCTGTTTTAAATGTAAAATGGGTCGGGTATCCATCATTTATTTCAAACACACAGCGCGACTGAGAACATTCACTGAAGCATCGAGCAACAGTTCGACTGCAATGTGAAGTTTATGCAACACTAATATAATTCAGAATTATTTCTTACCTTAAAATCTTTTTTTTTGTCTTCAAATCGCGTTCTTCTTCTTCAAATGTAAATCCAATAATCTCACAGCATGTCTTCCAAACTCAGCAGAGGATTGATGAAGTTTGGTGCATTGTTGTTGAGGTAATGAGCGCGTTTGCGTGCACGCGTGGAAGATTTGCAAATCAATATATTTTGCGCGTGTGGGTGTGGTCACATTAAAACTAATGAGCAAGGGTTTGAGAAACTGGATATCTTATTGGTTTTATACAAATTACTTAAACAGAGAATATTTGTTTTCATTTTGAATCAGATAATTTAAAACTACACACTTAAATGTATATAAAGATATAGAGCTCATAAATGTGTGACAAGTATTCGCTGAGTTTTGTTTATGTTTAGAGACATCCTCAAGAAAAAAAAAGTTCAGAGACGGAGAGGCAGAAAGCACACCCTGTTTAATTTCTTTATTTTACAAAAGCATAACGTTTTGTTTTGATTGTAAGTGGACACATACAAAAGTAGACATCTCACAGATTCTTTTTTCATATTTATTAAGTCTGTATGACGGAGTATTTTAAGTTTATTTAGCTGCTATGTAAAAAAAGATCCCAGCCAAATTAGAATGATAAAAAGTCGGCAAGTACATAAAATAAGCTATCAAAATCTTGAAAAAATGAGCAGTAGTCTCAACTCTCAAACGCTGGGGGCGTGTCTGCTGGCTGCGCTGAAACCACGCCCACTCGTGGGAAAGCTGCAGTCGCCACACTCAACGGTGGAGTTACTGTGGACTACCTACTATAATTATAACACAAGGCAAGGCAACTTACACTCATTGGTCACGCACTGCCGATGATGGCACCAGTTGTCGGCACGACGGGAGGATGAAGGCCGAGGCGGGAGATAGTCGGTTTGGCCCCATTCACCAGTAACAGCGAATTATCAGTGAATCCCAGTTGTCTCCGACGAAAGTTTATAAATGTATCCCGTGTAAAATGATCACTACAGAGGTTTTGGCGGTGATCCTCAGCTCTCCATCAAGGTGGCTCTTCACAAAATTAATCCACCTCTTCTTGATGTGAAAGTTTTTCGGGAATTGAAATAAGGACACCGATCTGTTTTGTACGTGATCGCATCCAGGTAGTATGCATTTCCGTGACGAAGGCATAGCTGGCTAGCAAAAGTAACTAATAGTACTGACAGTAACTCGCGATTGAGCGGCGAACTGATGCGAATGTGTTCTATTGTTAGGGGAGGGGCCAGCGTCAGTGGCTCCAGTGCGTCATCAAGTAGAGGCGGAACACAGCAATGGTGAAAAACTGTTAAACGGTCTAACTCCACATTCCAGTACTTCACAGTTCACAGTCTTTGTAATATGTTTTAGCAATACATTCCTAACATTTATAATGTGTTTAGATTTTTTTTTTTTTGAATTGCCTTTACAGGGACTTTAACTGAATCAATAATAAATAGTAAAATTCTCAAGCCTCAAGTAACACTTTTTTCTCTCAAATTTACTAGACTATTTTAAGTCCTAAAGTGATGAAGATATATACAATTTTAGTGCATGGCTTTGGCAGGTGTAACGGAGTGTAAAATGTTAAATTACTGCATCGTCACACAGGCATACTAAGCGGGGTAGAGCCTCTCCAGCTGTACAGTGCCCCACAATTTTCCAGTGTAAATTTGTTATGAAAATAATACTGCAGTGCACTTCAATTGAGAGACATTGGGGCAGTTTTGAGGCTGCCTCACTTATTTACACTTTTTTTGTAAACACCGCTCCAGACCAATATGATATCAATCCACTTCAGCTATGTATATTAGTCTGCATCAGGTCAGTAACTAGTTGGCATGTCTGTTTTTCCTATGTGCAGTAGCATATCAAATTAATGAAAGTGTAAATCCTATAGTTCAAACGTGCTCATGTGAATAGCCTTCATATAAAGTCAGCACAGGCTCATTAGAAAAACGTTCCTGTGGCAATTTTTTTTCAAAATGTTAAATACGTTGCGTCGTGCACGTTTTGCGACAGTGAAATGTCCAGTGAGTGACTAAAAGGCGTGTTTAGTTTTATTCCGGTACAGATGAACGTTTTATTATGTTGGAGTTTGTACGCTTCACCGCAGTTCTGAATTTAAACATCCAGTAAATAGCGCTAAAAGCTTAACGCTCCATAAAATAAAGTAGACTAAAGCCAAAACCTACCCGATAGTGTTAACAAATTAAGGCACATGTGACAACAAAACGCAATCATAACCAAGGCATTTTAGCTTGTATTTGAACTATTGTCTTCAAGCTTATCATGACTTGCCATTCATGGGATTCGTACCCAAGCTCTCCGCATCACAAGTTCAATTCTGTACCAGCTGAGCTACTAAGCTGGTATGTCAGTAAAAGAGAACACATGGAGCTGGATAATGATGCAAACTTCAAAATATATTAGTTTACAAATCATACACTATGGTAGAAAGTATTTTGAGGTCATAACATAAGTGACCCTTCGCAGGGAGCTTGATTGACAGGCGATCTGCCCAATCATACTTCGCCATCCGCCATTTTGTCCGACAAAGCAGTCAGGAGAGTTAGTAGATTAACATGGAAGGATTTGAACTTGAAAAGCCGAGTGTTCTGACGCATTTTCGTGGTTAAAACAACATTCCTTCTTATGTTCATTCATGTTTATTTGATGCTATAAATTAACTAGAAGGAAGAGATGATCGGTTCAAGAACAGCTTTAACTGAGGCTCTACAGTGATCTGTCAGATACATTAAAGAGCCACAAAACGGTATTTATTGTTTACATTTCTTTAAAAAAAATGACCAAATTTGAATGGTGAAACTTTGTTTAATATCAAAAGTAACCCAAAAGTAACCTGGTCTGTCCTGTCTGTCAGCACGTGTCAATGTCCTCTCTGCTCCGCGATGTATTTTTCACTGCGTGAGAACACGGTGTGGCGTGACAGCGGCATAGCTTGTCGGACATAGCAACAGTAACTAAAGGGGGCGGGTCTTTGCGAACGGTCAATTGTGCAAGTTGCCACGTGAAAACAATTATTTATTAATCCATAATCTGCCCCTGTAATCATAATTGTTTGTGAAAATGATTAAAAGTGCTTGCTGTTTTGCTGCCTCTAGTGTTAATTTCTGTTGGACACTGCAGTGATATGTACATTTTGGTGCGTATTTCATGTTTTGTGTGAAAAATGTTGCCACATGTATGTTTTTCCAATGAGTCTGTGTTGTATCAAGTAGTTATTTTGTGTTTGTTTTGTTTGTTTGTTTGTTCTGAGAATAGACATAACTTTATTTTCCTCACCAAAATTCCTTTACAACTTGTAACAGTAAATACTACCTCTGTCAAAACTCTCTGCATGTGAACACCAAAAAGAATACAAAGCTTACAAAATGTTTATCACAAAGTAGACCCAGAATCTGCCCTACCTAAATTTACAGCCAGGAGCCGCTACTGCTTTTAATTTTTTTTTTTCAAAATGATGAATTATTTATGAATTTGATTGAGCATATCCATTTGTTGCCAGTGAAGTGCGCTTGCAGCATGGCACCGCCCACACGCTCTTCTATTTGGCGTGTGGTTTATTATAAAAGTTTATTATAAAAACGTATAATTTTTTATTGGTTTGGTCTCATCTCATAGTCGTATCCCATTCGGTGTGGACAGACAAATTACTTGCAATTACTTGTTTGGCAACCCCCTCTCACAGACCGTTTTTGAGATTCGTTTTCGAAGGGGTGGCCTACCAATATACAGTCCTACCATTCGGCACTTTTACGAAGTGGATGGACGCAGCAATTTCCCCCATGAGACAGAAGGGGATGGGCATCCCCAATTACCTTGACGACTGGCTCATCCTGGCACAGTCGGAGGCAAAATTGAACTCTCACAGATCTGTGCTCCTCAGCCATTTGAGATGCCTAGGATTCAGAATCAACATTGCCAAGAGCTCGCTATCTCCCAGCCAGAAGATCTCTTTCCTGGGGGGGCGGTACTCGACTCGACCCAAATGCGGGCGTGGCTGACCAGAGGCATGGCCTCGTGCTGGGTGTGGTACAGTGGTGTGTCTATCGGCGACATACATCTGTGTGGCAGCCGGCTGGTTCTCGCCGTCCACTTTTACCAGGTTTTACAATTCGAAGGTCTCCGCGCTGCAGGCACAAATCCTCTCTGAAGAGCTCAACCCACCAATTCCTCACTGGTGGCTCGGACTACTATCCAATCCCCATCTCATCGGGCGCTATATTGCCCTCTTAGCCCTACTGCCCTCTGGGCCCTTGTCCATGTGTCCCAGACTAGGGCTGTAGAACATGTTGTTCTGCTCGAACATAGCTCGGCGTGATTGGACTGGTTCCCCATAGTGTCAAAGATGCAATACGAGTACACGTTTCGAAAGGGAACGTCTCAGTTACTTACGTTACCTAGGTTCCCTGAGATAATGGGAACGATTATTGCGTAGACGATAGCCGTGCTATGACGCACACGACTTGGTGTTCTTCACTTTAGTCAAATTAACCTGAAATCCTATGGTGAAATTAGAATAACCCGATTGGATCGCACAGACACGCCACTTCGCCATATGTTTGTGCAGTAGCACTGCGTTATTCAATAAAAGGCTTCAATAAATCTGAGAAAAATTTGCTTTCCCCCATAGTGTCAAAGACGCAATACTCGTTCCCGTTATCTCAGGGAACCGAGGTCACGTTAGTAACCGAGCCGTTTACATGACTGTTTATGATTATTAAAATTGGTGGTGTTCTTTACATTTGTCACACGTTTCCTAGCAACAAGGGACACTATTCTGCGTGAGTTTGTTGTTTTCTGAAGAAAAAAAACCTTGAAAATCTGTGATCCTTATTCATTTACACTCTGTTCACACTGCAAGCCTTATTGCTCAATTCCAATTTTTCTTTTTTTGTATAGCTGTTCACATTGATGTTTTATGTGGCCAATATCAGTTTTCCACTGCGAACGGGTCATGGTCCTGAGCCGACCCGCATCCGCAAAATAACCTGAACCTGAAGTCATCCTGAAGTAAACACGGAGAGCATTAAAGTAGGCCTAAACGATTACATATTTATTTATAGTATGCCATGGAAGCCATGCAGATAATTTATGAGCAGGCATTATTTTTTTTAAAAAGGGATTCGGACAAATTGGAATTGAAAAGATCAGATGTGGTCTTTCCTGTTCACACTGTCATGAGAAAAACAGATCTGGGTCACATCATGTGAGCAAACATGTTGGATTGGCCAAATTTGCCAATGATTGCCAGTTTTCTCTGTAACCATTGATTAAGTTTTTTAAAGTCATGCAAGTTATTCCATTCCTTTGAGCTATTTTTATTTTTTAAAATAAAATGTTTACTATTTGTTTACCTGTTATAATGTTTAGGTTGTAGTTTGATGCAGGGCATGCAGGCTATTCAATAAAATGTTTTCGACTAACAACTCACGCAGGTAGGTAACGCCTGTGCACTCTATACTTTATTTAAATTGTAACAGATATGGGACGAATCATAATACGTTTTATAAATAGATCCAAAATATCAAAGCAAAAATTGTTACAGCAATTCCTGGTCTCCCCTCTACAGGGCCATCCCACTATCTCACCTAGCCTACAGACATAGAGAAAAAAGACTGTGTGGGATAAATCTCGGAAGTGAGGTCAGAACAGTTAAGCCGCTGTACCTGTTCTACATCAGAGCAAAAAGAGAGCCTTTCCCGGTGCGAAGTGAAATACACTGACAGTGTCCCACCCATTTGGGTTTTGCCGTTCGTTCTGTGTATTGGAGGCTCCAGGGCTGCTGGGGAGGAGCGAGGCTCGTCTTTATCAGTAAGACAGCGCCGCTGCTCGAGCGCTACACTGACCGTCTGCCGCGCGCAATCACCGTTTGATCAGGACCCGCGCGGAGTCTCTGCGTTATCTCGCCGCGTGCCACTGCAGCATAAGTGCACTCCGAGGAACTCCTGAGAGGATCACTTATTTCATCTCCGCTGACCCTTCCTAGGAGAAAAACACGGACTTAACTGACACCTGTCCAGGGATACTTTGTAGAAAACCTGTGCGTGTAACTCAGTGGAAGAAATAAGTTTTAACCGTAGGTAACGTTGGACGTTTGTAACCTTGGAACTCGTAGCTGCTGTTCGATGAGGATGGGACTGTTTCTCGTCTCCATCGCCCTCTGCGTGCACCTCGCTGTCCCGCATCTCGTCAAAGGTGAGTGACAAATCGCAGGATTCATGTTTTTTTGTGAGTGGTGTTGTTTAACTTTCAATTCTAGTGAGACATACCAAAATAAGAACTGCATAATTCGGCACATAACTCGTTTAAAACAAAATGTTTACTGTGCCTCTCAGACATGCCCTGGAATTAACAACAGAACGCATGAGTTTGCATTAACTATATCACAAGTCATATGCGGATATTTGAAATGCCATTCATTGTAGCTCATGCTGTTTTAATTGGTCAAATGAAGGTAAGAGAGACACATTTTACAAGGTATCTCATTGACAGGCTGCTACGGCTTTCATGATCTTACTCCCACGATTTTTACATCTATGGCAAGCTCCCTTAACATTTAATCCTTAAAAACGAGCAACTTTGTTATTATGGTACCAGTTTTTATGATTTATTTATATAATAATCCAGTTAATCCAAAAAAGACTAGCTATCTTTTTTTTAAATTTCACCAATTATTCCTTAAATAGCATAAATAGCCTTATTAAAACTGTTTTGAAATCATTTGGATGGTTAAATAACCGGTTCTGGTGAAAATGGTGACTTTCCCCGCTCCCCCCAACGTTCCCAGGCGGAAAACCAACCTTGCAACATGGGGACTAACATCCCGGTAAATTGGAAATAGGAACTCTCGTGAGAAGCGAGAACGAGCGAGAAACACAAACTGCTTTACGGCAATTCGACATACGTGTCAATGTTCTGATACTGATGTATTACCCACCTCGGTAGACATAGCTCCACACGATAAAGTTGGCACCGGTAATAACACATGCACATGAGCAGCGGTAGAAAGGGGGAGGAGGGTGCCGCAAGTTATTTTTTTTTATGACCGTGTTGTGAAATATACGCCCCACAGCTGTAGGGGGAGCTCGTTGAGAAAACATGCGACAACAAAAGTGAAAATCATCGAAGAAATGGTTAGAGTTACCGTGTTCCCCTTTAACAGTGATAATATTCACTATGCTTATTTATTAGTCTACACACTATACTAAAATCAATCAATAAATAAATCAGTCAATCAATTTATTTATAGAGCACAAATAAAAACATAATTTGATTATTGTTCTTATTCTTAGCTGTAAGTCATTATACCAAATGATAGTGTCTGTTCCCGCTTTATTTTTGTATGTTAATGAGACTCTGGTATGTAAATACTAGTAGCCTATGGCTTGAAAAAAGTCTGCCAAATGCATAATTAAATGTAAAACTGGAAAATAGCTGATGTCTGAATCACAGATCATCATTGAATTAATGACGAATATCTGCAATTAACCAGTTAACCATGACAAGCAATGGAATAAACACTAGTGAGTACATTATGCTAATCACTGTAAGAAAACAGTATGATTATTTGATGAATAGTTACTGTAGACATACTGCAAAAAAGGGATACTAGTCAATAAAGGATTACCGGTACTTGCAAGTAATTAAAATATAAATCCTAGTGAAATAAAATACAAATACATACTAGTTAGTTTTAATGTATCTATGTTTTAATAATTAGTCAATGTTAAAACAGCTTGCCATATCACATCAGATTTTTGAGAAACAGAAGGAGACTGATCAGTTGTCATGCTGGAAGGACTAGAGATCCATTTACCGGAGCTCAGTGGATGTTTCTCCTTGTTCTTATTGATCTCCAGTCACAGCGAATGTTTTGCATGAGAGTGATGTATATCCATTCAGATTTAAATGTGCTGTCATTGTGAGAGTGGACAGGTTTTCTTCCTGCTTATTTCATTGTGATATTCACATTTCCTATATTTCAACATTATACAGAGCTGCCAGAACTGCTGTAAAACATCTTGAAGATAATGTTCAATGATGTCATGATCCCATTGATTATAATCATACTTTTTTTTTTTATCATTGTGTTTTGGCATGTAATTAGATGTAGGTACTAATGTGGCATACACTATGTGCTTATAAACTTATACGCACTAATTGTAGATGCTTCAATGGTGATTTTGGACATTCAGATCAGCATTATGACTCTCTAGCAGTAAAAACAAAAGCCATCATACATCTGGCACAAATAGATTCAGTGCATTCAAAGAGAAGAAAGGGCATCTTAATGCTTAGTTGTTCTTAGCTTGAGAGACACAGTGGAAGTTCCACTTTTGTGTCATTATATGTTTCTTTAATTCCATTGGAGGAATACAAATAATCGATTGTTGACACAGTATCACTATGTAACTAAAAAAACAATGTGGATAAGATATCTCGAATAATTTGGAAGAATTGAAGAGAACATATCTGTTCATACTGATACTCTTGGCATATTTTCTTGGTTTCTTGGCAAATCTCAGCAAAGTTTAAGACATCGAGATCTCTACTGAAACTCGGGGGGAGACACAAGGGAGATTACTGGGATCTTTTTTGTCTTGAGAAAAACCTCAGAAGCAAAATTCTCAAATATGCTCTCTATTGAATCTCATTGCAGTCTACGAGAAACGGTTCTCATGTGCGTTTTTTTTTTTTCACCCTGAGGGGATGAACCTGTTTTCTGAAAGTGTCTCCTTGAGGCTGCTAGAGCACTGAAGTATATGATGAAGCATTCTCACAGAGGTGATGAATTGTGAATACTTCATTTATGTTCCTCAATAGCAGATTTTATCGCTTTCTAAGTTTGGACGCTGCTTTAGTATAGACATATCAGTCCAAATATGTTTCAGTTGAAATGGATTTGAGAACTAAATAGTATGGTGAGCTAATATTTGAACATAAGTTGATTGCTTATACACGTGTTTGTAGCGTCCCAGTCTTCTCGACTTCACAGGTCTGTTTTAAGTATGCTCACCTCTTCTAGTTTAGCTGTGCTAGGAGCTATAATTGTAACTGAGCGTGGCCTCAGAGCCTCCTGGAGTCAACTGTGCTTCTGCAGCTTGGAGCTAAAGCCTTCTCCTTGAATAATGGATTGTTAGCTACAATACCTCAGGGTGCACTTGTTCCTTGGCTTGGTGAGAGAGTGAAATCATCAGCGACAGTTCTCCAATTAATCACAGCACATTCAGACGTCACATATTCGACATGCTTCAAGGTGTGATTTGGTGGCATGCCACACTTTCAGTCACATTTTCCTTTGTTTCACACGAATTAGAAACTTCGCAGTTTATTTAGTCAAATATAACTCATATACTGTATATTAAGGTAAAGAGATAGTCCACCCAAAAATGTTGTCATCATTTACTCACCCTCATGTCATTCCAAACCCTTCTTTGGTGGAACACAAAATAAGATATTTTGAAGAATGTTAGCCAATTGTTAAGCAAACAGTTTCGGTTTCCATTGACATCAAATATAATGGAAGTCAATGGGAACCATAAAAAAAGGTTCTTCAAAACGATGTAAGAAATGTAAAGAGATTTGGAAAGACATAAGGGTGAGTAATTTATGACAGAATTGTTTTGTGGACTATTCCTGTAACTTAATATATATTATTAAGTTAACCATTGACTTTAATTGAATAGAAAATCAATACAATTCCCAATTGTTGTGTAAAAATACAACTGTGTTTAAAGGGTGGACTCTGCTTTTAAAGCTGCAGTCTGTAACTTTTTGTGTGTTCAAAATAGGGCTGAACGATACATTGAATTTTCATCGTCATCGCGATATGAACTCCCGCGATGAACACATCGCTACAGACAGCCTGACACGATGAATAATGCCTGGTTCAGAGTAGCACTAACTTACACGTTTTTGACTCCTAAAATCTTGTCGTGGACAAGAAACATGTCAGACTACACGTTGCTTTCCGACCAGTCATCGCGTGCCGTCACACACACACAACTCGCAAACATTCACTCGCACGCACAGACACACAAACACACACACTCACTGTCCCTCGCTCACTCACTCGCTCACTCACGCACGCACACACACACACACGCTCACTGGCGCACACACACACTCACTGTTGCACTCACTCACGTCTCGCCTCGCTCACATATTCAACCCGTCGTGGAGGACCGTTAAAGAATTAAACATGCTATAGTCTTTCTGTCGTGAAGCATCGCAGACGCGATGTAGGTTGTCGCCCACTATGACACACTATACGAGATGAAACGATCGAATCTTGCGTCCCGACGCCCAGTGTCGTTATTACGAATCTCCACGACACCCATACGTCAAACGGATCGTGCCAAAATCGCGCTAAAATCGTGTATTCTGAACCAGGCAGGTAATAAACGTTTGACCTATCACGCAAATAACCTATTAAAGCACTAAGACATGGGAACATGTCATCGCAATATTAAACAATGTTATCGCACATCGCAGCTTTTCCTCATATCGTGCAGCCCTAGTTCAAAATGTACAAAATGTATTTAATATGCGAGGACATCATGAATCCATTTTCTAAACCATGTTTTTGTCTTATCCTGAATCACTACAGTACACCTATAAAAAAAGTGTTTGTATTCAGACTATTTTAGATTGGTATGGGTCGTACCACTGTGAAGTAGCCCAGTACCTGTGTGCCCCATAGACATAAACAGAGAGAAGTAGCTCCGGCTACAATGTTCTTCCGGAAGACACATGCAGCTCTGTTTATTAACCGCTAGAGTCCCAAACATTACGGACTGCAACTTCAATTTAACAGGATAATGTGTTTGTTTTTTATGTTAAAATATTTGCTATCACAATTTAACCCACAATTTAATGTAGGTTAACGTCCAATGGTGGAACATTTGTTTTAGAAGTCTATCATCTATGGAAGCCTAAGACAGATTAAATATATTGCCGTATGTCTCATATTTTTCCCACTGTGTGCGAGACTGTGTGGGAGATTTCAGTGGCTGCTTTCATTGATGCATGTAACTGTCGGGGGGCAATTACAAGCAAACACCCTATTCTCAATGTCAGAGGCCACAGCTGCTGGCTTGAGCGAATCAATGCTCCTTAAACATCTCTCGCCTGGAAAGATTTGCTGTGCATCGTCTAATGCCATTTTGTAATGTTCGGTACCAAGTCGGTACTGAAATAAAAAAAAAATGTGACAATACCAGTAGGCTATTTGAGCGGTGTTGAACGGATTCTTAAACACCTTTGATTGGCCATTGGGTTGACATGCTCAACATGTCTGTGATTGGCAACAATGATTAACAATGACATCTTTGACACTCTTTACCGAGCGCTTACATGGATACACACGAGAGCGTTCAACATCGCTTTAAATGCTTAAAGGAAATTCTAGTATCGTCAAATAAAATAAAAATAAAATTATTTCAGTAACAACTTTGTAACAAAGGCAGTAGTTTTGTCAACTCCTGAAATAAAGTTGCAGTTGTGAGATATCACAATTAGCAATTACGAGAACCAAAATTGCTATTTCAAGAAATAAAGTCACAAAATAATTGTGAAAAAGTCATAATTTTGAGATGACACATTTAGCTAAATTTCTCTTTAAAGTGGAAATAAGCTTTCATACCTCATTGTCGAGTTATAGATCAAGTTTATGAGTGGCTCACCACTATGTTTTTAGATACAGTAAACTGTCTAGCCATCCTCTGAATATGCATATCTACGTACTTGTATGTACATAGTAGTCTATCTGTGCACTACAGTTTAGACATCAAAACTAAAGCATCATAGCTTTATTTATCAAAATGTATTGCATTATATTTTCAGCTTCGTATTGGGCACACTATCTGTGACACGGTAATTTTTTTCCCAGCTTGAGGACAGGAGTGTGTTTGACAGAGGACCCATGTTGAGAGCGTGAGACAAATTTGTTCTGGTTGGTTGAGCCTGTGGGCCCTTAAGCTCTAGTAGTTCAGGTCTTTATCCCACACACATGAACTGTGCTGTCACCGTCAGCTTCATTAGAAAGGCTTCCTTGCATGAGTCCTGCATGCGTTATTTATTGTGTGACATTTGCGATTACATTGTGGAAAAATTCAAAGCAAGCACCTTAGAGAAACAATCCACTGTGGGCTCTCCATCTAACAAGAGGACCATCAGCAGCTGTGTGAAAAAAAAAAAAAAAAAGATTTTCTCATTATATAGGCCTAGTTCAGCAAAGCGCAAAGCGCAATCAGATTCCTTGTTAAAAATGTAAATGTGGCCACCGCATTTTCCCAGAGTGAACTTGCAGAGTGAAATGCCGAGTTGATTGTAATTTTGAGCGTTGACGTGTGATTTTTTTTATGATGGAGAACCAGTTGAATTGTTTTCTTAGTTAAGCAAATGACTTTCTTCCCTTGAGAACAACATACAGCCGTATTACACAAGTTTACCATCTGATAGGCTCACAAGGCTCATTTTGCTGGTTGCTAGAAGTAGATAGTTTTGTCATTAGTTTTTTTCTTCCATTACTTTCACTCTCTCTTTAATGAGTGTACAGAGGCCATTCCTTTCTAGATCATTGGTTCTGATAGGCTCACAGATCACAATTAATCATGAATGGAGCAACATGGCTGCACTGGTGAAACAGAACTCAATCTTTCCATAATGACCTTCCGTTCTGATGAGGTGTCATTGGACTTTAATCATTGGCCTTCTTTTCCTGTACGCTGGGGTGTAATTGTGGTCATCACTGTCTGGACTGTGCCCATGCAATACAGCTAATACTAAAAGAGGAATTCATTCTTCACTTGTTTTGACAGACTAATGGCACCGTTGGTGTTTGTTGATGAGCAAGACCTGACTTGCATTATGTCATGGTAGGGCACCTTCATCACAGGAGTAAGATCATGCTAGACTGTGTGAAGAATATTAAGGGGTCAAGATGATTTAGCTTATGGATGTCCCGATCCGATCCACGTCATCGGTATCGTGCCGATACTGGCCCAGAACGCTAGATCGGAGATCGGAGGGGAGAAAAAAATATGATCCGATACCTACACAACACAAACCATGGGAAAATCTAGCTTAAACCATCGCCTAGCCTAAATGCTTGAATATTAGCATTTCCCTTGCTGCGGCATCCAGCTAAGCGGCGCAGCCTGTCACGTGATAACAGTAGTAGCCGATTATATTCGCTTGAGTATGAGAGTTAGCTAACTTAGAATAGCCATGTCAGCGTTGTGGGAGTATTTCAGACATCCCTAGTCTCCCGGAAGTTCCGGGAGTCTCCCGGATCTTGATAGCGGCTCCCTGATGCCCGCAAATTAGTGAAAATCTCCCGGAATCTAGAGCGAGCGAGCAAGAGCACACATGCACGGCAGAGAGAGGGAGCGAGAGCCATTAGGCTTGTTCGACTTGAACCGGCGCTGCACAGGCCGATCGGTTTATGACATCAAAGTACCACGAGAGAATTCAAAAGCATAAGGAGCTGTCTACTTTCTAGCCGCTCTCGCGGTACTTTGCTGTCATTCACCGATCGGTATGTGCAGCGCCAGTTCAAGTCGAACAAGCCTCTTGCGTGTGTGTGTGCTAGTGTGCGTCTCACGAAGCGCATGTAAGGACCCAACCAATCAATTGTCAGTGTGGGGGGGCTTTTATCTCTTCTCCCAAACCGAATTAATCAGAACCGTTTGTCAATGTTATGTTATTTATTTGGAATGTTATACATATTTATTTATGTCTTTCAGTGCCTTTTTGTTATTACTACTGTGATTTGCACATATCTGTACTGTGAGGGGTAGTTTTGTATTTATTTGTTTACAATGCTGAATTCTGCTGTTTAAATTGTTTTAACTTTAAACCTGTTGGTAGCTTTAAGTACTGAAGTAGCCTACCTGTATTTTTTTGTAGTGTTTGAATAAAGGGTGGTAGTCTTTCATAATCAACTGTTTTTGTGGACTATTATCCTGGAGAAGTATTTGTTCTCTCGGAAGTGAAAAAGTAGTATCGGGACATCCCTAATTTAGCTGGTTAGCATGGCGAATTTAGCCCCTTTTCTCTATTCATAGTAGCCTTATATATATATATATATATATAAAAAAAATATATATAAAAAAAACTATAAACATGGCAAAAAAAATTAGAAGGAAAAAGAAAAATCTAATCATATGCTTCTGATAGGATCTGCACTAGCAGTAGGTATTCAGATGAAAGGGAATGTTAACGGATAGCTTTCTTTAAGAGTGACAGACATCTTTGAAGAATTTGTTGTTTGTGGGGAAAGCTTACTGTGTTGTTGCCTCTCGTCGGCTGCGTCTCACCCTAAAAGCTGCGCTTGAACACACCAAAAGGACTAAAGGCGACTGTCAACCATCTCACAGAGGCACAAAATATCTTTCTCTGACCTTTACCATGCCTGTTCCCTGCTGGTGGAATGATCTGCCTAACTCAACCAGAGCTGCTGAGTCCGTAGCTATTTTTAAGAAACTGCTGAAGACGTATCTTTTTCGGCAGCACTTGATCCAGTACGAAGGTGCCAACTGCGAAGGGTCATAGCACTTACATACTGTTGTCCTACTGCTAGTTTAATTGCTTCTATTGTTCTCATTTGTAAGTCGCTTTGGATAAAAGCATCTGCTAAATGAATAAATGTAAATGTAACTAGCATGTGTGTTTTGCGCCTGCGTGTAATATATCTTTAAATCAGCACCCATCAAGCAATTTTGCGCATAAAATATGTCTAATAGCCATTCAAACACAGCACTGATGTCTAGGCTAAAACAAGGCAACAGTAAAAAATGTATAGCCCAATAATAGATGCACAGTCTACACATAGAACAAATAAATGTCAAAGAAATGAAAACAAACACCTTGTAATTACTGTTGACTTTGCCTGCATTATGGAATATCATACATCTCGCATGTTATTAGAAAAATATTTGTGCATTTTCGAATTATCAGGTAAGATTACGTAATATTATAACAGCCTTCTGTCTGTACCATCTTGACTTCTTTACTCGCTTTCATCACTTTCACTTTAATTCTCGGGGGGCACTGGATCATTTGCTAAACTGAACAGCCAATCAGAGTTCTCTCTCTCACCGAAGCGGATTTAACATGATAAATCGCCCCCCCAAAAAAACAATTGGCATCCGACTAAAACCGACGGTGTGCTTTGTCACTGTGTCTGGTCTTGAACTATGAGAAAATATGAAAAAAAAAAAGAAAAGAACTAAGATTGATTGCTGCAGATCTATTTTCCCACTAACTGAATGGTAAAGGCATAACCGAAGATAACAATCCAAGTTTGGTATTAAATAAATAGTGGTGCTCCATGAGATGAACTACTTTTTTAAATTTAATTTAGGGAGTACTACATTGCTCAACTCTGTGTATAATGCGTATGCATCTATCATTGTAGAATGAGTTAAACTGATTAATTAAATAATGATTTTTTTTTTGTTGATATGAGGATATTAGGATCTAGAAGCTTTAGCTGGAAATTGTGTAAAATTACCACTTGAAAGTGTCCATAACTGTATGTATGTATGTATGCATGTATGTATGCTTATGCATACAGTTTATTTTTTATTCATTTTGTAGTGTTTTTCAACAGCACATAAATTATAACAAATCAGGCACATTTATTTTCTGTTCCTTTTGTCATATTTTGTTGGTCTTTATGACCTATAGTGGGTGTAGTGGTTTATCACCGCCTGTGAGTGAAAGGACATTCATAATGAGTGATGAATTAGAATAGCAGATGGCAGGAAGTCAAATTGAATGAAGATTATGTCACTCCAGAGCACATAACCCTCTTCTTCTCTGTGGGAAACAAATCATCCTCTTATAGAACATGGCTACCTCATGTGGCATTTGTTAACAAGCACCACTGGAACTGCTTATACCAATGTGGCTAAAGAGTGATGGGCTAGAGGGTGGATTGGATCTGGATTGCTGCATATTTAAACAGTTTATTTAAAGATGTGCTAAAATTACCTGTGTAGCAAGTTCTCCTTGTTTTCCCCTAGGTCCATAGCTCTTTTAACACATTGGTTTAAAGACTGAAGTTGATTAAAGCAAAGTGCTTTGCAAAGAGCTTATTACTTTCAGATCTGACATCAGCTATCTAGTAAATCAAGTCTATATTTGATTATATTTATTTAAAATGCATGTTGATTTTGAAGCTGCACTGAACCTACAAGAAATCAGGGTTGTGTGACATTCAGAACTACAATTACAATTTAATTAACTAATTTGAATTGATGTAGCATAATGGCAGTAAAGTATAATACAAATAGAAAAGCAAAGTCTGACAAGACTTTTAATGTTGACTCAACTCGACATGAAAAAGTATGACAATTTTATGTTTTGGCGAATTCATATGAATGTAGTTTCATATGATCAAATAACATTTTTAGAAAATAACTAAGCAGAATGTCCAGCCCTAAACCTAATTTTTAGAGCAGATCGTAGGAAAACGTACAAATGAGATTAATGTGAATTCGCCACAAATTTGCCTAAAGGTTTAATAGTTACGAATGTCAATGAGAGTGTGTTGGTTGACTTGAAAAAGCCTTGTTTGAAAGTTTCGAGAAAAGTAAAAAACACCCCTGTCCTTACAATTCAAATTTGACTAATCCCCACACAAAAGATTATGAATTAAGAAAGAAAGATATCTCATAGTACAGTGCAGTTTTCAATCAGTAAAATTGTGTATTGAAGTGGATGTAGACATAATAGCCGACTACAATTGTATAAGTATGTCAAATTCTTTAATGTAAACACCATCTACGTAAGGTGCTGGGTGTATAACTGGGGGAGGAATTAAGAAGGTCTTAAACATCAGAGAAGATTCAAGCATTTCATAGCCAGGTGCCTCATTAGTAAGTAATTTGGAAGTAAACATAGACACTTGGCTAGTCTTTGTGCAATACTGGGAGTGGGTGGATTGTTTGGGAATTATTGGCTGAACTCCGGTTGTGGTTCTCTTGGGTTCTTTTTCATATTTTTTAATTAGATTAGCTCCATCACTCAAGCTCCTTAAAAGAGTCTAGACAGAGTATAATATCTGTCCAAGTTCTGCACTGACTGCAACACACACTTTTGTACAGATATGCTGTGCTTGGCAGTCGTGATCTCTATAGTACAGCATATTCCACAAGTACTTTTAGGTATTCACCATCTCTTTCGCCTCCGCAGAGATAAGAATTACATTAGTCAGCCCCTTAACTGACGTGAGGTGTGATAAGATTCAGATGCAGGTATCAGTGTCATTTAATGTGTTCTGAACGAACTGCATCGAATGAATGAATGCATCCCAATTACTTTCAGACCAAGGTTGATGCCCTGGCTTGTTTATTGATTATCAGAAAACGAAGGTTTAATTTGATACTCTGATGCAAACCTTCAGCTGACTCTTTTCCTCATGCACAGCCGTTTCGTTTGACACCACTCGCTTTCTGTCTGATCTCGAGGCTCACATCTTCAGTAGTTAGCACAATGCGGTATGGCTTTTACCGCCGTATTCTCTGCTCCCAGACACCCGGTGCTCACAGCATGCCATTGTTAGGCACATTAAGTACATTAACCACAGTCGATATCTGAGTATTTGTCTTTCTTCCCTTGGTTCTGTTCTCAGAGCCATCATCTCATGCTCAGTTCAAGACAATTGCTTTCACTTGGCTAGTTCTGATTTAATTTGATGTGTGAACATCAACTTAAACCTTTGAATGTATGTGTGCGTCTGTCTGTGAAGGTTCAGAGAAGTGTGCATGCGTGTGTGTGTGTGCGTGCCTGTATTTTTAGCTTTTATTGTGCGTGTGTTGTTCATTATCGTGCTAGTGGATTTGTGTGTCTACCGTGTGTTAAGCAAGTGGATGTGTTTTCTCATAATGAGGTGCTATGTGTGCCATACTCAAAAAGCTTTGAAAGCTAACCTAGAAATGTCATCACATTAATAAGGGCTTCTTCACAAGCCAGAGAAGCTTTTTCAGAAACTTCTACAGCACTTTGTGTGACACCATGACTCTCTCGCACACTTACTCATATTAAACCTATGCCCATGCTACTGTTTATTGATAGTCTTAAATCTGATTGAAGCTGCACGTTTCACTTTAGATTTATCTATCCTTTACAACAAATCCAGCAGTTTTCCACCGTCCTGAAAAAAAAAAAAAAAACGAAATTAACTAAAAATGTTAGTGTATTGGTTACGAAAGAGACAACAAGCTTACTTGAGTTGAAATATAAAAAAATAAGGTACTTGTGGGTAGAACATTTTTTTACCTATAGTGTACTTTCCAATCAAGGTGTAATTTTGTCAAATTATGTAATTTTGTCAAATTATGTAAAACAAACGTGAAAATAATATTTAAATTTGTGTATAGGTATATAGCTGCTGTTGGCTATGAAATTGGCCTTAACAAGACTAATGAGTCAGACTTTTTTTATATATAATTTGAGATGTGTTGACTGTATAGTAGGTATTTCATTACTTTTAGAAAAAAAAATAGACTGAATTATCCTTGTGTGTTTATACACCGTTGGACATTGTTAGTGGACAAATTAAATAATACGGCGAGTGTTACACATATTTTAAGGTTTATTATTTTAGTCCACAGATCTAAAAGTGTCCATGGTTGAAGAAACTCCAAGTTAGAAAAAAGAAGAAGTTATTTTAACCCTTAAATGCATGAATGTTTCACCAATCATTATTATATATTCGAGTCATTATTATATATCCCGGAACTATATCTAACACGGATGATATCTACCTGTCACGATAATATAAAACGATACTCAATTTTATATTATTACTTAAGATAATATATTACTTAAGATAATATAAACACGATATATTAGAATAACAATTACAGAATAATAAAATAAAGCATATTTTGTTACCTTTTGGAGCTTGGAAGGGTTCAGTTTGAGCAGATGTTTTATACCATCATCACTGTCTTCGTCAGAACTCATTTCCCAGTACATTCAACATATGGCTCATATTCGCAATCTCAAACATTATTCTCAAAACTTTCTTCACCAGATCCACCGTCAAGTGACAGTGACATTAAATGATGTTTTATAAACAAAGTTCGGGAGGAGCACGTTCAAATAATTGATCCAATTATCACATCATTCCAACCAGCTGTCAACAATCAGTAATCAACCTTTCTATCCTATCAGCATGAGTGGAGACCTATATAAATACTCATTTGACTCACCAACGTTCCTCGACAGTTTTTCAGCATCCCTCCACCACCCCATCTCCTCACACTCGCCTGGTTACTTCCTAAACCAGCAATACGGGGGGAGTACTCTGGGTTCAGGCCGAATACCGAGCCCGGAGCCCTCTCTTCGGACAGCACGCCAAATATGCATACCATTTATTCCATCTGACTTATTTGTAAGTGTGAACTCGTGAAAATTAGATTGCGTTTAGTTCTTGCTCTGGGGTAAATCGCTGAGACATTTCAAGTTTTGCTGATGATACTTCCTATTCTTTTGTTTTCTGCCTGCGGTAACTATGAGTGAAACGTTACTTCAACATTGTGTATCAGACATTGCCTCCTTGTGGAATAAAGGTGAATTCCACTTATTCAGTCATCAAAGATTCAATTATTGTTGTGCAGGGAAACAAATATGTATACTGTTACACACCCCAGGTCATTAGCGACCCTATACCATTTTTACAAAAAAATTATGTGAAAACAAATTTTTAATTGTTATATTGTTTGGAAATTAATAGACTGATGAATAGTAAGAAGGTTGATGTCTAACTTTAAAAAATGAATGAGGAGGATGGAAGTGAATGACGTCCCAGGTCACTAAAGACCTGAGCTTTGCGTTTAAGGGTTAAATCATGTCCCAGTGGTTCGGTCTTTAGGACCAGAAGTGATGTTGTCACTTGCCATGTGATGCTTTAAACCATCAAGCAAATGTTTGAGAGAAATTCAAGAAAGTTCAATTCCGTTAGCCATCAAGATTGGTGCAATCACAATCCCTGACCGGAGCTGAGAGTTTGTAAAGAGTTGTCCAGCTGTTAGACATTACAGCTCAACCATTCTCATGAGCCTAGTCTGTGACACTTTGTGAAACCACATGCTCTAAACTGACTCATGAAGCGGATGAAGTGGGATAGTTTGGAGTCTTTTGTCTCCGCTGTTGCCCAGATGAGTTTGACACAGTCTGTAATTGGATGAAAGGTTACAGCCTCTCACGCCAGCTCATGATAATTAGAGAAATGCTTGAAATTCAAACAGGTTGCAAGGGCTTGATGGGGATGGGGGTGGAGCCGTGGAAGGGTTGGGAGCGTTTCTTTTTGAAGTTGGAACAGGTTTTTAGAAAACACCTGTTTCCTTCCAGAGTCTGAAACTTCAATTTTAAGAGGACTCAATTTTATTATAGACGGTGTGTTTGTGCATTACCATATGCAAATGTTTGAAATTATGTATTAACACTGTAGGTTTCTGTCTGCAGACAGGCTATGTCCTCTTAAACTTTGTGTTAAAACAAAACCAATGTTTTTTTAATGCAAATACATTTAAATAAGTCTAAATGTAACATAACACATTGTAGCTGACCCAGCGTGACATTTCATAAGCCATTAGGCAATAGATTATGCAAAATTACTCAATATATCACAGTAATTACCTAAACTGTATGAAATCAGAGAGGCTTTTGTAGAATAATACAGAGACATTAATATCAGATGTGGCAAACAAAAGAATGGTCCCTTGCCTTCCCAGGAATGCTTAATTTGTAGTTACAAAGGCTGCATTTAGGTCAGTGCATTTCAGGAACATAATGCTGAATTGAGTGTATAATTGATCATCAATCTTCTGTACTGAATTGTGGATAATTAATACTTGGTAATTGAAAACTTTCAGCAATGAATGTCCATGAAGAATTCAGATGATAAAAACTGAACGCACTGGCATTGTTAGAAGTGATACGATGTTATTAAACTCATTGTTTATGATATATTTTGGTCAATCTCCGTTTGCTTTCTATTCTGTATTACCACTGAGGTTTAGCACTGGAATGTTTTGGCCGATTTCACCTCGACTACATTTCCATATCCTCGCTCTTTCATTTGCCTAATTAAATGAATAAATATGCATTCAGCTTTCTAACCAGTTTACAACTCTAGGTTGTTTTCATTTTTTCTCAATAGGCTACTGCATAAATAAACAAGAATATATTTTCTACTGTACATTTTGTTAATCACATTGTAGGTTTTATGCGAGTGCATTTGTTCTTGTGAACATTTGTGTGTGTATAAGGAATAGGGTTTGAAAACGAGAACCGGTTCTTATTCAGGATTCAAACAATGTTCGGTTCTGTTAACATTTCTAACACATTAATCCTTCTGTGGATTTAATAGCAAACTAAAATGCTCAGAATTCCCTGCAATTTGCAGTCATTGTTAGTATTGTTAGCTACGCCGATTTTTGAAAAATAAAAATAAAAACAAACAAAAAAATGTAATGTTGAAAAGTCAAATTGAACTAAAATTACTATAATTTTAAAATTACTAATCTAAAATTTAAATATAATTATTTTATTAAATTAAATAAAAATGACAAAAGCACTTAACAAAATGACTTAACTTGATTTTAAACGTAAACTAAAAATACAAATCCAAGCTAATTCAAAATATTAATAAATACTAAAATAGCATACAAATGATAATAAAATAACACTAACAGTGTCGCAACACCATGACTGAATATACAGTAGCAATACAGCATGACCAGTGTATTGCAATCAGAGAACAAATGACTCTAATGAATCAGTTCATTTTAGTGTAACAAACCAATGCTGCTTTCAAATAACTGTAATAAATTAAACCGGTGGAGTTACTGATAGCAAGTTATTTCTACCAGAAAGACTCGGGAGAATAAATACTGTGACAATAACATTTATTAAGAGCTCAGCAAGCAATCAAGTTCTTTGGCGTAGGCCCCGTTCGTAGCTTGCATTCCTAGGGTTCGGACTCTGCATATCCTGCCCGAAGACGAAAGCAGGGGCGCAGCCGACCCCCTGCAAAGTAAGAGAAGGGGCCATCTGGTGGTGGGGTAGATGGAGGAGAAAGACATCTTGGTGTTATGTGGAGGATGGAGGGAAGGACCCGTCTAGGTGGTGTTAGGGAATATGAAGGGAAGGTCCCATCTTGGAGGTGGTGGGGAGGGTGGAGGTGAATGGACCGACAGCATCTGCATTAGATGCTGCATTAGTATTAGGATATGATTGGATAGATGAGAAGGTAATAAGTTACGTAACAATTTAGTCTTCCCGGCAGAACTTGCGCTAGAGCTTAATTTATTATTGATATTATCTTGTCAATTGGCATTGTTTTTTTCCCTTTAAAATAATCATTAATGGAATAGTCAAGGGACCAGGCTCGTTAGGAGGAATTCAAACTGGAATCATTAAGTTCTTAAAGATTCCCCTTTCTCATCTCATTATCATCAGAAATTGTCTGGTGGATTGTACGAGTCAATTTATTATTTTGAACACTGACTATCAGGTTCACTGTAAAAAAAAAAATTAACTTTACCAAGTCAAAATATTCTAGTGACTGGTCACATCTAAATTTTTAAATTGGCCCAAGTTAAATTCTGTAAAATAAATTTAATTAATTGTTGCAATAGTCTGTTAACATTGGCTCAATGAGAAATAATATGTCAGACTAATTGAAAAATTTAGATGAGACCAGTCACTAGAACATTTTGACTTGGGGATGTAATTTTTTTTTACAGTGTTGTTGTAACTAGAGACAGTATATTTCTGAGAAGTTTTTCTCTGCTGTAAAATGGTTTCACGATGCAATTGCAGAAGATTTCATTTCAGCAAGGAATTTAGTGCTCTGACATTTCTAAAATATGTAATGATGCTATATTGTTTAGATCAGTTAAGCATAGAAGTAGCCAAATTGTTACTGATGATTCTGGGAAAGAAAAACCGACAATGCATGGCAGTACATTCAGACGTTAGCTAATCGGTAACCACAGCAGACATTCTTCAGATATGAGTTTATGTGTTTATGTAGGTGGGTGAGTGGGTTGAAGGTTTCGAATGAATAAGCGGGCCAGATAGCTTCTTTCCAGTGATGGTTTTGTATAGCGGGTCAGACTGGAAGAGCTGGAAAATGCTAGCTTTGTGAAATTTAAACTAAAGAACCTCAATACACACAACCGAGAAAAAATGCTTGTGTGCTGAACAAGGTCTCTAATGGGATAGCAGTGTTTTATAAAGCAGGTGCTTAGAACAATATTCTCTCGTTTGTTCATTTTATTCAGTAACATTTGCAACATCTGCAGAAAAAAAAAACGTATTCTTGCATAATGCAGTGTAACACTCTGGCTAATTTAAAGCAGTCACTGTTTTCAGTGTTATTCCTTTAAGAGTTCTGCTTTATTTCAAAGATACTGTCTTAAAAGTGCTAACTCTTATTGGTCACATTTAAACATATGTATGTTGCATGCTGTGTTTGTATTGCAGTGCTGACAAGAATACAGTAAATAAGCTATAATTCACCCATACACTGTATTTCCCTGCAAATGATTAATTATGTGTGTGGAATGATCCGGAAAATACAGATTTATAGCCCAACTGCAGAGTCCATTTGACTGATATGATGAGGATGTATTATAATTAGTATACAGCTCATATTTTCAGTCTGGTGAAATGTACTGGAATTGAGAGGTACCGTGAAAACTGCATGGGCCAGCCTGGATTGGTTCTTATCATTGGTGTATCTGTCATGTTCAATCAAGAAACTGATTATTCTGATTGATGGTGTTTGATTATGATCATGAGAATTTGGCAAATTCACCAAACATACACCTTAGCAGACAGTTTAGAACTGGCATGTGCGACGAGCAGCAAATTGCATTCAGCTCTTATATGGCCGTGTAAGCATTGTTACCTGATTTTGATATAGTTTGATCTAGTGATCCAGTCCCACAACCCCACCGACCCCCCACCCCCCACCACCCTTTTGTACGTCAATTACATTAATTGCCCACTGTAGTTTTGCTTTTTTATATGAATAAAAACCATTTAGTTCAGTTGGACAATGGAAGCTACAATTATAAACTGAAACAGTCTGCTCTGCTCTATACAGAACTAGCACAGCCGCAGCAAGAGACAGATTTCTCTTGTCACGTGATGAGAGAAAAGGAGAGATGACTAACCTCAAGATGGTTGAGAATTTGGTGCACAACCGATCCTGACAAACAAATCTTGTACCACCACCAAAGCGAGTTCAGATTCAAACGGGATTTCAGCATCCCGTATATTGATAATGGTTCCCTGATGCCCGCAAATTATACACAAAAATGTGACCATGGATTAAGTATTAATTCCCACAACATAATAATTTAGATATTCGTTTTTGTTCCCTTGTTTACTTAATAACTTGGTCCTTCATGGCCACGATATACTGCCCTACAAAGCAAAAAGGCAGTAACTATGCAGAGTGCAGAACTGTGAAAAATGACTTTAAAGTTATCCTGTGTCATCCAGCCTAAGTAGTTGTAGGTAGATTATTAAAAAATGTCTCCAAAACGACACACATTTGAGATAAGATGTTTTGTCACATAACAAAGGATGCCCTGAATGTCATGAAAATGATAATAACTAATTTTTGACCAAAAATGCAGTTACTGCTTTTTTGCTTTGTAGGGCAGTATAGTTAAAACGAGGGAACAGCACTGCTTATGCACGTTGTAGTCTTTGACAAAAAAAATATGATTTCCTCAGCTTTTTATCAAAATATGTTGCCTTTTTTTTAATGAAACGTTTTAATGAAACATTCAAGTTTTGCTAAACGCTGACTGTGTGAGCGTGTGTTTGTGTTTGCGAGGATCCAAGTGTTTTGCGTGAGTGCCTTCGTTTGATCTCCACCTCGCTCATTGATTAAAACCATGTGAGTGCCGCGCTCATGGCAGCTCCCCATTAGGATTCCACGTTTCCCTGCCCTGTGATTTCCAAGCACACTCAACTTAACATCAACAAAGCCGAGTGTCTTGTAAAGCTCGCACATGTTTTGGCTCAAAATTCACACTGCTGCTTTGCACAAACTGTGAAATGGTCAAAGCCTCATCTGCTAACCAGTTTTTCACAGTAGCACGTGCCTGCTGGTGCCGACCCGTGGTTGACTCGGTGGGTGGTTGAGGAGGGGGAAAGAGTTGGTGGGAGCTCTTGCAACATCTGTGACATCGATCAGCCTGGCATAACGTCCGGCATAGGAAGGAAGAGTCATCATCAAAAGCTACATCTGTGACAGGCGGCCCTCACGGACTCAGCCTAAAAGGATTTATGGGATGAGGTGAGAGAATACTGAAGCAGTTCTTATGGATGGGTGGCCTAGTTGAACAGGTTATACTTTTTCTTGCGAAAACGCATATAGAAGAAATATGCGACCCACACAAGAGCACTGAACGCTGTGTGAGTTATGTATGGTAAGACAAGCATATGAATAATTTACGTTTCAACACCCACCCTTTTTAACTCTCACATCTTTATCTTTTAACCCTTTTTTTCTCTCTTCTCCTTTCTAACGTTGTGGCTGAAGTGATGGGCTTCCTTGTTCTTTCACCTGCAATTTGGATTTGATTATGGCAATTCTTGTTGTCTTTTACTTCACTTTTTCCCCCCTCTGGTTCCTTTATTGACAACATCGATTGACGCGGGACACATGTAATTTACTTGAGCCTGACGCTGGTCTCTCCTCCATGAGTAATTCAACAGTATGCTATAAACATTGTTAAAGAGGACAAACTTGAGTCATAAGTCATTGATGCCTGCTTTTCTCTTATGTCTTTGTGTTGCAGCTCTGCTTTTTCTATCCCAAGATACTCTTCTTGAGATCTATATGCTACTGTACTTCTAAAGGTTTATCAGATATACACATTAAAAGTGTAGTCTTTCTCTTCCAAATGTTGATGACATCCTGCACTACATATTTTTGTCCAATCAGACGCTCTCTAGAATGAGAAAGTCATGTCGGAAATATCATACCGTATACTTACCATTCAAAAGTTTGTGGTTGGTAAGAATAGTTTTGTTTTTTTATAAGTCTGTTATTCTCTATATATATCTGATCAAAAATAGAATAAAAAAATTATATTATGAAATGTTATTACAATTTTAAAGAAGTGTTTTCTATTTAAATATATTTTAAAATGTATTTTATTCCTTTGATGGCAAAGCTGAATATTCAGATCTGATTCTCAGAACTACGGCACAAACTAACATGGTGGCGCCCCTCAAGCATTATACTGTAGATCAACAAACATGATCATTATAAAGGTTTTTAAATAACAAAACACATTCACTTACATGTTTTTGATAATCGGAATATCAGGTATTTGATGACATAGCCAATAAGTTTGTGAGTATTTTAAATAAAAAACGAAAAATTAAATAAAAGCGATACATCTGCCATACAGAGGTATTGTGGCTATAAGGTGTGTCACGTGATAAGCATGCCGCGTCGCTATGGAAGCAATAAGGTGAAACGTTACGTATCGTGATACGTTGAAGCTAAAAAATGGTAAACTTGCGTGTAAAAGGGTTAAAATCACTTAAATGTTAAAACTGATAATACTTAAAAACACATGAAAATTATAAACTTTATTGAAGCAATATTGGCCCGATCTTTCAAATAGGTGATTATACAGTAGTTTTAGGGCGGTCTCGAACCGCCGCTGTTCTGCACATTTTTTGCTTGTCATTATGTTGCAATAGTGTTAAACACTTCCTACTTTTGTCAAAAGAAAAGGGAAAAATATGAAATTGATCAGTGAGTATATTTTATTCTGAACTACCCTTCCAAAACATACAGATTCATTAGTAAATACTTGAACACAGGGCAAAAAAAGCTCTTAAGTGATTTATAGGCACTTGGAGTAAAGTGGGACAAAACAGGGAGTGCAAGCCATGCGACTGGCTGCTTCAGCTCACCTACTTCCTTTATCATCTCAATAGAAGTGTTCTTTCTGGTGTATGTGCAGAAATATCTCTAGTCTTGGCTTTCTGCAGTGGAATCATAATCATTAATCATCTCAATCATTATCATGACAGCCATTTCCACTCAAACAGACCTTTAGGCATTCCTCTGCAAGATTCACATTCACTTTACCTGGAGTAGTATATGTGAAAAATAAATCAAATCATCTTTACCAAACTCTGTTAGTGACCTGATGTATATGACTCTTATTTGTCACTCTGACAGTATTGGTACAGTATTTTGCAATTTGCAGCATTTCCTGAGCACTTGCCTTGCGTTTGTACCTGTGCTTTGTTTTAGGTCACTATTTAATGTCAATATGAAAGTAAAAGGAACTTAAATATCCTTATAATTGCTTTATAATTTAATGTCCAATACTCAAAATGTAGCAGGATGGCTGATGGCCAATATAATTTAGATATATTATGTAATTCAATTTAATGTTCGTGCTGTAGCCTAGAAATCAAATCAGCATATTTGAATGGTTTCTGAAGGACCATGTGACACTGAAGACTGGAGTAATGATGCTGAAAATACAGCTTTGCCATCACAGGTATAAATTACATGTTCAGATAATCTAGAAAACTGTAATTTTAAATTGTGATAAGATTTCACAATATTACTGAACTTTAATGTACAGTAGTTTGATAAATTAAATGCAGCCTTGGTGTGCACAAGATAAATTCAAAAGCAAACAGACTGCAAACTGTAGAACAGTAGTGTACGGTATATATACAACTTATGTATTTATATTTTACTTTATTCTGAAATATTTACTCAGTTATTGTGTAATTAATACAAATTTAAAGAGTTAATTTACAAAGACAGATAACTCAGTTTCTATTAATTCTCATACTTCGTTTTTAAAAATAAAGTTTTGTATTGTGCATTCCAAGTAATATCAATCAAACTGCAGTTGGGATGTTTTGATCATGTAACTAAAAAAATACAGGTAACTTACCAAATTAAAGGTCATTGAAAGTATGTTTTTTAAATATATTAAAAGTTTGTTTTTTAGCAAAAGCAGATAACTCCACATTTCAAGTAATTGCTGTGTGATTGCATTTAAGTGCAACATTTAACATTCTTTAACTTCTAGGGGGGCTTGTCGGTTTCTGCTGTAAAACGTGAATTTGCGATCCCTTGAATAGTGAACAATACCGGCTTTTGTGACAAAACGTGTTTAGGGTTTACAACATGCTTTTTTGGAGAATAACGCACGGCAGTCAGTTCATTTTTTTTAAACGTGGCGTTTATCGTTTTTTTGCAAGTTACCTCTTCAATTATTGGCCATTGTTGATAATTAAAAAAATGGCCTAAATGATTTAAATCTGATTAATTATCCTCAC